>NW_023144621.1:8577210-9777210 GCF_012932325.1 Thrips palmi | reverse complement strand
TCTGGCTCCCCATCAGCACCCGGACGCCAGCTCGCTGTCAGACCGAGCCCAACAGTCTCTAGCGACGTTCCGTCTCTCTCGCACCGATACGAGACACCCAAGGAGTGGGGCAGAGGCAGAGCGATGCAAACGACTCTCGGAATGAGTCTGCAATCCGGCGGCGACGCGACACTGTTTAGCGGGCGGGCTTGTGACGGGCCTTGGACTTGGTCGGCAAGTTCCGCAGGGTCGCGGCGAGTCGCGGCGAGGTGGCACCCTGACCACGCCGCCGCTCTTAGCCGCTCTTAGCGCCCGGTCGGCGCTATGTCAAACCTGGACGTCACGACCTGCATGCGGTCGGCGCGCGGTCGGCACACACACACACACACACACACACACACACACACACACACGCACTGGTGACACAAATGTGACTGGGACACGCTCGTGTGATACAAACGTGACACGCACGCGATATGTCAGCACTGTTGCTACCGGTGCATAAAGGTTGAGACAGGAACAGGCGTAACGGTGCCCCGCTACACTCTCTCTCGCGCGCGCACACACACACATGCACACACACACACACACACACACACACGCGCGCGCACAGTGTGCTCTCGTACAGCACTAGGGTCAACTGACGTAGGTTTGCATCTCGTTGAGTGCGCTTGGCTTTGCCTCCCTATGCTTTGCTTTGCTTGCCAGTTCGCGTGTGCTGTCCACTCGGGTGTCCCCATGGCGCGGCGTCCCTCCCCCCTCCTCTTCCGCCCCCCGGTGCACCGTTCCCCTTCCGTGCAGCCGTGCACGAAGCGTGGTGTTACCCTGCAAAATACGCTCGCCGCGCATCACAAAAAAAAACTGAAATAAAAATAGGTCGTAACAGCAAAGGAAAATAAAACACGTGCCCGCGCTGGTGGTTGAACCCTGCGCCCTGCACTGGTCCAGGACACTAGCGGGCGTCACTCAATAAAGCAGGACGGTTATCTCTCTCGCACTCATGGTGCGTCCTGCACAGGTGTGTGAGAGAGACTGATGAAAACGACTCTCGGAATCAGTGTTGGCTGGGCTGGCTGGGCTTCGCCGCATCACACGACGCTCGTTCCAGTTTTCCCAGCCTGCTGCTGCCTGGCGCTGCCTGCAGGTCTGCCGTGCGCAGTGCCTGCCGGGGCCCCGCGGCGTGGCCGCGACCTCGTGCAACATCGCGGAGCTGAGCCGCGGCTGGCAGAGCCAGAGCCCTGCCGCGGAGCAGAGCTACTGCAGGCTCTGCCCGCCCCGCCCCGGCCGCGCTCTGGCCTCCTGCCCGGCGCACACACTATGCGCTCACAGCTCGCCCCGAGGTTCGGCGTCGTAAAACTTTTACGGGCTATAAGAGGAATCAGAGTTCATCGTAAAGTAATGCTATATCACTAATATCCCCGTCGCCGTCCGCCGAGCCCAGCCCGCCGCCTGCACTGCCAACAGCGGCCGCGCGAATCCGTCGCGTTTTCGCTGCAGCGCCGTTTTTACGTTCCGAAGGCGGCCCGCCCTTGTCGCTCTGTCTCTCTCGCTCTCATAGGGCGCCCCGTATCGGTTCGAGAGAGACAGAGCGACGAAAGCGATGAGCGGAATCGGTCTGCAGCCGCTTCGCTATTCGCACGCGGCCACTGACCCGGCGCGCACCGCGCACGCACCACGCACGCACCGCGCACGCACCGCGCACGCATTGTCGGTTAGACTCGCAATCAGGCCAAGGATGTTCGCCGGGAGGTCCGGCAAGATGGATAAGAAAAGGTGTTCTGCAAAAAATTTAAAGCGAAATGAAAAAAAAAAAAAAACAGGATAAAGCGATAAGATAAGGCGGAGCACAACATTGTAGCAGCGCGTTACGGCCAGAATGAACGCAAGAAAGTTTTTGCCGCTCCGCGCGTTCCGCGCGCTCCACCCGCGACGCGCCGGGTTATTTTGAATAAAGACCTGGGCCGTACGCAGCCGGGGCAGGGAACCACTGGCAAAGTTATTAGACACCCCTGACGGACAGCCAAGGCCATGCTCGTGAAATCCGGCAGGAAAGCCTCCGGTTTTCCTGCTGGGAAAAGACAACAAGGAGGTGCTCTTTTGACACGTTTTGCGTTGTGGCTCCTCTTTTCCGGAGTTTGATCCTGTTTTCGATGTTTTCCACGGGTCACGAATCCATCCTATAAGACTTAGTGCCAGTCGGCGAGTCCCTGCCACGACCTGTCACTCGAGACCGCGCCCAGTGCGTGAGCGGGTACGCCAGTCCGGCCCCGTGGACCACGGGTCCGCGGTGGGTCCACCGGGCGTCCGTATTGCAACGCCATCAAATCAGAGGGAACGGGGACTGAAACCCCAGTCTCTGATTTTCCCCGATCGTCACTGGCAGCGGCCTGCGGCCTGGCTGTCTGGCGTGGCTGTGAGGCACTACGCCTGCGGCGGGGCAGCCCGAGCATCATCAGAGCTCCCTGCGGACGAGCGGAGCAGAGCCGAGCATAGCGGAGAGCTCGGAGCAGAGCAGCGGCGAGGTCAAACAGGCCGATTTCCGCGTTCGCTCGCGCTTCGTCTCTCTCGGAAAGCTGTTGGCCGGCGCTCTCCGCCGGCTTTCAGCCTGCTTTCAGCGGAGAACGGGTCTCTGAAACGGGCCGCTGGGGGCCGAGCCGAGCCGAGCCGAGCCAGGCCGTTGTCCAGACATGATGAAGCAGTGCGCACTGTGTCCTTCCTGTGAGTGCCGCAGCACGGCGCAGCGCGGTGTGCGGGTGGGCCCTTGTAATGCATATTTACTCGGAGCTGGAAGTGCGCGTTGAATACGAAATCCGGAAACGCGTAAAGCTAAATTGCACGCCGCCGACTGAAGGGTAGTACTTGCCGTTGTTGGCGAGGGCGGACGCGGGGGTGCGCCTCGCCTCTTGCGCCAGAGTCGCGTTCACGTCGCTCGAAAGCAGAGACAAAAAAGTGGAAACGGAGCCGGGCCTGCCAGCTTCTGCATGGCCCAGCCTACTGCCTCTCGAGTGTCGTGAGAAAGCACTTCAGGTGAAAATCAAAATTGGAAATTTTTTGATTGCCCTCTCCCCTTTTGGACTCTGTAGTCTCCATACAGCCCCGTTCGCTCCTTCCACTGGCTGCCGTACTGCCGTCCCCCGGCGTGTCTATAGTCCGTGAAGTTTATATGAAGGCCAGTGAGCTATGGCCCACAACACCTGTCGAGAGTTTTCCACCATAAATTTGACCAGCGCACACCTTGCCTCCCGCTACGTTACTGTCCAGGCCGTGGCGCACCGTGGCGGGCAGCACGATGTGTATCAGTTACGTCAGCGCTAATTTAACCGACATCCCGACCACCGACACCCTCTCATCACCTCCTGCTTACGAGTGTGTCAGTGTGAGTGTGCGTGTGTGGTGCGTGAGTGTGTGCGTGCGTTTCCGCACGCCCGGAGCTGCCAAGCTGGACACTTCCGCCTGACGAATACGTGCTTCGTAGGCGTCCGTGTGCGTGTGTGTGTGTGTGTGTGTGTGTGTGTGCCGGTTCGTATGTGCGTGTGGGAGTGTGTTAGTGTCTTCGTGTGAAAGATAGTGAAAGATAGAGGCGGAAACAAAGATTTAGAGGGAGAGAGAAAGGGGGAGGGGAACAAAACGTCCGAAAATATGTCTGTGACGTGGGAGTCGTCGTGTGGACTCTGTCGGAGCCACGGTGCGATACGAGTCATTACCAGTATGCCGAGGCATTGCCGAAGCGAGGAGGCTCGGCTTGGCCCGTGCCCCCAAAGTAAGGCAGAGGTCACGTGGTAGGTACGGCAGCACATCCGCCGTTCTTGCCCCCCCCCCCCCTTTTCCCCCCTGCCCCGCTCCTCCTACCATTCTTCTTGTTTTATCGTCAGATTGCGACGGGTCGGGACGGATCGGATGATGATGAGGCTGGATTGATTGATTACTCCGAGTAGGCCGGACACGCCCCCCCCCCTCTTTCCCACTCCCGCAACTCCGCCCCCCCCTTTCCCCCTCCTTGTTCTTCCTCCCGAAGCCATCGGATCGGTCGGCACGACGGTTTAGGAGGGCCGGCCGCATTGCGTGCCGAATTTACATAATTTCGACCTGGGCCCCCCCCCCCCCTCCCCCCTCTTTCCCCCTTCTTTTCCCGCATTCGCGGACCGAGTCGTGTTGCTTGTAATGGATGCACTCTCCCGGCCCTTTATTGCTTCGAAATTATTGCTTCTTTTTCTTCGAGTTCTTTTTCCTCCTGTGTTCTTTTTCCCTCCATTTTCCTTGTCTTACCTTTCTTTTTGATTCCCATCGTCGAAATGTCCCCTCCTCCCCCTTCTCTCTCTCTCTCTCTCTCTCTCTCTCTCTCTCTCTCTCTCTCTCTCTCTCTCTCTCTCTCTGCTTTTGACTAGATCCGACGGGCCAAACGGTGTGCCGTGCCCACCGTCCAACGAATCCCGAATTTCAGAGATGAGGAGGAGCGGCGGCACAGCACAGCAGTGGCCCGTGTTTGATTAAATTCCAATTTTGTGATTAACACCTGCCGTCCCAAAGGAGGCTCGGCGGAGAGGGGGGAGCGGGAGGGAGGGGTCAAATGATGATGAGAGTCGCGGCCGGGCTTCGTTAGCGCGAAAAACAGAGAGGGGAACGAGGACAGAGCGAGGGAGAGAGAGACAGAGAGGTGTCACTGATAAAGGGCCGCGCAAAGAGCGTCCCTTTTCACTGCGATTTACTGTGATTAGAGCCCGCCCTCATTATTGGCAGGACAGCAGGCTGCCCATAAAAGACTTTGCTTTAATTCCCTCGGAGCGAGCGGCGAGCAGTGCCATGGCAGCGCGGCCACCACACCGGGATGACGGCCATGATGATTACTATTTCGCCAACGGGGGCAGATTTAATACGCAGACAGACGGGCGGACTATCAGACAGACGGACAGACAGACAGACAGATGGACAGACAAAGAGCGGGGTCCGTAAGTGTGAAGGGGTTCCCGGACACGGCCCGTGGCCCGGATCTCCCCCGTACGTATCCTTTCCATTTATAACGTGTACTTTTCCATGCATGCAGGCAATTTCACGCGAGGGGGCAGCGAGGGGCAGCGTGGGGCACGGCCGACTTTGGGCCACTTTGCCCGCACAGCGCCCCGCCCCTCCCCGCCCCGCCCCGCGCCCCACGCGCCCAGGTGCCCCGCGGGCTTAAACCATGCCAATCTAAATAGTCCAAGCAGGTTGGGATTCCTTTTCCGTTTTCACACCTCCTTGGACACGAAAGCAGCAACAACAGCTACGAAAACAAACAGCGCGCGCCGCAAAAGGGGAAAAACAATTTATTTGTTGTTGGGCGCTCGCTTTTGCTTGCGGTTCTCGGTGGTTCCCGGCGGTTCCTACATACTTTTGCATGTTTCTCCGCGGGTCATTACCGGGGAACAACATCGCGACCTTCTCGTCGTTCTAGCCTGCCGGCGTTCTAGTGTAGCGAGCGGTGCGTTGCGTGGGCCGCGGAATGAGATCCAGCGACAGCATTTGTATAGCCGAAGTGATTAATTTCCGAATTATTCAAATTAAAACGCGGCCGGCGCGCGCTGGGCGGCTCGGCTTGTTCGGACGTGTGAATAACACAGCGGCCATGACGATGGAGCTGGACTGGAATAAATTGGAAACCCCTGGCCAGAAATCCGGTGCTGCACCGACGGTGGGAAAAATACGGATTTCCGCGTCCCGGTGCACAGCGGGTCGGAAAGGCCTGTCCTTCCAGCCGGCCGACACGGACTCTGGACACCACAGTCCGCCAAAAGGACTTGAATCGATCTCATGGGTGCATGCCACTGGAGATTGCAGTTCGGACGAGGCTGGAATCCACCGGCACCGTCACATGGTGGATTCAAGGCCTGTCTGAGTCTCCCTGCCCAGTGTGTGTGACGACCTACACAGTGTAGGCAGACATGTGATTGCGGGGCGCTTTGTACTTGGCGCCGGCAGTGCCGGCAGTGTGGCGCGGCAGCACAACTTTTGGGACAGCCTGTAATTACAAAGTATTGCGAGGCGATCATTACTGGCTGCTACTGGTTGCTCGCTCGCACGCGTGGCGTGGCGTGGTAGCACGCGATGGCCGATTGCCGTCAACAGGCCTGCCCCTAAGCCCCAGGGCCCCGCCTGGAGGCCCGCCCAAACCACCCAAAGCCCGCTAGGCAACCCGGGGTCGCCCGGCCTGCAGGCTGATTCGTCGCTCTGTCTCTCTCGCACTCATGAGGCGTGCCGTATGCGTACGAGAGAGACAGCGACCAGGCAACGGCCCTGCGTCATTAGCTTCCTTCTAATTGTTGCATTCGTTCGCCACGCGGGGAGACGAAACGACGAAACGGCACGACGACGGTTTTTATTTGGTCATGTGCGGGGCGGGATTCGAACCCGCGACCTTCTGGAATGGCCTATTGCCTGCAGTGGCAATTACGCCTCGTTAGGCGGTCATTTTGAACGTGTCGTTTGCTGAGCCTCGCTCGGCTGGCCGTGCTGGCCGTGCTGGCCGTGCCGGCTTCCCCAGCCGTGCGGCCAACCGTCCGTCCGCGGGGCCGTGGGGCGCGGGGCCGCCTCAGCTAGAACCGGCAAGATTAGTTCTGGGCCGCTGTTGCCAAGGGGTCTGCTCCTCGGGATGACCCAATAACCGCCAATATTCATGCGAAATCAAAAAAATCTCCATTGTTTGATAAACAAAAATCGTAATATGATTTTTGTCGGTCGGAAAAGTTGGCAACACTGTGCGCAAATCAACGTGGTCCGGGGCCCGGCGTGGCGGCGCTCGGCGGGGCCCGGACGGGCGGCGTACCGTGAAGAGCAGCAGATGATGTAATACTTCTTCTCCTCCTCCTTGCGCGGCGCGTGCGAAAAGGACGAGAGGACGAAGAGGACGACGGGCGGCCCAGGTGAGCTGACAGGCCGGCCGATGTTGTTGTTGTTGTTGTTGTTGTTGATGATGATGTTGTTGTCGTCGTCGGAGGGCCGCAGCGACAAGTCGCGCCCACGCCCAAACCCTGGAACGAGGCCCGGCCTGCGGGGCCCGCGGCCAGCTGGATGACTTTGGAGCATCAGCTGTGTGAAGGCAGCAGCTGTGGGGCCAATGTCAAAAGGACGCCCTGACCGGGCAGATGATCGTGCAAAAAGAAAAGGAGCGGGTGCCCCACCCCGCCCGCCACGCCTGCCCTAATGAGGGCCACTCCGGGCTAAAGGGTACTTACGCACACGCAGGCCTCCCCAGCCTCCTCCCTGGAGTCCAGCGGGCTGGAGCCGAGTCCTGGAGTTGGCGCCTGGAGCCCGGGGCAGGGCTGGGTGCCTGGAATCAAAGGGCCATAAACATGGCGGTGAGGGAGAGCCGCGAACCGGGAGCGTGGTTTTGCGAGCCTCCCGGCGATGTGTCACTGCGAGCCAGCACTGTGCCCTGGGACGGCATTCCTGCCGCCATCAGCGTGCTCTGGGCGTGATGGTCGAGGATGATCCGGCCGGTGGTTCGCAGAGCAGCAGCGCTACGAACTTCCGATACTAAATCCGCGCCAAGGCCGGTGCTGCTTCGCCTGGGCTTGTCTAGCTGCTCATCGCCGAGGAGTCGAGGACGTCCTCTGGACAATACTTACTGCTTGCCCTGCGGCCTGCGGGGCTCATGGGGCACTGCTACGGCCAGGGACGGCACACACGAGGCCCGTGTCCCTGGCAAGCCTGGCAGGACTCCCTGTGGCCAGCAGCGTGGCGGTCTTGTCCTTGGCGCGGCAGCGCGGCCCATGGCTCGTCACGTCCCGGTCACAGACAGACAGACACGGCCGACACGGCCGACACTACACGTGCCCGCCGGTCCTTGGTTCTGACTTGTGCCGTCACAGCCGCACGCCGCGAGCCTGCCGTGTACCGCACTGTTCGAGCAGAAACATAGAAAAACAGAGTTTGGGCCGCCGGCGGCGCAAGCCGCTGCTTTCCGTTCCGGCTTTCTCGGCCTCCTGCAGACGTATTCCAAGAGTCGTTTTTGTCACTGTCTCTCTCGCTCTTATACGGACCACCCTATGAGTGCGAGAGAGACGACTCCCGGAATGAGCCGCGCCGTAGTCAGTGGCACCGGGCCTGCCGGACCCGGCAGCCATCGTGGCCTCCTCTGTTTGAACAGACTGCAGAGGTGAGCTTACATCACAAAAGGCTGGCCCAGGCTGGCCCGGTGTGCACGGGGATTCACGTAAAAAAAGAATTTGTTGTGACAACGAAAATGTATGTTGATTTTGGGATAGCTAAAAAAAGTTGTTGGGCGTACTACCAATTTGTTGTCAGAACGAACATTTCGTTCTGACAACGAACTATATCGTCAGGAGTACTAAACACAATAAAAATGAATGTTTGTACTCCTGACGAATAATTTGTCGTGAGAGCAAAGTGTTCGTTCTCACAACAAATTTATAGTACGTCTAACAACTTTTTTTTTGCTATCCCAAAATCAACATACATTTTCGTTGTCACAACAAATTCTTTTTTTCCGTGTTAGTCATCTTTGCCCACTTCAAACTGGGCAGACGAGCCGTTTGCTCCGCGTCCGTCAAAAACCGCGAGGAACGCTCTAGCGCGAAGCCCGCGAGCTCGCCGACTTGAAGCCGCGGGTCGAACTGATCCGCCGAGGTCGTTTTATGAAACATAAGGCGATGGTCGTCGACCCGTTAGCGCGAAGGAGCGGCCGAATTCGGTAAATCGCTCTCGGACACCGGGCAAGGCGACGACGACCACGGCGGCGACGACCACGGTGACGGTCTCGTTGAGAACGCGGCGCGTTCCGCCCCTGATTCCGCCCTGCGCTGCCTGCGCCCCGCCGCCCCGCCGCGTCACGCTCAGTAGACTGAGTCGTTTTCGTCGCCCTGTCTCTCTCGCACTCATAGGGCGTCCCGTACAGGTGCGGGGGGGACAGAGCGACGAAAACGACTCTCGGAATCAGGCTGCAGGTCGCCGCCATCACGAACCAATTATTGGCCGCCCGGTTATGACTGTCATTACGACTCTTATTACTAGGGGTACGCGCCGTTTAGTCTGGGCGCGTAGTGTGGCTGAGCGATGCGAATTGACATGGTTTGTGCACTTTGGACTTTGCTTGAGAAGACGAAATGTGCATCTTAAGGACTCATATTGAGTGAACTTTAGACCAGGGGTACAAATGGAAGTGATTTTCGTTATCAGAACACCAAAAACTGCTGGGATCAATGCCAAACTCGATTTAAAAATTTTGGTCCAAAATTGGTTAAAATTCGGTTAAATGTGAGTCTGGGAAAAGTTTGAAGGTCATTTTTGAGTTCAGCACACCAAAAACTGCAGGAAACAATATAAAACTCGACTTGAAAATTTTGGTCCAAAATGACCTAATTTGGGATGAAAATATAAGTCTGGAGTCGAAATGAGAGTGATTTTCGTTATCAGCACACCAAAAACTGCTGGGATCAATGTCAAACTCGATTTAAAAATTTTGTTCCAAAATTGGTCAAAATTCGGCTAAGTGTGAGTCTGGGAAAATTTTGGAAGTCATTTTTGAGTTCAGCACACCAAAAACTGCAGGAAACAATATAAGACTCGACTTGAAAATTTTGGTCCAAAATGACCTCGTTTCGGATGAAAATATAAGTCTGATGTCAAAATGGAAGTGATTTTTGCTATCAGCACTCAAAAAACTGCAAGAATCAATGTGCAATTCAATTTAAAAAATTTGACCCAAAATCGGTTAAATTTTGGGTCTGGGGACTATTTAGAAGTCAATATTGAAGTCAGCGCACTGAAAACTGCAGGGAAACGCATGACTCTCAAATTAGAAAGTTTCGCCCCAAATTGCGTAGCTCTAGGTGAAAGTGTAGGTTTGGCATTGAAATAAATGTAGCTTTTGTGACTAGTACACTGAAATCTACAAACAACTATCTAGACTCAATTTCTGTACATTCCTACACTGTCTTCATGAAGCACCCACTGTCATCACCAATTCCCTGATGCCACACCAATGTGAATCCCTCAGTCGAGTAACATTCAATTGCCAGCATTGAATCGCTTAATTGGTTACTCGTATGATTGGGTCACTATTCGATATCTCTTTTTTCTTAACTAATGAATTCTCAATTTTATAAGTAATATCTGTGAAACATTTTGTCATTCTTTCATTGTGAACCAGTGAATAAAACAATATTGATTGGCATACGTTATCACAGTTAATATTAAGAGAGTCAGTTTAGGGTAGGCTGATCTGAACCAGTTAACGGGGACCAATTATTGTCAAATCCAGTGATTCGTCATATAGAGTCCAATGCCAAGGCTTCTCAAGGCTTAATGAACCGACACAATTTATCTTACTCAGGTATGCAATACTGAGTAGTACCAGTTATATTAACTTCAGTGAAGTGAAAGGAATCGTCTCATTAAATCCATTCACTAATTCACTCACCGCTCAAAACCTGAGTCGTCTCTTTGAACCCAATATCAATTCAAACTCTATTAGGATTAAATATACACAACCTTGAATCACCCTGAATCAAAATTGATTCTATTAATAAACACATGTTAGTACTTTTGCACTCTTGTCAGCTTGCAGCATTGCAATAGAATGTATTTCTCGAGTCCAAACTAAGTATGCCTGCTAATTTCAACACAAGTTATTTATGCATTTCCCTGATTTCCTCTACTGTGAAAATTTAAAAAAGAGGATGACACTATAGAAAATGAAACAAGTAGATGCCCACAATACAAAAGGTCAAAATAAAAACATTCTTTTTACACTGCTCTGTCAAAGTGCACTGACCTGAAGAAGATTCCCTTCGAAAGGGGGAGGGGGGAGAGGGGAACGAAACACGTAAATCATTTTCACTGCCATTCTCCATATTTCGCTGTGTTGATACTCTAAAATGGTTTTAATCATTTTAGAATGTGGAAAAACTATGGCCGATCTCATTTCCAAACCCTTCTGCTCGTTATTTTGTTTTATTTTCTTTTGCTTCTGTCCCGTATTTGAGAGCCGCGGCCGCAGCCCGCAGGTATGAGAAATTCGTGAGTGCTGAGTGCTGCCAACCTAACCATGCTAATAACCTGATTCAAAAGTATGTTTTGAATATTTCAAACGATACTAAACAACGATTTGAAACAAACTTGTGTTGGGGGGTACTAAGGCGACGTTAAATACGAAATCTTGAAACTATAGCCACTGTAGTTGCTGAGAATCGTTGGTGAGTACAAACACACAGACAGACAGACTCACGACCAGTCACTTTTCAGCGCGCCCAAACACGGCAAGGGCTTCGCTATCGCTCAGCCAAACAAACGCTTAGTAAAACGTTCCAATGCCGTTCATTTGGCGTCCACCCTCGCTTTGCCGTCGGCTCGCCGGCCACGCAAGGCGCCCGGAATGCGGAGGGACGCCCTGCGGACGGACTCGCCCTGTCTCTCTCGCACTAATGGCACGCCCCGCGTGAGTGCGAGAGAGACAGAGCGACTCTCGGCTGTCATTACGGAGGCCGGACTTTGGGCCTGGGCCTGGGGCTCGGCCTGGGCCTGGGCCTCGGCCACCAGGACGCGGACGCGGCGACGCGGCGGAGGGTCCCGGAGCACTCCACCCGCGTCCGCGCCGCGTCCGCGCGCACGACTTCCGGCCAACGATGTGCCGTGCCGGCCAACTCGCCTCATTTCCCTTCGGTGAAAAAGGAGGAGCAAACAATGACAGAAAACAATTACCCGGAGACAATGGTGGGTGACGCGTGCTGGCTTCCTCTCGATGGTTAGTTTGAATTTTGGCGCCGGAAGGGTCACACACCGCGGCTATCGCGGCCGAATCGCTTCTAATGGTGGGGCGGGGGCGCACAGTGCTGCTCGCTCCTCGCTCTGTCCCTGTCTCTCCTTCCCACCCCGACGGGAAGTGCGAGAGAGGCAGAGCGCGACGAAGCGGAGCACTGCGGCGCGCGGTGGCGCTGGGCCACTCGCCGGACAGCGCCATCAACGCGCCTCCAAATTATGAGTAATGCATGACTATCAAAGGTGAATTACGCCTCGCATTTCCGTGCCACGCAGCCAGGGGTGGTGGCGCAGGGCGGGTCTTTAGATGCCCCAACCTTACCCTGGTGCCTCCTCACCCCGCCCGATGATACATGGCGATGCAACAGGGGTCGATAAGGCCCACGGGAAGGTGCTGGTGGGTGCGGGGCGGTGAGGGGAGGGGGCGGCCTGACCCTACGGCCTGGGAAGGCCGTGCCGTGCCATGCCGTGCCTGCCGTGCCGCCGCGAGTCAGTTTCAAAGTGAGAAAGGTGCCAGTTTCGGCCGCGGTGGTCGCCACGCCATCCCGCCGCCACGCCCCTGGAACAGATTCGCCTCAAAGTCGAACGCCCGTTTTTCCCAGCCCGGCACGCCGCAGCCACGCCGTGGCGCGCCATGGCACCGTGCGGCTCAAATCCCCGCCGACGGACCTCTCCGTCTCGCCCGTCGCCGAGGCCTGGCGACCCGGCTGAGCGACAGAGACGGCAACAGTCCAAACCCAGCGGCGCTCCTCTGTGTCGAAACTCCGACGCCCACCATCGGCCCGGCCGTCGGCCACAGCACGGCCGTGGCAGCAGCGTGGCAGCACGGTGCGGCCGTTTCATCACAATAATCCGAAAAGCTGAACCAGGGCGGCAACGCGCCAAACGCGATACCGTTCAAAATGGGATGATTGTTCCATTCTTTTTTCGCCGCGCTCTCGGCCGCTCGGCTCGGCTCGGCTCGGCTCGGCTCGGCTCGGCCAGTGCTGAGCCTGGCAGCGTTGCTCCAGCCAGCTCATCCATCCGTCCTGGGCTCGGACAAGCTAAACACTGGCCTGGCCTGCTGCCTGGCCCTAGCCTCCCAAGCGTCCCGCCGGCGCTTTTTGTTGTTTTTGTTTTTCTGCCAGCCCAATTAGACCGGTGCGTCGCACAAGACAGGCTTGTTTTCGGCCTTTGGATATTACCCTAGAAGAGCGCAGATTTTGTAAACCTCAGCAACCGAGGCGAAGCCGACGGCAAAAAATAAAAGGGCACGGTCACCTAACTGCTGCTCCGTTTAAAAAGCGGTTCTAACCTCACAATGTATATTCCCGTCCACCCACGGCGCTCATGCACCCCACAGAGGACGTGATAAATGCCACATACACTCTCACACACACGTTCACACACACACTCACAGACCGCGCACACTCACACTCACACACGATGCGACACGCAACCGGGCTAATTAATTTTTCCCCTTTGCATCGCATGCACTTTAGGAAAACAGCGCGTGCTCTCGCTGGGCGTGGCCGAGTGGCTCAGGCTAACGCGCCGGGCGGGGCGTCGCGGGGCGTCGCGGGTAGGCACGGCGTACGCGGCATAGCGCGGCCGTGCCCTGCACTGCATTTTTCATCAGCATTGTCGTTATTGTTTGTGCACAGTGGTGGTGGCGTGTAGGGTCAGAGCCTTCAAAAAAAGAGAGGAGAGGTTTAAAAGAAAGAGTAATGAGGCCTCAAGCTTGCAGGATACGCCAGGGACTCCGCCAGGGGCGCTACTGTTGTGAGAAAATAATGCATATGCGTTTGTACATGGCACGACCACATTTTTCAAGCAAGCGGCAGCCAACCTGCTCCCTGAAATGGGGTTAGAGGTTGCCTGAAAGCAGAGTGTCTTTTTATTTTTCTCAGATGTTTGAGAAAATAATATTGACACCAAATCTTGACCTGCAGCGCGTTCACAATTTGAAGTACCTGGTTCTTTTGGCTGACAAATGACCCCGATGTTGTTTTTGTTATTTTGTTGTCTTTGTTTGTTGTTGTTGTTGTTGCTGGTGTTGTTGCTGTTGTTGTTGTTGTCGAGGCGGAAGCCATTCGAATCGAACGCCAGTTACATCTCTCCTGCCACGCCACACTACGCCCCTTCCTCCCCCCTCCAGGGGATGCCATATATCTTGGCCGCTTTGACTCCTCGGCTTCTGCTGTCCAAGGATGATTGCTGGGGGGCTCGCGCTCCTCTCCGCCTCTCCCTTCTTCTTCTTCTTCTTCTTCTTCTTCTTCTTCTTCTTCTTCTTCTTCTTCTTCTTCTTCTTCTTCTTCATCTTGTTTTTCTTCGCCTCCGAGCGAGATGATCGGGAGCAAGGGATCGAAGGGTGAAACGGAAGGTTGTTTCTGTTTCGTTGTTTGTCCGGCCCGACCGAGCAGCCGGGCAGTGTGGTGGTGCCACGGCCGACCTACAGTCTGATAAAGATTTTGGAATTAATCAGTTTTTCTCCGAGACGCCGAGCAGGGCAAGGCCGTCCGCCGGGAGGAGAAGCAGTCGAAAGGGCGGCCACGCCACCATAACTCACGGCACCTGTCCGCACAGCGAATCACAACTAGCTTCGATCGCCACACTGCGAAACGCAGAAAGACGCCGGCACGCGACAACGCCGCCGTTTTCATTTTCCAAATTTGGCCGAGTCGCGGTGCGCTTAGCTGCGCTGCCGGCACTGTACAGTACAGTACAGTTGGCTGCCGTGGCGCGGCGCAGCGTGGCGGGGTGTGGCGCGGTGCGGAGAGAGGGGGGCGTTGGCTGCGGCGCGGCCCGCGAGCAACTCTAGCGGCGCACGGCCGCCTCTCCCTCAACCGGGGATGTAACTCAGTGGTAGAGTGTCTGCTTCGCATGCTGAAAGTCCTGGGTTCAAATCCCAGCATCTCCATTGGGTCTCTTTTGTTTTTTCCGTTCCCTGCCGCCCTGCGGGGCATTGCCCGCGTCGTGCGTGCTGCGTGTGCGCTGTCGTTGGGCTGGTCAGCCGTTTTACAACCGCTGCCAATAGACGGGCAGCCGCGCCGTGGCGAGCCGCGCTTCTTCAACTCCATGATTGATGGCGGCGAGTGAGAAAAAGGTCGCGCCTCGTCGCCTCGTGAAGCCAGCAATGCCAGCACGGCGGGCATGGCGGGCATGGCGGGCATTGCCGACAACGAGAAATAAAGTGACTTAGCGAGGCTGGCGGGGCAGGCAGTGCCTTTTGTCTGAAAGAAACGCACGTTTTGGTACTTTAGCTTTGGGTAGGGGGCTTCCCGGCTTCCAGGCATCCCGGCTTCCAGGCTCCCAGGCTTCCAGGCTTCCAAGGCTTCCAGGCTTCCAGGCTTCCAGGCTTCCGGGCTTCCAGCTGGAAGGCCGTAACTGCCACGGCGGCGGCCGCAGGTACGGCAGTGTGACGGTGACCCCGTTGGCGGCGCCGGGCCGATGGGGCGTCCGATGCTCCTGTATTGTTCCAGCGGCTGAGCTCCCCGGCGAGCCACGGCAAGCCGGGCCGGTAATGGCAGCCATTGATCCTGCGTTAATCCAAATTGAATTTGGCCACTGGGGACTGCGACTCGGAAGCGGAAGAGCGGCCGCCCTTTGGCTTCCCGGCGGCGGAGTGGCCGGGCAGGGCTGATTGTCACCGCGGCGATGCCATGTGCCTCCCTACACTGTGAAAATTTGTAGTCACGTTTTGACAAAAACGTGGGTGATATTTTCATCACTTTCAAATGATGACAATCTCAATCTCGTCACAAATTGATGTCATTTTCATCAAAGCTCCTTCACTTATTGCATGGGAGTGACAACAACGTCATCAGTTTTGATGACATTGATGTCAGGAAAATTAGCCTTGAAATTGTCATCAAGTGACGACTCAGATTTTAACAGTGTAACGACACCCTCGAACCCACACTTGTGGGCTCTAGAGCTCAAAAAGTGTCCAGAGTTTCCGCCGAAACAGGTCTCCCACTGGTTCCCCTACCCGGCCCCATACATCGGCACCACACGGCCGATATCATTATCGCCGCCCGGACCTGCCACAAGATACTTTACTGCGAGACTTAATGAGGAAATAAATACAGGCGCCTCCCTGCTTTCTTTTTGCTTGGTCTCGGCTTTGAAAAGGACGCTTGCGCTTGCGCTTTGCGTTTATCTTATCAGTGCATTTGCTCTTTTTTTTTTCGTTCGCTGGCCGGCGTGTGCTGACCGGAACGATGTCCCTGAGATAACTCGCGCAGCACCTAGTTGCGGGGTTCTCGCCTCACGGGCCTCCGCGCCACGAACGCACAAACTCCGAACGGCGCTCTCGTCGCTCTGTCCCTCTCGCGCTCGCGAGGCTTTACGCAAGGGTGTGAGAGAGACAGAGCGACGGGGCACTATATCTCGCAACTGCACAGTCGGTGTCACCGGCCAGGCCTACTCAGCACGGCACGACTGCATGGCAGCGCAAGGGAAGGTGGGCCGTCAGCTCGTTTTGCAGACAAAATACAGGAAACGGGCGCCGCCGCTTCACCGCTTGCATGCTGCTGTCCAGCGCCTGTCCAGCCTGCCCGGCCTGTCCGGTGGGGCGCTGGCGACCGTGCGGTGTGCGTGCGGTGTGGAGCAGGCCGGCAGCCCAGCAGGCCAGCCCAGGCCAGCCCAGCAGGCCAGCACACGGGATCAAGATACTGTAAACTAAATCACACGCAAATAGGCTGCCACTTCCCGACACACCTTGCTGACCGAAATGAATTGGTGGAGTGAGACCTTTTTTCCCCTTTCTGTAACTTTTTAAACGCACCCCGAGGGGTTTGGCCAGGTTGGCCAGGTTGGCCAGCGCGCTCCGGTAGCCACATGCATAAACATGCCGCACGTCCGCGCTTAGGCCACTGGCGTGGCATTGTAAGGCGGGTACAGCCCCGTGGCGGCCCGGGCCCGGCAGAATCCAATCCAAACACGGTGAGAGCCCAGAGCCTAGAGCCCCGTGTTGCGTGCCAAAAAAGCAACAACAAACTGTTAGAGCGAAAAATGTAACTCGATTTGCTAGCGCACCAACACATGAACGGCTGGCAACTCTGTGTGTGAGTGCGCACGTCCGGTACTGTACCCGTGTGTGTGTGTGTGTGGGGGGGGGGGGGGGTGCTGAACGCCAACTGCACGCCAGCCCTTTCCACTAGTTATTTAAAAACATCAAAGTCGTTTCCCCGCGCCTTCTTCAAAGACCTTTGCTGCAACATTGCCTTTATCGCCCGCAATCTCCCCGAGTGGCCGATGCAAACGGCGTTGGCGCGAAAGCCTTAAAAATTCAAACCTTGTTTGCGTTTTTCCAGCGATAAAGCAGAAACGCTCTGACCCGTCGCGTGCGGCGCTAGATGGCGAGAGGTCTAACTCGCCTAGCCTCGCCGGGATTGGCTACAACAGTTACTCGCCTCCCGACGGCCGAACTGAGCCGCCCGCCCGGCGGGGTCGTCGCGCACGCGAGGTGCGAGTGCCGGCTAACGCGTCTAACCTCACCAGCCTGCCGACCGGCGAGCCGGCCTAGCAACAGGCAGTATAACCATAAGCCGAGATGGCCGCCCATTGGCCAGCAGCACCGCGGCAAGCACGCGGCTAGCACGGCCCAGGCAGAAACACTGACAGAACGGCGGTTTCTCGGACCTCGTTCTTTCTTTGCAGTGCAAGTACTTGCAGTCCCCTCGCCACAAACGGCACGCACCGACTCGCTGCACGCCCACGGCGCGGGCGCGGCGCGGGCGGCGGGCGGCGGGGCGGCGCGGGGGGCGGCGCGGGGCGGCGCGGGGCGGCGCGGCGGGGGGGGCGCGGCGGCGCGGCGGCGCGGGGCGGCGCGGGCGGCGCGGCGGGCGGGGCTCACGGAACACCCTGTATGACAGCCCGTCCGCCACGTTCGCCGCTCGCCCATAGGCCAACGCCTCGGTGCCACGGACCTGCGCCATAGACCAGGCCGGCGATGCGGCCACGCTCGACTTCCTAAACTAGACCGGATCAGCACGAACCATGTCCTGTAACATGTTAATACAGTGATTCATATTCATGGCCTGGCCCAGAGCCTGGCCCAGAGCCTGGCCCACAACCCGCGGGGCCCGGCCAGTGAGAGTGTGGCCCGTGCGGGGCAGTGTGGGGCAGCGCAGGGGGCCACGGGCCGGCGCCCACCGAGTACGTGCCACTGCTACCGATCCGACAGCACCGCGACACCACACCGGCCCTGCCTGCAGTCTGATTCCAGACAGGGCTTTGTCGCTCTGTCTTCACCGCACTTAGGGGTCGCCCATATTGTGCGAGAGAGAGAAAGAGGTGGCGACCGATTCCTGTTCAGAACCGTCCTGCTGGCCCTGGCTGGGCTCGTCGCCCGCCGTCATCCGTGGACGTCATGGACGTCGTGGACGTCGTGGACGTCGTGGAGGTGGCGGCGTGCTTATTTAGTGTTTGGACACTTCCCAAATGAGCCCTCCCCGACGCGCCGCGCCGCGCCGCCGTGGTGGCCGTTACTTTGATGGCGGGACATCCGCAGCCCGGAGGCAGCACCGAGTGAGGGTCAGCCGCGGTGCATGATGGCGCACTGCCGTCCGCAGCAACAGCAGCAACGACAACAGTAATAGCAACGACAACATCAACAACACCCTCATTAAAATATTCGGCACGTTGTTTCGTTATTCCTGCGGTGTGCTGTGCGGCTCAGCCAACGCCTCACGTCGCGGGCTCGCTGCAACGCCTTGGTGGCACACTGCTGTCAGCTGTGGCGGTGGCGCGGCGCTGTGAGCCCAGCCCGGCCCAGCCGCTCTGCTGCTGGCGAGAGCAACGGCCTGAGCACGCCCCGCCCCTCCGCACCGCCTCCTCCTCCCCCCCCCCCCCCCCCAGCCAGTACAACGGGGCACTCGTCCCTGCAGCTGGCAGATCAGCTGATCTCATGGCTGCCCGACTGCCGGCCGGCTGGCTGGGCGGCGGGGCCCTGCGCGCGGCTACCAGCGCGCCCAGCTAGGCCAGCTCGGCCGGGGAGCCCAGCTGCAGCTGCGCTAGCCGCGCTAGCTGCGCTCCATGACACCTTCATTTCGCCGCCGCAGCTGCATCTGATTGCTGCGGCGCGGTGGCGGCCTAGTTCGTCGGGCCGGGCAGGCCGGGGCAGGGGGCAGGGGGCAGGCGGAGCAGGGCCGCCGTGTCGTTGACTCCGTCGGTCGGCCGGTCGGCCTCGGCCACCACCGCGGCACCGCGGCACCGCGTCCCGGGTCGTTTTCAGGAGGCGGAGCACCAAGACCTTTCATTTTCATGTGTGGTCAGAGGAACCTGTTTCGAGCGGCAGTTTGCTTTTTCGAAAGTGATTACCGCTAGAGGGCGCTGGACTTACAGTGAGTGTGGTTTTGTCGTCCCCACTCACGACCCGGCCCGGCGTGGCGTGCAGCAGTCTAGGCCAACGCGAGCAGGGCTAGGAGCAGGGACCACAAGTGGAGTGGAGCTGGTCCGTTTTCTTTCTCCTCATGTTCTCCTTTTCGTTCTCCTTCTTCGTCTTGCGCCCGCCTCCGTGTCCTCTCCCGCCCTCCTCCTCTCTCTCCCTCTCGAGATACTACATCTCGCGTTATCTCCCTATCGCTCCCTAAATATCAGACCACAAAATGCATGCATTAGCGGCGCCCAAAAATACGAGCCGTGCAACGCGAGCGCTGGCGGCCCACAAGAAGGCCGTCACGACGCTTAAAATGCAGAGATGGCTCGGTGATAGCGCCGTGCAGTGTGCGGGCTGTGAGGGCTGGCCATTGGCGCTGGCTAGCCGGTCCCACCGGGCCCCACGGACGTTCGGCCCGGAATTTAGCACCGCCCGGTAATTGCATTGTGCGAGGAGCGCCTGCGCGACAACAGGGTAGGCTGTGCTGTCAGACGGGGGAGCGTGGCGGGACTGCCTACCCGCCAGGCGTCAAGGCCCGAAGTTTAAGAAGGCTGTGCTGTCGGTTAGGGGAGGGCGGCGGGAAAGCCTACCCGCCAGGCGTCTAGGCCCGAAGTTTAAGAAGGCTGTGCTGTCGGTTAGGGGAGGGCGGCGGGACTGCCTACCCGCCTGGCGCTTTGACCAAGCTCGTGACCTGGGTTGGCTGCAGACAGAGCCAGTCTACGGGCAGGCGTTGCCCCTCGAGCTGGACCGAGTTCTTCGAGGCCGTGTAGTGGTGCGACACAGTCGAGCGTGAGGCACTCGGTTGGTTTTAACTCCAACAGCCAAGCGTTTCTGCGGAGCAGCGGACTTGATTCGGCCCCTGGCGGCGCTCTAAGTTATTGGGCAACGAGTTCGCGCTGCTTTTGCGTTGCCCCGCCGCCAGCCAAGTTTCCCAACCCGTCAAAAAAGGGCGTGATAACCGTGGATAAACGATAGGAAAGCTCGCCATCCATCAGCACCGTTGTTGTAATGTACGCGTTCCAGGCGCGGCGCAGCGGCAGGTCCCGGTGGCGAGAGCGGCGAGAACACCAAGTGAAACCACTAGTTTTCGAGTTGTACAATTTATTTCACCAACAAAATAGTAATTCCCGAGTTGCTTCTCTCCTGTACTTGTCGCCGCCTTCGTTGTTTGCGGGGCGCATCGCCGGAGCGTCGGTGAAAATGGTCAAGCCGCAGGGGCGGTGCCGAGCTTGGCCGGGCCGGGGCGCGACCCAGTTGCCTGGTCCGGCCGGCGGGCGCTGGCGAGCTGGCAGTCTCAAACAAAGGACTTGACGTGTCGTGTTGCGATCGACCAAGCAGGCGGGCGGCAGGCAGGCTGGCAGGCAGGCTGGCAGGCACCGGGACGGGCAGGCCGGGCAGGCCGGGCAGGCAGGCCGCTTTCTCTGGCCGGCAGATTCACAGCGGCCGCGACGCGCCGCGACGCACCGCGACGACGCCGCTCCAGAGGTGCAACTTGGAAGAGGTCGCGGCAGAGCGGCAGGCGGGGAAGGGGAAAGGGGGGCGCGGACTCGCGCGGACTGGCAGGCTCAGTCGCCTGAAACTTCAATATCTTTCCTTTCGGTACATGCGGTGGCGATTAGACTGCTTTCCCATCAAAAGCAACTTGGTCTGTTATCCCTGTCGGAAGGGCAGCCGCTGCCGGGATCCGAAAGGTTCGAAAGGGCCGGAAGAAGTCTGCCCCCCCTCCCCCCAACCCCGGCCACCGCCCGGGCATAGCCGCGCACGGAAAGCTATTTTAACTTTTCGATTATCGTTCGTGTAACTTTGCTGGGTCGGTGGATCCGATCACATTCAGTGCGAATCCCTGGGTGGGCATCGCGGGCTAGGCGCTAAATGTCAACTGCGATGCGAGAGACTTCGCCTGCCATGCAGCGTGCGGGACGGGTTTTCATCCCAAATCATATTTGATGCGTTTTGAGCGTGTATCGACGTTGGCCCGACGCCCGTCTGGCCGGGCTGTCCTCCTGTGCGGGTGTGCATCTTTCATGTCAAGACCCTTCTTGCGGTGGCGTGGCGTGGCGCCGTGCGTTGCGCCCCCGCTCCCGAAGGACGCCGTCCTGCTGCGGGAGGAGCCCCGGGGGCCCCCGCGGGTCGGACCCGGCCGTCCGGGCCCGGGGAACGCATGGGCCAGGCCGCAGCGCAGGCCGCGCGCACCGTGGCAGATTCTATCTCGCAAACATTAGGCGTAACCCCATCCCGCCCCGCCCCGCCCCGCCCCGCCCCTCCACGCGGTGCGGACTCCCCCGCTATTATAAACGGATTAGGTAGCACCAAGAGAGTGGTATCCATTTTTCCCCAGGGCTGGCACGCTGGCCGCCGCGGCCGGCCGACGCGGACCAGACGCCCTCCGCCTCCTCTTGGCTCCTCTCCGCGTCTCCTCTCCTCCCCTTCTTTGTCCCAAGGTATTGTTGCGGCCGTAAACGGCGCCATTAAAGTGATTTCGAAACAATGTGCGATGGCTGACGGCGTGGTGGCGCTGCCTGCCCGCCTGCCTGGTGCGGTGCGCGCAGCATTAAGAGGATATGGTACACCTCCCCAGAAGCGGCATTTCCAGGGACGCGCAGGGACCTCTTTCTAACGCCCTCCTGGCCACACCGTTCGAGGTATCGATATGAAACTTGGCAAGGGCTCAGAAAGGGGTCAATCTCAATGACGGTGCGTTCAAAAAATTTTTTTAACGCCTAAGTTGGCCCAGGGGAGTTCAGTTCTGGTCCCAAATTTCGTTCAAACACATCCCGAGAAAATGGGAATATCGAAAAAAGGGCGATGGTACGTTCTAGATTGACATTTACTCTTTCCGGAGATGTTATCCCTTTCCCGTGCGTTCAAAATTAGAGGTCAAAACCGGTAGACCGCAGACCTCTGCCGGCGACTTTCGGCGATTCCGGAGCCGGTCAAAGAGAGGAAGTGCAAGTAACTGTCGACGAGCTGTACCGGCCCCCGACTCCGCACATGTTGCCCCCACTTTGTTTCATGAATAGGGACGCCTGGGGACGGCCTGGCCCGCCACCCTCGCCCAAGGATCGGCACCGTGACAGGTCAATTTATGGCCCCGTGCCTAAATGGTTAAATTTTTTAGCGGTTCATTTTTGGAGTTGTGAAACTTGCTCAGATGGATTCAACGGGCCATTGCGGTGTCAGGCGACTAAAGATTCAAGTTCTTGCGACTATTTTGACCTAGGCTGTCCCGAACGTAATCAAGTCCGGTGGCGGGGCTAGTACTGGAGAGCTAAGGTCAAAATGGTCGTAGAACTTTATTTTTGAGTTGCCTGAAACCCCAATCGTGCGCTGGACCCCATTCGCCAAATCCTAAAACTCTAAAATAATCCGTTAAAAAATTTTAACTGCCGGGGTCTGGGGCCCATAAATCGGCCTGTCACGCTGCCGACCCTTCGACTCATCGGCTCCGGCGCGTGAATGAGGCGGGGGCGGGGGGCCGGCGGGGGGCCCGGCGCAGAGACAAAGCAGAGGGCTGCATGCAGGCAGCCAGGAGGGGCAGGGGCGGGGGCAGGCGGGGGTCAGCATAGCCCGTCTACGACAGTGCCTTTTCAAAACTCTGCGAGATGACAAAAATCACCGTGCAGAGGTCTGCGGTCTCCCGGGGTTTTTGGGCCCTCTAATTTTAGTCGCACAGGAACGGGGATATCATCACTGGAAAGAGCAAATGTCAATCTAGAACGTACCATCGCCCTTTTTTCGATATTCCCATTTTCTTAGGACGTGTTGTGAACGAAAGTTGGACCAGAACTGGACTGCCCTGGGGCCTAACTTAGGCGTTCAAAAAATTTTTTGAACGCACCGTCATTGAGATTGATCCCTTCTGAGCCCGTGTGCCAAGTTTCATATCGATACCTCGAACGGTGTGGCCAGGACGGCGTTAGAAAGAGGTCCCTGCGCGTCCCTGGAAATGCCGCTTCTGGGGAGGTGTACCATATCCTCTTAAGGTTAACTTGGGTCGTTCACGCGAATACATCGCGGTGTCGTGCAGCCCGCTCAGCCTGCGGCCTGCGAACAGTGCTATCGTCACTCGCTCCCTCTCGCACTCATGGGGCGAAACGAAGGGGTGCGAGGGAGACAGAGCGACCTAGCCTTGTTCAGCCTGCAGCTCCCCCATCGCCGCGCGGCCGCGCTAACGATGGCCGTGCCGGTTCGACGAAAGAAAAAATACGCTTTGGCGGTTTGAAGCGCCGGAGCTGGAGTGGCGCTGTGGGGGTTTAAACCCGGGGGCCCTTACAGTGTGCAGCCCGTCCCTGGCGGCCTTCGCCCCGACTGGCCGGCCTGCCCGCCTCGCGGCTGTGGAGCTGGCGCGGCTCCCAGCACGGACCACGGACTCCAGGGGGGCTTGACAGCACGGGGCCGGGACGGACGGGGCGGGGCTGGCGAGGCTGGCGGGCCACAACGCCTCGAAAATGCAAATTACAAACATTGTAATTTCGGGACACGTTAATGCGGAAAGCGGGCTCTGCTGGCATGACCGCAGCAGCGGAGCAGCGTGCACTTGCTCGCACGAGCCAGCACGCTGGCCTGGATGCGCCCGCCCCACCCCGCCCCGCCTCGGCACGCCCCGCCACGCCCGAGTGCAAAGAAACGAGCGGACAAGGTGAAAGGTGAGGGGCCTTTCCCTGCCCCGGCCCCCTGGGTACCCAGCCAGTACTCAAGTACCACTACCAATAATTGGGGGCAGCCCCACCACCGAGCCCCAGGCCCCAGCCCAGGCCCCAGGGCCCAGGGCCCAGGCCCGAGGCGGCACGGCGATGGTGTTTTCCTAGCCTCCTCTGCATTAGGGCCCTAGACGCTCTGTCGTTCGTTGGTCCGGATGCACTGCTGCTTCTTTTCTCTCGTATTTCGTGCGCAGTTTGTCCCCGAGGCGTGGCCGCTGCTGCGTGTTGCCCCAGGTGGTGGCCTGGACGGCCTGGAAGGCCTGGACTGCGTCCATCCCGCTACAACGCGCACCTGCCCGCGACCCAGTCCGACCCAGTCCGCCGGACGCCCCGCCAGTCAGACAGCCAGTCAGCTCGCCTTGTTACAACACGTTCCGATTAGCATGACAAAAGATGGGATTCCGGCAGCCACCAATTAGCGCGCGCGCGTGCGAGAGTCGTCGCGTCAGTTAGGTGGAACGAGCGCTGGCGGGCCCACACGATGGACTGGCAGGGCGGCGCAGGGCGGCCGCCGCGTGCATGGAGGCTTGGAGTGGAGGGCGTGCTGCTGGACGACCTACTGGAAGGCGTGCTGCTGGAAGACGAACTGGAAGGCACACTGCTGGAAGACCTACTGGAAGGCGTGCTGCTGGAAGACGTTCTGGAGGGCTTGCTCGAGACGGGTGACCTCAGGGCGCTCTCCGTTCTCTCGCTCGGCAAAGGCACATCCACGCTGAAGCTCAGCGAGTCGGGCATCCGCCCTCGGGCCCCACCTGCGGCTCCACCCCACCTGCGGCCAGCTGGAGCACCTGGAGCTGAGTCGCTGCTGGAGCAGCTGCTTAATTAATATGCATGGCTCCCGTGTTGCACTGCCCCGGCACTGCCCCGACACTGCCCCGGCACTGCCGGCCCCGGGGCAGCGGCCGGCGCAGCGACAAAATGGGCGAAAAGGATGGGCACCGCTGCAGCTACCTCAGCTACCTCAGATACCACCGCTACCGCTGCTACCCCGCTACTGCCTCCGGCCTGTTCATGTTCTACTGCGCGAGGTGTGTGCGTGTACACACACAGACCTACACACACAGCAACAGCAACACACACACACGCGCGCTCGGACACATCTCGCTGCTCACGGGCGTTCGCTCGCACTGTACACACACCAAGGCGCGCCAAGGCGGCATTTGCATAATGTTTCCAAGTGGCCCGCGCACTGCATGTGGCTGTCTGCTGGCTGCTGGGGGGCCGCTGTAGTGCGGAGGTTATGCACCAAAAATGTGCAAAACATACTCGAAGCGATTTTTTTGCGGGAATCGATAGATTTTGACCTCCTCTTTCATATGAGTCGAGGGGTCACACTGGGAAATCGCGACAACACCCCGAAAAAGCGGGTTGCATATCTGCACGGGGCACTGCCACATTTTGGATTGAAATACCTTATAAATCGGGAACTATTTGATGCAGCGTCTTGATGAAAGCTGCGAGGCGTTAAGAAAACATAGGAGATTGAACCCTATTAGTTTCTGCACTCTGTTGTAAAATTTGCGACTCACAGAGCCGATAAATTAAATGAACATCACGGTTCAAAACAAGAAAACTGCGATTTACTCGAAATTTTTCAAGTCGAATGTATGGATTGATTAGCATCAATGGATGCGCGCTTTCATTTGCGTTCACATCAGCTTTTAAAAATTTGGGGGTCGTCGCATTGGATCTCGAACGGCAGCGCTTTGAACGCCGCCAGGCGGGGTGCGCGCGGCTGCGCGCGGCACCCGGCGGCCAGTACAGCGGGTTGCCTACCCGGTGTCCCCGTAAGGCGCCATGTTAACTTCATCCCTTCATAACGTTTTTCCTGGGGGATAAATAAATGCCTTATCGGGTCAAGAGCCATTCTTTTCGGCTCAACTATGCGTCTACTGAGGGGAAAAATTTTTAAATTTTGTTAATGGTAAATTGACTTCACTTAACACCAGATCCAGCGGGTGCGCGACCTGCATGCGTTTTCTCGACCAGCCGGCATGTTCCCTATGTCATGTCTTCCGAATGCGATTCCACTCCGTACACGCATAGTTGAGCCGAAAAGAATGGCTCTTGACCCAATAAGGCATTTATTTATCCCCCAGGAAAAACGTTATGAAGGGATGAAGTTAACATGGCGCCTTACGGGGACACCGGGTAGGCAACCGCTGTACTGGCCGCCCGGGGGCCGCGCGCAGCCGCGCGCACCCCGCCTGGCGGCGTTCAAAGCGCTGCCGTTCGAGATCCAATGCGACGACCCCCAAATTTTAAACGCTGATGTGAACGCAAATGAAAGCGCGCATCCATTGATGCTAATCAATCCATACATTCGACTTGAAAAATTTCGAGTAAATCGCAGTTTTCTTGTTTTGAACCGTGATGTTCATTTAATTTATCGGCTCTGTGAGTCGCAAATTTTAAAACAGAGTGCAGAAACTAATAGGGTTCAATCTCCTATGTTTTCTTAACGCCTCGCAGCTTTCATCAAGACGCTGCATCAAATAGTTCCCGTTTTATAAGGTATTTCAACCCAAAAATGTGGCAGTGCCCCGTGCAGATAGAAACCCCGCTTTTTCGGGGTGTTGTCGCGATTTCCCGTGTGACCCCTCGACTCATATGAAAGAGGAGGTCAAAATCTATCGATTCCCGCAAAAAAATCGCTTCGAGTATGTTTTGCACATTTCATCCTTTTCTGGCGCATAACCTCGCACTACTGGGCGGGGTGGGGTGCGCTTGGAGACGCGCGAGAAAGCGGTCCCTTTTATTTCCCATGAAAAACACCCGCCAAACGCGAAGCCGTGCAGCTCGTCAGGGAGCCCTGGGGGGTCGCCGAGGGGGTCGCACACCGCGGCGGTGTCGGCGGCGTCCACGGTGGCCTGCACGGTGGTCTCCACGGCGGTATCCTCCACGACAGCATCCTCCACGACGGCTCCTCCACGTCGGCCTCCTCCACGACGGCCTGGTCGTCGGCGGCGGACTCCACGACGGCCTCCACGACGGCCTCCACGACGGCCTCCACGACGGCCTCCACGACGGCCTCCACGACGGACTCCACGACAGCCTCCACGACGGCCTCCACGACGGCCTCCACGACGGCCTCCACGACGGCCCCCACGACGGCCTGGTCGTTGGCGGCGGTGCTTCCCGGTGCTCCCAGAGCTCCCGCAGCAGTGCGAGTCGGAGGGCCAGGCGGAGGCTTAGGTGGAGGCCTAGGCGGAGGCCAAGGCGGAGGCGCGCCCCGATGACGTGAATCGCTCCGCGGCGACGTGATGGGCCGCATTCAGCGCATTATGCAGAGCAGCTGCTGCCTCGCCTTTTATTTGACGTAACGTCAAGCAACAAAAAAGAAAAGTAATATCACGTTTTTTTTTTCATAAAGCGCGCCGAGTCCCCCGCTGTGGTCCCGGGTAGCGATGAAGCCGCAAACTCAGCCGCACATTGCCGCTCCGCTAATGTGTGTGCTGTTGGCTGTGTGTGTGTGACCATGGCTTCGTGTACGTGAGGCGTTTGTGTGCGTCTGTGTGTACGCACACACACCATACCCCTTGCAGCAGTAGCCTTTCAGTAGCACGTCGTCAAGATTTAAGCACAGCAACCGGCGGTCCGTCCCCTTTGAATCACAAAGGCGCTTTGCTCTGCCTATTTTCGTATTACTCCCGAATCATTTACGATTTCTCGTCCCGCCGGTGGCAACTCTAGCGGTGGCGCGGCGGGGCAACGATGGCCGGAGAGGGTACAGTACGCCGGGCGACTAGCGTTCCCCTCTCTTGCACTTTAGGGCTGCCACAGCGGCGGAGGAGGGAGCGGCAGGGAGCGCGCCCTGGCGGCTGGCGAGAGAAATTTGAGTGAAATTTGCTAGGTGAAATAGTGCGACGTTAATGGGTCAATTTGGGGCCGAGTGGCTCGGGACGACCCGGGACGACGACGCCCTTCGCGAGGCTCGCCCCGCCTCGCCCCGCCTCGCCCCGCCTCGCCCCTCGCCCGCCTCGCCCCGCCTGCCTGCTCCTTCACGACGGAGGTGTCATCGCGGGGCGGATCGGCGGGGAGGGGGGCCTTCCCTTTCACGATGAAGTACGGGAAGGGGGAGCAGGGGACTGCAGGATGCATACGTTACAGCGCTGAAAAGGGACGCCCCCCCCCCCCCGGATGCCGGCGGCTCGTCATCATCATCAAAAGCAACGCGCAGGAAGGCAGGAGGAAGGGGGGCGGAGGAATTTTCGGGAGAGACGACTTTTTCCATACTCCGCGGTGCACCGCATGCGGAACGGGTGGCAAAACAACGCGTTCCTCTTGAGTGCGCGGAGCTCCGCGGCCCCCCTGCACCTCCGCGTCGACCGCCGCGGCGGCGACGTGATGACTGGACACGCGAATCATTCAATCTGCATGCCACGCACCGGAACCGTAAACAACAAGCCCGTTTGTTGCGCCTTGTTTTGCATGTTGGTTTTCTTAATTTTCTTTTTGTTTATCTTTTTTTTTTTGCCGGTGGGGGTCATTTGTACCCTTGGCGTGCGAATGCTGCGAGAGTTTCTTCACGCGCGCGGCTCCGAAAAAGGCCGAGCGGGCCTTTGCCGCGGCCAAAGGCAGCCCAAAGGCAGGCCAAGGAGCGCCGACGGCCCCGCCCCTCCTGCGCGGCCAAGATTGCACTGCAAGAATGTTTGGTAATAATGCGTGTGTGTGTGTGTGTGTGTGTGTGTGTGTGTGTGTGTGTGTGTGTGTGTGTGTGCGTGCGTGCGCGTGTGAGTAGGTACGTGTGTGTGCGCGGTGCGGCAGCGCAGCACAACGCTGGACCCGCCCCCCGCTGGTCACTGCTAAGTGCACTCCGAGCACACCCCCTGCCTTGCGCTGCCCGGCCAAGCCTCGCCAGGCACAGCACTGCCAAGCCCTGCGCGCCATTAGGGGTGGGAATGCCGGTACACTGGTCCAGACTCTATCCGCCTTCACCTGGCCCGGGCCTTTGCCTCGGCCTCGGCCGCCCTGGGCCTGACCGACCGGGGCCGGGGCAGACCAGCAGCAGAGAGTTGACAACAACAAGTAGGAAGTTGTAGCCGTAAGCCGGCACAAGTACGTCGGCACGACGGAAAGGCAGCCGAGTCGGCTCGGCGAGTAGTTTGCAGGCCTCTCCAAGGTGGCAAACAGCCCTTTCCTTCTCCGGGCCTTGTACACTACACTGCCGAAACGAGGACTGCCCTGTATGTTGATGACTACTATTCCGGGCGGTTGCGGCCGGCCTGGCCCGGACCAGGGCCCGCACTGGGCGGCACTGCGTGACCACTAATACCCCATACACTGTACATCCAGCCTCGCCGGCCGGCCAGCGAGCCACGGGGGAGATAGGCCCACACCGCAGAGCCGAAAAATGGACGCACGCGATTCCAAGCTGGAAACCCACAAGGCTCCTCCCACTTCATTCCCGGGCCGCGGCGATGGCTCGCTCTGTCATAGCCCCGGTGTTCGAAACGCTTAAGTATTCAGTGCCTCCCCCCACTGCCCAACCCTCCCCCGACCAAACCACCGCCACCGCCACCTCTGTCCAATCTCGGGGGTGGATTGCCTGAGCCTGCGGCCCTGCGGGGGAGCGGACTCGAGCGGACCCCAGTATGGTCAGCACTTCTCACGGGATGGGAGCAAACAATCGGGGCCCGGCGGACACGCATGGACACTCACACACACGCCGGCACACACACACACACACACACACACACACACACACACACACACACACACACACACACACACACACGCATTCAGGACGGAGCAGGCCGGTGATACTATCTGCGTGGTGCGCGGGTTCAATTACCCCTGTCGGTGAATACGTAAGTACTTTCCTATCTACGGGCCGGATAGCGCCCAATGCGTATGGGCATGCGCGCGAATGCCGCGCACACACACAGACACACACCTACACCAAGACACGCACACACACCACCGCATCCACACGCACCGAAACACGCAACCACAAAAAATTGTCCACCAAAGTGGCGGGATGAAAGCGCTCTAACGTGACCCGAGTGACGGCCCAGTGACGTGATGTGACATGACACGTGGCTGGTGTGGCGTGACGTCCGCGGTGGCGGGGCGGGGCGAGGTGTGGTGGGGCGCCGCGTGAGCTGCCGGTCACACTTCACACTTTCTCTCTCGTTGGTGGGGCGTGGCGCTCTGCCGGCCGATCCTCCGTCCGCACCGCGCACCGCACGGCAGCGGGACGGTGGCGCCACAGTGCGTTCACCTGGTGCCCCCCTCCCCCGGCCCCCGCCTCCCGAGCTAGCGGGGCCCAAGGCCCCAGGCACCGCGGCTCGCAGGACAGCTGCGCTGTCCCTGCCACTGTCCTGCGCACTGTCCGCCAGCCACCGCGCTGTCCGCGGACAGCGTCGGACAGCGTCCCTCCGAGGAGCATATCGGGGCTGCGTGGCTGAAATAACAAATGGCCTGCAGCGGCGCGGCGCGGCGGTTCAAGGATTTCGTCCGCGGAAACCGAGTGGCCGCGGCGCGGAGCTCGTCGTCGTGCTTGTAACGAGACCGTGCCAGCCAACGGAGGCGCAGTTTTCAGCCTGCCACCTTTACCGTCCTTGGCCAGCCGCCCCGCGCGCGTTCAGCAGGACGTCCTTCTTGAAGTCGTCGGCGGCGTGGTGCTTGGTGCGCGCGGTCGTCGTCTTGACGCGTTGCGAACGCGTTGCGAACCAGCCGCCCGGCGGACAATGTGCTTCCCTTCATCCTTCCGCCCGGCTGCCCTGCAATTAAATGCCACTTTTTGGCACGTTTTTTGTTTGCCTCCCTCGTCGCGCTCGGCGTTCTCGTCGTCCTTGAGAGCTTTTGGCTGCGGCCGCGATCACTCGGGTGGCCATCTGTCGCTCGCAGTGTGGTAGGCGACCGCCAGCAGCGCGTCGGAACATGACGTGTGTGGTGTGTGTGCGCGTGGCGCATGGCGGCAGGCAGGCTGACCGCGCTGGTCGATGTTTGGCATCGGCTTCGCACCTGACAGAGGCCTGCTGGCGTGAGGCAGCCCCACGGGCAGCCCCTAGGAGAGTCGCGTCGGACCGGTAGCTTCCTTTCCACGTTCGCACGTCGCGTGTGTGCGAGTGTGCAGATGGAAGAGTCAGCGTTTGCGGTCTGTGTGCGTGTGTGGTGGAAGAACACTGACCCACTTCCTCGGGCTGTTCCAGCTGTCACGCGTGGCGTCCTAACCTAACCTTACCTCGGTGCCGCGATGCGGGAAATGACCGATACAGTGATTTCAGCAGTGGGGCGCAGTTGGCAGTGCAGTCACCATGCACCGGTGGCGGCTGCAGTGCGGCTTGCAAAGTGCGTCTTGCAAAAGTGCGGCTTGCAAAGTGCGGCTAGCAAAGTGCGGATAGCAAAGTGCGGCTTGCAAAGTGCGGCTTGCAAAGTGCGGCTTGCAAAGTGCGGCTTGCAAAGTGCGGCTTGCAAAGTGCGGCTTGCAAAGTGCGGCTTGCAAAGTGCGGCTTGCAAAGTGCGGCTTGCAAAGTGCGGCTTGCAAAGTGCGGCTTGCAAAGTGCGGCTGCAAGTGCGGCTTGCAGCGGCTTGCAAAGTGCGGCTGCAAGTGCGGTTGCGAAGTGCCGCTGGAAGTGCGTCTGTCGCCACCTGCATAACGGACGCACTTGTCTGGATTGACGACGGCGGCGTGGAGGACGGCGTGGAGGAAGGTGTGGTGCTGGCCGGGCCGAAGATACACGCCGCGCACGTAGTCCGTAGTCCTGGCGCGGCTGGCTCGGCACTTGGTGGCCGGCCGGTATAATGAGGGGTATAAACCGCCCGCATAGTGCACGGAGTGGCACGGAGTGGCACGGAGTGGCACGAGGTGTACGACGTCCAGACGCGCCTTTATGTCCCCTAAACACGGGTACTGGCCGCCGACACCGCCGACAACGCGGTGCGCCGCCCACCTCACCTGCGAGGTGGAGGCGGTGCGCGCCGTGATAGTGCGCGCCCGGGCCCTGCGTGAGGCCGTTGGGGAGAGGCACCTTTGGGACGCCGCCGGGCTGGGCGCACTGTGGCACACTGATAGAGGCAGCCAGAATTCTTGACACGTTTTGAGCACCAGAGTAGCTTAAGGGCACTCGAACCGAACGTGTGACCCCACCAACGGATTGCTATCTGAACGAGGAGTCCATTGATGGGGTCAAACGTCGTTCGGTTCGAGTCCCATTTAGCGAGTCGCGACTCTGGAGCTCAAAACGCGTCTAGAGTTTTGGCCGCCTCCACCGGTCTTCTGGCCCACTGTGCGTCCTACCGCCTGGCTTTAAAGCCCGATTCCAAATGGATTGCCGGGACGCGAGGAGAGCATCGCGCACAAAGCGGAACGCGATGATTGAACTATCAATCCGCCGACGAATACCGAAATACAGTGGAGTGCGCGGTTCACCGGCCACTCCGTGTTTCCACTCTGATAACGTTATTCCCGCGGCCGGCACACAAATACAAACACAGACTGTGGGTGAATGGAGCCATGCTTCTGTCATGCGGATTAGGGCGGGCCGAAGTGGTGTTTCGTCGTCCTGCGGTGCGCCCCGTGAGTGCGAGCGAGAGGATGAATGGTGACGGTGCTGGTGCCGAAGGGCCGTGCGTTGGTCAGCCTTATCGGACAGGTGTCACCACTCTATGAGGGCTGCGTGGCCGTCCGTCCACTCCGAGCACTCCGTTGCCCCTATGCGCGTTTACGACGTCCCGCTGGCCGCCAAGCAGGCCAAGCAGGCCAAGCAGGCCTAGCAGCACGTCGGCGTCGTGGCGGCGGCGTCGTGGCGACGGCGGCGGTTGCGCTCCGAAAACGCTCGCGAGGAGCTCTTCTCCTTCTTCTCGGAAATCACTGCCTCGGGCGGGGCGGGCGGGCGGGGCGGGCGGGGCGGGGCGGGGGCCGCGGCGAGCCGACAAGGGGGAAAAGAAGCGGGTAAAGTACTGCCGGGCCCGCCGGGCCGCGGAGGCGTGCCTTTACCTAGCGGCCGACGTGCGCGGACGCGGAGCGCGGCGCGGTGCGGCGCGGTGCGGCCTCCCCCGCATGGGAATCGCCTGCTCCCGCCGATAACAAAGCAAATCAAGGGAAAAGCGCCACCATTTCCTGATATCTTGGCGCGGTGGCGCGGAAGGGGGAGGAGGGGCAGGGCGGACGCGGGGGGAAAGCCCATCAGGCCGCATGGCGTGAGCTGACCCCCTAAAAACCAGCAGACCGGGCCAGCCTGCTTTCCTGCCTCACGTGTCATGGTGTATACGTATGCAGAGCTGCAGAGGGGCGGCACGGGGCCCAGGGCGGTCGGGCCGTGACGAGCCCCGCCCCCTCCCCCTTCTCTTATTGTGTAAACGTGTGCATAAGGGGAGCCTCGGGGAGCCTCGGGGAGCCCCCATGCGCTGCGGTTTTGTACGCGCCGCCGCCGCCACCACCCTCATGGCCACCCTCGCCTTCGCCTGCTTCGCCTCGCCCCCGGCAAGATGTAAACTTAAACCTCATTCCATCCCTTTCCGGGCAAACAGCTCGGGCCTTGGCTCGGCCGCGCAGGAAATGAAAGACGGTGCGGCCATTCCCGTGCAACCGTGCAACATTCTCTCTCTTTCTCTCTCTCTCTCTCTCTCTCTCTCTCTCTCTCTCTCTCTCTCTCTCTCTCTCTCTCTCTCTCCTTAGTGCCCTGTGGGGGCCCATCCGTCCGTGCGGGCACGCCACCGCTAGTGCAGGGCACGCGCGGGGGCTCCGGGACGTTTCGGTGAGTGCTTGGATTCAATACGTGACGCCGTGACGCATCCGGGCGACGTGAAATCTGTGATGACAGCCGCGTCTATGTGCGTGTGTGAGAGTGTGTGCGCGCGAGTGAGTGTGTAGGTGTGTGCGTGTGACAGTGTGATGAGTGGGTGGATGGACTTTGTGCGTGTGTGAGCTCATCCCAGCCGAGGCGGCCCTAGGCGGCCCTAGGGCCCCGGGGGGCTGAGCAGGCAGCGCAGACCGGTTCCGAAGAGACGTCATCGTCGCTCTGTCTCCGTCGCACTCATGAGGGGTCCTGTACAGAGGTGCGAGAGAGAGGGAGCGGCAAACCACCCTTCGGATGAGGCTCGGGCGGGTCCCAACACGCAGGGGGTGGTGGTGGTGACTAATTCCGGTCGGCAGTGGCCTATGGCCTTGCCGGCCTTGCCCATGGCCGCGGCGGTGCGACGGAGACGGCAGCCCCACCTGCGCCGTGCCCGCCGTGCCCGCCGCGTCCCAACCCTTCCAGTCGCTCTGCGAAGGCACCTCGTTTTCCGTTTTTCCTGCGCACGCCGTGCACGCCGCATCACGGCCCCAGGCCTCGCCTCGTGGAGGCGGCCAAATAAAACTCTGAACGCGTTTTGAGCTCCAGAGTCGCTATACAGGACTCAAATCGGACGTGAGACCCCATCAATGGATTACTCGTTTGAAGAGCAACCCATTGGTGTGGGTCACACGTTCGGTTCGAGTCCCGTTTAGCGACTCTAGAGCTCAAAATGCGTCTCGAGTTTTGGCCGCCTCCACCGGTCCTCTGGCCCCACCGTGCGCCGCCCCCTTTTCCTCCCCCCCCCCCACTGGAAAATGGGCTTATGGCGCCACCACACTGCCGCGCCCCAATTTGCGCCATTTTCCGCCAGATTTGCTTGGCGGAAGCGCGAGGCAGCGCGAGGCAGCGCGAGGCAATGCGTGCGAAATGGGGGCGGGCCACTTCGGCACAGACTGTCTGCCGTCCGACGAGATGTTGCCGGAGCTGCCGTGACTGCTGGAAATCCTGGGTTCGAGGTTCCCCCATGGGAACACCCACATCGAATTCACGTGGAATCGATGTGGAGGAACGACGTGGATGCTACGTGGATGATCGAGTCGATCATCCACGGGATAGCGGTACTCGAGTATAGGTGGATTCCACGTGGATCCAGACATATCGAAATGTAATTTCCACGTGGATAAGAGATAGATATGTCGATTTGATAGGAACTCTTAAACCTGCTATCCACATAGAATCCATATCAGAAAATTCTCGATCCCCATCACATCGATGTTGATTCTTCAGCGACCATCTGCTGCCCATGGGGTCATCCCTTACCCCAACTCGCCTTATCCACCCACCATCGATGTTACATCGAGGCCTAAGTCAGTCATTCCTAACAATTTTGTTAGGAAGTCCTCCTCAGGCTAAATCCCCTGAGGACGTCTAAAAATAAAACGATCGAAACGTTTCCTCCAAAGACGACGAAACGTCTCCTGGAGCTGTCCGATGTGCGTCGGGGTATGGCTCTGGGATATGGTGAATTGGCATCCTACTAGCAGGCCGAGAGGGTAAGGAATGACAAGAGTATCAGTAGGCCCTCTGTCGGCAGCTTTCAAAACTAATCGAGTTCGAAGGTCTTCACTCATCTTCATTCAATCCACGTGGAAGTCCGAATCTACTCAGATGAATCTGGCATGAAGAGACGACTTTGCTTCAATGAATTTGGATACTTATGATCGACATCGAGATCGTGTAGAAAAGGTCTCTCATGGCCCACATGCGGGCCGGCACCATCCAACCATATTGATACTTCATGCCCCTAACCACGTCCCTAACCACCTAAAACGCCCGGTGGATCTAACGCGGTGTGATCTACATTTCAAGAGAAACTGAGAGTCAACGTGGATGCGTAGTGTGGTGTTCCACATCGCCGAATGCCTGTGAATTACCTCATGGATAGAGAATGTTTTTATCCACGTCGATCGTGCACCCATCAAAACACATCGAACAGAAGGCCTCCAATCTACATAGAATTGCACATAAGTAATCAACGGGGAAACCAGGGGTCAGAGTCCACATTGATTGTTCGCTTTGAATTCAACGTTGATGACATATTAAAAACAGGTGGATAAATCCACGTGGTCGTATCCACCTTGTCCACAGAGATTCTACGTGGATGGGATATGGGTGTTCCCATGGGGTCGAGTCCCGGAAACACTATTTCGTCTTCGAGAGCGGAGCGGAGAGCTGCAGACTTGTTATTAGGTTGTATCAGTCGAGGAAGAGGACGGCGCTCCCCTCCCCCTCTGACAGTCGCCAGACCAAGAGGCTTGTTTTCTGTGTCTCGCTGTTTTTTGTCAATACTGAGACGTCTGTAACGAGCCCGACCGCCTCCTCCCGGCGTGGGCGATGTCTAGAGACACGACTCGCCGAGAGCGGATAAAAAAGAAGAAACAAGGTACAGTAGTAGGCATTCTATGAAATAAATTTCAGTTTTCCGTTAAGAATTTTTCTCTTTGCGTTTTTTTTATTTTGTTTCAGTGAACTAAAACGAATGCACCAGCCGACGTGTCCTTTCCTTTAAATAATGTGAACGTACACACACCGTTCACCTCCATCACCGACTCAAAGTCGCCATAAATGAATTCAAAAATAAATAAAGAAACAAATAAATAAATAAACAAGTAGTTGCCTAAAATAAACCGCGCACTCCACCTCTTTTTTTCCAATTACAAGGCTGAGTTAGCGATGCATAGCCATGAATGGCAAATGGCCGGCAAGGCAGGCTGAGATAACATCGCCTAATGACAGATTTTCTTTTGTGTGTGTTGGCAGCGCAGCGCAGCACAGCGCAGCACAGCGCAGACCGGCAGAGCACTGGCAGAGCCGGACCGGAACCGAGTGGAACGGACAAAATGGAGGCCGTGGATCTATTGCCTTTTTGTTGAGCCTAGAGCAAGCTGCCTACCGCCTGCTGTCTATTGCCTACTGCCTAATGCATGTTGTCTACAGCCTATTGCAAGTTACCTACTGCCTGCAGCCTATTCCTTTACTGCCTGCTGCATATTGCCTTATGCATATTGCATTACCCTTGCCTACTGTCTACTGCCTAGTGTCTTTTGCCTACGGCCCCCAGGTCCAGGGCACGCATCGCTGGAGGCCAAATGATTATCGTGCCGTACCGCGAGTGTTATTCTTCCATCGCAATAATAACGTATGCCACTTCAGCCCTACCAATTGCCCCCTCTTTAAACACTCACACTCACGCACGCGCACAGACGCACACGCAGGGCAGACACACCTCAGTCGCGTGTGAATTCGTGGAACGCGTGATAACGAGGTCCCCACACGGAAGAGGGGCGGGGCGGCCTGGCCCCGGCCTCGGCCAGTGATTACGGAGGCGTGGATAATGACAAGGGATGAGGGGCCTCGGCCAGTCCAGTCTTCTGGGATCATCTGAAGGGGAGAAAGAAATCAATGAGGAGTTCGATCGCCCGGAGCCGAGAAACGCCGACTACGAGAGAAACAACAGTGTCAAAAGTCGCAGGGGTCTCTGTGTCGCACGGTGCCGGACTCGGTGCCGGACTCGGTGCCGGGTATGTTTGCAGTTTAAAGTACGTTTCCAGTGCTGCTTAGGCCCCCAAGTCCGCGGCAATGCCGGCAATGTCCCGCGGGCCCGGCCCGGCACCAGCGTCGCGCGGCCCCGGGCCGCTGGCTCGCGAGCCGCTCCGTGGAAAAGGCTGCACCATGGACTTGATCGCCTATTGTTTCAGTTCTATGTCATTCTATTGTTCCAGCCGCGACGTCTGCAGGGCGGGCCCCGCGGCTGGGCCCCTCCTTGGGCCCCTCGGCCGGGCGGTCCGGTCCGGCCAGGGAAACCAATAGAAAGAAGAGAGAGAGAGAGAGAGAGAGAGAGAGAGAGAGAGAGAGAGAGAGAGAGAGAGAGAGAGAGAGAGAGAGAGAGGACACCGCGAAACACGCAAATGAGGTGCGCGCGTGCAACTCTAACGGCCAGGCCTTGGCCAGGCCGCTCTACTCCAGGACCAACGAGGAAAAGGAAGCCAGAAGCCAGCGAAGCCTGCCATCGGGGAAGCTTCTTTCGGACAGTCCAACTGACACGTCTGACCTCATTGGCTGGCGAAGCCGAGCGCACGCACACAGGCACACGCAGACACACGGACGGACACACACACACACACACACACACACACACACACACACACACACCACCACCACCACCACCCACCACCACCACCACCACCACCAACATAACACTATACTACTGATTGGATACGGGCGTCTTCGCGAGGCCCTTATGCAGCGCACTTCGGCTGATATTTATATGCGAGGTGCGTTCCTACACTGGCACACACACACACACACACCTACACACACACACACACACACACACGCCAGTAGTAATGAAGAGGTGTGAATGCAGTGGACAAGAGAGCCGCCAACAGAAGGGCGGCGCTGCAGAGCCCCCCTCAAGGCCCCGCCGCGCCGCGCCACGCCCCGATAGGCACTGCCAATAATTTTATATCGTCACGGTTTGTTGATCATGCGAAATGATGATCAGCCAGTTATTGCAAAATTGTTGTTGTTAGCATCCGTACCGCACCGGACAGACTCAGTACAATTTGCATTGTGGCCGCAAGGCCGGGTGTAAACGAACTGGGGGCCCGACGAAGGGCACTAAAATTAGCCGCGGCGGGAAATAAGAAGCAGTGTAAAGGCACGTTGTGGCGCGGCACGGCGCGGCACGGCGCGCGTTACTTGGACGAATGACAGTTGGCACCTCACCTGTGGCGCACACGACGTGATGCACACGCACGCGTCCGTGTGTGTGTGTGTGTGTGTGTGTGTGTGTGTGCGTGCGTGTGTGCGCGCGTGTGTGTGTGTGTGTAAGGGGGGAGGGGGTGCATCCGTGCGTTGGCTCGCCAATGCCAGAAGCCCATCATGCAGCGTTGCGTTTTTTGACAGCAGGTCACTGCACTGCGCGCGTCGACTGCAAAGAGAAAACAAAGAACTCAATTACTAGTGTTGTTTGGCTTGGACAAAACACTCGAATTTTCGACATGATCTATGATTTGTTGACCTCAACACCTTGAGTGGTGCGATGTGATCGCTCTCTCTCTCTCTCTCTCTCTCTCTCTCTCTCTCTCTCTCTCTCTCTCTCTCTCTCTCTCTCTCTCCCTCACACACACACACACATTCACTCCTCTCTCTCTCTTTTTGTTTCTCTTTGCTCTCGTTCTGCAGCAGTGGCATCCAGCGCGGTGTGGCGTGGTGCGGAGCGTGGCGTGGCGGGGCGGGGCGTGGTGTGGCGGGGCGTAGCACCAGCTGCCGACAGCTGCATGCAGCTGCATAAGGGCCTTCGCCTGCTCCGCCTGCTCCGCCGTCCCGACCTGAGCGGCCAACGACCCCTGACATTTGGCTAGAGCTCAACATCAGCTGAGCTCCCCTCCTTTCCGCCTTTTTCCGTCCTTTCGTTCTTCCCTTCCGATTATGACACGTCCGCGAGGACAGTCCGCACTAAGCACTCCTGCCGTGTATCAATTAGACTCGGCTTTAAATTTCCGGCTGGCGGAGGAAAGCGTCGGGGCGGCCTGCAGCGAGGCAGCGAGGCTGGGCGCGGAGCACAGGCGGAGCTCTTCCTAGAGCTAGAGTGAAAACTTCGCCACCAGAAGCGGCGCCTGCGGAGCGATTAGGCAGCACTGATCAAACTCTCGGCAGGCCGCCGTCGACGCGGTGCCCACGCCGTCGTCCGTCCTCGTCGGCCACCCGGCCGAGGAAGGGAGACGGAGAGAGGCGGAGCGTAGGGAAGGGGTTGGCCAACAATTTGCGTGGCGGTGGGGTGAAGGGGGCTTAGAACGACTTACAGTCCTGATTTCTTGTGAAGACAAAAACCAAGGGGAAGGCTGGCGGCGGGCCCCGCCCGGGTCGCCAGATGCAGCCCTGCAGCCCCCACACTGCCCCGAGATCTTCCTGATCCTCCTGGAGAAACAAAAACTTTATCATTCGTCCATCAGCCGGGCTTGCAGCCAGGCTTGCAAGCCCGGGCAGGCTTGCAGCCCCGCGAGCACTGCTCCGATATTCCACCCGCCGGGCCGAGCGATTCAGAAGCTCTGTCTCTGTCGCACTCATGGGGCTCTGCGTAATAGTGCGAGAGAGACAGAGTGAAATCTTCTACTCGGCTGATTTTAAATTGTAATTGCTGGACTGAGCCGCGAGCGGCTGAGACTGGGATGCGGAAGGTGTCGCTGACGGCGCTATGGCAGTGGCGGGGCGGGGCGGCCCCCTATATATTCATTTTTCGATGACACTATCTCCCTGCCCCCGCTGTGCGTGCGTGCGCGTGGTCACTTCAGGCCAGTTTACGCATAATGCCCACGGCACCACTTCTACGCTGCGCACGCGTCCGCAAAAGAACTTTTTGTTTTAAGAAATCAGTTTAGTTTGCCAACGCGGCTGGCGGTACTCGAACCCGGGACGCTCGGTCAAGTCGATGGCCGATCGGACGCGAGGCGGGCCCTGGCGGGCCCTGGCGGGCGCCGTGCAGCCCCTCTGGACGCCCCTACCCCTGGGGTGCCTTGAGGCGCCTTGAGGCTACGACTGCGAAAACAAACCCGCGCCGTCGCCATCCCTTAACTGGGTCGAGAAGGTCTAAAGAAAATACACATTACGCTGCGGCACACTGCCAAAATAAATTCGGGTCGTTTCGAGGCGGGCCGGGCGGGCTGGGCGGGCTGGGCGGGCCTCGGTGTCGCGAGGAGAGAGAATGGCAGGGCCAGGCCCATCGCAAGGGCCGGGCAGGGCTGCTGAGCCAACACAAAGGGCCGAAGAAGACTTTCCGAGGGCGAGGCGTGCCATGCCGCCACGCCGCTGCGCGTAGGGCGCGCGGCCAGGGCCCAGGGCCCTTACTCTGAGCCGCCAAAGTTCCTGAATACATTTCCCGGCGATTTGATGAGGATCTACCCGATGGCCAGTTAGCGCGCCGAGTTATGAGAATATTATGCCAATGGCGACTAGACTCGCGCAGGCACCTCGTCGGCGTCGCGGGGGCGGGGCGGGGGGCGGGGCGGGGCGGGGTCGCGTTACGGCGTTGTTTATCGTGTGTGATGCTGCTGCTGCCGCCCGTCCCCGCCACCGTCCTCGCGCACCACCTCGAAATTGAGAGAACGCGGAGAGGACGCGCGCAAATGCGATGCAATCAGGTTTTCCAAGAAAATGTCGAGGAAAACACGGCAGAAAGGCGGGGAAAGCGCGCGGGAGAGAGGAGCGCATCCCGCGCACCTGGTAAAAGAGCAGCATCGACTTCTCTCTCTCTCTCTCTCTCTCTCTCTCTCTCTCTCTCTCTCTCTCTCTCTCTCTCTCTCTCTCTCTCTCTCTCTCTCTCTCTCCTCTCTTTCTGCCCGGACGAAAAGTTTCCTCGCCCTCCGCGTGTTTTGGCGGGCAGATTATGACGCCGCTCATTAGGAATAAGCCGCGCTCCTTGTTTTTGTTGTTGTTGTTTCTGACCGGGGGCCAACCACAGCAAGCACAGCCAAGCACAGCGCGCCACTCGGCCACAAAGGGATGCGTACATCAACAAGGCGGGGCAGGGCGTGGCGAAGCGCGGGGGCGGCACAGGGCCGGCCCGCGGCCATCGCGCCGGAACCACTTAACTGAACGGGGCGGCCGGCTAGTTGGGCGGATCCTTGCGGCGGACTTGGCGGGGATGGACGCACCGCGCCTGGCGCCTCACGCCGTGCCGCGCCGTGCCGCGCCGTGCCGCGCCGTGCCTCACCGTGCCGCGCCGGGCCGCGCCGGGCCGGCCGGTTAGGCAAACATCAAAGCGGACGGGCCGCGGCTGCCTCGGCCGCCTCGGCCGCAGGTGAATGGGGCTGACTCCCATCGCAGAAATGAAAATGGGCGTCGGGCGGGCCGGCACGGCAGGCAGAGCACCATTATTGGAACAATTTCCGAAAGCGAAAAACTTGTCGGAGAGGAGGAAGCCCCTCGCGGTTGGGTCAGGAAAGCGGCGTTCGATGGCCAGCGCAGCCAGTCGGCGGGCCTGGCCCCCGGGGAGGCGGCGGCTGCCAGACTGGGGGCTGCTTTTTAATTCGCACTGTTTTGCCGCGTCGCGGAGTCGAGGCACGATTGGGCGGATTGGCCCGGCCTTCGCCTCTCTCTGCGTGCTGCCAGTGCTCTGCCGGCCCCGGTGTGTTTCTCATGCCTCGCCAGGCGCAGCCAGGCGGCTCCCATACCACATTATCTGCCATTGTGCGCTGGTATTGGAGTCCAGCCCTCGGCCGTGCCTCGGCCCGTGCCTCGGCCAGCCCAGCGGGAGCCTTGGGGCTGCCACTAGCCCGGGGGCCTCAAACAGTGCCCGCCCCCGCGGTCCTACTACAGGCTGATTCCGAGAGTCGGCTCTCTGTCTCCCTCGCACCTCCACGGCACGCTATGAGTGTGAGAGAGACGGAGCGACGACTCTCGGAATCAGTCTGCCGCTGCTCCACCCTGAATCGCGGGCGCACCCCTTTCCCACCTCCCCCTCCACTTCCACGGGACCAGGAATGCTGGCGCCGGGAATCGCAGACGGAATTCCGAATCAGCTAATCAGTCAAGTCATTGTCCCAAATGTGACCGTGCTCCGCTTTCCTATTTTTACTACCGCAGTGCGTGCGTGTGTGGTTGTGTGTGTGGGTGGGGGTTCCGTCCTGTGATATGAAAGAGGGCTAACGAGCTCGGTATGACGCGCGCGCGCGCGCGCGCGCACACACACACACACACACACACACGTGTGCGCGCTGCAGATAAAGGTGGCTTGATGTTTTTTATTTGTGGATTCCAGGAATTTCGGGATAAATAACAGTGTCTCCGCTCTGGCATACTGTGTGTATGGCATGAACTCTGCCTGCATGCCAAGAGAACTTTTGGAGTCTAACGCACACACACACACGTTCGCACACACACACACACACACATCCACATTCGCCCACACATGCAGACTCGCGCATTCACAGAGGCCACAGGCCCACATTCGGTAGAAGTTTGTTGTTTTCATTTTAGAGGGAAAATAAAAAAAGAAAGAGGAAGGGGGGAAGGGAAGGAATGGAAACGAGCTGAGGGGGAGAGAGAGCTAGCAGGCGGAGGGAGTTAGAGAAGAAAAGCAAATCTACATTTCCCCCATGCGCATCCTGTCGGCATCCCGCGTGGTGGTCGTGCTGAATAAAGTGACTCGTGGCCCTCAGCGAGTGTGTGTGTGTGTGTGTGTGTGTGAGAGAGAGAGAGAGAGAGAGAGAGAGAGAGAGAGAGAGAGAGAGAGAGAGAGAGAGAGAGAGAGAGAGAGAGAGAGAGAGAGAGAGAGAGAGAGAGAGAGAGAGATACAGAGAGAGAGGGCAGATCGTGTAATCGGGTCCCCCGGTGCGTTAGGCCCGTTGGGCCCGTTGGGCGTAGTATTGCCCGGCCGGTGCGGCCCATGGTTGCAGCTGCAGCGCAGGGCGGTGCCCAGGCGTCGGGTAGGCACGCCGTGGGACGGCCCGGCGCTGCGGATGGCCTACCCCGCGCTCGGCGGGCGCACTCCGCTCGCTGCGCTCCGCTCGCTCCGCTCCACTCGAGGCAGCCGCCCAGTCGCCTGGCGGCCTGGGCCTGCAAGGCCTGCATGGCCTGCTCCTCCTGCACTGCCTTGGCGACTGGAGACGCCGCGTGTCGCATGGGATGACACGGACTACCGGCATATGAGTTAACAAAAGTTAATTTCCTAAAAATTTCTGTCAAACTTTTTCGAAAGGGAAGAAAAAATGTTGGTAGACTTTCCAAAAAAAAAAATTGTCAGTTTTGGTTTTGTTTTGCCCTTGACCCATGCAAAGGCGCGATAGAGAGGGTTCACAATCATCGTCCTTGACGTGCTTGTTTGCAACCACCCCGCCGGTGGGACACGAAAAAAGGAAAATGGAAGCAATCAGAACGGGAGTCGCAGGAAGAGTTCTCTGTATCGCGCAAAAAGAACATGTGCGGGGAGGGGGGGGGGGGAGAAAGACAGAAAGAAAGAACGAGCGATAGATGGCGCAGCATCGGCGGCACGAGGCCGTTTGAAAAAGTTTCGGGTCAAACGTGTGTGTTTCCAAGTGTCTCAAGAGACACCGCGGAGCTGCCCCATTGGCTCGTGGGCCCCTGCACGGCATCGGCAGCAAACAACACAACAACAATAACAACAACAAGAGGCGCCAACCGATAGTTCTCCTGTCAACGCGACTCTGACCAAACACCTCACACGCCTATCCACTCTTGTTCACTACTTTTTCCTCTTGTTTTTCCATTTTCTCTCGTTCTTTTTCTTGTTTCCGCTCATAACTTGCCCACTCCCTTCCCCACCCGCGCCCCGCTCCGCCCCGCTTCCCCGATTCAAGCCCGATAGCGCGAAGGCCCAGCCAGGGCAATTTTTGTTTTGGTTTATGAAGCAGGCATTCCCCTTCGGGCCCATTCCACCGCGCACATCGGCCCACCCCGTCCCCACTTGCTGCCCCTCGCCAGCTCCAAAATCGCGGGGCCCTCCACGCATTAGCTAGTTGCAAGGGGAGTTGATTCCTTCCTATCTGTGTGTGTGTGCGTGCTGTCCTCGCGCATAGGCATGCCGTCCTCGCTGCCCCCTGGTCCCCCTAGGTCATTACACAGGGTGGCTGGTTCCGCCCTCTTCCGCCAGGGGGCGTGGTCGCGGCGGTGGCGGCGCGGTGGCGGTGCGGTCGCGGCGGTCGGTTCCACGCGACCGAGTAACGACATTAGCCGGGTGGCCGGACTGCAGGGCTGCAGACTGAGCGTCTTTTTGGCCCTCTGTCTCCCTCGCACCTATACGGGTCACCCACGAGTGCGAGAGAGACAGAGCGACGGAAAGGACTCTCTGGCAGGACCGAGAAGGCGGCGCACTTCATTCCAATGAATTGGTGGCGAGTGGCGCGACAGGCGGGGCAGGCGGGGCAGGCGCGGCAGGCGGGGGGAGGGCCCTCCAGCCCGCACTCTAAATTGAAAAGGGACACGCGGGGGGGGGGGGGGGGAGCAAGCTTTCACACTTTCATCTCACGAAAAATGTGTCCAATAAACAACTGGCGTTAGACCTGATGCTCGCGCGGGGTGCGGGGGGTGGGCTCACGCTCACAGCGAGGGTGAAAACCTGTGCCGTGCGGCGGCGGTGGCAGGATTAGAACCCGCGAAGTTTCCTCCAGCGCTCCGCGCAGCCAGCCGCTTGAGCAGGGTATTAGCGACCTCGGCTACGGAAGCGACGGCGATAGCGGTGCCTTCCGCCAGACTATCTAGGTCCCGACCCGACACCCAACCCAACCCAACCCCAACCCAATGCACCAGAAAGCACCCCATTTCGGGCTGGGAATTTCGGAGCGCTGGAAGCATCCCACATGCTCATTGCAGCCCCCCGGCCCGGCGCGGGGGCACATGTGCGCCAGGACGCCCCCACCCCCTCCACCCCTCGTCAGCTAACCGCATTCCTCGCCGAGCGAGGAGCACGAGCTCGCCGCACAAAACGCAGATACACCATGAAAAAATTAAATAATCTTCAGGTCTTAAAAAAATCCCATGGGCGCGAAGCATGGGGATTATACTTCCTCAGGCTTTTGGCAATCCTGTTGCGCCGGCTTTCAGGATGCGTCTCTTCGCAGTCAAATCCCACGCAGCCCCTCCCCCCTTTTCCCCCGGGCTGAGACGCGCGGCGCAGCAGCAGGTGAATCCACACACACGGCCGTCGGCACTAATGAGTGAAGAACCTTTCATATCCGAAGAGGGGGAGGAGCTGGTCGGGCTGGGGCGGCGCTGCCGCGGGGAGGGTCGGGCAGGGCGCCGAGCACGCCGCCGTCACGCGGGCGGCGGCGCGGCAGTCGTTACCTGCGTTGCGTCAAAGTCAGCGGGACGGTGACGGTTCTATCCGAGCCCATTAGGGTGGAAGCGGTGGAGGCGCGGGGCATTGGACGTGACGGCGAGGGTGGCGGCCACGGCGGGGCGGGGCGGGGCGGGGCGGGGTGAGGCGGGGCGGGGTGGAGCGGGGCGGGGTGGAGCGGAGCGGAGCGGGGTGGGGCGGGGACGCTGGCCGAATGGGGTTATGGTCATCTAATCATCGGATGCAAACATCGGAGGCGCAAACAAATCAGGAGTGTGGTCGCAGCCACGCCTGGGGTGGGCGTCGGAGTGTCCTCTGGCGGGGAGGGGAGGGGGGGCTGACAGGCGGAGGACACGACTATTGAGGAGACCGGTCGCTTCTAACAAGTGCTTCGCGTGGCGCGCATACAAGCGCTGTGTACTACCACTTGCAAAAGAAAGCGACCTCCCGGCCGGGCCCGGCGCTACCCGCACTCAGGTAGCTGCTGGAGATCCCATAGCCGCCTGGACGCGGGGTAGTGCCGGTGCGGCCGGGAGGTCGCTTTCTTTTGCAAGTGGTAGTACACACTGACGCACTCACTACCCTTTCGTATACCCGGCCGGGGCCGCGCCGGGCCGGCCCTGCAGGCAAGCCGAGGCATGCACATGTATGCCTAGGATATTGCCGGTACCGCATGACTTCCAATTTGGTCAGTCTGTGTGTCGACCATTGTTCCCGTGGCACCGTGACTGCGCCGCTCTAGTGCGCGATCGGACCGCCGAATAGTAATTAGAGTGCTGGTTTCACAGTGGGGCGGCCCGGCGGCCCTCCCCGCTCCGCAGACGGCCAGGCCCGACCAGGCCCGGCCAGGCCTTGGTAGCGCTTGGCAGCCACCGTGCACGGCGTGGCGAGATGCGGGGCGATACCGGTACGGCTCGGCCGGGCTTGGCCGGGCTTGGCCCATCCGGCAGCGTGGCGGCTTTGCGGAGCGAGTGTCGCTAAGCCCTGCCGGCTGATTCCGAATCCGAACACCGCTGTCGACGCTCCGCCCCGCTCGCACTCACGGGGCGCCCCGCGGCGGTCGTGCGCGCGTGAGCGAGATGGAATGAGACTGTGATTAACAGCGGGGCCGCGCCGGGCTGTGACACAGCGCTAAATCACACGCCGCCTGCACTGATAAAGCTAATTACGCCGCCATGGCGCGCCAGGTGGTGAACCCGCCCAGCGGCCCGACGGCCGAACGGCGAAATCGGAGACCGTTTTACGAACAAGCTGCCGCACCGCGGCACCGCGCACTTTGGGGGAAGAGTGGACGCGGAATGGCGCGCCGCTCAGCGCCACGCGACACCGGGCGTGCGTGCGTGCGTGCGCGCGTGTGTGGTGTGTGTGTGTGTGTGTGTGTGTGTGTGTGTCCCCAAAGTTGGGTGCGGCATCGGTCACTGTCAGGCCGAAACTTGACCCGCCACGGCTTGCCACGGCTTGCCACGGCTTGCCACGGCTTGCCGAGGGCTTGCCGCGGGGCGCCCTATGCGTTTGCGTTACGCGGCCCACATACGACTTCCGGGGCACAAACACGCAGATTAGCGTAAAGGCCGTGTGCGGCGCGCAGTGAGGTCCATTCCTCAAAGCGAACGCGAAACCCGAGCGGCGAGGACCACTCCTCGACGACGAAAGAAAGATGGAACGAAAACGGTTCCACGACTCGCCGCCGCAGCGCACAGTGGATTTGCCAGAAGACCGGCAGAGGTGGCCAAAATTCTGGACGCGTTTTGAGCTCCAGAGTCACTATACACAGGACGTGACGCGAACGTGTGACCCCACCAATCGATTGCTCTCCAAACGAGGGATCCATTGGTGGGGTCACTCGTTCATTTCGTCGAATCCCTTAGTGACTCTGGGGCTCAAAACACGTCTTCAATTTTGGCCACCTCCACCGGTCTTCTGGCCCACTGTGCGGCGCAGCAGCGAGGAGAAGGATTGTATAGATCGCCCTCGTTGGCAGTGGTGGTCATCACCAAGCCGCGGACACGCCGTGTGGTGCGTGTGATGTACGCGCTGCGAGGCTGCAACCCTGCCGCCGTCGCCCCTGTGCCTGGGGGCCTGGGCCACTACAAGCCCGCTGGCAGTAAAGTGGAAAGGCATCTGCATATATTGCCGGGCGATCGACAGTTGGCACTGCATGCGGGCGGCACCGGCAGCAGCAGGCACTTCGAGGGCGCGCGCGCGCGCGCGTGTGTGTGTGTGCGTGCGTGCGTGTGTGTGTGTGTGTGTGTGTGTGTGTGTGTGTGTGTGTGTGTGTGTGTGTGTGTGTGTGTGTGTGTGTGTGTGTGTGTGGCACGCTGTGTGCGCAGGTGGAACGCACTGGAGCGCGGAGCACCCCGCACCACGCTGCTGGGCCGCTGCGCCGCGCTTGCGCCGCCATGGCAGCCTGGCGGGGTTGGCTGGCTGTGCGGGCTGAGCCAGCCAATCATGATCGAGAGAACTACAACCTGTCGAGCTATTTCAAAGGGGTGGACGCCACTTTTTGGTAGCTTTGTCTCTCGCTCGGCCGTGCGGGTCGCTCTATGAGTGTGCAACGGAGACATTAGAGCGACGAATGGGGCCGCCGCGGGCCGCCGCCACCACACCCCCGCTGGCCAGACGGAGACACAAGGCGGCGCGACCACGGTCTAGGAGGCAGGGCGGGCAGGCCGGCGGGCACGCAGGATGGACGCTGACCAGGACCCGGAACAAGCTGAACCTGCCTTTGGAGAGGGCGCGGGGCGGCGCGGGGCGGCGCGGGGAGTGCCGACACGGCCGGCATGCATGCATGCATGCACAATGCTGGGGCACTCCATGGAGTAGTGCATCGCATGCCAGCCGATCGTCGGCGGAAGCAAAAAAAAAAAACAGCAACAAAAACAACAACAAAGCCATATACTCCTCTGCAGTGCGCGGGGCGCTGGGCGGTGCTGGGCGGCGCTGGGCGGCGCTGGGCCGACCGGGACGAAACGCTTTAGGGCTCGTTTCCGGCTGTGGCTTTTCGGCCCGCGCGGTCAGTCAGCGGAAAGGAACAAGGAACATGGAACGCCCCGTCGCCCCGCCACCCCGCTGCACGCTGTCTTTCCATTCGAAATGCAAGAATGCAAGTCGCAGACAGGAGCGCACCAGTTGGCGCCAGGCGGTTGAAACACGGGCGTCCCTTGCGTTTTTCAAAAGTTTTTGTTTTTGTTCTCCTCGTATTTAGCTAAGCAGTGTGAAAACAGTGTGTTTTTGTTTGAATTTGTTGTTGTTGTTGGTCAAAGTTTTACCCTGAAACGCGGTGGCTGCTCAAAAGCCGCTAAGCCGCTCTCGGCGCGCGGCCGCGCCTCGGCTTGGCCGCCCTCGCCCTCGGCTCGCCAGCAGACTGATTCCGAGAGTCGTTTTCGTCGCTCTGTCTCTCTCACACTCATGTGGAGTCTCGCAAGGGTGCGAGAGAAACAGAGCGACTCAGCCTCCAGGCCCGTCAGCGCCCACCAGTCTCCGCGATGCTCTGCGATGGAGGAGAAGGGCGTGACAATTGCGCTGCCAGGCGGAAAAAGGGCTGCAGTGGCAGGACCGGCAGGTCAGGCCAAGGCACAGCAAGCCTAGGGCTTCCAGGCTGCAGTCAGCTTCGTCGCTCTGTCTCTCTCGCACCCATAAAAGCGCCACATGTGTGCGAGAGAGACAGAGCGACGCAGATAACTCTCGGAATCAGTAGCGAGATACGGCTGCGGTGCTTGATCTATCAAGCATGGCGCACACTGTAAAAAATTTTGACACGAATTTTCGTGTTGTGGCTAGTGAAACGCCCCTTCTTAGTTATACTTCTAATGAATTTCGTGTGCCAATGGCAATGAAATTTCGTTCGCCATGGCACACGAAATTTTGTTGGCCACTGGCGATCAGAAGGCTTCTTCCTACGCCAAATGGCAATTTTTGAGTCGTGGCGCTGGCAAGGATACTCGGAACCTATATTGTGAACTTTCTAGTTGTGGCGAGGAGAATTCGTCTCGGGCCGATGAAAAAAGCGGCACGAGCGGTTGGCATAGAACCCCAAACTTCAACTTGGATGTCTTGTGCCCTGACCCCTCGGCCACCGCACCGCTGCTTGGCAGAGCGCTCGACGGAGCTTCATCATGGACTCGCGAGGACTAGTCGCCACCACCAGGTGCGGCGAAGCAAAGCATCCTTCCCTTAGCCACGACTTGAAATTTCATAACTGTCGTCAGGGTAGGATGCCTTTTCAGTGCCACACCTATGATTTTTCTTCGCCAAGGGGCTGTCAAATTTAAAGTCGTGGCTGAGGGAAGCATCGTTTTGTTAGCCAAGCGGTAAATTTCACATTTCGACTTGAAAATTTTATAAGCCACTGGCACTATAAATTCACTGTCGCGGTTTGGAAAGTGACCTTTCCATAGCCAGTGGCGCTTTAAACACACTTTCGTGTCTGGCTAAGAAAATTCAAGAAGCCATTGGCTACATAAATTTAATGGTATTTTTTACAGTGCAGGGAAGGAAGCCGCATTTGGCGCAAATTTTCTTCGTCATGTTTATTCTACGTTGGTTTGACATATATCTTCCGTATAGATTGTTTTAGGCTTTGACGTTGAACCCGGTATGCCTGTAGGTTTCGAGACGAGCAGCCCGAGTGCATTGACTCGGTTCAGTAGTGGGAGCCGAGAACAGGGGGCGAAGCGAGTCCGGAGCCGGTCTGGGCTGGGCAGTGCAGGCGAGGCTCACTCCACGCACGCTCCAGGCACGGGTTAGGCGCGCTGGAAAGCAGACTGATGCTGGAGGAGCTGGAGAGGCGGGGGAGGGAGGGAGCGTCGCAGTCACCGTGCGGTGACATTTGCGGGAACATGTTTACGATTCGCTGACAATACGGCACGGGGCCGACGGACCGGCCTCCAGCATAAGCAGCAGCGAGCCAGGGCGAGCCTGGCTCCCGGACTCCCACACGGCGAGCTTGGAGCGTGGAGGGAGCGTGGGGCGACGCTCGACGCTCGTCCGACGAGAGCGCACAGCAAAACAACGCCAGAGCCCAGCAGCCACTGCGAACGCGAAAGGCAGACCTGCCGACGAGCCTGCCGATAATTACATTTCTGCAGCAGCCGCGAGCAGCGATCCCGAAGATTCGCTTCATCGCTCTCGTCTCTCTCGCACACCCTGCAGAACGCTCCAGAAGAGCGACGGAGACGGAGCGATACTCTTCGGAAGCAGTCTCGTCTGCAGCATGGGGGCGCGCGGAACGCCGCGGAACGTGCATTCGTCGGGCTCCTTTCGTTTATCATTGTCCGTGCGTGCCGCGTGGCGTGCCGCGTGGCGTGCCGCCTGGCGTGCGCCCGCCGCCGCCAAGCCGCGCCAAGCCAAGAATCGGCAAGAAGGCGGGGCGGGGCGGGGCGGGGCGGGGGGCGGGGGGGGCGGGGCGGGGCGGGGCGGGGCGGGCGGGGCGGGGCGGGGCGGGGCGGGGCGGAGCGGGATTATGCTGATCCATTAAAGCGAGACCAACACCGCCCTGGACTAATTAGCGAGGACAATCGCCGGCAGCGAACGCCCGCCCCGCCCCGCCTCGCCCCGCCCGGCCTCGCCCCGCCCGTCCCGCTAGCCTGAGTTGTAGTGCGGGCGGCATCAAAGTTCACAACTTGGCCGTCCACTACGAAGGCCTAGACGGGCTCTATTCAAAGATCTCTGGCCGACCGCGCCGCCACGGCCCAAAGCACCGCGTTGATCTCTGTTGTGTCGTCCCCGTCGTCTCCGTCGTCTCCGTCGTCTCCGTCGTCCCCACCCACCCGACGCGGGGCTTTGGCCAAACTACTCTGCAGCGGTTTCCAGCACAACTTGCAGTCGGCTGTGACCAAGGCCGCGTTTTGGCGACAAATTCAAAGAGCGGCCCGCAGTCTTGGAGTCTTGGCGTGGCGGCGGCGGTGGTCCGGCCGCCCGGCTGGTGATCCGAGGGGCTTAGCGAGGTGCGACGCGACGGCAAGGAAAACACGCGTCCAGATAAGAAGGGACTTGGAGTGGACATTTATTTTGATGAAATTATTACGGTTATGGCGGCGCGAGATAGGGTGAATATAAGGAGGTCGAGTGTCGCCTATTTCCGTCTCGCTTTATGGCGTCGCCATCCTCGTCCTTGCCGTCTTCGCCGTCCTCGCCGTCCTCGCCGTCCTCGCCGTCCTCGCCGTCCTCGCCGTCCTCGCCGTCCTCGCCGTCCTCGCCGTCCTCGCCGTCTTCGCCGTCCTCGCCGTCCTCGCCGTCCTCGCCGTCCTCACCGTCCTCGCCGTCTTCGCCGTCTTCGCCGTCTTCGCCGTCCTCGCCGTCCTCGCCATCCTCGCCGACCTCGGCGTCCTCGCCGTCCTCGTCAAGGTCCTCGCCATCCGCGCCGTCCTCACCGTCCCAGTCCTCACCGTCCTCCTCGTCTCCAAGGCCGTCGTTTCGGGCGTCGGCCGTCACCGCCCGTCGGCCCGGCCGTCCGTCATGTCACTGCCATCGCCGCGGCGTAATGATATAATCGCGTCATTTTGTCTCGGCACATAAATTACCGCCGGGGATGCGCGCTTCCCTTTTCGGCCGCCCCGCCAGGGCAGGGGGCGCCACCGCCGCCGCGCTCGATCCGCGCTGGAGGTGAAAAAGGCGGCACAAAAGGGACCAACTTTTGGGAAAACTTTTGTCAGGCAGCCCCGCGGCGTAATCATGACCGCAATCAAGACAGTTTTAAACTTCGAAGCCATTTTTATTTTTCGGGGATACACTAACGGCCGATTTTTATCGCCAAAGTCACGCTGCTGTTGCTGCTGGCGCTGGCATGCCGTGGCAGGGCGGACGCCCTCGCAGTGACGCCCTCGCATCACTCTTGCTCCTAACGCGACAGTCGGAGGAGTAATGGGCTCAGATTTTAATTTAGCCCCTTATTTTTCGTCGTTTCTCGCTCTCTTTCTGGCGCAGCCGCTGCGCTGCGGTGGAAGCAGCGGAAACGCGCATCTCGTTAATGAGCCATGAGGTCATCAGGGCAGCAAATTAAATACCGCCGGGCCGTCGGGTCAAAGGCCTGAGAGTGAGAGACTGCAGTGCCATGAACGCACTCGAGGGTGTGTGGGTAGGCAGCCCGGCGTACTTGGAAGGCATTGGGCAAACACACTCGCCACGCCACGCCGCTCGCGACGCCCGGAAGCAGAACAGTCCGTCACAAAGGCTGATCGACTCGCCGATAGCGCAGTCTCGGGGCGCGACGACGGCGCGCTTCTATTTCGGGAGGTGCCATAGGTTCAAATACCGGTACTGCCGTTCCCGTTATTTCTGCGTCCCGGGTGCAGTGTGCCGTGCCGGCCGTGCTTGTCACAGTCTCATCGCCGAGGCAGCGACCGGTGGCTGCTTACCCCCTCGCGTCGTCGCGACGATCGTCGCGCTGCACAAGACCGTCAAGGCGCTGACGCTGCACCGGACTGTACCGACCGCCGCGTACGTTGCCAAGCCTGAGGTACAGTCCCTCGAGGGATGCGCAATACTGTACACTGCGGTGCTGTCTTGCCGAGAGTACTGGCGAAAGTAGTACCGGCCTGGCGGCAAAATGTCGTTTCCGTTGAAGGGCGCGCCCCTAATTTGGCCACCCCTAAACGGTCTCGTAAAATTAAATTTCCCAATGTAAATGCATGAGTGGCGACCAAGTTAAAATATTAAACTGATTAAAAACTTTTTTTGTGGGCGCAGAGAAGAGAGCAACATTGAAAACGGGCGTCGTGCCCCCCAAACCTCACCCCCTTTTCCTTCTGCAGCGCAGAGCCCGCCCTAAAAAAATATGGTTATCCGATTTGTTCGACTCCTCCGATCGTATTCCGCTTTACGGCACTGGCTCATTAATTCAAGCTACAAGGCACTGCAGCAGCGGGGCCTGCACGCGCCCGGCCGCCAGCTCGGGCTGCCCGCCCTAGGGGCCCCATACCGCTATAGGGCCCTACGGCGCGGCCAGCCCGGCAGCCAGCCGGCAGGGACACGTCTGTAAAGCCAACGGGACCAAATCCATACCCCAACGGGATCAGACGCGGATATCCATCACGATTTCATGCCGGAAATTTGGAGCCCGAATGAAAGCGGGTCGCGCGGGCCGGCCGGCGCGGCCGAATCATGGCATAAAATTCGACTACTACTTGTCGGGGCCTTGCTTCGCCTTGCTTCCATCTGTCTGCCTTCCTTGCCAGAGTAGACTAGCTTTACGACGTGTCGTGTTCCCCTGCGATTCCCGTGTCACCCCCCCCCCCTTTTCTCCCCGCCTCTCACCCCGTCTAAATGCACGGGGGGAAATCTCAGCGTGTCAACAGAACCGAGTCGATCAATCTTGCAGCACTTTGGCGTCAGCAAGCTCCGAGGCGAGCGGCCCTGGCTGCCCTGGCTGGCCTGGCTGGCCTGGCACCCCCTCCGCGCTGAGCCGCGCTGCGCTGCGCACCCTCGGATGACTCGCAGGGACTCGCCAGTGACGCGTGAGTTCGCACAGTGACTCTGCCGGAACACAGCACGCACCGCTTTGTACGCTCTAACAAGGACTCGGCGACGCTCGGCGAGCAGAGGGCCCGAAACGGCAGGCGGCGGCAGGGTGCGTGTTCGAATCTCATCTCCGGACTCCCTTTTTCTTCCTTTACTTTTTCTGTTACAACCCTTCACTGCCCTCGCGTCGCGCCCGACCCTATGTTCCGTTGTCGTGGCGACGCGCGTCCTCGCCGGCCAGCCCGTCAAGCGGTAGTATAAGTTGTCCTCGTTCTGCCGGATCTTGGCGGCGGCGGGGCGCGGGGGTCGTCGAGGGGGCGTCGGGGACGCCGTGGACGCCGTGGAGGACGCGACGGCGTTTGGCAAACAAACCACTGCCCCGGCCTCCGCCGCCGCGTATAGGGCGATAGTTGTCCGGCGTAATATACCAAAACTTTGCTCGCAATGGAAGTTTTTCGCCAAATGGTATGTTTATCTTGCCCTGGCGGCGCCGTCCCAGAACCAGGGGCGGCGACGGCGGCGAACGGGACAGTGTTCCCTTCACGGCGCCGAAACTGTCTCATCACACCTACCAGACTAAAAGGGGGTGCGAGAAAAGGGGCAAGAAGAAGTGAAAAAGAGGAGAAAAGAAGAGAAGAAAAGAATATGTACGGGAAGAAAAGACGAAAAACCTAACCTTACCTCACCCAACCCTCCCCAACCTCACGCCCGCCGCCAGGCCGCCCGGCCAGGCCCGAGAGGACTGATCGTCCAACTGCACTGCACAGCGCCGATTGAATTGAAAGCGATCATCAGATTCACCGCCTCAGGTCCGGTCTGGTCGCTTCCAGTGCCTCCAGCGCGTCCAGCGAGCGCGTCCAGCCCAGTAGCAGCGCCGCCGGTTCATCTCTTGATCAGAGATTGTGTCCAGGTGGAACAGAATCAGGTGCTTATCGGCACCACCTGCGGCGGAGAAGACGCTGGCAACGCTGGCCTGCTATGACTGATTCCGAGAGCGGCTCTCACTGTCTCCGTCGCACTCGCGCCCGTGAGGACGAGAGAGGCTGAGAGAGCGTCTCTCGGAATCAGTGCGCTGGTCTACGGCGCGAGGCTCGGCGCGAGGCTCGGTGCGAGGGCCGAGGCCGGCCGAGCGACAGAGAGAGGCTGTCTGCTGGCCGAAGCGAAGAAGAATAATAACAGGGGATGGCTGGGCAAACAGGGGAGCGGAGCGAGGCGGCGAGGCGACGGCCCTCTCCTCTTTTTGGGCGTGTGATTAATAAAAAGGCTGTGGCGTCGCTCTGTCTCACTCTGTCTCGCGGCGGCGGCACGGCGGCGGTGTCTAATAGGATCACAAGTTGATCGGGGTGGCGGGTGCCTGCCGGCCGGGCACGGCCGTGTACTCCGCCGTTGGCCGGGACTCCCACGCGCCAGCACAGCCACCCGAAGGGCCGTTTCGTCGCTCTGTCTCAGTCGCACTCAAAGGCGGTCTGTACAGGTGAGAGAGAGACAGAGCGACGAAAACGACTCTTGGAATAAGCCTGCAGGCAGCAGCAGCAGCCGTCAGGTGGCGGATGAAGCTCAACCCCAAGCAGGTCGTCTGCGCGGAAGGCAGCCTCCACTTCCCCTATATGTGTGTGTGTGTGTGGGGGGGGGGGGGGATGGTGGCGCCCGCCGCCTGCCTTGCCCGCTTCGATGCCAGCGCGACTTTGTCAGCAGGTCTCTCTGGTGACAGGGCCAACTACGTAGCTTCCCAAGGACATGCGGATTTGCCCCTCCCCCCCGTTTCCCCTTCAGCCCCTTCCGCCCCTTTCGTCCGAAGCGTGATTTACCGTCCGACCACAACATGTAGCGCGGTAAATTACGTGATAAAAACGCAATGAATTTGCGTCGCGCGGACAGATGCGCTATCACGCCCGCGCTCGCGGCGCACGGCGCACACGGCCGCTTCGTTCGCCGCACGCGCTGTCCTTGTCGTCCTGGGGGAACGGGCCGAACGGGCCGAACGGGCCGAACGGGGTGTAATGGATTGCAGTTCGAACCCTGCGAAGTCTTGCCGAGTCCTGCCGCCGATGCCGAGCCCTGGCAGGGCCCTGCCGAGCGCTGCGCGGAGCGGCTTGCTTGCCATTGTGTTGTTTTCTTCTTTTGTCCTTGTTGCGCCGCGGGCCTGAGCCACGCCGAGCCACGCCGCGGCGCGCACCTTTCCCTTCTGCTCCCTCTTCTTGTTTTTGAAAACATAGTTATTGATTCTTTTTTGTCAGCTCTTCCGCGTTGAGGCCTTTGAGGCCCTGATCGAGATGGCGGCGCACGCGCTCCGAGATAAGCCCCGTGCGACCCCCGCGCCGCGCCTCGCCTCGCCGCCGTCTCTGTCGCACTCATGGGCCGTGCCGGAGGGGTGCGAGGGAGACAGCGTGACAGGGGCGACAGAGTGTCTTGGCGACGTCAGCCGTTTTTACCACCGCGGCGTGGAGCGCGCCCGCGCGCGCGTGCTCATGAGTTTATCACGGCGGGGAGGATCAAGTTGTTCTTGGCGAGCGCGAGGCCGCCGAGGCCGACGCCATTTCGCGCCCTTTCCAATAGAGTCTCGCCGGAATAATGTCCCCTCGGAGCGCCGCGCTGCGCCGCACCCGCCCATGGCCATGGCCCGGCCGACCGCCGCGTCGCGGGTGTGGATTTGTGGCCGATTTTATGAGCCAGACGAATGGGATTATTCGGCCACATATCACCTGATATACGGCCTGCAGGACCTGAATCTGTTGATGCACGGCGGATCATTAGGACCCCGATGCATATCACCTCCCCCCCCCCCCACCCCTCCGCTGCGATAATGTCCTTTGCAATGGAAAAACAAGGAGGCGCACAGTAGATGAGCAACGAGCATCGCGCGCACAGTTTCGCCGCCAATAAAACCCACTCTGTGTGAGTGTGCGCGTGTGTGTGTGTGTGTGTGTGTGTGTGTGTGTGTGTGTGTGCGCGCGCGAGCGTAGGGGTCTGGCGGCGCGTCTGCCTCTGTGTGAGTGTTTATGCGGATTGGAGTGTCGGGCCGTGATCCGCGATGTACAGCACGGCGCCTATTGCCCCAATGCAAGCGCCCCCTCCCCCTCCCCCCGCTTGGCAATATTAATACCAATGTTTCTTCCTGAGCACCTACAGCAAGCGACGCATGCGGGTAACGGCTCCATGCACGCTTTCCCTCTCTCCCCTCTCTCCCCTCCACCCTCTCTCCCCAGCCTGCCCTACGGCGTGCCCTAAGGGCAGCGGCACTGCAGCGCGGTCGCCATCCTGGTCGCCGTCCTGGTCGTGTACACTATGTGCCCAAATTAATGCGCGCCCATTATTGCAATTAACATGGCCGCGATTAAAGTAATAAGCGGCCGCTTTATTCAAAAAGCAGCGCCGTGCCTCGCCCCGCATGCACGCCGGGCCGAGGCCAGGCCGAGGCCAGGGCCGCGGAAAGTGCAGAAAGTGCACGCGGCGCTCGCGGGGTGAGCACTTCAAGTACCCCGAGTACTCGGCGAGGGCCGATCCATCACCGGGCGTGGCCCGCGCACCGCCTGTACCGCCTGCGCCGCCTGCACGGTGACGGTAAAAGCCGAAACCACTCCGGGGGAGAGCGATTCCGAGCATTGTTTCTCCGTCTCTCTCATACACCAAGATCCCAATGAGAGCGAGAGAGACGGAGTGACGAAAGCACCGTTGTTGTTCGGAATCAGTCGGGAAGGGTTCGGTCCGTCCGGCATTGCCACTTGCCATTGCACTCTCCCCCGTGACTGCAAGCTGAGTGACCTCTCTCGCACCGGCTCAAACCTATGAAAACAGTAACAGTGTACTATTTCGCCTGGGTCGATCGTTTTTCCAAAAAGGTAATGTTACCTTGGACGCAACGCACTTAAAATACATTATTAACCCATTATTCGCGTGGGCCGGTGTAGGAGGCGAACTGTACCCGTCGGCGCAGTGTACCCCCGGGCACACAACGCCTAGGGCCATAGTACCCTGGGGTACATGACGACTAGGTTCAATGTACCCAGGGGTACAATTCGCCTAGGTGCCAAAATCGAAAAAAAAAAAGGGAAGGGGAAAAAAGGGGGGGTTTTCTAAACCTCCGCACCACCCGGAGGGCCCCGGAAATTTTCGGTGGCCCGGGGGAACCGGGTCCCCTTTCCGGGCGGGAAAACCCCGGGGCTCGCAACCCAAAGGGCGGGTTTCCCGCCCTTCCAACCTTTGCTTTTCCGGGGGCGACCAAAAAAGCTTCCGGGAAAAAATTTAATTTTTTTAACCCATTTAAAAAACCTTATATCCCCCCCCGCCCCAATAAGGAACCCCCCCGCGCCCCAAATTAGGGTGGCGGGAAAAAATTGCGGTTCAAAATACTCCGTTCGTTTAAAAGGGCCGGGGCCAAAAAAACCCCCAAGGATTTTCTTTTTAAAGGACAAACCCCAGCGGAAATCCATTTTTTGAAATTTTTAAACTTGAAAATAGTTATTAAACTTTATCCGGCTTTCGTTTTGGGCGGGGGTTAAAAATTGATTTAAGGAACCAAAAGTCGAAAAATTTAAAAAATTTAGGGGTTTTTCGATAGGATTTATGGGGGAAGCAGTTTTCCGTGACCACGGCCCATGCAAATACCGGAGGGGGGTTTTCCGACAAAATTTGGACCGACCCGGTAAAATTTCACAAAAAAATTTTGAATTCAAACCCCCTTTTTTTCAAGAGGGAAAAAGGGAAACCCTTTACCCCCAAAAAAAGGGGAAATGCAGCCCTGTTTTTTAAGTACGGTTTTCAACCACACTGGGGGGAGGCAGTAAAATTAAATGTTAATGTTTGTTGGGAAATCAAACCCCCCGACGTGTGGGATGTTCTACACGGCCCCGCTCTGATGGCCTCAAACCGTTCCCAAAAAAAAGGGAAAATCAAAAAAAAATTTTGAGATTCCGGTATTTGAACACCGCACTGTGCAAATGTTACAGACGTTCGATCGCATTTGCACAGTGCGGTGTTCGAATACCGGCATTTAAATTTTTTTTTCGTTTTCCCTTTTTTTTGTGGAACGGTTTGGGGGCCATCAGAGCGGAGCCGTGTAGCCGTCATGTACCCTAGGGTACTTTGGCCCTAGGCGTTGTGTACCCGGGGGTACACTGGGTGGGGGGGGGGTGCACTTACACGCCGACACCGGTCTGGGGCTCAAGGGGCGCCCCGTGCGGGTGTTAGACAGTGGCGCTGCGGGCGCTGGGGCCTATTCCTTCCCCTGGCTCGGATTGATAAATCCATGACAAGGCAACGTACAAATGGGTGGTAACACTCCGCCGGCTTCAACACCTAACTCAACACGGTGGGCATTACAACCAAAACCTGCCCCCCCCCCCCCCATCTGGACAGACTGCCCCTTGGCCCCGGGCCTCTCACACGTAACCCCAGTGGCTGTGGACGTCAAAGCCCTACCTGCCCCTCCTATCTCCCCCTCCTCTTTTTGGAGTCTCTCTTCTCCCGTCTCGACGATTTTTTTATCTGACGCCCTTCGCTGACACAGACGGACGGACAGACAGGCGCACACACACTGAGGTGCCTCCTCACCCCCTTCTCCGTTTGTCTTTCTCCTCCTTCGTGCCCCACGGGGGGTCGGGGGTTAAAAAAAATGAACGTAAGAGGGGGGGAAAGGAAAGGAGCGGGGGAAAAAAGAGGAAAGAGAAGGGAGAGGAGAAGGAGAGAGAGAGAGAGAGAGAGAGAGAGAGAGAGAGAGAGAAGAGAGAGAGAGAGAGAGAGAGAGAGACAGAGAGAGAGAGAGACAGAGAGGGGGGGACTGCTGGAGTGCAGCACCTCGTCCTCCAGCACAGCGTCCTCCGCTTCGGCCGGACACCGCGGAGGGATCCGAAAAAGAGCCCGGCTAGTCCGCCATGCCGCTTTCCGAGTCGTTGGTCCCGGTGACCAATTTGGGCCGACCGAGTGGACGACGCTGCATGCCGAGGACACCTTTGACCCCGGCACCAGGATGACGATGACGCCTCTTCGGCCTCCGCGACCGTGGCAGTGCAAGTGCCCTCGGCCAATAAGCAAGCCACCACGCCGCACCTCTGATCCCATTTTTCCAGTGAACTGAGGCCCCCTTGTTTTCCATGGTGTGGCACGCTGGTTGATGAAGGGGCCCGGTCGGCTCGGCTCGGCCCCACCAGGGTCCCACCAGGGCCCCACCAGGGCCCCACCATGCCCGTCCCGGCAGAGCCCCGCTCGGCTCGGCTCGGCTCTATACTAGTTGGACCTGGGGGACAGTATATCGCTGCCGTCTGATCGAAGTGAACAGGCCGGAGTGGACGGGCCCAGCCAGCCAGCCAGCCCGGCCGGGAGTGCTGCTTGAGCTAAGGGTCTGGACGGTCCTGGACGTCCCGGACGGCGGCTCGGTGCAGAGTGCTGTATTCCTATCAACTTGGTATTCTTATGGGCCTCCGTCTGGTCATGCTCCGCGCTCCGCCTCGGGCCCGGCCCGTCGGAGCCCCCTTCGCTGCCCCTAACTCCTGCTTTTATTTTTCTTGCTCGTCCGCGTCTTCCGAAACCCCGTGTTATTACGACGAGTGAAAAAGTTGCCTGTGACTTGGCCGAGAGGCTGTGGAGCTGGAGCTGGAGGGGCCTGACCTCGTGGAGGGACTCCGAGAGGGACTCAGGACCGGACGGAATGAGAGGCTGAAAAAACGCAACGTAACTAATAGACGGCCCCTGCGGTACTTACCTACCCGTACGGCCGTACCCGTGCGGCCGCATCCCGCGCGCTCGGCCCAGCTCGGCCCGGCTCGGCCCTCACGCCGCCCGCCACACACACACACACACACACACACACACACACACACACACACACCTCACGAACGCGCGCTCACGCACACACAATCACACACACACGCAGGTCGAGCCAGCCTCACAGATGTACGCTTTTCCTCACCTTTTTATTGCTTGTGTCATCTCGAACTCGTCCTACCGGTCCTGCGGTCCTGCCCCACCCCACCGCGCCCCGCCGCGCCTCCGCGCCAGGCCACGCCCTCGCCGGCAAGAACATTGGGGCAGATCGCGAATCGCGCTGCGGTTGCAGCAGTGCCCTGGCAGTGCCGTCCCGGCCCCGCCGCGCCGCGCCACGCCACGCCGCGCCACCCCCCGCCGCGCCACGCCGCTGCAGACCATTTGCAGGCCAAGAAAGTAGTGAGGCGGTTGAACGGGACGCGGACTGCACTGCCAAGGCAGATAGGCCGCCGCGCCCCGCCGCGCCCCCCGCCCCACCCCCCCCACCCCCCCCCAACCCGCCCCACCGCGCATCGGCCCCTCCGCCCAACCGGTCATTATTGGCGTCGTTTGCCGAACAAAGCGTCAGTCAGTAATGACGGCCAACTTGGTGGAGCAGCGGAGCGGCGGAGCGGGTTCGACGGCGGCGGCCTCGTGGCCAATGAAGTGCGGACCCGGCACCTCGCCGTCGTTGCCGTCGTTGCGGTCGGCCGCGTCGTTATTTGCAGTCGACAGTGCACTGGAAGTGCACCGCGGCTGTGTACTGCCGGCGCTGCACGAGATATTATCACACCCGCCTGCGGTTTTCTGACAGGGCAGGGCAGCGGCCCGGAGCACGGCCTGGAGCACGGCCGGAGCGGGCCTGCAGACTCCAGGGAAGGGCAGAGGGAAGTCTACCCGGGGAAAGCTGGCGGCCAGGACGCCAGGATAGCGGCCATGAGGAGGTGGGGGGGTGTCGCGTGCCGTACTCGCCGTACCCGTATCGGTACTCGCTCATGGCAGTGCATGGCAGTGCCGTGCCGAGGCACTAGAGCCGGCAGGCCCTGCAGGGCCTGCAGCATCGGGGACACGGAGGGGGGGAGAAAGTAGTGGGGCGTGTGGTGTGGCGCGTACTCCGGTAGCCGCCGGGACGAGTTGTGTGCCTCTCCGCCCCGCCCCGCTCCGCTCCGGCCCGCCCCGCCGCGCCCCGCCCCGCGCCCAGGTGTGTGTGTGCCCCTCTATATAGGCTGAACGGCTCCAGGCGCTGCCTCGCTGCTTGACTCTCGTTTTATTCTCTCACTACCATCCTTCTCCGTTCCCTGCGGTTCCGTAATCAGAAGTAGCGAGAGACGGACCAACACGCCGTAAATGTAGCCGGGCCTTCTAACGAGCGAGCCTGCCTGCGTCCACCGTCGGTGAGGTACGGGGGTGGCGCGCCATCCCAAAACCACACCAGCTCGACGTCCTTCTTGTTCATGCCCGGGTGCCGAGCGGTGCCGAGCCGAGCGGTGCCGTGCCTCGCCGCCCAGAGCAAAGGGACCCCGACGACGGTCCTTGGTGGCCCTTGTCCCAGACTGAAGGGCGAGGGCTGAAGAGAGAGGCGGCGAGGTGAATAGGGACATGGTTTGCATGCATTTCAGCAGGAAGCTCAGGAAGCGCACTGTACTCGAAGGTCCTCTCTCGCAAGCTCACGAGCCTGGCGCGCCCGCCGTGCCCGCCGCGCCGCCCTATGCTATTCATCTTCAGCGTCCCCCTTTTGCTCCGGAGGCGGCCGAGCTCCTTCGTTATGCCCCGGGGGCACGTCCGCATCGGGCTAAGTCTGAGGACGAAGGGCGAAGGGCTGCGAGGGCTGATAAGGAACGGGACGGGCCCTTTGCCCAGGCGCTGCACTGTACACAGGAGTACACGGTGCGGGCTGGACACGGCCCAGAAGCACCACCTCCAGACTAACTAATCCAGACAAGGTCGGATTGTCAAAATCTTCCTCTGTTTGGAAGTCATACCACGGAAATCGACATCAACGTCCAATTGGCATGATTTGAAGCCCGAAAAATCGATAAATATAGCATCCGACATAGACCTCATCAACCAATCCATTTCAGCCATGGCTGGGACATGACGGGTGGAAGCACTCCGGTCTAACAAGCAGCCCTACCTGTTTGGCCTGGGCCGCCACTGCTTTTGCCTGGTGTACTGTACTTCTGGGCCGCGGTAAGGGCCATAGACGTCATAGACGTCGAGCAAAATCGCGGCCCGATGACGATTCCTCCTAGATACGGGGACGGGGGAGGCGAGGGCCCTCTCGGAGACGTCAGAGAGAACGTCACAACAGGATACACCTCCCTGGGGAATCAAATCCCGCAGTACAGCCCTGCGGAGGGAGGGGCTTGGCAGGGTTCCGCACTCCGAAGCGAAGGGAGGCAATCGGGGAAAAGGGGTCGGCAAGCGAAGCCCTAACACCGCGGCGGCGCGGCGGCGCGGCTTGTCCTCCAAGAGCCCATCGATATCACTCACGCGAAATGATGGAGAGGAGGACGCCGTCGTGGGGCTCGGCCAGACTCGGCGACGACGAATACGCGGGCGAGGGACGCGTCGCGGTGGACGGACACACTTCGCGTAGGCATCGCCGCGGGTTGGCCGCGAAGACCTACTTTACCACTACGCGCCCGTACGCGCCACTGTCAGAGCTTTTCGGGGGATGACTCACCGAGGCCATGTTGGGCGAGACATGGCCAAAGATTACGGCCTTCGGGATGATGGCGCAGGGAAAACGGAAAACGGAAAGCGGAAAGGGAAGAAGCTGGAAATCCACCGCGCCACTCCCGCCTCCAATTCCTCCGCTCTTCCAGTGTAAGCCCCGAGGGCCGCCGGGCCGGCGAGGCTTTGGGGAGGAACTGAAAGGCCTCCGTCCAAGAAGACGGACGAGGCCAGGACGACGAGGGGATGGACGGGCATGATTGTTGATGACAAGGTGGAGGCACGGTGCCCGGGGCGGCCGATGCCGGGGCCACAGGCAAGAGGGACGTCGGCCAAGGTCCTGGACTTGCGCCAGCAGGAGGGCCGTCCTCGGGGACCTTATCAACTCGAAAATCCGTCGTCGGCCCTGGAGGGCGGTAAACATGGTCGGAGGCCAGCTGAGGCCAGCCGAGGCCAGCCAATCAGGACAAGTACATAGTGGCCGCATTGGCCCCCATGCAACAGCCGGCCACGCGACGAGAGCCACTGTGCGGCTCGAGTGTCGTCCTGCTTTGGGCCACCATGGGGCTGGCCACCACGAGGCTGGCCACCACGGGGCTGGCCACCACGAGGCTGGCCACCACGGGGCTGGCCACCACGGGGCTGGCCACCATCGACTGGCCGTCCGGCCGGCCATCGGCTGGTCGTCGCTCATTAGCATAACGCTACCGCCTGCGTGCGATGCAGCCTAGACTTAACGATTCTTCTCACGCGCCGTGCGTGCCACTGGCGTGCCGCTGGCGTGTCACTGTGCGTGCTGCGCGCTGCGCGCTGCGTGACTCGGTGCCGTACAGGTGTAGTGCGGCGGATGCGGGCGGCGCTTCAATGAGAGTGCCGCTGGGAATTATTTTGGGCTGCGACACTGTCGGGGACACTGTTGGCGGCCTCGACTTCCTCGCCGGGGACCTCCTCGTCGTGGTGGTCGGGGACGCCGCCCCCCGCCCCCCGGCCATGAACGTCAGCGTGGATGCTAACTTACGCGCGGCGCGCTAGAGCGCGCGTGCTGGTGCGCAGAAATCTACGTTTTGAGCCGCCGACGCCGTGCTTGGCCGTGCTGCCGTGCTTCGCCTGGGACGGGCGCGCCGACGGGCGCCTCCGGCGGCATCGGGGCGGTCCCCGGAGCTGCGTTGCCGGCGAACAGCGTTCTGCACTTAGAGGAGTCGGCCGGAACACGCCGACACTACTATGTGTACCTGGTGGCGTTGCCGGAGCGACGCGTCGCGTAGCGTCAAGGAAGCAGAACGCGTGCAACGCTTTCCGGCGCATTTTCACGCCGACAAACACAACTTGGTGGTGCCACCCCCCCCCCCCCCCCCCAAAAAAAAAAAAAAAAAAAAAAAAAAAAAACACTCCGGGCGCCTACGTCTCTGAAACGGTCCAGGGTTGCGACACGCAGCCTTGAGAAACTTCAATGACATTATGCACAGGGCAAAACGCATTTGCCATTTTCGAGGTGCGGGCACCAAAAATTTAAATTTGACTGTTTCGAGGTTCGTGGTTGGCACTCCGCGGTAATGAAGCAACTTTCAGCCCGCGGCGCTGAATTCATCATAATGACGGCGCCGTCCGTCCGTCCCTCCACGGGCTTCGCCTTGCTTCGCGTTGCTTCGCCTCGCGCCAATAACATCTCGTTGCCAGGCGACGGGGCTTGCCAGGCTTGCCAGGCGACGGGAGGTGTGGCAACCTGACCGCCCACCTCGCGTCATCAATCAGCTGCAAGAATCAATTACGGAGGGAATGGAATGGAATGGAGCGGTCCGAATCAAGATCGCTGTTATTCAGGGCCCGATGAGGACGGACGGGCTGGACGGACGGCGAGGCGGCCGAGCCAGACAAAGCTAGACCTCAAGGTGAAAGTCGGCGTTTTGCGGCACATTTCGGCGCTGAAAGTGCGAGTGGCGCGGTAAAGGCAGTGCCGCATGCGATTTGCGCTTTGAAAGCCGAAAGGCCGAGAGCCGGTTTCCATATTTTAGCGCGCGAGCGAGCACGCCTCGTCCATCCAATCGGCGTACTCCACCTTTGTGCATAGTAACGCAGCAGCCCTGGACAGCGGTGTATAATTAATGGTATTCAGGCAGCGACCTCTCCTCACCCCCTCGCTGCCTCTTCGCACCCTGGTTCGCCTCCCGGCTCGCCTCCGTGTTCCAGCCGTTCCAGCCACTCCAGCCGTTCCAGCCACTCCAGCCGTTCCAGCCACTCCAGCCGTTCCAGCCACTCCAGCCGTTCCAGCCACTCCAGCCGTTCCAGCCACTCCAGCCGTTCCAGCCACTCCAGCCGTTCCAGCCACTCCAGCCGTTCCAGCCACTCCAGCCGTTCCAGCCACTCCAGCCGTTCCAGCCACTCCAGCCGTTCCAGCCACTCCAGCCGTTCCAGCCAATCCAGCCACTCCGCAGCCGTTCCAGCGCAGGAGGTCCTTCTCCTTCCCGTCGTCCTACATTATTCTGACGTGGTCTAGGACGCCGCCTTACGTGGTCGGCCCGGTCGGCCCGGTCAATAAAGTGTCGAGAAGGACACGGCCTGCAGGCCTGCAGGGTGTCAAGCGGCCGTTGCTGTTTTTATTTTTCTCCACGCAGTTTGACGGTCACCAAACGAGGAAATTATTAATAAACCCCGAAAAAAACGCCGAATCATTTTATGGCAACGGACGCCTTCCCTCGTAAAATGGGCCTTTAAATTAAAAATTTTAAAAAATGTTTTATTAAATCTTTATTAGTTTTTTTAATATTTAACAAAAACCAGTTTTTAAATTTAATTAACTTTAAGAAGTTTCTTATTCTTTTGTTTAAAGGGGCCCCTTAATAAGGCCAGATTGGTGAAGCAGCTACCAATAATGCATCCAGGTAGCACATCATAGGCTCTTTCCGTTAACAAAAACTGTTAAATATTGTTAAAATTAACAATTTTAATTTAATTTTTTGGTTTTAATTAAAATCTTTTAATAAAATCCCTGTTAAAGTTTAAAATAATTTAATTAAAAAAGTTTTTTTTAAAAACGGGCAAGTTTGAACTGGTTCGATAATTTTGGATGGATGTTCGACAGAGACCCCAGGGCCCGGGCAGATCCCCCTAGTCACCTGCCTAGAGGAACCAAATCAAAAAATTTGGGGATCGGACCCTCTGAGCGCGACCGGTTCAGAAGGATCCCCTGCGCACCTTATGCTAGCGGGTATGCTAGTGAAATCCGCGAGCTAAGGGAGAAGTAGACGGCAGCGCCATCTAGCGGATACAAATTTTTATTAAATTTTAATTTAAAACTTGCATTTAGGAGACTTAACATTATCGTATTTATTGCCTTGAAAAAAGGGGTGCTTGATGTCGATGCTCAATTAATGGAAGAATCCCTTTCCTCGCTTTTGTCCCCTTCAATTCACGCTGTTCCCCGAAGACAAGCCCCTAAACTTTTTGACTGATTTAAATTTGATCGTAACATAATCCGTTAACTTAATCCGGGCAAGTGTTCACTTTAATTTAAAGAAGTCTTTAATTTAGGAACATCCGTAACAAACCAAAAAACACCGAACTAAATTAACAAAACCGCCCAAATTTTTTTAAAGTTAATTACAAAAGGTTTAAAAAAGAAAATTTTTAAAAAACATTAATGTAAGGTTCAAATTAAAATTTTTTTTGATCATTTTTTTTAATAAATCCAACTAATAAAAATTTTTTTTAAACACGGCAATTTTAAAAAAAAAGTTTAATTAAAGTAGGCGATTTAATTAAAAGTTTAATTTCTCTTAACAAAACTTAACAAAAAATTTTTTAAAATTTAAAATTTTTTTTTTACCCAGGGTTTAACCCAAAGCCGCGAAAACAAGAGAGGTGGGGGGAGTTGCTGCTTCCGATGTTCTTTCTTCTTCCTTTTGGAGGTCTGTCCGGCTGTCCTCCGTCTGTTGGTCCGCGGTAGGTGCCCCCTGGTGCCCCGGTGCAGGACTGCAGGTGCGAAGAGAGACTCGGTGAGGCAGTGGTTCCGTCCTGCTGCCTCCCCGGACTCGTCCACGGAGGAGGCGAAGCAAGGCGAAGCAAGGCGTCCCCGTTCGGAATGAAAAATGCATTTTGGGGGCCGCGGCCCATGAAAATTCAGTTGCACGGACTGTTAGCTGTCGCTGCAAGGCACTGCAAGGCAGGCAGTGGCCAGCCTGCTCTGCTGGACCGACCTAGCCCCGCTTTCTTTTTCACCTTTTTTTTCTAGTGGGCCACCTGGAAAGGCCCTCGCGTGTGATAAGAACGCGCCTCGCTGCAAAGCCCTTAGTCCTATAGTAATGCACTGAGTCGGGCTAGACCGGAGCTGGCCGCCGGCAACTCGACACGGACCGATGCTAATTTTGGAATAAGGGAGCGAAGACGGGGGAAACAGAGAGAAAGAGAGAGAGAGAGAGAGAGAGAGAGAGAGAGAGAGAGAGAGAGAGAGAGAGGGAGGGAGGGAGAGGGAAGGGGAAAAGAGGAGCAATTTGTGTTCTGCTGCTCGCTGGCCAGTCGATTTATTTGTTTGTTTGTCAGTGAGTGTGTTTAGGATTCACCGAACCGGCTGGTCCAGTCCCGGACCGGCCCCCGCCGCCCTGCCGCCCTGGCTGTCTGCCTGTCTGGTGCAGCCTGAGGCTTTGGAGTGGCCTGGCGAACTGGCCACAAGACGTGCAGGGCAGCCTACATCCAGGCGCTCTGCCTACCTCTCAGGCGGCGCCACCCTGGCCGCCCTGGGCCCCGGGGCTGCGCGTCGGCCTTCCCCGTGATGGGCTGTCACGCCGCTCTTCCCGTCTCTCTCTACTTATTAAAGTGACGTGGCCCGTGGCCACCCCCTCCCACTTCTAATAGGCATTAACTGTCTTCGTTTCTGCGGCGCCCGCATCAAAACAAATCTCTGATTACCAAAGGCCTCGCTGTGTCGTTTTTGTGGTCACGTCAGGCCACGCCAGGCCACGCCACGCCAGGCCACGCCACTCGGCATGCCATGCAGCGATGCAGGGCGAATCATCGCCGTTGTAAATGGATACATGCGGTAATAACCGCGCGCGGCCCCGGATATGGTAATAAACTATTTTTTCCCACTCGCTCGCGCCGCACCGCTCCGCACCGCGCCGCTAGGATTGGACACGCGCACTTGAAACGCGAGCCAGCGCGGTCGCGCCATCAAGGCCATCAAGGGCACCCTCATTGCACGAGAGCGTTATTGCGGACCGCTCCCAAAAATGCATCGCTTGGCCCGGCAGCGCCCGGCAGCGCCCCAAAAGCTTCGTCCGTGGAAAATCGCCGGAAAGTGATGGGACGACTGCTGTCGCGCTGCGGGCTGGAATGAATGCTGGTGCACTGCCAACCGAAAAAAGAACCGAAACGACATGAAAAAGGAGAAAGCGGCAAATTGGCTTATTTTTGGTCTGAGTTTTCTTTTCGTTGTGTATGACTACCCCGGGTGCCCTTCTAAACGAATAGAAAGGATGGTCAATAAATAGAGACTTTTTCAGCCGACTGGCAGGCGGGGTCGGCGGAGGGCAACTCCACTACCGGTCTGCTACTGCTGGCCGTTTGCAAGATAAAGATCTCTGAAGTCTGGAATTTCGATAATTTACCGACCCCCGAACACACTGCCACCGCGCCATGGCCCGGCCAGCCTCGCCGCCCTGGCCCCATGTTTCACCGCCCACCGGCCCACGCGGTCCACACACAACTAGCCTCATTTTCGTGGCCGTGGCAGTGCCGGGGCCGGCGGGGCTGGCGGGGCTGGCGGGGCTAGCGGGGCCCTGCAGGCCGCTCTGATGGCCCCAAATGGAGACACTAAGGGCCTGGGGGTCCTTGAGGGTGTCCTGGCCACTGTGCTAACTACGCGTGCACTGCGATTTACGGACCAGCAGTGCTGCCGCTGCGCGCCCCTCCAGCTTGACCACCCTCTCGGCGTCCTCGGCGTCCTCTCGGCCGGCTTGTTGTGGACGGCGGTCCCACATTACCGCGCCGGCCCGCCCAGGCCGCCCTGGCCGCCGCCCTGCCCGCCGTCGGCTTTTTCGACTCCCTTAATGTCCTAATATGTCTGGGAGCTCCGCGCTGGCGGACTGCTGGGGGCGCTCAGTAGAAAATCATAATTTCTCCGGAAATGCGCGTGGCTTGTCCGGGCACGCCGCGCCACGCCGCGCCACGCCCCGGCCGCCCTGCTCATGGGAGTAATGAGACGTAGGGCGCCAGCAGTACACAACGCCGCGGCGCGACGGAGGCGAGAGCGTTAGTGGGCGGCAAATTGATATGAAACGGCGACGGAAAAGAAATTATTCCTCAGTTTCGAGAAACACTGGGGCCGGGCCGGGCATAGCCAGGCCGGTGGGCGGAAGAGCGAGAAGCGCAAAGTAGCCATTAAAATCATTATGAAAAATTTATGGCGTTTCAGCTGCGAGGCTGGCGGCGGTGGCGGCGCACCTTTTCATATTTCACGGGGCGGCTCGGCGTCGTCGCAGGCCGTCGCCCCCTCGGTGTCGAGTGTCGGCACACCGTCCACACCGTCCGCCCGCGCGGTGGTGGATGGCCCCGCCGACGCGACGTGAGGCGTTGCAAGGCGCTGGTCTGTCAGAACCGCCGAAACCTAGTTGGCGGCGGTGTCCTGGCCGCGGCACAAAGGCGGCCGATCCACGCCAGAAGATCGGTAGAGGCGGACCAAATCCGTGTTTTCAGCTCTAGAGTCGCTGAATGGGACTCGAACCGAACATGTGACCCACCAATGGATTCCTCGTTCGGAGAGCAATCCATTGGTGGGGTCACACGTTACGTTCGAGTCCCATTTAGCGACTCTGGAGCTCAAAACGCGTCCAGGATTTTGACCGCCGGCGCTGGGCCGGTCTTCTGGCCCACTGTGCGCTGGTCGAGCTCGTGTAGCGCCACAGGAAGTCCGCGCCGCCCTCGGCCGGCCCGCACAACGCCATCCATTCTGTCCTCGCTGCCGCCGCCCCGGCGTCCTTCGTCCTCCGTCCCACATTGCTATCGCAGCATGCCATTTGCAGATCCGGAGCGAGTGAACGCGGCCTTGTCCACCCCATTGGCCCGTCCGCCCCGCCAGCCCCGCCATCCCCGCCAGCCCCGCCAGGCCGGCCAGCGCGGGGTGTTGGCCGTGTCCTGTCCATAACCCCACACCCCAGTTGCCAGCCCCGCCAGCCCCGCCAGCCCCGCCCCCGCCAGATATGAAAACGACGTCGAAATAATGTCACCAGGCCGGCGTTGCTGGCCATTCTGGCCGTGCTGGCCGTGCCGTGCTGGCCGTGCCGTGCTGGCCATGCTGGCCTGCCCCTTGCCTGTCCAAATCAGGTTGGCTGTCGTGTTGATTTCCTCCGCGCGGCGTTATTCACCGCGAGCCCCGCCCCGATAACGCACTTCCATTGCGGCGGCCTTCGGGCCTTCGGGGTGGTGAAGGGGAGGGGGAATGGGGGGGGGGGGAGGTCGTGGTGCTGGCGGTAAGGGATGAGCCGGCCGGGGGATCGGATCCCATCCGCGTTCCAAACAGGCCCTCTGCTCCGCCCTGGCCCGCCCTGGCCGGAATGGCGCCCACTTAGAGGCATCTCAGCGCCAGCGCCGCCAGCGCCCCTCGGCACGGGGATTTGAATCCCGTAAAATGTGCTGGCTGGCTGGCTGGCTGGCTGGCTGGCTGGCTGGCTGGCGGGGTGCAGGCGTCTCGAGGCTGGCGATTACCTCTATCGCGGGGCACCGCATCGCCGCGGATCGCCCTGGTGGATGCCGCACCGCGTCGCATCGCGAATCTATTGCCTCCGAGGGCCCCGGCATTACCTGCGCCCCCACCCCAACCCCTTGGGGCGGGGCGGGGTGGGGCGGGGCGGGGTGTGGCCCACGCGACAAGTGCCCTGCGGACCCGGCGGGCCCGCGCGACCGTTAGCGGCAGTTGGTATTCATGAGCTCGTAGCGATATATATCGTCCACCACGCGATGTGTCTGTGATCCCCCACCCCTACCCTCCCCCACCCCCGCCCCTCGCGCTATGTGTTTTTGCTTTATTCCGTGTTGCGACCCGGCGCGGCTGGCGCGGCGCGGCACAGCCCTATATATTACGGCGTGTCGGCCAGTCAGCGCGGGGAAATGCCCTTTTAAGCTGCCCGCGGGAAATTTCAGCCTGTGTGTGTGGTGCTGGTGGTGCTGCGCTCTGGCGGGCACGGCGAAAAAGAGCAAGAATATTCCCAGGGTCCAAGCCGGGCCGCGCCGGGCCCGGCTCTTCCAGGGCCCAAAACTTTCACAAGATAAAGGGAGACAGTGCTGCCACTGCCACGTTGCCGCGTACCGGCGCGCCGCTAATCTTTATGACAACTGCGGGGGGCAGATTTACGGCGGCCGAACGCGCGTGTGGCAACACTGTCGGAAGTGCAGGGCGCGGCGCGGCACGGCAGGGCAGGGCACGGCGCGGCACGGCACGGCATCGCACGGCACGGCACCGCACGGCACGGCCCGGCACGGCGCAGCGCCGGTAGTTTGTGCACTCGGTCCCGAGTCGGGGACGCAAACAGGTTGACGCATGATTATTAATTTTTACGGTGCGGCCGTTTCATTTGCATGTTGTTGTTGATGTTGTTCGTAGCGACGACGACGTTGGTTTCCCTCTCTGCCGCGGCGTCTACGAACACCACTGCAGGCGCCACGGCGTGGCGGCGAGCGACTGCGGCCTGGCCGATCCGACAGCACCACCAGCGCCACTCACTCGTTGGCCGGGCCGGGGGCAGCCGGCGCAGCACTGCGCAGCACTGCGCAGCACGCAGCCAGGCCTGCCAATTGATTCCGCACGCTGCGCCGCGCTGCGCCGCGGCTCGTCACGTCCCGGAAGCGGATTATTATACTATCCGCAGGGCGCATTCGGTTTACCTCTTTGCAGACACGCAGCGCGAAATTGGACGTCGGTGCGTGACAGAAATAAAGCGCCTGCACTGTTCGGAACGAGCCGCGCCACCGCACTGTGGAACAGAAGGCCGGTGGTGGAGGCGGTCAAAGTCTAGACGCGTTTTAAGCTCCAGAGTCGCTAAACAGGACTTGAATCAAAGCGTGTGACCCCACCAATGGATTCCTCGTTCGGAGAGCAACTCATTGGTGGGATCACTCGTTCGGTTCCAGTCCCATTTAGCGACTCGGGAACTTAGAACGCGTCCACGATTTTGACCGCCTCCACCGGTCCCCTGGCCTCGCGCCTCTGGCTCACTGTACACAACATCGAGTGCATTCAAAGATGGACTACTACCTCAATGACCATGTACCCGGCGAAATGGACGACTGCCTCATGAGAACAATGGTCGCTGGAGGTGGGAGTTGAACCACTGACCCGCCACTGCTATCTAGTGACTGTCGGCGGCGCGTCGCGCGTACAATACACGCAATAATGTATCGCCGTTATCGGTGCAGCCGCGCAGCCGCCCTCCTCCCTGTCCCCCAGCGCGCTGGCCGGCCGCCCGACCCGCGCCTAGGCTGCCATAGGCCGCCGTAGGCCGTAGATCAGATCAATTATTACAGGCAGGTAGCGCGGCCTGCATTGCCTGCATTGCCTGCATTGCCTGCCATTGCCTGCCATCCGTTTGTTCTCCACGAACAATTCGCAGTGTGCGTGAGCGCGCGCCGCGTGGCCGGGGCCTTTCAATGCAAATGAAGCACTTGGTGATTCTTCGAGTGTAGCCGCTGGCGCATACAGTGGCGTGGTGCTGGACCGCAGCGTCGCGGCGTCGCGGCGCCGTGGCGCAACGGGCAGCGACTCGGCGCGCGGAGGCGTGGACGCGGGTTCCAATCCCGTCGCCACCGCGGTCGGTGACGGGCTGAGCGCCCGGCGAGCAGGCCGCCCGCTCGGCAGGCCTGGCGCGGGGATGCCCACGCCGCAGGGGTTCGGCCGCCTCGCTGCGCTGCAGGCTGCTTCGTCGCCCTGTCTCTCTCGCAGTTGGGGCGTGACGTAAGGGTGCGAGAGAGACAGAGCGACGAAAGCGACTCTCGGAATCGGTCGCTGTGCTCCGCTATGCCTCGCTGCGGCTGCAGATCCGTCAGCCCCGTGTCGCCAATCGGATCGACGACGACCACAACGACGTCGTGCAGAGCCCGGCGGCCTGGCGGCCTGGCGGCCTCGACGAGGATCAGCCAGTGCGCTCCAAGTCGTAAAAGAAAAATACGCTGGTTTTGCGTCCCCGCCGCCATGCGGCCGCACGCCGCTCGGCACGCCGCGTGCATTGCATCGGATTGGTGTTGCCATCCGAATCCATGCAGCCAATGCGGCCGATGCAGCCGATGCAGACCGACGACGACGCTGTGCCATTGCCGTTCGCCGGTCCCAACAGGTTCCAACGGCCCGCCGTGCCGTGCCGTGCCGTGCCGCCGTTCTCCCCAGCTGCGGCCAGGCAGGGCCCTGCTCGCAGGGCGTGCCGGGCCAGAGTGCAGTGCCGAGCCGTTTTTGTGGTCCTCTCGGCCCTCTAGGGCCGCGTTCGCATTCGGGCAAGCGTCGTCGTCGTCGCCGCCGGCCTTGGGGACGTCAGGAGGAGAATTCGGGAGGCGGAAGCAGTGTAGTGCCCGTAGTGCCTCGATGGCGGGGCGGAGCGGTGGAGCGGTTCGAACCGCCGACTTTAAGCACCGCGCCGCATCTAGAGTTATTACAGACACTTTGACACGTTCGGGCCGAGTAGTGTTCTCGTAAACCGGCGGGCAGGCGGTCGTCCCGACACACGGCAAGACGGCCCTAATCGCACCCCGCCCCGCCCCGCCCGGCCAAAAGGATACACGTCGTGCCGCGACTGCTCATCCTTACGATTATTATCATCCTCGGAGGATTTTCAGAGCCGGCCCAGGCTATCTATGGAGTGGGCACGGCCGGTCGAGACTAGAGTGGAGTCGTGGATCCGAGCCGGCCGGCCTAGGCGGGCCTAGGCGGGCGAGGCGAGCGGGGCGCTCGTCTTCGAGGTCGCGCACGACAATATTTTGATGCTCGCGGACCCGGCCCGCGGCCCGCCCGGCCCGCCCGCCTGCGCCTGCCCGCGCTCGAGCCAACTTCCTTAGCTTGGCTCGACTCGGCTCGACTCGGCTCGGCTCGCACCTGACGCCGTGGATGTGCGAAGTTGCATCATGTGACGATCCTAGACGGACTCTAGTTACTCTACGAGACACATTATGCATAAACAGTCCGCAAGCACGACAACAAAGTGGTCCCCAAGTCGGACCTACCGACAAGACACGTGTAGCCTGCAACGCTAAAGCATTTCGGGTGTAGACAAAAACAAAAACAACAAAATGGATCGTAACTTTCCGATTATTCCAGCGTCGTTGAGATTTAGTGGCGATTACTTTGCGCGCCTTTTTCCGCAGTGCGTGTTTACACACAAGCCTAATGTGTCGGAGCGCTGGCCTGAAAAACTCTAAATAATAGATACAAGCGAGAGAATGGCTAGTGGCCTTGGCAGCTAGCCGCTCCACGCCGTGCCGCGCCACGCCACGCCAGGCCACGCCACGCCGGGCCGGTCGACCACGTGACCCAGTGCGTGCTGGGCGCGTGGTTCGTGGCGCCACCAGGAAGCATTAGGTGCCCCCTTCCCCGCACTCGCTGCTCGTTGCTCGCTCAAAATAAAGCAGGCACGGCCAATTTGAGCCGTGCCTTATATATTTTGCCCCGTCGTTTCCGACAGCCGTGGCGGCGCGGCGCAGCCAAGGCGCGGCCCAGCTGTTCGCTCGGCCCGCTCGCCCAGGCCCGCCGACCGGCCACGGGTGCGTAGAGTGCGCGCGGACGCGCGGACACCCAAGTCGCTGCAGTGCATCCATCCGCATCCACCGACGCATCAAAACACGCTCGCGCCTCACATCCGCGCCTTTTGATACAGGAACACGCCACTGAGTTTCTCGCGAGCTCGGAAAATTGACCCTCGACTTGCCCTGAAAAGTTCATTAGTACCCGAAACGGTGCCTGTGCACTCGAATAAGCTGTTGTGCTGTACAAAATCTGCCAGTTCACTCCGACGGGCAGAGCAGGACATGGCAGGGCAGGCCATGGCAGGGCAGGGCAGGGCCTTTGTGCACATGCTGCCAGCGAGGCGTGTGAGCGGCGGGTGCGCTCTCAATGCTCCCCTTGTGCTGGCCATCCCCCCCCCCGCCCCCTCCCCCTGCCTCTGGACCCCACCGCGCAGTTTCCAAAACACGCTCCCGATTAGTCCGTCCGGGGAGTTTCCACGCGCTGATGCAACCCGCGCCGTTTTGGCGTTTTCTGTTTTCGCGAACGAACCCACTCCGCTTCCGCGCGTCACCGCGCAGTGCGAAGCCCGCGAAGCACCTCGCGGGGGTTATGGGTTCGGCCGGGCGCGCCTGGACGGTGCCGGTCCCACCCCGCCCCACCCCACCCCACCACGCCTCGCCCCGCCCCGCGGCCGGCACGGCACTTAAACACGCCGTAACACTCGTGTGAGAATAGCAGAAGGTCATTTGATTCTTTTGCAGCTCCTGCTCTGGCACTCGAGGAGCCCCAGCAGGGTGGGTCTGGTGTTTGCCTCCTAGAGAGGGGTCCGCCGTCCGGCGTCCTACCCGCGCGTCACCCAACGCAAAAAATAACCCAGCAGGCACAGCAGTCCGTTTGCAGTGTTCGAACATTCATTTATTTGTAATAACGCATTTTTTGTGAGTTAATAATAGGGTACTATAACATTTTGGATGTATTAATTGTCCATAATTATTTCAGCTATAATGTCAAGTGTTGTCGACAAGCACAGAGCCCAGCAAATCAAAAACGCAAGAACGTGGTAACTTCTTTTCTGGGATTTCCTTTTTTTTTTTATTTCGATCTCTTCCACTGCGCACGCGTCATTTCTCCGATTGTACGAGAGGCGGTCCTCTGTTTTTTCGGAGCGACACGCGCGCCTCGCTGCGGGGGAAGGCCCAGCCGGCCGGTCGGCCGGGAGGCAGAGGCAGGGGTGGTGAAAAAGGTGATGTCGCCCGCAACGCTCGCGGCATGCAGTGTACTGTACGTACAGTGTGCCGTACACACGCTCGGTTACATCAGGCCGAATAACGCCGGCGCGTCGTGACTTCCTGCGAACGCCGCGTGTGCAGGCGCCAGCACGCGTGCTTGCTTGTTGACGCCGAGAAGCGTCGCGCCTTGTTTTTCGACACGACACGCCCAGCAGCGCGATTCCGCAGCGGTGTTCTCTCTCTCTCTCTCTCTCTCTCTCTCTCTCTCGCTTGCTCTTCAGGAGCTCTGCCGGTGAGAGGGAGGGAGAGAGAGAGATGGGCACGGCGGCGGAACGCTGTTCGAGATCAGTCTCCTCCGAACGGCACCGAACAGCCCGCGGCGCAAACAAGACAATAAAATGAGCCGCACTGCGGGGCGGCGGAGCGCGAAGGTGCGAAAAGCGCATCGGAGGCGCTAATGGGATTCGAACCCGCGTCGGCGGGACCCAGGCTCTTGGTGCGACAAACGGCGCATCTTTGGAGGGAGCCTGGGCGTGAACGTGACATGCAGTGCGGGGGCCACCGCCAGCGAGCGCCAGCGCGGCCACGGTCAAGCAGATTCCCATAGGCTGAAGCGTCTGTCTCTGTCGCACTCGCATGGCACCCATTCCGTGCGAGAGAGGCAGCGCCGAGGCAGCGCGACGGAACGACTGTTCGAGATGGCCCGGCAAGGGCGAAGGGCTCCCACGCGGAGCCCCGAAAAAGGGAAGGGGGCCCTCGAAGGGCCTCGCGGGACTGTTGCTGACCGAGCGCCTGTTCAACTTGTTTTACGGCGCAGCCTACCAAATTTGCTGCTCTTGTGGTCTGGAGCGGTCAAATATTTAAGGCATTAAACGCAGGCGGCGGCGCGGTGGGTGGCGGCCGGCCATGCCAGTGTGGAGGCAGTGGGGCTGCGCTGGGGTTCATCTCCCGGCAGCCTAGATGGCGCTGGCGCTGCTGCCGGCTCATGAACACCGTATACAAGGCCCTTCCGCGCAACAAAGAAGCTATCCAACAAGGGGAACATGTTGGGGCCCAGGGGCTCGGCGCGGACAATGGAATGGATGGGGACCCAAATATGGAATAGCAGCTCGGGTAGCGCTCGCAGCGCGGCGCAGTGTGGCGCTGGCCAAACAATACGGAACCAATTACTGCGCGATACGCGCCAAGTCGCCAAGTCGCGGGTTTAGATGATAAACTACCCGGCGAGGATTATATTGCCGTGGAGGAGGAAGACCGGCCTGGAAAGGCGGAGAGGTGCGCGAGTGTGAGGGAGACGGAAAGAGAGAGGAAGTGTGTTTGTGTGTGTGTGTGTTTTGCCAAACCAAGGTCGGCAGAGTGCCACGCCACGCGCGTCTCCCCACAATAACAATAGTAGGTAGGGCGTGGCGCGGCGCGGCCGGTATCACACAAACACACACACGCAAACACACACACACTTACACACACAAACACACACCACACACTCGCTCGGAGTGTCCATTTACATGAAATCGCGATTCCAAGGACGTCCGTCTTCCTCATTGGGATGCATCCCCATCATTATCCCTGAAAGTGAGGCCGCATATCGGTGGCGCCATCGGCCTGCTGATTCCGCGAGCTTCGCTGTCGTCGCTCCGTCCCGCTCGCACTCGTGGGGCATCCCTGGGCATCCCGCGTGGGTGCGAGAGAGACAGAGAGACGAGGCGCTGCGTGCCTCCTCCGCCCCTTCCTGTTCCGGGCCGCGGCCGGCCGCCGAATCGCCGTGCCGGGTAGGCCGGCCCGCCACACCGCCGCGCGCCGCGCCACGCGGTTGCCTACCCGGCACGGCGCTCAGGCAGCTCACCCCACGCCACCAGACCGCTTGTCTCGATCGTTTCTCTCTCACTCGCACTCGTTCGCGACGCAGCCTAGCTATCCTTCGTTACGCCGGGGCCGCGATAAAACCGTGGACGTTCGCGTGGAGGGCGGAGCGAGGGTGGACCCGGCCAAGGTTTCCTCAGAAGCAACTGGGCCAACGACGGCAGCCCAGGCAGGCAGCGCGCGTCCGCATGCCGCGGGGGAGTTTGCCAAGCACTGCGTTCTTCGCCGTGACTTAGCGCGTCGCGGCGGGGACAGGACCTGCCCGGGACGCATGGGGCCGGCCGGACCTCGGGCCGGACTAGCCTAGCGGAGGAAAGGCCGTTGCTTTTTCAATCACACCAGGCTGGAGGGCTGCAGGCCACACTGCCACTGCGATTGGTGATTGATCGTACGGTGGGCCCAGCCAAATCCAGCGCCGGGGCTTAAAACATCACATCGCTGAATGGCGGCACTGATTAGGAGCAGGGGCGGCATGGCCGCGTGTGGTCTAGGCTCTGGGTGCATCCAGCCACAACGCTGGTCTGGCTCTCTTGCGCGCACTCGTGTGTGTGTGTATGTGTGTGTGTGTGTGTGTGTGTGTGTGTGTGTGTGTGTGTGTGTGTGTGTGTGTGTGTTTGCGAGAGAAAGAGAGAGAGCTAGCACACCCGCAGGCGGCACCGGCGCCTTTGAGAGCTGACCCAGTTCCCAATATTCAAATCACCTTCTTCCCTCTCAGGTTACTGTATCCCTCCTCTCACACACACGCACACACACACAGCGACGGCATTATCGCTTCCGGAGTCAGCGACCCTTCGCGAGGCAGCGCACCGCTACCCGCCTCTATTTCAATTCGCATTAGCGCAGAAAGCGACCGAAGCCGAAGCCTCGCAGCAGCCAGCATCGGTGCCAGCCGGTGTGGTGCCAGCAGGACCAGAGGGCTCTAGCCGCGCTATAGCAACGTCTCTTTGGCACCATAGCACCGCCTCTTCAGCACTGTCTCTCTAGCACCATCTCTCTAGCACCGTCAGAACCGTCTCTCTAGCATCGCCTCTCTAGCCACATGTCAAGTCGACTTGGCTAGAGGAGCGCGCTACGGCAGAATAAGAAACGGATATTTTTATTGTGGGAATCAAGATAAACAATGGCAATAGGGGTCAGGAGGTAACGTTCGTGACGCCCTGCTAACCTCCTCCCAGTTGATGCTGCTCTGCTGCTGCTGGGACGGTAAACGCGTCGGCACCTCTATAGTTTGTGAGGCCGGACCGAACCTACATCGCAAAAGCCGGCCACGTTAACTTTTTGGCGAGCGATAGCGAGCCCTTGCCGTGTTTGGGCGCTCCAAAAAGTGACTGGTCGTGCGTCTGTCTGTCTGTCTGTCTGTAGCGTACACGCTCACGTTTCTCAGCAACTACAACACTAATAGTTACCAAATTTTGCACCGAACATCCCCTAAAGGTCCCACAGGGGGAGTTTATCTTATATTCACGATTACTACCGTTTGAAATATTCAAAACATCTTTTTGAATTAGGTTCTTAGCGTGGTTAGGTTGGCAGCATATATAGCAATTTTTCATACTGGCGGCCGCGGCTCTCAAATACGGGACTGGCAAAACATTGGCAATTAAAACAAAATAGAGAGGAGAAGGGCTTAGAAGTGAGTTCGGTCTTAGTTTTTCGATATTCTAGAATGATTGAAACCCCCCCGGAGTGTCAACACAGTGAAATACGGAAAATGAAAGTGACAATTATTACGCGTTTCGTCCGTCCGTTCGCCCCCCCCCCTCCCCCCCCCACAGGGGAAATGTTTTAGTCAGTGGAGTGTGTTTGATCGTTTGATAATTGCAAGAATGATTTGGTCTTTTTAAGTTTTGAGAGTGTATTTCCATTTTTATTCTCAGACATTATACTTTTTAGTTTTTTGCTTTGCTCAATAACAGTTAGAAAATAGATCAATACAATCTAAAAGTACAAACCAGACACTAATCTTGCCAAAATAAATAGTCTTTGCTGACTCTTGGCACTGACTCTGGGGAAAGGCTTCATTGCAATGCTGTAAGTTTACTATAGTACTAACCTTAAAGATAACTATATGGTGAGTGAGAGTAGCGCATACATGGTTTGACATTGACATCTGATTCAATGTGACGATTCAGTGACTTGGTCATATGATTTCATGAGACGATTCTTTTAACTTCATCATACATTGTCTGCGACAACTGGTAATTTTTGTCAGTCATGGTTTGAGTTGGCTGTCTTTTTAATTTATTCAGAATGTTAGGTAAATACTTATGCTATACTGTTTTAAAGATTAAATACCACATCATGACTATCATTATGAATAAGATTAACTTGCTTTTAGCAATAAGTGGGCTCGACATTGAATTCAATAGAACGATTCATTGGATCTGACAGAAGGTCTTCTCCGTAAAGAGTTGCAATCAGCCTGCCTGTAAATGTGTCTCTTTTTAATTAATTGAGATAAATCAATGTAGTTTTATCCACTAGTTTAAAATACAAGGGAGATAAAAGGCTTTTTAGGTATTACTTATAACATTGTGTATTCATAAGTTCAATAACAAGGAGATATCGAATGGTAATTGAAGCATTTGTGAATCGTATTAAGTAATTCAATGCTGGCTGTTGAATGTTACTCGACTGAGTAACAGTGTCAGGGTTCATGTTACGACACAATGAACAGGAAACACACTTAGAAATTGCGAAAATGCTTCCAATTTTATCCCAGACCATTACTTTTCCCAAAATTTACCAATTTCTGACCAAAATTTTGAAGTCGAGTTTTACATAGTTTCCTGCAGTTTTGGGTGTGCTGATCACGAAAATGACTTCCAATTTCATCCCAGACCTTTACTTTTCCAAATATTTACCAATTTTGGACCAAAATTTTTTAGTCGAGTTATACATAGTTTCCTGCAGTTTTTGGTGTGCTGATCACGAAAATGACTTCCAATTTCATCTCAGACCTTTACTTTTCCAAATATTTACCAATTTTGGACCAAAATTTTTGAGTCGAGTTTTACATAGTTTCCTGCAGTTTTTGGTGTGCTGATCACGAAAATGACTTCCAATTTAATCCCAGACCTTTACTTTTCCAAATATTTACCAATTTTGGACCAAAATTTTTGAGTCGAGTTTTACATAGTTTCCTGCAGTTTTTTGTGTGCTGATCACGAAAATGACTTCCAATTTAATCCCAGACCTTTACTTTTCCAAATATTTACCAATTTTGGACCAAAATTTTTGAGTCGAGTTTTACATAGTTTCCTGCAGTTTTTGGTGTGCTGATCACGAAAATGACTTCCAATTCATCTCAGACCTTTACTTTTCCAATATTTACCAATTTTGGACCAAAATTTTTGAGTCGAGTTTTACAAAGTTTCCTGCAGTTTTTGGTGTGCTGATCACGAAAATGACTTCCAATTTAATCCCAGACCTTTACTTTTCCTAAAATTTACCAATTTGTGACCAAAATTTCAAAGTTGAGTTTCTTATTGTTTCCTACAGTTTTCAGTAAGAGACATGAATTCCGGCCCTTTCGTGACGGAAGACACTGTATTGGCCTTATTCTGCACATATTCTTCGCCATCTCCTATAAGAATGTGTTCAGACGCATCGCTCGCCTACTACGCGCCCAAACTAAACGGCGCGTACCCCTAGTTAAAAAGCTTTTTCTTTTGTTGGGGGCTTTTACTGGCTTTCGGGTTGCCCTCTCTTCTCCTCTCTCTACTCGGCTTGTACTAAACTAGCCTGCCTCTCCTTGTTTGTGGAGCGTTGCCAAGATGATGCATCGGCAGTTCGGCCGGTAATCGCCTGACAGCGCGTGGCGTGCAAGGGCACTGGAAAGGCACTGCAAAGGCACTGCAAAGGCACTGCAAAGGCACTGCAAAGGCACTGCAAAGGCACTGCAAAGGCACTGCAAAGGCACTGCAAAGGCACTGCAAAGGCACTGCAAAGGCACTGCAAAGGCACTGCAAAGGCACTGCAAAGGCACTGCAAAGGCACTGCAAAGGCACTGCAAAGGCACTGCAAAGGCAAGGGCCGATGCCTGCACCGATGCAGTGCTGCCGCCCCGAGTTATGGCTGAGCCTGCCACCGTGGCGTGTCGTGCGCCGTGCCGTGCGCCGTGCCGTGCGGCGGCGATTGGACCCCTTCCCTTCCCCCTCCCCTTCTCCTTCTCCCTCCATCTCCCCCTTTCCACCCCACCCCCCCTCCGGACCCCTCCGGACCCCTCCCCTTTGCCCCGCCGCCGGCTTGCGTCTGAGACAACAACAGGCCCTTAACCCTTTCAACCTTAACGGGACGCAGAACTGCTTCTGTGTTGCCGCGGTCGCGCCGCGTCGCCGGGCAAAACGAATAGTACCCTGCCGTCGTCACCGGTCCACTGCGTTTTCAAGAAAGCCTCTCGAAGCCAGTAGTCCCCCCCTCCCTTCCCCCGGACCCCACCGTCCAGCAGAGGACGCCGAAGTGGTGAAATCCACGGGAAATCCTGCCTCCGTTTTAGATTATCCCAAAAAGTTAATCGATTTCGCTGAACAACAAAAAAGCTTTTAGCCTCTGGCCGCCGCTTCCCCCAGACACATGTTTTGGATTTATAAACAGCTCCACTGTTGGTGAAAAAATGTAGACGCTCTGAAATGAGAATGATGTCGTCAGCTCTAAAACATTGGCGCACAATCCAACCCGCTAGTCCCGCTAGTCCGCGCGCACCGAATGGCCAAAGGGTACACTCAACTTCCATTTGCTCGCCACATTCTGGTGACGAGGTGGACCCGTTTGCAGTGGCCGTGCAGGCACCCCGTTCGGGGCAGCGGCGAAATAAAGACGCCCCCTGTAATCCACTGGACGCTCCCTGAAGCGCACAGTGCGGCGGTGCGGCGGTGCGGCGGTACGCTGGCGGAGCGCGCCCTCTGAAACGCCCCTCGCCCACTGCAGCCCTACGTAATTGCCCTTTTGTATGTAAATAAGCTCAAGTAAAACTGGCAGGGTATTAGGCAGTGGTGGTCAAGTCCAAATCGCACCCCTCGCGGGGCCTGGCCTGGCCGTGGCACCGAGCCATCCATTTCAACTAAGCCTCAACACGCTGCCGGCAGGGCGCGCTGGCTGCGGGTCGCGGGACCCTGCACGGCATGATCAGGCTTCGACAAAGGAGATAGGAATAAGGGAATAAACACACACCACACACACACACACACACAGATGCATACACACCTAAACACACACGCTCACACGACGCACGCACGCACAAGGGCTGTGATGGAGCGCTTCCCCGCCGAGGCGAGTCGGTGAGAAAGACGGTTGTCTGTTTTCGGTGGGGTGGGTTGGGCCGTTGGGCGTATCTAGCCCGCGTGAGGTGGGGGAGGGAAGGGGTAGGAGCTCGCGGTCGCGCAGTGAGGGCCTGCAGCGTTGCAGGCAGCTATGAATAGCAATGCGTGGCGAGGTGAAGTTCCTCTGGACCGTGTTGCTGCCGCGCTGCCCAGGGTGACTTGCCCGCCTCGAGTCATTCATTAATGGGGGCGCAAGGCGCGAGGCTAGAACCACGAGCGCGAAGATACAGTGTAAGCCCCATTCTTTGGCAACAAAGTTAACCACTTTGGCTGTCGCCGCCGCCGACTCCGACGTCGCCGTCGTTGTTAGGGGTGCCGGGCCGAGAAGAGTGTTCCCGAAAATCAGCGCGCTCCCAGTGCTCTTGGCCTCGGCGATCAAGAGCCTGGTGCGGCAGCGCGAGCCGGAAAGACAGAGCGCTGCCAAAAGACGTCAGAGCGCGCACAGCGTGCGGGGGCCTCAACGCTCAACGGGTAACTCCTCGACACCGCGCGGCCCGCCTTGGCCTCACGCCCGTCGCGGTGAAAACAGAACACTTTTACAGACCAAGCGCGCGGGTCAGGGCAGATAAGTACTGGGTAACTCGGGAACTTGCGATTCCGTGTATTTTGACGAGTTTCAGGGACTTCGCAAAGTCCTGACGAGAACGTGCCGTCGACGGCACGTCACCACGGTGATGCAGTGGCGATGGATGCATCATTCACTGCGCGCAGGTATGGCAACCACGAATAAAGAATAAGTCGAGAGCGAGAAGGACAGAGAAAGGGAGAGTCGCACCCTCGGCCACCCCTTACCTGCCTGCCAGCCCTGCCAGCCCGGCCCTGGCACCTTCGCTACCCGAGTGATAATGAGAACGGCACCGGAGTGGTTGCTCCTGTCTGCGCCACACCACACCACGCCACGCCACACCACGCCACACCACGCCACACCACGCCACACCACGCCACACCACGCCACACCACGCCACACCACGCCACACCACGCCACACCACGCCACACCACGCCACACCACGCCACACCACGCCACGCCCGGCCTAGCATCGCGTTGATTGCACGGTTATAAAACAAAGAGTTAACGTCCCACCGGCCCGGACCTGCGAGGACTGCGGCCTGGCTAGGCCTGTCCGGACTCTCAGGTAGGGTGCGGTTGTGTCTGAGGAGGTAGCTAAATGATGGGCCTCGTATTAAGGGGGTGGATACGGCCTTCGGTGCCTTGCCTTCGGCAGCCACAGGGACGCCCATCACTCTTGCCTATCTCGCCTCCCCCGTCCGGCCGGTCGAGGTTCGTCTCCAGGAGGGGACCGCTGGAGAAGCAGCGACCGCAGGGCACCGCAGGCTCTGCAGGTTGATTCCGTTCGTCGCTCTGACTCGCATCCACAGGACGCCCCATGAGTCCAACCGGGACAGAGTGACGAACGTGCACTGTTCAGCCTGATGCCCTGCTCGGCTTGCGAGACGAGGTCCGTACCCGCGCTCCGCAGTGCTCGGGTCGTCATCGGCGTCCTTGACGTGAGTGCCTAATGCACTTTGGCGCTGGCGGCGTGGCGCGGCGTGGGTGACGCGATGCTGATTACAATGTAGATTGGGGCCTGGTGGCCTAGGGGGCCTTGCTGGCGAGCCTTGCGGGCGGGCCTTGCTGGCCCAGCAGGGCCAGTGCGGCCCTTCGCGCTGGAACCCTTCAATTTCTCCTGCAGGACCTCCCTTCTGACGGGTACCCTGACGGTGGGGCACCCCTCCACCGCTGGAAGTGGAGGTACCCTGCTGGAACCGTTGGGCGACACCCGCATCGTGACTCGGTTGCCGACCTTTGCGAGAAATAATTCGCAGTAGTGTAGCTTCCCTCCCGCGGCGTTGCACAATCGAGAAATGAAGTTTTCAGCCGGAGGGGCAGATTGAATAATGATGTACTGCAGTGCACGCGCAAGGCAGCTTTGTGTAACAGCAACTAAGAAAGCTCACATGTGTATTAATCAAGGGGACCGTGCTTGACGACGGAGCCCTGCACAACACACACACAGACACACATACACACACACACACGCGCGCGCGCGCGCGCGCGGACACACACCTTATATACCTGATGGCCGACCAGGCGTCCGGCTGATATATAACTCGAGTTGTTTTGCTCCTCTCTTGGCCACGGAGACGTTCCTCGTGCACACAACGAGCACTTTCTTCTTCTTATTCGCCTTCTGCCTCGATTGCTCCTCCTCCTCCTCCTCCTACTCCTCCTACTCCTCCTGCTCCTCCTACTCCTCCTACTCCTCCTCCTCCTCACCTCCCGTCGTTCGTCTCCGTCCTTTTAAAGGGTTCGCAGTCCACTGCATCGGATGAGCAAGTTAAAAGGCTTCCAGCCATATTGTTCAAGCGGGCGGGTATTTAAAAACTCGCCCGGCAGTGCCGTCACAATTTGTTTTGTTTTTCCCGTCCCCCTTTACGACCCAAGGAGTACACGTCCAAAAATGCCAGGAGCAGACTCTGGTCCTTTGTTGCTACTGTGCCCTCTCGGGCGGTGCGGGTTGGGGAAAGGGAAAAAGGGGGGCGTCCAGCCAGCATTATTATGGGGGAGAGTTTTATTCCCGAGTGTAAATCAAGACAATCTGAGGGCCTTTTGTTTCCTGGCCCGATATGAAGGGGGAATTGAATGTCGTCCTCCCCCTCCTCCTCCGCCTCCCCGAGCCTGCTGATGGTATTACAATGGTCAATATAAGCATAAACTTGACTTCGGTTAACTGAGCCCAGAACTAACCAACCATTCAGAGGCTTAGTGCTGCCGGAAATTCATAATCCAGGCTCGAGGGAAAATCAGGGAAAGCGGACATACTCGGAAACCCTTCGGTTTGGCACACGCCCGTCGTCCCCTGCTTTTCACTCCGCGGTTCAGTTCACCCGTTCTGATTTCGTTATTTGTTTACTTTGGTGAGTAATGATCGCGGTTAAAAATACGCGTCGCTCTTGTGCCCCACATGGCGTCCCCGTCGCCACAGAGCGCCACAGTGAGCAGCACAAAGGATTTTTCTTTTCCGTCTCATTTGAAACACGCTCGCTGGTTCCGGCCGCGGGGCCCGGACCCTTTGACGATCGAAAAGGTCCCCGATGTTCAGACGTCCATATCTCTGTCAGCGCGGCCGTAGCAGTGGTGGCCGCGCTGGTCGTGGTGGTGGCCGAGGCGGTGGTGGCCGAGGCGGTGGTGGCCGGCGGCGGTGGCCGAGGCGGTGGTGGCGAGGGGAGGGAAAGGATGGCGTAGGCAGCGGTCGGCCAGCTCGTTCCTATGCAAGACAGTCGAACCTCGCCTAATTCTGCCGTTCCACCAGTCACAATCAAGCAGGCCGGCCCTCCCCCTTCTCCGCACCCCTTTGCTGTCGTCGCCCAAAGGAGGCTATGAATACAGATCTTGCCGACAGACATCACAATCAAAACTTGAAACGTCGAAATGAAGTCCCGAAACCAATCCTGTCGCCCGGGCCGCCCGAGTCGGCCCGAGTCACCCCGAGTGCCCGGCCCGGCAATTATTATTGGACCCGACTGATTTCCGCCCTGCGTCTGTCTCTCTCGCACGCCTGTGGAGTGCCCCGCGAGCGCGAGGGAGACAGAGTGTTCGGCATCGCTCTGCTGACTGGGGCACCATCGCCGTCCGTGGGCGGAAGGCGACGTTGTCACGGCGTTTCATTTTTAGGCACTAATAAACTGGGGACGTTTGGGGCAGGGAGGGGAGGGGAAATCGGCCGGGGAGGGCGGATTTAGCCCGGGGATGGGATCGCCGATCACCATCCGCGGTGGAAAGCCACTTGCAAACAGCCGACGGCGTTTTCAATACACGTGACGCCCCGAAACGCGTTGGCATTGTGTTCGACGAGCACCGCCCGAAAACAACTGGCGAGCCTCGCGTCGGCCTCGCGGCCCCTCGGCGCCGCGCGCCGCCTCGTGGAGACAGAAGTCTCGCACTACACAGCCTGGAGAGTAGGCCACCCTCATAAAGAACGAGAAGCTCCAAATTACGGGCCGGCCGGTGACAAGTGGGGAGGCCAGCCAGCCCAGGCCAGCCAGGGCCAGCCAGGGCTGGGGTTGAGGCTAATGGGGCACTTTTAATTACAAAACAAGGCGGGGAAGGGGTGGGGGTAAATAATATCGTAGATTAGGACGCAGAGATGCGACCCCCGGCGACCCTAGAAACGTCTGCCTTGAAAATTCAGAGCGCGCGGGGCGGCGCTGCTGGTGGTGTTTCAAGAAGACTCGCGCTGCTCCGCCCGCTCCGCCCGCTTCGCCTGGCTTTGGCTCCGATTTACTCGCTAATTGACTTTGAGTCCTCCAACGCGCTGCTTTGGCTGGGGAGGAAAAATAGGGATCGCGACGGCAGCGCCGCACTTAGCTCCAGTCTGCGGGCAATTATTGAACCATCGGGAAGGGGAGCGGTCTTCCACCTGCAGAATAAGTCGCTCTCCCTCACCGCTACGAGAAGGCCCATGGGTGCGAGAGAGACAGAGAGAAACCACCACGCCTCGACTCACTGCCACGACAAAAGGCTGGACCACGACATCATCACGCGTGCTTCAATACCGGTGCTGGACCGACAAATGCGAGTTTTGTCCGTATCCTTCCCCCCGCTCGCGCCGGGATCAAACTTACAGCCGTGAACTAGAAAACGCGAGCGCCAGAAAAATTTACGGTTCGAGGCGAAGAGTTACCGGGAGGGCAGCTGGTCGATACGTCACTCGGGGGCTGTGCCGAGGCCTGCGCTCCTCTGAAGACAAATCGCTGTGACAGCTCCGCGGCATCGCAGTGGCTCGAATCTTCGTCATTTTTAATCGTTTTATAGACGGCGGCACCTCACAGGCAAAGTTGGCATCCACCGTGAAGGCATCTGGCAAAAACAACCATCGCGCCTCCAAATACCCCGAGGAGGGCAGAGAGAGGGGCAGACCTCCCGTGTCATTTTACGATTTCCCCCGCCTGCGCGGCTATTTGTGTTTTGTTTCGAGGGACTCCAACAGTCGGGCGATAGTAGGACTTCGCCAAGGCCGCGGCGGCGATAGCGGGCCGCTCGGGCCGTGCGAGGGTAGCCCTGCATGGGCTGGCAGCCTCACACATAATTGGTGCGCCCGAAATTCATTCGCAGGCCACGCGGTGCGGCGCGGTGCGCAGTGTCAGTTTGGCGAAATAATGATCGTATAATTATAGCCAGGATAGGGTGGCGAGGCCGGGGCCCCCGTCATAGCTTCCATCGCTAGCGTGGCCGGGCGGCCGGGGAGGGCCTCCCCGGGGACGGAAATTGTCATTGGATGACATACGCGCTGTGAACATCGCACGCAAACCTGCAATGAGGCGCGTGGCTACCGTGGCGAAGCTAGGAAATGGGAGTGGTTGGAGTGGAGTGGAGACACAAGCGCCCTCTGTCGGAAGCCAGCACACTCAGGGAAGCAGGGAGAGCAGATGGCTGTGTTCGTTGTTAGCAGTGGTTAGGCCCAAAGTGACCTTCGCTATCTGCTAGCACCCGAGGGTGTTTGCCTACTCGCGTACGCAAACTTGCGGCGAGAGTGTCGTGAAAGGGGAGTAAATTTTAGTTTGGATCCTGTGTGCTGCTGTAGAGAATTATCTTCAATACAGATCGAGAACGCAGTCAGGCAGAGTAGCCTGGACTGTTCTGTAGCATCATGAGGGAAGTCGTTAGAAAATATGAGACTGGTTTGTTGCAGTTTCAGCTCTCTTTCTGCTTGGAAGCCTTGAGCTAGCGTGCGTGCCGGGCATGGCGGGCGTGCGTCGGATAGACACCCCATCGGCCTTGGCGACGACGCGAGCGAGACGTTCTAACCATTAGGAACAATACCGGCGTGCGCTACAACTCGCTCGTCGCAGCGCCACCACGTTACACTGTCCCACAGTCCGACCGCTTGTTTGGACCGCTTGGCATCAATGAGACGTTGGATGGAGAACACTATGTAGAGTGGCAGAGCGTCTCATAGGTCTATCGCCGCACGGTGACAGACACCTGGCTCCGCAGTCATATGGAGTGGCGAAGCGGAAAGAACCAGAAGTTCGCGATTTGGCGGCGCTTTTGCTGCCAGTGTGCTTGCGGGTAAAAGAGGTAGCGGAGTATGATTGGAGAAACCCCCATTAATAACGGCCGTCGTATTAGGAGGCTTGTGATTGGTGGAAGAAAAGGCTGCCGGCATCACACTGCCTGCCTGATCGTGGGGGCCGTCGTGGGGCCGCGGGGGCCGTGGGTAGCCCCGCTGGGAGACTAATGTTCGGGGGACAACCAAAAACAAATTAGAATACATTTATGGGGCCAATTTTGATGCCCTCCTCCTTTTTTGGACGTGAGGTGAGATGAGGGAAGGGTTTATGAGATCATAGGGCAGAACTCGCATTTTATTCTTGTTCGTGTTGTATGGTTTTTCTCTTATCTCTTTTGTCAGAGTTCGCGGGTATGCCGTATACGCGCCGCACGATCAAACTGTGCGATAATATGATAATCGTGCCAAATGGAACAGCAGGATGCAATATGACTTCGATTTCTCTTGCCGTACTTGTGTGCGTGCGTGTGTCTTGTCTGTGCTGCTAGCATGCATATTTTACTCCTCCTCGTTCGTTAGATGATTGCTTGCCCTGCGTCGACCTCTTCGAGTTAGTCGAGGCTCACTATCCACTGCGTGCCGAAGCCGAAGCGTCACCGAATACCTTATTTTCTATTTCAATTATTCGGTGGGTGGGTCATCGGAGGCTAGCCGGAGCTCGGAACGGCACTTTGGCTGCCCCGAGTGGCGTTGTCCGCGCGGCGTCCGCTCGGCCCGGGGAGAACCCTCTCCAAACAGCTAATGTTACGTGGAAACTGAATACTGCGGGGCCGGGAGGGCGATGCACGGCGATGCAGCCTGTGTTTAGTTGTTGTTGCGAGTACATCTGTGTTTTTTGCGACCGCGAAACGCGACGATCATTGTTGAGAGTTGATTGACGAGGCGCGGCAGAATTATTCCGAGAGTCGCTTTCGCCGCTCTGCCTCTCTCGCACTCACGGGGCGTCCCGTATAGGTGCAAGGGAGACAGCGACGAAAGGGACTCTCGCGAACAGCCTGCATGCCACAATGCAACGTACGGCGACGACGACGGACGACGCAGACGCACTCGTCACCAACTGTTTTGACGTGATTTGGGGCCGTTTCCTCCGAAGCCCCGGGCCCCCCGGGCCAGAGCGGCACAGAACTAACAGTGCGGCTGTAGTTTCGGCATTGTCACCGCTCCTCACCGCCGCTGGTGACTGGTACGCCACTCCCCACATCACAACTCGACAAAGGCAATCACTCAATTCACCGCACAGTCTCTCCCACGCGCCTCGAGCCTCGCGCCTTGCGACAGACAGCTGGAGAAGTCGACTGTCGGCGAGGAGGCCGCGTTTGGTGCTGCCTACCCACCGACAGCACGAGCCGTGATCTGAAATCCTGCGAGGGGAAAATTGCCCATACGCAGCTTGTCGTTTCACTAGCGAGGTCAGGACTACGTCTTTGCCACCTGATCCATATTTCAGTACTTTCCGTGTGCCGGGACGGAGGCGGGGCGGCGAGGTGGGTAGGCAGTACGCGGTTTTCTCATCTCCCTGTTCCTCTCTCCAAAAGGCCACTCGCCCGGTCCAGAACGGCCTCGGCTCACTTACGACCCCTGAAGCACTCAGGTCCGGTGTCCACCCCCACTCCAATAACAGTGTGACACGTCCAGAACCCGGGCCGGCTAGCCGAGCCAGCCGAGCCAGCAGGCCCACTAAGGGCTGTGTAAACGGCACGGCCAGCTCGGACCGTATTTCGCTACCCCCACTACCCCCCACTACGCCCCTCGGCTCCACACGGCCCCCATACGCTCGCACCCCGCCTGTGCCGCACCTGCAACAACCCCTTCACTAATCTAATCCCGTCGTTCCGAGGCTGGGGTAGTGCCAGGTCTGCGCGCACCGGCCAAAGTGGTGGTGATGGTGGAGTTTGGTGGTGGTGGTAGGTAGTGGTGGTGCTTCATATTTCTCCTTGGGATTACTGCGGGGATCAGTAAAAAGTTTTGCGGGTCATCCTTGTAATCTAAAGAGAGGTAATATTGTAATTTTTGTACCCCAAAACGGTATTTATCTGTTTCTCTGGTTAGAAAACAGCTTTTTAATCATTTTCTGTACTTAGTTTTAAAATATATTTTGGTTTCGTGTATTTTTTTTTGTTTTTCACGGTTTGTTCTGGCCGTGCAAAATATATTCGTGGAACAGACAGAGAACTGCTTTATCTCTCTCTCAGTTAATAAAAGCTCTTATAGAAGATTTTTTTTTTCAGGCTTTGCCAATTATTCAAAACTTGTACACAGGCCATGATGGAGCTTACGCCCTCGTTGCGTACTTCACGCAGCTATATTTTTGCATTGTGCTATTCTAGTATTATCATACCGTACCTCCGTCCCCCTTTCTCCCTTTTTTCCCTTTTTCCCCTCAATCGGCGCGGCTGTGCGTGACAAGCAAACAGCGGCGCGGCGCCACCAGAACGGACTATAGAGCCACCCTTGTCGGCCGGCCAGCCGGCCCAGCCAAACAAACTCGGTGCGAGCGGGCCAATGGATTCGATTAAGGGGAGGTTCTGGTGAAAATCTTGCCATTTTCCAAATGGATCCTACAGTCATAATTTGTTCGGAATATAAAATTTTTCATTGGGGAGACTAAAATTTGACTTTTGAAGGCACATGCCAGGCTGTAAACCCAGTCGAAGAGTCTTTTTGAGCCTATTTTGGCTGTATCTTAAAAAATCTCCTTGCGCATACTATTTTGTCGTAAAAGGTTGACCTTGACATTTTTCACTTCTTCGACTCATTTTCAAAAGATTCCGGCATGCATAGCTCAAAACTTCCATTATATATAATTATTAGCTTTTTAAGCTGAAAAGTCCCTAAAATTTGTCTATTTTGTACATTTTTGATCAATTTTAGTGAAATGCTTGGTTAGAAAGCTTGCGAATAAAAATGCAATTGACATTTTGAGATGGGCATGCCGGCATTTTTAAAAAATGAATCGAAGAAGTGAAAAATGTCTAAGCCAACCTTTTACGACAAAATAGTATGCGCAAGAAGATTTTTAAAGTTATAGCCTAAATGGGAGAAAAAGGCTCTGCGACTGGATTCAGGGCATAGAATGTGCCTCCCCAATGAAAAATTTTAATAAATACTTGATAAGACATTAAATTTTTAACAAATTTTCACAGTGGGACCTATTTCGGAGAAAATAGCATTTTCACCAGAACCTCCCCTTAAAATAACAAGCAGAATTGCAATGTGTGAGACAAACAACAAGAGCAACAACAGGCCGCTGGGGGAAGCAACACAAACAGCGGGCCCCTTACGGCGGCGGCGTGGCGGCGCTACCCCGCGCTGACAGGCACACATACTACACCTTCAAAACGAGAACGGATCGCCGGCTTGGAAGCGAGGCGGAGCGAGGCGACATGGCGTCATCGTCTTTCGGCCTACGGGGCAAGGCGGCGCGGCGAAGGGCCGCGCAAAAAGCAGCTTTTCGTTTGTCCCGTTTTGTCGCCAGTGCACGTCGGGCACGTGCACGGCCCGCTGCACGGAGCGCTAAACCTCGTTGGGCTGCAATAAATCCGGCCTTATCGTGTGTGTGTGTGTGTGTGTGTGTGTGTGTGTGTGGTGTGTGTGTGGTGTGTGTGTGTGTGTGTGTGTGTGTGTATGGCGTGCAGCGCAATGGCCAGGAAGGCTGTCCACGCTGTACCTCGGACTTAAGACAGTCGGACACAAGGGACAGATTTAGCGGAGTTGAAATCGAATGCGACGATGCTAGGGCCGGTCAAGGAGGGTTGCTGCTCTGCACAGCAACTTAGTTGAAATATTAGCCGGCCGGGGTCGTATTGCCGGGGGTCCAAGCACCAGGCGCGCGGCTGGGGCGAAGCGAAGCGCGGAGCAGTGCAAGACGATTCCTGCCCTGCCGGCCCGGGCCTCAAGACTCCGGGGAGCTGACCAAGTTGGCAGTCGGCGGCGCCCGGGCCTCGGCCCCGGCGGTCCGGCGTGCGGGCAGTGCGGGCTGCTGCCCACAGATAACATTCATTAGGAGGTTCAAAGTTTGCAGGGCGCAGAAGGGCCGCGAGGACGCGTGCCCGATCGGTATCAGCTGGCGGGGTGGGGCGGCGGGGGCGGCGGGGGCGGCGGGGGCGGCGGGGGTGGCGCGGGCCGGCGCGGGGCGACGCGGGGCACGGCCAAGGCGGCGCGGACGCCAGGCCGGACCGTGGCGTGGCACAAATCCTCCGTTATTGCTAATTGCTGCTCAACACGGTGCCCCGCAGCCTGCCCCGCAGCCTGCCCCGCAGCCTACCCCGCAGCCCCGTGATAAGGGTAGGGACTTCGCCACCCCACTCCGCGCCACTCCGGCACCCCGCCATCGCTCACGTCCAACCAATTCAGCGTTAGCGGCGCCCGGCGAGTCCAGGCAGGGCGCGGGCCAGGCCGTCCAGTCGCCGCATGCAATTTCCAAGGCGCGAGTCCCCAATGAGAACGAAGCCGTGGAGGCCCTGGGAAGTGGAACCGCCCTGCCCCGCAAAAAGTCGTCCGAAAACACCAAACCAGACCAAACTGGCGGAGAACTCGGGGCGTGTCGAGTTTGCGGGCGGAATGCACGGACCCACCGCGCCGTGCCGCCATGCCATTGGGGCTTCCATTCGGGCGACTGGACTCGACGACGACGCTCTGTTCCGTCGTGTCCCAGCGAGAGATTCAAAGTTCCCGACAGGCTGCGCCACGGTGCGGTCAGCCCTCCCGCCACGCCACGCCACGCCGCCCTCTCCCTGTCCGGCCGGACCGTCCGGGGACGACAGTTTTGGTCGATCTGTGTAACAAACTCCGGCCGGGGTGACCTCCGGCGGCCAGCCCATCGCCAGCCTGCTGCCACACCCTGATCTCTGGAGAGTGAGACTCCCTGGGTTCCTGGGGGTCCTGCGCTTCACCAGGGCGGTCTGGGGTCCCGGTGCCCCCGTTGGGCTGGTGGGGCCCACGACTCCCTTCGGGTCGTCCTCGTCGTTTTCCAGGTCATCCGTGTCCTCCGGGTGGGGGTCCTTCGGGTCCTCCGGGTGTGGGTCCTTCGGGTCCTACGGGTCCCGTGAGTCAGGCGGGTCCCTGTCGGCCGCCTGGAGATACCGTACCGCGTGCGAGTCGTATAATGCTGATATTCGAGCGGGCAGGGGTTGAGGGCGGTCATGACGTCATATAACGCGTCGCGCCGTCCGAGGGAGTCCGACGGAGTCCGACGGAGTCCGAGGGAGGGCGCGGCTGGACGGCAGAGTGGTGGCGGAGTGGCGGCAGCGAGATGAAACCTCGCAAGTTTTATACCCGTCCATTAGCCCAGGTCTGATTTAGGAACAGTAAATTTAACGACGCCTGCTTCATGATTGTGCGCCCGCCGTAAGCCTGCTTCTGCCAGTGCATGGCTCTGCGTGTGTGTGTGTGTGTGTGTGTGTGTGTGTGTGTGTGTGTGTGCGCAACTGAGCGTGTGTGTTCGCGAACGAGAGGGCGAAGTACACGATAATTCTCTTTCTCTCAGCCAGTCTGATGATGTCTGACGGACGGACGGACGGAAGGGGGTGGCCGTTGAAGCTGACGGACGTGCGCGTCCGGGGCACACGAGGCAAGAGGGCATTCGCCGGCATTCGCACGCTCCTCATACGCCCCCGCATTGGGGTGGAGTGGCGCTGCGGGGTTTTCCCATCAAGGCGGCGGCCGCCGCGACTACGAATGGCATCAATTATTTGACCGCGCGGCGTCTTGACGCCTGCCTCGTCGTGCATCGTCTGCCGCGGCGCTGCAGCCACCCTTCCTTTCTTTGGCTGTGTAGGGCGGGGCTGGCGGGGCTGGCGGGGCTGGCGGGGCTGGCAGCCAGATAGGACGGCCCGGACAGCGGTCAACCGAATGACCTCGGTCGTAAAATGTCCTGCAGGGGGTCGCATTCGCCGGGTAGGACTCCCAACGCTTCCCTTCCCCCTTGGACCCCTCACTATTTCGATTCAACCAGCCTGCAGCGGCCAGCAGCCTACCGCGCAGATTGGCCGATTTAGCATCACCTCCGCCCGCCGGGCCGGGCCGAGCCGCTGGGACGAGCACCACGTGACTGACGGCGTGCAGGGCGCATGGCCAGAGCACGGCAGCGCACACAGCGGGGTGCTTTTTTCGCGCTCTTTTGCCCCCGTTGCGTAATCTGGGAGGGTGCGTCCCTCTGGCCCTGTGGCCCTGTGGCGCGTCGCCGGCCTTGGCACCAATGCGCCAACACTTTCGCATCGAGGCCGGGGGTGTGTTCGTCGCGGGGGGTGTTTTCCAGCGGGAGGCTGCGCCACGGCGCCACGCTGCGCCACGCTGCGCCCGGCGGAGCGTGAAACCATGGACTCAAGTGGGCAGCCCCGGGCCCCCGGGCGCCGCCACCCCGAGAGGTGCGCGGTGTGCGACAGGCTCTTTGTCCTCGGGGCGGACAGGGTGGCTGTCGCAGCTGTAACCACCCCACCAGCAGCTGCCGCCAGTTGCGCACAGTGGGCTAGAAGACCGGCGGCGGCAGCCAAACTCTATACTCCGTTTTGAGCTCCAGAGTCGCTAAATGGGACTCAAACCCCTCGCTAAATGGGACTCAAACCCAACGTGTGACCCCCACTAATGGATTCCTCCAATCCATTGGTGGGGTCACAAGTTCTGTCCGAGCCCTGTTTATACTGGACCTCAAAACACGTCTAGAATTTCGGCCGCGTCTCCGCCGGCCTTCTAGCCCACTGTGAAGGTGCAACACCTGCTCCGCACTCACCCGGGAGGCACGGCCCAGCACGGCCCAGCATGCACACATTGATGAAAAAGTCCGCGCAGGTTGGGGTGCATCATCGTCAGCTCAGCTCTGCAGCCCGCTTTGCTCTTTGATTTGCTGGCGCCGCGTGTACTCGATCCGCAAGGTCCCCCCCTCCCAAACCCCAAACCCCCAACCTCATCGGCCCGCCGAACCCCGCATTTGCCGTGAATACTGCGAGTGGCGTTCCCCTTCCGTTTCCTAATTCATAGCGTTTCTGCTGATTATCAAAAGAGTGCACTCAACAAAAACTGTAATTCACCTTTCAATTTCCCCAATATATTTTTCGGGACCCACCCCACCCCCAACGTTCCCCCCTTCTCATGTACATAACTATCAAAGCGCTCCGGTGGTTTTTGGTCGTGAACCCTCTTGAGGATTCTGTCGCTTCTTCCCCTCTCGCTTGCTCAGATCCGAGCCAGTAAATTCCGAAGCCTGGGCGCCGTATTCAATGCAACTCCATGAGCCATTTGTGGCGACCGTAGCAAGGCGTGGCGGGGTGGAGGGGGGCGTGGTGGGGCGTGGTGGGGCGAGGCGGGGTGGGGCGCGGGGTGGAGCAAGGCAGGGCGAGGTGGGGCGGGGCGCACGTACTGAAGGGGATAAGGCCCAGGACCTGGACCTGTGCAGTGATATGTGGCCCAGCCAAGGGCCCGGCCCCGGCCGGCCTCACGAGATCCGCATGTATATCTCCTTCTCCGGATACAGTCACGGTAGATAGCCCTGGCCAACAAAAGCCCCGCGGCGGATCACCACCACCTGACCTGGGGCGGCGCTATGATGGAGTAGATCCAAACGAATTTCTCATACCGCCGCCGGCCCGGCAATATTCTCATACTGGGGCGGCCGAAACTAGAGCCGGTCGTATCGCATGACGAAGGGGAGGAAGGAGGACGCCGTCGCGTCGTGGCGCTGGGCGGCCCTGGGGGGAGGGTTGGCCGAGGACCGCATCCCCGAAGCCGGGGCCACGCGGCGCCACGCGGCCGGCCAACACCCATGGAAACTATTCCAGCAGAAGGCGTCATAAAGCCCCATAATTGACAAATAAATTCCGTGGCCACTGAGCCGAGAAATCACGACAGAAGTCGATATTGCCAAACAGCAGAGGCAGCAGGAATTCCTCGGCCGTCGGCAAGGGGCTGCAAGGGGCGGCGGCCAGGCGGCCACTGAGTGTGTAGCGTTCTCCCCGGGGGGTGGCGGGGCCTGGCGGGGCCGAGGCGAAAGGGGAGGGGTGATGAACTGCCTTTCCACACCATGTCGCTTATGGCACAAACTTGATCGGTATGCGCCATGCCCCATTTAGACGCGCAAGTTAGGAGTCTTACAGCATTATCGAAATGGGGGCAATGGGGATACAGGCTCGCCTCCTGCTGGGCGCTCTCCAGAATGTTCCCCGCTGTTCACTTCCGCCTCTGTGCCTTTGCGTCCTCCGAGTGTGTCTGCGCGTGTGTGTGTGTGCGTGTGTGTGTGCGTGTGTGTGTGTGTGTGTGTGTGTGTGTGTGTGTGTGCATGCTTGGACGAAGCAGTAACTGGATCCACTACGCTGACGTAAGCCTTCGTAATAAGCGCTTGCCTGCAAGTGGTGCTGACGCCCTGGTCCGCACCCATCCCCATGTCATCCGGCAAAGTAACAGCAGCCAGGTTGGGAGTCAGTGCATCGCCGAAAGTCACCAGAGAGTATTTGAACCCGAGGCTGCTCTGGGCTGCGCGGCGGGGCGAGGCGATGGCGGTGGCGATAAGGAAAGCAAGGCGGGCGGCCAGGCGGGGCTGGCAGCCAACCCTGATCCGTTCCGATCAATCGCGGAATGTGTTTGGACCGATTGTGCGGCCGACCGAGCAGCCAGCCAGCCAGCGCGGCGGGGTGAGGCGGGGGGCGGGGTGCGCGTGCAGTCTTTGCGGGGTGGGGCGGGGCGCGGCGACCTACTGGGGCCTGCTGGGCCCCATAACCATGCGTCACCATACCGCCTCGGCTGAAATTACGCGCCGGGTGTAAATCAGGTGGTGCAGTGGTCCAAAGCGCACGGGGGAGCGGGGGAAGGGGAGGATCGTTCCGCCACGGCCCGCTGAGGACTCTCGGGACACCACTTAGTGGGTACGCGGCCGACGCACCTGAGTTCGAAACGGGTGCGGAACGTCGTCCGAATGCGCCCACCCCGCGCCCCCACATCGCAAACGGGGCGCGTTCACGTGGCGGGAAGAAGTCTCGTGACGAAGAAAGGAAGAAACGGATCTGAACTGACTGGCATCTTCACACCTGAAACTATACTCTGACCAGAGTGTCTTGCTGACTCGAACCGCTAAAGGTCTATACAGGCCTAACAGCGCTGATGATGATGATGATGAGAAAACAAAGAGCCCTGAGTCCTCTCGGTGTATGGCATCTGCCGCCTTCTAGCATTGCAGGTAGCCCTCGACCGCGAGAGTCAGAGTATAGTTTGGCTGTATTGTGACGAACTATAGCTCGCAGTGGCCTCTCGTGTATTTGCATGTCGTGCCGCGGGCCCATGAGGAGGGCGGGACCCATGGCCCATGGGGCGGCCCACGAGGCCACGGCGGTGGGTCTGCAGCCTTAGCGCAGCCTTAGCGCAGCCTGGGCCAAGTCCTGGGCCACGGCCTGGGCGGTGCCGGCGTGGTCCCCGCCTAAATACCGGAACAAACGTGACGGCACGAATTATTGCGATTCGGTGGATAAAAGTCAAGTCGTCCCACCCGTTGCCTCCCTCCACACCCCTTCTCGCTGGCGATGCCACGCAGCCCGGCGGATCCGTTTTCTAGTGTGGAGGGCGTGGAGGGCACCTCGCTAGGCACAGAGGGCGTATTCGGGTCGCACTCATTGGAAGGCCGAGCGGAACGAAATGACCAGCGCCGTGCAGTCATCTCGTCACATCAAATCACTTTCCACTGGAGCGCACCCGGGGTCGGGCGGCCGCGTCCCGGGGGCGTGGTGGCTAACTCGGGCAACGGTAGCCGGGGAGCGCGAGCAGCAGCGGGCAGCAACGGGCAGCACAATGGCGGCAGGCGTGCCAGAAAGTGTGTCGGGCCGCCAGCACCGCCAGCACCGCCCCCGCGCCAACAAGGCCGAGAACTTGACCAGAACGCCTGTCGTCGTGTGCCGCGTCGCCGCGTCCCTCGGCGTCCTGCAGCTGCCAGTCTGTCACACACTACAAACAGGCCCAATTTTAACCCGCTGTATCCCCCGCCCCACCCAGCCCCGCCGCGCCGCGCGAGTGTCACACAAAAAGATGTTGTAATGTGGATTAATAAGGCAGGGGCCCTGGCTGTCCTGCCTGCGTACGTCAATCGGCCGCTTCCGCTTCGCCGAAACGAAACCCGACCCACAGCGGCCACGTGTGCTCCACTGCTACTCGTCTCCAAGGTCGCTCCAAGGTCGCCGTCGAGGACACTGTCGAGCTGTAATTGCGGCTATGGGTCCTCGGGCCGCGTGGGCCCGTCCAGGGAGTAGCGCGCTCTGTTCAAACCGTCTCTTCCCCCTCTTCTTCCTCCTCCCTCCCGCACCCCGTTCCTCCGCCGTCAGATTCCATCTCAACTCTTTCCTTTTCCTTCAACAAAGTCCCCCGGCGGACTCTGGAGTGGTATCAAAATACGGCGGGTAAAAGTTTGCGGTACTTCCCCGTACCCCGTATATATTTCTTCTCCAGTTGCAACTCGGCGGGCGACTGGAAACATTTACCTGCTGGCTGCTGGTTGACAAAGTGACGGGCATGGCGTCGTTTCGCCTTGTCGGTACTATTTGTGCGCGCGCAGGGCAACCCTTCCTGTAAATCCCCCGCCCTGACGTGTGGACACGCCGGCCCGGCATGGCCTGGCACTACACGGCCAGCCGCGGCCAGCCCGAATGGCCCGAATAAGCCCTCGGGATGACAGCAGGCAAAATGTTGTACGGCGCTGAGCCGAAGGGCTGCAGGGAAGCAAGGAGTCATCACTCTCAATCGTGTTCATCCACATGCGGTGCTGCCGGCATGACATGGCCAGCTGCGTTCTAGTTCTCATTTTTTCGTTTTTATCTTACTATTCATATTATCTTTCCATTTATGACTGTTATTCGTTTCCTCACTGTTGTGCATATTATCTTTCCATTTCTGTCAATTATTTTTCTGCTCCTCGGCTGTTTATTTTCAGTCTTGCATCCCTCGACATCCAAGACCCGCGACGAGGATGTGTATTTTCGTGCTCGCTGCATTGGGGCAGACTTGAGACAATTAATGCCCAACAGATGATTAAAATAAAGTCCTCCTGCAGTCGGGCCACTGTGTCGGGCCCGGCCGCTCTGCCTGCTGCGTCGTAGAGTCACAGCTCCCCGACACAGATGGTCCCAGGCCAGTCCAAAGACGAGGCTGTGCCCCCCGTTTTTGCGGCGGACTGTATTTTGTGGATTGCCACCACCCGTCTGTCAGCCTGACGCCCGTCCGTCTGTCTGCTCGCTCGCCCCCAGGTCCTGAGCCTGACAGAGCACGCGGGCATTAAACATATCCCCAATAAGCTCAAGGTCCTTATACGAACCAGATGACAAGGCACAGATGTGAGTGAGTGGGAGAGGGACAGACGCACCGACTCACGCACATTTTTCTCCATTATCCGCGCATGTCCGCAATTTTTTCTCTCCTTTGTTTCAGTGCGCGCGGCAGAACTTTATTTTTTCTCCAATTTTGGCTGCCGTTTGTTGCTCTGCCGGGCTGCAGTTTTCGGGGCTCGGGGTGTGCGGGTTGTGCTTGTGTTTGTTTTTTCGTTTCGGTCGTGGCAGCCTGGCCCAGCCTGGCCCAGCCTTCCATACCCGGGATGATACGCTAAACCTGTTTGAGCTCGGCTTGTGTGCGCCCCGGCTCGGCCCCGCGATGCGCCCGCTGCATCTCGGGGCGGCAGTGCGGCGTGGCGGCGCGGCGCGGCCGTCCGGCCGGACAAAGGCATAAAAATATCCGATACGGCGATATCTCATTCGCGGCGGGGACATTCAATTTTGCCCCACCACGCCGCCAAGCCGCGCGGCGCCACATTTTCATTTTTTGCCGTTGCCACACGCGCTGCGCGTCGCTGTGCAGCGTCAACTCGCCGTGCATGGCATGCCGTGGTCGCCAGTTGCGTGGTTCTCGCGCCGCGTCGCGTCGCGGGCCGCAGAGCCGTTAAGGAAGACGAATCGGCGGCGCCAAATGTCCAAATATCGAAATCCGATAGTGTTTATATGTTTCAGCGCCGCGCCGCCGCCACTCTCGGTGTGGAGACCGCTCTGACCAGCGGCAACGGCACACCCTCGCTCGGTGCGGACCAAAACTACATCGCGTTCCTTGACGAAAGCATGGGGCAGACAGGACGGGAAATGGTGAAACAAGTGGCTCGAGAAGAGGAGCGCTCGAGGAGGACGCAAAAATATGAAGAGAGAGGAGGGAGAGGCGACGGAGTAACGACTTCGGTAATCCGGCTGACAGCAAATTAATAATCCGTAATCCGGATGACACGAAATTCGGAGGTAATCCGGGAAAATTTGGGGTAATTCGGGGTAATCCTGCGTAATCCAAAGGTAATCTAGGAAAATTTTTGTTGTAATCTGGAGGTAATCCGGGGGTAACTCGGGTAATCCGTAATCCAGCTGACACGAAATTTACGAGTTGTTACCCCCCTCTTCGCATACCAGTTGATTGGACAAAAAGGGGGAGATGTAAAGCGACAACTGTAATGTTACAAGAACCGCTCGGCCGAGGCGGCTATGCGTGAGGATGGAGTAGCTGCTGAGTAGTGGTGGGTGTGGGTGCGTTCTGTTCGAACGAACGGGTCGCGAGAACAAAGAACGTCACGTTGCTCACACACTCACGCACACACAAACACGCGCGCGCGCGCGCGCACACACACACACACACACACACACACACACACACACACACACACACACTGGACCACCACACACACACTGGACCACCACACGACTCCTCCTCCTCGGGGACTCCAGGCACTCCCTGCTGAGCAGGCAAAACGCCCCAAACGTCTTTGGTTTCGTCTCCTTTTCTTTTCCTTTTCGCCTTTTTTTTCTACTCAGCACCTTGCTCGGCCCCAGCAACTTCGCATCTGACAAACACACGGTGTACGGTTTTCGACCGTCATTTGTCGTGCTGGATTCCCTGCAGCCTCGCATGACGGCGTGGAGGCGGCCAATAGTTTTCTCTCTGAGTCAAGTTACACTGCAAAGTGCGAAAAGAATTGTCAAGTCCAGTGGAATAAAGAATCGGAAACCATTTGTTTTGTGTAATCACCCTGGAGGGCAACTTGGGAAAGAGTAAGGGTGGGTCCTCGAGAAGTCTTCATGGCTGCACGTAACGCGAGGTGGAGTCCGAGAATTTAAACCAAATCGTAATTCTCGACAAGACACCGTGATACGCCCAGCCATGCCACCGCCGCCTCGGTAGGACCTTGTCCATATCGGCGACCACCATCGTGTCCACTTGGCCCCTCCGAGGGCTAGACAACAAGTCCCTGGCCCTGGATCTAATAAAACACCAGGCCGTAACCAGACCCTCCGCGTTTGAAGCAATAAAAGAACGACTTTTGTTTGTGTCGGACGGGTTGGTTTGGCGCCCCTGCAACCACCACCACGCTGTGGTTTTCCCTTTCATTTTTTCCTTTACTTAATTTCCTCTTTTCTCTCCTTTCAGTGGGTAAATAGCCCGAAGTTACGACCGCACCAACTGATGGCCAGCGTGCACTGCGCTCACGGCTCTTAGTTCAAATTGCGTAAAGGCGGACGAAGCCAGCCGAGGGCACACTGCAGCACGCACACCGCACTGCCCCTTTTCCTCATCTTATTTCTGCATGGTGCTGCGGGGTCCAGTAGCGGGGCAATCGTTTGCAATTGCTTTGCCCATTCCTGCTTGAAGAGGGGCTGCTTCCTGCTTCTCGGGCGATAACCACCAAGGGTCTCCTCATAGGCTTCCCGGCCTCCCCTCCACCAATAATAGGCATTGGAATAGGCGCTGGGCGCTGGCCCAATTAATAATTTGCCGCGATTAAATAAAGAGAGCCCGTCGCAACAATTATGCGGTTCACTCTGAATAAATGTTGGTTCTGTGCGAGGAAACCGCGGCCCCCTGGCCCCTGGCCGGGGGCCAAACGCCCGGCTACAGTGTAGTGGGGCCGTGCGGTGCTGCGCGTGCAGAAGACACTCCGAGCGCGCTGCAGCGGGCTGAGGATAGGCTGCACCGCCACTGTCCCGAGGGCTTTGCGGCGGATGGAGTACTGCCGCAGGACTCCCATATCACTTTGACAATCACTGAAGTGTGTTCGGGGTGCCCTAAAGGCTCGGTCGAGAGCGCCGCCCCCAACCGAACCTCACCCCATCCTGCTCTTCTAGTATCGCCTTGCCGTGAAGCGTTGTCTTCGTCAGGCGGCGCTGTGCTGCGGGGGATGGCAATGGATATCGGAGAAATTAATAAGACCTATACATCACGGCCACGCACCGCGGTAGGGCGTTCCGCTCGGCGTTCCAGGGCGCTCCAGGGCGTTCCAGGGCGCGGCAGTGGCCCGCGGTGCGGCGTTGTCCCCGAAAATCACCCTTTCCATCAACCCCTTCCCCATTTTCCTCACGGCCAAAAGTGCTGAGTAGCCGAAGTCACGCATCCGACACCATTTACCATCTGCCCCAGCGCACTACAAACGGTTGCGTGACATGCATTCGGAGACCCCCACCCCCGGGCCGGCTGCCCCGGGTTCGACTCCTGGTCGCTGCCTTGCCTTCCGTCGCGGGGTATTCATGATTTTTCATTTAATTCGTTTCTGCCATGACAGGGCCACATTCGATGGTGCGCCTCGCGACGCCGTCAAGGTGAAGAAAAGTGAAGAAAAGTCAGAAAAGTCGAAAAAAGTCGCATACCTGGCCTGGGCACGGCGACAGGTGTTTTCCACTTTTTCTTTTCCGGCATCAATGTCAGTCGTGTGCTCGGAAGATGCACATGGAGCGCATGTGTGAAGATACGCGTCCCTCTGGGTGCACGCGCGCTTGTGTGAGTGAGGGGAAGGTAAGAGTGTACGTGTGTGTGCGGAGGGGCGTGCCAATGTGTGCGTGTGCGAGAACCACTCACACATGCCGAAACGAGGATGAGCGCAGAAAAAAGGAGACCCCTTCGTGTAGTTGGTTCCTCTCCTCCCACGCCGTACCGATGCTGTCAGTCGCCAGAAAGTTTTCGCGTATAAGCAGAGATGGGGCGTACACCTGTCGCTGTCCCTGACACGGGGGTGGGGGCCGGGAGGGGTGGCAGGGTGACATGAGCACCTTCACGCAGGCCGGCACCTCCGCCGCTGGTCTCCATGGTCGAGTTTGGGGAATATGTGAGGGATGACACCGAGCGGAGTGGGGGCCAAGGAAACTTCAGGGCGCCAGGAGAGTTATCCAAGGGGAAGGTGGAGAGCTGTGCGCCGTGCGCGCAGCGCCTCCGAAAAAGCAGGAAAGTTGGCAACCCGACAGTCGGCGCCGTCGCGTGCTCCTCGTCGACGTGTTTGTTTGCTCCACGAGCTCGTCATCCGCGGCACTCTTTTCCGCTGAATTTTTCACCACGTTTGCCGGTTGTGTGTGGAGCGGGGCGCCGTGGCGGTGGCGGGGCGTGGCGGGGCCGGCGGGGCACCGGGCCTCGCTTGCCGCGGCTTGCCGGCGTCGCGTCGCGTTTCGACTCGCTAATGATGTTTACTGTGCCTGGGAACGCGCCGAGAGAGCGGCTTTCGATCAATAGCGTTCGTTCGGCCGGAAGGGACTGGCAGGACTAGCAGACTGGCAATGAAGAGGAAGGCGGCCTATCGAATGTGTTGTCGCGGCCCTCCGGGCCGGCTGGGCCCGCCGCCTTGACGCCTGGAGGAACTGCTACGGCCGTCCAGCCGACGCTGCTCGCCAGCTTGTCGCCAGCGCGCGGCATCGGAGTGCGAGGAAAGGCGATGGGGTGCGGGTCGAGGGCAGAATGCGGCAGAATGGCGTCCTGAGTGGTGCATCACGTGACACGGCCCTTCAGCCTACGCCAGGACCCGGCAGGCACGTCCACGCCACACCTCCAAAGGACTTCCAAGGACGACGGAGGGCTGCGCAGGGCGGCCCCCTGGCGGTCGTGCCGTGGCCGCCCCAGCGCACCGTGCTGGATGTGCCCACCTTTGGGAGCGCACGCCAGGGCGCACGCAGCGCGCACGCCACGGGAGGCCCGGGCACGTCGTCGTGCTGCTCGCACCTCCCGTCGGCGACCCGCAGGGCGCGCAGGGCCGCAGCGTGGCGCAAGGACGGGGTCACCCTTGCGGTCCCACCGTTAGTGTGCGCCTGCCCTTTCCCTCTACCTCCGTGAGGCATCAACCTCACCCGCGTCGGCCCCTCGGTCGGCCCTTAGGGCACCCTAAAATCTCACCCCCACCTCCTCCACCCTGCCTGCATCAAGCCCTGCAGGCTGTGCACGCCGACGGCCACCCTACACCGGCACGCAGCGCCACGGCAGCGCCACGGCGCCGCTCCAAATTGTGTTTGTTTTACCTGCGGACATCAGTATGCGCCCCGAGCCCTGCTCCGGTGCGACCGGGACGCCGAGGCCGGGACGCCGAGGCCGGGACGCCGAGGCCGGGACGCCGAGGCCGGGACGCGGCGCACACCCACACCAACATCTCCCCGCGGGCAGACTGGCTGGGCCCGGCTGGGGCGTCCCCGCAATAGCAATGCAAGAGGTCGTCTCGAGGTGCGTGCCGCATAGCAACTTCCGCCTGGCGATGCCCTCCCCTCTTCCTCTCCCCCTTCCTAGCAAGTATTTGCCGGAAAATTATTTGGCTTTCAATCAGCGGGGAAATGGGGCGGCGCTTCAGAGAGGGGAGGAGGGAAAAGCCTTGACCCGTGAATTTTACAATGGAAAAATAATTGTTGCGTGCGGTTATGGCGCTCGGTCCCTTTGGCTTGGATCAGGGCGAAGCAGGCTGAAGCATGGTGAAGCGGGGCGATGTGGGGCAGAGCGGGGTGAAGCGGGGCCAGTTAATGGCAGAACTGGTCCAGCCACTTTCCTACTGGGCCCCGGGGCAGCATCAGCAGCAGCAGTCGTGTCGAATCACTGTCAGTCCCACTGACAAAAGCATCTCAGCAACCTGATATATGAACCGAAAAGGTAAATGAACCAGGCCCGAGGGCCCCTGGGAGCACTGCTACTCGTTGTGGCGAACGGAATGGGCTATTTTCTCGGCAAGTGTCGCTGGCTGGACCAAGCCGGTCAGGGAGGGGCTGCCGCAGGCTTTAGAGGCCGTATTTGGACCAAGTGGACGACGGCCTCCGTGGCTCTGGTGGAATCTGGTCGTGTCAATTCCAGATGGCTGAAAATCCAGGCCTCCCGGGAATCCGAGGACAACACCGCCACGATTCTGCTTGTTTCCTCTCCACTCGGCTCAGAGGGACAGTGAGAAATTATCTGAAACACGTCCTGCGATTGACGGAGCCCGGTCCAGCCCGCATGCACGCTAACAATCTTATCCACTGTGGAGAGCCACTTCGGAGTATGTAGCGGAGATGGCGGCCCGTAAGAGACAGCCACCTATACTACGATATAGACAGAAGAGCGTATATGGCTGTGAACAAGGACCATCTATACTATGACACAGACTGAACAGCGTATGGCAGCCTGTCAGAAGGAGCTACACTAACGATACGGACAGAACAGCTTATGCCTCATCGAAAACGCACAGCACATGGGGTGTTTAGTCCGGTCACCTGCGGATCGTGCGCCGGGATGCCACAACCGCCACCTGCAAAACAAAACTTGTTAAAACCCCCAATGCCACAGGCTGGCTCTATGACGAGCCGCGCGCCCAATCACATGTCGAACCGCACCCCGGGGATGACCTCTAGCGCGCACCTCGAGCTTCATTACCAAGTACTGCAAACATCAATTAAGCGGCGAACAATGGGTGGGTGAGGCACACACACACGCATGCACATGCGCGCGCGCACACACACAAACGCGTGGACCAAGACGCACTGCAGCATGCCAAAGCATCATCTCTAACGAGTATGCGAGGCACCATAACCGCTTCTTTCCTGGTGGCCGTGCTGGACCAGTCGGGTATTGACTGCCCCGCTGCACCATGTGCTGCACCACGCATTGTCTAAGCGCGTCGTAAACTAATTGAGTTATTCCACAATGGCACAATGATGCCCACGCACCGCCAGCCGCTTATAACGAGGTGACTTAGCATAAGGCTGGGCGGCAACTATACGTGGCGGTAGAGGAGGCAGCCTTGATCGGGAACCTATCAGCGCGGCAAGCTCACTCGCGCAGAAGGAGCGGAACACGAAAACGAGTCTGGGTTTCACTAAGAAACCAAATTGGAGAAAAACTTATCAGCTGAAATGTGGAGTGGAATTTTCAGTCCCTCCACTGTTGGTTTGAAAGTGTTGTCTTGTCGCAGGGCTTCATGCAACTACGTCACGGGGAGAAAGGTGTCTGTCCATTTGCCTCCTTGGCAGGGCCCTGGCAGAAGGAATTGCGGTACGGGTTACTGGGCACATGATGGGCGCGCGTTATGCTGTAGCCATTATAACCATTTGCCACACGAGTCAGAAGTAGAGGCCTCAAACGAGAGTAATTAACGAGGAAGAGTTTACGGGCAAGTGGGCAATTTCGGCGCAAAGGAACGAAAATTAGAAAAACCAATCCATTTTGGACGTGGTGTCCGCCGCACCACGTCTTTTGGACCATTTTCTTCTGTGGGGCCGATAGGGCAAGCGTTAGCCGCTGCCAGCAGTCGCCTTTCTTCGTTGCTCTGTCTCTCTTGCACTCTTGAGGCGTCCCGTACGAGAATGAGAGAGACGGTGTGACAGAGATACGAGCCTCAGCCCTCGGCCCTTAGCTCATTAATTATGCCGCAGCCCTGCACTCGAATCAAAGGCGATGGAACGGCGCGGTGTTATATAATTACGAGGTAGGAAATAAAGGGGAGAAAAATAAGGCGGGCACAAAAGGGACTCGAGGGCGAAAAAAAAGAAGGGAAAAGGGTGGCGCTAAGAAGAACGGGGAGGAGGAACAAGGGACGTTCAGGGATTAAATAAAAGGATAAATAGATTGCGGCGATATTGCAGATTGCAGTCCGAAAAAGGGAAAGGGACCAGCCCAATTTGGCGCCGAGAATCAGCGAATCAGCGGCCAGCAGCGCCAGCAGCGCCGCCGTAAAAAGGGCTTTATCGAGTTGGGCTGCAGCGCCGCTCCGCCCTTCGCGGTGCGCCATCGGCCGCTTTTTTCCCTTTTCTCTCTTTTTCCCGAATTCGTTCTTTGCCGAAATTACTTGCAAATTGGAGCGGAGGTCACCGTGTCTCTCTCTACGCCGGGCGCCCTGATCTGCATGATAATTGACCGCGCGCCCTCAACTTCTAATGCCCGGCGAGATATGGGCGTGCGACAAAGAGGGAGGAACTTCCTCTTCCCTCCCCCGGGCCTCCTTGCCTGTTTCTTCTTAATTTCCCCGTGCTTTGCCGTGCCTCCCCGGCCGCCTGCATATTTCATATTCAATGCCTTTTTAATTCGCCATCGGCGCCAAAACTAAAAGCTGTGATTTTCTGAAGGCCGCGCGCCGCCGCCTCTCTTGGCCCGACTGCCCGGCGCAGCCCGACCCCTCAGGCCATGCCGGCCAGAAACTTGCTAACTCGGTAACGGCCGGCACGTGAACGATTCCGCTGCCAATTTGATTGTGATGATACGAAGCGCAAGAATAAGGAGACGACACGGGACGCACTTTCTTTGCTTTACTCCTCTTTAAACGCCACGCGCCATGCTGGGTGCAGCCGTGCCCCGTGCCGCACCAGGCTACTACTGTCCATCGAGAGGTCGCGGGGAACAGGTTCTCACAATAATGAGAACCGTGGCGGGAGGTTCCGTCCGGGGGCGTGGTGGGGCCGGGTTGGGCGGCGCTGTGGGTCACATGGGTTGTTTCATTTTCAGCTTTTCGGGTACAGTTTTCTGGCCGGGGCACCCACCGTACCGTGCCGTGCCATGCCGTGCCGTGCACCACGTCAGGCCTGTTGGGTCACCGGACGTTCGCTGGCCCGCGCCGTGTGCCCGACCTACTGTCTTCTTTTCGCGTCCTTTTTTTTCGGTTTTGCTTTATCGAGCCAGAAGCCCGGTTGTTGAATGAGGGGTGTGTCGGCAGCACGTCACCGAGGCAACTGCCCGGCTTGGCGTCCCGTGTTGGCGGCCCCGGCAGCCAACGTCCAACTCTCGCGAAGAGCCTTGGGAATGGGCACGATTTGTGCCTTTTCAGCTAGTTCCTCAAGGGTATCGGTTGCCCCAGCTAGTGCCAGAGGCTTCTGATGCGTCCCATCCACCACCCGCCCGCCTGTGCTCTCGGCTAACAGCCAGATAATATTGATTTTCACAATAATATCCTTTTACTTCCTTTCGTTATGGATGGACGTCAAAGCCACACACACACATGCGGAAACACACACACAAATACGGTGAGGTCATTCCGCGGGGTCACATCCCACTGCCCTCTGGCTGCCTGCCCTGATATTTAATGCACTGCGCGTGCTCGGATCAATGCATTCGCTGCCCAGAGTAAACACACTCGAATAATCTTATGATTTATTCCAACGGGTATTTTCGTGTTGTTCCTGCTGCTGTGTTTCCCGCGGGTAGCGCCGTCCGTCGACAGCAGCGGTGGTCCGCGAGTCTGGGAGAGGAAAGTGTGACAATGGAGTGGCCGCCGTTGCTGCCGCCTCCCGATCAAGCAATGCAATGCACGGGTAAAAGTAGTCATTAGGAGGGCAGTTCGCAATGGCCGGTCTTATCGAGCCACGCCGACGGCACGCCGATCCCATCACGAAGATTGCAGGTTCGCGTCCCGCCGCCCGTCTCGCCTTTCGTGCGACCACCACCACTGCACTACTACTGTGCGCCGTGTTCTGTCCAAGCCTATCACTGCCAGCTTGTCTGGAAGTCCAGCGAAGCGCCTTGGGGTTTTGAGAAGCGGAACCGCGAAGACGACCAAGTTGAGCGTAGCTAGGCTGGACAGAGCTCTGTTGAGTCCATGAATATGGTTGCATCCTTTTTCAGTACATTGTATACCTTGATCGCCTGAGATGGATGCTATCGAAGATGTGTCAGAGTTACCAGAACATCATGACTCAGTGCAGCAGTGTCCAAGTTCGAAGACAAATTTAATCCTGACAAAATCAAAGTGTTCCAATGATCGGGCACATCGACTACCTTGACGGCGTGCCGGCCTCTCTGACACTTCTTCGTGTTCGAAATGACACTTTCACCCAGGCATCTCTTCTGGCAGGAAGCCATCTCAACCCCAGGTAGACACAAAATCCACGAGGATGTGTCGAACTGACAACGAAGTCACAGTTACTGTTTTTGTCAAACAACACCCTCCTGCACTTAGCAGCCAATCTGCCAAGATTGTCGTACCACAGTCCCGCACATCCAGAAAATGGGACGACCTGCCGAGATTCGTTACAGAGTTCTCTCCGGACTCGATCGATATTTTCCTGACTTCGTTGGCTCCTAAAATCGTTGCATCTCTGCCCTTTTCATAGAATATATCTCTTTTCAGTGCTCCCGATGCTGCCCAAGCGCATCGTGACTTGCCCTGCAGAGATCCGAAGAGTCGTTCCGTCGCAACATCTCTCTTGCACTGAGCCTCGCAGGGGTGCAAGAGAGACAGGTTGGAGTCGCTGGGCTCCACGCACGATTCAAACAAGCATTTATTTCGACTTGGAGTGAATCGCTCCTGGCGCCGGTCTGCTGCGGCCGCTCTGCTGCGGGACGAGTGTGTCGGCCGTTTGTGGGCAGCTTCGGCGGTTCCCACTCTGTGCCCGGGCTGACCATCGCGACACTGAATCTATAAATCTTGGGGCCAAGCAAGATTTCAGCGCTGTCGAGGCGAGCTCTCTCTCTGTTCAATTCTGTTCCTTCTTGGTGGCCTGGACGGCGGCGGTCTCGCCGGCGGCGATGGCTGACGACCGGTTGCATGCGCTGCAAGTATAGCCCAGCCAGTGCCAATAAATTGGCCGCGCCTAATGCCGGCAGGCTCCAAGTGGTTCGTTTGCCTAACCGCACGGGAAGCGAAGCCTTAGCCTTAGTGGCCTTAGCGGAGCGGGATCGACGCCAGGCCGTCAAACACCGTCAAACCAAGACGGCTGCCATCTTTACGAGTGCTCTGGGCCACTCCGCCATGTTGCTGCTCCTTTTTCCCGGGGATCATCTCTCTCTCTCTCTCTCTCTCTCTCTCTCTCTCTCTCTCTCTCTCTGTGTGTGTGTGTGTGTGTGTGTGTGTGTGTGTGTGTGTGCGCGCGCGCGCGTGTGTGTGTGTGTGTTCTCGCCCTGGGATGCTGGCGCATCACGCCCCAGGGGGTAGTTGTTCATTCGGCCTTGCCAGCGTTGCCGGAAAAGCGCGCCGGCGCCTTTACTCGGTCGGATATTTTTTTGGCAGCTTTAATTATTTATGAAATTATGCACGGCCATTAGCCCGGACGATTTTGTCACATTTGTGAACTTTATTGCTGCGGGATCATCGCCCCCGGGAGCCGGAATAGTCGACTGCGCGGCAAAAATTTGATTAAACCTCGCGGAGGGGACGGCAGGCGGCGGCCTTTTGGGGATTGCTTCCGGGGATAGCGGCAATGCTCGACCACACTTTGACCCCCGGCAACATCGCGACCTGTTTGAACCACTGTAAACATCCATTGCCCGAAAGAAACTCAAATTTTTAACGCTTGAAATGACTGTTCTTGGCTCGGAACGAGGAATCCATTAATGGGGGTTGCGCGAGAAACACAGGAAGAAAAGAGCAGGGGAGGGGGGGGGGGTTATTCGGGCTTCAGGTTCCAGGGAGGAGCTCGCCGTCGCCTTTCGCGCAATTGATGCATTTTGCAACGCCTCCTGAGGTCAGAGGGAGTGACCGCCGCCGCTAGACGGCATCTCTCTCTTCATCTCTCTCGCTCTCTCTTGTTGACGGATGGGGACTCGTCACGTTCACTTACGGGACGCGGCGATAGTCGCGACCGCCAAACCAGCGCGCCGCGCCGTGGCGAGACGCACGTACGCACTTTCAGGCCCCTTATCCTGACGCCACCCCGCCAAGCCGTTTTCTTCGTCGGTCAGACGTCGCACCGGTTTTTACCTTAGACTGTGGGATTTCATGAGAATGTCCCTCGCAAACACCCTCCACTATAATGGCGTCAAGCCTCGCACGCTCACGTACACCTCACACACACACACACACACACACACACACACACACACACACACACACACACACACACACACACACGCTTCGGGACACATGATGATGATGATGATGGCACCGTCACTGAATATATAATGTGTTTGTTTCTTTTCGACCGGCCGGTTCGGGACCGCTACGCCCCGCCACGCCCCGCCACGCCCCGCCAGGCCCCGCCACGTCCCTCGCCATACGGCGCCTCGCCCTGGCGCCAACTTCGTCGTCGTGGAGCTGGACGAGCCCGCCATAGAGGCCGCCGCCATACAGGCCGCCGCCGCGCGGGACCGCCGGACCGCCTCAACTGGTCTAGCCCGACAATATTTTATGGTGTCCACGGAACCTCGCCGTATATGCCCTTCCATACAGTATCAAGTCCGCGCGCGCGCGCGCACACACACACACACACACACACACACACGCATTGAATATAATGCAACATCCACAACAATTCAGTAATAAATGTCGGCGCCTGATGGTCGCCGTGTGCATGGCGCTAGCATGCAAAGCTAGGCGGGGCGGGGCGGGGCGGGGCGGACGGGACCTTGGGGCGGTATTGGAAGCCTATCAATCTTGTCGTCTCGCCATTGCAACACTGTATGCTCAGCACAATTGTGCTGCTCGCTGTCTGTGTGTGAAAGAGAGATAGAGAGGACGCTTGGTCGTTTCCTGAAAAATAAAGGCTTGGCGTCGTTATCGAAAACATCCGCGCGCTGCCGAGGAAGATATTTTCGTGAGGCTCATGTTTTTGTTTCTGTTGTCGTTTTCATTTTGTCCGTGTTTTCGTGAAACGCTTTACGGGAAACTGGACTGGCGCGCTGCCGGTGATGACGGTCTTGGCGTGGAGGAGGAAGGGGCCAAGACGAAGCGCGGCGCCGCAGCGCGCCGACAGTTACGGATGGAACCAGTGTTTGGAATCTGCATCCGACCGCCTTTGACAAATGGCGCCGCGACCGCCTGCCAGCGCCGCCTCGCTTCGCCTCCCTTCGCCTCGCCGTGCAAGCGCATTTCCAAAAGTGCAAGCCGCATTGGAAAGTCTCTCTCCGGGCGTGCACTGCGTGCAGCGCCGTGCCGCTGCCGTCGTCCGCTTCTCCTCGCGGGCCGCGTCGCGTCGTCGCGCTGAAACATCGTAAAGAGAGCTTTAGCTGTTGCGCCACGACTCGCCTGCGAGATAATGAAAATTTGCCCCGCGTCGTTAAAACTTGCTTTATTGCGAGGGGTATTTACGTACTTACACCTGCACGACAAGAGTGGGACTTCTCTATTTTCCGTCTGGACTGCCCCACTGTACCACATGCACGCGCGCGTGCGCATGTGTGTGTGTGCGAGTGGAACGGGAGAGGCCGAGACCCTGGCACCACAGCATTGTAAATTGTTAACTTTGTACCCCAAAGTCTATGGGCAAGTCACGCCTTTTATTGATTTTTCTTTGCTGAGCGTACTTTCAAAAATTTTGTCCGTTGCTCTCAGTATGCAAATTGCACCGGGTGACGCGGATCCTAATTCTTCTGCCGATAACTTGTGACGCGAAAAGAAAGTAGGTATAGTATCAGTGGCGAGCTGGTCAGGGTGGGGGACGCGTGCGTCACGAAAACGCCAGCTGACCTGCCACGAGATAGCCTCCAGGTTGGCGACACGGCCTGGACACATTTTCACCGTGTCTTTCACCACCACGCCGCCGCGCCACGCCGTGCCACGCCACGCCGTGCCACGCCACGCCCCCAAGCGGCACCTCCCCACACCTTTGCTTCGCTGCTTCGCTCTTCTTCGGCACACACGGCACGTCCGACATTGTTCCGGGCGTCACGTGCCGAAGCCAGAGCCAAAGTGCACCGGCTGGCCTGGGGCGGCCTGGAGCGGCCTGGAGCGCCCCCATGGTCCGGAGCCGCGGAGCCTAGCCTGCATCAAGTTGTGCATGAAGCAGCCCGCCCGCCGCGCGCGCCGCCCTAACTACCAGCCAGCGCGTCGCTCTGCGCGCTCTGCGCTCTGCGTCGCTCGGGGGCAGAGTTAGGCAAACTGCCTCGAGGGGCTGGCCTACGTGTGGCGGAGGACAGGCACTCCGCCTTTCTGCTCTCGGCCATGGTTCCCCTCAGCGTGGCCATCTCCTGGTTGTCGTTGGTTGCTCTTCACTCCCACCTGCTCCCACCATGGTACCCCTCCGGCCGCGGAAACAGTTCGAGTGTGACTTATGGCAGATCCACTGCTCCAGGGCCTCGGCGCGGCGGGCGCGGCGGCGGCGACAGGCTCATGGCTACGCGCGGCGAGGTCGCACCAGAGCGCGCCGGCGACACTAACGGCAATAATGACCTACTCATGACGTTTGTGTGAGCGGAATCAAACGTGGCACGACAACATTTACAATATTATATGGTTAGCGCGGTGATCATATATGCGCGGCCACAAAATGCCAAGGTCCCCCGTGGCATTGGATGCACACACCGACACACACACACGCACACACACCTGGCCATTTGCATGGCGTTTGGGTCGCTCTCCACTCCCCGCGTAGCCTGTCATCGGAAAACGAAACCTCGGGATAAGGTAAAGGTCCGGCCCGCTCGGCTCGGCACCCTGATATGAATATTATTGGCCGTTATTGGCTGGGCGAGGGGCGGGCTTTGGAGAAGTGTAAGCTGGTATCGTAGCGCTGCCGCGCTGCAGGGCCCTGCACGTACAGAGCCCTGGCATGGGTCCAAAGCCTTACGGTGGAGCGGTATCCGCCCGACGCGGTGCAACGGGTACCGGCTCGGCTCGGCTCGGCTCTCGGCTTGCGACTCGACTCCCCTCTCCTTTTTCTTCTTCTCAGTTCAGTCTGCAAAATCGGTTGGTTCCGTCCCTCGTAGCCAGCACCCTAGATCCAGGCAGCAGTGCTCTCGTCGCTCTGGCTCACGCGCGCTCATGGGTGCGAGAGGGACAGAGCGACCTACCTCTTCTTTTGGAACCAGCCTGCATGGGGTAGGCAACACGGCAGTGCAGAGCACTAGCCTGTAGAGCTGGGCCGGGCCGCCGGGCCGCCGGGCCGCCACAGTACGCCGTGCCGATACCCCGCGCCCCTCCCCGCGGCGCTACCCCCCGCTGCCGTTATTTCGGACGGCCATGCGCGCCGTGCTGCCGTGCGGCCATGCCGACGGAGGGTCGTGACTTTGTTTTTCTCCCCCGTGTTATGTGTTTGCTGTTATTTTCAGTGTGCCGGTCGTGGTCATGAGCCGGGGTGTGCCCCGGCGTGCTGGGCCAAGTCGAACGAGCTTCTGATGATGTCCAGATGAGGCGAGCTCGCCCGCGGCTGTTTGCCATCACGGTGCAGGCCGAGAAGGCCCAGCCCACGGCGGCGCCGCCTGGGGCAGGCAGGCCGACTGGCAGACAGGGCTGGGTCAATATCCCATCGCGAGCGCATTCGCCGCATTCGCGACAGCGAGGCAGCGAGGCACCACGTCGTCGTCGTCTGCATAACGACGTCTCCGAATTTCCTTGATCCTCGGGAAGGTTTCCACGGCGCCGGGGCTGCTGCCTGCTGTCTGCATGCATGAGGGGCCACGGGGGTCTTGCCGCACAGTGGGCCAGAAGACCGGCGGAGGCGGCCAAAATTCGAGACGCGTTTTGAGCTCTAGACTCGAACCGAGCGTGTGACCCCACCAATGACTTGCTCTCCGAACGCTTGCTTGTGTCACACGTTTGGTTTGAGTCCTTTTTAGCGACTCAGGAGCTCAAAACGCGTCTTGAAGTTTGGCCGCCTCCACACTGTGTGCCGTCGTCTTGCCCCACCCCGGTCCGGTGCACTGGCGCAGCGTGCGCAGCGTGCGCAGCGTGCGCAGCGTGCGCAGCGTGCGCAGCGCAGCCCCGGTGGCACGACGCTGGGAACTTTCCACTTGACGAATCATCAAGTCGAGCTCGCCGTGCCTCATCTTGCGTCCCTTGGCCCCGCAGCCCCGCCGTCGCTGTGCCCAGCGTGCGTACACAGGGCTGCGCGCTGCACGCCGCGCCGGGCGGGTCGTTGATGCAGGTGGATAGGTCCCCCAGGGCCCAGGGGCGCAGCGCAGCACAGCGCGCAGGGCGGGGACGCCGGGGACGAGGACGTCTTGGCGCCGAGCCATGCCTCCCGGGAGGCTGCCGTCAGGGCGGTGCTGCGGTACACGGCGGTCTGCAGGGCCTGCAGGGATGAAAGGATGCGTTAAACCGTGCGGGGCGGAAAACATCCGTCCAGAAAGTCAAACTCAAGGTCGCCGGCGATGGGCGCTGGTGTTAGGCCCTGGCCAGCAGCTCGCCACTAAACCGGCCGGCATGGTTCTTGATCCGCCTCCAAGCTGATGCAAACTGTGGCATCTTTGCTCGCCTTGGAAGCAGTAGCTTCGGTGTCGTGTGGGTCCTTGGGCCGCCGCCAGTGCGGGGCCCGGCCCGAGGGCCCGGGGGGCCACCCCGGCGACGGCCGCCCAGCAGGCCCCGGGAGGCCCCGGGAGGGGTCGCGGGGCCCAGATTGGTCCTCCTGCGTCAGAGGCCTTGCCGCGCCGGGCTGGGCGGCTGTGGCGGGCTCGCCTTGCCATCCCCGGCTCGGCCCTGGCAAGGGCCCCGGCCAAGGCCCGTCAGGGGGAAAGCCCTCCGTGTTCCTGGCCGAGCACCAAGGGCCGCCCAGCGCGCCCAGCACGCCCAGCACGCGGCCACACGCGGCCGGCCGGTCGCACTGTTCGGGCCGGGTGGTGCCGGGCGAGTGATTGACACCGTGATTGATCGCGGCATCGCGGCCACGTATCGCCTCTCTGACGACAAGTGCGCTCCAAGGACGATACGTGTTTTACACGGAGCGCTACACTCGTTTGGCCGGCACCACTCACTCCACGGCCGTGTCGGGGCGCTGGCGGCCTGGCGGCGCTGCCGCTGACGGCGTCCCTGGCGCGTCCGAGCGGTGCGAGCGTGCCGCGGACGGACAGACGGACGGACGGAAGGAGAAGACGAGGGTCATCGCCGCGCCTGTTCGAATGCTTGGGCCGAAAGGTCACGCGGCCGACGCGCGCGGCCGTGCGGGGGCGTTTGCCACGCGCGTAGTCACGGGGACGGTACGACAAACAAGAGCAAGCGAATTTCTGAAAATAATCGTTATGAATTTTGTGTTTTACTTAAAAATTGACAGCCTCGTAGCTTTCCTCACTCCGCAACTCTCTTTGAAATCGACACTCGCCCAGGGCCCCGGCCCGGCCCAGGCCAGACCAGCCCAGGCCCGTGGATTTGGAGGACGAACTGGTGGACTTAGTGACAGAGGGCGACATGGAAAAGCCATCGCTCGGCTGCCGTTGGCTGTCGACTGATTCCGAGCGTCGTTTTTATCGCGCTGTCTCTCTCGCACCTGCACGGAACGCCCCATGAGTGCGATAGAGACAGAGCGATGAAGACGACGCTCAGTGTGCTGGCCATCGCGTGCCTCGGCCCGCCATTGCGCCCCGCGACAGACGAGCTTCAGGCTTCGTTTATTGTTTTTAGCCGGCAAACGAAACGAAAGAACGAAGGGACGAAAGAGCGCGAGCCGCGCCAGGCGCGTCAAGCGAGACGTGACTTCAGCCACGGCGTGTACGACAGCGGCACAGCCCGGGCACAACGGCCATGTGTCGCGCGAGCACATCACGCAGCCGTCTCGCTCCGACTCGCCGTAACGCGCGCCCTCATGGCGCCCTCATGGCGCCCTCTCGCTCGCACCCTTTCCACTGCAGAGGTCACAGCCTGCGAAATGAGATGGGCCATTGATTATGATTATTGTGGCCGCAGTGCAGTGGAAGGGAGCGAGGCAGGGCAAGGCGGGGTGAAGTCAAACTGCCGGGCGCAGTGCAAGCAGGGCAAGCAGGGCAAGCAGGGCAAGCGGCAAAAGAGAAGTCAAAGTGCAAGCGGCAAAAGGCCTGGCTAGGCCTGGCGTGGCGGCCCGGCCCTGCACCGCACTGCACCGCACTGCACCGCATACATTACACCAGCATGACGGCCTCCTCCTCCTCGCCGCCACCGCACCCAGCCCGAGGCCCAAGGACACCCAGCCAGGGCCGCGCGGGCCCCGGGCCACAGGCCGGGCCACAGTACAGTACAGCTCATTTCAGTCGGTGTGGGTGTGTGTGTTTGTTGCCGTGTGTGAGTGTGTGTGAGTGTGATAGGGGGTCGGCCCTGGGCCCTGGGCCTCCGCCTCACTCACTCTCTATGGCTCTAAGCGGCCCGGCCTTTCAAAACAGTCAAAAACACTCGAAAAAAAAAACAGGCCTCGAAAAAAAAAGAAATATCTGCGCTCTCCGCTTTGACATCCGCGAGTGTGCGCCGGGGCGCCCCGCCTGCCAAAAAAGTTGTCGCGTGAAGAGGGGGAGGGGAGACTGTACGCGTGACGTCACGCGCTGTCGCCTCAAGTGCAGGGGCGGTGGTGGCAGCGGCGGGCCCGGCTCTTGCAAACTTGCAGCGGGGGTCGTTGCACCGGGGCGGAGCTGGGCGGGGCGGGGCGGGGCGGGGCCTGTGAGAGGCCGGCTTGTTTTTTGACTCGTGTCCGGCGGGTTAATCAGGCCGCGTTAAGGCAAGGCTATTTCTAGCGCTGCATAAACACGGTGGATGTGCACGGCCGTGAATGGCCTGCCGGCCGGGCCAGCCACTTGAGCGGCATTTCGGAGTCGCGGCCCGCGGCCCGGGCGGACGGACGGACCCGTCGTGTAGTTTGCTTTCCAGCCCAAAACGTCGCTCCGCCCGCAGGAGCGTCACATGTGCCTCTGTGTGTGTGTGTGTGTGTGTGTGTGTGTGTGTGTGTGTGTGTGTGTGGTGTGTGTGTTTCGGGCCTGTCCTTGTGTGCGTGTGTTGGTCGTTATGCGGCCTAGTGTATTTTTAACTGACGTTAACGTGTTTCCTTTAATGCCGTTTTATAACTGAAAAGCGGTCTCGGCCTGCCTGCCGGGCCCTGCCATGGCCCTGCCATGGCCCTGCCGGGTGACGCGGTGGCGGCGCGGCGGTCCGCTTGCTGCTGACGTCCCACAAAAACACGTGCATAAAACACGTAACAGCCGCGCCGCGCTATGAAAGCTATATGGCTAGTTTTGACTGGCTTTTAGGGGCCGAACGATGCGAACGGGCCTCGGGGGGCCGCCGCCACCACGTCGCCCCTGCGGCCGCTGACGCCGCCGAGGGAGACGAATTCTATTTTTCTTTCATCGGACCGCCGCTGTTCATGACTGGCTGACTGATTCCAAGCGAACCTTGGACGAGCGCGGGGAGGCGGGGCAGGGCAGGGCCGCGAGGGGGTGCTGAACGATTTGCAGCCGGCGTTGTTTGCCCCCCCCCCCTCCACGTACGCGGACTCGGGCAAACAGTTTGCCAAAAAAAAGGCAAGTGGGGCGCAGCGAGCGCGGATGTTCGCCGCCGATAGAATCCGTTGGCGGCCGCGCGGTTCTCTGGTACACTGTACATCTCTGTACGTGTGCGCGCGACAGGCCGACAGGTGCCGCGGTGAATGAACTCGGCGACAATCGGTGACTCGTCCGCTCCGCTTATCAGGCGATCGCGATGGCTTCGAGCCGCTTCAGCCGGACCGGGGTGGCTCCAAGGGCCGCCCTAGAGCGGGGTCTTATTCGCGTGGTATCTGTTTCGTATCGGCGGGGCCCTCGCCAGGGCCAATGCCCCCCCCCCCTCCCTCCTCTCTCTCTCTCTCTCTCTCTCTCTCTCTCTCTCTCTCCTCATCCCCCGCGAGTGCAGCGGCGGCTCAGCCCAGGCTGCATTACGATAAGATAATCAGCTTACTCGCCCCGATTCTCGCACTTGCAGAGCGTCCTGTCGTTCATTCCGCCCCGACGCTTGTTTTCTTGTTTTTTTTCGCGGCTTTTTGTTTTTGTTGTTGTTTTTGTTGTTGTTTTTGTTGTTGGTGGTTTCTTCTGCCCTGGCGCGGATCAAACGGAACGGCGGCAAGCGGAGAGCAAAACACTTATTTGAGAATAAATAATTTTGAATGAAATAATCGAAACTGAGTCATCATCCGGCGGCCGCGCGCTGGTCCGCCCGCCCCGCCAAAGCAAGCTAAGCCGATGAAGTCCCCTTCCTTGTCACGCTCAATATTCCCCGAGGATTAGTGGAGGAGGGTGGCAAGCTTGTCGCGTGCGTGCGTGAGCGTGCACCGCGCACGGCCGTGGGGCGCGAGCGTGACTTCAACGGTAAACTTGACGCTGGGCCCGTGCGTTCTGGGTGCGGTGCGCGGCGCTAGGGCGCCACCAAGGTAGCCCCCCGTCCCCGTCGTCGTCGTCCGAGTCCCTCAAGTCGTCGGGAAGGTGCGGCGCACCCCCTATCGCTCCCCCTCCATTCCTCAAAAGAATAAAATGAACAGATTTATTTACGTTTTGCCGGAATGGCGCGTCGCGTCGTCTCCGGCGGCGGGCAAGTGAGGAAACACAACGGCGTTCAGGCTGGCGGGGTGACTCGACGCAACGCGACGCAACGCGACGGACGTCTCACTCAGCGTGGCTCCGCCCGAATCGAGAAACGTCGAAACGTTGGCAGTGCCGTGGCAGCTGCTGCAGTCTCCGAGTTCGGCTGTTCGCTCGACAATAACAATCGGGCTATTTTTAGAGCGGGGCTGCGATTTGGGCATCGGCGGGCCTTGCCGGGCCCGGGCTGGGGTCGGTGGAGGCGGGCCGTGGCGGGCGAGCCGAGCCCCCTGGAGCGCGTTGCGCGCCGCGTTGCTGCGTTCTGCCACCTTGTTTTCGCTTCGCAGCAGGTCTTGTCCGGCCGGGCGGCGGGGCGGCGGGGCGGCGGGGCGGCCCGCCTCGCCGGGTGTTGTGTTAATTTCGCCGTGTCCAACACGTCCGAGCCTCCGTCCCCCGCCTCCGCGAACGCCATGGCGAACGCTGCTAAGCGCCCCGCGCGACAGGCGAGGAATAATATTTTTAGCAGATGATACCTGTACTACTTCAAAACGAGCCTAGAAGAATATAAGACACAGAAAGGTGTCAGCTAGCTTTTACTCGAGAGTCCAGAAACCAAGTCATCATAACAATAATAGGGGCCGGCTGCCGGGGCGGGATAGTGAGTGCTTGATGCGCGCGCGGTCTGCAGTCTGCGCGACAATGCCTCCCGGTTTGGCCCGGCTCCGTGCGCTCGGTTCGGGGCGGGCGGTGGTGGTGCAGGCTAGTACCTAGTACCCACACCAGCCAGATCGCTCGGCACACAATTTAAACTACTATCTTTAGAATAAGCCCATACCACCTAAACCTAAAACCCTATAGAAGAAAACCAAACATACAGACTTTATTGGTCTAAGTATTTAATTTCATACACAATTTTAAATACTATCTTTAGAATGAGCCCATACTACCCCGTAGAAAAAAAGCAGAGATTTTTTAAAAGAAAGCCTTTTCCCAGAGCAATAAATCTCATCGCTCCCGGGCGCAGCACGCAGCGGCCCGCCGTGACGCATTTCGACTTTTCCGATTTTGAGTGCAGTGGCTTGAGTGGGCAGTGGTGTGTGAGAGTTACAAGCGTTCAGATGGGGTACCCTCTTCCCCAAAAAATCGAAACTTTGTTTCTTATCTGTTTCTGCAGCTCTTTCCTAGATGACACACTCTTCATGTCGAGTGGGTTGCTTCGGCCGGCTTCGGCCGGCTTCGCCTATCGCGGCCAGACAGGTACGTAGTTTTGTTTTTCTCGCAGCGCGGCCGACAAACACCTTGACGAGTGGACGCGAGACGCCGCGTGAGGTCGCAGTGCACCGTGTGTGTAAGTGCTTTGTTTGTGACGTGTGTTTTCGGCGCTCTTGCGAAAGCCGGCGTGTCAGGTCGGCCCTCCTGCCGGTCCTGTGTGCATGCGTTTGCGTTTTGTTCGTGTGTGTGCGTGTGTGTATGGTCTGTCTGCCTCTGTGTACGTGTGTGCTTGTGTGCACTTCTGCCTCTGTGTGTGTGCGTGTCCTTCGAACCTGCTGAGTCCCAAACCAAACTGCACACGGTGCTCTGCGAGGATGCAGGAGGCCCCGCGGGCCCCGGGGCTGGAGGCTGCGTTCCTTGGCGGCCCCAAGGTCGCCCTATCGCCAGATGAGCCGAGAGCTGAGTCGGCGGGCCGCAGTCGGGCCGCGGCGCGGAGGCCGAGTCGCCGAGTCGCCCCGATTTCGCCTCGCAAGCTGGGAAAGGTTATTTGAGGCAAGGTTGGAAACGTGAGTGACGCGCGAAGACGTCAAAGACTCTGGGAATCACTCTCCGGGGTGGTTGTTGGTTGTTGTTGTTGTTGTTGTTCCGAAGTTTCTTTTGCAGTGGAGGCTTCAACGCTTTTACACACGGACACGCGCAGCGGGACGCGTTCGCATGCGTCGTCGGATCGAACCAACGCCGCCCAAAGCGACGACGCCGAGTCACCCACTGTCCCCCTGCCGAAGAGAGAGAAAAAAGTTATGGCCCGGGAGAAATAGACCTTTTGTGGACCTTAATTTCCATGTGGTCGTAAACCGTGTCTCTCTGACTCCCAAATTTCGGGCAAACCAAGAAAAAGGGGCGCGCTCCCCGACGCCAGGCCTAGTCTGGCCTAGTCTGGCCTAGTCTCGGTCTGCGGGTTGTGAACCGCCCAACCGCCTCGAGAAGCGTGACGAGCACACACACGCACGCACAAAAATTGGGTTGCGACATGCCGTTTCATCGCAGCGGTCTCATCTTGACTGCATCGTGCACTTTTCGCGCAACCCGATGCAGAGCAACTGAACTGACCTAGCCGCAACGGTAAATCTTGCGAAAGTATGGCCGGGTCCACCGCGCCGCGCCGCGCCCCGCCCCGCCCCGCCACGCCCCGCTAACGCCCAAAAGCTATCTTTAGGTCCGACACTGCACCGTCAGCGCATTAGGCGATGCATTTTCTGTTCCGTCATTTCGTTTTCTCGCGCAGGACGGAGGAGGAGAGAGAGGGAGAGGAGCCGAGGAAGCGGGAGGAGGAGTGACGAAAGGGAGTGCAAGTAATGCAGATAATGAAAGTGAGAAGAAAAACACGACAGAGAAACACAGCACCCAGATGAAAAGGACAATAACAAGGAAGTAATTAAAGGGGAAAAAACAATACTAGAAAAGTAATAAGGAACGAAGAAAAATAAAAGGCCGAAAAATACGGAAGAAGCAGTTTTTTGATTGACCGTGAGCCCGCATTTTCCGGTTGTAAGTGATGCGCTGGCACACAGTGCAGGGCCTGGCTTGCACGGCATATGCCATGCACTCCTGTATACTTCGGTATACTTGGCTGGGAAATCTTTGCTCCGACCGTGAACCCCCACCCCTTCTACACGACGCACAGTTGTCACGGCAAGCCATCAGCGCAGCAACCACTAACCAACCGACCGAACCTCCCCCTGCCAGCCTGCCAACCCCCTGGGATCACTTCTAAATAATAAAAGTACAAAAAAGACCATAAATACGGATACACACACACACGCTCGCGCTCACACGCACACACCGACACACGCCGCGCTGACCAATGGACTGGCAGCCAAGCAGAGGTGCTACCCTGTAGTGACAACAAAGTGCTGGAGGGGTGTGGCACACAGTGTGCTGTCCATTACGCCAGTACAGTCCCAGCGCGCACCGCTCGCCCGCCGCCGGGACCGCCACGGGCAGGCCTTGCAGTGGGGCACTGACACGGCACTGCCTCGCCGATTCACACACACCACACACACACACACACACACACACACACACACACACACCGGGCCGGCCTGTGGCAGTTCCAACTCGAACGGACGCGGCTGCCCCACTGCAGATGCCGTTGGGACTGTACCACAGCCCCACCGCCTGCCGCCGCCTGCCATCGCCTGCACTGGTCGCGCGGACTGTACCGGGCCGTCGAGCCAGGCCGTTGTCACAAAACACGCGAGTGACTGAATGCGTGATTTTATTGATGCCGTGCTGATGTGGCACGGCAGGCTTGGCCGCTCGGCCGTTACCCATAAAATCTCCGGCCGGCTCGCCGCGCTCGCTTGCGAGATTTTCCGTGTGCTTTTGTCGCCTGGCCCGGCTTGGGCCGGCCTGGTCCTCCCATGGGATCCTTTTCAGAGACGAGCCTTTTCACGCCAGCAGCAAGCCCGGCACCAAGCCCAGCACCAAGCCCAGCACCAAGCCCAGCACCAAGCCCAGCACCAAGCCCAGCACCAAGCCCAGCACCAAGCCCAGCACCAAGCCCAGCACCAAGCCCAGCACCCTGGCGGCCTGACGAACGGCCCTCCGCCCCCAAGCTCCGGGACGGGGGACGGTCACCTGCTTTCCTCCCCAGCGCGGCCACCAATTTTCCCCGAATTCTTTTCCCGAAATAACGAGACACGACAAACACGCTGGCAATTAGAACCCTTTGGTTGACGCGAGGGCCGTGGGCCGCCGTGGGCCCTGCAGGGCCTGGCCGCGCGGTCGCCCTTCGATCGCTAGCGCGCCTCTCTGACGTCATTAGCCCTACACTGAAACAACAAAATGAACCGGCCGCCCTCCACTGGAAATTTCGACGGGGAGAACGTGGAGGAAAAGTTTGAGGCCTGGGCAGGGCGGTGGCAGGGGCGGGGGTGAAGGGGGCGCGGTGAAGGGCGGGAGAGTGTCCGAAGCGATATGGCTGACTTGGAAGTACGGTGTGGAAGGGTTGGATTGCCCTGACCTCATCGAGAGGGCCTTCTGGGCTTCCCCCTCTGCTTACACAAACTCGGCGCATGACCTGCACGGCCCAGCCACGGCCCAGCCGTCGCTGTCCGTTCCTCGCTGCCTCTCCTGCAGACTGCCTCGCGCAGTGGAAATGACGTAGTCAGACATGCAATTCGGAAATTGGGCCCGTCGTGCCTACACTCGCAAAAAGCGACGCGCCGCTGCACCAGATAGCCCGCCCCTGCCGCTGCACTGGAGGCAAAGGCAGCAAAGGCGTGGAGGCCGTGGAGGCCGCCCCGAGGAAGGACACTTCTCCGAGGACGGCGTCACCGTGGCGTCACCGTAGCGTCGCGTCGCCCAGCCGCCCTCCGGGTCCCTCCGGGTCCCTCGCCTGCGAGGCCCTGTCGCGGTGGAGTAGGGCCTCTAATCACACCGAGAGCCAGAGTGGAGCCTTGGTGGAAATCGCAGAAGCAGGCGGCGGCGCCGGAAAAAAATCTGCAAGCAGGAGCGGGGCTGAAACTGGGAGAACGGGGCGCACTCCGAACAGTGTGTCGTCGCTCCGTCTCTCTCGCATCCACACGGTTCAGGCCGTGAGTGCGAGAGAGAAGGAAGCCCCATTTGAGCCGCGCGAAGAGCGTCTCGCTTTACGGCGGATTATTCGATCCGCCCCAATCCTAGGGCGGCGATAGGCCGCGGACTGAACGCGGCGCGGCACGGATAGCCTCACTTCCGGGACGACGCGCTCGCGAGGGCGCGAGCAGCGCGAGCAGCGCGAGGGCCGGATGCAGGGCCCTGCGACGTCACGACGTGACCGAGGTCCAGAAGGCCGAGCGGCAGGCCGGGCGCGAACCCCGGACTGGCGCGCCACAGCACTGCACAGCACAGTGCACTGAGCCGGGCAGCCAGGCTGGCCCGCAGCCCGCGGCGTGAAAAATTGATTCCGATAACCAGCTCTAACCAGTCGGCGTGTTCTGTGCGTGCGCGGTGGGTCGCAACCGCAGGGGCCACTGGCCACCCCACCGTGGGGCAGCCAATTTTCATGCAAATTTTCTTAGTTTTCGTGGATGAATTGGGGCTTATTTCCACGGCCAGCTGATCGCGCGATGCACTACACCATCAATCTCGTTTCGCACGCCGAGCAGTCTCGAGTAAGCGCCCTCGGGAGGCACAGTGGTGATCGTTACAGTGTGAGGCCCGGGCGGCCCGGCCCAGCCGGGCTGCCATGGAGACCGGCCCCGACTGAATCCGACAGTCGTTTTCATCGCTCTGTCTCTCTCTCGCATGCGGAAGGTCCTATGAGTGCGAGAGAGACGGCTGTGCCGGGCTCGGCCGGGCTGGCCTGGGTCAACGTCGCGACGCGCTCCGATGCACACTCGAAAACGACGCGCTGGCCCCAGCCGGCCAGCCCGGGCCGGCCTGCCCAAGCCAGCAGACTTGCAATAATTATTAGCCCGGAATTAGGGGAGGTCCTGGCAGTCCTGGCCGGCGGGGGTGGCAGGCAGTGCAGTGCCGGGCCGGGCCGGCTGGCCGAAGGGGTGACGCAAGAGAGGGACGGCGATGAGGGAGGCCGACAGAGATAGAGGCCATGGAACGGGGACGACCAAGGAGGACCAGCGGGGGGCACAGGGCGCAGGGGGCACCAGCAGCGCCACGGGGAACCCCCTCCCCTCCCCCTCACCAGTTCCCCGATGGGCATCTCTATTTAATTAATATCAGCATTGACCCGCACCATTGTCTCAGGTGCGGCGGGTTGCGGCGCGGCCAGCAGGCAACGCCACAACGCCTCATGACGTCCCGGTCGCAAACAAGACCGAGGGGATGGGAGAAATGGGACACTAACAAAAAGGAAAAAGTATCGAATGTCCTTTTCGCGTGTTGTTTGTCCCTATCGTCAACCCCGAACCCCGCGCCGCACCGCAGCGCCGCCAGGGCCGCGGCCTGCCGCGGCCGGGGTGGTGGTTCTGGAGGCAGCATGGCGAGCCCGCCACTTCTTTTACGGTGTACTTTTGCCTCCCTTAGAGGACCTTACAGGTGTCTTCACTGACGTTCGTGCAAATAACAATGGATATGTCGGGGCCGCCCGGGGCCGCCGGGCACACCATTGTGTAAGCCAGTTATTTTAGTGGCAAATGGAAAATCCCTGGCGCGACGCCTGTCTAGACGGCAGGAGGAAGGTGTTTCCATTATAGGTAGGGACCTCATTGCGATGAGTATATGCCTTTATCTGGGAAAGGGTCGTAAATAGCGTCGCCCTTCGCGATAAGGGTCGAAAAAGGGTTTTAGACGCGTTTTGAGCTCCAGAGTTGCTAAATGGGGCTCGAACCAAAAGTATGACCCCACCAATGGATTTCTTGTGCGGAGAGCAATCCATCGGTGGGGCCGCACGTTCGGTTCGACCGCCTCAGCGGAGTGCCGAAAGCTACTGTCGTTGGCGTGACCCGTGTTTGTTGTTTTCTCGTTTTTGACAGTGTCGCGCCGGGAGGGATCGGCGAGACCATGTCTTTCTTGTCCCCCGCCTCCCCTCCTCCTCCTCCTCCTCCTCCTCCTCCTCCTCCTCCTCCTCCTCCTCCTCCTCCACCTCCTCCTCCTCCTCCTCCTCCACCTCCTCCTCCTCCTCCTCCTCCTCCTCCTCCTCCTCCTCCTCCTCCTCCTCCTCCTCCTCCGCCGCCGCCTGGGCACAGGTTTGGCGAAGGGAAGGAAGAGGGTCGAGGCGCATGCACTGCGGCACGTACGCCAGGTACACTGCATCCAAAGCACACCTCGGCGTACACGCGCGTACGCCCCGGGCGTACAGGCACAGCCAAAAGGCACAGCCAAAAGGCACAGCCAAAAGGCACAGCCAAAAGGCACAGCCAAAAGGCACAGCCAAAAGGCACAGCCAAAAGGCACAGCCAAAAGGCACAGCCAAAAGGCACAGCCAAAAGGCACAGCCAAAAGGCACAGCCAAAAGGCACAGCCAAAAGGCACAGCCAAAAGGCACAGCCAAAAGGCACAGCCAAAAGGCACAGCCAAAAGGCACAGCCAAAAAGCACAGCCAAAAGGCACAGCCAAAAGGCACAGCCAAAAGGCACAGCCAAAAGGCACAGCCAAAAGGCACAGCCAAAAGGCAGGAGGCGTTGCGTAAACACCTCGACGGCCCTTCGCGCTCGCTTCGCGCTCCGCGCCGGGATATCTGTTTACAACACCCGCGGTGCGAGTTTTCGCGAAAAGAAACGCGTTCCGTGCTGCGCTGCTGCGCTGTGCTCCCCGAGCCACCACCGCCGACAATATACATCACTGCACTGGCGAGATCGCGAGTCGTCAATCTTATCCGAGCGATGCCGCTTCAAATACACGCCGCGGAAACTTGAGTCCGCGGCGCGGGCATTGAACGCCCCCCCCCTCCTTTTTTCCAAATCCGACTGCGAGACTGTACAGCATCTGAATATACATGTACTGTAGTGGTGCACGTACACTGTGCAGTTGGCCACAATTAGTAGTGGCGAACGGAGCCAAGCGAGACCTCTATTTGTGTCCCTTATCAAGGCAAGTGGCGTGAGCGTGTCCCCGGTCCGCACTACCCCGCTTCTTTCTTCTCTTTTCGTCGTGCCCTCCCATATCCCCTCTGTGTGTTTCTCTCTCTCCTTCTCTCCTGCTGTCCGTACACCCGTACTGTACTGTACAACGCTTGTTGTGTTTGCTCCACCTCCCCCTTCTCTCTCTCTCTCTCTCTCTCTCTCTCTCTCTCTCTCTCTCTCTCTCTCTCTCTCTCTCTCTCTCTCTCGTGCATTGCAGGCGCACACACTCGCGTACGCGCACACATGCATGAGTGCAATATACTCCAGACGCCTGATCCCTGGCCGAATGCACGCCAAGTCGCAAAGGAGGGGCAATCAAAATAATTTAGACGGGTTCCCAAAACGCGTTCCGAAATGCACCGGGTTGTTGTTGCCGCCGCCAACACGACGCCAAGCGTCTTGGATTGCTGGATTGGTGAAAACCGGTGAAAACGCCGGCAGTGGCCCCGCCGTCCCGCCGCGTCCGCCGCCGTCGTCGTGAAAGGAAAATGGGCCGAAATGACAGGAGCAAGTGAGCGAGATGACGCGGCTTGTACACACACTGTCGTCCAGTGGACACACACAATGCCTCGCCGCGCCAAGCTGCGACAAGCAGACCGTGACGGCGAGCTCCAAGGACGTCGTCAAGTCCTCGACGGACGACGACGACGCCGGCCCGCGTTTTCTGCATAATTTCACACGGTGTGTCCGAGACGGAAAAAATGGCGCACTGGTAGTGCTTGTTTACGTTTCGCCTCGCGTACGTGACAAGACGTGACGAGGCGCGGTCGCGGCGTGGCGTGGCGCGGCGTGGCGTGGCGTGGCGTGGCGTGGGCGCCAGTGTAGTGATAACCCGCAGAAGATTAAATTTGTCCACGATGTGCTCTCATAGGTGATGTTGTTTGTTGTGTTCCTTTTTGTGGAGTGGGGGGGGGACAGTGAGGCCACTGTGTGCTCGTGTTTCTGATTGCCCGGCATGTGCTATTGGACGAGCCAGCCACAGCCGATTCTGAGAGTCATTTTAGTCGCTCTACCTCTCTCCGCCTATACGGGTACGGGACGGGGACGCCCCAGGTGCGAGAGAGACAGAGCGACGAAAACGACTCTCGGCATCAGTCTGCAGCCTCGGCTATGCACACGGACGCACACACACAGCGGCAAGGGACGACTCGAGAAAGAGAGAGAGAGGTATATATTGATAGGCCATCCAGCAGGAGATTATCGGAGGTCTGTTGTGGTGTTCTCCCAAAATCTATACCCTGAGTCCGCCTCACCCCGCCCCCGCCTCGCCCCCCGGCCGGCCACTCCCGTGATAAGGAGGCGGGGCGCACTGCCGTACTGCCGCGATGCTGCGTTTGCACACTTGTTGTTCAAAGTGCGATAGCGTCTGGAGGAGCGGTGGGCCCGGCCGAGGCGGGCCGAGGGCCGCGCGACAGCGTTCAAGGCTCTTGTTTTTTCCTCTCTCTCTCTCTCTCCCGGCTCCCAGTCCCACCGGGAGTCCCACTGGGCCTCTAGGGCGGAGATACCGCGGCGGTGCAGGCGGTGCAGGTCACGCGGCGGCCCGGTCGTGCCCCAGGAGGATGGCCGAGGAGCGGCCGGGTTCGCGCCGCGCTGCCCGTGCGCGCACCGAGGCCAAATATTGACCAACCGTTACGACTTGGCGATAGGCGCGCTGCGGTCAGCGGTGTCGCCGTGACGTCTATGCGCGGCTGCGCCGGGTGCGGGGGTGGGTCCGGCCGTGGTCCGGCCGTGGCCCAGAGGCCCTACCAGATAAAGTGCATTTAAAAATACGCATCGCTCTTGCACAACCACCGGCATCGCGCCATGCACCCTCCGCACTCCAGCCCGGCCCAAATGACCCATGCAAACAAGTATTATTGGTGGTGGGGACTGTATGTATATGTGTCATGCGTGTTCCTTTTTTTCTGATTTCCGTTTTTGTACTTTTTTTGCGTTCCCACCGTCCCTTCTTTTGTGTTTTGTCTCTAAACTGCAGTCGAAACAAAAAAATGTATTGACGCGCGGGAATGCAAAACCTACATTACCCTTGCAGATTAGACTTCAACCAAAAACACGGAGGCCGAGTAATAGTGCCTCTTCAGTCAAATGTACAACGAACCACTTTGTTCCTTGGTGGGAGTGTATCTATAGGCTCTAGTACCCGTATTTGAGGAAGTAATGTTTGTGTTTGTACTGGGACGGCCACTGCCAGCGTAGTGTAACCCGGTGTCTGAGTGGGGGAGGTGGCGGGGATCGGGTAGCCGTAGATAGACGTAGATAGGAGCAACCCTCAGACAGATATCGTTCCAAGTGCGGCGGCAGGCGAGCTGGGCGCGCGTTGGGTTGCGCGTCGTCGCGCGACTCGGATGGTCGGATGCTGGTATAAGGTACCCCGGCACTCCGATGATTGATTCGGATGTTGTCTCCAATGAAGGAGGAGGAGAAGGGGAGGGAGTCAATGATCTGTGCTCCAACGAATATACGTATCATCATCATCATCACCATCATCACATACATGCACGGGGTCCACCCTCTGGCCCGTTTCGCTGTGTTAGTGCGCTCCTCGTCTGGCCAGCCGACCCGCGGAGTGCTGCCTGCGGATTAAATAAAAATGAGCCGCTGCCTTATGCATGGCTCCTTGGAGTAGGTCGGTCATCCGCGCCATCCCCGCTTCCGCACACGCACGCACGCACACGCAGCGCACACACACACACAACACACACACACACACACACACGACGTGCGGCAACGATTAATGAGTAGCCTCCTCCAGGGTGGCGGCAAAAGCTGCTTAAGTATAGGGGCACTTATGGAGGCGAGAGGAAAATCAAAACCAATTATTTCACGAGCCGCGGTGGTGGTGTGTGGTATTCGAACCTCGAACCAGGACGATACTAGTGACAGCAACTTGCCAGTCGTCTGACAGCCCCGCGCGCGCGTTACGTAACTCAGTACTCCTCGACGGGACGGGGGCAGAGTAAACATTGAAGATAAGGTGCGTAAGAGAGAGGGAGAGAGAGAGAGAGAGAGAGAGAGAAGGAACAGGGTGGGGAAGTGCAGTATTGGTGCGGCGGCTTGCAATACATCGCCAGCCTTCCTGATAAAGTGTTGCAGTCAGCCTGGCAGCGCGCGGCGGCGCGCGGGGCGGGGCGGCGCGCTGCCTCCGAGGTTTCCTCGAATTCTGGCGGCGTTTCGCGGAATCACAAAGACACACCGCAAACGGCCTTGCCTCCGCCGCCTCGCTCGCCACGTCATTCCTCGCCTTGGCTGGGTGCGGGGCCGCGGGGCCGCGGGGCCGAGAGACGACGAGGATCAGGACGAGGACCGCGCCGGCGGGGAGGTCCGTTTTCCCCTCCTCCCTTTCCTATTAATTTCTAACGAGAAGCGATTATGAGAGGCAGGGCCTGGCGGCCTGGCGGGCCGTGAGTCGGAACGGAAGCGAAGAAACGCCGCCAATTCGGCGCACCTTTTTACGGTGAAGTTGAAAGCGGAAACGGAGAGCGGAAGCGATAAGGGTGGCGACGAAGGGGTGGGGTGGCAGGGGGAGCATATCTTCTCCAGGGTCCGATCCAGCCAGCGCGCTGCTCGGGGGCAGACACTCCAAATAATTATTCGACCGGCATAACCTTGGATTTTATTTGTTTTTCGTTATCTGGGCGCGGCGACCGCGCGGGAATGGAAACCGGGAGAGAAAGGGCTGGGGAGGGGAGGGGGTGGGGGTCGAACGAATGAGCCGCAATGCCGGCAATAGAGACATCCTGTGCGGGTGCCTCGCGGCACTGCCATGGCACTGCCATGGCACTGCCAGTGTTGACCGCATGTAGCGTGAATAAGGTTCGAGGGGGGCAGGGCCGGGCGGGGGGTCGCCCTGGAAATTGTGTCTATTTGTGTCTGGACGCGGCGCGTAAACAAATTAATGTAGGTCCCCGGTACGAGGCGAGCGCGCGGCTGGAGTGGGACGCGGATGGGGGCGACCGCGGTGGCAGCGCGGGGCAGCGCGGGGCAGCGCAGGGCAGCCCAGCCTCCGTAGAGCAGGTGATGCTCCACGCTGAAACCGTTTTAATAGGTGCCTTGTGGACTTGACCCATGCGCGAAAGGGGTGCTTCTTGAAGGAGCGTGACGTTATTTTTTTTCAGGCAAGTCCGCCATAGCACCACGCCGGACCGGTCTCGCTGAGTGGGGCAAGCGCTTGGCCGCTGCCGCGCTGCATTATGGACGGATAGAAGAACACTCTAAAAAATAATGGCATTTCTACTACACCGTCGTATGGTAAAAGTACCAACTTCGGTATGGGAAACGACAATCCTATACGTGATTTGGAAAATTCCTATGCTTCTCGTTCTTTTGCCAATGTGGTGTAGTAAAAATCCGAACCTAGTATAGGAATTTGATTTCCTATACTCATGTTTGGTTTTTTCCTACACTTTTTGGTAGAAATTCTATTACTTCAGGCCATTGTATACTGCTTTTCCTACAACCTATTAGTAAGAATCCCAAACAATTCTGAAATATTTTTTCAGGAGAGAGGGGACCAAAACAGACGTTCAATATTCAATCAACAGGCTAACGGCACAATGACTAAGGCGGCAAAGCTGCTCAGAGAAAAGTAAAGAAAAGCTCATGTGACGTCAAACCGTTAATAGAAATTGGCACTAGACGATTCGTTAAAACCGGTTTAAACTTATTTTGTATCTTGTTCTGCCCCATTATCACATTCGGTTTTAGATAATTTTGACTTCTTCATTAAAACTTGAAATGGGTTTGTCTCTGAAAATAGCGGCAACTCAGAACGACTCATGTATATGAGCCATGGTTTTGAATCCTTGCGAAATTTAAAGTGATATTATTACAGTATGAAGCTGAAAATAAACGTAGCGCTCCAAAGCATTTTGACATCGTCTATTGTTAAGTTACCTTTTGTACCTAAAAGGTGAGCTGTGGGTAAGGGTATGGTCCACTGTCAGCCGCCTAACGTCAGGTTGCACAAACCTGCCGCTAGGTGGCGCTTGGAGCGCCGTGCCCGTTCACCACAAAGTATTTCCGATTTATGTTACTAAAGTAAATAATTTTCGACAACTATATCATCTGTTGCCTAAGTAAGTGTCAGTCCTAGCCGTTGGCTTTCAGTTTTAAACAAAATATTACACTAAAGTCGAGAAAAACGCTTGTCCATGTTGCCACTCGCTTACGACTGCGGTCGGCCATTACGTTGGGTGCACGCAAGATCCGCCTTGAGGTTCATAGTCCAGTATTGGATTGAACTGCCTCTTGGGTGGGTCATTTCCTCTATCGGAGACAGTATCCCACTTTAATTTTTTAAATGCCTCCCCATTGGTAGTGGCGCTGGCGCCATGATCTCTCGGGATGTGATCACTATTTCTCAAAGTAAGCCTTCCTATGAGCGTATAGGAGTTGTACCACATCACGGAACGAAAATATCCCACAACTCGTATGGGATTTTTACCATATACGGTGTAGTAGTTTTCCCACACCCTAATATAGTAGAAACCTAACAACACGTATAGGATTTTTGCCATATCGGCAGATGGTAAAATTACTATGTCCTGTGTGGGAAAATTCCTATACCGATTAGGTTAAATGCGTCCGATACTTTTATAGGATTTCTACCACAATATTTTTTAGAGTGAAGCATAAACGACTCCGCGGACAGGACAGCTAGTCTGGTTTCTGCTAGGACAGGATGGCCGAGGCCCGACGCGTTGGGGTCGCTCTGACGTCAGCCCGTCTTTATTTTTGCAGTCCTCTTCGTGTCGGCGAGGCCGGGCCGGTCGCTGGCCGGCCTGACCCTGTGGACTATGGGCTGCTATAGGCCCTGATGCGGCTTGGCGACTCAGTCGGTCCTTGCCTTGAGGCACTCTACGGCCGCGGGCACTGCCACTGGTCTATGGTCTGCGCGGCCGATCTAGCCTCGCAGCTGGCCGATCCGTGGGCGACCCGCGACCCTCCTAGAAGTCTATGTTTTAAGGCCGTTTCCGCAGGTTGGCTGGAACTAAACCTCTTTCTGTCCGTCCGTCTGTATAGCGGACCAAATAAATCGTGAGGGCTCCACGGCCTCACCACGTCCAGAAGGGGGACTCGAGACTTATTTTTCCGTGTTTGTCTTCATATTCGGAAAGCCATCAAGAAGTCGTCGCACCGCGTCCAGTCCGGCCGGCTTGCTCGGCTCGGCTTGGCTCGGCTCGGCGGTTCCAGTGTTCCAGTCCAGTCGACACTTTTTGCAGGCCGGCCGGCGGCGACGCGGCGCGGGTCACGATGAGGGCCTAACTGCAGCCGAGTAAACAGGAAGGACGGCGAAACATGACTCCCGGTCTCGCCGAGGGCCGCCGAGCGCCTCACCAAAGGCCTCACCGAGGGCCTAAGGGTCTCACCAAGGGCCTCGCCAAGGGCTAAGGAGGGGCCTGGCTCCGTGCATCGAACCGGGTCAGGAGGTATCAGCGGTAACGAAGGTGGATGCGCTCACTGCAGCGCAGCCCCAGACGTACATTACTTTGGAAAGTTGGCTCCGCTTTCGACTCAATTCCAGAAATTCCACTTCCTCTCCGCCGCTTGGGGGTGGTGCGGTGGCCGGGTCGTCGTCCAGGGTGGAGGGGTGCGCGCGAGGCCCTATTTTTGCGGCGCATATCTCTGACACGCTACTGACCAATCCCTTCTCCCAGGGGGGAGTTTCGTGGAAAAGCTTCTGTCCGCGACGTCGCGACTCTGGGGAGCCGGACGCGAGCCTCGCCGCCGCTACCCTCGGGCAGCGTGGCGAGGCCCTCGTGCGCCGGCTGCGCCGGCCGCGCCGCCGGGGGGCTGGACAGGGGCGTCACCGCACCCCACCGCACCCCACCGCGCCCCGCCACGCCCCGCCGCCCCCAGAGGATTGCGCGTGCACATGCAGTGCGTTCCGCGGATCCCACAGGCAATTAGCGGGCCAGGACAGCCACTTCCGAACGTTCTAGCTCTGTTTCTGTCGCGCTCATGGGTGCCGTGGGTGCGAGAGGGACAGAGTAACTCGCGCGGCAGGGTGCGGCGTGTCCGACAGGTGGCTGCGCTTCCGGCACGGCAGGGCGGGGAGGGACGGTCGCGGGTCGCCCGAGACCGCCATTTTGATCCCCACTGGCGAGCGACCCGGAGCAATGACTACTTAGTCAGAAGCCTCTTCGACGGGGTTCGCAAATCACCCGCACAGTAAAACCTCTACAAAGAATCGCTTCCTAATACGAAGAAAATGAATTCTTCGTAGTTATGAGGCAAATGCTTCGTAGGCTTGAGTGCGCGACCGGGGGATCAAAATGGCAGCCCGCGAGGGATCTATACGGCTCTACAGAGGGTCCGCGCAGAAACACAAACTGCAGCTGGAGCGGGTCCTGGAGTACGCGCGCTGCTTCCGGCGAGTGAGCCACCGGACTCGGTGGGTTCGATTCCCATGGGCGGTTAATGCGCGGACCCACCGCGCGCTCCAAGCGAGTTGCCTACACCTCCATCTGCCTTGTGGTGGCGCCCTTCCTTTTGTGGCCGGAATTTCTCGAGTAATGCCTCCCAGGGAGGGTGAGCAGTGAGTCAGGCGAGTGGCGAGACCGCCTGACAGGATGACAGGATGCACCCCGGCGGCCGATATCCCATTCCACTTGAAGGAGAGAAGAAAGACTCCCCCCCCCCCCCGCTTTTCCTTCTTTCCCCCAATCACTAATTGAACTCGCAAGGAAAACAATGCGGTATGATCGATGTAGTCCCATGTCGATCCTTGGAGCTGTCGCACCCAGCCCGGCCCGGCCCATGACCCCCCCGAACCATCAGGAGCCATCACCGGCAGCAGAGCAGAAAACGGTCTGACGGGCTGTGCTGCCGCGTCCCGGCCGGCCGCGCACGGCCCTCGCGAGTCGAGTCATCGCCAAAACATTACCGCCCCCGCCCCCCGCCGCCCCTGCCAGCCCTGCCAGCCCTCGGGCGGCTTTGGCCCCACGACCGAAATCGGCTGTGGCCCTTTTTTTGCCACGTCGTTCGCAGTCCTCGGCCGCTTGCTGCTCGACGTAGTTGATGATGTAGCCGGCCACCTTTTGTGCAAGTAATGAATTTGGTGGAGGGGGCACGACGGTACGACGGTGCGACGTGAAGGTGCATGCGCGGCCATTACCCCCACCGAGCGCCCCTCTAGTGCCCCCGCCGCGCCGCGCTGCACCGCGCTGCACGCTGCAGGCCTTTCCCGCAATCCTTTCAGCGTCTTTCGGCCCCTGTGCGAGACTGCGAGACTGCAACTCCATTATGCCAGAGGGAGTTTGAAGAATGGGCGGAAAGGAGCCCGGCAGGGTGGGGCGTGGCGGTGGCGGGGCGTGGCCGCGTGGTACACCTTCAATGGGTTTTATGACATGTGGACTTGGGCAAATGCGATGTGCTGCTCGCGTTCATTCGGATGCGATCAGTCACGGGAAGGATAGCGCGTCCCTGCGCATTACCTTGCCGCGGGGCCCGCCCCACCCCACCCCGCCCCGCCCCACCCCGCCCCGCCCTGCCATGGTTCCATGCTCCATGGCGTGTCGTCCGGACAGATTTATGTGTCTCCAGCGGCTTCCTGTTGCAGCCAGGCCCCTTCCCCGCCCTACCCCGTCCGCGCCTTGGCCACCGCGGCCCCTCCAGGTCCCCGCCCGGGGCCCAGGCCGGCCCAGCCAGCCAGCGGGGCCCCGCCCTGGCCGCCCTGGCCGCCCTGGGCACAATGAGCGCTATGACAAATTGCCGGCAACGTAAACGACGCCGTGTCATCGACTTTTGATGTAATTGCTGCGCTGGGAATCGCGAACGCGCGCACGCACGGTGTCCCCGGGCAGCGGCGTGACGCGCACGCGGCGCGGCGCCCGCCGCACACTCACACTCTCACGCACTCCACACACTCACACACGTGAAAATATCGAATAGTCACACTCCCTGGCACTGTGTTGCCCTGACGCTATTTCCAGCACACAATCGTTTCCATTCCCTGAACGATGTCGATGGCCTTGGTGGCATCGCGTTGGTCGCTGCGAGGGGCGTAGCGTGGTGCGGCGGGGCGGGGCGGGACACGGCGTCGAATGCATCAACCGGGACGGGACGGGCGGGCACCGGGGAGAGATTAATATGCCACCTTGTCGTCAGCAGGGTGATGCGACCGAGCACAATATTCGATTAGAATTGTAAATGCATCTCTTATAAATCACGTTGCTGCCGCTGCTGCGCCGAGCCAGCGGGCCGTGGCCGCCGTGGCCGCCGTGGCCGCCGTGTGTCCGCCGCTCCGCCGCGTGCAGCGCCAGCGTCGCCGCGTCGTGCAGGCGGCGGGGGAAAGCGAGGGGGACCGGCGGCGGGATGCAGCCCGATGACTCCTGCCTGTCACACGTTTCGATAAAAGCAATCTAGGCCGGTCTGGGAGAGAGTCGGTGAGGGTGACGGGCACCGCGGCGAGGCGCTCCTTGGCGTCCAGGACGTCCAGTGCAATTAGCAGCGCTAATCTCCGGTATCACCTACATGCAATTGGCCAATCGGCGAGCCGTCCCCCCGCCCCCCCCCCCCCGCCCCGCGCAATCCATCACTGTCCGCGTCACGCGTAGGAGACAGAGCGACGCCCAAACGGGACTTGGACTTACCGTCCGTAAAAAATATAAAGTAAACGAAAAACCGGCCCCGCGGCGAAATTTGTGTTGTAAGAACTTGGCCGCGCTTTTTTGTGGATGATAAGGACAAGCCGAGGTAAGGGTCGCAGTTGGGCTAAAGCCCTCCGCCGCCTTTGGGAAAGTCCTCGGGGACCTGGTGGCGAGCTTCTCCGCGGCTTTGATGTTTTTACAAACTTAAGTTCCGGAGCCTCTTTCTATACTAGGGGTACGCGCCGTTTAGTTTGGGCGCGTAGTAGGCGAGCGATGCGTCTGAACACATTCTTATAGGAGATGGCGAAGAATATGTGCAGAATAAGGCCAATACAGTGTCTTCCGTCACGAAAGGGCCGGAATTCATGTCTCTTACTGAAAACTGTAGGAAACAATGAGAAACTCAACTTTGAAATTTTGGTCACAAATTGGTAAATTTTAGGAAAAGTAAAGGTCTGGGATTAAATTGGAAGTCATTTTCGTGATCAGCACACCAAAAACTGCAGGAAACTTTGTAAAACTCGACTCAAAAATTTTGGTCCAAAATTGGTAAATATTTGGAAAAGTAAAGGTCTGAGATGAAATTGGAAGTCATTTTCGTGATCAGCACACCAAAAACTGCAGGAAACTATGTAAAACTCGACTAAAAAATTTTTGGCCCAAAAATTGGTAAATATTTGGAAAAGTAAAGGTCGGGGATTAAATTGGAAGTCATTTTCGTGATCAGCACCCCAAAAAACTGCAGGAAACTATGAAAAACTCGACTAAAAAATTTTGGTCCAAAATTGGTAAATATTTGGAAAAGTAAAGGTCTGGGATTAAATTGGAAGTCATTTTCGTGATCAGCACACCAAAAACTGCAGGAAACTATGTAAAACTCGACTCAAAAATTTTGGTCCAAAATTGGTAAATATTTGGAAAAGTAAAGGTCTGGATTAAATTGGAAGTCATTTTCGTGATCAGCACACCAAAAACTGCAGGAAACTATGTAAAACTCGACTCAAAAATTTTGGTCCAAAATTGGTAAATTTTGGAAAAGTAAAGGTCTGAGATAAAATTTGGGAAGTCATTTTCGTGATCAGCACACCAAAAACTGCAGGAAACTATGTATAACTCGACTCAAAAATTTTGGTCCAAAATTTGGTAAATATTTGGAAAAGTAAAGGTCTGGGATGAAATTGGAAGTCATTTTCGTGATCAGCACACCCAAAACTGCAGGAAACTATGTAAAACTCGACTTCAAAATTTTGGTCAGAAATTGGTAAATTTTGGGAAAAGTAATGGTCTGGGATGAAATTGGAAGTCATTTTCGCAATTTCTAAGTGTTTTTCCTGTTCATTGTGTCGTAACATGAACCCTGACACTGTTACTCAGTCGAGTAACATTCAACAGCCAGCATTGAATTACTTAATACGATTCACAAATGCTTCAATTACCATTCGATATCTCCTTGTTATTGAACTTATGAATACACAATGTTATAAGTAATACCTAAAAAGCCTTTTATCTCCCTTGTTTTTTAAACTAGTGGAAAACTACATTGATTTATCTCAATTAATTAAAAAGAGACACATTTACAGGCAGGCTGATTGCAACTTCTTTACGGAGAAGACCTTCTGTCAGATCCAATGAATCGTTTAGAATTCAATGTCGAGCCCACTTATTGCTAAAAGCAAGTTAATTTATTCATAATGATAGTCATGATGGGGATTTAATTTTTAAAAACAGTATAGCATAAGTATTTACCTAACATTCTGAATAAATTAAAAAGACAGCCAACTCAAACCATGACTGACACAAATTACCAGTTGTCGCAGACAATGTATGATGAAGTTAAAAGAATCGTCTCATGAAATCATATGACCAAGTCACTGAATCGTCACATTGAATCAGATGTCAATGTCAAACCATGTATGCGCTACTCTCACTCACCATATAGTTATTTAAGGTTAGTACTATAGTAAACTTACAGCATTGCAATGAAGCCTTTCCCCAGAGTCAGTGCCAAGAGTCAGCAAAGACTATTTATTTTGGCAAGATTAGTGTCTGGTTTGTACTTTTAGATTGTATTGATCTATTTTCTAACTGTTATTGAGCAAAGCAAAAACTAAAAAGTATAATGTCTGAGAATAAAAATGGAAATACACTCTCAAAACTTAAAAAGACCAAATCATTCTTGCAATTATCAAACGATCAAACACACTCCACTGACTAAAACATTTCCCCTGTGGCGGGGGAGGGGAGGGGGCGAACGGACGGACGAAACGCGTAATAATTGTCACTTTCATTTTCCGTATTTCACTGTGTTGACACTCCGGAGGGGTTTCAATCATTCTAGAATATCGAAAAACTAAGACCGAACTCACTTCTAAGCCCTTCTCCTCTCTATTTTGTTAATTGCCAATGTTTTGCCAGTCCCGTATTTGAGAGCCGCGGCCGCCAGTATGAAAAATTGCTATATATGCTGCCAACCTAACCACGCTAAGAACCTAATTCAAAAAGATTTTTGAATATTTCAAACGGTAGTAATCGTGAATATAAGAAAAAACCCCCTGTGGGCCCTTTTGGGGGATGTTCGGTGCAAAATTTGGTAACTATTAGTGTTGTAGTTGCTGAGAAACGTGAGCGTGTACGCTACAGACAGACAGACAGACAGACGCACGACCAGTCACTTTTTGGAGCGCCCAAACACGGCAAGGGCTCGCTATCGCTCGCCAAACAAATTTGTCATCTCTCTCACTTGTCAAAGCGATAAAATAGTAATACGTCAGGTTCTCGAGTTCCTCTGTGTTTCTGCGCTCTTAACCTCACTTTTGCTTTCCTGGGTCCTCAGGATATGGGTCGCGGCTCGCCTTGCCGTCGCTTCCTCGCGGCTTGCCTATAAAAACTGGCCAGTCCCGTATAAAACACACACGCGTATTTTTTTTTCGGCCACCGCGGGGCAGCAACTTTACGCCGTTTTCAAAGACCGGATTCGGCGCGCGCACCGGCCTGGTGTAGTGGCCGGAAGCGCCAGAAGCGAACGGCGGCCGGAAGTGACAGGGCGCGTCCGCACGTGCATCGTGCCGCAGTGCACGCAGTGCACGCAGTGCACGCCACCGCGGCGGTGCTGCGGCCGCGCGGCCGCGAAGACGGCGGACGCCGTGTAGAGTCCTAAAGGCCTCTAGGACCCTACGCCGTGCTGCCCCGTGCGTGGAGAGGCCTCCCAGAGCGCGGGGCGCGGGGCTCGCAAGGCGCGGGGGTCTCGCGGGGCTACATCGCGGCCCTTCATTCCTTATTCAGAGGGATTCGGCCGCCGCGGTGGAAAAACTGTAAAAAGAGGAAACAGTTGATGCTGCTGGCTTCGCGCGCACCGCCACCACCACCACCACAGACCGAGACCCTTGTATAGTTCTTCTCGCTCGGCTGCGCCGCTCCGAACGGCGAGGGGCCGAGGCCGGCCGAGGCGGGCGGGGCTGGCCGAATGCGCGGGTCATGGGTCATCATACCTCACCCGAACTTCCTGTCAGTCTGTCTTACAGACACTCTCTGCTCTCTCTAACACACACATACACACCAAACCTCGGCTGATAACGCGCGCGTAAAGAATAGCAATGCTTTGATAACCGGGTGCATGAACCGGGCCGCGGCGATAAGCGGCCAGTTTTAGCGCATTGTTTGACGCGGCATTAACCCCCCCCCCCCTCCTCTCCCCTCCCCCCCCCTCAAAGCCATCGTACCTCTAGCAGCGTGGCAGCGCGTCTGTCGCGGCCAACATTGTGCTCTTCCGGGATATCGTTTGAGTTGTTGACGCGCGATAAGATAAGCCGCGTGTGCAATGCCTGCAGGTGACCGCCACGCCCCCCCCCCCCCCCCCCCGCCCTTTTCTCTCTCCTCGCCGTGCAGCCTGGTGCCTGCGTGCAGCCGTCCTCGTCGCACGGCCGCGGCCAGCGCCGCCAGCGCGCGAGGGCGACAGACAGACACAGACACACCGTGAGCGCGGCGGCGAGCGCAGCGGCGCGACCACGACGACCACGACGTCGCGGTGTGATGTGTGCTTTTCAAATTGTATATCGCTAAAATTAGACTGTCGCGGTCGTGTGTAATTAAGGCTTCTCGGGGTGTACACACTCACTCAAACACACAACACACACACACACACACACACACACACACACAACACACACACACACACACACACTCACGCACAAGACGACACGGTATCGCGCGAGCAAACGCGGTCATTTTCAAGTGGGACGGAATTAATTTCCCCTACTCGAAGAAACCGACAAGAAATAATATGTGTTATAAAATATGACTTGGAAAATAGTTTTTAGGAATTTTCTCTTGGGTTTCCTGTGACGATTTTGTTCTTTTCTTTTTCTGTTTTGTCTAATAATATCCCGGTCTTTATGGCAAGGGGTCCGCCGCCACCACCGGCAGCACATTTTCCTCGATGTTTTCAGGTTGGGGCGACGCGGCGCGACGCGCGAGGCGCCGTACCCGCGCTTCTTTACGGCAAGCGAGGGCCGCGCTGCTGCAGGCGCTCCAGGCCGCGCTCACTGCGAGATTGGAAAATGTCCTGTGCTGTCGTTGGCTCGATGGTCACGGGGAAGCGGTGGCGGTGTTGGCGGCGGTAGCAGCGACGACGGCGCGCGGCGGCGGTGGTAGTGGCGGCGCAGATCAGATACAGTTTCTTCGAAGCGAGGCGAGCACGTACGCCCTGCCCTGCCCTGCCCTGCCCGGCCCTAGCAGCACCGGCCGTTCGGTTGGCACACTGGTTGGCACCGAACGACACGACGCTGCAGTACGGGCTGGAGTCGCCTGGAGTACGCCTGGAGTACGGCCTGGAGCCGAGCCGGGGCTGGAGCGGCAGGACAGGAAGAGAGAGAGAGAAGGACTTGTTCCTCCGCCTGGTTTTATGCCCGTATTCTGCGAGAAGTAGTCGAGACAGGCGGCCGCCCCCCCCCGCCCCACCCCGCCCCGCCCCGCCCTGCAAAGCCCTGCGCCATTGCGGCCGCACTGCCGCACTACAGCCGGCCGACTGCAGGACCGCTGCAGGCTGGCTGAACAGAATCGTCGCCCTGCCCCCCCCCCCCCCAAGGGTCTCCCCGTGGGGGCGAGAGAGACAGAGCGACGAAAGCGCGCAGTTCGGAATCAGCCCGCACAGCGCACTCAAAATGAGGGGGAAGCCCTCCGCGTTGTGGCCGATGCGTCGCATAAGCGTTAGTGCGACTGGGCGGCGGGGAGACGGCACGGCTATCAGATCGCAGGGGTACCCACAGCGTCGCAAAGCGTTCCAAAGCGATCTAAAGCGAGCGGCTTTGCGCGGAGGAGACACGTCCAACCTACTTCCCGCTCCCTCGCCCCCGCAGCTCCCGCCCCCGCGGCGCACGCGGTGGCATCGTCTCTCCCTCTCTCTCTCTCTCTCTCTCTCTCTCTCATTCTCTCTCTCTGTCTCCCTGTCTCTCTCTCTCCCTCACTCTATCTCTCCCTCTCTCTCCCTCCGATTTGTTTTTCCGCGTCTCAGTTTTTCCTTATCCGGGGCTATTTCTTCTTGTCCGTGACGGTCCGTTCCTCGGGCGGGCTGGCCGGACTGACCGGACCCCTTCCCTTCGGCCCCTCGGCCTGGCAAGGCCTGGCCAGTCTGCCCCGGGGCACCATCCCTCTCTAGGCCCCGGCACTGGCCGGCAGTGGCCGACACTGCCCCGGCAGCCCGGCCCGGCCAGGGCCCGTCCCGTCTGGACGCCCGTCCCTCATTTTTTGTGTCGCCGGACGGAAGGTTGGATGGACGGGCGGGAGCTGCAGTAGCTGCCGCCACGGCGCTGAGCACATTTTTACCCGTTTCTTACATAAGTGTCATTTTGGGGGGTTTTCCCCGCCAGTTTTACACGTTTGTCGTGTTTTCCTTGTTTTCCCGAAGGGTATTCTGACGTAAATGACCACGTCTTGAGGCAAATTTTTGTCTTCCCCTGTAGTGTACCGGCCTGCTTATGTACCAGTGTACCAGCCTCCTTCCGGCGGGGTGCTACTTGCCGCGCGAGAGTGTTTGCTGTTTGTAGAGCGCGTTGCTGCGTTTCCCTTCCCCCGGGAATTTAAAATTGCAAAGGACTCGCGAGAGGAGATCCTCAGGAAAGCGCCCCTTCGCCATTCTTCCAGCCTTCCAGCCGGTCTCCAGTCGAAAGCCTCCAGCCCCACCCCTCGCCGCAGCGAACCGCATTCGCCGGCGAAAACACATAAAATGAAACGATACCCCTTGCATTCACACGGTCCATTTAATAATCGTGTAGCTGACACGCGGCCCCGACCCCGATCGCAAACTTTGGCTGCGCTGCGACAGGAATCCGAAACAGCTTTGCGTCCTGCGACGGGCGGAGCGAGTGGAGCGGCGCAGCGGGCGAGTGTTTGCGCAACGACAAGGAGAGAGAGAGGATGCAGCGTTTTTTGACGACGGCCGGCCGGCCGGCTGTGCGCTGGGTGTGCACCAAGGAGCGCACAGCGCAAGTTGATTCTGTCTCATTTCCTTTACTAAAGTCCCCCTCCCTCCCCCCTCGCCCCGCGAGTGGCTGGTGCGCTGTTTCCAATCCAGGGGTCCTTGCCTCGTCGGCGGTGCCACAGTTGTTGTTATCTCCGACCGAAATAGTAGGGCCTGTGTCGCCCCAAGGAGTGCGCTCTGGGGACACTTTGGGCGGGCCGACCGCGCTCCCCTCGCGGTCCTTGGCATTTGGGCGGCATAGCCAAGTCACGAGACTAGCTGAATGCCGTTACCGAATTCGGCTCATCTTTTTCAATCGATGCCGGAAGGAGGAAGTGGAAGTTGTTCGCGGGGTGGGGCGTGGCGGACGGGGCATGCGGGGCGGGGCACTACAAGGAACACAGAATATTATTTCGGCACCGCGACGCGGGCACGAGGCAAAAACGCGAGTAGGCCTGGAGAATGAACACATCACTTGATAACGGGTGCAGAGCAGGGCGGGGCGGAGCGGGGCGGGGCGGAGCGGGGCGGGGCGGAGCGGGGCGGGCGGGGCGGGGGCGGGGCGCGGGCCACTGCGAGGCACTGCGAGGCACTGCCGATAGCACGGACAATGGTTGATGGCACGTCAGTCAAAGCATTCAGGGCCTCCTCCGGCACGCCCCCACGCCCCGGCGGGGGCCCGCCCCGCCCCGCTGATAGAGAATCTGGAGATGAATAAATTCGATGATGCGGTGCAAATAGGAAGGCGCGGGGCTCCGGCGCGGCACGGCGCGGCACGGCGCGGCACGGCGCGGCACCACCACGGCACCGCCACTGCCGCGACAATTGGTCCGCGGCGCCACAATGAAACGCAATCAAAGTTTGAAATCTATTTTCGCTGCGCTGCCCCGGCGGACGCCATGCGAACTCCATGCGGACGGCCCCCTACGGCCAACGACGAGGCGGCGGCCGGTCCGACCGGCGAGTAGTGAGCGACCTCTCTAATTGCAATGTGAATGTGTATGTGTGGCGTGCGTCGAAAAAACACACACTCTCACGCAGCGGTTTTGTGTCACTTGATTGGGGAGGATGCAAACCCCATCGCAGCTTCGATGTGTGTGTGTGTGTGTGTGTGTGTGTGTGTGTGTGTCGCGCTTGCATTTTCTAGCAGCGCAATAAACGGCTCCCCGTGGCGTCGTGTCGTGACGCATGGCACTGTGAGGCGGGACCCGCACGCCGCGCCGCGGTTCGCGTCTCCGCCACCGCCGCCGTCTCAAGACGAAAAAGCAAAATGTTAATACCGCGGGCGATAAAAACTATCTCGGACTGCCACTGTAAATCAGGGTTTTATGCTCGGCGACATGGAGACGCGCGGCGGAACCGTATAGCAATCCACTAGCAACCCCATCCCAAAGTGCCATATTTCTCGCACCAGCCAGTACACGGTTAAACAGAGAGGGAGCGCGGCACGGCGTGGTCTGCTACTCTTTGGCACGGCCACGTCGTATGTCGCCCCGCTACGCACCGCTACGCCCCGCTGCTCGGCGTACTTTGAGTACTTCTTGTGTGGCTGGGTGGGACGCACGACGTCGACACGACGTCGTGCACGAGGGGCCGCCGCACGTCCAAACTCCGGGACTCCGGGGAGGCAGAGCAGCAGCAGTGCGGGCCGCTACCCCGAGGCGAGGCACCAGGCACACCAGGCAGCGACGCAGCAGCGCCGCCCGCGATGATATAGCACCGAGATCCGAACCCGGATGCAGCGCTCAGATTGGATGGGTTACGGATCGGTGCCGATTTGAAGAGGTCGCTGGGCCGGACGCGCGGAGAACGCGCACGCTGCACACACACACTCGCGCGCGCACAAACACATACACACACCGACACACGCGCGCACACACATGCACACACACTGACGCGCACGCCAACGCGCGTGCGGCACGAGGAGCAACGGTCGCGGCGTTGGGGTGCAAACCGGTCCCACCCCCGAGCCAGGCTCGCCGACGTCGTCGGTCCGACCTCCCCCAACACGGCGCACTGCGCGCCTAAAGAGCCTAGCCAGCCGCCACCCGGCCACGGCGGCCACGGCGGCCACCCCCTGGGACGCCGCCGAGGACGCCGTCGAGGACGCCGTGGATGGGTTCTCTGGGTTCTGGGGTCACGTGACGGAGGAATCACGAAATTCTCTGACTCGTCCGACCAGGAGATGACGAACAGGACGAGCAGGGGGAGCACGGCCAGGCCTGGGAAGGGAAGGGAAGGTGCTCGCGCAGCCGCGCAGCCTGCGTCAAATCGCGTCATTGCAGCGACGTGGACGTGGGAACCCCAGGCCCGCCCGGGCCCCGTCGGCTGCTGTCTCTCTCGCACTCGTGGGGTGACCCCTAGAGGTGCGAGAGAGAGAGAGAGAGAGAGAGAGAGAGAGAGAGAGAGAGAGAGAGAGAGAGAGAGAGAGAGAGACAGAGCCGGGAGAGCGCGGATTTCGGAAAGCGTCAGCGACGGACGAACGGACGGGCACCAGGCAAGACAGACGCTGACAAAAAGCGGACGGACGGACTCTGCCGGACAGTGTCGTGTCGGTGTAGCGCAGGATGAGGACTCGTTGCACGGCAGCACGGCAGCATGGCAGCCCTGCTATGCCCGTCACGCAATGCCGCTGCCATCCCGCGCTGCAGACTGTTGCAACTTTTCGCTGTCAGTCCGCGCGGCGCCGCCCCGCCCCGCCCCGCGCCGCCCCGCCCCGCCCCACCCCGCCCCACCCCGCCCCGCCCCGCCCCACCCCACCCCGGCCGGAAGAGCGGGCCGCGTGTTTAGAGCAGGGCGCCGAACACCGGGCCACGGCGGCTAGTCTAAAGGCGACCCCAGCACGACGTCGTCACGCCTCTAAACGCTCCTCGAGGGTCGCCGTCGACCCGGAGTCTCTGGAGCACGTGCCCGTCGTAGTCGCGCCCCGGCCGCGCGCGGCTCCGGAAGCGAAGGTCCATTTCCGGGCAAAACTCGGTGCGCTCCTCCGGGCCAAAACCGGAGACCGAGGGCGAACTCGGCGCTAATGATAAAGAGGACGATCACGGTCCAGGAGATGTTGGCCATAATTTAATTCAAAAGGGGCGCGCCGCGCTGCGCTGCGCCCTGGGTGGGACGCTTCTTTCCTCTTCTCGGTGCGGTGCGGCGCGGTGCGCGCAGCCAGTCGGGCGGCCACTCTAACTCCCTTTTCAAAGTCCATAATTATTTCCAGTATCGGGCTTGTACATTATGATATATCGCCGTCCTGGCCGTGCCTGGCTGCCTGCTTGCCCGCGCTCCCATCGCGGGGGCGATCTCCCGCGCGCTGCTCGCGGAGGGTGGCTGGCGTTGGTAACAAGTTTTCCAGGCAGGACAAGAAAGGGAATTTTTCGCCCCGGAGGAGCGGCCTAGGAGTTGGGAAAGGGGGAGGGGAGGGGGAGGGGAGGGGGAGGGGAGGGGAGGCGGGGGTGTTTGTGGCAAGTTGATTGATAGACGCCCACCCTGGTCCAGGTCCAGGTCCGGGCAGGCTGGGGGAAGAAACCCAGCGGCCAAGTTCGACGCCGAGCTTGCGCCCCGCCCCGCCCCGCCCCGGTCACCCCTTTCGGCCTCTCCAGCAAGCGATCGGAAGTGGCGAAAGCCGTGCGATCGCCGTGCTGCGTGCTCGAGCTGGAGACGGGCGTGGAGCGCGGCGGCCGAGCGGAGTGGCGAGTGCGGGGCGTTCGTCGACGGCCACGTCGTTGTCCACATTACCAGGCGCGGCACCGTGACGCCGCCACGCCGGCCGGCCCGGGACTCGGCCCGGGACTCGGCCCGGGATGGTTGGATGGACGGGCGGACCGGCGGGCGGACGACGGCCAGCCTTACTCAATCCGGAAGCACGCGAGACACCACCGAAAAGCGGGCCGGCAGCGCGCGGCGCGCAGCGGCACCAGATTTACATCTTCATGGTCGACTGCTGGACTGGACGCCTCGCCGCCCCGTGCGCCATCATGTCGTCCCCCGTGGCGGCCGTGCGTCCCCGCACCGCGTAGGGCCGCCAGGGCCGCCAAGCCGAAACGCACTCTCCAATCCAAGTCGGACTTCCGGTGGAGGCGATGCCGAGGCGATGCTGCCGGAGGGAGTCACCTCGGTTCAGTGCACCCCTGAATACAGACCTCGTTGCGCGCGCCGTTGCGTCGCGTCCTGTCTTGACAGCGCCACCCCGCCCCGCCCCGCCCTGCCTCGACCCGTGTCCGTCCGCGCCCGTGTTACTGGGTGTCCACGAGGAGGTCGCGGGGCCGCCTCTCTTTGTTGATACGACTGGAAACTTCATATCACATCCTGGCGACCGTCTCAGCTTTTTGATGTTGTTGTTACTTCCTGTCGCCGCTCCGCCTCTTCCTCGGGCTGCTTTAGTCTTTCTTCTCTGTCTCTCTCTTCTCCACCTGCTTCTGTCCTTATCATGTTTCCAACAGGAGTCTTCCGTCATCGAGAGCGCTGTGTGCAGGTTGCGCGCCGCACTGTGCCGTGGCCGTGCCGCCAATCACGACGCGTCATGAGGCGACATGACGTCATGGCGGCGCGCTCCTCTGCCCAATTTGCCTCCCATTCATTCCGGTCGCACTGCCATGGAGGGAGAGAGATGGAGAGTGATTGAGAAGAGGAAGAAGAAAAGGGAGAAATCCGATGGCGTCCCTTTTCATTAGCGACAAGCTGATTATCCACCAAACGACGTCACGACTGCGCGGACTGCCCGCGTTATTTGCCTTTCTGTTTATTTTCGGTTATTTTCTTTCTCTCTTCCGTCCCTTATTTCACTTATTTTCCGTCATTATTTTTTTTCGCGCTGTCGCGGAGCCCCATCCGTCTGCCTCCGTCGGCCTCATCCCTCCATCGCGTTGATCATCCCTCTCCCCACCGCTCTCTTTTTATTCCCATTCTCTTTCTCTCTCTCTCTCTCTCTCTCTCTCTCTCTCTCTCTCTCTCTCTCTCTCTCTCTCTCTCTCTCTCTCTCTCTCTCTCTCTCTCGCTTTTTTGTTTCACTCTTTCTCTTTGGCTCGCTCAAATATTTGCATGCGGCGGCGGGTGATATGGCAGCTGGTCGCTTTTGGATCTTTCGGAGGCGCGCCGGCCGCGCCGTGGTTCCCGTGTTCGGCGAGCGCCGCTCGCTTTCCTCCGCCAGGACAAGTACTCCGTCGCTCTGTCTCGGTCGCACTATACAGAACGCTGAGTGCGAGAGAGACAGATTCTGAGGCACTGTTCGGAATGTGCCTGCTGGCTCCAGGGGTGCGCGACGGGAGGCTGCAGCGGGAGCCTGCTCCAGGGAGCCGTCCGCGGGTCCACCAGGGGGACGACGACGGGGAGGGCTGCGCGCTGCGCGCAAGACCCGCGACAAACGGACCAACCCTTTCCCGTCCTCGACGGCCGGCTCGGCGTTCTGGCGGCTGGCAGCTGTGCCCGGCTTGGCCCGGCTGCTTCCACAGCGGCCAGGTCGGGCCAGGTCGGGCCAGGTCCCCAGCTGCCGTTCCGGAACGTCCCGGGTCCCTGGGCGACGCCGAGCGGAGCGAGTACGAAGACCTCATTTCCGTCCGATCCTGCAGGATGGCGGATCCTGCCCCTCTAATGGTACGTCAAGTCCCATGTTAATTTAGGGGCGCTGCCGCGCTGCTTGGCTGAGCCTTGGCTGGGCCGGCTCCTCCGCGGCGGCGGCTCCCGCCCGAACCTGGCCGTGGTCCCAGTCCAAAACGAATCGCGGGGAAGGGCGGCGGCGGGGGGACTCGAACCCGGGTAGGGGTAGGACGGGCTTATGTTTCCTGGGCCCGGTCCGGCCGGCCGGAGTGCCCCTACACCGCCAGAGCCGCGTTGTCCGGAGTGGAGCCAGTCCGCTGACAGCTATGCTAATTTCCTGCCCAGCTCCTGCTCGGCGTGGTGCGGGGCGCGGCGCGGCGCGGCGTCGCCGTGCCAGTAGTAATTACCCCGCCCCGCCCCCGCGCCGAGTTGACAGCGTAAATCCTACTTAGGTGCGTAGAAAAGCGCGAGCCTATTCACCCGGCCGCACCGCGGGCACCGCGCGGACGGACACACTGGTGATTTAACTCCGTGCCGCGCCGTGCCACGCCGCGACGGCCAGCCCCTCCTGGGAAAGCGACGGCTGGAGCCTCGCGCCTCGCGACAACGACTAGGCGGCCGAACCTCCCGGCGTCGGCGTCGCTCCACCATGAGGCTCCACGTGTGTGAACCGTGAATCACTCGCGAGGAAATAAAAAATGATGATAAATTTCCGCCCCCGCCGCGCGTCGCCGTGTTGCCGCGCGTCGTCTCTTTGAGCCGCGCGTTGCCGCGCCGGGATTGGAGGTTGCAGGATTGGACACCGCCCCGCAATCACGGCACCCAATTCACTGATTTGGCGCGAAAATAAAAGTGCGCGGGGAAAAAAGTGCGCAGAAAAAGAGGCGAGCGCGAAAATACAGTGCTTCCGGGGGATGGCGGCGCGCCGTGTGAGCATCCCGGAAACTCCGGGGACGCCCCCGGAGGCCCGGACGGTCGGGTATGGGACGGGCATTGGACGGGACTGGGGACTGGGACCGACTGGGACTCGCGGCGAGCTTCGGAAGTGCATCCGGGACTAACGCGGATCGATCCGGATGCAGAAGAAAGGCAGCAAAAGGGCCAAAAAGCGGGCCGGCCGACCCGGCCCTAGCCCGGCCCTGCTCGCTCATCCCGCTGGAGATAATGATCCTCGTCTGCCTGGCGGGCAGGCTGTCGTGGCGGGCAGGACTGCCGGGTGGTGCCAATGGCACAGCTTTGCATGAACAATTGCACACCGACGTGCGAGGCACGTTCGTCGGGGGAACAGGCCGAGCAAAACAAGCAGCGACACACACACGCGCACACACACGGTGCGCTGCTCGCGCTGCTCGTCTCCCTCGTCCTCGTCGTCGTCGCGTCCCCTCGCGCGGCTCCGCGGCTCCGCGGCCCGTCGATGAGGCTCGTTCTAATGACGCGGTGACACGCCGTGACTGCCATTACCGCGGTGTGCAGCCTGGCACAGCGTGGCACAGCGTGGCGGTGTGCATGTGGGCAGCTGCAACCCGAGAGGTGCGCGAGGGGAGGCAGAGCGACAAGGAAGGATGTGCGTCCCATGTCCGCGCGGTGGAGCGCAGAGCCTTCTTGTTGCTAGCCACGAGCTGGGGGCCACTGGCTGGGCACCGCTGGGCACCGCTGGGCTGGGACCACCGGACCGCCGCGGGGCTGACTCGGGGCAGACGGGCTGGCAGCATGCTGGCAGGCGGCCCGGGCTTAGAGTCCTGGACGGTCCTGGATATCCAGGGGGCTCAGCTGCGCGCTGTCCCGGACAGCCCGCCGGTGAGCGCGCCGGCTCAGTTTTCAGCCCAACTTGGTCTCTTGCGTGTTTGAACGGACTTGGGGCGTGATCGGCGACCTGCACGGAGCATCCCATAATCACACTTCCGGAAACCTGGCCCCGACATGTGGAGGGCATGGGGGCTCCCTTGGGATAGCCTGGGATGGGAGCGGGCTGGCGGCCGGGCCTAGCCGGGCCCCTACAGCGGAGGAGTTCCTTTGTAAATTTGGGCCGTAAGGGAGAAGCAGTTTGCCGAACTGTCGGGAGCAAGGCGAGCAAGGCGAGGCTCGGCGAGGCAAGGTGTACTGTTTGGCTAGGACTTTGGGGAGGAGCGTGAAACAATGATAAGGTTCCCCCTTCCTCCAATCGGGTTTCCCCCTGCGCGAGCTCCCCTGGGAGAAGGGGATAACTTGTATCCCGAAAACATTGATGAAGACGAAGTAAGTAAGTGCGTAAAAAGTTCCCTGTTTGGGAGCGTTTGTGCGGCCGTGGGCATGGGCTGTGCTGTGCCGGGCTGGGCCAAGGCTGGAGGGCGGGGTATGGTGACGTCGCGGGGGTGGCCGGTGCCGCCTGCCCAGGCCCTGCCTGCGCCGGCTGCCCGCCCTGCCCGCCCTGCCCGCCCTGCCCGCCCTGCCGCGCACAGAGGGGAATGATTTATATGGAAAACTGCGTGTAAAAACTTGGTGCCAGTATCAATTTTTGCTCCGAGATGGAGTGCGAAGACTCCGAAGGAGGACGCGCGGAATCCCCGCCAAGGACTCGCGCGCCGCGCCCCTCTCGATTAGCCTGGGGGAGACTCGTAGAGACTCGTCGCTCCGTCTCTCTCACACTCTCGGGCGGCCCGCGGGAGCGCGAGAGAGACGGCGCGATGAATAGGAAAGCACTGTTCGGAATCAGACTACAGGAAGGCGCCTCACAGTGGATTCCTGGCGCAATTATTACCCCGCGCGTCTCCTGTTTCGCCGCGTGTTTCGCGCTGGGGACTGAAAGGACGACTCCAGCCCTAATCTGTGACGGGTCAGGTCGTCGACTTGGCGCTTCGCTTGCTTCGCGAGCTTCGCGAGGCTTTGTTCCACATAACGCGCGTAATGGCGAAAGGGCCACTTATTTTCCCAAACAATAATAATGACAGCAACGCCCACGACGCCGGCAGCGGGCTGCGAGTCTGTCTGCGCGCAGGACTCGGCAGGACCGAGGAGGACACAAAGAGCGGGGAGGGGAGTCCTTCCAGTCCTTCCCGCGGCTGGCTGACCCCCCGCGGCCCCGCTCGCCAAAGGATTGCTGCCCGAACGCGCGCCTTAATTAATTAATAATTAATTCGAAAAATCTTAATTATTATCCCTTTGTTGGCCGCAGTGAGATATGACGGCGCCAAAGGTCGGCCCGCGCCTCGCGCTTTGGTGCTCTCTGCTGCTTTGGTTCTAGGCAACGTGTAATTTGGACTGTGCGTGCCGGGAGGGTCATCCAGGACGCCCACCGCGCCCCGCCGCGCCCCGCCGCGCCCCGCGCGCACGAGCAGGGAACGCCCCCTGCTGCAGGATATCCTCCTCGGCGCCGTCAAGGACCTGTAAGGAAGCCGCTCACAAAGACCTCCAAGCTGCTGCCCTGGGCGGGGTGGCTCGGGGCAGGCCGGGGCGGGGCGGGGCGGGGCGCGAGGCGGGGCGGGGCGTGTGCCCCGATTTGCCCGTGCGCCCCTGCATATTTATCAGAGATGTGACGTCACGTCAAACACACTCACACACGCGCACCCTGCTCAGCGAAAGCTGGAGCGGTGGTGGCGTACCACCGGGAAACGCCACTTCAGCCTCGGTTCCCTACGGTTCCCGGAGGGAGAGCCTCAGAGCCCGCACGGCCGCTCCGCTCTTGGATCTTGGGGCGGACCGGGCGGACCGGGCGGACGGCAGAAGCCTCCATAGAATCTCATCCCCACCGTCTTAGATGGACTTGGGCCTCTCCACTGCAGAGGCGGCCTCGCTCGACCTCTCTTCCGTGCACTTTCGTTACGGCCCTTCTGGACCTCGGCACTGTACATTGCCCCACCCCACCCTTGAGCCCCACCCAGGGCCCTCCGGTAGCCGAAAGAGAGACCTCTCCTCTACGTCAGCTTAGAAGTTTGAGCTCCCCTGCCTCGATTCGCACAATCCAATCCAGGCGCGCCTTCCGCGCATTCTCGGGAAGCATGGCCCCTTGGCCTTGTGCCCCCGCCCGCCCTCTTCCCTCCGCGCCCTCCACAAGGGGATGAAAGTCGCAGGCAACGTGTGAACCGGGCGCGCATTCAAACGCGTCGAGGACGATTATTTTAGAGCGGCCATTCATTTTCGGCAGGTTTTTCAAAGGGAAACTATAATGGCAGGTCGTCAACGCTGCACCAGTGCAGCATAGCACCCCCCGGGCCGCGATGTGTTTCGTCGATAAAAGTAAAAACGGCCCCGTCGGTGAATACACAAACGTTATTGTACGCGCGCATTTTTTCTTTCTGAACGCGCATTATTTTTATGAGCTTCCTGCGCTCGCCGTAGAGTCGCGCGGCGCGCGGTGCGCAGCATCCATTCTTCCCGTTCGGCGAATGTTTCCGGGCAGCATCGCCGGCTCGCCGGATCGGGGTGCACGCTTTGTGCGCTCTTTACCGGCAGCTGCTGCTGCCTGCACTCTGCCTGCACTCTGCCTGCACTCTGCCTTTCCGAGAGTCGTTTTCGTCGCTCTGTCTCCCTCGCACTCGAGGGTCGTCCCTTATGTGTGCGAGAGAGACAGCGATGATAACGACTCTCGGAATCAGCCTGCAGAGCCGCGCAATGACGGCAATGACCAAGGCTTCCTTCGCCTTACCTGCACGCGGCACAGTGCACACACAGTGCAGTGCACCAACACACACACACACACACACACACACACACACACACACACACACACACACACAGCGTGCCTTGCTCGCAATGCAGCCTGCTGCGATCATTTATACAGGATGGTCATGGTCAGGATGGCCAGGATGGTACGTGCGCTTTCAATCAGCTGTGAGGATTTTCGCTGCTTCAGCTTCTTCAGCTGCGGCCGGCTGATTCCGAACTGTCATGTCGTTGCTCTATCGCCTCTCTCACGCTCATGGGGCGTCCTGGGGCGTCCTGTATAGGTGCGAGAGAGACAGAGCGACAAAGTCTGGTCTGGTGCTGCTGCAATGCTCGGCAATGCTGCGCGCGGAAGACTCTGCGAGCGTTAGTTGAAAAACAAAAACAACGACAAAAAATAACAATAAACACAACATAACAACAACAATAACACAAGTAAATTTGGGATTTAATGGAAGCCGGTTCGTGTCACGTTCAACACATTTGAACGTAGATTCGCTTTCTGACGAATGTGTCGTCATCATAATACAGACTCAAATAACATTCTGACGAACATGACGTCACTTCGTCGAATAGCAGCGAAGAGGCCGCGCTTCGAGTTTCCGCGCAGGAAGTGCACTCTTTGGTGCTTTTGCCTGACTGTGATAAACCTTTTGTCCGACTTGAGGTCCGACTTGATGCTTGAACTCTGCCTCCGGGTTCGATTTGGCCAATTCATTTCCACATCTTTATTTTTTTTCTTCGCCAAAACTCTGTGTAGATTGATTCCGAGAGTCGTTTTCATCTCTCTGTCTGCCTCGCACATGTACGGGACGCCCCACGAGTGCGGTAGAGAGACAGAGCGACGGCGACGAAAACGACTCGCAGTCTGCCGCAGCGACCATGGCAGCGACGCCGCGATGGATGACCACGTCAAGCAAGATGTCCCCGATCCCGGGATGAGAAATGCAGCCTCCGTTCGCTTCATATCAGCGACCGAAAAATGGTGTAACGCGTAAGAAATGGTTGCACTACCTGTACAGCCAACACGGCGTGCCACGGCGTGCCACCCCGTGCACTTGTCAAACAACTCGGCCGTGATCCAGCAGGAAAGGGGGGCGGAGTACACTCCAGGGCATGACTGCCAGCCGCCGGGCCGTCGCCGTGGCGGCGGGGCGCTACCTAGGCGCTCCGGGCCGCCACCGTGAGACGCTTCTTGGGGTCCTCCTTGGGGCAAACCGAGGCGCCATCGCGCCGCCCGCGCCGCCCGCGCCAGCCCCGACCAATTTCCCGTACACTCCCAGCCAATCAAAGCACGGCTAAGGTTTCCCGGGGCCACGTTTTGGCCGCGATTGTCCCCCGGGGCTGCCTCGACCTGCTCGGCCTGCTCGGCCTGCTCGGCCTGCTCGGGGTGCGCGTTTTCTTGAGTACAAAAGGCGGGCGACCGTGCGAGGAAGGCAATACGTCACAAGGAGGAGGGTGCCCTCGTCTTGGGGTCCCCGAGGGTGCCCTTTTTGTTAGAGACACCTGTTGTTGTTGTTGTTGGCCAGGCATTCAGCCAGCCTCCCCTGCCTGCGGAGCCTGCGGAGCCTGCGGCCGTGCGGGTCAAGATGTCATTATTACCTCTGCGACTGCTAAACTCAGGCAGGTGCTATTAGGGTTTCGGAGCCAAGGAGGGCGTGGCGGGGCGCGGCGGGGCGCGGTGGGGCGCGGCGGGGCGGGGCGGGGTCGCCGTGTAGCCGCTGTGCTGCTCCCCCAGGATCCCAGGACGGACGGCCTTCCGACGGGGTTCGCGGAATAGAGGCCGGATTTCTGCAAGCTGCGGAGGCCCTCTCCCGAACTGGGCCATCCCTTATTATGTACTACGCACAGCGGGCGGATGGTTCGGACCGCAGTAGCGCTCACGGCCTTGACGAACTTGACTTGACCATGCTGCCAGCGACCCCGTTCGACCCGGGGGAATTCTGCGGGGGCGTCATAGTGTTTCAACCCCCTTCCCCTTTCCCCGGCGTCCGGGTCACATCACGCTCGGGACGACTCGGCGACATGGAGACCCCGGCGAAAAGGCACCCGGATCGCCTGGGTCGCCCCGGCGGGGCATGGCGGGGCGGGGCATGGCGGGCCGGGGCGGGGCATGGCGGGGCGGGGCATGGCGGGGCGGGGCATGGCGGGGCGGGGCGGGCCCGACGTCCCCGACGACGCCTCGCCGGAATCACGGGTGTTGTCTTTCGGGGTCACTCGGAACCGAGCTCGGAACATGGCATCGGGGAGAGGAGATCGGAGGAGGAGACCGAGGCAGCAATGAGCGTCCTGCGCGTCCAGCCAGGGGGCCGGGGCAGGCCGGGCCCACGGGGGGCCCACGGGGGCCCACAGCGGGGACCCGTGGCGCGGGGGAGGGACGGGCTGGGCCACGGCTGGGCCATGCACGCTTCGTTTCGCTCAAAGGGGCTTTGCTGTCCCCTCTGCCCCCTGTGCCCCCTCCGGCCCCTCCGGCCTCTCCGGCCTCACCGAGCCCAGGCGGCCGACGAAGCCCTGGGTGTCGCTTTACCATCTGACGTCGACGAGACGCGGATCCAGTATTTGCCCGGGTGGGAGCCTTCTGGAAGGCACCGGGCCCTGTCCGTGGGCCACAGTCGTGGACCGCCACAAAATGAATAAATAAAATGGCGAAAGGATGAAAAGTTGATTCAGGGGCGTTGCCAGAACCGTGAGCGTACCTCGTATGTACAGCGCCGCGCGCAGATGACACTTTTCATTCATCTCTCCCAACAAATTGCATCGAGAAAACGTTTTGACACGAACAACAAAATAAATCAAACGGCCGCGTGGTTTGGCTGGCTTGACGACGCCACTGCGTCGGCTCAGGTCTCCAGCACGGCCAGCACGGCCGCGGGGTCGGATCGGACTAGTATCATCGGACCCGTTTCCTGGGCGATCCGACCGGAACCGCGTCCAGACCAGCAGCCTGATTCCGAGAGTCGTTTTCGTCGCTCTGTCTCTCTCTCGCACCCTTAGGGAGGATCCCATGAGTGCGAGGGAGACAGAGCGACGGAAACGACTCTCGGAATCAGTCTGCAGTCCAGCCTCTCGAGAATAATAAAGCCGGTGCAGCCCGGCGCTGTGAAGCCCGTCGTCGGCTCGGGGGGTCCGGAGGTCCGGGGCGGCCCGGAGGCCCGGGGCTGGCGGCCGTCCTGGTGGCGTCGCCGTGTCGCCGTCGCGTCGCGCCGTCGCGCCGCGCCCCGTCTGGCTCTGTCTGGCCATTTTTCGTTTTTGTTCTCTCTGCCTGACGTGTCTTGTCCGCGCCCGGCCGCCGCCGTGCCGCCCCACTGTTTGCTCGGCACTGCACTCCTCGACCACCTCGACAGGCGAGCCCGGCAAGCCGGCAAGCCGGCCCTCCGAGTCTCCAACTTGGTTCGGGGCGCAACGGGACAACGAGACCCGAGGCAGCGGCGAATGCAGCGACAGCGAACGCACCGAGCAGATTAACCGACCTGGCTTTGGCTTTCTCAGAGACGAGCGGCTGCTTTGCAAAAGGAAGAGCGACCGAACCTCTGTCTCTCTCTCTCTGTCTCTGTCTCTGTCTCTCTCTCTCTCTCTCTCTCTCTCTCTCTCTCTCTCTCTCTCTCTCTCTCTCTCTCTCTCTCTCTCTCTCTCTCTTCTCTCTCTCTCTCTCCTGCGTGCCTGCTCATGAGTGCGAGAGAGATGGTGAGAAGTCTTTGTTATGAATCGAGCTTCCCCGGAGATAGGCAATTGGCTAGGCACTGTGCCCCTCAGCGCAGGCAACCGGCACGGCTCCACGATCTCCAGCAGGCCGCCGGCGGGGCGGGGCGGGGTGGGCCGCCTCGCCGTGGAAAGCGACTTGACGGAGTGGCGGAGAGTGGCGTAGTCGCGGACCGGCCTGAGCCGCCGGCTGTCTGGGCGACGAGGCGTGCAGTTTGCCGGCTCTAGGGCACTGGGTCCGTGCCGCGCCACGCCGCGCCACGCCACGCCGCGCCGCGGAGCCGCTGACCCGCGACCCGTTTTAACGGACGGGGTTGCTGCAGGCGGAGCAGGCGGAGCAGGCGGAGCGGTCGTGTTTTTCCGAACGTGTCCGAGTGTTCGTGGAGAAACAAGAGAAAGGAGGGAAAGGAGTAATTCGAGTGAAGATTCCTCCACATTGTCTGGCCGCCGTAATGTGTTTTGCGAATTATTCTGCTTCGGTCTTGTCTTCTTCTTCTCGGGGCACGAAAGGCCTCCGACGCGCCGCTTCTGGTCCACGCGGGGCCGCGCCGGCCCGGGCGGCCCCATGCCATGTGCAGCGTTGCCACCGTCAAGCGAGGAGACAGCTAAAAAACACGGACCGATGAGACAGGCCCCGCCCCGCCGGGCCCCGCGGCCATGCACTGTCCCTGTGCTTTGCATTTTCCATCATTCGATGCAGCTTTGATCATTATTTCATAGTGTATGTACAGCGAGTCCAGTGCGCCCCCTTCCCTCGCGCCTCCCCCTGACCCCTTCCCCTCTCCTCTCGCAGCTCGCCCGGCAACGCTGCCCCCTCCTCTCCCCTTCCCTATGCCCCTCACATGCAGGCCCTGCACGGCGTTGGCACGGCGTTGGCACGGCGTTGGCACGGCGCGTCGCGTAGCCCCTTAGCAACAACACGGTGCTATAGCATGCTATAGTCGGCGGAGGCCAACAGGCCCGAGGCGCGCCGCAGAGGCAGCGCTCCGCCCGCGGCCCTGGCACCGTCCAGCAGAGGCCTCGCCCGCGCCGCTTTGCGCGCAGCGACTATACACGGCCGCCGGGAGAAACGCCCGTCATCGCTCGGAAAGCTCAGAACCTTGCCGGATGATAATGAACGCAGGGCCCCGTAATTCGTGATTGCAGGTGCCTCAGGTGCGGGGCCCCCCGTCGTCCTCCCCCGCCCCGCCCCGCCCCGCCATGCCCCGCTGGCCGCTGGGAGTGTATTACCCACCCGCAGCCTCCCCCCTCCCCCCCTTTTCAAGAAGTTACACTCAGAAAAAGTTGAGTGCATGATTCAGCGCTGAAAAAGCACGACGCTGCCAGTATTCGAACCGAGGACGATGGCGACGAGGCCTGCCGTACCCCGTAGTACCCTACCACATCCGTGCCATCCTTCACCAAATGCGCGATCGTCCACACCAGGGGGAGGGCGGCAGGACTGCAGGACAAACGTGGACACACACACGCGCGCGCGCGCGCGCGCGCACCCGCGAGAAGTCAGGAGAGTGCTTTTTGAAAATTCGGTTACCCAAATTAATGCCCAACGCACACATGACACGCACACATAGAGGCGTAGACACACACAGGCCCGCACTCCCCTCCGCACACCGACGCCGCGCCACGCCGCGCCACGCCGCGCCACGCCAACACGGACACACACAGTGCCGGAGCAGCGGGAAAGCCCCGTGCATAATTAACGCCGCCCTCAAAATTACTCCAGGCGGCGGAATGTGCGATCAAGTGGCGCTTGTTAGAGGTTTAGGGTTTAGGCTGTCGGAACCTTGAACCCGGGCCTCGGGCGGGGCTTTCGGCCAGGGTGCCGCAGCCCCGCGCAGCCCGGGTTTTAGGTTCGGGGTTCGATCCAAGTGGCGTCCCATACCGCGCGTCCTGGGCCGGCAGGGCCGGCGTCGTCGTCCGGGCCCGGCTGTTTGCACACGCTAAGCTGCAGACTGATTCCGAGAGCCCTTTTCGTCGCCCTGTCTCTCTCGCGCCGACACGGGACGCCCCGCGAGTGCGAGAGAGCGACGATTAGAGGGCTTTCGGAATCGTTCGGGGGGTGGCCGTGGACCCCGACGTGGACGCGGCACGGCGTGGCGCGGCACGGCACGGCACGACCACGCTGCGGCAGCTGCAGGCGGCCTGGACCACTCTCTGTGCGCGCTGTGCGTAATGAAATTATCTCCGGTCATGTGCCGCTTGCGCGGCTTGCGAGGCTTGCGAGGCTTGCGAGGCTTGCGCACACAAGCATCGGGCCATGAGTGTTCACACACGGACAGGCGGGCGCACACACGGACACACACACACACGCGCGCGCGCACACACACAACACACACACACACACACACACACACAGACACACACGGCGTTCGCAATAATGGACGGTTCTTGAACGTATATACGAGCAACGGAAGAGCAAAGCTAACAAGCCGATCCGGCCCAGCGGTGCCAAGGGCTCCCAAAAGTTTGCCAAAAAGAGGAGAGGAGAGAGAAATGCCATACGAATAATCCATCAAGTCGGTCGGGATAAGTCGGAAAATTCGGGTGGGGGGAGTGGGAAATCGTGGCTGCGCTCGAATGAGCCCCGGGCAACACTGGTGTTTACTTCGGTTGAGCCTGCAGCGCGGTCTTCTCGATCTTCTCCAGCGGCTCCAGCGCGGAGCCCCGTGGAGCCCCGCGGAGCCGACACTACCAGTGCCCCGCGATAACGCAGTGCACCGCGGTCGTTGGACGCCGCGGTCTGCCAACAGAGATTCGGCCCCCAGCCTACACACACTCACACACGGACACACACACACACCGACACGTCGCGCGCCGCGGTTTCAAGAGGCGGTTCCCCGCATGGCGCGATACGGAAGCCCCGCAGCGCCAAAGTTGATAGTACCGCCAACTACCATTCAGACGCGCAAAAACCAAAAGCCCAGTGCTCATGCACGGACACGTGTGTGGGCAACACACACACAGAGCTCACACTCACACGAACGGACACGCTCCGCGCGTGTAACTGAACTGCGGGGCCTTATTTGACACTTGAGCGGCTCGGACACTTCGGCACACTGAAGGCCGGGGAGGGTGCGACACCTGAGGGGGAACGCCATCCTGCCCCACCCCGCCTCGCCCCACCCCGCCCCGCCCCGCCCCGCCCCGCCCACTTGGCGCGTACGTGTTAGGACACAGAGCCCAAATCAGATCCGGAGCGATCCGGATGCGGGTAGCAGAGGCAAGCAGAGGCAAGCAGAGGCTGGTGGGGCGGGGCCGGCAGGGCGGTAGCGCAAGGAACGGGCCTGCGGTGGCGTCGCGTCACGGCGTCACGTCACGGCGTCGCGGCGGACACTGCCGCCACTGTACAAGTGTTTAACGCTTTGCCGGCCTCGTCACCCGGGCCCAAAAAGACCATGGTGTGGTGTCACCGTGGTAGGAAAGATCGGGGAAGGGCGAGACTTTCCTTCGGGGAACGCTACGTTTTCCATTGTGGTTTCGCCCTCTAAGTCAGAAACAAAACACAGCTCTCATGACTTACTTTCATAGGAAAACCCTGGAAGCTGGGGGTAAAAGGCAACATCTCTCACAGGAAAAGTGTTTTTCCTCGGGAATTTGTATGCATACTCCGCCCCTCCTCCCACACTCCTTTTCAATTTCGCTACGATACGAACGACTTTTTCGCGCCTCACCACTACACTTTCGCCTCTCCCGTATCGCGCCTTATTCTTGTTGTTGTTGATTTGTTGTTTCGCTCTGAACGCTGCCCCGCCTCGTCCCTCCTCTCCTTATCGCCTTGTCAACACGCCAATTCACGCGCTGACCCATATAGAGAGACGTCTCGCCTCATTCAGCGAGTTCACGCGCCCATTCAAGGCCGTCTCAAATAAATGTCACGTTTTAAAAATAACTTTTATTTCCTATTTTATTATAGGGCGTCCCGGTTGTTCGTTATTTTTAAAAAATATCTAAATTTAAAGTTGTTAGTTGTCTTTTTTAGTTGAAAGGCAATGCAGTTTGCGCTTGTTTTTGTTTTGTTTTTGTTGTTTCCTGTTCGCGGGAAACCCTTCTCCGCCATAGAAGTGCAGTGTTCCTTGCGAGGGTTAATCCTCTGCCCGACGGACGACAAGACACGCCTGCTGCAGCCCCCTGCCACGCCACGCCGCGTTACGGTGGCAAATGCCTTAAATGCAATTTGAGCCAGCTGCACGCGGCGCGGCACGCCGGGCAGCACGGCCTGTGCTGCACTCTGCAGGTGCTGCCGGAAGCCACAAGCAAACGCCTCGACTACATACACGTTTGGCCAAGGACGGGGACGCCGCGGTGGGGCGGGGTGGGGCGGGGCGGCCTAAAGCCTCGGCGCGAAGCAGCTCAAGGCTCGGGCAAAAATGTTAATGTGATTCCCATGAAAACAGTACACACGAGCATTCCCGGTGAGCTGCTCGTCAGCTCGTCGAGCGAGTCCACAAAAAGGGATAGGAAGGAAGTCGGGGGCCGCCTCGCCTCGCCGAGCGGCGGCGCCCGGAGGTACCGCGCCGAACCGCCCAACGGATGACAAGAGTCAGACTGTCAAGGAGTCGCGGGTTCGAGTCCCGGCCGCGCGGCGGCTTTCTATAGGCAAACGCGCCGCCGCCACCGCACCCGCGTCGCTTAGTCCCGCTCAGTTTTCCAAGTTCAAGTGTAGGTGTGCTGCACCTGGCGAGTGGCATACCGCGGTGCGCCGCCACGCCCCGCCACGCCCCACCACGCCCCGCAACGAGGAGGCACCACGCGGAGCGGGACGCAGCGGCCAATTTGCATTTCCTCGCGCCGTGTGTGTGTGTGTGTGAGTGAGTGAGTGAGTGTAGGTGTGTGTTGGTTGATGAAGAAAAGGCCACGGGCACCCTGCGTCCCTCTCACCCTCACTAGCCTCTCTTTCACTCCGACCCCCCCCCCCCCTTTTCCCCCTCTCTCCCCTTACACACACACACAGACACATCACACACACACACACCTACACGCAGAAGCACACACACACACACACACACACACACACACACACACACACACAAGCAGTGTCGTGCTCAAGGCCCAGCCCGCAGCAGACCTCGGCCACCACGCCGGTTCTAGAAGCGCGGCCTTGGGGTTTGGGTTGCAGACAAGTCCGCAGTGTTTGCACATACACAGCGCTCCGCGAGTCCCCCCCCCCCCCCCCCCCGGCTTGTCCAGTTCCCTCCAGCGCCCTCCTCTCCCCTTCACCGGGTCACTCGGCAGGACTTGCACGTTGCACGGCGCCAGCGAGCATTAGTGACAATGAGTGGGACACGGGTGGCCGTCGCGACGCCGCCAAGGAGGGGGAGCCGAGCAGGACGACGACGGCGATGACGACGACGAGGTTAAGCTCGAAGCGGCGGCGGCGGAGGCAGCATCCAGCGGGACTTAAAATTCTATGCACTTCCTACGCGTACGACGCCTGGAGGGAACGGCGACGCGCTGGGGAAGGTCAACTAAGTCAAGTAGCAGGCGCAGCCTGCGCAGCCCTCCAAGTACTGTAGCGTGTGAGTGTGCGTGTGTGTGCGAGTGTGCCTGTGCCTGCCGCGTGATCAAGCGCGACCTAGGCCCGGCCCGGGCGTCATCGCACTGTCGGGGCCTCTCCGTGTCTCTCTGTCTCTCCGCCGCCACTCCATTGTCACGCAGTCGTCACGACGCCTCTTATCGGCGGGGCTGGCGGGGCTGGCGGGGCGCTGCACTGCTGAGCCCCGGCCGCCGACACGTGACAGGTACTCGACGAGCACGCCGAGCGCCGCGCAGCGCCGCGCAGCGCCGCGACGACGGCCGGGCTTTGTGAGAGCGTCGTCGCGTGGTCTCTCTCCCTCCGCGCTCCGGTGGGGGCTGAGTTCGCCTGGTGTGGGAGCGAGAGGGCAAACCGGGAGCGGCGGCTCGGCTAGGCAGGCTGGCGGGCTGGCTGGCGGGCTGGCTCGCAGCGTCATACATTACACACCATTAGGCTGAGCCCGGCCGATAGCACGCCGTCGTGGCCCGCCGTCCCGCCGTCGTGGAGCTCGCGGCCAGAGAGAACCGCCCCTCGTGCAGCCCCGCCCGCCCCACCCCGCCCCGCCCCGCCCGTTCCATCAGAAAGAGTGCGCTCCGCGCTGCGCAGAGCTGCGCCTGCAGGTGCGTCTAAATTGTGACCCGCGCGGCCCCACCGCTCTCTCCGGCCAGGGCACCCCGTGGGCATGGCAGCCCCATGGCAGCCCCCAGCGGGGCCACTCGATAAAAGTCGCATTAGCGAGTGGCGTGCCCTGCGAAGCGGCCGGGACAGTTTGGCTCGGTGCGTGGCGTGGCGTGGCGTGGCGTGGCGGGGCGTGGCGGGGCGTGGCGGGGCGTGGCGGGCGTGGCGGGGCGTGGCGGGGCGTGGCGGGGCTGGGCGGGGAGGGCGGGGCGGGGCGGGGCGGCGGGGCGCGGCGTGGCGCGTGGCGCGGCGCCTCCAGCGGGACGGGCCGCCACGGCCAGGCGGTGACAAAAACTTGGATGGCGCTCCCCGCTTCGCTCCCCGTCTCTCTCGCGCATCTCGACGGGCACATCAGGGAAACACGCGCGCTGCCAAATTCGGGGAAAAGTTGTAACCGCGGGCGGCGGGAGTCGAGAAAAATAAAATAAGAGGGCGAGCCTCCGGGGGGGAGTCGAACCCGCGACGAGCGTGTGGGTGGACGCGGAGCGCGCGGTGGCGGCGGGGGTGACCACGGCGCAGGTGGCGGTGGTGCGCTATGCGGCTGCGGGCTGATTCCGAATGGAACAACTGTCTTCGTTGTGTCTCTCTCGCGCGCATGGGGCTTTCCTTATGGTTGCGAGAGAGACAGAGCGAGCCGCGGGTGCGCGCGCGTTGCAGCGGCGCGGCTGGTTCTAGAGAGATGCCGCTGGAGATATTGAGATGACTTATTTACAGTGAGGGCTCCATGTTGGCTGCGTCCCGGTCTGCAGCCGCACAGGCGGACTCAAAACCGGTTGCTCCCATAACTTTGAATTAAGGAGACTTTCCGCCACAAAAGCCGACACAAGCTGAGCCCCGCCGCAAATGCAGCGACCTATGAGCTCCGCGCCGCACCACGCCCGCCAGTATATTTTGCATTTTAATTTCCCTTCAACGAGAATAGTCCATCTGCATGCACTAGCCTCGCGAGCATTCCCCCCTCCCTCCTTCGCCGTCTCCCTCGGCTCGGCTCCTTGCAGACTTCCGCCGGAAGCCAGCTGCCCTAAATTCGTTTCATTGTGTTTTTCCTCGCCTCTGGGCCAGGCCGCCCAGGCTGGCTAGGCTGGCCGCGCCGCGCTGGAGGCCCACCAGTGTGCCCACCAGCGTGTCGCCGAGTCATATGGTCATTCTGCATTCTGCTGGCCTTTCATTCCGGCGAACGGCCAAACAGACAAAGGCCTGGCTGGCTGGCCCGGCGTCACGCGAAGCACGCCACTGACGTCAGACCCGTCCGTCAGGGGCGCCACATCGGGCTCCACGTTCAACACGATGAGAAATTTAGAGCGTCGCGACACGCCACGCCCCGCCACGCCCCGCCTGGCCTGTCTAGCCGTGTGCCTGATAAGCTCTAGACGAATACGAATGCATGTAACGACCGGGCAGGCCGACCGGCCGGCCGCGGGGCCGCGGGGGGCGGCGGCGCGGCGGCGCGACCAAGTTGTCTAGACCCGTCGCTCGCAATTTTTCATGCCGGCTATTCCCCCTCCTCCCCTTCCCCTTTTTCCGTGCCGAGCGCCTATTCGGTGAGATTATCCTGACCACGCGGGGCACGCGGGGCCCAGCCGCGCACCTCTCAGGTGCCAAGAGGAGCCCCCTTTTCCCTCCCCCTCCCTTCCCCCGCCTGCACTGCAGTAGTGCTGCACCGGCCGCCGACTGTCCGCCGACTGCCCGCCGCACCTGCGGACGCACTCACTTCATCAATCAAATTACAAAACCAACATCCTGCAAGTTTTGATAACGCCCGACTGCACTGCTGTACTGGCTGTGCTGCTGTGTACTCCGATGCGTGGCTCTGATAATGACACCAGGTGACTCATGCGCCGCGACGCGCGTCGACCGGCTTTCGTCATCATTCTTTCTACCTCTCAAGTGCACCCCATTAAGCGCGCATGCGATTTGCATATTATTCGTGTAGAGTATTACTACGTACGCTTTAATGCAGTGTCATGCTATGATGAGTAACTGACGTCCAAAAATTGTCGGTGTCCGTGTTGTGGTGGCTCTGCCCGAATTCCCAACCTACCTGAGCGTAACTTATGCATGCACAGCGACGGAAAATACAGTACAGTGTGCTCGCTTGCTCCGCTCCTTTTCCTTTTTCAAGGAGCGTGTTTTGCTTGTCGGAGAGTGACAGCCCGGCGGCGCCGGCAGCGCCGGCAGCGAGCCACCCCCTGTATTATCCCAATTAATTTTTAACGCCCCTCGGAGGCGGATTTTTGTCCCGCTCCGCACCGAAAATAATGACCACTACTCCCCCCTCTCCTCAAAGCTTTCCCCGCAGTGCAGTGAGCGACATAATATCCGCGGCCGTCGTGTTCTGCACCGAAATTGGCCGCGAACGCCGTTACTATTGCAGGCGCTGTCAGCCCAGCCAGGCCGGGGACAGGACAGTGGACGTTGCGGCGCCGGGCCGCCGACCGACTCCGTCGCTCTGTCTCTCTCGCGCCCGGGCGCAACGCCCCACGAGTGGGAGAGAGACGGAGAGCCGGCGGCGGCCGGAGCTAGGCGTGCTGCACCCGCTGCACCAGGCCGCTTCGCTTCCGCACCTCGCCGTCGACCAGCTGCCGTCCCGGAGCTCCCCCAGCACGCCCTGTTGTGTCATCCCCGAGGGAGCAGGACGCCGCCAGGACGCCGGGACGGCGCGAGGACGCCGCTAGGCCGCGAGGACAACGCGAAGGCGCCGCCAGGACGACTCCAGGACGACGCCATGCTCACAGGACGCCAAGACGACTCCAGCACGACGCGAAGACGCCGCCAGGACGCCAGGACGCCGGGCAGCAGGATCTGGCCGGAATCGGCGGCCAGGTCAGGCCGGAGGGACGAAGGAGGAGTCGTCTTGCAACGCGGCTCACGCGGCCAACCAAGTTCTCGAGGGTTGCATCATTTATCGTAAACGGACGGGGTAACAGAGCAGTCACAAAAGTAAAATGCGTGAATGGAAGGAGGCGGCGTCGGATGGGACAGCCAACGCTTTAATATTTCAGCATTTCGGCCGTGACGTGTGTCTCGGAGGGACGAGCGGACGAGCGTTTCCAAAAGGGGTGCGGGGTGAATTCGGAAACCCACTCCGGAGATCGGTGTCCAAGCCGTGAATAAAAGTCCACCGTTTCGTTGGTTGCGATTTTGTTCTAGCAGTACGTACAGCGGGGCCTGCGTGGCAACAGACCTGCTCTACCGGCGTGTCATGTGGCGTGGTGGCTCATCGGCCCTGCACCGCAAGCCGCGGCAAGCTGCCCAGTGTGCCAGCCTGCCCTGCCCAGTGTGCATGATGTGTTCGCTCGGTGCAGCCGTGCAGCCATCGATACGAAAGGCTTGATAAAGCCCTCGCGACGCCCCCGCCCTGCCTCCCCGCGCCAGGCTCCTTGTTGTGTTGCCATGCCGGCCGGCCCGTCGCTCTGTCTCTCTCGCACGCGTGTGGCGTCCGGCAGGGTGCGAGAGAGACGAGCCTGCTGGTGTGTCCGGGTGTGGCCGCGCGGCCACTGACATTGCTCGCCCTATGGATGCACGTTGCACGCCGTTATCGCCATGCCGCTCTCAAATCCGGCATTTCGGATTTCGTCACGTCAGCCTGTGCCAAGCGACTGCCAAGCGACTGTCTCTCTCGCACCCTCACGGGCGGCACAGTGAGTGCGACAGAGACGGTGCGACGGAACGACTCCTCTGAATCGGTCGGCTGTTTCGTCACGAGCAGCCTCTTTTACAGCCGCATCCCCCAGCAGGTTTCATCCCCTAGGGTGTGCATCCTGCGGCATCCTGGGAACGGGAGCCAAAGCCGCTAGCCGCTGCTAGGCTGGCTTGCCCAGGCGAGGTGTTGCTCAATATAACCAACCCCCTGCTGCAGCGAGCTCGCTGCGGTGCCGAACAGCCCTTTCGTCGCTCTGTCACTCTCGCTCTCACGGGGCGTCCCGCGGGGCGCGGGAGAGGCGAAGCAAGCCAGCGAAGCGAGACAGTGGCTGGTCATTTATTGATGGCTGCTCGATGCTCGGCCAGTGCTCGGCATGCATGCTCGGTCAGCGCGGCGCCTTCAGTGTCGCCAGTGGTGGATCCAGGCCTTTGGTGGGGGGGGGGCACTTTTTCACTTCGTACTTACAGGGGCAAAGTATGGCTCCTTGCCTACCGTTAGGCGGTTATCAAGGTGTCATGGGCCTGGCTGCTGTAGTGTCATGCACGCCTGAGTGTCGCCGCCTACAGTGTATGGCGTCTGCATCTTTGAACACACGTAGCGGAGACTCCATTCATCGTGTTGCACAAATAACGAGGAAAGTCAAGGGACTTGCGCGGAAAAGAACGAAAAATAAATGAAGCTACTTCGTGCCTAAAATGCGCGGTCGACCCCACCAGGTCCGCCAGGTCGATGCTACTATTGCCGACACTGCCGACGACGCGACGTGGGGATGCATGCGTGTTTGCTTTGAGCCGCCCGAGTGGAAAACCTCATTTCCGTTCACTTCGTTTTCCGCCTCGGAGCTTTGTATCAAACACTTTGGGCCGCCGCCGCGCCCGCCGCGGTCTCTCCTCTCCTTGGCCCGTCCCCGCGACGAGCAGAATCGCCCACCGCCTCTTTATCGGGCAGCCACGCGGCTGGCTGGCCGGCCGGACTCGTCGCGACAAGCAGCTACTCGTTTCTGCACGTTTGGTCGCGTTTCCGCCGTGGCTCATCGGCACGGTCCGCACGGTCATGGCCGTCTCGGCCTTCGCGGGCCGGCCGTCGCACTGCAGGCCCGCAGACTGAGAGTCGTTTTCGTCGCTCTGTCTCTCTCGCACCCATCGGGCACCCATCGGGCACGCCCCGTGAGTGCGAGAGAGACAGCACTGCCGTCGTGACTAGACTCGGGACGCTTCGGCCCCCGGCACCGTGACTCATGGCCATTTATAGAGCGGCGTGGCTCGGTCGCTGTCAAACGAAACGGAGGCATTATGCAAAAATGGGAAACGTTGCGAGCGAATTGCGCGAGCTGGTGCGAGAGGATTGCGCGCCTGGGGATTCATTCTGGTGCTTTCTTGCTGGGCGGGGCCGGCGGGGGCGGGGCCTCCATGTCGCGCAGAGCGAGTGAATAATTTCCCAGGTTTCGGGTATTCGACAACCCGAATCTGAATCTGCAGCCTAATGTGTCCTTAGCCCTGTTTTGCTTCGGCGGGTCGACATTCGGCCGACAGGCGCTGTGTCACCCTCAAAAACAACGTCGCGTGGCACGACGCGACGCGACATGTATGAATTTGGCGAAAACAGGTTGTTTCTTTGAATGCCGCTGTCGCAGCGTCGCGCCTCCGCGCCGGACAGGACAGGCACATCAGCGGAATCGAAGCGGCCGCCATGGCGCGCCAGCCCCTCGCCCAGTCCGCTGCAGACCGCTGTCGTTTCTATCTCTCTCCCACCAAAACGAGACGCCCCATGAGTGCGATCGAGACAGAGCGACGAGGGCAGTGAGCGGAATCAGCCTGCTCACGGTTGGCAACCACGCCCGACATTTCAATCAACGAACCAAAAGCCGACCTTCGGTCCGATTGGTCCGATGTTCTGATTTTCCGAATGCCACCGAAAGCGACAAGAGCACCCCTAATGGCGAGCATAGCATATCGCGGCAGAGTGGCGACGGCGGGGAGAGTCGGGGAGAGCACTGTATCGCCAGGGAATTCCACGACTCACGACCGAATCGGTTCGCATTGCGTCAGGTTGGCAGCAGTGGGGCCAGCCGGGCTAGCCGGGCCAGCCAGGCCGCCTCATCTCAATGATTCAACGTTTCCACCCTCAGCTTCTTGTCGGGAGTTTTCCCAGTGTGCCTCGCCTCGCGTCGAGACCGGTCATGCAGAGCGTCTCGACTCGCTCATTACAGATGGAAGAGCCCGCGCCAGTCGCGGAGACACGGAGAATCGACCAGCGCGGCGTCGCTCCGTCTCTCTCGCGGGGGCGTCCTGAAGGAGCGCCCCGAAGGAGCGCCCCGTAGAGGTGCGAGAGAGACAGAGCGACGATGCGCTGTCCGGAATCGCCCTGCAGACGGCAGACGACGACCAGGGGCGGGACAAGGGCGTGGCCGTACGGGACGGGACGGGGGGCAGTGGCGGCCGAGCTCGCGGCCGAGCCATGCGGATGATACGGAATGATGCAATCGCACGGCACTCGTGTGTAGACGTGTTGAGTTGTCCGCCCCGCCCCGCCCCGCCCCGCCCCACCACGCATAGCCACGCCGGGGCGCGATACGACACGTCTGGCCCGCCTCGCGTCGCCTCGCGTCGCCTCGCGCTGGGCGCATGGCAGCGAGAAAGCCTTCGCTTGGCGCGCTTTTTGACCCAGATGACAGCGAGATGACGGTGTGCGATAGGGAGATCGCGGCGGCTCGGCTTGCCCGGCCCCCGCCCGGCCCGTCCCGTCCCGTCATCAGGCGGCGGAGCGGCGGAGCAGCGCCCTCGCGAGCCGCGCCGCCGCGCCAATTTTTTATTATTTCCCGAAACTGTCGGATCTTTCGTGTCAACAACGAGTCAACACCTCGGGCACACCGGCACGGCCCGCGCGTGTTTGACGAGACCGGGCGGGGAGGGGCGGGGAGGGGCGTCGGTACACGCGTGAGCCCCGATACTCACCGGCGGGAACGGGCGGGAAGCGGGTGCGAACAAACACCAAAGCAGGTTAGGGTGAAGGTTAGATTAAAGCCGGCGGCACTCGACGCGCGCGCGGGCGTCGGCTCCAATTTTTCGACAGTCAATTATTTTTAATTAAAAGCGAGCAGATATTCCGCGACACGATGAGAGGCGGTCCACTGTCGAGAGGTTCGGATCCACGTTATACGGGCCCGCTCCCTCTGCAACGCCCTCTGTGGCCCTCACGCGTCGCCTCACGTGTTCCGATGCCTCGGCAGCACCGTCGTGCAGTGCTTTATCTAAACCACGCGCCGCAGAGCTACGACTCCAAGGGTCGTCGCACACACTTTTTCTTTTGGCGCCAACAGGGTGACCGGGCCCTGGCATGACCCTGGCGTGGCCCTGGCTAGGTCAAGGGCACGCGGTCAGCCGCCGCAGTGGCAGCACGGCCGCCGCACGCTGGACTCGTGGACTCCGCCCGGCGGAGCGCGTGAAGCGGCCCTTGACCAAAGACACAACTTCCGCAACATTTTCGAAAACAAATGCGGCGGCCCTTGCTCGTGCACGGTGCTTGTGAGCGCGTCGTCGGCCGGGCCGGGCCGGGCGTGCCCGTGCCGCCGTGCCGCGGGGCCGGCGTGCTGGCGTGTCGCGCACCTGAGCGCGTTGATGACTCAGGTGGTACCGATGGAGAGAGAGGACGCTGCACCTCGCCGTGCCCCGCCCCGCCCCGCCCTGCATCGTGATTCACTATGGATGACTCAGGGCCCTGCCACGGCCCTACCAAGAGGGCAGCACCGCCGCCCCGGCAGCGAGAGGACAGGGCCGAGTGCGTGGTGCGTGCACCTGGGGTTGTCTCTCGAGGCCGCCCCCAGCAAGGCCCCTCACTCTCCTCTAGCCTCTCGCCCTCGCTCTCGCCTCGCTCTCACCCTCAGAAAACAAGGGCTGCCGAGCCTTCCCTGCCAGCGCGCCGGCTCGGCGCCAGCGCCACGTCTCGCAAGCGCATAATGTGCAGTCAAGTAGTCCGGCTCCTCGGCCACGTCGGCCACGTCGCGAGCAAGGAGATGCAGGCCCTGTGCCTACACCGGCGGAAAGAACTAGTGCGCCGCCCACCCCCGCACCGCGCCACCGCGCCCCGCCCTGCCGCCGCCGCGCGCCCTCGACGGCTCAGGCCGAGTACGGGGAGGGGAGCATTAGAACCCCTGGCCGACTTGAAGTACTAGTGCGCCAGCAGGGCCAGCAGCTAGGGGAGGCCGGCCGGGAAGGTGAAAAAATGGGGGTGGGGTGGGGGCGGTCGAGGGGTGGCTGGCACTCATTATTTCGATGCTTACACCCCGGCGAAGCACGGCGAAGCACGGCGAAGCACGGCGAAGCCTCACCAGTCACCTGTAAAATCGGAATCCGCCTCGCTGCGGGGCCGAAACAGGCCAGCTGGGCGCGGTGAAGGGGAGGGGGAAGGGGAGTAGGATATTGCCGCCTTTATTAGCGGCGAAACCCAGCAGGCCCTCAAAGGGCGAGCGGTGATACACTTTTATTCGTTGCATTTGGACTACAATGAGCAGCCCCCCGCTGCGCGTTGCGACGCCACGGCCCGGCCTCGCGGGGCGGGAGGAGCGGGGCGGGGCCGCGCCAACGCGCTCGCGGAACTCATAATAAAGTATAAAGTGGTACGGAACACTCCTTCATTGAACAAAGTTTGGGCCGCGGCGCGTAGCCTAGCTGGCAGAGCCTTGCCATGCCTTGCCGGCAGAGCCAAGCGGCTGCACCTCATATTGGCCGTGCCGCCGGGCCTTGGCTTTGCCTTGGCTTTGCCTTGCCTGGTCCGGGGCCGGGCCGGGGCCGGGCCGGGGCCGCGGGGAGAAGTTGCCGTCTCGAGTTTGAGAGTCTTTCAAAGAGCCGCTGCCTTATGCTGGTGTATCGCGGGAGGCGCTCCACGGCCTCCGCGGCCTCCTCGGCGTGCTCAACGTGCTCGCTGCTCCGGACCGTGACGAGCCGCGCAGCCGCGCCGCCAGATTAGCGGTGTGGCAGCACGAGTTCACCCCCACGGCAAACACCTCCACCTCTCGGGTCTCGCGGGTCTCGCAGGTCTCGGGGAGATGGAGATAGCGCGGCGGTGGCGCGCACCTGCTTCCTCGAGCGGACCCCTCACCCCGACCTCACCCCGACCTCACCCCGTTCGCGCGTCTAGCGTCTACGCGTCTAGCGCGTCTAGCGCGTCTAGCGCTGAGACGCCTGTCTTGTCTCGACGAGGCCCAGCCGAGGCCACGGAATGGCGGAGGCCTTAGCCTTAGCGAGGCGTGTGATTGCCAAGAGATTAGCCGCTGCGACCGCGCCCCGCCCCGCCGCGCCTCGCCCCGCCGCGCTCGCCCCGCCCCGCCAGGCCGTCTCGCCTCTCGGCGCTTCGCGCTTCGATAAGGGAAGCGCACGCGCCGATCTGATAGCAACCCGTCTGTACGCAGCGCCTAGACCGGGCGGGCCTAAGGCGGTCTAAGGCGGCCGAAGGCGAGGGCAGGTTGCCTCGCTGCCGCTCGTTGCCGCTTGCTCCCGAGCCCAGCCTGTTCAGCCTGCGCGGCTCCGCCATGGCTGGGCCTAGGCCTAGGCTAATGGTGTGAGCCGTCCTGTCTCGGCGAGCGCGCGGAGAGAGCGAGAGAGCAAGCGCTTCCGATATTGGCGCTTCTATAGTCGATCCGGCGTGCTTGTTGGAGCGGCGGAGCGGCGGAGCGGCGGCATGGCGGACGAGGTGAGGCTTTCGGCCGGCGGCAAAGCAGGGCACACTCCGCACACTGATTCCGAGAGTCTGCCTCCGACTCCCTCGCACTCGGCGCGTCCCGTAAAAGTGCGGAAGAGACGGAGCGACGAAAAAGACTCTGGGAATCAGTTTGCTGGTCTGCTAGGGCAGGCCGATATGAATCACACGCCGGCCAAGTGACCATGGTGCAACAACTTGTGATTATTGTGAACAAACACACACGTCGTTGTCGTTGGCCGCCGCCCTTGCGTCCTGACGCAACGTCTCCGACCGTCCCCGTCGTCGCACCGCGCCCGCCATGCTCGTCTTCTTGTTCGTCTTCTTTATCGCTGAGGTGTGGAGTGAGGCGGCGGCCGAGGAAGCCCTGCTGCTCCTCCCGGCCCCTTCCCTTGCGGGCCTCGGCCACTCTCTCTTCCCCCCCTCTCTCTCCTCTCTCTCTCTCTCTCTCTCTCTCTCTCTCTCCCTCTCTCCCTCTCTCCCTCACACACACACCAATAACGTGAGTGCGAGAGAGGAGAGAGAGAGCTCCACGGCGCGCGCCTACCGGCCCGTCAGCCACCCGTGCGCGGCGCGCTGCCTACTGCCGCCTGGAGAGAACGCTGCGCTGCGCCGGCCGAGCATGCCAGCCAGAGATGAAGGAAGGGACCCGCTCCCGCTCCAGACCCGCCACCAATTCAAATTTTATTTTTCTGTTCCTTCGGACTATATCGCACACTGAAAATGGGCGACATCGTAAAGACCCCCGCGCTCCATGGCCCTGGTGCTGTAGAGAGGTCTCCTCCCGCACGCCGGAAGGTCGCTCGGCAGGCTGCAAGGCAACCCGACCTCGCCGCCTCGCCTCTGCCTCTGCCTGACGCGGCCTGACCTAACTTTTTCGGGAGGGTGGGTTGGTGTAAGCAACGCGAGGCAGCGGGGGGGGGGGGGGGGGCTGGTAAAGGGTTCTGGGCGTCAAGCGCGTTCCTTCCCCACCCTTCCGATAAATCTGCTGCATAGCAGCCCTAGTCCCTCTCCCCCCCCTTTTCCCTCCCGCAACAGGACGGGGAGCGCGGGGCGGGGCGGGGCGGGGCGGGGCGGGCCGAGGGGTGCGTTCTGTGTGGAAAACACTTCTTTCACCCGTTTTCGGCGCGAGAGTTATGGCGCGGGGAGACGGCGCATTTAAAATGCTGCTACATTCGGCATGTCACGGCCGGCGCGACGCGGCGACGGTCGAAGCAGAGCCAGCAGCAGCAGCAGCCAGCCAGCCTAGGCGCGGCGAAGGAGATCGTCGGGCCGACTAGAAGATAAAACACGGCGTAAAATATGAATACGATGTCCCCCAACGCCGCGCCTCGCCGCGCCACGGCCTGCCTGCTTGTGTTTTATCTTTTTTTCGTGTGTCGGGATGAAGAGGCAGCGAGGCAGCGGGGGTGGAAGCGAAAAAATCAGCGGCAGCGAGGGAAGGACGCATGCGCATGGCACTTGCTCGCTTTTCTTTGAGAGCTTCGCGCGTCTTTGTGGCTCTGGCATGTGAGCTGGCGTCAGTGTGTGCGTGCGTGTGCACATGTGTGTGTGCGCGCTCGCATTACCCGCTTTGCGTTTGTAACGTATGTTCAGGCAGGTAGGCATGCCTGAGGCTGGCTTGGCCAGGCTTGGCCCGCCCGCTCCTCCAAATTGGGCCGTGTACACTGCAAGTTGGCGTGGCGTCCAGGCTGTCATTACGAGCTGCGCGGTGCCGATCGGCGTTCTCATCGCTCTGTCTCTCTCGCGCCTGAACGGGACGTCCCGTGAGCACGAGAGAGACGGAGCGACGAGAGCGTTGTTTTCGGTATCGGTTTTCGGTGCAGGTAAACACCCCTCTTTCTGGCAGAAGACGACTTTCCAATTTCCTCTTTTTTCTGTTTTTTCTTCTTTTTTTTCTTTGGGCTGTTTGCCTCACTTTTGGCGAGGCTCAGGGCTCGATGAGGTAGTCACAGAAAATAAAGACAGCGAGGAATACACAACCCTTTGGGCGAGGATGGAGCTGCCAGGCCTGGCCAGCCCGACCAGGCTGGAGGGCAAAAGCAGCTTTGGCAGGGCCCTAGCGGCGCGGCACGGCGCGGCGCGGCGGGGCGGGGGTGTCGCGAGGCGGAAAAGGCTATTTCTTTTCCTCTCCTCGACTCTGCTTTCCCGGCCTGGCGACGTGTAATGCCGTTCCACCAAAAGCAAACCCTTCTTGGAGCGCCTGCCTCGCCGTCCTCGCCGTCCTCGCCGTCCTCACCGTCCTCGCCGTCCTCGCCGTCCTCGCCGTCCTCGCCGTCCTCGCCGTCCTCGCCGTCCTCGCCGTCCTCGCCGTCCTCGCTGCCTGCAAATAAATCCCGAGACAAGAAGCGACGGCCGCGGAGTGGCCATACCCGCGGCCCCGCGGCCATTCAGGGACAATTAATGTCGCTGGCCGGTCCGCGGTCCGCCGGTGCGCGGCGTGGCGTGTCCCTCCTCCAGGACCCTGGACACGCAGGACAGCAGTGGGCAGCGGGCGGCCCCCCCACCGTCCTCCGTCCGAGAACAGAACACAGATACGAGCGATGTCTCGTCATCTCGTCATCGATACAACTCATTGATGTCTATAAAAAGAGCTGTCGCTCCGGCCGCGAGTTAGGCGAACAAAGAAGACGAATGACCAATGAATGACACCGAGGAGCAAGGGCAGGCCAGGCGGGCCGTGAACGCTCAAGCGGGGGCCGTTTTGACACCCGGCTAAAATTGGGATAGGGTCTGGTCTGGTCCGTGCGCTGGGGACGCTCCCCTTGCTTGAGCTCGAAGGAGACCCGACACACGCACTGGTGCGAGCATGACGCCCTGCTCCTACATACACTCGTTAGATACTCTCTCTCTCTCTCTCTCTCTCTCTCTCTCTCTCTCTCTCTCTCTCTCTCTCTCTCTCTCTCTCTCTCTCACTCACTAGGAGTGAACGGACCCCTCGGCCCTGCGACCGGAGGCGCCCCGGCGTCCTGGAGATTAGTCATGAGGCACACCCCGAGGACGAGGACGGCCTCGGTGCTCTTGGTGCGCGCGGCGACCGGAGCGCGGCCGCGCGTGTCGACGGCTCGGCGGCTCGGTGGCACAGCGGGCAGGGTGGAGGGCCTGCACGGCCTGCACTGCAGCCTGAAGGCGGGGGTGGCCGCCAACGCCGCCAAGAGGAGCGCGAGGGGGTCCCACGCCTAGGCTGTGCCGAGCGGCTGTGCCGAGGCCCGCGCGCACAATGGTTTGGCGTGTGCGGAAACGGCAAGCGACGCTGCATCACTTTTTGCACGGCCCGCGCTCCCCTTGCCGAGCACACAGTGCGCCACACAGTGTGCCACACACACGCCGCCCCCTCTCCTTGATCCTTCCCGAACCAATCATCCCCCCCCTCCTCATTCGGGGGTTGCTATTGCAACCACGCTTTTCTTTCGCCGCGCTACCGCCACACCGCCACCAGAGGCTTGAGCCGCCCGCCGCCCGCGTTGCACCGTGCCGCGAGCCGCGAGCGCGCGCGTGTGTGAGCGAGAGAGAGAGAGAGCTTGTGTGTGCGCCGCGGCGCTTGTATGAGAGAGAGGGAGAGCATGTGTGTTGCCGGTGTGTCGCGGCCGGTTTGCCTGCCCGCCAGCTCGGCCGGACCGCCTTTCCTTGCCTGCACAAATTATCCCCCCCTCCCTTGCCTCCCCGCCGCAACCACTCATTCATTTATCCCTCCCCGCCCCCCGGCCCCTCCATCGTCCTCACCCCGCGGTGTGCGGCGTTGCTGCTGCCCCGTGCTGCCCGGTGAACACGGTCAGTGTTGCCATGCCATCAAAGGGTTCCCTTCTTTCCCCGTTTTTATTTTTTCAATTTAGTAATTAGGGCATTTCAACCCCTTGAAAAATGGCCGGCAAAAGTGGTGGCGGGGCGCTACACACGGGATGTGGCTCGGCGTCGTCCAGCCGCGCACTGTCTCTGTCATTGGCCCCTGCTCGCCTCTGCTCGGCTTTTTATCGTAGCGGACCGACTGAGCGGCTAGCCTAGAATGTAATTGCATTGTCTAGTGTGTGCCGTGGCTGGCCGAGCTGGCCGCTCTGCCCTGCCTGGGCTGCCTGGCCTGCCTGGCTAGCAACGGGGAACGGGGCAGTGCCCGCGAGCCCCGAGGCACTAAGGCCCCACTCTCTGACAGTGTATGTGTGCGAGGGAGAGGGAGAAACATTTTCGTTCCTGGAAAGTAGTGGTGTCCAGTCTTTGCGAGCGAGCCCGCTTGCTCGTGTGCGTGTGGGGCTGTGTGTGCACACTGCACACCGTACAAGCCCTTGTGTCAATGTTGAAAGGGTTCAATTCCCACTTTTTAAAGGATGTTTAATTGTTGTGTTAGCACCTGTTGGAGGTGTCGACCTGAGCCCAGGCAACATCGTGGTTCTTGCGTGGTAAAGCCATACTTTTTCTTCTCATTTTGGATAGGGCAGGGTGTTTGTAGGATCAATGAGACCAGAAAATTTCATTGTTTAGAAATATGGTTTTATTCATTTTTTCTTTTTTAATTTCTTTTCTCATACTTTCCACTTAAATCAAAGTGAGAGAGTCTTTCATTTCATATTTGATCTTATTATTCAATTTATATAATAATAAACTCATTATGTACACAGTTATAGACTTTCTTCATAATAAAATAAAAAAAGATGTGAAAAAAGTTATTTGAAGTTGGAACTAAATGACTAAGCATACTGGATGAAACAGGAGAAAATTATGGATACAAATAATACATCATGAATTTTTCCTTCTAATGCAGCAGATTAAATAGACACAGACAATTGATATTTTTTAAATGGCCCACAATCACAGGGTTAAAAGTAACAGCTGTGCTGACCAGAAAACTAACATAAAGCTTATTTCAGGATCTTAATACACAGAGTTCTTTTCTTTTTGTCACCTCACTCCTGAGGTATAATAAACATTGCTCTGGACCACAGATACTAACTATAAACTATCACATCAATCCTTATTAAAATCTTGCAAACACATTGCTACAAAACTCATCCTTTTTGTATGTTCATTAAATATCACGAATGCACATATCGGGATCTAAAATTAAGCGTTCTACAATCATGAAATTTACAAACTGTCTCCTTGAGATACAGTACATATTGATTGGTGTAAAGAGTTAAAATTGGACATGCTAAAATCAATGTCAAAGTTTCAAAATTATATCATACTGACAGCAATTCTTGTACAAGTATATAGACCTTCCTCAACCCAAATTAGATTTCTTTTTCCAGTCTATTAATCTACTAGCTTTTACACAAAAGTTAATGAATGAATGAATGAATGATGAATGTGAATAATTTAACCATTTTCTCCTCGCCTATCATTAAATATTGAATGAGATCATGGCATATCAACCATTAATTAAAACATCCTTCTTTGGTGTGTGGATGCATCAGCCTGCCGAGCTCGGCCACTAACGAATTCAAACCCATCCCCGACCGTCCCCGACTGCCAAACCCAAAGCAAATTCAACAGAAGCATACTCCAAACAGTCATCCACTCAAGTAAAAACAAGGCGCCTCCCTGCGATTCAAGAGGTGTAACCTAGGTTAAAAATTAGAAGCTGCAACATTATTTGATAAAAAATAAAGCCATGGACACAGCTCACAAAAACATAATTACTCTTGTATCTCATCTACAAATATGCAACATGTTTCTTATATTTTCCCTCCGTCAATCTAAAAAATAAATTCAATGACTAAAATACAACAATCACAAAATCAAGGGATGGCAGTAGTTCATGATGTCATCAAACCGTCTGTATCCACTATCCAATCACAGAGTCCAGGTCTGATTCCTCCCCTCCCCTCCCCTCCCGCACCCTCCCCTCCCTTGCTGGGAAACACCCTTGTCTCCTTGTACTTGCTTCCAAAAAAATCATTTTCCAAATTTGTTCTTTGATCAAGGAGACAATATCACATTAAAACTTAAGAGACACAGTAAGTGATAAATTCCAGCATGTTTTAACCCTTAGCACTGGTTATTTACAGAGAGGCCTGAAAGCTCAATACAGGATATGGTGTTTCGACTCATGATTGCATCCCTTTAAACACATGATGACTTTTCAGCAGTTTTCAATATGAAAAATTAAGAAAATGAAAGAAGCAATGCTAACACAAGATGGCAAACAATCAGCATTGCCCAATAAAGTGTTAAATATAACTTAAAAATTAAGAGAATATAATGTCTTCTTTCATCTTTGCTGATAGCTCACCCTCCAAGTAATTGAGAATGATTTCATCACATCACATAGTCCAAACAAAACAGAAGATGGATCAACTTCTTGAGAACCACACATAACTTAACATGGGCCGGTGGGAGAGGGCATGTTCAGTCTTTCTCTCCTGGAGTGCGCAGACATCTCTTCACTCACTCCAGGTAGCTCCTGTACAGCTTCTTTTTTTCTAAGGTGAACCCGGGACTCAACATGATCGTCCGACCTCTGGTGAGGTTCCTGAATGGGCAAAGAGATAAAAATAGTTAGAAACCGTACCACGACAGTGGGGCTAAAACACAAAAGAAACACATGGAAAAGAGTTACTTACTTCAGGAATTGAGGCAGAATACTGTGCCATGACGAACTGTCCTGCTTCAGAGTTAAGAACAGCTCAAATGTGGACACTGTGTTAGGGTCACATTTGACCTGTCCGAGCCTCCGGCAAACTTGCTCAGTTTCAAAATTAATAAAAAGGGTGCACCCTCTGTAACAAAGAGAAAAAAACACATGAGTTCAACTGTACCGTGCGTGGCTTACTTCAATTTTTTTTTAAACCAATTTTTACTTTTAAGTTATTTTTTTAAGTTGTACACACCTAAGACCACAAGGCTCGTTTTCAGCCATCCTGACCACGTCTCGGGCGACCCTGGGCAGGAGATCTGCTGGAAGGAGGACCTCCCCGCAGGCGAGCTGGGCCGACTTGGCTGCCCTCAGCTCGTCCTCCAGCCGTCTGGCCAGGGCGGCCACCGCGGCTACGTCGTCGGCTTCATCCGCCGTCTGGTATCCGCCTGCAACACAAAAAGGAGGGGCCGGTCAGTCACCAAGTCGGCACAAGTGGCACAGAAGTCGGTCCAGGACGCGGAAGCGAGGCCGGAGCCCAAGGCAGCCCAAGGCAGGCACCGCAGCGCCGCACCGCTCCACAGCGCCGGGGGGGCCGGCGGCGGGCCGGCCGGTGCGCTGCAGCTGAGCGCTCGGGCCGGCAGGTTCAGGCCTGCACGGGTTCCAAATCGCACAGCGACACGAACCGACTAAAAAAGCCGGGCCGGAAAAACGCTACCCGTCTACTCGCACTGTCACTTGCCAGGATATTTCATCACCCCCATTCAAATTGGCGTTAAGCCACGGACGGCAAAATTAGAAAACTCGACGCCCCGTTCAAAGTTCTCTAAGGCAGCGCCGGGAATCGAGAGGGAAGTCCTAAGCTCAATCACTTCACTTCTCGACAGAAAACCGGTGCCCTGGTGCCAAGAACTAGTGAATGGCAACATTTCAGTCAAACTTTAAAAAAGAAATCTGAACACAGGCACAAAAACAAGCAATCGCAAAGAAAAATTAATCAGACCCGAGTTTGCCAAGAGTAACACAGTTGCTACAGTCCTTCTGAAAAATGCTGATGAAACAAAGGGCCTAACCAAATAAGCACTACAAGACAAGACACCAAGTCAAAATTCTGCTGTTTCATCTCAAATTCAATAAAATCCATAGGAACGCCGTGTTTTACTGAGAGACGGCATGAGAACTGTCAGGAGGCCCCAGAGAAATATGGAAATGATAAAAATGGCTTTCCTAAGGACGAAGGACAAAGGACGAGACAAGTTCAGACAAGTCCAGACAAGTCCGTGACACAAAATTCTTAAAACGCCTCAAAATCGCGAAGGAAAACGAGTCGCAAGCCAAAAAAGGCCAGTCTCCGCATTTCTATAATTTTTCGATAAAAATATTTACTTTGAGAATTTTTTCGAGACGATACGAAAAATATTTCCAAGTCCGATCTCTCGAAATTTCGAGAAACTCACCGTCATAATGCAGATTTGTGTTAATTTTAACAGGGCAAGGCAAAACCTCCATGGTTCTATCCAAGGTTTTCTCCTCACAACCGGAGAAGAGTCACACACGAAAAATTTTCAACTCGGAACTAACAAAGAACAAAGACCACGGAACAGCTCGCCGCAGCGGAGCGATAAGGTCCCACGTCCACACAGCCCGAACTCCCGGCACCAACTGTCAGACCAGGCAACAGGGCAGGAGGGAACCGGCAGTGCTCTGGCCCAGCTGAGAGCCTCCCCGCCCCTCCCCCTCCACCTCGTCCTTCCCCCTCCCTCCCACCGCACACAGCCGAGCGCGCCCGAGCAGCGCCGAGCGCAGAGCCGAACGCGCCCGAATGGGTGTCTACGTGACGACCGGCTCGCTCCCCACCGCCCAGTCTCCCCGCTCCCCTCTCCTTCATCCTTACTTCTTTGTGCTCCCCGCTTCATTCTCTCGCGTTCCCTCTCCTCCCTCCTTCTCCCCTCTCCTTCATCCTTACTTCTTTGTGCTCTCGCTTCATTCTCTCGCGTTCCCACTCCTCCTACTCCTTCTCCCCTCTCTGCCTCCCGTTCTCTCATTCTCCCACCTTCTCCCCTTCCCTGCCCTGATCACTCAGGAGAGCCCTGGAGCCCCTGGCAGGCTGCCTGCCCTGCATTCCTCCATTCTCGCCTCCTTCGTCGCGCTCCCTCTCTCCCTCTCGCCCCGTTCCTTTTCCTCTCTCCGCGGGTGTGCAGCCGGGTCGGGTAGGGTAGGGGCAGTCGGGGGATGGAAGGCTGCCCGGTTTTCAACCCCAACTTTTATGGGCCTAATGCATGGCGCAAAGATGAGCTCGGGGTCGCGATTTCTAGCGCGACTTCTAGGGCCGCCTGACATAAAACAAAAGTGGTACAGCAGCATAAAAAGGACGCCAAGCCAGAAAGGGTCTCCAGTTGGAACCGAACCTTCTGGAGGGAGGGTGGATAGTGGATGGCATCCACGGATGCGAATGACTGATGGTTGACTCGACACGAACCGACTCTCAGGGCAGAAGCTGGGGGAGGGAGGGGAGGAGGGGACGCCGGGGTCGGGTTGTGTAGGGTCGTGTCCTGGGCGTGGCACGGCGTGGCACGGCGTGGTAGGTTGGGATGGCCAGGGTTGCGCTGGGTCGGGCACCGTTTTTTAGTTGCTAGACCAGAATGCGTTTCCACAACGGCAAGATCGACCGGAGTGGCGAATCCATGTGGCAGTCCCATGGGTTCGCTGGGCTCCCCCATGGTCTCCCCCATGAGTTCCCCTGAGGATCCACCAACCGAGTCCGTGACCCAGGCCGAGGGCTCGAAATTCCACGGGCGAGGGCCACTTCCCCGAAGGTTGTAAGCACACAGCAGTGCAGTGAAAAGCACGGCTTACTTTAGTGTTTCTTGAAACCGCGTCGAACTTGCCGTGCATGGCCAGGACTTGGAAAGTTATTTTTTTAGATTCGGCTAGAGATACACCAACCGGCACAGGCAAGCAACCACAAGCCGCAGGCCCCGGCAGGTCCCGGCGGGGCGCGGCAGGCCCAATCCAAACCCACTAATCCATCCGACGCACCCACACCACCACACCCACTACCATTCATACCCGGCATAATGTGCCGCGGTACGTACTGACAGTGTACGGCCAGACGTGTCGCGACTGGCGGAGACGGTGCTGGAAGGTTCTGACAGGTTCTCCCAGGTTGGACAGCGACTGTCCGGTCCGACCGGCGGGGCAGGCCATGTGGCAGGCCATGTGGCGGGGCGGCGCGGGGCGGGCAAGGCACTGCCGGCACTGCCACGGCACTGCCTCCCAGGCATGGGACATCGGAACACTACGTGCAAAAACTTGGCCCACTTGACGGGGAAGGGGCAAGGGGGCAGTCACGTCTGGAAATGACTGCCGTCTCATCGGCCGGACTGCCGTAAGTAAGATTGCCACCCCTTCCCTCGTAAAGAAACTCGTCTTTTACAGAGTTTACGTAACAAACTTCCGAGCGCGCTGCGCGCACACCAGTTCCCTCCCCCTCACCGTGGAGAACACACCCTCTTTTTTCGGACCACAAGTCTGGACCGGGCGGTGCCGTGTGGGAGAAACTAAAGAAGATGCCAAAGACAATACACGCGCTGGGCTGTGCTACAGTGCTGTGCTGCTGAGTCTGTCGGAAACGTGCGGACGACAGCACCGCCAGCAGCACTGCCAGCTAGCGCGGCTAGCGCAGCCGTACAGCTCAGAGCTCAGCCTTCCGCGGTTAGCTCATTCTCATTTTGGCCGATTCACTTCCACCCCGTCCCCGCAGCGCCCCGCCGTCCCCCAGCCCCGCCAGGGCCCCGCCCGTCGCCGCGCCGTGCCTCACGCTCACCTCACGGCCTTGCCCGGCCTGCCTGCCCGCCTGCCCGGCCTAGCGTTGAGCCCCGGCGTAACCAAGCAGAGCCTATGGCAAGCCCGGTCGTTTTATCAAACAACGGCTAGTCTCAGGTAAAGTCCGGCGGTGCGGTGCGATACGAGCCGAGCGCCGAGCCGGGACGGCTGAGCCGAGCCGGAGCAGCGCGGAGCACCGGGCCGCTTCCTCAAGGTCGAGTGAATCACCGGTACCAGAGGCCGGTACCTTAGCCTGGGCACTGATAAAAACTATGCCACGGGTAGTTGCGCGTTGCGCCGGCCGGGTGCCTGAAGGGTACCCGTCACTGGACACCACAGCCGGCCACGTCACTCGGAACCGCGGAGCAAGGAGCAAACGCAGCCCGGAGGGAACAACGACACGGAGGGGGCGATCGACCTGTAAACAACTCGAACACCCACAGCACACGCGCTGTTTGGCGGCCAGTGGACACCTCGTTCTGATTTGAATAAAACACCCGCCGCACCGGCACAGTGTCCCCTAAAGCCGCTAGACCCGCCGAGCCAATGAGTACTTAGAGCGGGGCTCGCCGGCTGACTCACCGCGTCTACTACACTCTAAACTAGAAAGTTAGATGAGCGGTCCGCAACTTGGCCATGGAAATGACATCCAAACGCGCTATGCAAATACACGGGGCTCGGCCAGCGGCTCGGCCCGGGCCCTGGGCCGCCCTGGGCCCCTCGCTTGCCGGTCACATCCTGTGCCACCCCGAGAGGGGTGGAAGGGGGTTGGAGGGGGCGAGGCGTAGGCCGGGGCACAGCGAGCTCACACAGCATCTCCACTCTCCGTGTTTTTTTAGCAGAGTACAACTCTGTTGCGTTGCCACACTGGAGGCTGGACACGCTTGCTTGCAAACCGGCAACGCTGCGAGGCAAGGCGCTCGGTCTGTTCGTCTGTCTGTCCGTCCGTCTGTCCGCGGGCCCGTTCGCCCGCCCGCCCGGCCGACTATCCGTCTATGTCTCTAGGTCTGCCTCTGCCTTTGGTCTGCTAGTCTGCCCATGCAAATCGCAACGCCCAAATGCAGCAAAGGTGCTCGGCTACACTGTGCAGCGGTGCAGCGGAGTACCTATACCTTCCTGCCCAGCTGCAGGCCGAGCAGGCCGTGCAGGCAGGCATCCGAAGCCTCCGAAAACGAGAAATACCCAACCGGCCGTAATAACTCAGTACCAAGCAGCCCTTGATTGCGAGGAAATGGATCGGCCGTCGGCCATCCTATAACTTTTATACCTGGGCCGAGGCCTGGCCGGCCTGGTGGGCTGGTGGGCGTAGGCCAATGAATAATGTGCATATTTAGGCGTGAAAACGAGACCGACCCCACCAAAAAACAATTATCTGCCCATCTGTCGTTAGAGAGGAACCAAGTCGTGTGCTGCCTACATGCCGTCACCTGCAGTGTCTCTGCCTGCACAGCTCAGCTTGCCTCCGTGCACACCGCTGATCTGTCGCTGGGCGTCGCGGCGTCGCGGGGCCCCGCTGGCGGGGCTGGCGGGGGCGTGGCGCGGGGCGCGGGTTCCGCTGCTGCCCGCGGCGGCAGCACCGGCCAAGCTTGAGTGGCGTGTACTGTACCTCTGCATGCACTTGCACTGCCTGCACGGCCTGCACGCACGGAGCGGGCGTGCGGTGCGGTGGGGGGGGGGGGGCCTCGCCTTGGCTCGTTGCCAGAGACGAGAGGGCCCTACTCGGGCGCCCCGGCGCGGCCCCGGCCCGCCCTCCTGCCTGCTGTGCCTGCACTGCCCAGCCATGCGAGCTGTTGCTTGGAGCTGGACCAGCAAGCCAACCTCACCAAATTTTGGCCAAAGACTCCTTATTGCCACCACGTACGACAGAAAAGCTCTTCCGAGGACCCAATTGCATTCCATAAGTCGTAAGTGATTCCGCGGAGGCAGGCAGGCCAGAACCGGGCCAAATATCATGTGCTGCCGCCTTGCCGCGGCCCTCGCCGCGCAGCCCCCAGGGCCACTGACCGTGCTGACGCGCGCCCCGCCTGGGGCGTACGGCTGGGGCCTACGGCTGGGGCCTACGGCTGGGGCCTACGGCTGGGGCCTACGGCTGGGGCCTACGGCTGGGGCCTACGGCTGGGGCCTACGGCTGGGGCCTACGGCTGGGGCCTACGGCTGGGGCCTACGGCTGGGGCCTACGGCTGGGGCCTACGGCTGGGGCGGTCCTGGAGCCTGGGGCCCTGGACGGCTACGGCTTACCCCATGAAACTTTCATGCGGCGAGCCTCGGGCCGAGGCGATACTAAACCTCCCGAAAAGCAGCCGTGGCGTGGCGCGTCGTAGCGTGGCGCTGCCGCGTCCGTCCGCGATGCCGCGATGCGTCCTGGGATGCGTCGCGTGCCTCAGATTCAGCTGATTGAGCAATCGGCGCGGCGTGGCGTGCCCGGCATGGCGTGCGCGGTGTGGCGTGCAAGAGTGGCCCCCGGGGGGGGGGGGGTGACAGATATTAAAACGGGCCGTGGCTCGCCGCGCGGCGGGTGAGCGACCTCCGCATCGCCGCGTTGACGCCCTGGTCGGCCTGTTCGCCACCTTCCGGACGCACGGGTTGCGGGTCCACCGGGGGCGGGAGAGCTGCCGACGCACTGTGACGGCCCGGACCGCCTCTCCCCCCGCTCGCCCCGCCCCGCCCCGCCGCGCAACTTTCCCCAAGCTTGACGCGGGCCGGGTCGTGGTGCGGCGCGGCACTTTCTAGGAGCGCGCGTCTGGACAACCATCAACGGGACGACGACGAGGAGCTGCAGAGCGGCAAGTTCAAGTCGGGGCCACAAGTTTATGCAACAGCAGCCGTGCCGCATAGGCAGCCTAGCCGTGTATGTACCGTGCCTACCCACGCCGCGCCAGGCCCAGGCCAGCCCTTCCCTTCGGCTGGCGTGAGTCCCACCGATCAGAACCACCCCCACTACCCCAGCCCCGCCGTATGATTTGAAGAACTTCTTTGTCCTGGACATAACCAGAAAGAACCCAACTCTGCCTGGGGAGGGGCTGGGCCCGCTGGGCCCCTGAGCAAGGACGAAGGAAGGAGAGGGCCCCGAGCGAGTGCGGCAGGCCGGGGGAGGCAGGGGGAGGGAGAGAGGGGGGGGGTCGAAAAAGACATTCCCCATTGATTTACCCTGCAGCGCCCTGCCCGCCTACTGTACAGGGTTACACGACCCCGCCCGGGCAGGACCTCCTGAGTACCTGCAGGATGGGGTACCTCTGTATTTCTCTGTTTCTCGCGCTGCGTGCTGCGCGGTGCTGCGGGACCGCCTCGCCCGAGCCTCGCCCGCCTCCAGGGAATAGAACCAACGAACGCATCCGGCAGAATACGCGCCTGGCGGAATTCGACACGGCTCGGCGAAGGATTTGCAACGAGGCGCCTCGCAGCTCTCGCCCCGTCTCTCTCTGTCTCCTTATTATGTGCGATCAGCCGAGAGAGAAATGGTCATGTCAATACCCCAGGCCCGGCGGGCCGGCGGGCCGCGCGCGGAGTAATTTGCCCATAAGGTTAGCATTCCTCGGCCTGTAAAGTCCGATTCCGAACAGCACTTCGTCGCTCTGTCTCTGTCGCACCTGGACGTGGCGCCCCATGACTGCGAGAGAGACGGGGCGAAACAGCTGCCTGCTGGCGCGGGGCGGCGCGTATCGACGAGTCAATTCCTTTCCCAGCGAGTATACAACGCCGCTGACGCTGACACCCGGCCGAGCCACGGGGCCGCCACAGTTCGGCATGTTCGGCCCCGATACCCGAACCGGCGAAGCACGGCGACGAAGCCTCCCGACCATTCGATCCGTCCCCGGCCATCGGCATCGGCCATCGGCAAGACAGGGGACGGGGCGGGCAGCCCTGCCGTCTCCGAGAACACCGTCATCGTAGTCACCGTCGTCGTGTGTCGACCGCCGTGGTACGTACTGCTGTTTCCTCGTTCAAGCCGGTGACCCCCACCTCCTGTTCCCACCCCAGCGGCAGAACGCTGACCTCTGACCTCCCCGCTCGGGGCAAGGACCGCGAGAGGGAAGTGAAGTGAGATGAGGTTGGCAGGGGGAGGGGAAGGTGCGCGATCCGGGCGAGACGTCCGCGACCATGTCCACGTCGGGAAGACACGTCCAATTAAAACCGTACCGATTCCCATTTATTTGGCCTTAATGGCGGAGGCGCCCCGCGACGCCCTGCAGCAATAACAGCGCAATTACGGCGATTATGGCCGGCGGCCCGGCAGGCCCGGCACCCCGCGACAGGGCTCGGCTCGGCGCGGCTCGGCTCGGCTCCAGCCTCTAAACAATGCTCTAATCAGCGGCGCCATTGTTCCGTCAACGACTGAACTGTCCTTGGCGACGCGATGCAGCGGAGCAGGCGGAGCCTCTCCACGACGGCAACGTCGTCGATGGGCGCGGCGGTGTTATACATTTACAGCGCCGCGAGCGCGACCGCCCCTCCTGGATCCTGGTTCGGGCCCCGGGACCGGAACTGGGACCGCCCATGAGGAGCGGCTCTGGCGGCTCTGCCCGCTTCGAACACCGCTTCGGACCGGACTCGAAATGTAACCCGGGCGGGCCAGATGTAACCGAGGCGGAGCGGAGCAGAGCGGAGCACTGCCTGCCGCGCGGCTTGCCGGCAAAGCGGGCAAAGCGGGCAAAGCCAGCACCGGCAGCCGATCAATATGAAGCTATGCGCTGTGCCCGGCCCCGCGCCCCGCCGCCCCGCGCCGCCACCGCCCGTCACATCGCGTGCATCCAAGAGAGTTAGTTAAAAGCTTAGGTACCTTCCTCCCTCCCCTTTCCGCTCCGCCCCGCCCCGCTCCGCCCTCGGGGGAGCCCCGTCTCAGCTCATCTCCGGTCCCATTCAAGGCAGCGAGTCCAACTCATTTGTGTGGCGTGCCGTGGCCCGTTTGAACCAACACCCAGTTGTAGGAGTGGTCCAAGTCCCAGGCCCACGTCCCAGCGGTGCACCGCCCTACGCCCTGGGCGGCCCTGGGCCACGGCGGCGGCGTGGCACGGCGCGACCCGTCTCTCTCCAGCCCGTGCGGCACGCCGCACAGACAGAGAGAGATGCTTCCCTCCCGGGGTCAGCCTGCAGTGAGGAGGCAAAGCACCGTACTGTACCGTCGTCCGCGGCTCCGCGGCTGCGTGGCGGAGCACGCTGCACTGTGGAGCGCTCCCCGGAGCCACTTTCCCCGGAAACATGGCCACGGCGAAGCAGGCCTCAATGCACGCCCGACACGCCCCGGGCTTGGACCGCGGCCAGCGCGATGACCCTCGCCGCCGGAGCGGCCAGTGCCACCCTGACCCTCCGGCCGGGACGCCCCCGAGACGCCCCCGGGACGCCGCTGAGGCCCGTGCCACGCCCTACGCGCTGCAGCCCGGCCAGAGCCACCAGCTGGTTCATTCCGAACACGGCTAACGTCGACCTGTCTCTCTCGCACTCATGGGGCGTCCCATGCGGGCAACTGAGAGGCAGAGCGGCGAGAGCACAGTTCGGAGTCGGCCTGCAGGGCGTGGCGTGGCGTGGCGCGGTGCGCCAGGGGCAGCATCGCCGTATTCATCATGAAGCAGTCCCGCCTGGGCCGCCGCGGGATACATGGGCAGGCCCGGCAGGCCGGTGGCACGCCGGTGGCACGCCAAAGGGTACACGTCTCAAATTAGGTTCATTTTGGACGGCTTGGATTGGGGCCAGCGCGGCAGCGAGGCAGCCCGGTAGCCACTCCCGACCGAGCTCCGCGAGGCCGCGTCCGAGAGGCAGCTCCGCACTCCGCGCACAGAGGACAGCAGCCGCGGACGCAGCCCGGGCTGCTAGCCCGAGTAGAGCGGTACGGAGCGGTACAGTTTGAAGGGGCGGGGCGGGGAGGGGGGTGCATTGCCACGCCATTCAGCGAACGGGGGAATGGGGGGACGAGGCAAATGGCCATCCAGAGCCCCGTGAGAAGTGGACATCCCAGCAGGCCCGGCCCCAACGGCCCCGGCCCATTCCCATACTACTCCCAAAGCCTGCAAACGCGCACAGCCAGTCAAAGGCGCCCCTCCCTCGCGCCGAACGCTCGCACCGCCTTGGCAGGGGCCTAGGGACGCCGTCGGAAATTTATTACAAAATAATATTGATCCTGCGCGGGCGTGGCGTGCCGCGGCCCTGCGCCTGCAGGGGATGGCGTTCTGACACACGGCGCACGGCGCCTTTGAGTGGGCCTGCCCGCCTGCCGGCCTGCCGCGGCCTGCCGGCCTGCCAAGCCAAGCGTGGGCCACCCTCCCCGGTCTCCCCCGGGCCGAGCCGCTACGCCGAGGGCAGGGTTGGCCCCGAGGCCCCGCTAACACAAACTTCATCCGGTCCGAAAATAGAAAATGGGAAACATCTCTCCTACGTGGAGTGCGCGCAGGAGCCCCACGTCGGCGGTGCGCTTCGGTGCGGCACCGTGCCGCACCTCGAGGCCTGGACGGTGCGGTGCCGCGCGGTACGGTCCTCGATGTTGGGCTAGGTCTTGGCGGCGGAGGGGTTGTGTTCGATCGCGCGGCTTCCCCGTCGAGCGGAGCGCTCGAGCCGAGCCGAGCCACGGGGAGCAGCGCCGCCAGGGCCGCTAGGGCCGCTAGGGGAGCGAGGAGGGCCAGCCCGAGGGCCAGCCAGAATGACGCGATGCCGCAACGACGCTTCCTTTGTCTCCCGCGGCGCGCAGAGGACGCCGACGACGGGGAAGCCGGGGAAGCTGAAGCCCTGGCCCAGGCCTGGCAGGCCCGGCCCCGCGGCGGCTGCGGCGACCACCCTTAGCACCCTCGACCCGGCGCCGGCCTCGCCGGCCACAAAGGCGCCCGCCCGCAGGCCGCACCCTTCCAGCTCAAGGATGCAACACCGAGCACGTTCTCCAAAAAATATTCAAAAGGCACTCACAACGACGATTGCCGTAAACTTTCGGAAAAACATTTTTAGGGAAATTTGCGACCATGTTGCCAGCTCTGCACTTGGAAGTGTGGAAACTGGCACAAACTTTTCACACCGTTATGCCGAATGCATCTACCGACGCCGCTCGGAAACACGGCGAGCAACTGGGCGTCGCGTCTCGACAGTGCAGCGACAACCAATTGAAGCCTTTCCACCGGGAGTCGGGGGAACGCGCAGAGCGCGCAGAGCCGGTGGGGTCGGAAAGTCGGAACACAGAGAGACAGCGCGAATCGCAGACCGGACAAGCGTCTGCCGGCACAGCACTAACACCCATTGCACTGGGTGGTCACCGGGAACGTTCATGTCGACGAGCCGGCGCCGTAGTGCGTCGGAGGCCGCTAGGCCGAGCACCCGGTGCAGCACCAGCCCGACGACGCGAGGCCGAGCACCGCATCAGTGCGGCCCGACGCTCCGTTCCAGCGGTGTTCCAGCGGTGTTCCAGCGACCAGGCGACGCGCTGCGCTGCCACCATGCTGCCACTCAGGTGGCCGTCTCTCTCTGTCGACACCTTGTCCGGCTTGTCCCTCAACGCCCTCGCTCGCCTCGCGGTTTTACAACTTGGCCTGGTCGGCGTCGCGACGGCGACGGGTGCGTCGGCTGTCACAGAGTGACAGCCGCACCGGGCGGCACGCGCCGCCGTCGCCGGCACCTCGCCGACGACGCCAACAAACTCTAACACTACGTATGTACACTGCAACTCGGATACTCACTGTTGGAGATAGGGATGTTGCGCTCCGGCAGGATCGTCTCTATCACTTCGGCCGACATCTTCTGCTTGTGCGACACAGTGTGCTGCTGCTGCCAAATGTCCGAGATCTTGTTGAAGACGCCGTGCAGTTTCGAATCGTTGTGGTGCGGGGAGTCCTCAAGGAAATGCTCGAACCGGTCTCCTTGCATTCTACTGCAGTCGGCACTGCACACACTCTCTCACACTGCGCGATTCGACGCTAAGGACGCAAAGTTTGACACCTGAGGGGGGCTTATGAGATCTGGTGTCCAAGTATTGTTTCTCTTTTTTCCTTGTACTTGTTGGTTTGTCCTTTATTCAGGGCCGTCAAAAGAGTGGCGACGCAGTGTGCACCGTATCGTCCCCCTTCATGTGCCGAACTTCGTATGTTACGGCGTCGCGTCGCGCACTTGGTCCGACAGTCGAGCAGCCGGCCGGTCTCGAGATCCTCCCTCTCCGACGTCCTGCCAGCAACTGAGTTGGTTGGAGTCGGACGGGACGGGACGGAGTCGCGTCGTGCCGAGCTCGCCTCGCGAAGTGCGGTGCGGTGCGGGCGGAGCGGGCGGAGCGGGAGCACAGCACGGCCACGGGAGCAGAGCTGCGGAGTGGGAGCTGAGACCCGAACGACTCCGACCTAGTCGAGTTTGCTTTTGCCGAGCCCGAGCCGCCCGAGCCGCCCGAGCCGAGTCGCCGAGCACCGAGTCGAGCCGAACGAGGCCGGACCCCGTCGGCCCCGCGGCCCCGCCCCGGCCCGGGACCGTTTACCAACAGCTGATTGTGAGAGCTGGCCTCCCATTGGCCGCCGAGCCAGCCAACGGCAGGCGAGATCTCGGCCCGAGCCCGCATGGCAACGCGGACCAGCTGATTGTCAAGCGTTAGAAGAAAGGGAATTTCCCAGCCAATTCTTTCATTGGACAAAAGATGGACAGTTATAAGGTGGTTTGGAGTGTTGAGGAAAAGGTCCGCTCGTTTCTCGGAAAATGCTGCTGAAAAACACTACACCGAGCGCCGTGTCGGGTAGGCAACCCTTCGTGCGCGACCGGGCTGAGCGCCGGGGAGGTAGGCAGCCTATCGCACAGCCGGCGCGGAGCCGCTTGAAGCCGGGGAGGTAGGCAACTATCGAGTTAGAATCAGGGGAATGCAGTACAAATTCATGTCTAGCTCTAGGCCGAGGTTCGAACTCGCCCCACGATGGAAAGTGCAAGCGCACAAAGAAAAGTCCGTTCTGTTTGAACAGCGCCGTGTTTTGAATCTCGAGCGGCAAATATTGGCTGGTTGAAAGGTTGGCCATTGGCGGCAGAGAGATTCCACTACGGAGTGCTGGGTGTCAATGAACCACAATATGGACCGGAACGACGCCAAATTATCTCTGATTGTGTAATAGAGAGCCCAAGAGTGAAGAAAGCGTCTAGCTTCGACTTTAAAAAAGATCGCTGCTCACTTGTTCTCGGCTGTCTGCTGTCGTTTGTTATGTTGGCAAAAGAAGCCCACGTACGCCTCCCTGATGGGCTTGTTTATTTATTTACACTGATTGTAGTTAACAGAATTAATTGAATATCTTAGCAAAGAAAATATGGAGTATTTTCGGAGCGGCTTAAAATCTGTTTTGGGAGCGCCCAATCAAGGCAGTTCGGCTCCAAGCGCAGCAGAAACTGTAAGTTCGCAAATGTCAAAGGGTCCACAAACATCTCTTTAACGTGTAATATTACGAAAATGGTGACATGTTATCTCTAGAGAAACACACGAGAATTCACGAAAAGATGCCCCACAACCCTCCACGAATTTAACTGGTTTCAGAAGAGATTGCAGTCGGTGTACATCTGTTTCTGCTCTTAACCCTACTTTTACCTGAGGACGTTGCCTTCTGCTGTGTTTCAAAGTTACACTCAAAATACGACAAACTGTTTCAGTCCACAAGAAAATTTAGAACCAGGAAAAAGAAATCGATGAACATGAAACAGTTCAGTTCTGAACTTATGGTTTTGGATCACTTATTGTCGTTCTTCAAATGTGGAATGCTAATGTTTGTTCCTTTTTTGTCTTTTGTAGGTAGAACGTCTTGTGGAAAGAGTGCAATGTTCCACCCTACTAGAGGACCGACGCGACGCGTGTCGAGCTTTGAAGGCTTTGTCAAAGCAGAACAGAGTCGAGGTTGGAGCGCAGGGCATGGATGCATTATGTCAAGTATTGGATTTGGATAGAGCTGATAGTGAAATTGTCGCTTATGCTCTCGATGCATTATGCAATGTCATGTCTCCAGATACATTTGATGAAGAAGGTGAGATACTTTTTGTAAATCTTAGTAGAAAATAGAAGAGGTAAGAGACTGACAGAATAATATTTTTGTCTGTGATACATCAGAACATCCAACAGCCTACCAAGGTTCAAAGAGCAGCCTTGGAGAACAGTTCACTGAGATTTTCATGAAACAGCCAGATAATATTGGTTTGGTGCTTGGATTTCTTGAAGAATATGAATTTCAAGTTCGTTGGCCTGCTCTGAAACTTTTGACATCACTTATACATAACAGGTAAGTTTCATTTACTTAATTGTGGTTTCAGTTTCCTGAAATTCCTATCATAAAATGAGTGTTTGTTTTTCCTTTTCATTTTAAGACCAAGAGATCTACAAGAAATAATTTTAGTGAGTCCAATGGGTGTTTCAAAACTGATGGATCTTTTAGGAGATAACAGAGAAGTAATAAGAAATGATGTGAGTATTGTTTTCCTTTGATAGTTTGGTAATGGAATTATCTGTACAGGTCTAAATATAACAGTCCCTCCTTCCTCTGATTTTGATTCAAAAGTTGAATTCCTACACCTGGGGCTTGCATTCAGACCATTTGCATGCAATTGAAGATAATGAAATTCACCAGTTACTCTGCAATATTTTCAGGCCCTCATCCTTTTAACTCATTTAACAAAAGGAAACGCTAACATACAGAAAATTGTTGCCTTTGAGAATGCATTTGATCGCCTGTTTGATGTTATTGCTGATGAAGGTTATGCTGATGGAGGGATAGTTGCCGAAGACTGTTTAGTTATTGTGCACAATTTACTGAAGAACAACACTTCAAATCAGAATTTCTTCAAAGAAGGCAAGTTTAAGAAACTTAAATTTTTAAATTATTAATCGAATTGAATATAATTTTGAAATGTTTGTGTGCTCACTTTCTCGAATTCTGATTTAAAGGAAGCTACATTCAGCGTTTGTCTCCAATGTTTGCACTTCCAAGCAACACTGAAGAAATTGGATGGTCTTCCCAAAAAGTTACCAACATTCTTAGTAGTTTACAAGTAAGTTACAAGCAGCAATGAATTACATATATATTTTTTTATAATTGTGTGAATTCTTTTAGAGCAATGACACTGAGACTCATTTTCTTATGTTTAGGTTGTTCGGATGCTTGTAATGCCTGGCAATCCTGCTCAAGTCACCTCCTCTTGTCAAAGAACCATACGAAATAGTGGAATTCTAGAGGCTCTTTGTGGAATATTAATGGCAAGTGGTGTGCCTGTAGAAGTCCTAACAGAAACTATAAATGCTGTAGCTGAAGTAATCCGGGGAAATCCATCCAACCAAGAATACTTTTTGACTGTCATGGCTCCATGCAAGCCTCCTCGGTAAAAAAGTAATTTCTATTACTAAAATAATGTTAAATCGAACTTTGTCTTAAATGTTGCAATACTTTTGATTCAGGCCTGCATTGGTAGTTTTGTTGTTGTCCATGGTCAATGAGAAACAACCACTAGAACTCCGATGCTCAGTATTATATTGTTTTCAATGTTACTTGTATAAAAATGAAGTTGGACAAGCCCAACTTGTACAAACACTGCTGCCATCATCTGCTGAGGGTAGGTGTCAATCTCAATCTATCAGTAAACCTGAATTTATTTCTGCTATACCTGATGGTTTTGACACTGTTCTGACCCCATGTGTGTTCTTTTTTTCTGTGTGAAGTGGGAACAGGGACCACAGGGCACCTTCTAGTATCAGGCCTTCTGTCAGGGCATATGCTCTCAACTTGGCTGTCTGCTGTTGCACTTTCACATGCTTTAGTTGAAAATCCTGCTCAAAAGGAACAGCTGCTTAGAGTGGCTCTTGCAACTGCCCCAGGAGCTAATCCAGTTTCTCTTCTGCACCAGTGCTGCACCATGTTAGAGCAGGTAGAGATATTTTTTAAAAATTGATTACTGTGTTGTCAAAACAAAATTTGTTCTTTATTGTCTCTTTATTTGCAGTCAAATAAAGTTCAAAGTAAAGTTGGAATTTTGATGCTTTTGGCTATGTGGCTGTCACATTGTCCATTGGCTGTACGAGAACTTCTAAGTACCCCATCAAGCATCCCATATCTCACAGCCCAAGTAAGTTCTAAGTATGTGCTTTTGAAGAGTAAGATTCAATGGTAATATTTATTAGCACCAGGTGGTGCCCCATATCAGCTGTAGTCTCACTACAAAGATATTGAAAGTAGAAATACAATTTCATACGTTACTTGTTGTTAGGTGGGAGCAAGTGAGCATCAAGAGCATGAGGAGCTGTTACAAGGATTATGTGCTTTTCTGATTGGTATTTGTGTCACTTTTAATGATGACTCTGTTCCAAGTTACACCAGAGTAAGAACTTCATCACATTATTTCTGCATTTGCTAATTTTTCTTGGAACCCTTTAATCTTGATCTAAAATTTATTTTTTGTTTAGGAAAACTTATGCCAGCTTATTTCAAAACGAGTTGGCCAAGATATGTTTTTAGATAAACTAGGAGAAGTATCCAAACATGAACTTTACAGCAAAGCTCACAAGCATCCTCAGCTGCAAGCCTCATCGCAGGAACAATTACTTTTAGACCATGAATTTTGCAAGCTTTTCAAGGCTCTTGAAGGTAAATTTCAAGTAGACTTCTTGTTAAATTTTCTATTGACAACTTTGTAAATTTTTGCATGTTTTCCTGTTTTAGGCATGGTGATAAAGGCTGTCACACCCAAGGAAGCTGGCATGCACAATGGAGGAACAGAACTTACCCTGACAGCCACTGAAAGTAGCCTTCTCCTTCAATACAAAGAATTAATACGTTCCCAAGACTATCAGTTGCAAGAAATGCATCAGAAATTGCAACAATATGAATCAGAGCGACAGGCTTATCAAGTTAGTTGTAATATCTTGTACAGCAGTGTAATAGAAAATGTATCAAGTCCTTAATTTAAATCTTTCATGTTTGTTTCAGGCACATGTAGAGGAACTCAATGCAACCATATCTCAGCTAAGAGATCAGACTAGACTTCTCAGTGCTGCAGCAAATACAGGTGTTACTAACTCACTGAGCAGTGATATTGAACATTTGTCCATAGCACCACAGGTAAGCTTTAAAAGTAAATTTGTCACAAAACTGATTATGTTATTGAGTCAACCATTATACAATAATGTTCATGGTCTGTTAAGGAGGACACCATCAGGAGTGCTGAAGTGGAAACAGAGCTTGACAGACTACGGAAGGATCAAGAAGACCTATTGGTACTTCTGGCTGATCAAGATGCAAAACTTAACACTTACAAAGATCGATTAAGACAGTATGGTGAAAAGGCAAGTTATTATTATTATTATTATCATCATTGAACCATCTTGAGACAAGTTTGGAAGCATATGTTTACTTTTTCTGATCTTTTTTTTTTCTGCAGGTGGAAAGTGACGAAGAGACTGATATTCAAAATGGAGGTGAATGTTAAAGCTGCTGCATTTCTTTTCCTTCCGACATTAGTATAACATTCCACTATAAATTACATTGTTGTGATGCACATAAAAAAATTTTATTGTCTTGTTTATCCTGTCTTTCTTTACTTTTGAAAAATTTGTTTTAAAGATCTTGTAGTTTATTGATTTCTTATCACACTTGTTATATTTTATGTATTCTTAAGTTAATGAATGTGCAGTCGTCTTTATAAGATGTGCACAGACGGCTTTACATTCAGTAACTTATGACTCTTGATGTGTTGAGCCCTTTTGTATGCCTCCAAAGTCATATTCACTTGAATCAGCCATCTTTATTGACTATTACTCCCTCCCCATTTTGTAATTTTATTTATTGTGAGTATTATATTCTATGATTGAGAAGAATATGGTGGTCTTTTATTATTAAGGATGTGATAATGATTTTTTTTTTTAGGACCTGTATCATTGGCATTGGAAATAAAGGCAGGTCAAATGTATAGGATAGCTTTCAAAAAATTGAAAACTTGGTGATAGGCCTCATGATCTGCTGCATTATAAACAGTACCATTTATTTTCATTCACAAAAACACAGAGCAAAAGCTCCTACATTTTACTTTTTTTTTTCTTCTTCTTCTTCTCTGGATTACCTTGCATCCTCTTAACTTTTAAAGGTTCCAATGAACTGAAGTACCGCTTAACAGGTTTTGGAGCTTTATCGGTGTGTACAGGTAATTTTTCCTCCCTTGCCTCAATTACCTCATTTGCATCACCATTGTCTGACAATGACAGGAAGGAACCAGTGGGCATTTCCTGTGATGGCGGCTGAATTACAGCCTTCTTTGCATCTCTTACTCTCTGCAAGAATGATTTAGCCTCAGGAACAACTGTAGATCCCAAAATTTTCTTAGGAGTTTGAGTCGCTGGTATAGCAGGATCCATCTTTTCCAAATTACTAAGTGAAATGTATGGCGACCAAGAAGAATCACTTCCCACTTGTAATCCCTTCCCAGGTATGAAAGCACGGTATTTACTGGAACTTCGAGTTAGGTAAATATTGACAGGACTGCGAGCTTTTACTTTGGTCACAACAGGAGGGCAGTCTTGTAAATTTTCAGAAACTGTCTCCTCTATGGGTAAATCAGGCAACATGGGTGTTACTATAGTTTTGAAAACACTAACAATCTTCAGATGAACTAAATGAAAATAATTATCATTGTCCTCCGCAACAACTTTCTGAAAATGGGAAAAAATACAACTTAGAAATAGACCATTTAACAAAAATTGTACTCCCTTAGAGGAAAGCGGAAACAGACCTTCAATCCTACTGCTAGAGATGGGAAGTCAACACTTTTCTTCATAGTTCCTTTTAGATGTTGTAATACAATATGAGGGACATTTCTAGAAGCTGCTAGGGTAGCCAGGTGTTGAGTAAGAATTGGAGGGTCAGCTTCATTAGATATTAGTAAAGATGCTAGAGTATTCTCCTCTAGACTGCGCGATACATCATTGATACCTAAGACTAAAAAATTTCTGTAATCAGAAGACGTTAAATGTCATTGAAATCTGATTGATTACACACCATTAACATCAAAATAGGAAAAAATACCTAAGAATGCTAGCTTGTGGGTTTCTTTCCCATATTTTTTTTGTCAGTTCATTTCTGGCGTCTTTTCTACTTTTTCCCTGCATTCCACGCAAGAGTTTGCAATCATCAGCAGATATTGGTTTGCGTGCTGCTGGTAGAAGACTGAAGAAATACACATGCAATGATTTCAATACTAGCAGAGAAGAACAAAATTAAGAGTTTTACACAGAAACAATGAAGATGTTTACCGTTCCAGTAATGAGTTTACTTCCAATTCAACATCTTTGTCAACCAATGGCCTGCAACCAAGACACATATTTAAGTCAGTAACATAATAAAGTTATAAAAATTCATGAAATTTTTAGGTGTTTTTAGTTAAATTAGGAAGTAAGGAAAGGGAAAGAGGCTGATACTGACCAAAATCTACTGTAAGGTTTAGCCAGAACATGACGAACATTTCTGTTGCAGCCTTTGCCACCTTTTTTACCCGAAATTGTGTTTTTTTGTTGTTTAGCAGTGAGAGTCTTCACTTTCTGGTCAGACATGGCAAGTAAATATTCAAACACAGAAAAGCGCCCTGGGATTTTCAAGCAGACAGCAGCATTGCCGAAGAGGTTAAGATAACCTAAATCTTTGTTTACGTCGGAAGAGAGAGACCGGATGTAAGGTTCTGACCGGATGTTTTGTAAACAGTCTTCCCCATCGCGCGCATTTTGAAAGCTGCACCTATACGGGACTTTTTTTTTGTGTTTGTAGATAGATTAATAGGTGTTTGTGATTAAACTGGAAGTCAAAGAGAAGAATAAGTGGGCAGAGTTGAGAATCGGTGCTTTGAAAGCCACAACTGCCTACTTCTTCTGACTTCGACACTTCTCAACCACACAGAAATTGTTTTCTTTCTTTCTTCCAGGTGAAAAAGGCCAATGTAGGCTCATTCACAAGGTATTAATTACATTGATCAGTTATAGGTGAGTGGGTGGGTGATGAAAAATAAGCATGTGGGCGGCTCATAATAAAACCCACAAAATCAGGCAAGACAGTTATTTTATTCAAAACACATTGAAAGAACACAGACATAGAAATGTTGCCATACGTATCATGAAATGCACCTTGTTAACTGGTCGATGTTTACCTAAGCTATGCATAAAGAAGGGCAACTGAAACCATTAAGGCCAAAATATTACTTTTGTTATAGCAGTTTCTCTAAACTGCTAATCAAATTAGATTGTACTACAAAACTTTTGGGACAAAAATATCTTGTTGACAGTTTACAGATTTCTGTAAATAAGATAAAATCTATTTCACTTGTGGCGCCTGGAGGAGCAATCATCGCCAACATTTCAGCAACTACATACAAAAGGATTATTGTACACTAAGTTACATCTTTTATGACAATTATACTCTCTATACATTATTATAACATCTCTGATTTATTTGCTAACATCATTAAGCCTTTCTGCCTTTACTTTACAAACAATATCAATATTTCCCCTTTTATGGTTAATGAAACAAATATTCTTTTCTCTCTCATACACTATGCGACATAAAAAAATATCCATATGAAATATCTTGTTTACAAAAGAATCTTTCCTTAAAAATTATTCATTTTGCAGAAGGCACAGCTTCAATGTCTTTTAATTAACATCATTTTTGTGTGGTGAGCCCCTCCTAGCAGTTCTTTCAAATGTAATCATGTAGCAACTGCAAAATGGTACATCAGTACAAGACCAAATAGACAAACTGCTTTTACATGGAATGGGAATCATCACAGGTTCCCCAAACTACCGCTAAGTACTTACTTATACATTACCAGACAATACTGAGAACTAAATACTAAATACACATAAATAAATATTTCAACAAAAGACATTGCCTATGATCATTTGAAACAAACAGACAGAAAAATAATACTGTAAAAATCTTTCAGGAGGAGCAAATTTTTAAACAGCGGTCAAGAGAAACAAAATCAACCGAAAGAGAAAATACATTCATGATTGCAAAAAGTTTAGGGTTTACAGGAAATAGACAAGAGAACTGAAAACAGAAGTTAAAAATCTCATACTAAAAACATAAAATACTAATGTTCAAAATTATCACACAAAATAAAAGGAATGATATCAGTCAGGAATTATGAAGAGTACACACACAGCGACCTTAATATGATTAATCTTCACATAAGGCTGACTGTGATGCTCCAGTCACAAATGAGTACAGTTCAAGTTCACACATCAATGTGCATACCTTTGGAATGCAAGACTCTAAATAAAATGATTCAAACAAACCATACTTCATAAGAATACACCAATCAACTCTTCATTATCAAAGTAAGTACGTATCACAGAAAATTACATCTAGGATAAGATGAATGGCAAAGGGCAGGTGGATATTTGAATTGCTGGCCTTCATATTTTCATTCACTTTCCAATAATTGATTTTCCAGGCATGATTATTCAGTTAGATTGAACTGCTGAACACCAAGCTCAATGGCAAAGAAAACATTATCAATGTATTAGTTACTCTGAGACTTTGTAAATGGACCATGTCTTAGCTGATATTTGAATTGTTCCTTGGAAATAAATAAAATAAGATGCCTGCAAAACAGGGAACATTAGCTTTTTCTTATGTCCTGGATCCAGAACACCACATACCAATTCACCTTAAACTCGATTCACATTAATTAATAAGCCCTCACAAATACAAGTGTAAATCCAGACACAGCCTTGCAAACTCTGGCACAAGTAAGCCTTTCAGATCTTATGATTGTCAAAAGGGTAGATGGCCTTGTACTGTTATGAGAAAGAAGGTGTGTCTCTGTCACTTGCTTCAAGCGGATTTGGGAGATCTGGAGGATATTCTGAGTATTCCAGTGATGCCCTAAGAACCTTTTTTGTTGTACTTCCAGTGGGGACATTATTTACATACACTGGAGGTTGTGCAGGACGTCGGTTTATCCTTTTACCTTGAGTCCCTGCTTCACCCCTACCAGAATTCACATCCGAGCTGGTTGCTCTTCTCACTTCATCAGATGAGTCCAAATTTCCTCTTCTTGAAAAATCTGGGATTGTTTTATGTAAGTTCTGAGACTCAGCTTCTACAGGTACTTCACTACTTGCATCGTTTGCATCAGTGCTCAGTTGCAGTTTGGCAATTCGAGTCTGTACAATCTTCAGATGACGCAAGACATAGTCTTCATGAGGTGCCATTAGATGAGCACGAGCAAGGCACTTCTCAGCTCGCACAAGCTCCCCACGTTCTACATACACTACACATAAATTGTGAAGACCTTGAATATTTTCAGGATCAAGCTGCAGAATACGCTTGTAGCACTGCAATAAAAGGAGGAAAAAATGACAAAGGATCTATTGTAAATACAACTCCAAGTCCAGTAGTATAGTTTCAAACAAGGATTAGATAGAAAATTATTTACAAACTTACATTTTCAGCAGCATCCAGGTCTTTTATTGTGTTAATGTAGATGTCTCCCAATAGAATGAGGCCTTTAACATGATCTGGGTGATACTTCACAAGTTGATTGAGGAATGGAGCAGCCTCCAAGGGCCTATGGTCATCAGCAAGGAGCAAGGCAAGGTTGAAGAGTGCAGATCGAAAGTCTTCCTTCAATTGGACAGCCTGCCGGAACCAATGTTCTGCTCCAGCAACATCACGATCATCCATTGCCAACATTCCCAAGTTAAAATGAACTCGTTCATTTGTTGCATCCTGTTATGTTATAAATTATTTTGAAACCATTTTAAAATAAAATCCAAAGATTGAGGAAAATTCAAGTAATACTGTGAGTGCATTAAACTATAGTTTTACGTTTGATCAGGTTTTCAGCCTTACCTTTCGTAGCAGTTTAAGAAGACGCTCACGAGCTACTTTCCTTAATTCTGCTCGCCCTAATTCTTGTAAAAGAATGGCAGAGTTTAGAAGAGCCTGTTCGTGCTCTGGGTCGAATTCCAAGGCCTTGTCCAGGTAGGCTAAAGCTTGTGGGGCCTTTCCTTGTTCAAGAAATACTACACCAAGCTAGAGAGTGCAGAGGAGGAAACAGTATCGTTAATATTGAGACACATCAACACCCAAGATAATTTGAATCAGATTCAGGTTTCTAAGAAGTTTTTCATTTCTACTCAATACATACATTATAGTATATGTCGGGGTTGTTTGAGTCGTAGAAGAGTGCTCTTTCATAAACTTCTTGGGCCTCTTTAGTTCTGTTGAGCTTCAATAAGACATCACCTCTATTTATGTATGCCTGAGTGTAGTCTGCACGCATACTGATAGCTTGCCGGTACAATAGATCAGCCTCTTCCAAGCGTGTTTCATTTTTGGCAATGAGATTAGCAAGATTGAGAAACACATTAAGATGATTAGGAGCAATTCGAGCTTGATATGATTCTCCTGGTTTAGCTTTAGGAAGAAGTGATTTGGCCTAAAAATAATTTGGATTAAAAAAATATTATTATGACAACAAACTACAGTGTTACTGCAGTTAGTGACAAAAAAACCCCAAATTGTTGAAATCCAACTTTAATTTCTATACTTGAAAAAAAAAAAATTAACTTACTTTGAGATATGCATCCTCTGCTTCCTTATACATTTTCAGATGGTTGAGAGTTCGGCCCACATTTATGTGAGCACCAATATCATCTTCTTGAACACTACAACAAAAGAAAACGGACAAACAAATGAAAATATTGATACTAAATAGGTACCTTTTTAATTGTAAATTAATGTACAAAACTCTTACCTAACAGCTTTATGGAAAAACTGTAAAGCTTCTTCAAAGCGGCCTTGACTCTCTAAAGCGTGTCCAACATTATTAAAAAGTTTTGCATTTCGCTGGTTCACCCTCAGGCCTGCCATGAATATACTGTACTCTGACTCCCAATCATAGTTCCTTGTGTAAGTTTTACATCCATGAACAAAAAGAAGTACTCCTAAGCACATCCAGGCTGCACGACGCAACCTTCTAAAAGTGAAAAACAAAACAAAGAGTTAAGCATGGTTCAATGTGTAGAAAACTTCATCTCAAACTCCCAATTAGAAATACATACTCCTTTTCAAAAAGAATATTCCATCCATAACCAATCAATAAGCAGAAGCCCATAGAAGGCATGTATAGAATACGTTCAGCCACCACAAAACCAACAGGGAAAAACAAGTTAGATGCTGGGAGGAATGGCAACACCAGTAGTGCCAAGCCCTGTGGGTGGAGAGAGAAACATATTAGTTGGTTGCAATGTGTAACATTTCAATGCAAGTAACTTGCTCATAAATTGAGAGAGTAGACGTACCATTATTAAAACTGTAGCTTGTTGTCTATTGCTAGTGGTTAAAGCTGTGTGACATAGCAACCCTAGGACAACAACAGCGGCCAGAGTTGTAGCATTTCGAGGATCGGTGACAGATTCAATGAGAGGGATGGTACCCATCGTCCAATCACAACATAGGTCACATGGGAATAGGAGCAGCCACAAGTTCACACTTATGAGGTGCGCATAAGACAGCTGTCTTGAAGGAGTAGGAGCCACAGAGGCTGGATTATCAAAGCTAAAACAAAAACAAAACGGTAATGTCTATCATACTAGCAGCTGGGATTCAATTGAATTAAAACCAGAATACGGAAAGTTGACGCACCGAGTAAACACTGGCAACTTGGAACCCATTATCTGCAGTCTCAGAACAAGGAGCCCGACTGTTGAAGCAAACAGAACAGCCAGCCTGCGGGTGACATCAGGGGTCCAGGAGTTGTTCACAGCACCTTTCCCACTGACTAACCAACGCACAAGGTACTGAAGGTCACTCACTCGGAGCTGCAAACAAAAGTGCAGGATATGTTGATGACGTTTTCAATATAAACAACAGATAGATAATAATAATAATTTGGATGAAAATTTTAAGGAACGCTTTGGTTGCACCTACCTTTTGAGCTACAAATATTTCATAAACTACACACACTCCAGTAACGGTGATTCCCTGTTCTTTACATAGCATTGCAATGGCCACACATATCATGGAAAGTGTCAGATGCTGCCAACCTAAAACAGAAAGAAAGGAGGGAAGGATCTTTACAAAATGTACCAAAAACAGTCAACATGGACATCAATAAAATTCACATTTTCCTCTACTCAAGAAAAATACTACACAGAAGCAAGATTGTAAGGGGTACCTGTGACTTTCTTCCTCTTTGTTGCATTTGAGTAAAAGAGGAAGGCAGCTAAGAAAAAGACTGATGACAATGTTTCAGCACGGCCCACCACACCAGTGACGGCCTCAGTGTGAATTGGATGTACAGCAAACAACATTGCTGCTACAAAGCTTGAGATTTCAGGTAAAAACATGGAGCACATCCTGAAAAAAAGACATAAATTAATGTTGAGCTACACCCCACTTTATATTGAATTAGAATGTGATTCATGAACTACCATACCTGAAGTACATCAAACAAACAACTCCATGTAAAAGCATGTTTACAAGATGATAGCCCAGTGGCTCCAGTTGATGAAACAGGTAGTTCCAACGAAAGGTGAGCACACATAATGGCCTGTACGATTTGTGGCTTTGCTCCTGTCAGATCAAGGGAATAAATTTATAGAACAAAGGCAAATATCAGAAACACAGTGTTTTATCTCAGAAGTGAAACAAAGCACAAGTCTACCTTATGCATTGGTGTGCCCCAGAAGTCATTAAGAAAAACATTCTTGATAGGAGTATGAGGCCGCAAATCTCTGTTATCTTTAATGGCACTGATATCATCAAACACAAACCCACAATTACAGCTATTATAGTAACATAAGATGCATGTTACCAGCACTATAGCTGACAAAACATGATGTTGTGCCATAGTAAACCTGCAACAGAAAAGATACAAACTTAGCATTCTTGAAACAAGCTAGTTTCCCATTCTAATAAGTCATGAACTATAAAGTGGTATCCAGTGAAATCGAATTCCGAAAGCAGAGAAATTCTCATTTTAACAAATTCTAATAACGTGCTTGTGGTGACGAGGTCCTCCTGAATTCCGTTCTCATTCCAGAGAGGCTCACTTTAAGTAGATCTAGCTAACCTATACATGTCTTTAAGTAGTTACAATTGCCAAATGGTTCGATTACAATTGGCACCCCGAAACATATGTAATTCATATAATTAATAAATAAATAATTTAACTCGTGGGTAAAAAAGACAGCTCAGTCAAAAACCTATAAAACTTGGGTTGTAAAAAGAGTATAACAATTTAAAACCCTTTCAAGAAAATAATGCAAATGTTTAAGCAGAATTTAATAGAAATACATTTGTGAATTGTCTCAATCTGAGTGGCGTTAGTCACAGAACCCATGAAATAGAACATCACATAAGATACATCTCTCCTACAAAAACGCCAAGAGGTTAAGAAATGAATCAATGGGATTTTCACAACATGAACCATCAAAAACCACGGAAAGATATTCCAGAAGTTGGTAAAAAGACAGTCCTCACACAAGAATTGAGTTCCCTGGCCGTCTTAAAGAGTTCGCTTTCACGGATAGATAGACTCGTAAAGCGATGCAGAAACCAGTCCAAAACACAGAAACATTTCAAAAGTTTACATAATACCAGCGAAAAGCTAGCTTGTCAGTTTCCAGGAGAGACTGATCAACGAAAACTCGAAAAAACGAGTCGCGTCCGTTTGACAGCTGAGGTTATGTTGTGGCCGAGGCGGGTCGGCTGCTGGCCGAGCAAAATACGTTTTCTGCTAGCGACGCTCCGCTTCGCCAGGGCGTAGTTTGGGCCGAAAAGTAATCCAGTGGCCGGGAAACGGTTGCGGAACACTCTCACACACACACCAGCGCACAATGCACAACTTTATTTACCTAGAAGCGGCCCCGCGGCCGAATCGCCCCTATTTTAAGTCACTTTTGCGCTGCCCTGCCGAGCGGGCGAAGGCTCGAAGCTCGAAGGCGGGGACGGACCGCAGTGCCTTGGCGTTTCCGCCCTCGCGCGGGCCGGGCGACTTCCGCGGACGGGCGGCGCGACGTTGCGAATGGCGACGGCTTCACCGGGAGACACGAATCCGCGTCAGGCGAAACGCTCATGTCGAAGGCGAAAACTCGCGACGCGGTAATGCCCGCTGGCGAACATCAGCGAATTTTGAGACGACGGGCCGCCATGGCGAAGCAGGAGCTACGCCGCGCGCAGAGTGTCGAGCCGAACTGAGGGCTGAGGGGAGGGCTGCCCGTGGCTGCCAGCCTCGGCGGGGCGGGGGGCGGCTGGGCCGTGAGGGGTAGTGAGGGGCGGGGGCCGAAGCGAGCCGAGCCGCCGAGCCGCGCTGGTTGCCTGCTTCGGGCGCATTCGGGCCGCGCCTCGGAACTTGCCTTCGGGGTTCGGGCGTGCTCGTTACGCCCCCGTCACGTGACCCGCCGCGCCGCCGCGCCGCCGTCCTCGGTGGGAGAGGGATAGAGAGAGACGAATCGCGCGGGGCGGCGCTTTCGCGCGCACCATGGCGCGCACCCTCTCGCACCCTCCGAGGGGTGCGTCGCGGCGTGGCGGGCCGCGCCGTCTCTCTCGCACAGGCGCTAGCCCTGGCTGCCCCAAGGGCTGCCCGCCGCTGCCCGCACCCCCGGCCGGCGCCGCGGCAAAGCCCGGACCGCCCGGACGCATCCGGACGCGGCCCCGCCTGACCTTATGAGCGCCACCTTTAAATGCAACTGCACTCACTTGACATTTGGGAGGGTGCGGAGGGGAGCAAGGAGCGCCGCACGCCGTTGCCACATCTACGCCACGTCTAAGCCACGTCGGGGCTCGGCGCTGCTCGGCACCCGATGCCCAGGCGGCATATTAAGTACGAGCTCGACAAGTTGAATTTGTATGTTCTTTGATAGACATCAGTCGTTTGCATCCACTTATGCCATTCTGACCAAGACCAACACAAACTCTTTTTTTCTTTTTTCGAATTTTGAAATGAAGTCGCGGTGCGCAGAGAGACGACATGTAAATGGTACACGCCGCGCTGTCGCGCCCACAGCCCCAGAGTCGTGCCGCCTCGCCTCCCCTGGTTTCGTCGCCCTGTCTCTCTCGCACCCATACGGGACGCGTCGTGAGTGCGAGAGAGACAGAAAGCCGACTGGCGGCGCGGCGCGATCCGGCCGCCACTTTCCGACGCGCGACGCGCATTATCATAGCATTTGCATGCATTTGCATACATCCGTGGGGAAAGGACAGGTAGGCGGCCGAAAGAGATTGGCATGAGTGACCACATCGCGGCCGAGGGGCGAACAAATTCCATTCCGCAGGTTTGTCGCATTTATTGTAGCCGCCGCGCTGCCCTGCTGGGCGCAACACGCCAATTCCCCCCTTTAGACCACTGCACCTGCCGTCGCCGCGTCGCGGGTCTTTTTCGCGTGGCTTCGCTTGACTGGCTAGACTCGGCCCCGCTGGAACCATGGAAGAGCCGAAAGCCGAAAACAGCGCATAAAGGGAACAGGGGATCGAGCGGGCCGGGCTCTATTCTATTTTCGAGAGGCAGACGCGCGGACGCGCGGACGGACGGCACGCCGGACCGGACGTTCTCGAACGTGGATGCCCGCGGGGCCCGGCCAGGCCCTGGCGGCCAGCGCGCCAACGGGACGTGGATCCAGAGGCGAACGGCTCACCATGGTAATGAGGAACGCCCCACCCCGCCCCACCCCGCCCCACCCCGCCCCGCGCACGGACTTGAGGCCGGCCCAGTGATTTCCCCCATCTCGGGCGTCAGGTATAATGAGCGTGGTCCGCATCCCTATTATCTCGCCAATTCCACCCCTCCAGCCTGCTAGCCGCTGCTAGCCCCCACCCTCAGTCCGAGCAGACTGGTTCCGAGAGTCGTTTTCGTCGATCTGTCCCTCTCGCACCCATACGGGACGCACCATGAGTGCGAGAGAGACAGAGCGACGAAAACGTCTCTCGGAATCGGTCTGCCGGTCTACCGACAGCCTCGCCGCTGGCTTTACGCCTGCCAAGCCGGGTAGGCAGCGCGCGCCACTCTCGTGCGCGGCGGCTGCGTGGGTTGCATACCTGCTAGGCGGTTGACGGCCGAGTGGTCGGCGAGATGTCATCAAACTGTGCGATGCCATTCGATGCAATTCGGGGGCGTCTGCGCCAGGCTGCGCCAACCTCTCCTGCCCCTCTTCCTAGCCCACTACAGAGCTGCTTGTCGTCGACGTCGTCGTCGTCACCCGAGGAGAAGGGAGAGCGGAGGAGCGGCGCCATTTCACATCGCCTTCTTGTCTTTCATTTCCTGCCCCCTCCCCTCTCCCCCCGACGGCCCCTCCGGACTGCCGTGTCCCGTTCGCCCACTAATGATGATAGAGTGTCCGCGCCCCTGCCCCTCCCACATGACCCCCGCGCCACTCCCAGCCACTCCCCCCGCCCCCTGCGCCGTCACCCCGACTGTCTCCGGGCAGACACAACCTTGTGTCGCCCCGCCGCCCCACCGGGTCACCCTTTCTTTGGCTGCCTCTCGATTTCGGGGATTTTCCACGTGTGGCGACGCCGCCGAGGCAGCAGAGCCCGACGGAGCCGGAGCGAGCCGGAGCCACGGCAGCAGGCATCAGCGTAAATCTTGTGCGTTTCTTTTTTCGCTGGCTGTGCACTGTGCTACAGTGTGCTCACGCACACCGACGCGGGGCCATGACGTCACCGCGTCATCATCGCGTGGCGCCGCGTGGCGCCGCGTGGCGCTGGGAGGGCGGCCCGGCCCGCCCGGCGATGCGTCCCGCGGGCACCTCGCCGTAAACATGGCCATCAACGCCACGCCGCGCCATGGCCACGCCGCGGCCACGCCGTGCCGGTCATGGAAGTAATTACATTTTCATAGAAAATTGAAGAGCTCGGTGCGGCGTGGCGTGGCGGGGTCTGCGCTACAGGGAACGCCACTCCCTTTGTCCGTCTTGATCCCCGCCGCGTCCGAGAGTCCGCGCTGGCCGTGCCGGGCCGTGCTGCCTATCGGCCGCTGGAGGCTGGAGCGGCTGGAGCGCACGCGGGGGTCGGGGGTCGGGCAACACGCGTGGTTCAAATTTAATTAGCTAGCAAACGGGGCGGAGAGAGGGCTGGCCTCGGCCTGGGCCTCCCGCAGTCGCTGTGAGAACGCCAGGCGGCGTGTACAGCCCTCTCCACACCGCGGTAAAGGTAAAAAGAAGGAAAAAAAGATCGCCCTCTGACCCACAGGAGCAGCTGCGGAGAAAGGGGGCGTTTTATTTTACTTGACATTCCTCAAAGTTACTTTTGAATGCCTCCGCTGCCATGTGGCGGGGCGGCGGGGGCGGCGGGGGCGGCGAGGGCCTCAGAGAAGGCGCCGAGAGACGCTCCGCGCGTCCTGCGAGGTGCGCGACGGCGTGGGTGCCAGCGCGGTGCCACGCTAAGGGCGGAGGGGATGTTTGGGTGGAGGGGCAGGTGGAAGGGGTGAGTGGGTTGCGCCGCGCTCGGTTACTGTCGCCGTTCTTTATATCTATATATATATATACGCGCCGTGCGCTCTTCTGGGGAAACGAAATGAAATTTCTCTCACCGGCAACACTTATCACGGGCACGACCTCACTGCGTTATGAAGCCGAAGAGACCTCCCTCGACCCGCCGTGCCCGCCCCGCCCGCCCTCCGACCCTTCCGACCCCCCAGGCGGTGTACTGGTTCCAGTGCTGGGAGGGGGAGGGGAGGGGGAGTCGAGCAAACAGCAGCGACACTGTGAGAGCCACATCACCAATAGGACTGGCGGGACATGGCGGGGCATGGCGGGGCATGGCGGGGCCGCGGGGCGGTGACATTGTGCATCCTCTGACTCCAACCCCCTCCCCTTCTCCCCCTCCCTTCGGCAGCACTTACACCTTTCCCGCCCCGTCATACCGCCTGTCGGCTCCGACACGACACCTCGCCGAGGCGGCCGAGGCGCAGACATCGCATGCGGGGATCGGATCGGGAACGGATAATGCGGTGTCATTCTGGCGTATTAATACATAACACTGCTTTCAGCCTTTTGTCTCTCCTGTGTACGCCGCCTCGCGCCCCCTTCGAGCACTTCCAGCGCTTCCCGCACGTACACTGTAAACCACACTCCGCTTGGAGCAAGGCAGGGTTGGAACGTACCCGGTGATGCTGTCGGCGCCGAGTCAGCCCCTACCCTTTTGGTCGTGAGGCACTGGGTCGCGGTGTGGTCGCGTCCGGTCGCGTCGGCCTCCTTCCAGTGCTGCAGCTCATGCATGCCGCCGGGGTGTAAACAGGCGGCCTGTCGGCCTGTCCCTGTGATTAATAATGGCAGGAGTCCGGCTGACCTCCCGTGAGGGCCCTGCGCCGCTCCCTCGGGACTCCTCGGCGGACTGATTCCGAGAGTCGTTTTCGTCGCGCTGTCCCTCTCGCACCTATACGGGACGCCCCATGAGCGCGAGGGAGACAGAGTCGAAAACGACTCTCGGAATAGGTCGGCGGGTCCGCCCTAGGACTCCCCTAGGACTTTCCATGCCGGTATGGAGCTAGGGTGACGCGCGGGGCGGTGGCGGGGCGGTGGCGGGCGCCCCCTGGGCCCGGATCCGCCTTCCTTGTCCAGCGCGCTGTTCGGGCCCCGCCCGGCTCCGCCCCTGAGCAGCTCCAGGTCGGGGCGTGCTGCCTTGCCAGGGGCGTGGCGTGGCGGGGCGTGGCGGGGCGGGGCGTGGCGGGGCGTGGCGGGGCGTGGTGGGCAAGCCCTCATCGACGACCCTGGCGGCCTGGCGGAATACGACATGGAAAGTGTACCACCGGGGGAAAAAGGATTGATTATTTGGCTGGACGCCATGCGCGAGGCTAGGCTAGGGGCGTGGGGCGAGGCCAGGCGAGGCCGCGCCGGGCCAGAGGGCCGAGAGAGGCTTAGGTTGGGTCAGGTCGATTAGGACGCCCACTTATTCCGGGAAGAATCGGAGCAGGACTAGAAAAAAAGAGACAGAGCGACAAAAGAGGCGAGAGAAAGAGGGAGACGGAGAGAGAGACAGGACGGGCAGTGTAATTGCGCGGGAATGCGGCAGGGAGAGAGAACTTTGTTTTGGCGACAAAGAATGATTGCCAATTGGTAGTTGTTCGTGGCCGCACGGGCCGCACTGGCCGCGCTGCTGGCCGGGCCGCAGTGGGAAACAAAACGGGAAGAAAGGGGGCGACGGAAAAATCCAGCGGCCGAGACTTATCACAGTTTACGCAGTTGTAAACTTCTTTCAGTGTGATGTACCGAGTGGGAAAAAATGTGCGGGGTGGGGGAGGGGGAGTGAAATCGCGTGGCCTGGGAAAGAAGCTGTGACCGCGGGCAAGGCCTTCCTCCAGGCCCTGCTCCAGGCCCTGCTCCAAGCCCTGCTCCAGGCCCTCCTCCAGGCCCTGCTCCAGGCCCTGCTCCAGGCCCTGCTCCAGGCCCTGCTCCAGACCCTTGGCGCCCTTGGCCGTTTTTCGCTTTCCTTGTCTTTTTTCACCTCGCTCTCTCCGTCTCCCCGTGTTTTGTTTTCTTTGCGCTGTTATGAAAGCGGCTTTACACCACATTGGCATAGTGGAGTGCCACTTTGCAAGGGCCGCCACGTGTGTTTGTGTGCGTGGCCGTGTGTGTGCGTGTGAATGCGGCGTGTTCGTGGAAAAGGGAGGCAAAGGTGGGGCTGGAACAGCAGCTTTACGGGCCGTAAGCAACAAGGTACGGCCCATCAGATATTCTTCTTTGGAGGTCACCAACCCCCACCGCAACGCCCTAAAAAATCCTCTTTTTGCAGAGTGAGTTAATAAGGGCTGGTGTCACACCGCGGCATGGTCGCCGCCCTTTGCGCTCGAGGCTCGAGCCCCGCCAGCCCCGCCAGCCCTTCCATGGCCGCGGACGGACCGCGCCGCGCTGGGTCGCGGTCCTCCGGCCCTCCGGCCCTTCGGGTCGTTCGCAGACTAGCGTGTTTTGCCTCAACGTAAACCTTTTACAGCCGCCAAGAGGACGGGCTACTATCGTAAAATCTCTCGCCAGTGGAGCCCTTCCCCCTCCCTACCGCTGCAGGGCCTGCAGGCCGCCCACAGGATCCCCCGCCCCCTCCCCGTTCACAGTGAGCACAGCTTGAACGTTTGCGGCTTGTTGGTGCCGGCCCGGCCCTCGGCCCGTCCTCCAGACGTGACGCACTCCCCGCGTCACGCCAGTCACGCCACCGCCATGGTGGGGGTGTTAGTGTAGTGTATCCAAGGGCCCGGCATGGCCCAGCCTGCAGGCTGGTTTCGAGAGTCGCTTTCGTCTCTCTCGCACTCATAGGCGTGCTCCTATAGGTGCGAGAGAGACACAGCGACGAAATCGCCTCTCAGCCTGGAAGCGCGAGGCGGCAAGGCGCGCCAGGCTGGTCTTGGCCGGGCGCGGCGCTGCGCTGCGAGTTGTCCGTGGGGGGCTCTCCGGCCCCGCCGTTCTTCGAAGGGGTTCGCTGCTATACACCCCCTCCCCCTCCCCGGTGGTGCCCAGGCTGCATCCAAGTAGAAGTCCCCCCTCCTCCTCCTTGTCCCATCGTTCCCCACTCGGCCGGCGGGTCCCCCATTCAAAGCCCAATCCGCGTGAAATTCCCGGCGACAAATCTAGCGGAAAGCCACACGAGAAGGCGAGTGTTTAGCCAACTTCCGGACTTCCGGCCTTGGGTGCGCGGCAGCAGTGGCGGCAGTGGCGGCGGGCCGAGGCGGGAAAAGTACTTGTAATGGGGCCGGGGATGAGGCTAATGGCGGTTTATGGTAATTACAAGACAATGTAGCGGCCACCGCTGCCTATATTTAATTAACGATGTTGTTGCTCACGATGTTGTTGTTGTTTTCGCTGTTGTTGCCGATGTTGTGCTCGAGGGTGATGGCGTGGCGACACGAGAGAAGAATACAGGCAGCAGAGCCCCCCCAGCACAGCCACCTGCTGCTCGTAACAGCCACAATTAAAACCGTTACGACACGCAAAAAGTGGAATGGAGCACAAATGCACTGCCCGGCCATGTGGCGTGCCGGCGTGCCCGCCGCCTGGCCAAAGCCTGCCCGAGTGCAGAATAATCAGGGAAACGCCGGGCGAGCAGGGGGGAGGGGCTCCGGATAAAAAGGGGCCCGTCGTAAACGCACAACGCCTCCCTGGATGCTTCAAGAGGAGGCCTCGAAGGGCGCCGGGAGGGGGGGAGGGGGGCGGGCGAGCGGGTGGTGAAGTGGGGCGATAGCATCAGAGCGGCGTATATCATTTTTTAGGGTAGTTGGTTCGGGTGACTGGGAGGTGGGGGGCGGTAGTTGGTTGGGTGACGGGGTAGTGGGGTAGTCGTTTTGGACGACGGGGTAGCGGAGGCCAGTCGGTTCAGGCGACGGGGTAGCGGGGCGGGGCGTGGCGGGGCGGGGCGCTCCAACCCCTCGTCCGACCCATTGGGGCCGTGCATCGGGCCGGGCCGAGGCCGGGCCCCCGCATCTCCGCGAAAGTAAAAGCAATCAATCCTTGCGGCTCGCGGAATAAGGCGAGAGGGAAGGGGGGGGGGCTGCCGGGTGCGGTGGGCTTTAGAGAGGGGGGGGGCGCCACCGCCGCGCTGCGGTCGCCCGCAAACAAATGCAAGCTGCTGGAGAGGCGAGTGCTCCCATCGCCCATCGGTCGCGCCGAGGAGGCCGCTGGAAAGGAAGGGGAAAGGGGGGGGGGGAGAGGGAGAGGTTGGGGAAAATTGACGCCCCAGCAATCTCTTCCACTTGCCGCACACGACTCGCATTACGACTCACTCGCGGGGCGTGGCGGGGCGTGGCGGGGCGTGGCGGGGCGTGGCGTGGCCCGCATTGCATACCGCGCGAAAGGGGTGACGAAAGTGGAAAGAAGGACTGGGCGCATCGTTATTTCCCGAGTCAACTTTAAACGGGTTTTCTCGAGTACTTGGCCGGGCGGGGCGCGGCGGGGCGCGGCGCCGCCCTGCTGGTAGGGCCCGGCCCGCCGGCCGCGAGTACGAACCGCGAGCTCCTCCCTCTGCACGTCCTTGAAGCGCACCACAAAATTAGGGCCACCACAGTACTGGTTTTGGGCAAAAACATTCAGTCCTGAAAAATTAAAAATTCTTTCGACATCATTTTCTTTTCATTTTCTTTTTTTTCCGGGACAAAATTGGGTTTCTTGAAATGCGTGCGGAGACGATCAAATAAGCAAAGCACGCCGAAAAAAAGGCCATCGGCCGCGAGGGAGGGCGGAACGGCGACGTCGCGAGGCAGGGGTGGGGGTGGGGGGGGTTGCTCAGGTTTGTCGCGGCGAAGAAGGCGCGGGTGCAGCGGGGCGTGCCCAGGCGTGCCGAGGGGCCGCGCGGGAAATGGGTTGTTAGCGCGGAAGGAAGAGGAGAGGTCCTGCCCGGCTGCCTGGGGCCGCGCAGCGCCGCCTGGCGTACGTGTGCCATTGGCTATGAAGCATGGCGGGGCGGGGCGGGGCGGGGCGCCAAGGCTCTTAAGCGGCGCGGCGTCGCTGGCGCCGTGGAAATGGCGGAGAAAATGCCAGCGTCTCGTCTTTTCGCGCCCTCACACTGGCCTCCGTGTCTCAGGGAAATCATTTTCGTTTCTTTGGGCGGCCATTCCGTGCTGTGCGCGCTTGGCTTGGGCGCATCCGGGCACACTGTGGGCCAGAGTTGCTAAATGGGACTGACTCAAATCGAACAAGCGACTCCACCAATGGATTGCTCTTCGAACGATAAAGCCATTGGTGGGGTCACACGCTCGGTTCGAGTCCTGTTTAGCCACTCTGGAGCTCAAAACGCGTCTGGAGTTTTGGCCGCCGGCGCCGGTCTTCTGGCCCACTGTGGGGCAGCGAGGGACGGTGTTTTCTAGGAATACTAACGCCGCAAGCCACACGCCCGCGGCCGGCGGTCCCGCTCAGCCCGGCAGGTCCGGCAGGGCAGGGACGGCCTGGGCAGGGGTTCCCAGGAACAGTAAGCTGCGGGCTTAGGGAAGCCGGACCGGGCCCCGCTGACCTACGGTTCGCGGCCGGCGGTGCGGGGCCGTGCCAGCGGGGCCGTGCCAGCGGGGCCGTGCCAGCGGGGCGGTGCCCGCACGCCAGCGGAGGACAAGGGGCAGGAGCTAGAGCGCAGAGGCGCAAGCAGGGAGAGGTCATAGAAAAGTAGCTCTAATCCGCTTTAAGTGGGGTCGCTGCCTCGCAGCGGTCGGCCGTGTTTGGCTCGTCCGAACGGCGCGGGGCGTTTTCCCGCTTGCCTTCCAAGAATCTTTCATGGCGGCTTCGGTTATTCACACACAGTCAGCCATCACTTTTTCAGGGTGCGCGGCGCGCCGCGGCGTGGGCCGCCGACTTCTCTCCCTGAATATTGCAGCGCCCTCGCTAAACAGCTCGACAAAGGGACCCTCTGCGCGCTCGCCGGCATCACCACGGCATCGCCACGGCATCGCCCTACGAGGCTTGCAAGGCTCGACGAGGATCGATGGTTGCGTCCAATGCTTGCGCCTCCGACTTGCGGAGCAGAGTCCTGGGCCTGGCAGCCCTGTGGACTGATTCCGAGAGTCGTTTTCGTCGCTCTGTCCCTTCCGCACCTAAAAGGGACGCTCCATGAGTGCGAGAGGGACAGAGCGACGGAACCGACTCTCGGAATCAGTCTGCTGGCGGGGCGGGCAGGCCTGGCCGCCTGCATAAAACACGCTTCAAATGACAGGTGACAGGGACACCGCCTTGCCGCCCCCGCACTGCAAGCCGACGAGGCCTCCATCAATTACGGAGCGTCTCCGGGCGTCGCTGCGCTGCACACTGTAGGCTGCACCGCACTAGCAGGAAGTGCAGGGCAGTGGCCGCCGGCGGTTTGGGGACGGAAGCCTCTGGTTGGCTGGCGTGGCTGGGGTCCGGCGGGTCAGATCACCTGTGCGGAACCGGACACGATTATTCCAAGCGGCATTTCAGGAGCCCTGCCGTTCTCAAACACTTCTCGAGTCGAACGCTTGATGACTCACGTAGGTCGATCGGCACTACTTATGTTCCATTCGAGTTCCTTCCAAGTCGCGTCCTCGCGCCCTGTACGCCGAAACGACCACGTTGCCACTGGTCCACCAGCTCACTAGCGCCCGCGGAACGGCGGGTAGGCAACCCGCGCGCACCCGTGCCACGCGCTGGGCTCCAGGCATACCCGCCAGGCGCGCTGCTGCTGCTGCTTGCGTTTTGAGCTCCAGAGTCGCCAAATGGGACTCGAACCGAAGTGTGACTCCACCAATGGATTGCTTTTCGAACGAGGAATCCATTGGTGGGGTCACACGCTCGGTTCGAATCCTGGTTAGCGACTCTGGAGCTCAAAACACGTCTAGAGTTTTGGGCGCCTCCACCGGTCTTCTGGCTCACTGTGCGCCCTCGCCACTCCCGGCCGCCGCCGCTGCCGTTGTCCCCGGTTGTTTGCGGGGCGGTTATTTCCGTTCGGAGAGGCCTCTCCCCTGACAAACTGAGGGCCAGGTCAACTCGGGGGTAACTCGGGGGAAACTCGGGGGAAACTCAAGGGGAAGTCGGGGGGAAGTCGGGGGGAAGTCGGGGGGAACTCGGGGGGAACTCGGGGGGAAGTCGGGGGGAACTCGGGGGGAAGTCGGGGGGAACTCAGGGGCAAGTCGGGGGGAACTCGGGGGGAACTCGGGGGCAAGTCGGGGGGAACTCAGGGGTAACTCGGGGCAAGTCGGGGGGAACTTGATCGACTCGCCCAAACACTAGAAATACGCTCCAAACTAGCACCGTTGCCTTTGTCTCGTTGCCCCGATTCTAAAAGTGCCCCTACTTGCCCCTCTAGCTCAGCGGTTCCCAACCTTGGGGTCGCGACCCCAAATGGGGTCGCGAAAAAATTTTGAGGGGTCGCGGCGAGGTGGCTGGGGTCGCCTGGGGTCGCGGTGGTTTCCCGGCTGGCCCACACGCCGAGCACTGGCTGCTTAAATGCCGCAAAGTTGATCAAAACGGTCACAATGTGTGTAAAAGATCGTGTTTTGGGTCGACTTTAAGCATCCACTGCTTCTGATTTGAGGCGGTAAATCGCCCTCCCTCAACGGGCAATTGGTCTTTGGACCTTCCTTTTGCATGCCTTTGTTACGGAGTGCAATTATCTGCCTCAGTTTGGAAGCAGTACTGCCGCAAAGTTGGTCTAAACAGTCACAAATGTCTGTGAAAAATCGTGTTTTGAGCCGACTTTAAGCATCCACTGCGTCTGATCCGAGGCGGTAAATCGTCCTCCGTCAACGGTCAATTGGTCTTTAGACCTTCCTTTAGCATGCCTTTGTTACGGAGTGCGATTATTTGCCTTAGTTTGGGAGCAGTTTTGCCACAAAGTTGATCAAAACACGATTTTTCAGACATTTGTGACCGTTTTGATCAACTTTGCGGCAAAACTGCTCCCAAACTAAGGCAGATAATCGCACTCCGTAACAAAGGCATGCTAAAGGAAGGTCTAAAGACCAATTGACCGTTGACGGAGGACGATTTACCGCCTCGGATCAGACGCAGTGGATGCTTAAAGTCGGCTCAAAACACGATTTTTCACAGACATTTGTGACTGTTTAGACCAACTTTGCGGCAGTACTGCTTCCAAACTGAGGCAGATAATTGCACTCCGTAACAAAGGCATGCAAAAGGAAGGTCCAAAGACCAATTGCCCGTTGAGGGAGGGCGATTTACCGCCTCAGATCAGAAGCAGTGGATGCTTAAAGTCGACCCAAAACACGATCTTTTACACACATTGTGACCGTTTTGATCAACTTTGCGGCATTTAAGCAGCCAGTGCTCGGCGTGTGGGCCAGCCGGGAAACCACCGCGACCCCAGGCGACCCCAGCCACCTCGCCGCGACCCCTCAAAATTTTTTCGCGACCCCATTTGGGGTCGCGACCCCAAGGTTGAGAACCGCTGAGCTAGAGGGGCAAGTAGGGGCACTTTTAGAATCGGGGCAACGAGACAAAGGCAACGGTGCTAGTTTGGAGCGTATTTCTAGTGTTTGGGCGAGTCGATCAAGTTCCCCCGACTTGCCCCCGAGTTACCCCTGAGTTCCCCCCGACTTGCCCCCGAGTTCCCCCCGAGTTCCCCCCGACTTGCCCCTGAGTTCCCCCCGACTTGCCCCTGAGTTCCCCCGACTTCCCCCCGAGTTCCCCCCGAGTTCCCCCCGAGTTCCCCCCGACTTCCCCTTGAGTTACCCCCGAGTTACCCCGAGTTACCCCTGAGTTACCCCCGAGTTGACCTGGCCCTCAGTCTGTCAGGGGCTCTTGGAGGCGACGCTGGGGAAACAAAAAGGGGCGGCCGGACAACAGTCTGCAGGGCGCCTCGCTCGCCTCGCCGACAGCAGCACTCCGCTGCACTTGACTCGAGTGGCCAATGGTGCTGGGCCGGCGCGCGCGCTTCATCGGTCTGTCCGTCTGTCTATCTGTCTGTCCGCCCCGACGCATGCCCGCCAGTCTGTCCGTCTGTTTCTCTGGGATTAGGGCGTGCCATTAGGTGCGAGCGGGACGCAGAGCGCGGGACGGCCTGTCCCTCTCTGTCCCTCTCGCGGCACCACACTGCGAGGCGGCGGCGCCTGCAATAAATCACGCGCATGTTCCGCCGACATCGGAGGATTTGTGAAAGGGAAGGCAAGGGTTTTCTTTGGGGACACTGCGAGCGGGGCGCGGCGGGGCGCGGCGGGGCGGGCGTGGCGGGGCGCGGCGGGGCGTGGCGGGGCGCGGCGGGGCGCAGCCACACGACGTCAGGCCAGCCTCGAGGGCAGCCAGCACAGAAGCAGCGCGCCCAGCCGCATCGCCTGTCGCGTCTGTTTGCAAAGAAATTTCTCATATTTCATTTTTGCACAAGAAGGTCTCTTTCTGGTGCTGCGTGTGCGGAGCGGGGCGCTGCGCGGGGAGCGAGGGAGGACACAGGGGAGCACGAGGAGGACTGGCTGCTGGGCTGGCAGGGCCGGCGCGCGCCTTTCTCGGGGGCGGCTAAGGCGCTTTCAGGGAACAGCGCGGCGGCGAGGCGTGGCGGGGCGTGGCGGCGTATAACGCTTTGAGAAACTGCAACGTGGAGCGAAAAAAAAACTTGTGTCGGGAGTGCGTTGAACCATGCGGTCAGAGAGGGGGGGGAGAGAAAAAAGAAGTGGGGAGAAAGAGACAGAAGAAGAGGAAGAAGAAGAAGAAGAAGAAGAAGAAGAAGAAGAAGAAGAAGAAGAAGAAAAGGAAGAAGAAGAAGAAAAGGAAGAAGAAGAAGAAAAGGAAGAAGAAGAAAAGGAAGAAGAATAGCACATAGCAGGGCGCCAACTTAGGAAGCTCCGGCTCTGTCCAGTCAGTCTCGAATCAGCTCGAGTGGAGAAATCGAATCGGGTCGTCGATTGTATCGAAGTGGTCGGTCGGGAGAACGGGCCTCCCCGTCTACTCCCGTCTCGCCCCGCGTCGCGTCACCCCGCGTCGCGCGGGAAAGTTGTGTGGCGTATCCTTTCCATCCTTTCTGCTAACGAGTCCAATAAAGGTTTCTTTTGTCAACGAATCTGCTCTGCGCCGAGGGCTGCGGGGGGCTGCGGAAGCGGTGCCCTTTCTGCTACGTTTGCAGTGGAGGAGCCTGCAGCCCTGCCAGACAGACAGACAGACAGGAGACAGACAGACAGGCAGGCAGGCAGGCAGGCACATCAATTGAGAGTCCATTTCCGGCGAGTCGCTCGCGCATGCGGCCACCCACCCGGCAAACTACTACCGATTTTCCAAAACAAGTGCGCGTGCTCGACTTGAGGAGGGCGGAGGGCGGCCCGGGGCCTCGGCTGGCCTGGCGCGCAATCTGAAGGGTTCTGCGGGGAGGCAGGGGTGGGTCTCCACGGAGGCATATCGTGTTCATTGCGGGGGTGGGGGAGGGCGTCATTGGCTCGCTGGGGTTGAGGTGGGTCGCTGCAAAAGGGGGGGGGTAAGGGCCCCGTGGCACTGCACACAGCCCATCAATTCTCGTGATGCAGACCATTCCGGGCGCCGTTAACATAATCAACCGCGCCCTCCCTGCCACTCACCTCCCCTGCCCCTCCCCTGGGAGAGGGCCGCCCCATGCAGGTCCTGCCGGAGTCCTGCCCGGCTTGACGTGCCGTCATCGGGGTTCCCAACTGGCGCGAGTTGAACCTCCCACCGGACTCCGGACACTGCCAAACCGTGCGGGCCTCCGCGGCACCCCAGCCTCCAGGAGCGCACAGCTTCGTTCCAGCGGGCCAAGACAGGTGAGAAACTCGGCTCGGGATTTTCAAGTATCCGCAGCGCCAGCACCGTGTTCGCGAAAGGGTTGCCCCCTCGGCTCTCTCTGCACTACTCTGAAAATGACGTCGTTAGGCCGGACCTTAAAATCCCCCCTCCCCTCCGCCAATCCCGTCCGGCCCGTCCGGCTCATTCGGAATAAACAAGCTGCCATCAGGAACACGTCGGGGAGGGCCACGCCGCCACGCCGCCGCGGCCGGGATGGGCACTATGGTCAGGTTGTGATGGGGCGTTCGGCTCGGCGAGGGGCGGTGAGGGGCGGGGCGGCGTCCTCTCCCCATCTCCCTTCACGGCAAAACAGGTAATCAACGCGCTTGGCTCCGCTTGGCTCCGCTTGGCTCCGCGCTTGGCTCCGCTTCGTTACCCGCTGTTTGTATTGTCGTCCCGTTTATCGCCCGGCCGAGTGCCGAGGCCGCCGAGGCCGCCTAGGCCTTGCCGGCCTTGCCGGCCTTGCCCGTCAGTCGCCGCCCGACTTGCGGCCCGGCCAGGGGGGCAGAGTTGACTGGCTGACTATGGCACGGCCTGGAGACGCGCTTCACCACCGCAACAAAAATCAAAAACAAAAGAAGAGGGAAAAGAGTTTTCAAAACTAACCTTGTTTTTCTAACCAATGACTGACTGGTGGAAAGTTTCATGTGCACCCCCTTTTTCTCTCTTTCACCCCCCCCCCTTTTTCTGTTTTCAAACACACACTCACACGCGAGGAAAAAATTCGTTAAAAAAAAATAAAAACTTTCACACAGAAAAATATCGAGCGCCCAGCCCAGCAGCGGGGGCCTCGGCGGACGCCGTCTTTTTATTTTTCAGATCAGCTTTCGCGGGAAGCTCATCATTCCGCGCAAGCAGAGGTAAATAATAATCAAGTTGATCGATCGAGCTTCGCGCGAAAGTCGAACGAGAGGCGAGCGAGAGGCGAGCGAGAGGCGAGCGAGAGGCGAGCGAGAGGCGAGCGAGAGGCGAGCGAGAGGCGAGCGAGAGGCGAGCGAGAGGCGAGCGAGAGGCGAGCGAGAGGCGAGCGAGAGGCGAGCGAGAGGCGAGCGAGAGCGAGCGAGAGGCGAGCGAGAGGCGAGCGAGAGGCGAGCGAGAGGCGAGCGAGAGGCGAGCGAGAGGCGAGCGAGAGGCGAGCGAGAGGCGAGCGAACGAGCGAGAGGCGCGAGCGAGAGGCGAGCGAGAGGCGAGCGAGAGGCGAGCGAGAGGCGAGCGAGAGGCGAGCGAGAGGCGAGCGAGGGCGAGCGAGAGGCGAGCGAGAGGCGAGCGAGAGGCGAGCGAGAGGCGAGCGAGAGGCGAGCGAGAGGCGAGCGGAGGCGAGCGAGAGGCGAGCAAGAGGCGAGCAGAGGCGAGCGAGAGGCGAGCGATGAGCAGGCGAGCGAGAGGCGAGCGAGAGGCGAGCGAGAGGCGAGCGGAGGCGAGCGAGAGGCGAGCGAGAGGCGAGCGAGAGGCGAGCGAGAGGCGAGCGAGAGGCGAGCGAGAGGCGAGCGAGAGGCGAGCGAGAGGCGAGCGAGAGGCGAGCGAGAGGCGAGCGAGAGGCGAGCGAGAGGCGAGCGGGAGGCGAGCGAGAGGCGAGCGAGAGGCGAGCGAGAGGCGAGCGAGAGGCGAGCGAGAGGCGATAGAGAGGCGACAGCGAGAGCGCTCTTCCGCTTTGACAGCGCGGCTTTCTTGCCGTCACGCCGAGTTTGTTTTGCCCGCGCCACTCGATGTCCCGCCCGAGTGAAGAAGTGCCCGCGGCGGGGCGGGGCGGCGTTAGCGTGGCTAGGCAGGGCTCCGCACGGACGGATGATGTTTTTCCTTTCGCTATTGAGAGCGAAATCCCTGGTTCCTGCCCCTCGCCTCCCCCGACTGCTTTTCACGAAATGAAAGGTAGGCAGGGAGCGAAGGGGACAATGCCCAGGCCGTCCCCCTCCGCCTCCCTCACCCATTCCGGCCGGCCCCTCTGCGACATCTGTTGTTAAGCCAATGCCGATGGCTCGGTGGGGCGGGGCGGGGCGGGCGGGGCCGCGAGAGCGAGGCCAGGTCCTGGGCCCCAGGAAGGCCAGCGAGGGGCTTTAGCCCTTTTCAGGTGCGCTGCCGGGCGGCCGCCGCGAGAGCCTCGGCTGGCCTCGGGCCGGGCAGCCACGCCGAGCCACGCCGAGCCACGCAGCGGGGCACGGCAGCGACCCTCGCTGCTCTTGTTCTCTGAAGGGCAACCGGGCTGTAGACTGATTCCGAGAGGGAGGACTCTCTCTCTCGCACTCATGGGGCGCTCCATGTCGGTGCGAGAGAGACAGACCGGCGGCCGCACTGTGCGGAATCAGTCTGCCGGGCCGGGTCCACTCTCCCGGCGGCGAAGGGCGAAGGGCGTCGCTGCCGCCAGGGCCTGCCAGCACGCCTCGCCCTGTCTCTCTCCCACTCACGGCGTGTGCCGCAGGGGAGCGAGAGAGACAGAGTGCTGGAACGGATGCCGCCAGGTCAGTGCTCCTCGGGGACAATAAACGGAAAGGAATAAAAGAATAAAAATCAAACGGCGGTGATACGTTTTTATATCGTAGGGCCAATAGGACGTCCGGCGCCCTCTCGTCCCCGCTGCATTTTGCGTCTCGGACCTTTATGAAAAGGAAAATTGCGGTCCAGGGTGATGGCCGCCCTCCTTCCCGCGGTCGCCCTTTCTCACACCGACGCGTACACACACAGGCACGGACTCACACACGACGCGCGCGCGGCAGTCACATGCGACCTATTTCCCCCGGGACAAACGGCCAGCTTGAGGTGGACCTTGTAGACTTGTAGGACGCTGCGCGACGCTGCGCGGGGTGTGGGCCCAGCTCGGCGCCGCTCCACAGGTGCATCGTGCGGCTCTGGGGGGCAGCCCGGCTTACACTGGGCCCCGCCCCGCCCCGCCCCGCCCAGCACGGCACCGGAACGGCAGGGTGCGTGTATCGCCCCGCGATAAACCCATTTTCTTGTTTGCCTTTTCATCCAATTTTCGTCCAATTCATTACCGACGGAACGAAAAACGAAGAACGGAGGAAAAAAAACGGCACAGCAGGTGAGCATGGCAACGAGTATACGAGGGGCGCACGCGATATGCAAAAAAGGGGGGGAACAACTGCACCCTTACGCTCGCCATTCCGGGCGTGCTTGCTCGGACTGCTCGCTACATCCGAGTACTGCACCGCGGTGTACTACATCGGCGACGAGCTGTGTGCCGAGCTGATGATGACACAGGATCATGAGCTCTGATGTGCTGCCCTCCAAACAAGGGGTGGGGGCCGCAAGGGAGCCGACCCACATGCGTCTTCCCCCGCCCTCCCCGCGGCCCTGTGGACCTCCCCGTACGGCGCCGTACGGCCTCCCTCAGGTGTCGTCCCGCGGACGTCCTCCGCAAGCCCGGCCAGCACCGCCAGCCCCGCCAGCCCGGCGCGAGGCGGTGGCGTCGTGTTCCTCGCCGAGGTCGTTGTTGTCGCCCTCCCCTCCCCTCCCCTACCCCTGCTCCTCGCGGCCCCGGGGCCCACACTAGATCGCCGTGGGTGGACTGTGTGGGCCCGGAGATATGGAGCAGTGACGCGCCCTGCCTGTCAGCAAGGTAACCCCCATCACGGCGGCGACAGCCCCACATGCCCTCCACCGCCTGCCGTGCTGCCTCCCCGACGGGCCGAAGACCGACAGGCCGACCGGGGAACGCCGAGCGCCGATTATTGAATACGACCCACGCCAACTCTCATGACGTGGCGCCTGAGTTTTAATCAATTTTCACACTTCGCCGTGATGCAGTAGCCCGATTCCGAGAGTCGTCTTCGTCGCTTTGTCTCTTTCGCACTCCTGGCCCGCCCTGCGCAGGTGCGAGAGAGACAGCGCGACGAAAACGACTCTGGGAAACAGTCTGCAGTTGCACGAATGGGCGGGCAGGCACCACCATAGGACTATGGGGCCCCACCAGCATGCTCCGATTGCCAATACCTTCCTCCTTTGTGCTCCCACTTTGTCACTGGTGTTCCAAATAGTGACGTCACATTCCTCAGACAACATACATATATTAGAAGAAATATTTCCCCAACGCCAGTGGATGTTATCTGAGCCACCTGGAGATCCTCGGCAGTTTAGACTGTTACGCTCCCAAAGTAAGAGATCCTTCTTCGCATCCCAGAACTGCTCTTAATTCAGTTTCTTTAAAGTCAGACACACTTACATCACTGCGGTACTGCTGCTCTGATGAAATTCGCAGGCAAGAATGCTTCCGGTTGAGCTTCCCAATTAATGCAGTATTCAAACATGTTGCTTGGTGCACTGTACTATTCAGTCCTAAGTCCAGGCGACTGATGATGAACTTACAAGATTTTCACAGTTTTTCAATTCATACCCAGCTTTACAGTAGTTTGGATGTTGGGAAAAAATCTTCGCCAACTCAAGACCAAGTAGGCAAAGGTCGTCATCGTACAATAGGAGAAGGAACTTAATTTATCGATGCCAGCCCACAGATTAGTGATTAGAAGGCGGCCATTTTGATTTTTTGTTTGTTGACGGTGAACGAGGAGTGACTGCGAATACTGAATCTGTTGTGCGCATAGCCAGAACTCGAATCTGAATCTGTTGTGCGCATAGCCAGAACTCGAATCTGAATCTGAATCGTCATGTTGTGAACCCCTTCTTCTGTTTAAATTTGATATTCGCAGATCAACCGTCAACCGCCAACCCGCCAAACCAACAAACAAAAAGTAAAAAATGGCCGCGTTTGAATTATTAGTTTGTGAACTTGTACCGATAAAATTAAGTTTCTTCTATTATTGTGCGATGCTGATTGTTGCCGACTCGGTTTTTGAGTTCGCGAGGATTATTTGTCGACATTCAAGCTTCTGTAAAACGGTGTGTGTCATGAAAAACTGTGAAAATCTTGAAAGTTTATCAGCATTCTTCTGGGCTCTATCCCCAATAGTGCAGTGCTCCAGGTAACCTGTTTGAATGATGTGTTACTGGGCAACTCAACTGGAAACGCCCTGGCCTGTGACTTTCATCAGAGCAGCAGGGAGTAGCAGTGCCACAGTGATTATTGTAAGTACACCTGACTCCAAAGAAACTGAATGTGAGCAGCTCTGGAATGCGAATGAGGTGGGGACCTCTTCCTTTCGGAGAGTAACACTTTTAACTGCGGAGGATCTGCAGTGAGTGTGAGAACATTCACTGGTGCTGGAAAAAGGTTTTTATCATTTTGTGTTTAACCTAATAGGCTATTAATTATGTCTCGAATTCGCTGATTGCCTTGACTGCATCGAAAGTTTTGTTCATATTTGTTGAAGCTTGAAACTTGTCGAGAAATGTGAATCCACCCACATCTTGGAGATTCTTTTCATTCTCGACCTATCTTGTCGAGACATCTTGCCTCACTCACAGAGTGGTATAAATTCTCAGCTTTCAACTTCCATTGTGCCCTTGGTCCCCTCTGCACTGCAGTGATTGCTGTTCGTCCGAAAACTCCTAGCTGTTGTCATCGCGTGGCGGCGCTGCGTCGCGAGCGTCGACCCGAGCCACGCGGCTCTAGGCAGCGCCAGGGCAAAGCCAGCAAGTAGATTGATTCCGAGAGTCGTCTTCGCCTCTCTGTCTTTCTCGCACTCATGGGGCGTCCCGTGCAGGTGCCAGAGAGACAGAGCGACGAAAACGACCTTCGGAACCAGTCTGCAGAGCCAGCCCGGCGTCATTGAAACACCTCCCCTTTCCCCTCCGTGCATTCTATGGTGTTTTCCTAGAGCAGGCACCGGCCGGCCGGCGGCTAGACTGGCGGCCGGCTCCGAGGCGGTCTTGTCTTCTTTGCCGCCTTGATGACGTTCTTCTTGGTTCTTCTATGGCGAGGAGCAGGTCGCCGTGGTGGCGGCCTCGTTGGGCTCGCTGGCCTGCCGGCCTGCCGCACCACGGGGAAGTCTAATGAAGCGAGGTCCACGTCGAGGCGGCCGGGGCGGGGCGGGGCGGGGCGGGGCGGAGCGGCCGCGGCGGGCCCAAAGGGCTGGCGGACAAAAGAAGCAGGCCGGCCTGGCCTGGCCGCCAGCCCCGTCAGCCCCGCCAGGCCGGAGTAAAGTAGACTACAGCCTTTCAAAGTGAATTAATTTGAAAATCGACCCGCGCAAGCCGCGCTGGCAAGAGTGCCCTTGCCTTCCCTTCGCCCCGCCTCCCCTCTTCGGCCGGGTTGTCACTTTTTTCCGCGAACTTGGCGTCGGAAGGCTGCGGCCGCGTCGGCCGCCTCACCGCTGCGATCCGAGCCACGCGACACGACGTCGCCGCCGCTCTGTCTCCCTCGCACGCACAGGGGGTGCGAGAGAGACAGCGAATCCGCCGGCACGAAAGAAACGCCGCGGAGTGCGCTGCCAGTGTTTCACGGCCGGCAGGGCGGCAGGGCGGCAGGGCGCGCGCGGCTTGACAACTTCATCACGACGAGGCCTTCGGGGCGGGGCGGGGCGAGGTGGGGGGCACCGCGTCGCACGCTGCTTTCCCCTGCAAGGTGGAGAGCAGCGAGATATTTGTGACGGCATTAATCAAAAAAGTTTCCGCGCTAGCGACGCGGAAAGTATTTAAGTGCAGCCCCGTGTCCGGGGTGAGGCGCGACGCCGTGCCGCGCCGTGCCACGCCGGGCTGCAGGTCTGGGCTCGCGCTGTGTTCAGCGCGCCGGCCAACTCCATTCCGATGACCCCCGCGGAGTCGCACTTACTTTTTGAATGGAAATTTCGGGCCACACATGAGCGGAGTCCGCGGTGTTCGCGGTCGGGGGCGTTTGGCCGCTGCGTCCGTCCTGTGGTCCTGCAGTGCTTCTTGCGGGGCCTTTTTGGAGAGCTCAATCTCTGCCACGGCCGGCCGGCCGACGGGCCGACGCATGGCTCCGCATCAGTGCGCCGCTAAACGGTATGCCTATCCCTCAGGGGCAGGCCGCCCCCGCACCGCCGCACCATTAAGACTGAAATATTACTGGCTATAATAATAACACCAAGGGCGCTGCCTCGGCGGCCCAGATGGAGGGATTGTTTTTATTTATTTACATTTTTATTGCTAAAGACGCGGCTCGCGGTGCGGTAAGTTGAGTTTCCTCCCTACCGTTGAAATATCTGTGCGCTCCGCCGCGCTGATAAGAGAAATACCGGTCGCGGGAGAAATAGAGGGGGTGGGGTGGGACGTCTCGAATCGCCGCGCTTCCTCGACGACGTCGGCGTCCTCGGCGTCCTCGCTCACGAGGGCAGCAAGGACCAGGAAGGGAAGCGACCTGCTTGCCGCTGTTGACTCGCCGGCCAATGGTTATTGCTCGAGGTGCTGCAGGTTACGTTCTTGGACTCCACTCTCCGCTCCACTCCGTTCAGCTCCGCTCCCCCAGCGACCGGGACCCGGGACCGCCCCGCGGCGCCCAGTCGGCGTCGTGCTCGCACTGTGCTCGCACTTGCCACATCTTACTGGGGGCGTGGCGGCGTGGCTGAGGCACGGGGTTTGAAGGGAATTCCTTGGCCGTCTCTCTCGCTCTCGTGGCGCGTCTCATGGCGGCGCGAGAGAGACAACGCGACGAAACGCTGTTGGGAATCCTTGCCGTGCCTCAGTCCTACCTCTCTGAGTCCTACGGCGTCGGCTGGCTGATTCCGAACAGTGCTTTGGCCACTCTGTCTCTCTCGTCGTCGGGGAGGCACAAGGCCGCACAAGGCACCCTCCAGGCTGCTCGGTGCGACAGAAATAACCCAGAAATACGGGCGCCGCCGCGCGCCACGCCTCGCGCATTCCTGCGCGCAATATTTCAAGCGTCCTCATGTTTCAGGCCGCGCCGTGCCGCGCCGCGCCGCGCTGGGTGCTCCGCGCTGACAACAACAGCCCAGGACCTGGCCGCCCTGCCGCCCTGCCGCCGCCCTGCCCGGCGAGCGCTCGAGCGTGGCGGGGTGCGGCGGGGAGCGAGCGAGCGGTCGCGCAAAATCATCTCTAATTTGTCAAAGTCCCGCGCGCGGTGCCGAGTGCCGCGAGAAGAGCCCCACCCTGCCCCGCCCTGCTCCGCGCGATGGGCCGTGGCTGGCTGTCTGGCCGGGCGGTCCGGTTTGGTGTATGCCATCTGCAGCGCCGAGCGCTACGCCTGGCTACGCCACGCTTTGGTGGCCGCGCGGTGCGGTGCGGTGCGGTGCGCGCACTCGACTCGAGGCAGTCTGCAGACTGATTCCGCACAGTGCGGGGCCAGCATCCTCTGTCTCTCTCGGCCGGTACTGTCGGTCGGCGGGGCCCCTCCGCACTGTGCGGAATCAGTCTGCTGGCCTGGCCGCGCCTGGCGGGCACGCGGTGGAGTGGCGGCGGGGGCGGCGTGGGGTGGGCTTGAGAGGGGGGGAGAGGGGGTCTCGGCTCACCGGCACGTTACTCACTGTCCGCATTCATCCCCGGCTCGTCATTACCAGCAGCCAAAATGCGCCCTTCAACAAAGCGCGCGCCGAAAAGCAGCCGAAAGCAGCCGAAAGCCGCGGAAGAATAATTCGGGGCACTGTAGGGGGCCTTGGCTCTCCCTTCCGCCTTCCCGGCCGGTCGCGGCCCCACTGAGCTCCTCGCTGCTAACCGCGCGGCAGCAGCAGTCAGGCCAGGTGCGCGGCAAAGAAACAAAAAGTGCGGGGCGGGCGAGCGGCTAAATTGTCAAAATTCGTGCTGCACAACAGAAAGTTTAGGCCGTCTGCTTGTTGGGCGGAAACTTGCGCGCGACGACCATAGCAACTCGGGTTGGCCGGCCCTCCGGTCCGGACTGGAGAGGGTCCTGGACGAGTCCTGGAGGACTGGGAGGCGTATGCTGTCCTGCGTAGGATCAGGAGTGGCGTCGGGTGGCGGACCAGAGCCAGCCTAGGCTTATTCCCGTTTTTTGCTTCTCCTCCTCTAGAGGCCGGCGGCGCCGCCCCGGGCCTGGGGGTCGGCCTGCGGAGCCTGCGGAGGTCAATTACTAGCCTTGTCATTCCACAACGGGAGGCGCATTCATTCCGCTTAAACATTTGTGGAGGGGATTAGGCCCTTTTCGCCGTCCAAAGTGGCCGCGGAATCTAGACGGGATATCTGGAACGGCCCTCCCCTCCCCGCCCCGCCCCCGTACTCCCCGGGGCGAGCTTAGCCTAGATATGACAACTCGGCCGGACAGTTTTAGATTGGCCCGAATGGAAAGTCCACAGAGACGACGACGATGGCGACGGCGGAAAGAGGGGAAGATTATTTTCCGAGAGGGCGGCGGCGACGGCGGTCGGTTGCTTTCGGCGGACGCGCAAATAAATATTTTGATGAGCGCCCCAAGGCGCCGGCAGCCGGCAGGTAGACTGGCAGGTAGACCGGCAGGTGGCGGCGGTCTGTTTACCTTTTGGATGAGCGAATAAATAAAGACCAATAGCGTTCCGAGAATTCCGGGGCTCGGCGCGCGATGGAAAACAAATCCCTGGCACCGCCTCACCGCGCGCACAGTGGGCCAGAAGACGGTGGCGCAGGCGGCCAAAACTCGAGGTACATTTTGTTGAGCGCCAGAGTCACTAAACAGGACTTGAACCGAACGTGTGACCCCAACAATAGATTGCTCTCCGAACGAGGAATCCATAAGTGGAGTCACACGTTCGGTTCAAGTCCTATTTAGCGACTCTGCAGCTCAAAAAGCGTCCGGGACTTTGACCGCCTCCACCGGTCTTCTGGCCCACTGTGCGGCCGCAGTGCCTTGGAGGACGGCGGCGGTAACCTACGGCCCGCGCGGTCTTCGCGAACAGGAAAGTGTTCCTAAACCGGGCCGAAAGGGCCGGACCAAAATATTCCAGCGTGTTGCCATGACGACGCGGTGCGCGTCCTTGACGAGGTGCTGCGGGGGCTGCGCGGGCTAGGGGGGGGGGGGCTAGAGGACAGAGGACAGAGGGGCTAGAGGCGCGAGGACAGGTAGTTGAACACCGCGGGAAACGCGATCCGCCTCCTCGCTTTCAATTCCCGCCCGCCGCGCCCCGCCGCGCCCGCGATACGACGAGACGACAACCTTCTGCCGTGCTGCCTGCGTGCTGCCTGCGCCGTTCGAGGGCCTCTCCGTCTAGTAATTCGAGACGTCCGCGTCGTCGCGACCTGGAGGAACGAACGGCGGCATCGCATGCACGCCGCGTGTGCTGTTGTGTGTGTGTGTGTGTGTGTGTGTGGTGTGTGTGGTGTGTGTGTGTGTGTGTGTTGTGAATGTACACGTATGGACGTCAGCCCCTCTGTGTATGAGAGCGAGAGAGAGAGAGGGGGGGGTGGAGGGGAGGGGAGAATGTGTGGACTGCGAAAGGGATGTTTTTGGGGTGACGCGCGCTCGGTAAGGGGTAGCGCAGGGGAGGAGGGGGGGTTTCCAAACTTGTTATCGTGTTTTTCTTTTCACTCAAGTAAGAGAATGTGGCCGGGATGAGTCGAGGGAGATGAATACGGGAAGCAGGGGGTGGGCAGGGACGAGGGAGAGGGTGAAAGAGAGAGGGAGGGAGGGAGGGAGGGGCGCACACACCCTTTACCCGGCTCTGCTCCGCATTGAGGGACTTGTCCGCGCTGCTTTTCCCAAAGCGCCTTGCTTCGCCTTGCTTCCACTCCCTTGCGCATTCGGAACTAAACAGTACCTCTTTCCGCTTCCGTCTTTCCCCTCTTGTTCTGTGCTCGTTTCGGTCGCCAGTTTGCCGCGAACGGAGTGCCGGGAAAAGCGAATCGGCGTCATCCGAGCAAGAACAGCCTCTGCGAAAAAAATTGCAATAGCAACGACAACAACAGCGGGTGTTTCGTACCGCCCTCGTCTGGTGCGTCGCAGCGAACTCGAAGTACCTTCCCCAGTTTTGAGCTGGGCCATGGGCACTCAACCACCGCGTCTCTAATGCGTCCAAATTCCAAACCATTATATCGTCTGTAAAAAAATGAGCTCCGGACAAAATGCGCTTGGTTCTGTCTGTTTTTTCTGTAATTTTTTTCACCGGCGCGGGGACCAATGGGGGCAGGCCAGGCAAAGCCGGTATACTGCTAGTTTTTCTGCAGCCCTGCTGCCCCTCTGTTCGCTGCTGGTCCTCACCCCAATTACACGCGCCATTGTGCACGGCGGCCAGTCCTCGTCTTCCGTCTCTCTCGCACTCGGCTTGGACGCCCTGTGAGTGCGAGAGAGACAGCGACATCACTGTTGTTCGGAATGAAACTGCAGCTCTTCCGTGGCGTGGCACGGCGTCAATGGGTCTGACGCGGCCCTTGCTCGCGCCCCCGCCCTTCGGAGCTTTAAAACACGACCGCCACACTGCCAAAGTGGGAATTCCCCAGCGGCTGGCGCGGCGGCTGGGCAAATTGAGGGCCCTGGCACGAGTCGATCGAGTCACCGAGATAACAGGCGGCTTGGTCGCCTAGAAACTGCTCAGCGACGCACCTGTCAACCCGGAGAGTGGAGTGACTGTCAGTTGTTTTTTTCCGGGCTGTGTACCCATTTGTTTCGCGGGAACGCGCCCCGCTCGGCGGGGATTCGAACCTGCGTCCTCGGCCACTTCATCACAAAGCGCGCGCGCGGCACTCTCCGCAATAAACATCGTCCCGGGCCGAACTTACGGCGCCAACGGGACACTCTTTAACGAAATTGCACGAATAAACCGAGCACGACTCCCTATTTTCTTGAGAAACAGGCCCGGGGAGGGGGGGGGGGTAGCCATCGTGTCAGCTTTATTGTGTACACTAACACAGTGGCGGGGTGACGCCTTGTGGAGCGGCTCCTTAATGCGGGGCCGACCACTTGCAGGCTGGGCGCGCGGAGGGGGAGAGGGGGGTGGGGGTGGAAATATCACCGCCGTCAAGTCCTCGGCGGCCTCAAGCGCCAGCCACGGCGGCGGCCCAGCCAGCCCAGCACCACAATAATGAGTTTTACGCAAATCTAACGCGCGGCTGCTCATTTAGTCCGCCGGGATGCCCGTGGCGGGCAGGGCGGCTGGCGGGGCTGGCGCGGGGCGTTAGCGTCGCGGCGCCGCCCCTCCCCGTCATAGACCGTCGCCGTCCCGGGCAATGGCCCTGCGGCCTGGCGGTCCTCGCGGGTCTTCGCGGGTCCTCGCGCTGCCGCCGGTGGCGGTGGGGAGCTCCACGGCCTTCATGGCCTCCGTGGCCTTGATGGCCGCCCCGACGCCATCCAGAGTCATCCAGCGCACTGCAGCGCCGGGCAGTGCCGGGCCGAGGGAAGTCCCGTCCGCAAACGGCCGCATTACCGGGCACCGCCGCCAGCCCGATGCGCGATGTGTGTGTGTGTGTGTGTGTGCGTCATTTAAATAATCATGGCGCATTCGGACACGAGCTCTCCACTCCTGAGGCTTCACGGCGACTGGCTGATGTTGCTATTTATGACTTTCCGCGTTTCCGCGATGATGAGTCGAATGGAGGCTTATTCCTGGCCCAGCCAGACGGCGCTGAGTCGTGTGGTAGTTGCTACACTGTGCCACTCCGAGGCGCGGCTTGGCGAGGCTGTGCGCCCACCCTGTGAGGACGCACACCGCGAACGGACAATTTATCGCTCGTTATCAGCCGGTGGAGTGTGTGAGAGTGTAGGTGCGCTTGTGAGGTTGTGTGAGTGTGGGTGCGTGTGAGTGTATGGTGCGAGGGTGAACTGCAGCGTCGTGTTGCATACTGCTTGGCATGCGGCGGGGAGCGGCGGGGAGCCCCTGCGGATCGCAGGGTAGGCCGCACGCCCCACGCGCGTGCGTTGGGTTGCCTACCCTGCGGGGCGCCCGGCGAGTAGGCAACACGCCGGTCGTCCACGCTGTCGGGTTGCCTACCCTGCTAATTGCAGGGGCTCGTGAGGGCTCGGCTTCCCCAGCCCCGCTCCGTCCCGCACGCTCGTAAAGGGGTTGAGATTTAGGTGGAGGAGCAAGGAGGGGTGGGGGGGGGCGATGCAAAGGCTTGATTTCGAGAGGTTCGCCGGGCCATGCGGAGTGGGAAGTGGGAGGGGACCGTCTTATTTATTCGTGTTGTATTGCAACGTGCCGCGCCGTGCCACGCCGCGCCGTGCCACGCCGCGCCCCGCCGCGCCCCGACCCATGTAACGAGTTTATTTCGGCGCGGTCGTTAACGCTGAAGCCGCGCCGCGGCGGCGCTCTGTAAGCTGAAAGCCCGAAAGCCGCGGAAATCCGAAAGCGGCGCGGAACGCGCTGAAATTTGAAAGGAGAGTGTCGAGCCAAAGGAGATGCGCGTCCTAAAAACGTACGGTGCAATTCCCCTGTGCCTGCCCCACCCCCCACCTCTCTGAGGGCGCAGGGCGAGTCTCTTTTTGCCGTGTACACCTGTGCATCAGCACTGGCCGTGCCGCGCCGCCCCGCCGCGCCACCCCGCCCCAAGCCCTATAATAACCGTTCCCAAAGCCCCGCAGAGGCGCACGAAATCCCTCGGCAGCCACGCCGCTGCCCAGCGTGTGTGTGTCGGACTGTCGGACGGCTGGAGCAGCATGCAGGCGAGGAGCTTCGTGGCGGTGGCGAGGTGTGCACCGCCGCGGTCCCGGCACCGCCGACGCGCGCATCTGGGAGGAGCGGCGGAGCGACGTGGCGCGGCCGGCGGAGCGACGTGGCGCGGCCCGCCCAGACGGGAGCGCGCCGCCAAAACACGCCCCAGGATCTATACGGGCGAATTAGATTCAAAGGATAAGATAGGCGTTCCAGCCGTGCCCCGCCAGTGCCTCGGCAGTGCCGCCAGGAGCGCTGGCTTGGCTTACTGGCTGCAATTCAATTGTCAAGTTGTTGCTAACCGGATATCCTGCTGGTAACCGACTGCCCTGGCGCCCTGGCGGCCTGGCGGCCTGGCTAGGCAGACTTGCCGCGCCCCCCTCCCCCCACTCCTGTTGCCTCGCCCCGCGGCTGCTCACAGGAATATCAATCAAGGGCGCCTCGCTGCACCGCGTTGCACACGGTCCGCCCCGCGGTCCGCTCCGCTGGGCCGCCTTCGACTTTCGCTTTCTTTACGTTCCCCTCCCCGCCCCTCCCCCGGCCAAGCACCGGGCGGGGTAATGGCCGTCGTCGGAAGGCTGGCAGGCTGGAAGGCCACCCCTAACCTCAAATCACCGTTATTACCGCGTGCCGCTGATGGTTTCACTTCGTCCCACTTTGTTCGTTTCCGCCGACAGTTTCGACGTGTTTACGGGCATGATGAAAGGGGCAGTGCCGCGCCGGCGTGCCGCGCCGCCATGCGCCCACTGCCGTGCCGTATACTGCGTTTCAACCCACTTCACAGCGCGGGCACAACTCTGCCTGCCTCTGTGTACGCGCGCGCGCGCGCGTGTGTGTGTGTGTGTGTGTGCGCGCGCGCGCGTGCGCGTTCGTGTGTGTGAGGGGGAGGGGGTGCGCGTGCTGTGGCCCTCTTCCTACCCGTTACGTGTATTTTACGAGAGGAGTAATGAATTTCGATGAGCGAATGTGGCGCCGCGTGGCGGGGCGTGGCGGGGCGGGGCGTGGCGGGGCGAGGCATTCGAGGCAGATATTTCGCCCCGGAGCGGAACTCCTGTACATCCTCAACCAACCCCTGGCCCTGCCCACAAGCCCCAAAACCTCACGAGTGCCCGCGGGGGAGTGGGGGGTTTGTGGGCGGGCGGGTTGAAGGGGGAGCTGGTTTGCGGTGGCGATAGCGTTGCCTGAGCGCGCGCTGCTCCGGCACTGTATAGTAGTATTGATGCAGCCAGTGTGTCATTCAGAGCACTCGAAGCCTGCCGAAGTCGGTCCCAACCCGGACGGCCGCTCGCTCCGGTCCGATTCTGCGGCCCGTCCCGTACTTCTGGCCGCATCGATTTTCAATGGTGTACCTGGAGTTGGGTACATTGTTGCCGTGTTCCGTCCGCGGCACGGCGCCGCACAGCGCGCCAGTTGGGGCGACTAGCCGAGTTTCCACCTGGGCTGGGGACGGTCGGGACGGCCTGCGAGCTGAGCGGAGCGCCTCGCTGAGCGGCGCCATGCAGCAGATGCAGCGGGGCGTGCGGAAGGCGCGGGCGAAAGGGTGCGGCGGGGTGCGGCGGGGTGCGGCGGGGGCCTCAGCGCGTACCGCGCGCGCGGTCATGATCCTCTTGACGCGCCAAAGCGGATGCCGCGCGTATGCTGCGCACACCGACTTAGCCTCCCTCCTCCCCCTCGACGCCAACTTCTGTGACACTTGCCGTCGTGTAGCGCCGTGCGCAGCGCGCCGGCCTCGGGCCTGGCGGCCTCCGTGGAGTCGCCGGGGATGAGGGTGCCGCACGGCGCCGCACGGCCATCAGGGAGGGTTGGGGCGGGGTCGGGTCGCTACGGCCACATCGACAGGCCGGGGGGACTTCCACAAATCACCTAGGCCTGCCCCACCCCACCCCGCGCCCCGCGAGGCCTCGCAAGGCCCACCCGGAGGACCGCGGATGGGGCCTTAAACCGGCCCGCACTACGCGCCGCCGCCCCCTGCCACCCCGCGCCGCCCCGTGGCCATGCCTCGATCCTTGTTAGCATCGCCCCGCCGGAAGCCAGCGGGACGGGCCGCTGAATACCGGCCGGGGGGTGGGGGGAATGTATGGACCCTTTTAACATCCGGTGTCTCAGCTCAGCCCACGGCGCAGCCAGGCGCAGCCCAGGGCAGCCCTGGGCAAGGCCCGGGGTGCCTAGCCCGGGTCAAATCGAGGAGCGCCGAGTCAGCAGCACATTGGGCCTCGCGCGTCCCTTTGAGGCTCGAGTGAAGGGCGCAGGGCGCAGGGCGTAGGGCGTAGGGCCCTGTGAGGCTGTGAGGGCGGGGGCTAAGTAAACTGAAGGCTGTAGGGTGCGGTTACATACTGTACTGCGGCCAGCTTGAAGCGACAGCAGCCAAGTCGCACGGTGTGTGGTACAGTGTAGTAGTTAGCCCACCTCCAGCCTAACCTACAACTGTGTGAGCAACTTGCGGGGCCCCGTCATGCAGAGCGCCGATGGCTGGAGAAGGAAAGTCTTTTTTTTCTCCGGTAATCCATTTTGCGCAACCGCAGCTCTTTCTTATTTGCGTGCGTTTTCACTGAAAACATCCCGGCTGTCACTTCTGCGCGCCTAACGGCGTGCAGCCGAGTCGAGTGCAGCGCAACTTTATAGCCGACTTGGCGCGTGCTCGACCCCGCTCCGCCCCGCCCCGCCCCACCTCGCCCCGCCTCGCGCCGAGTCAGCCGGCCGCTCCATCTGGAGTGCAGTCGAAGCACGGGAGGGCGTCTGATCATCTCGGCTGTTAATTTTCGCAGCGCCCTGCCCTGCCCGCCCCGCCAGCGCCGTCGTCGCCGTGAAGTGTTGTTATAGGGGGCGGTGCCTTCGGTGCAGCAGCGCAAAGTTGCCGCCGCTGCCGGCGCTGCCCCGGGCTGGCCTGCTGGCCTGGCTGGCCTGGCGGCGGGCCGGTCGGGGCTGCCCCCGTTTCGCGGCAGAAAGAATGGGCGAGGACGCGCCGGGACAGTGTCCCTCGACCAAAGTCTATTTTATGAAGAGCCCGCCTGCGATCCCTTATCCCTCGCCCTTATCCGGGGGCGAAATGTGGATTTGTTGTTTGAAACTTCCATTGGTAGGAGTACAGGGCTGCCAGGCGGCCCGCCCCTTTTTATGGGGGAGGGTCTGCAGCCCTGGCAGAGCTGGCAGGCACGAAGGTCAGTGGACTGTGCACGCCGCTCTAGAGAGCGGGTTGTGCTTTTTTTCCTTTTTTCCCTTTTTTCCGGGCGCGAGGCAGCAGCAGGGTGCCGTCTGTATAATCCGGCGATTCGATGTAAGGAGGCCCATACACGACGCATCGGGGGCGTGGTGTCGTGGCGCGGCTCGGCGTGCCGCGCCCTGCAAGGGGCCCTGCCTACGGGGGAAAGTCGCCGACGAAAAACTTTCCACACTAACTTATTAATATCCGAATGGATTCCTAATTTCTCGATTGTCGTCCTCAAACATTTTCCCGATCCGTATCTCTTCAGCTTAAAGTTCCGCGAGCGCCGAGAGCTTTCCGAGAGGTTTCCGAGAGCTTTCCGAGAGCTTTCCGAGAGGCTGCGCCGGCATTGGCGTGGCCCGGCTAGGCCAGGCTAGGCCAGGCCTGGCGCCGAGGCTTGACGGCCTGCCGCTCGTCGTAAGCCGCGCCCGCCTTGATGGGCTCTAACCTCTAACCGTTTCCCGGGCAACTTTATGAAATTAAAATTTGAGACGCGGGGCCGCGTTGCGATTCGCGTTGCGATTGCCACGCAGGGCAGGCCTAGGCGGCCCGTCCGAAGGCTCTCCAGCCGGACGATCTTCGACGAGGAGCAATGAGGTGCGGTGCAGGTGCGCGACGTGCACGCGCAGGGCGAGCGCAGGGCTGGCGGGGTTTGTTCCCTGATGGCCGGAGATATGACTCCACCGCGCCCTCTGCTGATTAAATGGCCAGGCCACTTTATTAAAAGTTGTAAGTCACTGTGAGTGCCTAGGGGCAGACAGACCGGGGCCCGCCCGGCCGTGCCTGTCTCCTTTGCGCCCGCTGGCCCGTGCGTCCGTCTGTCTCTGTCTGTCCGTCTGTCGTCTCCGGAAGATAATTTTTTTCTCTCTCGTTCATAACGAGCTTCCTGCACCTTCTAAGGACTTCCTCCTCCTCCCGGTTACTGCGGACAATTATGAAAGGAATCGTTTCCACTTTGGAGAGGCGCCGCCGCGCTTCCTGCCCCGCCCCGCCCCGCGACACCCCGGTTCATTCATTCCGGCCGTGGCGAGCCGCGCTCCGCCGACCACCTGCCCGACCAACACCTGCCCGACCAACACCTGCCCGAAGGAACGCCTGCCCGGAGGAATAATTACGGAGTGAAAAACCGCGCGGCCGGGAAAGTTCCGTTGACGGGACGCCGCCATTAGGGAGATTAGCAGCTCATTCCCCGGCAGTCGCCTCGGAAGTCGTTCGGGAAAAATCCCTGTTGGTGAAGGCCGCCGGTGAAGTTCTTCCGGTGAAGCACTTCGGGTGAAGTCCTTCCGGTGATGAAGTCCTTTCGGTCCAGTGAAGTCCTTGTGGTGAAGCCCTTCCGCGAAAGTCCTTCCCGTGAAGTGCTTCCGGTGAAGTCGTTCCAGTGAAGCATTTCTGGTGAAGTCCTTCCGGTGAAGTCCTTCCGCTGAAACCCAGAACTGTGGCCACGCGTGTGCCCGTGGTACGTCCCTCATTGGCAGAGCAAAGTTCGGCACACTGCAGTCTGCGAAGCGGGCAAGCGGGTTGCAGGGCGGGGCGCTAGGGCGGGGTGCAAGGGCGGGGCGCGGCACAGGGTGCCCTCAGCCCCCTGCCCGCTGCCGCTGTGGCCGAGGCTGTGGCCCAATTCGCTGATGACTGCGACAATCTCACCGCCCATCTTCTTGTGCTTCTGGCTATCTGTCTAGTCCAGGAAACCTAGGTTTTGACCTCGAACAAAATTGTATTGAGCTGATTTTTTCTGTGCGGGTAGAGCTCAATGCGCTGATTAACGTAATTTTTTTTTCCACGTTCTAGCCCTTGAGACTTTTTGGCAAATTGAACACAAAGGGCGTAAGTGCACTGTTTTAGTTTCCGAGCCGCGGCGACCGCAGTTTTCATCCGATCGTCGCGGGAGAGGACTCCAAATGACCAGAAAAGAATGCGGAACAAAATAGCAGTTGCACATTTTCCAAAAAACGTTTCCTTCTGCCTGATCAAGGGCGTTAAAGGCAAAACTTTAGGTGGCGTCACCGTTCAATTTTCAATCAACTCGCGCGCATTTTTGGGGAAACCGTCCTAGCTAAAATTTGCCCCGAGTGAACGCTGTGCGTCCAACCTTCCCCCGTAAGTAGCCGTTTTCTCCTTCTCTGTGCGACCACCCTGAGCCTGTCAAATCGCCCTGGAATGAACCCCTGCAGCCTGCGCGCTGGCGGTGTGAGGTGATGAGTTTACCCACTACCCTCGGTAAAATGGTCCCGGGACCGTTCTACCCCCCGGTTCAACGGTCCCGGGACCATCTTACCCCCGGGTAGAACGGTCATGGGACCACATTACCCTCTGGCAGGAGGGTAAAACTGTCACGGGACGAGTTTACCCCCTAATATGAGGGTAACACAGTCCCGGGACGACATTACCCCCCGACCAGAGGGAAGAATGGTCCCGTGACTACATTACCCTCCCATATGGAGAGTAACATGGACCCGGGACCATTTTACCCCCTTTGACAGGGGAGTAATGTGTTCCCGGGACCACATTACCCCCTTGAAAAATGAAATTCAGTCGACATTTGACAGCACTATTCAGATACGGGAGTAAGACTGTCCCGGGACCAGGTTACCCCCCGCCAATGTCACCCGCTAGAGAGTACGCTGGGGGGTAAAACCGTCCCGGGACCAGGTTACCCCCCCGCCTATGTCGGCCGGTAGAGAGTAGCCGGGTAGCCGGGGGGGGGGGTAAAAATTTTCCCGGGACCAGGCTACCCCCCGCCTTTGTGGCCCGCCAGGCAGTAGAATGGTCACGGGCTGGGAGGGTAAACCGTCCCGGGACCAGGTTTCCCCCCGCCAATGTCACCCGCTTGAGAGCAGGCTGGGGGGTAAAACTGTCCCGGGACCAGGTTACCCCCCGCCTTTGTGGCCCGCCAGGCAGTAGAATGGTCACGGGCTGGGAGGGTAAAACCGTCCCGGGACCAGATTACCCCCCGTCAATGCCTCCGCTTGAGAGCAGGCTGGGGGGTAAGACTGTCCCGGGACCAGGTTACCCCCCGCCTTTGTGGCCCGCCCGAGGGGGGGCTCACTGGGGTTTCAAACGTACAAAGATTTGACGGCCATTGATTGTCGGAATTTTTTTTCATTTTTCTTAACTTTGTTGATTTTTTTTTATTTTCAATGATTTATCCCAAAAAATTTATTTTAAAGGATTTTTGCCTATTTTTTTGATTCTTTTTGATTTTTTGATTTTAATTTTGATTTTTTGATTTTTTTTGATTTTTTTTTAAATTTTTTGTCCTTCAGAGGCCCAAATCACCGGCAGTCGTACCAACATACTGCAGTTGTTGGCGCGAAATTTCAAACCATTTGAAATCTATGATGCTAGGTGTCGCGCTAAGCTAGTTATTCTGTAACCGAACTCGCTTATATTTTGAAGTCTTGTGTATCGGTTGCTCATTCCTTTTCATTTTCTCTGATTATTTTTGATTTTTTTGTGATTATTTTTGATTTTTTTTTTATTTTTTGATTTTTTAAAATTATTTTTTGATTTTTTACAAAGTTTTGATTGATTTTGATTTTCTTCTATGATTTTGATTCTTTTTGATTTTTTTTGATTTTTTGATTTTTCTTGATTTTTTTTGATTAGAATTTTGATTTTTTTTGGCGTGTACAATGATTTTCGTCAGTGAGCCCCCCCTCGGGCCCGCCAGGCAGTAGAATGGTCACGGGCTGGGAGGGTAAAACCGTCCCGGGACCAGGTTACCCCCCGCCAATGTCACCCGCTTGAGAGCAGGCTGGGGGGTAAAACTGTCCCGGGACCAGGTTACCCCCCGCCTTTGTGGCCCGCCAGGCAGTAGAATGGTCACGGGCTGGGAGGGTAAAACCGTCCCGGGACCAGATTACCCCCCGTCAATGCCTCCGCTTGAGAGCAGGCTGGGGGGTAAAACTGTCCCGGGACTGTGTTACCCTCATATTAGGGGGTAGACTCGTCCCGTGACAGTTTTACCCTCCTGCCAGAGGGTAATGTGGTCCCGTGACCGTTCTACCCGGGGGTAAGATGGTCCCGGGACTATCTTACCCACGGTAAACTGGTCATGGGGGTAACATAGTCACCTCACAGCGGCGCGCCGCTCGCCGCCGCGCTGCTCCACTGCTCCCCCCTCCACTCTCGGCCTCGGTCGCATCTGGAGGCAGGGTGTTGTCTCTCTCGCTCCCTTTGTAAACGCATTAGTGCGAGAACGGTACTGCATGCCTGCCGCTTCGGAGCCCGGCAGAGCGGCCGGCTCGGATGTTTACAACGCGCAATTCCTACTTCGCAGTTTTAGTAACCAAAACAAATATTATTGAAGGAGTGGTTTGTTGAGCTCGATAGAACGCGACGCGCTCTACAACCTCGCTTTTCGTCCACATTTTTCGGAAGATTTCTTCCCCTTGTATCGAACGAAAGGGCCTTAGCGCGTTCAAAGTCCTACACCGAAAACGGCGGCACTTAAAAATGCCGGAAAGAAGCCCAAACGACCGAAATGCATCAAGGAATCATTTGACCATCCACCGATTCAGTTCAGTAAAATAATCAAGCAGTAATCCTTATTTCACTATTTTCTTTCATTGTTTTCTTCCCAACTTCCACCATACTATTGCGTGAAAATGGAGCTGAAATCACAAAATGCGTCCCGAGGAATCGTCAAGCGCTGGTGTTTCGGTTGAATGTGGGTATTTTCAGAATTTCGCTAAGTGCAACGGTTGCTGAGAAAAGCTGCTGGAAAGGCAGCGGCGCACCCGGGCGCCGCCGCGCGAAGCCAGGCGGAGCGGCGGTCGCGCGCCCGGCGGACAAACCATCGCCACGTCGCTTGGGTAAGGAAATCGAAAAATTGGCCCCGAGGGAACGTCAAGCACCAGTCTTTTAGCTACACGTGGGTGCTTTCGGATTTGAGCTAGGTCAAAAGGTTGTGTTGTAAATCCATTTTTAGTCCAGATCCGACAGTGCCGCGCCAGTACATTGCACGCGCCACGCTACTGAGCGGCTCAGCCTGTGTAGGATTTAATTTTCTACCTGACCGTTTGACCTGGCTCAAATCCGAAAGCACCCACGTGTAGCTAAAAGACTGGTGCTTGACGTTCCCTCGGGGCCAATTTTTCGATTTCCTTACCCAAGCGACGTGGCGATGGTTTGTCCGCCGGGCGCGCGACCGCCGCTCCGCCTGCCTTCGCGCGGCGGCGCCCGGGTGCGCCGCTGCCTTTCCAGCAGCTTTTCTCAGCAACCGTTGCACTTAGCGAAATTCTGAAAATACCCACATTCAGCTGAAACACCAGCGCTTGACGATTCCTCGGGACGCATTTTGTGATTTCAGCTCCATTTTCACGCAATAGTATGGTGGAAGTTGGGAAGAAAACAATGAAAGAAAATAGTGAAATAAGGATTACTGCTTGATTATTTTACTGAACTGAATCGGTGGATGGTCAAATGATTCCTTGATGCATTTCGGTCGTTTGGGCTTCTTTCCGGCATTTTTAAGTGCCACCGTTTTCGGTGTAGGACTTTGAACGCGCTAAGGCCCTTTCGTTCGATACAAGGGGAAGAAATCTTCCGAAAAATGTGGACGAAAAGCGAGGTTGTAGAGCGCGTCGCGTTCTATCGAGCTCAACAAACCACTCCTTCAATAATATTTGTTTTGGTTACTAAAACTGCGAAGTAGGAATTGCGCGTTGTAAACATCCGAGCCGGCCGCTCTGCCGGGCTCCGAAGCGGCAGGCATGCAGTACCGTTCTCGCACTAATGCGTTTACAAAGGGAGCGAGAGAGACAACACCCTGCCTCCAGATGCGACCGAGGCCGAGAGTGGAGGGGGGAGCAGTGGAGCAGCGCGGCGGCGAGCGGCGCGCCGCCAGCGCGCAGGCTGCAGGGGTTCATTCCAGGGCGATTTGACAGGCTCAGGGTGGTCGCACAGAGAAGGAGAAAACGGCTACTTACGGGGGAAGGTTGGGCGCACAGCGTTCACTCGGGGCAAATTTTAGCTAGGACGGTTTTCCCAAAAATGCGCGCGAGTTGATTGAAAATTGAACGGTGACGCCACCTAAAGTTTTGCCTTTAACGCCCTTGATCAGGCAGAAGGAAACGTTTTTTGGAAAATGTGCAACTGCTATTTTGTTCCGCATTCTTTTCTGGTCATTTGGAGTCCTCTCCCGCGACGATCGGATGAAAACTGCGGTCGCCGCGGCTCGGAAACTAAAACAGTGCACTTACGCCCTTTGTGTTCAATTTGCCAAAAAGTCTCAAGGGCTAGAACGTGGAAAAAAAAATTACGTTAATCAGCGCATTGAGCTCTACCCGCACAGAAAAAATCAGCTCAATACAATTTTGTTCGAGGTTGCGGCACCTTATATTCTTGGTTTCCTGGACTAGTCTGTCTGCCTGTCCGCGTGCCCAGTGGTTTTGTCAGAGTGGTGCACTCGAAAAAACTGTTGGGTGGGTGGCAATTTTGGGGTTGTCTCTCGCCATGACAGTCGTAAGGCAATGCTTGCGTAAGGCGTGCGTCACGGCCAGTGGCAACTGAAAGTTTTTTTCCCTCCCCTTCTCCGGGTAAAGTTGTTTGCCTTTGGCGTGCGCGGCGCGGGGTAAAGGGTGTGATTGAGGAGAGGATTGGCTTGGCCGACTCGTCTCCCGGCGTGGCGACGGCGGTTTCCAAGGCGGCTCTTGAGAGGCAGTCGAGAGGCGGGAAGCGGCTAAGTAAGTAGAAGTGGGGCTCCTGCAGTTGTGTTGGTGGTGACGATGATAGTGTTGGTCTTCCAGGTTGGAGCTTTGGGACCGTTTGCGGCGCGAGGCGGCGAGGCCAAGGTAAACTTGGTGACCCAAACTTCCACTCCTCCAGGACTCCTCCACGACTCCTCCAGGACTTGCTTCATCGATGATTAAGGGTTCTCGCCAGGCAAAAGGGCCGCACTGATTGCTCCACGCAATCCCTGTTCGACTGCTCTGGAAAAAGGCCGCGCTGCGGGGCACGGTGGGACAGGAGCTCCAGAGTCGCTAAACAGGGCTTGATCGGAGCGTGTGGCCCCACCAATGGATTCCTTGTTCAGAGAGCAATTCATTGGTGGGGTCAAACGTTCTGTTTGAGTCCCATTTAGCGACTCTGACCCAAAATGCGTCTGCTTCTACCGGTCTTCTAGCCCACTGTGCGGGGCCGTTTGGTGAGCCATTGGCATGAGAGTGGGACGTCGGCGGCCCTTGGTGTGCTGGAGGCTGCAGCCCTTGGTGGGCCGTTGGCGGGGCCGCGGCGCGTAGGGCCCCGACGGCCCCGGGGTGGGGGTGGGTCGTGGTCTGTCGCCATGTCGGCTAAGCCTCCCCAATATTTCATTCACGCCTTCAGCTCCCGGCGTGCTTGTATTATTTATACCCAAAAACCCGACTTCTTTTACCTGCGGCCCCTCCCCCCTCCTCCCCCCGCCGAGCCATGTCCACACCCCGGAGGCACGGTCGGCACGGCCACGTCCTGGTATATGAGGCCGTACGTAAAACACGAGAAAGGCTTGTTTCCCACAAAACAAACACTCCTTTTTCCCCTCGCGGAATTTTTATTCTTTCTGTTGTCTTTTTTTTCGCGTTCACTCTACAAAAAATGTCCTGTCAACGCCGTTAATTTATTACCAATGTTTGTTGTTATGCAATTCACGGTGTTTGCTGTGAACTAGTTCACGGCGTTCACTGTGATCTCAGTAACAGTGTTCACTGTGATCTGGCCACAGTAAACGCCGTGAATTGGAGCCTGATTTGCAGTACTTCGGTGCTTAGCGGCGTCAAACTCACAGTGTTTACTGGGGACTAGATCACAGTGAACACCGCGAACAAGATCACAGTGAATCCCGTGAGCAGATCACAGTAAACGCTGTGAATTGACCTACAGTGAAAACTGGTAATAAATTAACGGCGTTGACAGGACATTTTTGGTAGAGTGTTAAGAACGATAGGCCAGCCGAAGCGCGCGGCCGTTGTGCCATGCACTCGCGGGGGAAACCATTACTCGGATGCCATTGAGGTGCGGCAGGCGTGTGCGTGCAGGTTTTCTGGCCTGAACAATGCCGGGCCTGTGCATCGGGGTGCTGCCATGCACACCAGGTAGCAAGTACGGGGAAGGACGACGAAAACACACGCCTAGCCTAAACAACGTAGATTCTTCTAGGAAACGCCTGTCTAAATAATTTGTGGAGCAAACGCCTCAAAGTATGTATGTGAAAGTATCATGAATTTCTCTAAATATATCGTCGAATATTGCAGAACGCTTGAGAATACGAATATGAATAACAGCCCAGCGTGCACAAATAATACTTGGAGTGAATGCGCTCTCGTTAATGGCGACTCCGGCGGCAAGTTTTGCAAAACTTCCTTTATCGGCCACTGCTCTGCAACAGCCGCGCGGCCGAGGCCTGGCCGAGGCGCTGCCGGCCAGCTGGAAGGAAGCCTGGAAGTCTGGAAGGGAGAAGGGCGGCGTCCACTTCCAGTGCGGGGGAAGAATCCTTTCCATTTTATCTGATTTGCGCGGCGCGCATCGGCCGGCCGCACAGTGTGCCGGCCGCCGCCTTTGTTCTTCGCCGGACCGAAAAATCACTGGCCGCCTCAATCTTCGGACACAACCGCCCATCTCGTACTGGTTCGAATGCGACATGCGCGCTTCTGCGCGGCGCACGCCCGAATATTGCCAGCTCCGCCTTGATTGGCTGGAAAGACGCGGAGGGTCCGCGCCGTGCACGCGGGGTAATGAGGGCCTTTACGGGCTGCCTGCCGATCTGGGGGAAGGGGGGGGGGCGCAATGAGGGTGGAGCGGGGAAGCCACTACTGGCCCACAACAGTCTCGCGCGGGCTATTTCATAGCGCCACAAGAACACCCTGCCCCGCCCCACCCCACCCCGCCCCACCCCGCGGGCCCAACTTACAGCTGCCCCTTTTTCCAGCCGTCCGACGCCCCCCCCCTCCCCCCAAGGCCCCACCCCAGGCCCCTCTCGCGCGTTGCTTCCTCCTCGAAACTTACAGTTCCCTCCTTCCTCTCGGCGGAACACGGCGCGCGGTGAGCCGACTGCGGAGCACACAAAGGACCCCGTCCCCGCCGTGCGTCCCGCGCCACTCCGCGCCACGCCACGCCACACCACACCACGGCGACGCGGCCACTTTCTAGACGTCGCCACTCCTTGATGGAGCACAATAATTATTCATACCTCCGGCCCAGCTGCCCCGCACCCTCCCCGCCGGGCCCCGCCCGCACTTTAACTTCCATATGCCGCCTCAGAACCACTCCGGCGACGCGGAGAGCTCGAGAGCGGGGCGGGGCGGGACAGGTCCCTCACCTCGGACTCGCATCCGCAGAGAGAGGAGCGCGTCGTGGCGACAGTGCTTTCCTTTCGCTGCTGTTTCTCTGTCTCCGTAGGGTTTCGAGAGAGACACAGACACGGCCGATACATTTCACCTTTGCAGTGTAATGCCGGTCATGCCTGGCCATGCTTTGACCCGCACCGGATCTTTGCCCCGGACAAACACAGTCAGGGCCGCCGTCGGCCGCCGTGGCCACGTCACCTCCAAGGGGTTATAGGGGAAGGGTGTGGCGCCCTGTGGCCCTGCCGCCCTGCGGCTCTGAGGCCCTGCGGCCCGGGAAAGGCGCGCAAGGTGGGCCGCCACACCTCACCCCGCCCCACCCCTCCCCATCCCGCCCCGGCAAAGGGCAAAGGGCTCCCGCTGAGAAGTGAGGCGTGCCAATGCCCCGTTGATTGCGCGGTCCGCTCGCTTCCGACTCTCCGTCCGTCCGTCCTTCCCGTCCGCCTCGCAGTGGCCAAGCCCACCGGGCCGACCTCACTCGGCGTGACTCGGCGTGGCTCGGCCGACGACGCCGTGGTGATGTCTCCGACGCGTCTTTGGCGGTCAGTGTTTTCACTGAGCGTTGAACTTTCAGGTGGCCAGTAACAACACTGCGCACTGGGGAATGCTGGGCCAAGGAAGGTGCGCTGCAGTCTTTCCCTTTTGGACAAGACCGCCAAGACCGTCGCCGTTTTCCTCCTCAATAAGTCAAAGCGATTGTGGCGCCACTCGGCCCCGGCAAGGCCGTTGGGCAAGGCCAGCCAGGCCCCGGGGCGCGATGCCCGGCGATGCCCTTCCAATTAAAGAGGGGGAAGGAGGTTTCTTTGCTAATTCACGCAGTTGGCGTCCTGGCCGGGGGAAGGACGGCAGTAGGACGCTGGCAAGGGAAAGAGGCGACTGTCCGCACCGAGCTGCTGGCCAGCGCGTTCGTGGCACATGTGTCCCAGAGTTATTGTTGCCTGTCTTTCGAACTGACACGGCGCCGTGATAAGGAAAAAGGGAGGCGAGGGGAAGGAGGAAGAAAGAAGCACGAAGAAGTTAGAAGGACGGGCATGGAGAAATAAAGGACGAAGGACGAAAAATGAAGAATGAAAATGAAGGCCGTAGAAGAAGAAATGAGGGACGAAGAAGGAGAAATGAAGGACGAAGAATAAAGGACGAAGAAGGAGGAATGAAGGACGAAGGACAGGGCGGGGCAAGGCGCAAGGCCCTGCGACTCTCATCCCCCACTCTCCGGGCTATGTGTTATTAGGTCGAGGAAGCTTGCTTCTGACATATGAACTGAGTGTCCCCGCCGCCCCTCCGGCCGCCCCCGTCCAACTCGTGGCAAGAAAGAGGAAGAAAGGCTGCGAATTAAAGCCGCCTTCCCGCCCAGGCGACCAGCCAGCGGACTGGTTCCGTCGCTCTGTCTCTCTCGCTCTCATGAGGCGTCCCGTATGGGTGCGAGAGAGACACAGCGACAGCAAAGACTCCAGATTCAGTCTGCAGCGCAGCCAGCGCCGCAGCCAGCGCCGCAGCCTGTGGAACAGGCGGAGATTTGGCGGAGAGGGTCGCCACACTTGCGGTCGCTGGGCGTCCGCGCCGCCGTCGCCGGGAAAGGGAAAAGTTGATTGGCAGAGTACGTTTCACGACGCGGGCAGGACTGTGTGCGTTTCCTCTTCTCGGGCCGCCCCGTGAGCCGCACTTTATGGACACGGCCCTCTCCCCTCCCCCTCCCTCCGCTCTCCCTTCGCTCTCCCCGCCGCCACGCAGCCGTGTGCGTACAGCCCCGTGGGGGCGTACCTGCGCCATCTACGTCATATCACGGCGGGGCGTGGCAGGGCCGGGCGGCGCGGCGCGGCGCAGTATCTGTGTGTTTCAAATATATCACAGTTAGCCGTGACACGGACCGATTGTGCACAATTCCACAGTGAGAAATATGAGCGCGTCGACAACGCGGCGCGGCTGGAGGCCTACGGTGTGGCGGCAAGCAAGGCGCGGCGGCAAGGTGCGCCCCGGATCGCGCCAGAAGGGGCCCGGCCCCGCCCCGGCCCCGCCCCGGCACAACGACGGCGCCGAGGACGCCGCGCCGGGAGGGGGGAGGGCGAATTGCACGACAACACGTTTACATAAACACTGTTAAAATGCTTTCTTGTTGTTTTTGCCCCGCTTTGAGAGAGCAGCCCCTCCGTCAAATCTCCGCTGACGTATAAAACTCGCGTGCGCACTGCGCAATGCAGATGACGCCACGGCCACAAAGAAAGTTCCGCGAACGAGAGAAGCTGTGCGTCTGTCTGTGTGTGTGCTGTTTGTGAATTTGTTTTTCTTGTTTTTGTTTTTTCACTGTGTGTGTGAGTGTGTGTGGCCCCACTCGGGATTGTTGGGGCGGCACGTGAAGTGAAGCGTGGAGTGTTTTGTGTTGAGTCGGCGGGTGGTGACTGCGAATTTGTGTGTCTGTGTGTGTGTTTGTGTGTGTGTGCGTGCGGTAGGCGCCGTGACTCTTCCCTTTATTATTGTCCAGCTCCGCTGTTGCATGGTGGCGTCAGTGCGTGGCGCTGTGACAAGCTTCTTCCGGCACCCTTTTCCGCTGATACGCGCCAAAAAGTGGCATTCGCTTCGAATAAGGCTCCAATCTTCATGCCGGCCGTAAAGTGTAGTGTTTACTGGCCGCCTCCCAGCGCCTGCCCCGCTAGACGCACCAACGCCGCGCACCGCCCCGCCCCGCCCCGCCGTGCCGACCCCGAGGCCACCGCGTCGCTCGCTCTCCGTCAGTCGCACCGGCCCTGGCCCTGGCCACGCCACCACGCCACGAGGGCGACAGAGAGCGAGAGACCTTGGCCGGGCCGGGCGCGGCCGGGCTGGGGGTCATTTGCTGGCGCCTCTGTGGCTTTGGGCGTCATCCCCGGCGATATTGCCTCGTCAGGCTCCAGGAGGCCTGGCCGGCCTCGCCCTGGTCGGCCTCGAGGCCCGGCCGAGTCGGCGCCCACAGCGGGCCATGTTTTGCGGAGGTTGGAGAAGGCTGAGCTGGAGGCTGAGAGGACCAGCATCAACATGGCCAGCATGAACAAGGCCAGCATGGACATGGCCAGCATCAACATGGTCATCATGAACATGGTCATCATGAACAAGGCCAGCATGGACATGGCCAGCATGAACATGGTCATCATGAACATGGTCATCATGAACAAGGCCAGCATGAACATGGCCAGCATGGTGCTCGAGCGGAGGTGAGTGGAGTACATTGCAGAACGCGGAGGTAGATTACGGGGTAGGCGTGGGCTGAGCCTGCGATGAGCAGCACAAAGGCTGAGCATGGAGCTCTGGGAGGAGAAGCTCCGAGTCAAAAGCGGCGAAGAAGGCGGAGCCGAGAAGAGGGCACAGCGCACAGAGGATCTCGCAGTTCGCCTCGGTAAAGGCGGCGTCTGCCGTCTCGACGCCCCGCCGCCGCCGCCGGGGTCTCTTCTTGAGACAAAGTCACACCCCGAGCGGCGCGAACGAAGGTTTCATCATCTCCGAAACGAAATTAAAGCCTTCATAAAATGGAAATGTTATGGAAATTCGCGTGCTTGCCGCCTCGGGCTTGTGCAGCGTGCAACTCCGCGTTCGCCCCCACCCTCCCCCTGTACCAGCGCCACACCGCTCCATCTTGGCCGACCGGACATCCTTCCGCGCGCCCCGCTCCGATCCACCCCGCCCCGCCGTGGCCAGACAATTTCCATTACCCCTAAATCACGTTCAAGATCAACACTGTCTGCGGTGCATTGCAAATGGGGAGTGCCGCGCCTCGCAACAAGTAGTGCCCCGAGTGCAAGCCGGCGCCGTGAGGGTACGCGGGGGGGGTCCCAATACACTCGGCACCTGCCGCACCTGCCGACACACCGCTGCTGGGCCGCCAGGGCGGCACACCCGGACGATTGATTACTTTTTCCATTTCATTCTCCAGCGACCGCCACACGGCGTTTCCGCCACTGCAAGCAGGGCGAGCAGGGCGTTGGCGGCTGTCCCGGACCTCGCCGTCGTCGTCGACACTGTCGGCGATAACGGGCACCGCGTCGTAACACTTTGCGGCGGAAAAGTGAGTTTGAGCGTGACATCGTAATATCCAGGGCCGGCCGGCACCGCCCGCCCCGCCCCGCCCAGGCTGAGTGCGCGCCACGCCGCGCCACCTAGGGGGTGTCACCAGCACTAAGGCTACAATGTAGCGGGCACTTGACTCGAAGCCGCGCGCGTCACTACTGGCGGCTGCTCTCTTTTTGTGTCGCTCTCTCTCTGTTGCTCTTCCGCGGCCGTTCCTCCCCCCCCCCCTCTCTCTCTGGTCCAGCCTGATCACTGTGGTGTAGACAGCATGCGCTGCCGTGCGTCAAGGCGTGGCGGGGAGGGGGGGGGGTGCCGGGCCTGGCGGGCCAGGCGGGGTCGTGATGGATGCACTCCAAAGTAATTTAATCTTTTTTCCTTCGCCGAGCTCGACTCGCGGCCCCTACTTTGTTCTCCGCCCCCCCCCCCCCCACTTCCCTTCCTGTTATTCGCTTGGAATTGCTGAGGAGTGGAGCGCCCCGCAGCGGTAAATGGCATGGTCGCAGTGTATATTTTTTCCAGAAAGTCACACGGCTTACATTATGCGGCAGGACGACCGCGACAAACCACTTTATTTTCTCCGAGACACATTTCCCCCCTCTCAACCTCTCTATTCCCCTCCGCCTCTCTTTCAACGCACCACAATTTTTTCCGGTCACGGGAGTTAGCGAAGTAAAAAGCGGCAAGATTGTTTTCTCCTCTTTTGAAGCGACCGACCGTCGTCGGAGCAAACAGAAAAAGACGGACGGTTAAGTGGGCAGTTTATCCCATCGGTACATGTATTAGATTACAGGCGGCCCGCTAGCGGGGCTCCGCGGTTCATTGGCCACGTGCTCGTCAGAGCGTGAGGGAGGAGGGGCGGCGTGCCGCGGTGCCGAGGCGGTGCCGAGGCGGTGCCCCACTGGACGCTGGATTTGTGCGAGAGGGAGTGAGCCAACCCATTGCCGCTGCCTTCGCATCCGGGCAACTTTTTCCGATTTCGTCGGCGACCGGGCGCGCCAATGTCTTTCCCTCTGCGCGCCGCCCCGGCCCGCTGTGGGGGCAAAAACGAAAAGGGGGCGGGGGAGGGGGGCTGTGTGCTCGCCGGGGCGTTTTGGGGCCGTCGGTCTTGTAGCTGAGCTGCCGAGGCGCAGCACGGCGCAGCACGGCGCAGCACAGCGCAGCACGGCGCACCCGGGGCGCGGCTCCCGCAGTAACCACAGCACACGCCTCGCCGGCGCGCTGCCCACGCCCGGCCCACGCCCCGCTGTATCACGGCAAACTTGGCGGAGGCCGTGGCACGGCGCGCGGCGTGGTCGAGGGTGTTACTGACACCACCAGGCCAGCCAGCAGCCAGCGGCAGCCCAGAGCCCGACCCAGCTACCCCGCGAGTGGGAAGCTACGACGACGGCACCCCCACCAGCGCGGCAGTGCCCCTGGCACCAAGACGGCATCCTGGCCACAGCGACGACGTCCCACACCACCACGATGAAGCTACACACCACTTCGATGACATCCCACACGACCTCTACAGCGCCCACACCGCTGCGTTGGCGTCCCACACCACCACGACGGCGCCCTCGCCATCATGACGGGCCACCCCGTCGATAATGAAGGGTGGCTGGCGGCTGAGTGCTTGCTAAGTACCCGGGACGCCCCGGGGGCATTCAGGACCTCCTGAGGTACCTGGGCGCGGCGCGCGTCCGCCGCAGGTGTTGCCAAGTGGCAGCATGGCGTGCGGTGCGAGGCGCCGCCATCGCCGCGCCGAGTTCCCACATCGCCACTCCGCGACTCGCTTCCCGTCCCAGACAACAGCGCGGCAACAATCCAGCGCGCCGCTCCACGAGTCCCGGAGTTATTTGGTCGAACTGCGCCCAGCACCGCCTCTCTCCGTCTCTGTCTTGCTGTACATAGGCCTGGACCGCGCGGGTTGCGAGGCCGCCAGGCCCCGCCAGTCCCCGCCAGGCCCCGCTAGGCTGGGCGAGTCGTAGTGAGTCGGGGCGAAAAGTTTTGTGCCGCCGAGTGATTTGTCCTGCTTTGATATTGCCGGGCCGTGTCCTGCCGACGCTTATGGCCGTAAGAGAAACGCCGCCGGCGACGTCGCGCATTCGATGGGGAACCCCCTCCCTCCATGCCCTTGGTGCCGGGGCGGCTTCGAGGCGGGGGCCTGTTGTTGGGGTTTGTATTCAGCGGACGCCCCGCTCAAACGACTCGACTTGACTCGGCGCTGCGCTACGACTAGACTCGGTCCGAGATTAGCCCAAGTTGTGCCGAGGCAGTGGCGGCGCAGTGGCGGCGCAGAGGCGGGGCAGAGGCGGGGCAGTGGTGCCACCCTAGCGATGGAAAAAGTTGGACGGACGACGAGGCGCCGCGTGACTTAGCCGGACTTGTAATGCAGCCGTGTCATAACACGGCTAAGCCCGCTGGCTTTGGCCGCGCGGCGCCTTGGCCAGGGCTGCCAACGCGATTGTGTTCCGCGTAATGCCACGCTAGTTTTCGGTTGGCGGTCCTGTAGGCTGATTCCGAGAGTCTTCTTCGTCGCTCTGTCTCTCGCACCCATGGAGCGTTCCGCATGGGTGTGAGAGAGAGTGACGAAAACGACGCTCGGAATCAGTCTGCTGCTTTGGGCCGCGGCGGCGCTGCGCAGAGCGGCGCAGAGCGCTCGGCGCTGGACGGCGGCTCCAAGCAGACCCGACTCGCTCTCGTCCCAGTGGCTCCGGCTTTCAAACTCGGCTCTTCTTCACCGCGGGGGCAAACTTGCTTGACGAGCGGGAAGCATATTGCGGTGTTGCGGGTTGGGGCCCTACCGGCCGCGCGCGGGCGAGGAAATTCCCTTTACCCCATTAAGAATGATCCGTTTTGTTTCATTTTGCCGTCGCTAGATTAGGTTCCCCTGACACCGGTCGGCAAATTGAGGGGGGGGGGGCTGTTGAGCGCAGACAAGGGGTAGCGCAGCCAGCACAGCCCAGTTGTATTCTTATTAATCTTTAAGCCGCGGGGGCGGGGCGGGGTGTAAGCAAGGTTGTGGCGGAGGTATCGCGCTTTAATCTGCAGCTCGCAGCGCCACGCCACGCGCCTCGACAAGGCCAGGTGAAAGGGAGGCAGCTCAGCCTGGAGGGCGCAGGCAGGCAGGCAGTCGGGGCTGGCGAGGCTGGCAGCCAGCCCCACTGTCCGCCGAAGTAATTTTCATACCTCGGCGGCGTCGCTCCGTCCCACTCCGTCCCCTCGCCCCACCGGCCCGCATTGACTAACGCGCCATATTGCTGTTTGTGTTGCCGGCCCGACGGGCCCGACCACCTCAACAAGTGAAGGCGCGGAGAGGCGCGGAAATTGAGGCGCTGCTCGCGGGGCGAGGCGTGGCGAGGCGTGGCGAGGCGTGGCGTGGCGTGGCGTGGCGAGGCGAGGCGTTGCCGCTGCCATGGCGCAGCCCGTCACCTCGAGGGGTTCGTGCCGTAATTAAAACTGGTGACGATTTTCATTAGTGTCCGCCTTACGTGCGCGGAGCGACACTTTTCGGCTGACGACGACGAAGACGACGACGGTGGGAGGAGAACGGGAAAAAAAAGTAATTTGGAAGCGAGCGCGCTGATTGCGTTGGTGAAAACACTTCCCTTGCACGAAGCGTAATGATCCAGAATGAAAGGCAGGGGGCTGCCTGCTCGGTCTGTCCCGCCCGCCCCCGCGCACCAGCACTCAGGACGCGAATCATTTTAAAGCGCCCCTGAAATAATCTTCCGCTTTCCGTTCCAATTTCCTCGCACAATCCATCCACCCTGATATAAAATGCCACCCCCTTCCACCGCCACCTCCGCGAGGCCCAGGCCGGCCCAGGCCTGCCGATCGCCACCCAAGTCGGCCTTTGGGGCGTTCGGGACGCGGCGGGCGGCGGCGGTTGAATCGGACCGGGACGGCGTGAATCAACAAATTAATCGAGTCGAAGCCCAGAAACTTCGTCCACTTCGTACTTACCCGCCGGAGCCAGGATAAAAGGGGGAGGGGGGCTGTGGGACCGCCCTGCCGGCTGGCGCGCCGACGACTCCCTTGCAAACACTGGGCGGCGGCGGCGGGCTGATTGCATTCTGGGATGCGAATGCAGTTTTGCCATCCGGGTTGATGGCGACGGGGAAGGGGGTGTTTGCTGTCGTCAGGGAAAGGACTGACCAAGCCGAGTCGGGAGGAAGGAAGTCAAACCCAGGCAATGGCTTGTCCGCGACGCCACAGCCAATAGAGCCGCACCGTCGTCGACGCGGTTTATAACGGCCTCCCCTAAACCGCGCCGCCACGCCCCGCTCGGCCCGGCCTGTTTGACGCGAAGGGCTGCTTCCTTTCAGTCGTATAACTTTCCGAAGCACTCCCACTAATGCAAAGCGCGCAGCCCCCCCCCCCTCTTGCCCCCGCGCTAAACGGTGCAGTCGTCCTGCCTGGCGTCGGTCGGTCGGTCGGTTATAAAGTCTCACGAAATCGCCATCGATTCCCTCGGAATCGCCATTTCGCCGCGCGGACGCGCTGCGGCCGAAAGCACACTACTGGAACCAGCCGGAAGTTTTGGGGCGGAAGATAACATCATCGCGGATCCGCGGTCGTGGGTTCGAATGCCGACGCCGGGGCTCTCTTTTTTTTGGTGTTCCTCGCGTGGAGGAAGCAAGGACAATTAACGGGGACGCCTCCGCGTGCCTCGTCGGGCACGTGCGCTAAGCGGGGCACGGACCGGGCCGGGGTAGCCCCGCGCCCCGCGCCTCGGGTCCGCGCCAATTTGCAGGCAATAATCTCTCCGTTAAGTAAATTGTTCCTCCGCAGCCTCGCGCCGCGCCACGCCACGCCGCGCCTATTCCGGTTAGGTTTCCAGTCTCGAGTCCCCACCGACCCAAACTTCCTGTTTACCCCCACCCCCCTTTTCACGCTCGATTCTGGAGCAGGTACAGACAGGGAGGGGAAACGGGACAGAAAACGCGGCACGCGTACGTGTGTGTGAGAGAGAGTGAGTGAGTGCGCGCGAGTTTGTGTGTGTGTGTGTGTGTGTGTGTGTGTGTGTGTGTGTGTGTGTGTGTGTGTGAGTCGAAATGCGAGTCGTAGGTGTAAGGGGCCGTGGGGAAGAAAGGGAGGCGCCCAGAGCAATCAGTGTCGCCAACTGCACCATTCACGCGGAAGCCCTGAATGCAGACGGGGAAATGAGTTCCGTTTGAGTGGTGCAGGTTGAGCGTGCGGAATGACTCTGTGGTACGTCCCGAGCGTTTGAGCTTGCCCACCCTATCGCCTTCAAAGTCGAAAACTGCTTGGTCGAAAACTGACGCCGCAGGGCTAGGACCCGGTGATCCGTATGCGTCTTCATCTCCAGTTTCCTGAGAGTTCTGGATTAAGACGGATGCGGAGGAATCAGTGCTCTTCCCACAGCGTGGGAGACGCAGAACGCGGGTCCAGCGAGTGCGGACGGGTTTTTGGAGAGAAGCTTTCTGAGCCATCGCCGCCAAAAGGTACTCGGCGAGGTGAAGAGATGGCCCGGCGCGGGATTCCATGACCGCCGTCGTGGAATCTTTGCCGTGGCAAGAGCCCTCCGAGGAGCGCCCTGGGCGGCCCTGAGCGGCCCTGAGCAGGCGGCCGGATTGAGAGACTTTCGTGCCCCCCCCCTTTCCCCCCGCCTGCGGCTCCAACTACTAGTAACCTCCATTATCCCCTTCGCCTCCTTATTCAATTTATGCCCGCGGTAACGCCGAGGCAAGTTTTCATGGGCGTAAATGCAGGGTCACAAGGCGCGAGGAGGGGGAGGGGATGGCGCACAGGTGCGTCATGGGGGAGGTGAGGGGGAGTGGGTTGGTGAAGGAAAGGCAAGTAAGAGGGTCGTTATCTGATGACGCCGTCCAGCGATCAGGAGGGTGGGGTGCTTGGAGGCAAAGGGGTGCGCCGAGATGGGGGCAGGCCGGCAGGCGGCGAGGGGGAGGCCACACCCGTGCTGGATGGGGTCGAGGTGGACGGGGTAATTGTCTGCAGTTTGGTCGGCCGCGACGACCAGGGCATCGGCCAGGGCCTCCAACTCGGTCTCCAGGGCCATCAACGGGGCCTCCAGCACGGCCTCCAGCACGGCCTCCAGCAAGGCCTCCTGCGCGGCCTCCGACACGGCCTCCAGCACGGCCTGCAGCACGGCCTGCAGTACGGCCTCCAGCACGGCCTCCAGCACGGCCTCCAGCACGCCTCAGCACGCCTCCAGCACGGCCTCCAGCACGGCCTCCAGCACGGCCTCCAGCACGGCCTCCAGCACGGCCTCCAGCACGGCCTCCAGCACGGCCTCCAGCACGGCCTCGGCCGGGTGGCGCGCGATGCCAGCGTGATAGCGGTCGCAGGTAGTGCGTGCGCAAGTCGCGCGCTGAATTCATTCCCACTGTCTGGTGGAATATAAATTGGGAGGTAGAGGGGGAAGGGGGAGTGAAACACAGATACGCAAAAACACGTCAGGGCACTTTCCAGTCGGGCTGGTCTAGCCTGCACTTCGTGTTCATGCTATTGATTCTCGCCAGCAGGCTGTGTACACCCAGGGAAACGATTTCTTGATTTAAGTAAAATCTACTTGGTCCAAGAATAATTTGCACTTGTTTGTGCCAAGTGGATAATCTTCTCAATCCAAGTACACTTTTTACTTGGTCGTGTGACACGATAAGTCAAGATCAAATTTTATCGGAACAAGGTGATTTTGTACTTGCTTTAAGATAAATTATCTTGCACCAATGAATATTTATGCTTAAAATCAAGCATTTGCTGTACTTGTCTGGGATATGAGAAATTTATACGGCCACTGACGTTCGAGAAGAAAATTCTTGGTACAGTCAAGTATAAAATTGTCCTTGATTCGAGTCGAAACCACTTGATTCCGACAGCGTTCTGACAACATGATTATGACGTCATCTGGTGTGCAGACACAGCCTGTTTCAGCTCAGTTCTCAACAGTTGTCACGGTAGCTCAGTGGATCCGTGCCTGGAGGCTGGATAGTAAGCCGGGTTTGTCGGGGGTTCGATTCCCGTCAAAGCGTAACCAGTTTTCTCTTGGTTGGTTCTATTGGAACTGAGGGAATGGACCGCCGGTATCAAATACTGGTGGGAAAGGGATCCGAGCGGTGACATCTTTTGGAACAATCTATTTTTGGCACTTAAAATTTTGACCACTTTGCGATGGGATATGAATAGAAAGTTTCAGACTGTAAAAAGAAGCAAATCCGCCGGGAATTGAACCCGCGGCATGAGCCTTACAGTCGGGTACCTGACACGGTTTTCCGGAATCCCGCAGTTTGGCGGATGTTCGATCCCCGGTCAAGCTGTCACATTTTTATGCCGGAAAGAGGAGTTTGGAGTAGTGACGCAGGCACACAAGGTCCTCCTGCCCCCCCTCCTCCCCAAAAAAAGCTGGAGCCGCAACATGCAGCAAAAAATGAATTGATGATTGGTATTCGAACCCGAATTTCTAACTTGTATATGGAGCCCTCTAACCGCTACACTGCGAAGGCGCGGTAGGAGCTCGTCGTTAGCAGAGGTGCTTAGGGACTGTGCGGAAAAGTTCGAACCGACCCGCGCCTTGCGCCTAGCAAAACACCCCGGTGGACCTCTCTCCTGCAGCTAAGACGGTGGCGCAGTGGGACGCGCTGATGCATTTGGAATGTATGTTCCCGGGTTCAACTCCCATTCGGAGGGTCCAATTTTACCCGAACGTATTGTTCAGGTGAACGTCGCTGATGATGCACTTCTACTTGGTTCATTTGAACTTAGATCAAGAACATTTGGTTCTTGATTCAACTTCACAACAATCTAAGTATTATTCTACTCTTGATTCAAGATCTCACTTCCCTGGGTGTACTTGTTTGTCTTTGTGTGGGTTTTTTTCCGCCCCGAAACAAAGTGAGGCGCGTGTGTTATCATTACCTGTTACGCGCCGCGGTGACGAGGCCCCATGCCCCATCAGCCAGCAGGGGGACTGGAGCCCTCTGGAGGCCGCGTGCCTACTCCGCTTTCCACCAAGCCCCTGCGAAGCGACGGATAGGCAACCCTGTGCACACGCGTGTCTTGTGTTGCCTACCCGGCTCTCTGCAGGGGCTCCAGCGGTGGTCTTCTCGGAACGCGCGCAGCTTGTGGTGAAGGCGAAGTTGGACCGGACGGGCGTGTGACTGAGCCGGGGGCCAGACTGGGGGCCAGACTGGGACCGGAAGTCGTCTGTCGAAGCCGGAAGCGGGTCCCTGAGGGCCGCCGCGCGAGTTGGCCCTCTCCTTTCGTCCACTTGGAGGCCCTTGGAGGCACAGTGCACGGTAAAAACGGAACCTGGTTTTCCCAGGAAGCCAATGGTGAAGGCATAGGCGATTTCCAGGAAGTTCCTGGGAAAACCAGGAACCGTTTTTACAGTGTGGGCCAGGAGACCGGCGCAGGCGGCCTAAACTCTAGACGCGTTTTGAGCTCCACAGTCTCTAAACAGGACTCGAACCGAACGTGTGACCCTACCAATGGACTCCTCGTCGGGAGAGCAATCCATTGGCGGGGTCACACGTTCTGTTCGAGTCCCATTTAGCGACTCTGGAGCTCAAAACGCGTCTAGAGTTTTTCCCGCCTCCGGCGGTCCTCTGGCCCACTGTGCCGCGGCCCCTCGGTACGCAAAGGCGTAGGTGCACAACACTGGCCGCGCCCAGGAATTACTGCGTCTCCATATATTACCCTGCAAACAAAAGGAGCGACATAACGTGGCTTCGGCGCCGTTCGGCGCGCGTTTCCCCTTTGGCGTCCGGGCCTCGGTCCGACCCCGCCGTGCCCCGCCGTGCCCCGCCGTGCCATTCTGTGGAGACAAATGCATTCCAATATCAATATAACAGCCGCCGTCCTGGCGGACCCCGGTCCGGGCGCACAGGAGGAAACGGAGGGTGGGGGGAGTCAAAGAAATTCAAAGTACGGCAAAGAGCCCGCCGGAGGTGAGGAAGCCTCGCTGTTTGGCGAGCGGCCCTCTGTGACGCTCTATTTCGGGGCCTATTCACGGCAGTGTGGCTGCGAGCTGGAATCCAGCAGAGCGGCCCGGGTGGGGGCAGTCTGTATGATCGCGTCCTTCGGGGAATGTGGAAAAAGCACGTGTTCGCCGCGCGGCATTTCGCATTTTTGCCGAGCGGATCCACGCTTTGCTTCGCTTTGCTTTGCACGGCGGGGCTCGGAATGATTACGCCGTAATTTAGAACACTCTCCTTCGGGGAGGCATTTTTATTCGCGCGGATTTCCAGCCCGAAGGCCGCACCGCCGGCACCGCCCGTGGAGCGGACCCCGCGCCGCCACGCCACTGGAAGCCGACTGCCTGGCTGCCTGTCGCTGCTGGAGTCCCGGAGTCCCGGAGCCCCGGCCTCTCAGAGCCGTGGCGTCGGGAATACTTCCAGCGCGTCTATTAGTCGAGCCCGGAGTCGATTCCCCGCGGAGCCTCCGAGAATTTGTCTTTGCCACCTGCCTCCCTTAATTCGACGGTGCAAACTGCCTGCGGACGACTCGCCGCCTTATCTCGCAACACTCTGAGTCCTCCGCTGCGCGGGTTCGACTCTCGCTGGCGGCAGGCCAACGACCCCAGGGGAAAAAACTTGGCGGGGCGTGGAGGTGCGTGGCTGACGGGAGTCTGTTAGGACCGCTTGCGTAACACATTCGGGCCACGATCCCCCACCCTTCCAAGGCCCAGGCCCTGGCCCTTCCGGCATGTCGAGTGTGTCGAAACTTCTTGGCGGCCGCAAGAAAAACGCCCGGCTTAAGTAAGGCGAATCGGGCGGCGGGCTTCTTAGGCGATTCCAATGCCGAGCCCGGCCGAGCCCGGCCAAGCTTTCCGTGGAGCTCAGTCAGCCGCCGCTCCCGTCCCGTCTCCGGCTTCCACGCCCGGCTTTTCGAATAAATTTGCCTCGCCCGCCAGGCCGCCACTACTCCAATCTTTCAATATACGACGCCAACAAGGGCCCGGCGGGGCGTCCATGTGTGTAGGTGAGATTTGGGCGGGAGAGAGAGAGAGAGAGAGAGAGAGAGAGAGAGAGAGAGAGAGAGAGAGAGAGAGAGGGGGGGGAGGGAGAGAGAGAGAGAGCAGAAGAAAGGCAATGAAGCAGGGCGCGAGATAGCGGTGGGTGGGGCACCACGGCGGGGTTGGGCGCGCAGCCTGAGTCAAGTCGGAAAGCCCTTTCTTTGCGTTTTGGAGTCACTTTTACAAAAGAAATGCCCGAATGAAAGCAGAGGAGGGCGCTACCCGCCGCGCCCCGCTGCGCCCCGCCGTGACGTCAGGCGTGCCGAGGCTCTGAAAGGCTACGGCAAGCGGACGAGGAATCGAAAAGGTTTGTGGATGTATACAGAGCGCGAGAGAGCTGGGAGACACCACACGCAGAGCGCGGCGTGTATGTGGAAGGGAAAAAAGGGCCGCGGGTGGCGGAAAAAACGCGGGAATTGTGTGTGCCTGGAATCCGGGCTCCGGGTTCAAAATATTCCGGGATGCCGCGATGCGACGCGGCTGGTCGTCAGCGGCGTAGCAGTGGCGTAGCAGGAGGCAGGAGAACGCAGGGTTGTGTTTTTGTCCAGTCGGAGTGTGTTATTCGGAGGGGCTGCCTCATTTACAACGCGCTACCTCTCGCCCCACTAACGCCGCTGCCTCCACTACGCCCCCACCTCAACTTCGCTTCTGCCCCACCCTCGCTGCCACCTCGCCTACGCCGCTGCTTGACGCCTGCACTAGCCCTGCCGCGTTGGGCGCGCAGACCAAAGCGGTTCCGCTCCGCCGGTAACAGTTCCGAAATTGAATGTCATTCTGAATTAGAGTGTCCTGGAGAGACAATGGAAGCTGGGGGCCTCTAGCGCTGGTCCGGTGTGGAGGATGTCTCCTGCCCAGGAGACAGTGCTGGGGTTACCTCTCTCTCTCTCTCTCTCTCTCTCTCTCTCTCTCTCTCTCTCTCTCTCTCTCTCTCTCTCTCGCACACACTATCTTTATCCTGCTCGCAGCGCGCCGGTCTAGGTTGGAGGGATGATGTCTTTCTTGCTCTCGCGGCGTCTCTCTTGCGCTTATGTGCTGACCCCTACGGCTGCGAGAGGGAGAGAGAGAGAGAGAGAGAGAGAGAGAGAGAGAGAGAGAGAGAGAGAGAGAGAGAGAGAGAGAGAGAGAGAGAGCGGCAGTGCGGCCGTGGCGCCACCACAATGAGACGAATTGTCGGCCGCTGGGAATGTATGGCTGCTGGTGCAAGTGTGCGGAAGGCGGCCCACCCACCGTAAACACCCCGCGGAGCCACGCGCAGCCCCCTTATGCCCAATCTTACAACACGCTGGCCCTGCGAGTGAGTGAGAAGAGAGAGAGAGAGAGAGAGAGAGAGAGAGAGACGCAGAGGGCCGCGGAGAGCGGCAGAAAGAGAGAGGGAGAGAAGGTGTACGCGCGAGGGAGGAGGGAGCCGGAGGGCGCCATTGTGAGCGACGCACCAGAAATATTATTGTGCACAATGGGACGCCACTTCGGCCATCAACAAATCAAACAAACGACCGCAAACTAAACAGAATGTGTCGGACTCGGTTTTGTCTCGGCGCCGCCGCGGTCGCGGCCCCGGCCAGTGTAGCGGAGCCGAGCGCTAGAGTTACCCCTTTGCCGAGCCCGCGTGCGCGCGTGCGCCCGAGTGTGGACAATGTTTTGTGCGTGTGCTGCCGCTGGCGTGTGTGAGTGTGTGGCACGCAACCGTTCCGCAGCACTGCCCGCCCGGCCACTGCGTGCCACTGCGCAGCACAGCACCGGCCTGGCAGGTGACACTGTTAAGGAGAGCGTGTGCCCTTTCCCCACGCCGTTGGGTCCTGCCCGCGGACATATTTGATCTTCCACGACGCGCCGCCTCCACCGCTGCTGTGTACCAAACGCGTCGCCTGCCCCTCCCCCTCCCCTCCGCTCTTACACACACATGTCATGTAGCAGGCGGGCCGGGGCGGGCGCCCTTGGGCCCGGCCTCCTCGAGGGACATCCCCCTCCCCCTCCGGCAGACTGATTCCGAGAGTCGTCGCTCTGTCTCTCTCACACCTTTACGGACGGCCCCATGAGTGCGAGAGAGACAGAGCGACGGAAACGACGCAGCCCCGCAGTCCTCGGGGGCCGCGGCGCGGCGCGGTGCCGTGCTGCTCGATTTACTGGCGGAGCGATGACGCGGAATTCGGTTGTCGCCGTCGCTCTCCCAGATTGGTGCGCGCCACTGGCTGGGGACTCGCTGAGGGGGAGAGAGAGGGAAAACGGAGAGGGAGCGGGCAGGGAGATGATCGTCACGCTGCAAACAAAAGGGGAGCGATGAAACGCGGCGCGACGGACGCGTGCCAACTGTTTGAGTTCATTTAGACGCGTCACTTGTTCTCCTCACACTCGCTCGGCCCGCGGCGCCGCGCGGCGCTCGCTTCGATTTAGTTTTTGTTGACAGTGTGCGGCAAACGAGAGGGGAGGGGTTGGGGATCCTCCATGAGTGGAAATTTTGTTTACCTGCCATCGTTCAAGGCGCATGTCGTGACTTTTGGCCGCTCCTCGCCAACGACATGGTGTCGTTAAGAGAATTCCAGCAAACATTATTTTTTAAAATTAAAAACAAGTGCAACATTGTGGATAAAACGGAAACAGCGGAGATGTGGTATTGTGTGCAGGTGCGACGTGCTTGTTATGGCAGCCGGGGGCTGCTGGGCGTAGACGGCCATGATTCTCCAGCAGGGCGAGGGCTCGGCGCCATCTCATTGTAGGGCAGCGCGTGTTGCTGGTGCCCTGGCGTGCCCTGGCGGTGGCGGCGCCGCGGTGCTGGGGTACCTTGTATGTCACCGTTTTTATGTGCCGGCAGGCAGAAAGAACAGGAACCCTCGTTACAACAAACTACGCACTTTATTAAGGCCCCTCCTCGAGGAGACGCGGTTCCTACCGGGCCTACTGCCTTGCTGTTGTGTAGGCGCACCTGCTCAGAGGGCGATCCGGCGTGTGACCCCACTATTGGATTCCTCGTTTGGAGAACAGGTGGCGTCAGCCGTTCGGTTCCAGTCTCATTTATCGACTCTGTAGGTCAAAACGCGTTTGGAATTTTGGCCGCCTCCACCGGTCTTCTAGCGTACTCGGCAACGTAGAGAAATTTTGCAAGCTGTTTTAGCGACCGCGTAAAGCATTAACTCAGCTTCATACTTGCTGATTTCTGTCATCACAATACCAACCGGGGTGCTGCCTGAGACCCGCCCGATATGGGAGACAGTGCCTCGGCCAGCAGTCGCGTCTCGGAATTTTGTTTGGGGGCGGCCAGCCAGTGCTGCGCTGGCCCGGCCGTCGTTGCCGGGGCAGCCGAGGCAGCCGAGGCAGACGGCAACTTGTGGCCGCGCCATCTTGCCCGGCGTCGTCGTTGGCGCCGACCCTTGTTGTGGTCGACGGCCACATCAGACCCGGGACGAGAGGCCGGGATGAACCACGCATCTCGCAAGGCACGCCGGGGGAGATACGCCGTTGTGTGCGACGTGACGACTCGCGGGGAAATCGACTGGCCTCGTCGAGTGGAATCAATCCCGCTCGCTGCTTATTGGGCTTCGACTTTATCTATCCTCGTCGATGTCTCCGCGGCGGGCGCGCGGACTTTTTTGTGTCATCACGTCTGTCGCGGATAAAAAATGATGTCGTTGCCAAGAATACGGACGGGAAACGTCATGCCAGTGTTGCAAATGAAAAGGAGATATCGTTCCCCTCCCCGCTCCCCGCTCCGCACCCTCCTTGCCGGTGAATGTCTCATCTATTCGTTCCTCCGTCCGACCGTCCGATTCAGTAGCCAATATCTTCGGCGAGGTGCCCCCTCCCCCGTGCAATTCGCTCTCGGGAGCGACTGCAGAATGATCCGCACGTTGATCTGTGCGGGATGGGGATCGAGAAATATATACGCCGCGTCTTTCTCGGCCAAATAATATATTCCGTTGGAAATGAAGCGAAAACCGCAGTGACCTCTTTCCCGGCGGCCCTCGCTGCTCCCTCGCCCCCGCCGGCTCCCCTTCCCCTGCTGCTCCCGCTGCTGCTGCGGGGGCTCCGGACGGATACTACATGCGCCGTTTAATATGCCTGGCCTGGGCCAGCCAGGACCCCGGGCCAATCCCTGCCCCTTTCTTATCTTGCTGTCCCATGTATTAACGCCAACGACCCTTAGGCCGTGGCAGCCGCACATACATGTGTGTGTGTGTGTGTGTGTGTGTTTCTGAGTTGTCAAAGAATATGCGCAATCCGTTGGTAAATGCAATATCGTGTTTGTTTGTTCGCGTTTCTTCTTTTTAGAACGCACGTTTGCGTCAGTATAGGCCCGGTGACGTGGCCCGGACTTTTCCCCTTTCGATGATGTATGATCGTTGAGCGGTCGTCGACGTCCGGAGCCCTGATTGGCGGTCTTGACGCGCCACTGCCGCGCCACTGCCGCCCCCTGGCGTCCGCTTCCGGCACCGTGCCGCTCTGCCGTCCGCGGCGGGGCGATGTCGAGCGGCGCGGCGAACGGAGGCGAAGCGAGGACGGAAGTGTCGCCACTCGGACGCACCGCGCCCCGCCCCGCCCCGCCCCGCCATCAGTGCCACGACGCCCCGGGACGGATTTTATGGCTCCGCAGCGGTTTATAATTCCCACCATGGGGCCGACCGAGGCTCGGCCCGAGCAGCGAGCTGCCACGGGGCGCCGCCCCCGTCGGGGAGGGAGGGCCGGGAGCGGGCGAAATAAAAACAAGACATATTTGAACAGGGTATGAAAGGCTCACACTGGTTGTTATTGTGATGCCCCCTCCCGCGGTGATCGCGACGAGCTCGCCATTTCGCGGACGTGATGAGCGGATGAATTATTTATTGCCGGGGATTTTTAAGCGAGGTAAATATTTGGGTAACGCGCCGCGGCCGCGCGGCCGCCGTGCCTGGTGTGGGCCAAGGCATGGCCAAGGCCCGGCCCCACTACGCCAGCCGAATCCGCCTCGTATATCGAACCCTTAATTGGACGCACCGCTCCGAGAGGATGGGGTAGAAGGCTGCAAATTTCTTTTTGACTTTTGCCTCATGGGGCGTCTCTACGACGTGGCGGCATTTGTACCGTTCTTTGGCCTACAGTGTGAGACTTACGGCTTGGTCTTTGCTGTTTGACAAAACGTTCTTTGGTCTCACCTGCAACGTCTCTTTGTCGTTCCAGATCCCTTTTGCACGCTTAAAAGCGAAGGGTCGTCCTCCTCTGTCGTCAGGAACTCGTCCGAAGGTAAGTCACCCCTTTGTGGCGCACTTTATTTTGCGCGGAGAAGTTGGCCGGCCTCCCTGCAGCGTCGTTGAGAGGGTCCGCAAGCTGGCGGCATCTCACTTTCCAATGCATAGCTTCTGGACTGGCTGGGCTGGCCGGGCTGGCCGCGCTACGGAGGACGCGCCGTCCCGCCGGACCGTCTCCCCGGACCCGTCCTGCCCCCATCACGACCACGCGGTCCCTCCAGGTCCCTCCCTTCGACGGACTCCCGACGGACGGCCGGGGACTACCTGATGGCGGCGCCGGGGGCCGCCATTGCGCCAAGTATTCCGGAAGAGTTTCCTGCCTTATTCGGTTTGTTTTCTGCGACGCGCTGTCCGTGCCGACTGACCTTTCTGTATGTATAGGTGCGCGTGGGGCGGGCCGGGCGGGCCGGGCGGGGCGCATGGCTTGGCGGCGGGAATGCGGCGGGAAGCTGACCTGTGCTTCGGCACTGCTGGGGAATATTTGGCCCGGGTCTGCCTGCACTCTCTGTACCTTTTCCGATACGAGGTGCAACCGCGGCCAGGCTCCTACCCCGTGCCGAACAGGGCTGCATATTTGCTCCGGCGACTCCGAAATACGGACAGGAAGCGAGAGGAGCATCCAGAGTCCAGTCCGGTTCCGTCACGGCACAGCTTCCCCTCGCAGTGCGCTTCAAAGGCAGAGTTGAAAACCCGTCCCGCGGTCCGGGCGCGGTGCGCGGTGCTGCGGCACTCAAAGGCGGCGGCCGCACCGCCAGACCGCTGGGTGATGTCAAGCACGGCCAGACCCCCAGGACCGCCAGGACCGCCAGGACCGCCAGGACGACAACAAAAGCCTCCTAATCGAAAAGCTGCTCTGAAGCGGTGCACCGCGGCGGGTTCGTCCCGATGCGCGTCCGGGCCTTTCCGAGGCGGAGACTGGGCGGCTGCAGCTGCTGTTGCACAGTGGGGCAGAAGGCGGGCAAAACTCTAAACGCGATTTGAGCTTCAGAGTCGCTGAATGAGACTAGAACCAAACGTGTGACCCCCACCAATGGATTCCTCGTTCGGAGAGCAATCCATTGGTGGGGTCACACGCTACACGCTCGGTTCGAGTGCCATTCAGCGACTCTGGAGCTCAAAACCCGTCCGGGAGTTCGACCGCCCCCACTGGTCTTCTGGCCCACTGTGTGCAGCTTGCCGTCGTGGTGGCAGTGCGCGCTGCGCGACGCCACGACGTCCGAGACGGCGACGGCGCAACGGCCGGCCGGGCCCTTGCCGCATCCCCGGGCCGCCGGCCGGCCGGACTCAGCTGCTGACTCGGCGAAAACTCACATTACATTTCTCGCATTTTTGCGAGCCTCGCGCGGCGGGCGGGCGGGACGGAGTTTTTGCGGCGAACATATGGAAGAAAGCTGGGAGATAAAGGAGCGCCACGGCGTGGCTTGCCGGCCTCGCCCCCCCTCCCCCTTTCCGAAAAGCAGCCCCCTGCTTAACGGGCCGTGGGCAGCGCGGGGCAGCGTCTGCCTGCAAGTCTACACCATTCTGTCTCCTCATCGCCAAGCCGGCGGAGCCGTGGCGGAGCACCAGTGGACAGCCCCCCACCCCGCCGCCGAGGCCGCCGCCGACTCGCCCCAATGAAAAATGACGACTTCCAGATTAGTTGAGCCGGCCCGGGCCGAGCGCCCCGACAGCGCTGAGGTAGGCAACCCGTCGTACATCAGCGCAGCTGGAAGGGCTGGCCTAGAAGGCAGTGCCTGGCTAGCGGCGCCCCGATGGATGTCTGGAATTAGCCACCGCCTTGCGCCCCCTCCCCCAGTCCGCTTTTTTCCCGTCTACCCGACTCACTATCAGCCAGCCGCGGCCCGCCGTGCAAACACGCACGCAATCACGCCGGATTACCTTCCGCGCCTTCCGGCTTACAAATCCTCCTCCCCGCCGAGCACGCCGAGCGCGCAGCCGTCTTGGAGAGACGCCGCGCCGGAGAGACGGCGCGTAATAATCGAGCCAGCACGCCGCCGACGTGGCGGCGGCATGGCGGCGGCGTAGCGGCGCGGAAAAGTTGCTGCTGTCCGGCGGCGTGTTGCTTTTGTGGGAGAGAGCGCCCCGCTGACGGGGTGCATTCTGCTGCGGCATTTCTCTGCGCGCTCGGCTCGGCTCGGCTCGGCTCGGCTCGGCGCCACAGCTTCGGAAACAACAACAGCGACTACAGCTTAGCGTTGGGGCGACCAATTAGTCATTAACGGACGCACATTAATTACGGGCCGATGGTGGCGAGGCGAGGCGAGGCCGCAAGCTGTTTGTAATTGGCGCCACGCCGCGCAAGAAGAACCGGCCGGGAAAGAAATGGGGCAAAAAGACGACTCCCCACAAAAAAAGGAGGGGGAGTTGATGACATCGCCCGCAAGCTGAGCCAGTCGGGAGCCAGATTGGGCATGGGACTGTCCACCGCATGGGACGCTCTACGCCACACGCACGCGCTCGCTCGCTCCGCTCCCCCAGGCCGAGTCCGCCTTGAAGACCGCGCTGTTGGACACGCCAAGGCTCCGTCACTCCGCCCCGCTTGTTTGTTCGCGAACTATGAGTCGGCGGCGCGGCGCCGCCCCGCCCCGCCCCGGCGTCGTGGGTCTGGATGAATATGCATATTGATTGTGGCGGGGACGCTATTCAACAACGTCACTGCGCGCGATTGTTTTCCTTCTTCATTGAAATGAAAATTGATCGCTTTCCTTTCTACTACTTCTTCTCTTTCTTCTTTCCGCTCCTTGTTCGTCGACTTTCCCTCCCTTTCTTTCCCCCGCCATGCAGTCGTTGTGTGCCCTCCGCCAAGTTAGTGCTCCTTGGACCACTCCCTCCTCTCCGACGTCAATAATCATCTCGGGCGTGCCGTGCTGTGCTCCCCGGGGGGCCGTGCTCCAGGCGGCCATGGAGTGCATGGCGGGGCGCGGCGTGGCGCGGCGGGGCGGGGCGGCACATGGTCCGCATGCCGCTTGTTAGTGGCCGGGGCCAATCGGCCGGGAGCCTTGTCATAGCGTCAAGGGCTGGCCGGGGCTGGCCGGGGGGGACCAGGAAAGGGCTCGCCGGCCAGGCGGCCAGCCCGCAGCCAGCCAGCAGGCAGCCAGGCGGCCCCTGATTTCCCAATGGAGTGGGCACAGGCAGAAAGCCGCAAGGAGGCCGCAAGTCAGCCGCCCCGCCCCTCGGCTGCCAAAAGGCAGACGGACGCGCCGCGTGACGCAAAGCAGCGCAAAGCAGCCCGAGAGGGCCAACCGATCGTTTCAAGTGGACGCCGGTCCCCCGGAGAACCCGATCAGGAAAGGATTATGTATCTGCCGGCCGATGGCGATCCCCTTGCCTTGCCGTGGCAGAGCCGTGGCCCTTCCGTCCCTTGTCCAGGGCCGGAGCACTGCCCGCACTGCCAAAACTCCAGACGCGTTTAGAGCCCCAGAGTCGCTGAGCAGGACTCGAACCGAACGTGTGATTCCACCAATGGATTCCTCTCGGAGAGCAATCCATTGGCAGGGTCACACGTTCGGTTTGAGTCCAATTTAGCGACTCTGGAGCTTAAAACGCGTCCGGGATTTCGACCGCCTCCACCGGTCTCGTGGCCCACTGTGGACGGAAGCACTGCGCGCGCTGCCCGCACTGTCCAAAATCCTATAGCTATTCTCCCTAAGCGTGCCGCTGCTTGATTGTTTGCGGCTGTTTTTCACGGGATTTGTTCTTTTCTTGCCGCCCCCCACCCACCCCACGCCTCATACAGAACGCCTGCAGACACATAACCCGAGTCGTAAAGCCCTTGACGAAGTGCCTCACCATAAAGGAGCTGTCGCCGTGGCCTGCCCTGCCCTGCCACATCCCGAGGACAACCCCGAGCCCCGCAGCCTTCAGCAGCCTTCAGCATCCCCGGCCGCGCCGGGGTGGGGGTGCCACAGGACGCATCATTGACCAAATCATTTATCGGAAACGAGCCAACTTTGAAGAGCTCCATTAAATCTGACTTGGGGAGTGTGGAACTCCCTTTCTCCCGCGATGTCTGCCGCCTCCTCCCACCAGCCAGCAACACATTCATACATACATAAATACGAGCATTACTTGGAAATTCATCTCGCACACACATGCACACACACACATACACAGAGCTGCAGTGCTCGCGCGGACTGCCAACAACACATCTCGGACGTATGGTCCGCCGTTCGACCGAAAAGCTCTGTCGACGCGCTGCTGCTCGAGTCCCCACGAAAGTGATTGCTGGCGGTGGGTTTGTGTTCTGCGCCCCACTCCCCGCGATCCGCGCGGGACGGGTGGGACTCGGGTGGGACGAGCACAGGTACGTCAACGAGGCGGGCGTGAGTGCTCGGCAAACGCAAAGCGGGCATGTCCAGTAGGCGAGGCCCGAACGGTGCCGCCTGTCTCTCTCGCACTGAAGGGGGCTCGGAAGGGGTGCGAGAGAGACAGCGCGACGACAGCGCCGCTGAGAATCAGCCTCCGGAGGAGCGGCAGCGAGAGGGTGCTTGGCCGGCTTGGCCGATGGGATGGGTAATTCCGAGAAGCAGAGACCGTGGGTGGGGAATGGAGGGTCAGGTGGCGCTGCTTCCGAGGCCAGCCGAGGCCAGCAGAGGCCAGCCGAGGCCCTGGCTGGATGGGGATCGGTGTGTCGCGGGTAATGGACGCCGTTTATCGGAGGGACGTGAGGCCACATACCGAGTCCGGCCGCGCCGCCCGGCCACCCGGCCCCACAGTGGGCCAGAAGGCCCGGTGGAGGCGGCCTCGGAACTCTAGACGCGTTTTGAGCTCCAGAGTCGCCAAAGAGGACTTGAACAGAACGTGTGACCCCACCAATGGACATGCCGAGCGCCTGCAGAGTGCTGGGTAGGCAACACACGACACGCCTGTCCACCGGGTTGCCTACCCCGCTCTCCGCGGGGGCTCGGCTGAGGTTACTGCCGTTGCTATTGAAGGCTGTGGAGCTCGAAATGACGGTACGCCGTTGAGGCCCGACCGGCCACGGGGTGGGAGACGAAGATGAAAGCGGCATTGTGACCCTCATTCCCGGGGCCATCCACTGGTAGTGCCGCGCGCATGGTTCCAGTGCCATTCCAGGAACTGGACGTGCCCTGCTCGCCAGGCCCACTGAGACACTTCCAGGGGGAGGACAGAGCGTCCCTGCTGATGGCACGGCACCACGGTCTCGGCGCTGCGATTGCCGGATTCGTTCCCCGGTTTTGCTGGATTTGTTGGTGGAGCGCGTCGAGTCAAGTGGACGACGTGCCCCGGGCCGGTATCCCTGCTCCGGCTGGGCCGTCGGGACCCCCCGGGGCGGCCCTGGGGGCCAATCTCGCAGGTGGCGACGTCGCCCGCGCCGCGCCCCGCCACGTGCTGGCAGGGCACGGCGGGGCACGGCGGGGCACGGCGGGACGGTGAGGACCCCCCAGACCCCCAGTCGTGGCCTGCCCGCTCAGCACTGCGCTCAGCGATCAGCCCGCGTTCAAAAGCGCCCTCAGCGGCGCCATGACCCCACGCGGGGCCCACCTGCGTCCGGCCGGCCCGACCGGAACCCGAAAGTCTTGCTCGTCGCTCTGTCTCTCTCGCACCTATTCGGAACGCCCCATGTGTGCGAGAGAGACAGAGGCTCTCGGAATCAGTCTGCAGCGCTAGGTGTCCCCGCTGCCCCTTTTCCGGGGCTGCGGTCTCTCCTCTTTCTCTCTCTCTCTTTTCTCCGTCCGTTACCTTTGAGGCTTTTTTTTTTCAAAAACGAAAACGGAGAGTTATTTCCGACGACGTCCGCCTTTTTTTCTGAGACGCACATGGCTGAGGGGAGAGGGGCGGAGAGGGGCGGGTCTGCAATCCGCGTAGCAACCGCAGACCACGCCGCCGGGCTACGCCGCCACGCCGCCACGCCGCGTCGGCAAGTTTCTCCGACATGCTGGCTTGAAATATTGACGGCCAGAACATGTCCTTCTTGCTCGAGACTAACGCTAAGTAACGGGCGGCCTCGCAGCTCTCTCTCGTTCATTTTCTTTTTCGCCTGTTTTCATCTGCGATATGCTGCTGTACCTACCCGCCTCGCTCTGTTAAGGCGTGTAACTTAGAAGCGGGGGAAAAGTTTTTCAGGGTCTGAGGCTGCCGCAGCGGCAGCTGTAGCAGGCCCGGCCCAGCCCAGGCCACCCAGGCCGCCCAGGCCCGGCTTGCTATTGAGAAACGACCCTCGCTCGACTAGTCGCGCAGCCCGCGCGGCCCCGCCAGACGGTTCGCCGACAGCCGCCAGAAATTATTCGGACCATGTGTCAGGCGATCGGGGTAACCCTCGGCCCGGCTCGGCTCGGCCCGGCTCGGCTCGGCTCGGCTCGGCCCGGCTCGGCTCGGCCCGGCTCGGCTCGGCCCGGTTCCGCCGCCCTCCGAGGCGAAAGGGCGCCGAAAAGCGCCCCGCTTTTAAATGCCCCGGAAATTCGGCGGCGTTCGATTTTCATCGCTGTATTTTCATGAGCGGACCGTATTCGCCGACGGTTATCGCCGCGAGGGGCGCACTGGAGGGCTGCGGGAAAGGGGGGGGGGGCGTCCGCTGTTTGCCGTCCCATTCCTAAGATGGTTACTGCAGCCGCGTCCCGGCCTCGGCCGCGAGCGTGGCGGGGCGTGGCGCGGTGCCCGTCACGCACGCCCCAAGGGACACTTTGAAAAAAAGAGGTTTTTTTTTTCGAAATTCCGGTACGTGGTCGGTCACTGAGTTGATGGCAACTTTATAGTTTCACCAAAATATTTTTGAGAGTCATTGATGTTGTTTTGTGGAGTTAGTGATGCTATTTTGGGAGTTCAAGACGCCACTTTGCGAGTCAGTGAGACGATTCCTGAAGTCAGCGTGAGGCCGATATACAAAGCGAATTATGTGCTTGAACTGCTTGTGTTGTTGAATAAATTACTCTGCAATTTTTGGAAAAAACGTTTCAAAAAGAAAAAGTTTGCAGAAAAACGAATGTCGCGGAAACTTTGGCGGTCGCGCGGTATCGTCCCCGCGTCCACTCGGAGCGCCTCTTCCGCTTCCCGTCGATATTTACCGACGCGAGGCGATACTCTTGTGGCGACACTGCCGCGGCGCGGCGCGGCCCCCTCGGGGCTGTAGACCCTGTGGACACAAGGGGACAAAGAGGGGGGGGGGCAGCTCTGGTCGAAAGGGCCCCCGTCCCTGCTTTGTCCCTATATCTCACCTCCATTTGCAGGGGATCAGGTGATGGCTGACGCGATTCGCATGGTAAGGTCCCCGCGGTGCCCGCCAACCTGGAGGGGAGGGGAGGGGAGGGGGCGCGGCTCAAGTCCCCTCTTAGCCTAGACGTGCCACTGCTGCCGCCGCTGCCAGCGAAGGACACACTCAGCCTCGCCCCTGCTCCCCTCCGCCCTCACCCACACTGCAAGAAAAGGGAAGGTCTCCATCGTAGTATTGTTCGGTCGATAGTGTTTTAGCCGATGTCACGGCGATAGCCCGAAATGACTCTAACCGATACGCGTCGCTGGAAGCGGGGGAACCGCGATAAGTCACACGACAGTGCGACTGGTTGGCGAATCTTTGTCTTTTTCTGTCGACCCGCCATTCCGCCACATCTATCGCCGATCTCTCTCTATTCTCGCGCTGCGATGTGATAAGAGGTGACAAGGAGCGTCGGCACTAGCGCGACATAGCGTCCACCGCTCGCGTGACGGTCCGCGTCGGTCCGCGTCGGTCCGCACTGGCACGGCACGGCAGGATATGTCACGGGGGGCATCCGCCCCTGTGTCCAGGGCGGGGCAGGTGCGGATCCAGGGGGCGATGGGGGCGTCGCCCTCTCCTGAGAGGTAGGCAAAAAGTCGCACCGCGCAGGTGGGCAACTTTTGCGACATTCACTCCCACAGTGGGCCAGAGAAGGCCGGTGGAGGCGGCCAAAACTCTAGGCACGATTTTAGCTCTTGAGTCGCTAAATGGGACTCGAGCCAAACGTGTGTCCCCACCTTTGGATTGCTCTGCGAACGAGGAATCCATTGGTAGGGCCGCACGTTCGGTTCAAGTGCTGTTTAGCGGCTCTGGAGCTCAAAACGCGTCTAGAGTTTTTGCCGCCCCCACCGGTCTTCTGGCCCACTGTGCGTGGCTGTTTGTTGGCGTGCTGCTGCGCCCCGCTGCGCCGCTTCAGTTGGCAGCACTGGACTCGCTGGGCCGTGCGGGCCGTGCTGCAGTGCAGCGCAGTGAGTGGCACCCAACATGGACTGTTTGAAGGCTGGCGGCCGCTGGCGGTCGTGCCAGATAACGCGGTTCATCACAAACACGGAGCGTCCAGCGGCGTGAGGGAGGAGGGGGGAGGAGGCTGGGGAATGAGAATTCCGCGGAAAAGTCCTTTCAGCCAGAAAATTGCGCCGGCCCGGATTGCATTACACGATAGCGAGAGAAAATCCGTGTAACCCTCCACTGGTAATTTGCAAAGAGCGGCGGCCGCTGCGGTGGGGGACGGCCGGGCCGGGCGCGGCGAGGACGGTCGTGTGGTGCACGAGGAGCAGCGTGACAGCGCCTCGCTCTGCACTGGTTGTCTGTCTCTCTCGCACTCGTGGGGCTTGCGCTGTTGGTGCGAGAGAGACAGAGCGAAGGGGCAAGAAACGCGGTGCTCGCGCCGTCAGGGAAGCCCAGGCCTGTCCCAGGCCGCCTCCATCGTAAGCACGTCTCATCGCGAGCCTACTCCCGGCCAGACTCCCGGCGCAACAGAAGCTATCCAATTTGCCGTTCTTTGCCGGTTCCCGGCTCGCTGGGAGGGGGCGGGGGCTCCAGGCCGCAATCATGGTCCATTTCGATGCGCCGCTCATTGGGCCCACCCCGGGCCTGGGCCCCCTAGCCGCCCTAGCCCCGCCCCACCCTTCAGGATCAGCCTCTAGGTGCGCCGCGCTCTCCGGGCAATCCAAGTTGGGCCGCTTAATGCCTGCAAGTTTGCGCCGCGCGCTGAACGGTGCGCGCCCTACACCCTAACAGCGCCATAGGCGCCACCACCACCGCGCCGCGGCCACACTCAAAGCAGCTCGGACGTCGCGACGCCTCGCAGGTAGTGCCTCACTGCCTCGCTCCAGCCTCACTTGGAAGGGTAGTTTGGTCGCTCTGTCTCTGTCGCACTCACGGGGCGGGCCGCGGGAGTGCGAGAGAGACAGAGCGACGGAACGCCCGTTCGGATTCACCCTGCTGGTCGCGCGCGTCCAATTAATTGCCCCCGATCGCGCTGGGCTTGGCTTGGCTTGGGCCCCGCGCTGGCGGCCCGTCCTGCCCGGCCTGCCCGGCCGGGGGGCTTTACGACGTACTTGCCTCGATTGGGGTGGCGGCGGCAGCGTGGCGGCAGCGCGGCGCGCGGAACAGCCTCGTAAAGGCGGCAGAAAAGGAAGAAAAATTTGGCGGCCCGCTATGTGCATGCGCGGTTCAAATTCGCCGATATTTTTATGGGCGGGGCGCTTAATCAGCTGCAGTTAGGCCCACGCGCCGGCGTGCCGCCCCGATCCGCACCGCCGAGGGGAACCCACCGACCGTCGTTAGTTCGCGGCGCGTTTATCCGAGCGCGATGTATCATCGAGGCGAAATACGCACCATATCTCAAAGGAATGTTTTTAATATAATTTTTGAAAGTTAAATGTCGATTTAATTTTGAAATTTAATTTGGCTTGACTTCTTGTTTGCAAGTGTGCTGTGGATTTCGTTTGACCCCACAACCGTGACCTACAGTCCCTATCAGAGGCCGGTCCCCGCCACGAAGGCAGAGCGTGCCGCGTTTTGCTCGCGACGACGACGAGCCTACCGCCGCCACTCCGCCACGCCCCCGGCCTTTGGGACTCATTATTTTTCGCCAGCGCTAAAGGGTTATTCATTGGCCCGCTTGTTAGGGAGTTTAACTGAAATTAGATTATGCCGTCCGGCAGGAAATATGGCAGTTTAAGTGTGTGCGGAGGGCTGTGGGCGGAGGGAGGGGGCCGAAAAAAGAGTGAGAAGTGCGGGCGGCAGTCGCCGTGAGAGGGAATAAGTGTTACCGCTGTGTGTGTGTGTGTGTGTGTGTGAGAAGAGAGAGAGAGAGAGAGAGAGAGAGAGAGAGAGAGAGAGAGAGAGAGAGAGAGAAAGGAGAGTGGGGCACTGCGAATGTGTGAGAGAACCGGCGCCTTATTTGGTGATTTACAGAGTGAGGACATTATCCCTGTAGGACACACGCATGCATTGGCGCGGAGCCATGGGGCTTACTACCCGTGTTTCGCGCCAGGGCCGCCTGCAGGCTGATTCCGAACAGTTCTTTCGTCGCTCCGTCTCTCTCGCACCCCCACGGCCCCGACGGCCCAGCCCCCAGGAGCGCGAGAGAGACGGAGCGACGAGAGCGGTGTTCGGAGTTCCGCAGGGCTGCCGGGGCCGCCAGGGCTTTGCATTCATCCCCGTCCCCGACAACGAGCATGACCCTCTCGCCCTATTTGCATGTCCCGGACGTGCAAAGTAGTTTGAAACTGTTTTAAAGCGGTGCTGCCCAGACGCTTATTTCGCCTTTATTGGAAAACGCGAGCCTGACGCGCGGGCTAGCCCGCCGGGTGGGGTGGAGCAGTACCTCCGGAACTAAATCGAGCGGGGCTTGTTGGTTGTTTCTGCCCACTACTACCTGGCTGGCTGGCTTGCTGGCTGGCTTGCGGGCTGGCTGCGGGCTGGCTGACGCCTGCAGTGGGCCGTGCCGCCCCGACCGAGGCCCCGACCCCAGCCTGCCACACCTTGCTGCAGAGCGGCCGCGCGGCGCCGTTAAGTTCCAAGTTTTGGCGTTTGCGGCCGGCCGCATCGTTAGAGAGGGCGGCGCAGCGCGCAGCGCAGCCAAGACGCGCAGCCCGGGCCAGCCTGGCTTGGCACAGCGGCGCAGCCCGGGACCGCACGGGCTCAGAGCTCAGCGCGGCTCTCGGTGGCGGGGCGCGGCGCGGTGGGGCCGGGAGCACAGGACCATACGGCTTCTCTATGCCGGGCTTCCTATCCGCCCCGCCCGCCCCGCCGAGCCTCTGCTAGACCTGCAATAGTCCGCCCCAAATCCCGGCGCGGTGGGCTGCCCCGGCCCGGCCGCCCCGGCCGCCCCGGCTGGCCTGCATAAGGGATGGGTCGGGCGGCACCTGCTGCTTGTTGCGATAATACATACATGGGATGTATCACGGCATTCACCAGGGCCGCGCAGGGGAGGGGGGAGCTCCACTGGGCCTTTCTCTTCCTGCTCCCCTTTCCGGCCCCCCATCTTCTTCCCCCTTTTTCCTTCTTCCTTCTTCTCTCCTTCTCCTCCTTCCTTCTTCTTCTTCTTCTTCTTCTTCTTCTTCTTCTTCTTCTTCTTCTTCTTCTTCTTCTTCTTCTTCTTCTTCTTCTTCTTCTTCTTCTTCCTTCTTCTTCTTCCACCACTCAAAAATATTGTGACATATTTAATTCCAACTAAAGAATAATCGGCTACGCCTGAGCCTACCCGAGCCTTGGCCTGATTCACGGCAAGGTGACACGATTACGCTCAAACGAACGTGACGTCACGTTCCTGGATTCCCAGTGCGCTCTCTCCTCGGCCCAACCCAGACATCAGGCACCGCGGCAGGGAGATAGGATGGAGGAAGGGCGGATGATTATAACAAAATAATTCAGCCATTATCTGACGGAGCACGACCACAGCGAGCCTGAGGAATGGGAATCCGTGGGATTCGGTACGTTTTTTCCCTTTTTTGGCAGGCGTTTCCCGCAACACGAATAGATTCGAAAGTGAATCGTGGTGCCGGGCAGGGCGAGGCGGGGCCAGAGGGCGTAGGGCGGAGGGGCCTTGGCGCGGTGCCGGACGGGCCGGCGGGGCTCTCCGATCGGGGAGTTGGCGTATAATGCTCTGAAAACAGGGATAATGCGTTGATCAATGGTGGGAAAGAAGACCCCGTCGGAAGGAGGGCGGACCATTTTTTTTGTCCGGAGCGCGCGGCAAGGGCTGGCTGAGGCAGGCCGAGGCGGGGTGGGGTGTCGACGATGTCGAGCACACCTCCAACGTTACTCACGCCCGATTTGCCGGACGAGGAGTGCCAGGGTGCCGGGGAGCGACTATGTAACAACTGAAGCACGCCCTCACCGGCAGGGCCCTGAGCCGCGCAGCGCAAAAAATAAATGGAGATGGATACTAACCCGAATAATCTGCACCAAATTGATTTTGAGGTCGGAATCGTCCTTACCATGCCCTTTCTAGTTGGGGAGACAAATTTTCCATCAGATGGAGCGTAACCTACACCTGTTTTTGAACCCCCTCGGTATACTTTCTAAGGCGTGGCACCCTCGGGACACTCTCGGGCGGGAAAACCAGGCCTTGGCCGGCGCAGGCTCACAGCCGGACGGACGTTCGTCGTGCGCCATGATTCGCGTCGTCAGGAGCAGAGGGGGAGGAGGCGGGGGCTGCACGTGAAAGTCACTCCGAGGCGTCGGGTCCTCTTGTCACCGGCCCCCTCTCCTTAATTAAAGAGCCCCCTTCCCCCTCCCCTCCGCCACCGTCTGCGCCACCTTATACGGAGCGCATTTTATTCATCCCTAAGCCTCTTACCCCCCCCCCCCCCCCCCGCACCGCGCACTTTCCCAGTGCAGTGCTACCTGTGGGTGGCTGGCGCGGGCTGGCGGAAGCGGCCGGGGTTTTCATCAACGGCGAGGCCTTAGCGGCGCTTAGCGGCGTGGACCTCGCCGTGACTGATTCCGCTCGCCGAGTCGTCACTCTGTCCCTTTCTCTCGGTCGCTCCGACTCGGGACGTGCGAGAGAGAGAGGAGAGAGAGAGAGAGAGAGCGACACGCCGGGCATGCACCCTGTGAAGTCCTCCCTTATCGGTCCCCGAATTAGAGAGGGGCGTCCCCGCACTGCAAGCGAGGCGGCCAGCCAGGCAGGCAGCCCGTACACACCACATAAATAAGCGTTTGCGAATAAGAAATGGAGTCGTTTCGCGGGGCGCCGGAAATTGGCTGCCGTCCACGCGGGGCAGCCGCGCGCTTCGCCGCTCCGTCTCTGTCGCATACTCAATGGGCGTCCCGCTGGGGAGCGAGAGAGACAGAGCGAATCCTTCGGAATGTGACGGCTAGGCCCCGCAGTCCGCCCTCAGGGTGAGAGGCCGTCCGCGGGGCGTCCGCGGGGCGGCGAGTCCAAGTGCCCTGCCTCCATGGCGCTCCAGGCGCTCCAGGCGCTCCAGGCCGTTCGGCGCGCTTAGCCATATTTTGTGGGCCTCCCGTCGCGCCTCGCCGCCTCGCCGCGCCGAGGCCGAAGCTCGCAGCGCCGATGGCGGCCGCCAAAGTCTCGGGGACAGAAAAGGGTTTTATTCGAGCCCCGCGACCGGCCCGGCCCGGCCGGAGCACTGTATATAAAAGCCATTTACAATAACAGCACCCCTCCACCGCCCTCGCCCCTCGTTCCTGGGGACGGCAAATATTTTGCCGACTAGGCCGGCCGGCGATCTTTTTCGCCCATATTCCGCGACCGACCCGGACCGACCCCCCACCGCCCCCCACCGCCTGCCGCTGCGGCGCGCGGAGTGTCGTCTCTCAGCGCAGTGGGGCCCTACACCGTACGCCGTGGCGCCGCGAGCCTCTCAGAACTTGCAGACAACTTCCGCGCGCGCGACGCGGCGCGACGCCTCCAAAACAATTCAAGGAAAATCCGTCGACAAGCGATGCAGGAGCACTTTGCAAGCGAGGGTCCCCCGGAGCGGTGCGGCCTGGGGGTAAACATGGTCAAATTAGGAGTACACACCAACACCAGAAAATAAAACGAGGACGAGAATTTAAGTACTCAGCCAGCGAATTCCAAAGAAATACGCAGCAAATACCTTAGGCAATAAAATAAGTCTATATGCAAAGATTCGCTGCCGGTTAGCTGCCCCGCGTGGCCGGGAGGTGGCGCTGTGGTCGGCGGCTGGCCGGCCGCGCGCGCTGCGGTCTAGCAGCCGCGCCTCTACCTGGCTCCGTGGGAGCGACGAGTCAGTTGTCTGTGCGCAGCGGCGGTATCGTAACCAATGAGATTTATCCGAGGTGCGGTTATTGCTAGTTGAAAACTTACATCAATACTCCGCCAGGAGGACTTGTAATATAGTTTACCTGGCAATTTTGGAAGGCCCTACGGGGGCTAATTATCTCGGATCTCCTCTGACGAGAGATATTTTCCCAGTGAAGGTGGCACTAGTGAATTAATTAGATCACATTCGGAGTTTAAACGAGAGCACATTCAAATTTATTCTATTAAGCTGAGGATTTGGCTTGCCCGTGAAGTCGTTTGCGCTGTGTAGCCAGGGCGGGCGGAGACGGTCGGACTAATATTAAAGGAAGCGCTCTAGGGAGAGAAAGATTCACCGACTTAGCTGGAGGGACAGCAGGGAGACAGGTTGGGACATCCCCACCCCACCACGCCACCCCGCCTTGCCCGCCCTTATCACTGCTGCCTTATCACCTTGACGAGGCTCAGGGCCACCCGAGGAACGCCCCGCCTCCGCCTCCCCCCCCCTCCATTATCTCGTCATGTTTATCTTAATGACATTTTTGCTTTCATCATTACGTTATTATTATGTAATTGCATCGCTCGCCTCCTGAGAGTGCGTCTTCTCGCCGCCAGGTGCATACAAAACGCCTCCTATTTGTGTTTTTTGAATGCCAGTTGGTATGCCTATCGCCCAGGCGACGGCCCGTCGGAACCAACCCGGCGACGCGTGGACTGACAGTGCCGCCGCGCGCCGCCCCACCCCGCCGCAGCCCTTGCACAACAGCCCCAGGTCTGCCTGCAACTCCCCCTGCATTACACCACTGTGGCTGGCTGGCTCGCATTCTTCCAGCTAAACTCTCCGTTGGAAAAAGTTGCCGCTGCAGTATAACAGCGGCCTGCCGCTCCCCCGCCGCGCTCCGCACGTACGCCGTACTACATGGCTGCCAGAGATGATTGCCCTCGGCGCTCCGGAACAAAAACTCTTTGCAGATTGTTTGTCGTAGACCGCGCTGTGCGGCGCTGCTGCCCGCCGATTCAAGGCAGCCTTCGCCTTCGCCACTCGCAAGGGCGCAGGGTTGCTCCTCCGGGGCGCAGAGACGTAGGTCGTACTACTCACTGGCAATTGCTGGGCTTGCTTCATGTCACTTCCCACCGACGCCTTTTTCGGCGCGTTTCGAACAGGCGGCGCTTTCCCGGGAAGGGCTTTGTGCATCGCAGCGCAGTGCCGTCGTCCCAGGCCGCGGCGGGGCGGGGTGAGGCAGCCTTGCGAGGCTCTCAATTTTGTTTATTCTGTCAGCAGGGCCTTTGTGTCCGTCGGCGGCTTCGTCGGCGGGTTGGGGCAGTCCGCTCGGCGCCCCGTGTCACTTGGACGCACCGCTTGGCCAAGCCCGCCACTCGCCAATCGGCATCCACTCCGCCACGGAATATTTCCTCGTCGCTTCGTGGAAGAGCAACGAAACAATGAAATGCGCCGAGGCGCCCGAGTGACGTGATTGTCATGGATTTCTCAAAACAGGGAAAAGCCCTTCGCCTGCGACAGCTGTTCCGCGAAACGCAAACACGAAACGAATACTGCTTGCTTTTTGCTCCAAGTTTCCTTGAAACAAATAAAAACTCGAACCATCTTCTTTTACGTGCTTCCTTCTAATTTCTGGCGATGTGGTCGGCTTCCCTGCGCCGGTGTTTCCCTGCGCGGCCCGTAGATGGCGCTGCAGCCCGGCGCCGGCCGGCCGCGCGCGCTGCGGTCTAGCAGCCGCCTCTCTACCTGGCTCCGTGGGAGCGACAATATGTTTGACTTTGCGCAGCGGCGATATCGTAACCAATGAGGTTTATCCGAGGTGCGATTATTGCTAGTTGAAAACTTATACCAATACCCCGCCGGGAGGACTTGAAATACAGTCCCCCTGGCAATTTTTGAGAGCCTCTACGGAGGCTTATGCTCGATAAATCGATATCCGGCTTTCTTGCAAATCATGGATACTTTGCAACTATATCGGCGTTTGTAGTACTGTGATGCTGTAGCAATGTTAGGATATTTTGATAGAAAGGGGGATTGCGATCGTTGCTCATCTTGAGCGGAGCGCATACCGCCCGCCCCTCCACCGTGCCGCCCACTGCTTGTGTCACGCAGTCCTACCCCCACTCCGCCCTATCGCCGCCTCGCCCGGCTGCCGCTCCGCCGTTACGCTGATGAGGCCCAGTCGGCTCAGTCCACCCGGCAGCGACCGCGAATCGCTTTGTAACATGAGATGTTGACTTAGTGCCGTACAAATGCCTTGTCGTTCAGTGTTAAAGTCGGAAATCTCAATCTCGGCTCAGATCACCGAAGTAAGAGTTGCAGGTTATTAGCCTCCGTAGGGGCTTTCAAAAATTGCCAGGTGGACTATGTTACAAGTTCTCCCAGCGGGGTATTGGTATAAGTTTTCAACTAGCAATAATTGCACCTCGGATAGACCTCATTGGTTACAATATCGCCGCTGCGCAAAGACAAATTGTTTGCTGCTCTCACGGAGCCAGGTAGAGACGGGGTGGCTAGACGGCAGCGCGCGCGGACGGCTGGTCACCGACCGCAGCGCCATCTCTCGACCACACGGGGAAATACATAGTCAACCTGGACACACCTGTTGGGCTTACGAAATCAAACCGTTCAAGCATGGTAAACTAACAGCCTTCAGATTTGTTTTAAATCCAGTTGTCGTTAGTTCCTTTTTTTTAAAAAAAAAAAGCTACCTGCATTATACCTGAATTTATAATGAATATCCGGAACGGCTTTGACTTCGACCTCGTCTCGCACACCACTCTGCCTAGCATTGCTCCCACCGCCACCCCTCTCCCCTGCGTGGCCTGCCCGCGCCCTGCCCTCGTAAACATTTTATTTCTTATTGATATCCGTTGAGCTTCGCGGCCCCTCTGACTGCTCCCGGCACACCACTTACCCCCTCCCCCGTTTACTGCTACGCCGATGCCCAGCGCTGATGGCTCTCAGTGAAAGGGGGAAAAGCGCCCTTGTTTCACCTACCGCACCGACGCAGCCAGAGGCAGCAGTAGCGACTGCACAAACGTCGCAATTAAAAGGACGTTTGTGGAACCGGGACAAATACGACTTTAATAGGCCTTTCAGGAAGGGGAAAAAGAGAGACGGGGGAGAGGGGGGGGGGTCAGGCGAAGGGGTTGTTCCGATGCACCGCGCCGCCGCGCCGCGTCAGGTCCGCAAGTTTGCGCGTCCGGAAGCCCGCCGAGTTTGTTAATACCGCAGGCATCCGGTGCGGCGCTGGGCGCCACTATCTGCCGATATCGGGCGGCGAGCCGGCGGAGCGGCCACGGAGCTGCAGAGAGAGAGAGACCCTTAGGAGTCGGCGGGGGTGGCGAGGCTGCCGTCTGTTGACGAGGACGGAGGACGGCGCGGGAAGCGGTGGACAGGACGAGACACGAGGGAGGACACAGCTGCACGCCCTCCGCCCCCGGGCCTGCCCCCGCCTGCCCCCATCCTGCCCTGGCCCCCGGCGAGGCGGCACTCCAGCCGCTTCACTGCCGCTCGAATTTGATTTACATCGACGGAGACGGGCTGGGGCGGCGGGGCGGGCGTGGCGCGCGCCTCTAGAGCCCCCGCTGTAATGCCAAGATCGACTTTAACGGGTTGGTGACTCTGTCCCTCATCCTCCTCCTCCTTTTTCCGGTCGGGAGGAGACAGGCCGGAGGCGTGCTACTCGCCGGTAGTATCCGCACAATCCGACATCCTTCCACCGGTGTGCACCGCCTAGTAGCCAGTCCTCTGGAGGCGGGGCAGCCGCCCCGGCCCTGGCAGGGCCATGGCAGGGCCATGGCAGGGCCCACCTCCACGGCCGCCAGATCGTAATCTATCGCTGGAATTGCTATGATCAGCATGCACGGGTGTCCAGCGGGGCCCCTGGGTGCCGTGGGGCCCTCTTGGCCCCCAGGGTGAGGCTGAGGCCGGCCGAGGAGTGGACGACCCCGTTACCGTGGAGGGCCCTCGCCCTCCCTTCCGCTCGAGGGGAGCGATCGGGCAGGCGGGCAGGGAGGCAGACGCAAACCGACTGCCCAATGGAGCGGCAGCATCGCGGCGACAGCACAGTCGGCATTAAGGGCTGCCTACCCAGCACGGCGTCAGCCTGGACGGACATGGACGTCGCCAGGCGGGAGGCTCTGCGGCGCTTTGCGGGCCGAGTGGCGACGCCGGGCCGGGCACCGCGATGACCTGAAGCCGGGCCACGCCGGACCGCGCTCAGACTGATGATGGAGACGACGACCGGGCCGGGCATAAAAGCGGGAGGGGACAAAGGCCGTCCTTTCATCAGGATGAGCCTTATTCCCGGGAGGAGGATGAAGGATCAAACATTGTCCACCTCTTCGGCGGGGCTGGCCACTGCCGGCCACCGCCTTGCGCGCGCTCCGTCCGTCTCATCACCCTTCCCTGCGCGGCGGCATGGCGGCAGCATGGCGGCGGAGAGAGGTCCTCTGAAAGGACTCAAACGAGCACCGCGCCCCGACATGCGAGCGCCTTTCAGTCCTCACTTGATGGGTCTGGCTCTCGGTGGCGTGGCTGGGACCGCGTCTCCGGGCGTAGAGACCTTCTAGGTCTCTAACTGGGCGCTGCCGCTGCAAGGGGCAAAGAATGACGTCACCGCCAATGTAGAAGGCCGCCCATCGTCCAAGGTGCTTTCTATTAATTACTGCAAAGCGTTTTAACACTCATTACTTTGAGGGGTCGGCAAAAACGCACGAACATTAATCATGCCGATTAATTAGCAGGCTATTATTAGTGGAGTGAATAATATACCTGCGGCCGTCCGGTAAAAGGGGCGGGGGCTAAAAGTAGACGATGCTCCTCGTTGGACTTACAAGTCGGCCCGCTTAATTGCTGGTTGAGCCACGCCACAGGGTGAGCGAGGGTGGGCCGGGTCGGGGGATCGGGGTCGGGATAGTTATCAACAAGGCGCAGGTGTCAGGACCTCACGGCCGTGCTAGCCGCCCGCGCTGCCAGTGCCCCTGCAGCGTGTAGGACGTTGTTTTTGCATTTTCACAACCCTTTATTACCATCAAAATCATATAAATTTCGCTGGAATTTCGAAATTGTCGCGTCGTGCTGCACACTCGCGTGTTCGTCTAAGCGTTACGGTGGGACGGCAGTTTGGAGTGTCTGGAAGGGGGCTGCGTGGGATAGAGACGAGTCCTCGCACTCCATAACCCCGCCCCCCCCCTCTCTCTCTCTCTCTCTCTTGCACGCCCATTCGGGCTGCTGTAACTGCTTTCACATTTCTTACGCTCTGTCGCACTACATCGGACAAGGTTGTTGCGGTTGGAAAGGACTGCTGTCCTCAGCTCTGCTTGGCTGGCGGGGCTGGCGGTGCTGGCGGGCAGGGTTCTTGGTCCGGAGTGAAGAGGGTATTAAAGGCACGAGGCAAGCCAGTTCACCGACAACGACGACTCCATTGTGCTCGCGGAAAGTACAGCCCGACTGGTGGAGGCCCCGACTTGGCATTTAACGAATTCCGCGCTTTCTTGTCCCAGTGTATTAGACCGTGGTCGCGGCGCACGCGCACAATTGTAGTTTCAAGGAAAAACCCAGCTAACCTTACTGTATGGCCGAGAGCGTTTAGGCGTCCACCAGTGATCGCGGGACCCGCGTTCGAGTCTCAACATTACTCCTTCATTTTCCGCGCTGCCACCACTTCGTCCCCCCTACTCTTACCAGATGGACTTCACGCCGAGAACCGAACGGAAAAATGCACAGTATGAGCTACACTGCCACGACGGCGACAGTTGATCGAGATAAGAATGCAAAATGGGTTCCAGGACTGGGCGGGTCGCTGGCGGGGCCCCGCGGCTCGCCAAACAAACATATATAAAGAGCTGGGGCGCGGGGCATCGGCGCCAGAGATATATCATTTCCCTCTGTAGACTTTTGAGTGTGGAAGATTTATTAAGAATATCGGCATCTGCCGGCGATCAGGTGGAGTGGCCGGAGCGGCGTGGCAGGAGCGGCTGATCCCGCCTTTCAGATGGAAATCCAGTGTTTGCATGAAGAGAATAATTTGACGAGGTCTCCGAGACGCGCCCCCCCGACCCGCCGAAAGGGAGCTGTGGAATGGCGGGAGGTCGCTCGCGGGGCGGGGCGGCCACAGGTGAGGGTGGGGTTTGTGGGATCCAATTAGGGGCATAAAAAATAAATGAGGGCGGCGCCGGTATTCGAACCCCGGGCAGCGGGGTGGCGTGCCGGAGCCGCGGCGCCGGAGAAGTGACGCGCAGAGACCGTGATGGATACACGCTAGTCCCGACAGGCCGACACTGATCGCTGTGGCAGTCCCTGGGCGCCGCGTCTGTCCGCCCGTCTGTTCCTTCGGTTTCCGGCCCACAGCACGCGCCCCGGCCGGCCGGTGGACCGAACGCCAATCTCGATAATTCACTGCCACTGCCGTCAGTCAGCCAGTCAGCCGAACCGTCAGTCAGTCAGTCGGACCGAGAGGAGCAACGGGTCCCGATAAGGCGAGGCAGGGCGTTGCCTGGCGGTGCCGTCCGCGAACGTCGATTACAAGGAGGCAGTGCATCTGACTGGCGGAGGAGATAGCTCGCGGAAAAATGGCGGGGGACTGTCGGCGGGGACGTCACGGCCAGAGAAGGGCTTTCCGACGGCCCTCTTGATGTGCCCCGAGAGCGCTGCGAGAGGCTCTGCCTGAGGGCGGCGAGGGCGCGTCACCGACCGTCGATAACCCTCCACTTGTCGCAGTATATTACTTCCCTTTTTAATATTTCCGCGTCCCCGTCTGCCAGGCTGGCCCAGGCGGGCCGCACCCCTCCCCACCCCGCGCCGAGCGCCACTCCAACTACTCGCTGGAATCGAATCAGAGAGGTCAGGGAGGGGCGGCGGCGGGGACGCAGTGCTGCCAAAGGGAAATGTTTATCCACTTTCTCTATTTCGGCCCTATGTGTTGCCGTCCGGCCGGCCGCTCGCCGTCTCGGCGGCACGTCGACCACGCCTTTGAAGCGGCCCGCCTCAAGGCGCCCCTTTCCCGTGCTCTTAAAGGCCCGCTTAACTCGTGTCCCCTTTGCAAAACAGGTTGTGATGATCGTTCCGGGCCGAGGCCGGGAAGAGAGAGACGTCAATAAAAACGTCTGCTTTTTCCTCTTTTACCCTTTTAAAATGTATGAAAAGTTAACTTTCAGTCATTGACGCAGCGGAGTCCCTCTTGACCACTCCCACCACGTGCAGATGGGTTCTCCGGACAAATGGTTGCACACTGGAGAAACGTGGGTAAGGAAGAATGGTGCCACAAGGTTTAATTGTTTGTAATTTTTATTCAAATCGATGGCCATACATTGGTGGTGATGGTCGGGCCAGCCTCCCGCCACCACTGGTAACTGCAAGCGACTTGCCTTATTTACACTATTTACAAAATGCTCTCCCCGCGTGGGCCTGGCTGGCGGGCAATGTCTACAGAAAACGAAGGAAGCTGTAAAAAGCTTAGGAGAGAGAGCCGAACCGTAATTTTCATACTTCTGAAGCTTTTAGTTCGCGGGATAATATTCTTTTTGCACGATCTTCTAGCGTTTAGTCTCCTGCCATAAAGATTGATCACAAATACACATCACAGTCACACGCACACTCGTTCATTTTACACTAACACACATACACGCACGCACACTTTCAGTCAGAAAACAGTAGAAAAGCAATACATTGAAACGTGAGCAGCTATGTTACTAAGAATGAAACATTTGAAAACACCTCTTTGTTGTAAACGGAACTAAGACATTAATCTTAAATAAAATCTTTTACATACGTACATAGTTACTCGAATGTGAAACATTATCCTGTACGTAGCGATGTCATGGGAAGTATTGGAAAACAGGTTGCGGACACAAGAATCCACTCGTCACCGAACATAACATCGTATCTTCTCGAGGCATCCCTTAAAAAGACACGTTTTGTCCGGTGACGACCCAATTAGGAATATTGAAAAAGGCCGCGAAAAAAAACTGCCACTATTATGTTTGTTTCATACTACTACTACGTGAAGCCGCGCTGTTGTATCAAAATCACGTAGAAAACTTACTCTAATCATTTGTAACTATGATAAGGCACATACGGTAAATAAAATAATTATAATTTCATAAATGGTTTTACAATAATACACTTTAAGATTCGAGCTCTGACATTTTGCCGAGAAACATTTTGAGTGTTTTGCCCAAAATAAATTTTAAATAATTTTAAAGACGTTCTTTTTTTCGGCACAACGAACAGACACATGTTGGCCGCCTCGATAGTAATCTACACACAACCTCCATATATTTTGTACTATTTTTACAATAAATCTCAAAAGAAATCTCTTTATGGCGCCGCGCCACAAAACCCTTTTTTCTAAAATAAATAATACTTTTTCCTGTGAGATTCGAGCATTTCTTTTCCCACTCACCTCTCTGTCTACGGCAGCTGTCTCCTGAATCTAGAGTGCACCCAAACAAGTTGTCGTCGGGACGAGTCGTTTCGCACCGGGACTTAGCCGAGGCACTCAAGGTCCTTAAGGCTTCTTGCGGAGGTCGCAGCACCCCCCACCTGCCGCCATCCACTCGTATTTTTAGCAGATGATGCATTTAAAAAAAATCTTTTTTTATTATCAGCTGTCGCCTCGGCGGCGCTGGGGGGTGGCGGCTCGAAGTGCAAGTGCACTGTCACTGGGTCCAAGCCGGGCTGCGTCCGGGGTGAGTGACGAGGCAAGCTCCCCGCGCGCAGCCCCGGGGGCGGGCCGACCTAGCCCACGTAGGGGTAGGAGGGGAAGGGGGCGGGGAAGTAGCCGGGGAAGGGGGCGGCGGTGGGCTGGACGGGCACGTTGGCGGTGAGGTAGGTGGTGAGCAGAGTGGGCACGACGCGCGTCGAGAACAGCGTCGTGTAGGCCGTCTTGGCGCCGAACGTGAGCTTGAGGACCTGCGGGCAGACAGACGAGCGTTGTTACTCTGATGTACGATCGGAGCGCTGGCCGCGGCTGGCCGTCTGGGACTGCCCTGGCGGCTAGCCCGTCCCGCAAGCAGCCCCGTCGGTGGGCTGCATGTCGGCGCGCCGTTCCTCAAACCGGCAAGCGGACTGCCAGCGGAACACCCACCTTGGAGTCGGTCTGGGTGACCATGGTCTGGGTGACGAGGGGGCTGGAGGTGACCTGGAACTGGTTGGGCTGCGGGAACAGGGGCAGTTGCGGCAGTTGCTGCAGGCCCTGCGGCGGCAGTCCCGGCGGCGGCAGCGCCGTGGACGTGGCCAGCTCGAACTCGGTGCGCGTCACGGTGGACACGGGCCGTGACAGCGTGGACAGTGACGTCACCAGCCCGTTGAACACGGGGATCACGTGCGACTCGTACAGCGTCTCCACCCTGCGGGCAAGAAGAAGGGCGTTGCAGGGGACAGCAATTGAATTTTGATACCGGGCTATTCATTACGGCGTGCAGCGTGCCTCGCAACTTTCGCCGTTAGGGCGACTGAAACTGCGGCTGGAAATCCACGACGGAAATTACTTGCGGGTACTCGACTTACTTAATGACGGGCTTGGACGTGGTGATGACCTGCGGCCCCAGCGCGGCGGCCGCCTGGGGGTTCAGGAAGCGCAGTAGCGCCAGTTGCTGCAGATGCTCGGGGCTGAGCGCCGGGTTGGCCGCGTTGGGGTTGGGCGTGCTGGGCGGCGGAGTGGTCGGCGCCTCGGTGGGGCTCTGCACGGCATTCGCTGGGGAGCCGCTCTGCGAAACAAGGCCCGAGAATACGTCAGGGAGGGCGGAGCGGCGGAGCAAACTCTTTCCGCCTCGACTGGCGCCTTGTGCCGCGGGTCCTCAATACACTACTTCTAAACTGGCCGCTGGGGGCAGCGCATAAGTTGCGCAAGTTGGGGAGCGGGCACGGCGGGCACCAGGGCACTGCCTAACAACGCCCCGCGGCGCCCTCGTCGGCGTGCCCGCCCGGCTGGGGACCGTCCGTCCGGGAGCACCGCCCCTCCGACTGGACTCTGGAAGTGACACGTACCTGGTGCGCCTTCTTGGGCCGCTGCCTGTCCACGTCGGACGGGTCGAACTCCTGCCCCACGTTGGCGAGGTCCAGGTCCGGCGCTATCCGCGCCATGACGGCGGCGGGGTTCTCGTCGTCGTCCTCGGCGTTGCCGTCATCGCCGAAGTCCAGCTCCAGGTGCAGCTCGGAGCCGGCCTCGTCCAGGCGCGTGTTGAGGTCGGTCAGGGTCTTGCTGGGCACGAACTGGTACACCTCCATCGGCGGCAGCGTCTGGAACACGCGTGGCTTAGAAACTGGCTCTTTGGCTCCGCCGTCGCGGGCCTCGCCTCGGCCGGGGCGCTCACCTTGATGGCGGTGACGAGCCTGGTGACGCTGTAGGTCTGCACGAGCGTGTACAGGGTGGTGTTCTGGGGGCCGCGCACCACGGGTAGGATGTGCGTCTTGAGCAGCACTTGCGTGGTGGAGAACGTCTCCGTCTCGGTCTGCAGCGGCGGCGTGGCCTGGTCGGGCGCCAGGGCGATTGGCGGCAGCGTGGCGAGGGTCGCGGCCTCCAGGGCCAGGCGCTTGTCGTAGGCGGCGGCCGTCGTGGAGGCCAGGATGTTCTCCGTCAGCGGCTCGGACGGCGACAGCGTGGGCTGAACAGACGGCTCCACGGTGGTGCTGGGCTCCAGGGTGCGCTCGAACGTGGAGGTGACGGTGATGAAGCGGGTGTTCTTGTTGTTGCCCACCTAGGTCGAGATGGCGGTTAGTAACTCCCCGTGCCAGAAGGGGTGCCCACCGATTCCCCATTGCTTACCTGGAAGGTGTAGGGGGACCTGATGGTGGCGATCTCGTAGTACGTGTCCCTGAAGTCAGCCGGCGTCGAGATCTGCACCTTGATGGTCTCCTGCGCGGGCTGCGGCTCGACGGCGTCCTCGGCGGCCGCGTCGTGCTCGGGGGCGTCGGGGTCGTCGCTGGCCGCGGTCTCAAGTTCGCCCTGGGGGTGGAAGAGGCAATTGCTAAAAACGGCGCGTGCGGAGGTGCAATTTTTCGTCGCGGGGGATCGGTCGGGGCGCAGTCCAAGATTGGGGACGCTCCACTCCGCGTGGCAGTATAGCCCGGGAACTGGGAACGGGGGACGGGGTGGGGTCGTTTATTACGGGTCGAGACCACGCATCCCTCGACTCGACGAGACGGAATTGGAGCGAGATAAGGAAGGACCGACATTTATTTGGCTGTCGATTTGCGGCGGCGATACTCCGCGCGACAGAGAGCTCCGCGGTGATGGAAACGCGTGCGTGTCGAGTCGGGGGGTATTTCCTCGGTTCCTCCCGGCGGAGGAAGACTGACCCGAGTGAAGGACGCCGACGGCGGTGGGGCCTCGCGTGGAGTTTCGTTACGCACCTGCTCGGGGGTCACGTTGTTGGGGGACGACGACGAGCTGGACACCGAGGTGGAGAAGCTGGTGCCCAGCTCCTGCAGCTGCTGGGCCTGCTGCAGCGCGGGCGGCGCGGGGGTGGTGTCGCCGTCCTGGCGGCGGATGTTGATCCTGGGCTTGGGGGTGGTCTTGTACTGCCAGCGGCCGTTGGGTCTGCTCAGCTTGAACTTGTGGATGGTGGAGGGCGACGAGGAGCCCTGCGGGGAAACAGACGTCACTCCACACACTGAGCGCGCCGAGCTCGCAAAACGCAACGCGGCGACCCCGGCCTTGCCCCGGCGTGCAAGCCATGCCTTTGCTTCGCTTTGCCATGCAGGCGTACTTACGGTGGAAGCCGCGGCGACGCCCTCGGTCTGTTCAAAGTGCGTCTCCTGTTCGGACAAGGGTTAGTGGGTTAGGAAGCGCCCTCAAGCAGCGAGGCAGCCCGCCTGGTTCACAGCCATGATTAGACTCGGCGGACCGCGGCACCGCGGCCCGAGCGAGAACGAGACCCAAATCCGGCTCTGAACGCGCCGAGCGCGCCGAGCGCAGCAATGGCCAGCGCACCGGATGGCAACATATTCCATAAGCCCCGCGTGGCGCACCGGGATTGCCGCCCAGCGAATCCGAAGAGGCGCCCCGACGCCCTGTCTCTGTCGCACCCATGCGGCGTCCCGTGGTGAGCGAGAGAGACAGAGCGACGAAACGGCCCTTCGGATTCGGTGGGCTGCTGCAGGGCGGGCCAGGGGCGGGCCGCAGCGAAGCGGATTAGCGCGAGAGTGGAGTGTTTGTTGTTATTCCGTCACACTATGTATTATTCAGTGTATTGTCTTTCCAATAAGCGCGCCGGCCCAGCGGCCGCACGCCGCAATCAAAGCAGAATCGATTTGAAAATTACTTTTTAGAACCTCCAGCGCGTTATTTCATTATTTGTTGTGCTGAGGGTGTGCGCACCGGTGCGCACACTAGCGCAGAGCGACGCGTTTTGGCGGCACCCTCGAAGCGAAGCACTAGCAATTTATGTCAGCAAACCGTTCCAAAATGACGAATTTTTTGAAATAAATTATTTTTTGTTTAGTCCCCTTGGGGGGTTTCTGGGTTTTTCAGCATGCAGACGAAGTGATAAGCGTTGTGTCAGGTCAGTTAGCGCGTTAATGCTTCGGAAGCGCAACAAGCCGCACCGGGACTCGAATTGAATTATAACGATACACAGGCCGGCCTGCCATCACCGCCATCATCGCATCGTGCGTGGTTTTAATACTTTCCACCTCGCCATTCATTTCGCCTCCACAGGTGAACGGGTCGAGTCGCCCCGCCCGTCCGTTCGGCGCGATGGAAAGCTTTCAACTCCACCCAACGACGAATGCTCTACAGGCGTACCACTCGTGAACCCTGTCGGTTAATCGCACAGTGGTGTGGACGAGGAACAACAGGAGCAGACGACACGGTACGACTCTCCTCATCCGGTGTGGTGGCGCACAGCGGGCCAGGAGACTGGCGCAGCCTGCCAAAACTTAACTCTAGACGCGTTTTGAGCTCCAGAGTCGCTAAACAGGACTCGAACCGAACGTGTGACTCCACTAATGGACTCCTCGTTCGGAGAGTAATCCATTGGTGGGGTCACACGTTCGGTTCGAGTCCGATTAAGCGACTCTGGAGCTCAAAACCCGTCCGGGATTTTGACCGCCTCCACCGGTCTGGCCCACTGTGTGGCGCCTCTCCGCTTACCTGGTCGACGGCCGAGGTGTGCAGGCGCGGCTTGTACCCGCGCCGCGTGTGCCCGCTCGACGACTCCTGCTGGATGGAGTTGCTGCCGACGGCCGAGTTGCGGAAGTTCTTCCGGGGCGACTGCTGGTAGCGCCGGGAGCCCGGCGGCTGCGGGGTGGACTCCTGCTGCTCGGACGAGCTGGGTCCCGCGGGAGCGCGCGGCCTGCCGCCCGGCCGGGGAGCGGGGCTGCCGACAAAAGGGAAGCGTCAGTGCTGCCTGCTCGGGCGGGGCGGCGCTGGGGCTCCGCCAAGCTCCACACGGCAGCACGGCACACGCCTGGGGCAGCGCTGGGGCAGCGCCTTGCACCTGCAGAAGGCCGATAAGGGGGCCGAGCCGCGGCGCGGCGGCTGGGGTGAGCGCCTCACTTGAGTTGAGGCATGTGTCCGCCGGCCCCTACACCATTCCGTCCAGATGAGGAGGCGAGATAGAACGTACAGCCGGGCGCAATGTCTGTCTCTCTCAACCCCACAGCACGCAGTACACTGTTCGCTGTTTCGTCCGCACCCTGCACCACGGCATGCGGTGGTCTAACCTAACCTGTCTTTTCGACGAGACAACTATTAGTGTCCCGCCAGACCCTAAATTGTGCGGAGTGACCTGCTGGCCGACAGTGGCGTGCCGCGCGGTCGAAGCTCAGACAGCTGCCCCTGTCTCTCTCGCGCCTATGCGGGACGCCCCATGAGTGCGAGAGAGACAGAGCGACGAGGCTTGCCGCCACAGCGCTGGCAGTTCTCATTAAAATTACAGCACTGGTGTGCGTTGCGAGTGTGCCAGTGGCGTATACAGTGGAGTGGGATCGCGGCGGCGCCGCCACTCCGGCGAGCCTAGAGATATATCGATTACTATCGATGATTTTAATTTTCGCGCTGCCTCCGTATACGTACAGCAATTAACGGCGGAGTCGGCGGCGTGGCCACGCGACCGTGGAGGAGAGCGGGGCGGGGCGGGGCAGCGGTGTGCCACCGCCAGCCAGACCGTGTAATAACCCCAAGCGCTATGCGTGGTGCCGGCGGTGGCGGCGGTGCCGGCGGTCTGAGGGCGGAGGGCGGCTTCTAGTGGAGTGTGTGTGTGGAATTCAGCCCACTGGCTAGAGCCACCAGAGCTTTGCCATGTATCGCGGAGCCTCATAATTACGAGCGGGGCGGGGCGCTGCATTCCCGCGTGCACCTCTAATCTTAGATGAAGGGTCATCATAACTTACGTTGAAATGAGAACATACGTACTACATGAAATTCACGTAATGATTAGAAATCATGCATACCTTATGTAGAACCTGCGTATCGATGAAATCATGCATACCTTATCGCAAAGTCTAGCAATTACGTATGTGAAAATTTATGCGTACCCTACGATGAAAAATCATCGTAATACGTATAAAAACGATCATAAGATGTTGAGAGTGTGCATTCCTCCCCGGCCCGGCTGCCCGTATTTGATTAGACAAGGAATGCACACGCCTTGGCGCGGTTCGGCGCCGCAAAGAGAGCGATATTAATTGCTCAAAGTTTGAAAAGCAGCCAGGCAGGCCAGCCAGGCCTTGGGCCGGGCCGCCAGGGCCGTGGTCGCTCCGATCGGAACGCGGGCATGCGTGAGAGGGGCCCCGATCGAGGAGAGGGGGGAGGGGGAGGCTTGGGGCGGAGCGGGGCGGAGCAGGGGGTGCGTAACCACGCGTGCGAGTTTTTGCCCGAGTGGGCGCGCGGTGCGGAGGGTGCGAGGCGGTGAGTGTGTGTGCGTGTGCTAGCGTGTGTGTGAGTTCCGTCGGCAAAGTTCCACGTGTAACCGACCACACTCACTCCCACATACGCACTCACACACACACACACACGTGCCGAGCGAGGTGGAGGGCGGGTAAAATCGGCAGAAAAAACCGCTGGGGCCGCTAGTCGTTCGGTGGCGGTAAACGCCGAGCGTGTCCGATATGGCTTTAATTACCAACATGGGATGAATCCCAATCCCATCCAGACGCAGCGCGACTCGCGAGTTCCCTGGGCGATGCGGAGGACGCGCCGAGGCCGACAGAGAGGGAGCGCGGCGGAGCGACGGAGAGGGACGATCAGTCCACCAGCGAGGGCTTGAGGAAAAGAAACAGCGAGGCAGCCGGTCGAAATCGATGGGGGCCGCGATCACCGCCACGACACGCCAGCAGACTGACTCCGCTCGGGGTGCTCTGTCTCCCTCGCACCCCTGCGGGCCCTGTGGGACGCCCCCAGAAGCGCGACAGAGACAGAGCGACCAGAGCGGACTGTTCGGAATGGCTCTGCCGTGGCCCCACTCCCTGTGGGCCGGCTCGTTAACAGGTTTCGATATAAATGGCGAACAGCCCTGGTGGCCCGGCGCTGGCCGGGAACGGAACAGGGGGCGGCGCGGGGGCGGCGCGGGGGCGGCGAGCGCGCTTCCGATTCACTCGCCCCCTCCGCCGCTCCGCTGCTCGACTCGGCGCTGTAAATCTATCGCCGTCATTACCGCCACTCCGTCGTCCTCAAAACGGGTATAAAAGTCGCGGCGCCGGGAAATATGGTGATTACACTGCGTAGCGCGGCAGCGCGGCCCTACACCGCGGAGGCCGCCAGCACGGCCTCGGCCGGGCGGTCCGCGCGCCTTCCTGGGGCAATGCAGAATGCAGCACGAGGGGGCGACATCGTTTGACGGGGAGGGTTGGCGGGGGCCGCGGGGGAGGTCCCCTGTCGTGTCTCGACTCTGGCGCCCCTATTTACCTCGCAGCGGTGTTTGCGGATAAGAGGCCCCGCGCACTATAAATCTGCTGCCCCCTCCTCCTGCCCCCTTCCCCCTTCCGCCGCCCCTCGCAGCGACGGGTCATGTGATATTCAAAACTCATCGCCACGCAATTGCGGCGTCCCGGCCCGTCCCGGCCTCACGCTGGCGCGGGAGCGCTGGGCTGTAGGCTGACTCCGAACGACGCGTATTCGTCGCGCTGTCTCTGTCGCACGCGTGTTGCGTTCCGCGGGGGTGCGAGAGAGACGGAGCGACGAACGCGCCCCGTCGCTGGGCAGGCGGCATCGGCCGGGAGTAGGATGGGTGGCCTAATCTCCAGGGGCATCAGCTCGCAACGACCGGCGTGGTGGCGACGCAGGCCGTGTCACGGCAGCCGAACATCGCCTGCTCACCTGAAGCCCCTCTGGCGCTGCTTGCTCTTGTAGCTGGGGCCCTGGCTGTCGTCGTGGTCCTCCTGGATGTCCTGCTCCTGGATGTCCTGCTCGCCGTCGGTGGCGTCCACCTCGCGGGAGCCACCCAGGCGGCCGGCGCGGCCCGAGCCGGAGCCAAAGCGCGCCTTGAAGTCGTTCTTCGGGAGGCGCCGCCCGAGCGGCGGGCAGGCCGCACCTGGTTGTGTCCGGCTGGGCAACAGAGTCCTCGTCAGACAACAATGCGACGCCGAAATTAAAATTAAAGCATGTTCAGGAGGACGTCGGCTCTTAAACGCACCTGGCTGGCTGAAGAGGGCCTCCAGGGGCAGCACGGCGGTCTCCTCGTGCACGGAGGCGGCGGGGGTGGGGTCCAGGTTGTGGCGCAGCTGCTTGGCGGTGGGGGCGGCCGTCTTGAGGATGCGGGCCTGCGAGGCGGCGGTGGGTTTGATGGCGGGGGCCTTCTGCTTGGGCTGGATCACGTGGGACGTGCTCTCCAGGACCTGCGCGGCGGAGGCGGGCGTTGGTCAATACAATCAAGTCTAAAAGGTGGCATTGCAGCGGGCAGCGGGCACTTACCTGCGCGTACTTCCCGGAGATGAAGGTGCCGATGACGGACGTCTCGTGGACGGTGGTGACGCCCTCCTTGACCACGGTGCCGCCCAGCTTGGTGACCAGCCCGGTGGGGTGCGGCTTGTGGGGGCCGGACGGCGCGGGCGCGGGCGGCCCGGACGGCGGCAGGGCGGGGCTCTCGGCCACGTGCGAGGACACGACCACATTGACGCGGCTGCGCGCGCCGGGGGTCTTGTGCTTGGCGCTGGGCCGCAGGTCGATCACCTTGTAGGTCTCGTCCACCACCTCGGACGGCTGGCGCGACAGGAAGTCGTACTCGGGCCCGATGACCAGGTTGTTGCCGGAGATGGCAGGCTCGTCGTGGGACGACGTCAGCACGGACACCTTGGGCGCCGGCAGGGACACGGACGGGGCCGGGGAGTCGCCGCCGACGACCTGCAGCAGACGGAGGCATGAGACAACCCAACTGAGAGCCGTATAACATGCGTCGCTACTCCAGGCGGGCAGGCAACCCAACTGGCGCCGGGCGTGCCTCGCTACCCCGCACGGCGGGCGGTTAGGCAACCCAACAGGCGCCTGCGCTCTGCGGCGGCGCGCTCGCCGTGCCGGGCGCACGCTGCTGGCACGCTGCTGTCCGGCCTACCTGGACGACGCTGGAGAGCACCTTCGGGGGCGCCACGCTGACGGCCTCCTTGACCTCCACGATGCTGGACAGGATCCTGGGGGCGGGCGCCTCCTTGACCTCCACCACGCTGGAGAACACGACCCGCTGCACGGCGGGCGAGGCGGCGGGTGACGCGGAGGGCGCGGGGCCCTCTCGCACCTCCACCACGCTGGACAGGATCGGGCCGTCAACCTGCAACACAGAGAGGGAAGGGTCGCAGGTTCAAAGCCCAGTCGAAACGTGTTTTCGTTTTATTTTCTCGCCGTGGGCCTTTTGTACTCCGCGGTGGACGTCTGTGACAGCGAGTGGCGAAGAAAGGACACACGCACGCAGAGCCGCAGAGCGTGATGTCGTAAGCCCGCCTCGCTGAGGCCACACCGTGTGTGCTTGTGTGAGTTTGTGTCTGCCCGGCCGGGCCCGGACGAGAAGTAAGTGTTAGAGAGAGACAGAGACGTCGCGAATGAGTGAGCGTCGCCGTCCCTCCCACAGCCATACACAGAACAATAGACCCCTGCCTCCCAGCTGGCCCATCTGCAGGTGTCGCAGCCTGGCGGCGTGGCCGGGCGTGGCGGCCTGCGTGTTGCCGTGGTGCCTCTCTCGGGTTCGCGACTGCTACACGGGTCCTCGCTAGACGCCCCCTTCCTCCCCTGCTAAAGCGCGTTAAAGCGACGTAAGACGTCGTCGCCCCGTTAATGGCCCCGCTCCCCAGGCCAGCCCCAGGCACCTCGGCGGCCGCGGGGTTGATGGCGTGGGCACGTCTCGGCCGCCTCGTCTTTCGCGGCGTTTTAAGCGCCCCGGCGGCACTCGCGGCCGCGTAATGGAGCGCGTCGTCGTGGATGTGCAGGAGCGTCCGGGGCGGTCCCGGATGCCGGATTGGCCGACAACAAGCTTGCCGGCCCACACTCGCCGTGGAACGGCCAGACGAACGACGGTCAGTGTCGCCGTTTCGATGGTGGCAGCGCGTAAGTGTTTCGCGCTTGTCCAAGAAGGCCCCGGGTTCGACTACCTCCCTTTTTCGTTCTTCTTCGTGCGCTGCGCGATTTACATCTTCACTGGCCGCCCTCTTTACAGCGGAAGAGATTCCCCTAGCCTTCATAGCAAGTTTCGGGAACATACGCGTCCCCGCCCCACTCAGGGCCGGCGCGCCGTCCGCGGACGGAGCCAGGCGGGGCCCGGCCAAGCATAGAAGCACTCACATTTGTTTGGAACCATTCCAGAGCAGGGCTGATCTAAGATTCCTGGCCTGTGGCCTGCCTTTCCTGGCCCTTCTTTAACTTCATTTTCCCCCAAGACGAATGGCCTGCCGTGGCCGTCCGCGGCAAAGTGACTACAGGGGGCCGGGTTCGAATCCTACCCCGCTAAAAGAAGCGTTCCTTTTTGTGCCCCCTTCTGGGCGCTTTGGAGATGCAAAGTCGAGATGGACTCACCTTGTCGACGGGCGCCTCGCCGCCGCGCACCTCCACCACGCTGGACAGCACGGCGGGCTGCTTGGTGGCCGTGGGCTTGCTGGGCTGGATGGCGGCGGGCGCGGGCGGCGCGGCGGCCGGCCTCGTCTCGATGACGGGCGCGGCCGTGGTGGCGGGCGCCTGCGTGGTGTGCGCGGGCGCGCTCTGCGGCGAGAAGACCATCACGGTGTTGCCGATGGTGGTGGTGAAGTCCAGGAAGCCGTACACGGTCTGTGTCGTCTGCAGGCCGGGGTCCACCGCGGCCGGCTTGGGCGCGGCGGGCGACGAGCCCTGCGGCCCCACGTACACGGGGCCGCCGGAGAAGGCCGCTGCGCCTGCAACAGACAGAGAAGGCCGGCACTTTGAAAAGCGGAAACGCGCATAAACCGGAAACGGGAAACCCGGGCAAACCGGAAGGGTGACAAAGGACGCCTGTTGAGCTTCACACGCCAACGGGGGAGGTCACAGCGGAGATTGGACCGCTGGAAGACGTGGGCGCTTCGCTCGGTGCTTCGCTTCGGACGTTGCTGGTTCCGCTTCCAGCATGGTTGCCCTGCTCTCGGAGTCCGTTTTTACCGACCGGCCTGTCCGACACGACCCGCCTGGTAATTGTCTAGTTTTGGATGCCAATTAGTGAAGTAGAGGCGGCCCTGCCCGGACCGCACCCCAGGGCTGCTCGTTTGCCTGCCGTCCGGGCCGCGATTTTGAAAGCCTCACAACAAACTACGCGCCCCGCTTGAAACCACACGGCAAAACGGCTGCGAAGCGATGCGAAGCGGCGCGAAGCGTGAGGCGGTCCCGTAGTCCCGGCCCTTCAGGGCTGACACAGAGAGAGGGTGCTGCGGCCACTCCGCCCCGCTTCGCCCCTGGGGGCCGCAGGGGGAGGGGAGAAGGGGGTCGCCCCATGCAGTGTGCGACGTGAATCTGGGCGAAGCGGGGCGAAGCGGGGCGAAGCGGGGCACGCGGCCTGGCCTCGCATCCCTCCAAAAGGCACAGCGATAATACAATATCGGCAAGGCTGGCGGCCAGGCAGGCAGGCAGCCAGCGGGGTGTTTGTATGTGAAAGCCTCGTGAAGGGGTTGGTGGGATTAGGGGGCCCTCTCCTCTATTCAAGCCCCGCCGCGCCCCGCCGCGCCCCGCCGTGTGCACCGGAGCGTTGTCCGATAGTGTGGCTTTGGCGCTTCTGGCTTTGGGCCGCGCCCACGCGGTTACAGACGGTCGAAACAAAATCGCAAGCCGGCGTCGTTAGAAGCTCGCGGCCAATCAGTGTCGAGCGTTCGTTTATTTGGACCAATCAGCGCGCAGGGATTGGATTTCCTTTGGACCAATGGGCGCGGTGTCCAGGGCTAAGCACCGTGAGCGAGCCCAGGTGCATTCGCCGACACAAAGGCACTGCTTTGCCTCACGGGTGGGGCGGGGCGGGGGCTTTACACTCATTGTCTCTGACAAAGTATTTGGGCGTTCTAATCGGGCGCCGCACTGCAACAAAACGAAGGCGACCCTGAGCGGGCGGGGCGCCGCTCTGGAGGGCACTGACGAAAGGCTGTTAGGCTGGCCGCGCCGGATTCGGCTCTGTTACCCTGTTACTCCGTTACCCCGTTACTGCCGTGTTACCGCACCCGCGCGCAGCTCGCAGTGCGGGTCCCATGTGCAGCCCGCCGTGCCCTTCACCGTCGTCCTAGTGCCGGCGGGACGGTCGTCGCCGAGTCATGTTGCCAGATGGAGCGGGCCGTTCCCGAGCGAGGCGAAAGAGAGCGACAGAGAGAGAGAGAGAGAGAGAGAGAGAGAGAGAGAGAGAGAGAGAGAGAGAGAGAGAGAGAGAGAGAGAGAGAGAGAGAGAGAGAGAGAGAGAGAGAGAGAGGCGCTCTGCTGGACCGGCAGTGATAACCGAAAGCCATTGCTTCTCTTTCGCGGAGTTCAAGTCGCCGTGCCGTGCTGCCCATTTTTGTCACCTCCGTCTCGGCGACAAGACGCGGCCAGCCACGCTCACGTTCGATGGTCGTTTTTGTCGCTCTGTCACTCTCGCACTCATGGAGCGTTCCATGCAGGTGTGAGCGAGAAAAACGGCTCTCGGAATTAGTCCACTGGCGGCGCGGGGACGCTCACTTCGCGTTCGGAGTCGTAATGCCGCGGGCTTCGCCGCAAATGAAATGAAAATTTAATTGAAGCGAAGGTCATTTTAGCCTGGTCGGGCGGGGCGACGGAACGGAGCGTCGCGGAGGTTGCGTTAATTCGCCCCGGAGGGCGCTCTGTTGCGTGGGCGTTGTCGCCGTGGCCCCGCGGTGGGGCTGGGTGTGGCCGGGCTGGGGGGTCTTCGAGGGGGAGCGACATCCAGTCGCTTCGGCCGCGTACGCATGCCATGCACGGCCTCGGCCTGGGCTCGGCGACGAGGCACAGCACTACCCTGTACGCTGCCCTGGGGGAAGGGCCGAGCCATGGCCGGCGGACCGTGGCGCCGTGGCGGGTTGCCTGCCGTGCTGCCGCACGCTTCGGAGAGGCCACTTTGCTGTCTCTGTCGCACTCATGGGCCGCCCCATGACCCCGTGAGAGTGCGAGAGAGAGGCCTGCCGTTTTGGCTGGCGGTCCTCTGGGCTCCCCGACCGGGGAGATGAATGACACCCCGGCCGTCTGAGACGCCCCCGCCCCGCCACACCACGCCCTTCCTGCCCGGACGTCGGTGTTCATCCCCTGCTGCCATCCGTCCAGCGAGCGCGCCGAGCGGGGGGAAACCTCAGCGCAGATACGTATCGGAGAAGTGAAGTGGTGCATTAGGTGATGAATTAGCTCGCAGGGTGGCGGCCGTGGGGGCGCCGCGTAGCGCCGCGGCACGCCCTGCGGGGAGCCCCGCAGCAACCACACCGTCACGACAGTCGACTGCCTCATTGCCGGAAGGGAGGGAGAGAGAAAAAAATGAAATCTCTATCACGGTGCGATGTGCGTGAGCCGTCTAACACGTGAATTAGAGGTACGATTTCATCCTTCTCAGCACACACTCTCGCGCGAAAAATTTGATGAAAACTGTTCGGACTCACCGGGCCAAAATCTTCGCATGAATGTGTTGTTGATTCCATGGAGCTCGTACGCATGAGTGCGCCCGTCCCATGCCCTCTTCCGAAAGAATGTGGAAGAATTGGAAATGGGTGCGCGAGGCTGAGCGAGGCCGGCCTGCCTGTTCCGACTCGCGAAAACTACGCCGCAGGCAATTTGACCAAAGCACACATAAAATAAAGCCTGTCCCGCAGAACTATACGCGAGGCTCGGGGCGCCCTTTCTCTCGCTTTTCATTAAATTTATTTCATGCCACTGCCGCAGCGCGCGCTAGGGGCCTGCTCCGAACACGGCTCTCGTCACTCTATCTCGCTTGGACTTGTGGAGCGTCCGTCGGGGTGCGAGAGAGAGAGAGACATGAAGCCTGAACTAGTTGGCCATTTTGCTCGCGGTATCCGATCCGGGTCGTTGCAAACCCACTGGATGGCTTTTTCTTTGTCAGGAGGTCGCCGTCGTCGCGGATTGCGGATTCGGCCGCGTTTTGCTTGGACGCCGGAATGCGGCGCGCTTTCGCTCCGGCCACCCAGCAGACTGTCGCTGTCTCTCTCGCACTCACGGGGCGTGCCCGTGTTGGCGAGCGAGAGAGACAGAGAGAGAGGGACGGAAACGACTCTCGGAATCAGTCCGCACGCGGAGTGACGCCGGAGGTCCATGAGAAACTCAGCGGGCGGCTGTGGTTTCACGCACCCGCACTGCGGCCTGTTTGCGGCCGGCCTGTGCGGCCTGCCTCTGTGGCCTGCCTCTGCGGCCAGCCTTGGCACGTATGAGATGGGCTGGCCTAGGGCAAGCTAGAGAAAAGCCAGCAGAACCACCCAAACAACGCGGTCGGCCGCACTGCCCTCAACATGCCGTACTATCGACAGGGGTTCGACGTCACCGTCATTTTGCTTATTTTACTTCCCTTTTGACGATCCGATACTCGTAAGATTGGCCGACAATGTAATTTGCTGCAGCGTCAAGCCTCCTGCCTGGCAATCCGTCGCCAGGCAGTTAATCGGGGGCAATGGGGATGGGATGGGGTCCTCCGGGCCTTCGGGCCGAGTGGCGCCCGCTTTTCCGCGCTACATCCTGCAGGATGCCCCGGCCGTCCCTCAGCCCTCCGGTCTCCAGCCCTCCAGGGTCTTCCCTCTTCCTGCGGGACCCTCCGCCCTGCAGGCCTCGGCCCGCCCTCGGCCCGCCATGCGTGAAGCCGATGGGATGACGAGGAGACAGCGCCGCCGGTTCACGAATGGAAATTGCCAATTTGGGGGTAATTGTATTCCAGTTCTTATCAAGCCGCTGGCGGGCCGGGCTGGGCTGGGCTGGGCCAGCAGAGCGCTTTCATTTTGTCCGCCTAAAGGCCATGAAGGCATTCGTCGGCGCGCCGCGGCCCGCCCATGACCATTTACCCGACAGACGGCAGGCCGCCCCGCCCTGCTGTGTCCCTCTCTCCTCTCCTTTTTTTTGGCGGTGCCCGCGGCGACGGGCTGGGATAGTTCCCGCACCTATTCCCCAAGTTTTACAGCGTGGTTTTCCAGCAACACCCTCCGGGTGCTGGCTGGGCTTGCAGAGCGAATAAAAGTCCGTCGCGCAGCGGGCCGCCCGTGTGTTCCGGGCGAGCCGGGCCGCGAGCCGGGCCGCGAGCCGAGGAGAGGCTCCACCGCAATGTCGATGCGAATGTTGGGCAAGCTTCGGGCTGCCCCTGCACTCACATTCACATTCGCCTGGCAGTCCGCGGGGTCGCGTCGGTGCGCCGCAGTAGCCCAACCAGACCCATCTCCAATGATGAAATGGGAATGCCAACAAAAACTGAAAACAATGAAGCGGATTTGTGGGCGTGTAGTCGCGCTGCCGGCGCGTGGGTGTGCCCGGCGTGCGCACTGCCGCGGGCAGCGCTGACGAGTCGAGCAGAGGTGCGCGCCGAGCGCGGCCGGGCCGTGGTGCCGCGGCGACGCGGCCTCACGCAAATTGCAAATTCATTATTACGCGCAAAGCCGTGGCGCCGTGGCGGGCCGCGGGGCCGTCCCCTCCCCGCGCTTGCGTCACCCCGCCGGACCCCCCGGCCACACCGCGACCCCGCGAGGCGCGCCACAAACACAAAAACTTCCGCCGCGGGCTGTACTTGAACCCGGGGAGGAACCCTCAGGGCTCGCACGACGCATGCTGCTCCCGTGCGCTCCGAAAGCCAATTACCACCTCGACGTCGTCGGACTCTTTCCGAGCGAGTCGCTCTGTCTCTCTCGCACCCATGCGGGACGCCTCGCTAGTGCGACAGAGACGGAGCGACGAAACGACTCTCGGAATGAGTCTGCTAGCCAGACGGGCCGACGGGCCCCAGAGCGCGGAGTCCCACTCAAAGTTATCTCGGAGCGCGGTGCGGCGCCACCGGCCGAGGCCGACCCGACCCGACCCCACTCGACGACATTAATTGACTCATCTCGGCCAAAACTCCGTTAGCCTGGCCGCGGCGGCGCGGTGCCGCGGTACAGTCCAGGCAAATAATAATCGCCGCACTTCTCGAGAGGGGATGCATTTCCTTTGCAAATGAGCAGGGCCCGATTTATGGCCCGAGCGTCTTCGGCTTGCCTCGCTGGGGGCTTGCAGGCTGATTCCGAGAGTACTTTCCGTCGCTCTGTCTCTCTCGCACCCATACGGCACGCTCCGTGAGTGCGAGAGAGACAGAGCGACGGGCTGTGGCGTGCCGCCCCGCGGTCCCTCATACGCGGTGATAATCCACGGGGTGGTATCGCGACAGGATTAGCGCGGCCCTGCAGGCCCCGCCCGGCCCCGCCGCCCTCCGTGCAACGTGTTGCGTGTACTCCACCAGAAAAAACGAGGAGGAAACCGACGGTGGAAAATACAGTGAAGGCGCGGCGGTGCGGCGCAATCCGGGCGAAGCGAAGGCGGGTAGCAAATAACACGGGGCGGGTCGTCATGGCGGCGTTCGCGGCGTTCGCATTCGCCGCCGTAATGTTCACATACGGGGTACGGAGGGGTCATTGTGTTGCCTGGCGTGGCGTGCCGTGGCGTGGCGCAACACGTACGGACTGCCAGGCAGTGCCAGCAGGATAACGAGGACGAGGAGCAGGGCGCCACGCCGCCACGCCACCTCGGGAAATTCTTTCCGCCCTGCCGGCCCTGCCGACCACCCCACTCCATGTAGCGGCACAGCACTGCCTTTGTTGGGCCCCGGACCTGCCGGGACCCCGGACGCAGCACTGCGCAGCACACCGAGATCACCACCTCGCATGCAGCGCCCGCTTGTCTGTCTGTCTGTCCGCCTGTCTGCGGTCCTTGCCTCACATTTCGGGACAAGGTGGTCATCATCGTGACCCACGATTGGCCGCACTGCCGAACGTGACGCATATCGTTACGATGCGTGTGTGTGTGTGTGTGTGCGCGCGCGTGTGTGTGTGTGAGTCTCTGTGTGTGTGTGAGTGTGTGTGTGAGTTAATCTGTGTGTGTGTATGTGTGTGAGATCGTTGTCGTTACGTGACGGCGTGCGACAGCCTAGGCGCCGCTGACGGCGCGAGTCCCACGACCGATGGCGTGCACATATCCATCATTTTTGCTTCGTTTTTTCTCTGCTTTTTGTTTCGACGCGGCGATGATGGCCGGAGTGGTTGTCGCGCCCCGCCGCCCCCTCGGCACCTCACCGGCACTCCATACAGGAGACGCTCTCGTGGCTGCGGGCGTGAGCCGCGGGGCCCAGCCCCGGAGGGCCGCAGGGCCGGGGGGGGGGGGGGGGGGGGGGGGGGGCTCGTGCCACTCCACTTACCGCTCCCACTGGTATTACCCGGGCCAGGCCAGGCAGCCCAGGCCGGCCGCACCGCCCCGGGAGTCCGGAACTCGATGAAAGAAACAAGAGCAGCCGAGACACGCCACGCGCGCCGCGGAGGAAAGGCACGCGGTTTTGTTTTTGCCGCGCGGCGTTGGCGACAGTGTGGCCGAGGTGCCATGCCGGCTGCCGAGCGACCTTGCGACACTAACAGTGGCACTGCATTCTCCGCCGGTTGGCGCAGGCGGTCAACTCCAGACGCGTTTTGAGCTCCAGAGTCACGAGATGGGACTCGAACCGAACGTGTGACCCCACCAATGGATTGCTCCCTAAACGAGGAATCTATTGGTGGGGTCACACGTTCGGTTCGAGTCCCATTTAGCGACTCTGGAGCTCAAAAACCCGTGCGGGATTTTGAGCACCTCCTCGGCGAGCGCCCGGCGGGTAGGCCACGCCGCCTGCTCCACGCACCGGTGTGCGCGGGATGCCTGCCTCGCAGGGGCTCCGACGCTCCGAGGAAAACGTCGTCGTCGTCGTGCTTTCCGTTCGCTTTTTGCAGTGCACCGTCGACCGCGACCCGCCGGACGGCCGGACAGCGGGGACACTATGCGAGGCTTGGTTATTTAGACCGGAGCCCCGATAGTAAAGCCCACGTCGGGAGACATCTCGAAGCCGGGGCAGCCGGGCCAGGGATCAGGGCACCCTGTCCAGTGAAAGGGATGACCTAGCTGCTGCTGTTGTTGCTGCTGCTGCTGCTGTTGGTGGTCTTTTGTTGTTGTTGGTGGCTGTGGTGGTGCGGAACACCGCACAACACACCTCGCGACTCGCACGGCCCTTGGGACCGTCCCCGTTTCTTGGCTGCCTCAGTCTCCCCCTCCCGCGCACACCGCACACACCGCGCACACCGGTACGGTGATATTATTATTTTATTATTTAGGGATGAGGGTCCTGTGGGTGGCCCCGCCAAGGGCCCCGCCAAGGGCCCCGCCCGCCAACGTCTCGGAACAATCATCGTCTGGCTGCCGGCGTGCTGCCGGCGTGCTGCCGGTCCGTTTGGAGGCCGGCCAGCTTAATGCATGTTTAATGCCGAACAGGGTTCGGGACAATTCGAACGCCGATTTTCGGCTGGCTCAACTTGTCCGCCCGAAGGGGAGGACGAGGACGCCCCGAAGACGGATCGCTGGCCTCGCCGTCGCCGTGCAACAGCGTCCTACACTCTAAAAAATTCTTCTTGAACCATGAAAATGAACTTTTGGTGAAAGGATTTACTTGAAACAACATAAATTTCTTGATGCAAGTGTAGTACCTTGGTTCAAAAAGACTCGGGGAGCAACACGTGAATGTCGCCTTCGCGGAGCGCGGGCCGCTCCACCGTAACGCGCGACCAGCGCGAAGAAAGCTCGGACTGCCGCCTCACATTCCGAATGGTGGCTTCGTCGCTCTGTCTCCCTCGCACTCTTGGCGCGTCCCGCAGGCGTGCGAGAGAGACAGAGAGACGACTCTTGGGAATGAGGCTGCGCCATTCAGCGCGCATCCTTTTATGCATCCTTATGGCGCCGGCCGGCAAAGACCAGCGAAGCCGCTGGAGTGCGGCGCGACGCACTGTAGGACGTGATTTGCCGAGCCGCGTTTGCATGCGTGTCGCAACACGGTGAGGACGGAGCAATTATTCGACGCGCCTGGGGCGGCGGTCGAGCAGGCGGGCAGGCGGCGTGCAGGTAAGTACGGCACATTTCCATCCAATGGTCGTTATTGTCCAGGTTGACATTTTGGAGTGTCCTGCCCGGGGAAGGAACAGGGGGAGGTGGTCTCCGGTAATACAGCTTATCATCCACGGCAAGTTCCCTCCTGGCTGTCCCGCTCTTTCTGTCCTCCCCATCCCTCCGGGCGGGTAGTTATTTCCCGAGATAAAATCCGAGTCGGGGCAGCGCGGGGCAAGAAGACCCTGTGACACAGTGCCGCGATATTCATGTTGTTGTGGGAACGGACAGTGGGTGGCCGGGGGTTGGGGTGGTGGGTGCAAAAAGCGGTGCCCGCCTCCTGTAAATTCCGGGCCTCTCCCGTGGGCTTGCCCGCCCGGTGCGATGGTCGAGCATCGTAGGAGCGACGCCGCTCCGAGCAGAAGTCACTCTTGACGCGGTTCGAGGGGTTGTTTAGCCACCCGAAGTCCGACGACTCGATTACTCCTGACCCTGCCAGTCGGAGTGGCCTTGCCGGCAATGCTAGCTTTGCTAGGTGTGCCGCCTGACCCACGGCCATCACGACCCGCTAATCGTCTCCACGCGGAAAGGCGAGCACTTACCGTGCAGCAGGCAGAGAAGGAGCACGGCGGGAAGCACGGCGGCCGCCATGGTGGACTGCGGCGCCGGGCCTGGGCTGGTCGATCGGCTCCTGAGACAAACAAAAACTCGGTTCAACGGCGATGCTTTTGTTGTTGTTGTTGTTGTTGTTATTGTTGCGGAGGCAAACAGCGCCGCTAGACAAACGACCAGGGGCACGGCCGGCACGGCGCCCGTGACGTCTCAATCCGCGGGACGACATGACGAACACGACAGGGGCGGGGCGCGCCCGGTGACCTGGACGAGGCTCTCCTCGCCGCGTTCTCGCTTTCATGATCGGCGTGCTGGAGCCTCCATGGAGCCTCCATGGAGCCGCTGGCTGGAGCGCTGGAAGGGGCCTCATTAGCGCCCTGAGCACGCTGCCAGCACGCTGCCAGTGCAAGGGGACCGTCGCGCGGTCTCTCTCGCACTCGCGGGGCGTGCCGCACAGGTGCGAGAGGGAGCGCGCGACGAAAACGACGACTCTCGGTCTGGTGCGCCACTTGACCGCTTCCAGCCTCCCAGGAGGAAAGATGGACTGGTCGTCTCGCTTCTGGTGTGGTGGTCGTTAAAGCTCGCGTGCCATGCAGTGCCGTGGCCGACCGTGGCCGTGTGCGGACGGGACAAAAGCCACCACGCTGGATTGAGGGCAGGGATTTGCTTTCGAATTTTTAATAAGGAGAGACAGAGGAAAAGGACGAGGAAAAGGGAAAAGCTGCTTGTTGGCCTGCCGGTGTACGCCACACGTGGTGGTTCGTCTCGCCACGCCGCCACGCCAAATGAAGAGGGGGCACCGCAAATCCGGCACTTGGACTACGGGGACGTGCGGCTGTCGTTCGTTAAAAAGTTGGGCTGCCGTGCTGTCGCCCTCGCACTCCGAGGCTAAGCCGGGCCGCGAGCAGCAGCCGTCTTGTTTTCCAGACCAACGTTGCGGCTGGCTGGTCTTGCCCGATCAGGCAATGAGACGTGCTATGAGCTCGCCAAGGAATTCGTCCGGGCAGGAACACAAGGTGAATGTAGGTGAACTGTGAACTTGCCTCAACCAAGTCCAAATTTGAACTCCGTGCCCGCGGCCGTGGAAAACTGTCTCTGGGGGCAAGCGAGCCCATCCCCAGGCTGTGCAGTCGTGGCGTGGCGCGCCCTGAAGCCGCCCCGGTGACCAGGCAGGTAAAACAGACACTTACTCCTCTGCTAATGCACCTCCTGAATTTTGGATGCATAGAGTGTTTGCCTTGGGGCCGCCACGCCACGGCCACGCCACGGCCACGCCAAACATGGGGCTGCGGCGGCCACAGCGCCTTGGCGAGGCCAGCAAGTAAAGAAAGCAGGTGGACGGTGTAGGGCCCACAGGCTGCGTCCCACAGCAGACTGATTCCGTCGCTGTCTCTCTCGCACCCACACGGAACGCCCAATGAGTGCAAGAGAGAAAGAGCGACGCTCAGAATCAGTAGGCTGGCTGCCTGGGACCCACAGTGCACGGGATGCAGCAGGAATTCGCACGCGGCTCGCTATCCCAGTAGCCTATGCAAATAGAGGCGGAGCTCAGGCGAATCACGAGTACGGCTCGCGCGCGTGTGACCTGCGTGAGCGCGTGTGCAGCCGTGCGTGCGGCGGCCTGAGAGAGAGAGAGAGAGAGAGAGAGAGAGAGAGAGAGAGAGAGAGAGAGAAGGGGGGAGGAGAGACCGACGCCATGACCTTTCAATCACAACAAGCGCGCGCCAACACACACACACATACCGAACGCCATCTCTGTTTGTTCGCACTGAGCTGCCGGCAGTGAAGCGAATCATTACGCTGTTTGCTTCGCGATTCGTAGCTTTTAACCAGCGGTACTGCAGCCCCCGGCCTGCCGCACTTGTGTTGTGTGATTGAGATAAAAATAAAAGCCACCCTGCAAATTCTGTTGGTAGTTTTGTCTCTCTCTCTCCACTTTGGGACGCGGCCGGGCGGTGCATTAGTAGTGCACTCTGGACGCTGCAGCGCTGCAGTGCATCCCCTGCTAATGCCATCACGCGCTTGGCTGCCCCAGGGCTGCCCGCTGGAGGCCAAAGCCGAGGCCGTGCTCCGGGCCGAGAGGTGTGCCGCCTCGCCGGGCCCGATCAAAGTGCCGGCCCTTGGCGCGCTTGGTCGAGGCCTGATGTACGTCGGCCGTCTCTCTCGCACCCACACGGGACGGCGCGTGAGTGCGAGAGAGAAGCCTGCCACTGCCGGACAGGCCCGCTTCGGCGTCTGTCGGGGCGTGTGCGAGCGTACGACGTGGACATCCTCATGGGCTCCGGCACCACCCCGACTTCCCTCGAACTGCCATCACCGCTGATGTCTCGCAGCCTCCTGGAAATCGCCAGATCATCAGTTTCAGGCGAAAAGCACGAATACAGAAACAGAACAAAGACAGAACGGATCGATATTTTTTTCATACGCTTCGAGTGCGCAGTGCGGCGCGCTGCGGAGCGACGGGCGTACCAACACCGGTAGCCGCCTAGCCGCCTGTACCCGCCGCGGCGCCACGGCCCTGTCAGGCGCGCTCGCGGATGCCGGAGCGACTCCCGTCCCGACTGCAGGCCTGGCTGCCTGGCGGCAAGCCCGCCTGACAGGAGCAGAGCCCAACTCACGCCGCCGCTGAACTTTGCCTCTGGATGACCCTGCCCTAGGGTGTATAGGGTTCGCTTGTCGGCGGCGGGCGCGGCGTGGCGCGGCGTGGCGGGGTCAGGGTTGGCACCGGAGAGGCCCCGTCGCCGGGGAGCGCGGTGGCGGGTATCGCCGTGGCGGGTATCGCCGTGGGAACGCCGTAATGACCGTTAATCTGCATGCTGGCCACGCCGGCCGGCCAGGACAATACCATGCCATCCGTTGAACGGCGCCTTGAAAGCGGCGGGAAACGCCGCAAAAACGGCGTTTGCTGCTTCCGGTTCGGAGGGGAGAGAGAGGAGGAAAAAAAGGGGGGGACCTTGCTCACGTACCGGCCGCCCCCGCTTCGCCCATTAGAGTTCGGCTTCACACCTTCGCGTAAAACTTGAAGCCAGCGCCGCGGGTGGCTGCCGCTGCTGCCGCTGCTGCCTGGCCGTTGTGTTGCACAGCCCTGCGGCCCAATTTGTGGTGCTAGGGTTCCTCCTCACGTCCCTGCAGGCCGACTCCGAACCGTCGCTGCCCCGCACCGTCTCCGTCGCACGCGTGGCGCACGCGCGGGGCGGCCCGGAGGGGTGCGAGAGAGACAGAGCGAGACGCAGTCGGCCTCCCGGGCCACGGCGCCACGGCCGTGGGCCACGACGGGCGGCATTGCAATGGCCGAAGCACCTGATGTCGGGTAAAAGCGGCCCCGCCACCTGAACCCTTCCCCTCCCCCTCCCTTCGCAGAAAGCCATGGCATCTTCTGGCACTTCTGGCCCTTTTCCCTGACCGTTTTTCAGCGTGAATCGTGGCCGCGTGCGCCGCCCATGCCGAGCAGCGGCAGCGAGGCACCGCCTTCTCGTTGTTTGATCTCGCGCCAGCCGCGCCAGCCGTATCGACGTTTCCGCCAATCTCCTAAAACGGCATTCCGCGCTAAGGCTCTTTGTAGTGTAGCCTCACCTGGGCGATGCAGCCGAGACGAGCGTATTCCGTTCATCAGCGAGAAAGGCATAAGGCACACACACAGACACACAGACACAACACACACGGGCAGGTCACGTCACGGCTGCCACAGCCATGTGGTGCATGGAGCCCTGGAAGCGACGATGCATTGAGGCCCGCTATGGCTGGCTCCGCCCCTCTCGCACCTTCACGGGATTACCCATGAGCGCAAGAAGGACAGAGCGACAAGATCAGTGTTCGGAATGGTCGACCAGACCAACCCAGCGGGCCCAGCGGCCCAGATAAATGTCGTGAATTTTTTACCATATATTTTTTTTCCGGTCCGGAGGCGGGCATCCTCCATGTCATGTCGGCGGCTCACATCGAAGGCTAGTGCGCGGTTTCATTAGGCCATCAAAGAGGCCTTCGCGAGGCTGTAAAGCTTTCCCTGTGATGTGTGTGTGTGTGGGGGGGGGGGGGATTGAAAGGTGTGATGAATGAGCGGCATTGATTAACGCGTACCAGGGTAATCCCCAAGGACGCGCGGGGGAGGGTCCTTCTGTGCGACGCGGCGCCGTTTTCAATGCGGAGTGAAAGGCCTGTCATAAACGGAGCAGGCGGCCGCGCCGCCACCGTCCGCGACACTGGCCTGCGCATGCCTGTCCATTGCGAAATGAAGTAAAGCCACTCGGCAGCGGACCACAGTGGGCCAGAAGACCGGTGGAGGCGGACAAATTCCGGACGCGTTTCGAGCTCTAGAGTCGCTAAATGGGACTGGAACCGTTCGTGTGACCCCACCAATGGATTCCTCGCTCGGGGATCAATCCATTGGTGGGGTCACACGCGGACACGTTCGGTTCCTGTCAGCGTCGCACGCATTGTAGAGTAGGAAGAGAGCCACACCTCATATAGGTATACCGCACACAAGGGGAGGTTAAATGAGGCCATGGGTGTCAGAGTGTCGGAGACACGTCTAAAATAGGACGTTACCTGCGCGAGCGGTCACTTTGATGTCGTCCGTCCTCCAGAGCGCCGCCATTTCCCCCTTACTGACCGTTGTTTTATGCGCTAGTTAACGCGGTGACGACAGCCCAGCCCCCGTTTCCCAATACGGAGTCCTGGGGGACGTGTCCGCGACTACCCGGTTCATCCCTCGGGATTTATGACCAGCTCCGACTGGGCATGTTGCCTTAATTCAACTACTAGCTATCCAGCAGACTGACTCTGAGAGTCGTTTTCGTCTCTCTGTCTCTCTCGCACTGGTAGGGGACGCTCCGTGAGTGAGAAAGAGACAGCGTCGAAAACGACTCCCGGAGCCAGCCTGCTGAACGCGCCCCACTGCCGGCTCCCACGGATGGTTTCTGTACCGATTAAAGCTGCTCCATTAGCCGCGCGATAGAGAGGCGCCAAGCAGGCCGAGCGCCTGTCTCTCTCGCACCCGCACGGCCCGGCCGGTGAGTGCGAGAGAGACTGCACCAGTTGCAGTGCAGTGCCGCGCGGCCGTGCGTTGCAGGCCAGAGATGACTCCATTTCCGCCTGATATGAGGAAGCCTCTCGCTCGCATCAAGGCGCCTACACTCCGATCAAAACCAAAAAACAAAATCACAACATCCACTGAGTTCGTGGCAACAATTAATGTGATTTGTGTAATGTCACCGCAGACAGGAGAGAAATTCCCCCCCCTGGCGCACGCGCAACGCACGCGCAACGCACGCGGCGTTTCCTGCCCATAAAAGCCACGGTCGGAAAGGTTAACCCACTTTGACGGGAGTTGAACTGCGGCCAGCGGCTCGGCTTTGCTCTTCCTCGTCACACGTGCGAGTTAGTGGTACCGCCGGCCCGACCGGCCGGCCCGCGAGTGCCGCTATCAGAATCTACACCGTAAAGGCGGCCAAAGACGCGTGTTACTCCGCCACTTAACGGCCGTTATTGATTCGATTGACGACGCCGAGTTTACCACTTCGGACAAGTGTGGCATTAACGCGCGTTAACGTCCCACCAAGGCTGCGGCCGCGTTGCCGACACATTGTCGAGGCTCCGCTCGACTGGACGCCACCAAGTTTTGGCTCTACTCAAACGCCAACTCTGAAAAGGGACCAGCGTTACCGATGAAAGAGCCAAGCTTTCCGTCGAGGGTCTAATAACCGAGTCGACACGAAGGTTAATGGGCCCCGATTAATACCTCGCTGTCACGGCGTGTTCTTTTTCTTTCCCTCTCTCTCTCATTGATTGCTTTTCCCTCAACTCATCCCCCGTGAGTGACAGATTGAGCCTATAAATCGCTGCAGCGCTGCAGCGCCGTGTCGACTCCCTGGCCGGCCGGCCGCTGCCAATCTGTGGAAGCCAAAACCGCGTATCTGGCGTCCTCGTGGCCGCAGTTGCACCGTGCCAGCGGCTCCAGCGGCCCATCGCCCTGGGCTGCCCTGGGCCCGTACGCTTGGCAGTCACCTTTCTCCAGGCCGCGGCCTACACTCGCGTGCGGGTCAGGCCATTGTTTGTATATTATAGTAACCTTTCTCGCGGCGGCGCGGCTCGCCGGCTGGACTGGTACATGCTGCGACAAAACTCGATAGCACTCTAAACGCGCAGCCCAGCCCGCGCCGCAGGCGGACAGTTCGAATGTAGAGCAAGGCCGACACCCAAAGTCAGCTGGCTCGCGGTTCAAATACCCGCGCGTCATACTTTTGAAAAGTTTTTCTTTGACCGCAGTGGCCTGTACAGTGTATCGGCGGCATCCGGCTAAAATTTAATTTGCTGGCGTGACTGTCCGCGTCCAGTCGAGCGGCCCGAGCCGCCACACCGCGATACCATTATGTCAGCACACGCGGCCGTGGCGCGCGGTCGCGGTCACCTCTTTCACTTCGGGTCCGCGGGGCGCGGCGGGGCGGGCCTCCGTGCCGTCTTTCTCCCAGCGGGAGGCCCCCGGCGTGCCTCCAGCGCGCTGCGGGGGCTCGCGGCTCGGCGCCGCCCCGCCCCCCTCCTTGTCCAGCTCCAGCACCGCTCCAGCAGTGACTGTTCCAGCCGCATGCCTCCAGTGCGGGTGCTGCTAGCCGCACACTTTATCGCCGTTTATCTGCTCGAGTTCAAGGTGCCCGGCTGGCTGGCTCGGCGCAGCTTGGCGCAGCGCTGCCATGTGGTGGCCGCGCCGCACCGCGCCTTGCGCAAGACGCCAGGGTGCCAGCAGCAGCGGCGCCCCCACCGCCAAAACTAAAGCCCACCCTCTGTTTTCAGGCATGGTCAGTTCGCGCTTGAGATCGAGCGTAGCAGGATCGACCGCGCACATTCCCCCATTCCCACAACTTCTGTGCAGTCGATGTCAAGCGCAATCTTCTAGTGTGATTTTATACTTGACTCAAGCATCCACACACGTTTTATTTTTGGCGCAGGTTGCCTACATTGCACTTGACGGTAGATGTGGACCTCCACGTCTTCGACTCTGGTCCCATCTGAGGGCGTGGAGCTTACAGTGCTAGTCCACTACACTGCCCCCGCCCTGGCGGCTGGCGCCCACCCTGTCCCAATAACCTTCTCGGTAATACTTTTAAGGGGGTGGTCGGGACGGCGACCACTCGGGAGGTCGTGTATCACGACGCGGTTGAACTATGGCCTGACCTGCCCCAAGCCGTCATCGCCACCTCACCGCGGGGCCGGGCCGCCCGCCCTGTGATTTGTGGCACACGCCCACTGTGCTTCACTTGGCTGTACCGCGCAGTACTCCGCTGTACATTGCGAGCGCGGCGCCGTTTGTCGCAGGCTTTCGGTGACGCGAGTCCGTCTGTCGCAGAGTCTATATGCGGAACCGAGGGCTGCTTGCGCTGCCTCGCGCGAGGGCGGGGCGGGGCGGGGCACGTCTGGCAGAGCGAGACCTGGCAGGTCTGCAGAGACGGAAAGGAAGCCATGAGGAAGCGGAGAGCCGCGACCGACCAGCCGCGCCGCCACCGCGCGGTGTGTGATGTATGACTTTGGGCGACAGCTGGGCGAACACGCCAGGTCCCTGTCGGGGCCGGCCGCCGCGTCCCGCCCCGCCGCGTCCCGCCCCGCCGCGTCCCGCCCCACCGCGTCCCGCCCCGCCGCGTCCCGCCCCGCCGCGTCCCGCCCCGCCGCGTCCCGCCCCGCCGCGCTCCGCCCCGTTCTGCCAGCGCCGCCGCCGGGATTCGACTGAATAAGAAATAACCTGGCGGCCTGGCACTTCGCTCCTGGAAAATCCTTGGCCCCCAGTCCCAAAAACCCATGGAGCATCCCATGAGTCATGGGACGCCATGGGACACCATAGGCCGATTTTTCCCATGGGGAAGATTTCCCATTGATTTTTTGCACCATTTCCCATGGTGTTGAGCAACCCATGGGGAGATGCCCCATGGTGTGTGTCCCATGGGAGCACATCCTTGCCATGACAGAGTGTCTAGAAAGATCATTGTTTGAAGTGCCTCCGTCTGCGAGGGTCATCACGCTAATTAATGTCTGCCAAAGGTGAACTTTTCACGATACAACCGATTTTGCAACTAGATTTTGTCTACAAGTCACCGTTGACATGATATTACCTAAACGTAAAAATTAGACGGAGACTTCAACGCACGGACAGGAATTCCATCCCATGGGAATGGCGACGCCATGGGAAAGTTCACACCATGGAGAGGCCCTCCCATGGTGTTCATCCCGCGCCATGGGAAATTACCTCTATTTTCCATGGGATCCCACTTACCCATGGTGCTGACCCGTGTTCTCATGGGATTTCAGTTAGGTCCCATGGTATATGACTCATGGGATCCCATGCGACCCATGGTTTTTTGGGACTGGGCCGTCGGAACGGTACGTGCACACGTCGGGCCGCCGCTTGAATCGGACCGGCCCACAACAGGCAGCCACCCGTCGCTCTGCCTCTCTCGCACTGGCGCCCCGCATGGGTGCGAGAGAGACAGAGCGACGAAAACGGCTCTCGGAATCAGTCTGCTGCGCGCCGAGCCGCGACCTTTCGCTGACAGCCGAACAATTTCTCATATTCCATCAACAGGCCCATGCCAGGCCTGCCAGGCCGTGCCGCGCCGCGCCAACCTGATTCCATTGTCAGGATCTAGGCAGGCCGGGTGGCGGGCAGGCCGGCCTCCAGCGGGTCCTGGTGGGTCCTTCCACGTTCTGCCGGCCGCGGCGCGCCGCCACTGGAAGCTGTCAGACTTTTCGGGCGGACGACGGCGGCCTGTGCGTAGAGACCTAGAGACTGACGGAGAAGCGCGGGCGCCGTAGAGTCCTAAAGGCCCTAAAGGGGAGATCCGCGAACTTGAAAAATGTTCTGATTTTGCTTCTCATACTCGAAGAAAGTGCTATGCGTAATTCCTCATAGTTTGTTGTGATGTTGTGTCGTCTGCTGGGGCCTCGTGAAGCCTAGAGCCCTGGTAGCACTTCGAACAAGTCCTATAAACCTCTTCAGCTCTCTATAATAGTTGATTGAAGACTCCTTCAATATCGCATGTCGACAGTTTAGACGTTTCGAGGCTCATCACGGAATTTTAGAAACCCACGCCGGAAGCGGAAACGCACGGCGGACATTTTGTTCGTCACCGACGCTTTGTTTTGATGTTGTGTCGTCTGCTTGAGGCATCTTGAGATCAAGGGACTTGACGGCGCTTGGAACAGGCCTAAAAAGCTCCTCATTTCTCTAAAATAGTCAACTGAACAGTTATTGAACGTCAGATGCAAACTGTTTAGACGTTTTCAGGCTCTGCTAGACGAATCTTAAAAACGCAAGCCGGAAGCGGAAGCGCATGGCGGACATTTTGGTCGTCAGTATGAGCACCAAAATCGGTCAGAAGTCAAGACGCGGTTCGCGGATCTCCCCTTTAGGGCCTTTAGGACTCTAGGGCGCCGATAAGCGCACCAACAGTTTCTCATACTCCTCGTGCGCGGCCGGAGAGCTGTTTCATATTCCAGACAAAATGGCGGCGCACGCACTTAACGGCTAGAGAAGGTTTTTCGGTCACAGCTTCCAAACCGTTCTAGATAGAGGGGTATAGTAAGCGAGCCGATTGTAGGTCTCTGTACAAGCTACAATCGGCTCGCTTACTGTACCACTCTAACTTGAACGGTTTTCGAGCTGTGGCCGAAAAACTGTTCCGGTTGTCTGCTGCGCTCCGCCTCGCCCCACCTTACCGCACCGCTCTCCGCTCCGCTCCCTGTCCCCTCCCCGCTCCCCTCTGGGCCGGCCCAGACAAAATGGCCGCCAGCGCGCGACGGCGCCCGCGCTTCTCCGTCAGTCTCTAGGTCTCTACCTGTGCGCAGGCGAACACTATGCCGAGATCGCCCCATTCGCAGCGTCCTACGGGGGCGGCCCGCGAGTGCGACAGAGGCACGCGACGAAAGACCCTGCGGAACGCGGCGGCTGGCGTGTCACTGCACTGGAATGCGCGTGTCCGATGGACACTGCACTGTCCAGCGCGCTGTGCGGAGTGCAGCACACTGTCAGTGCGACGCGCTGCCGCGTGCTGCTGCGCCGTGGGCGTTGAATTCACTCTGCTTTTATCGCCGCGCCTTACAGCGTGCCTTACAGCCCCATGATGCCGACTACGCAACACACCGCCGTCTTCGAGGAGCCGATGCAGTACTTTTTCCTGACGTTGTCTAGCGGTCTCGTGGGCGGGCACCCACGACGTGTATAGTGGGCCAGAAGACCGATGGGGGATCCCGGACGGGTTTTGAGCTCCAGAGTCGCTAAATGGGACTCGAACCGAAGTGTGACCCCACTAATGGATGGGTCTTTCGTTCGGTTCGAATCCTCTTTAGCGACTCTGGAGCTCAAAACGCGTGTGAAGTTGCGGCCGCCACCACCGGTCCTATGGCCCACAGTTCCCCTGCGCCGTGACACGACGAACCTTAACGCGCTATAAAACAAGTGTCCACCCGCGGCGGAACCCTCGAATTCCGAGAACGCTGTAACGGCCGCGTGCGGAGCGAACGGCGTATGAAAAGGAACACTCCACTTTACGACCGAAAACTAAACGAAGAAATCGGCGCTCAGACACAACGAGGGGCGCTGGGAGTAGTCGAGGCGTTAAAACGCTTCCGAGGAGAAAAGTAAACTTTCTGTACTGTCTGTACTGGGAATGGGGCGAAGCGCCCCCCCCCCCCCTTTTCCCCTCGTGCTGCAGGCAGCCCCCCCAGGGAGGACGGCCGCGCCATGACGAACGACCGCCTCGCCTAGGAGTGAAGGGGCGACTCGCAGGGAGGCGCTGCCCTTCGGGCCCTTCGGCCCTTCGGGGGGATCGCTGGGCCGGCGGGGCCGGCAGGCCGGACACGCCGCGACACTCTTGCCGTCCCCAGGGCCCCGGCAGGGCCCCCCGCGACTCCGCCAGACCGCCACTTCGCGAGGACGGCAATGTCTATGACGCCAGATGGGTCAATCGCGGAGGTCGGCCTGACGGACGCACAGTGGGCCAGAAGACTGGTGGAGGCGGCTGAAACTCTGGACTCGCTATTGGGACTCAAACCGAACGTGTGACCCCACAAATGGATTGCTCTCGGGACGAGGAATCCATTGGAGGGGTCACACGTTCGGATCGACTTTAGCGACTCTGGAGCTCAAAGCGCGTCAAGAGTTTCGCCGACCTCCACCGGTCCTCTAGCCCACTGTTAGACGCCCTGCCCTGCCACCCATCGCCAATCCGCTTTCGCATTAAAATGTTGCACTGGACTCGATTGCGCCGGGCCCTAACAAGGAGCGGCTCTGCTTGTACGAGTGAGTGTGATTGAGTGCGAGATATGTGCGAGTGTGTGAGTGTTACGTAGGCGTCCGCGTGGCCCTACGTGGCCCCGACGGGCACGAACAATCCAGGAAGGGGCTCCAGGGGGCAAACCTGGGGCCTAGGGCAGCCCGGGGCCATCGCGCGGGGCGCTGTGCCTCGGCAGTGCTGTGCCGCAGCAGAGGCAAGGCAAGCAGAAGCCCCGGAGCCTTCCTGCTTGCTCGCTTGCTCCATGACGCGAAGCGGCCGAAGCACCCGGAGCAGCAAGGCGCACCTGCTTCAGATGGCGGCCAGACTAGAAACACGGCGCGGAGCTCGCAGCGCAGCGATCGGCGCGCTTGCCGGGCTTGCCGCTTGCGCAAGCGCGCCGTTAATTCGAGACCCTTTATTGTTATTATTCTCGGAGACGGTGCACGGAGTGTACGGTGATGCCGTTGTCTGCGCCAATGGCGGTTCTTCGAAAATAGACTGGCGGTGCTGCTGGTGGCCGATCCCCGGAATAGCGTCGTATCGCCATCTGCTGCGCCCCACCCCGCCCCACCCCGCTCATGAGTCAGGGTTGAGATGTCGGCGTGGCGGACGTTCTCCGCCGCATCTCCTCCGCCCGACCGAATTCTAATGCGGTTACCACTCATCCGAAACCGCGGAAACGATGAAAATGGAGCGGCGAGCTGATACTGTAGGGTTGCCGCCGCTGCCGCCGCTGCCACCACTGCCGCCGCCATGCCCGGGGCGCCTTCTGTCTGGCAGTGTGGTGGCGGCGCGCGGCGCTACCGCAGCGTCTGCTCGCAGTCTAGTTTGACGCAGCCAGGCGAGGCGGGGCGGGTAAGACACGAGGTGAGGAATTCAGGGATCACCCTCCGGCGGTTCACGCCGCAGACCACACCACAAGGCGCTCCTGCTGCGATGCTTTTCCAGGGGCTTTCCATAAACCTAGAAAGGGAAATTTAAATAGGGGTTTGAAGTATACTATAGTCACGTCGTGGTAAATGGTGTTTAGGAGTGTCTCCGAGGTTTGCGACTGGCTCCGCTCGCTCCCGAGCCTCTCTCCCCAGCACCAATGATTGCCCGCCATACGTCTTACGACCGCGAGCGAGCGCGAATTTTCGAAACACCCACACAGACACACCCACACTTGGACGCGTTATCGCGCTGCAACGAACGTGCACTGATAGCAAGCGGTCACACTCGACCAGTCCGCCGCTCACTGAGGTGTGAAAAGGAGTAGTGGAAATGAGTGCGTGAGTTGGTGGGCGCCGCGCGGTGCAATACTTGTCCCCGCAAGGCGCCGCCCGCCCCCGCGCCGCCCCCGCCCTCCCCGCGGGCCGCCCCGGGGGCTGTCCAGTCCGGCTCCCCGCTGCGCCAACGCCGCGCCAGCGCCGCGCCCCACAGCGGGCGCTGTCGCCGCCCTGTCGCGGCCCCGGGTGGCCCTGCCTGCCGTGCCTGCTCTGCTGGCCCTGCTCGACGGCACCCTGAAAGCGGTGGCGAGGTCGCGCACTGGTCGCTATGCAGCTCCGTGGCGCCATTCTATAGTCCGGCACGCACACACACGCGCTCACACACACACACAGACCGCGCGAACTGGACCGTGATGGCCTAGTGCAGTCGGAACGCGCGGCGGTTTCAATGCTATTTTTCATACGTCGCCGCGAAGCACCGTGGAGGGTGGCGTCGGCGGTCGAGACGACGTCGTCGCGGGGCTCGCCGTGACGCGCGGCAGGGGCTGGGAGGAGCGGGAGGGGAGGGTATGGTCGGAGGAGGGTTATATGTCCCCGTAAACAGTGGAATAAGTTGCAACACAGGGACCGACCGGGACCAACGGCCCGCCGACAGAATGCGGAGGAGGATTTTTTGGCCGTGCGCCAGAGCGGTGCCCTCGCCCTTCAGCCTTGCCATCCCCCAATAAGCAGTCACGGCCTCGCATGCAAGATTGCCTCTCCTTTTTGCATTTTTTCCCTCCAAGTTTGACCGCAGTGTACCGGCCGGTGACGTGGACTTATTATCACGTTGGCAGCACTGTGGATTGGCAGCACTGCGCTGGGGTGGCGGCATGAGGCGTATCGGAGAAAGGTTGGCGATAGTGTTTTCGTCTGCTTGCCAAACAACTGGAACCTTTGCATTACGGGCGCGAAGGTTGGCACGCGTGGTGGCGGCGCCATTTTCCCGCGCCCTTGACTCTCTCCAAACTGACATTTCATTTCCATCATCTAGGCGGCGCCTAGCGCCACGCGAGGGTTGACAGCTCGGGCCTTGGGCTCCGCGTGCTTTGCCATGGCTCCGCGGAACGCATCGCACAATGAGCGCGTTGCATGCGCCTTTCCTTGGCCGCCTGCGCCAGCCTGCGCCTCGCGCGGGTCTTGCGAATGGATGCAAACACGTCGTATCTTTGGCTTAGTTTCGCCGCGGCGCCGAAAGCCGGCTCCTCCTCGCGGAAATGTCAATGAAATGTACGCACGTACGTCCTGCGAACCCTTAAAGAAGAACACAGACGCATTAAAAACAATTTTTCAAAAATAAAAAAATTAATGATTTGTTGGATATAGAGACGGCTTTTGCCAACAGGACCGAGGCAAGCTGGGGTGAACGAGGAAAACAAAAACAGCAGCAAACGCCGCCGCTCAGGCAAAGCAGTAGACTCATTCCGAGAGTCGCTCTGTCTCTGTCGCACCCATGAAGCGTTCCCTAGAAGTGCGAGAGAGACGGAGCGACGGATCTCGGAACCCCTCCGCAGGCAGAGCCTGTCGGTGATTCCATTACACACGCCGCTCGTCTAAATTATCCTTTTCGGCCACAAAATAGCTTTACACAACGCGGCGATAAATCCGACGGCGGCCCGCCCCTCCGCGCTATCGCATCACACGGGGACTCCTACACTCTACACCGCCCGCCGTAATGCGTGTAATTTTCCGACGCATGCCCACTCGGTATAATGGAGTAATTTACGAGGCGACCCCCGTCATCAGGCGCCGCCCCGCGCCGCCCCGCCGTCCACCCGATCCGATATTCCCTGTAATGCCCTTTGGTGCATCCGACACTTACTTATGACACGTCGTTTGGGAGAAGGGGGGCTCAGGTCATTATTTCAGGGCTCGTCGCGTAATCAGGTGCATTTTTGATGTGCAGGTGCTCCAGGGGGGGGGGGGCTGCTGCCACATTCATGGGGCATAACTCATTCATCGCGCACCGTGTTGCTCGGGCCTGGCGGGCCTGGCGGGCCGCGCAGTCTCACGGATCGAAGTGGTGGCGTGCTCGTGCTGCGGTCGCGTCGGATCAAGGGTTGGCGGTGAGGACACGACAGGAACAGCGGACTGATGCCGAGAGTCGTTTTCGTCGCTCTGTCTCTCTCGCACTCTTGCTGCTTCCTGTATAAGTGCGAGAGAGACAGAGCATACGACTCTCGGAGGCAGTCTAGGCGGGCGGGGTGGAGCACGGCGGCGGCCTGCCTGTCCCGTCCGCCCCCGCCGCGCGTCAGCGGACGAAACCCCGAAGAGCATCGTTTCATCGCTCTGTCTTCGTCGCACTCATGTGGAGCGTCGTCCCCTACGGCTGCTGCGAGAGAGACAGAGCGACGAAAACTGCTCTCGGGTGTCGTGACCGCCATCAGACGAAAAAAGGGTCCAAAACAAGAGATCCAATTAAAAAGGCAGCCACTGCTGTAAAAATTGGCACACTAGAGGCGCCGCGGGGGTGGGACCATGGAGGAGAGCGAGCAAAGCCGAGCGTGTGAAGCGGAGTGAGTGAGAAGCGTGCACGCGTTATGAAGCGGGAAATGGCAGGCGGGGAGGGGAGGGGGGTACACGCGGTCGTGGGAAAACGGGCCGCGATATTGGGCCGGTTGAACGTGACGCGCGCTGCCTCCACGGCCCGGCCGCGCTGCCGCCCTGCCTGGCGCCCTGCCGCCCTCCGCGTCGTGAGAACGGGCCCGTTGCACCACGAACGCGAGCGCGCGGCCTCGGCTTTGTCATTAACGCGTGGACAGTCTCGGCATCGGAAGGCCGAGCCTGGCCGAGCCGAGTCGGACGGGCGCTTCGATTACTCGATTTACTTCCACGGCCGCTTCGCCTCGCCTAGCCGCCTCAGCGGGCCGCTCGAAATGTAATAAAAGAGCTACCGGACGCGGCGGCATGCGGCGCGCGGCGACGCAGGTAGAGTAGTAGCCGTGCGAGGCCGGGCCGTTAAGGTTCAATAATTAACCAAGTTGGGCGGGGCAGGTGGCGCAGGCGGGGAAGGACGGCCGAGGCGTGAATGCATGCAGGACGCGGGGAAAGCCTGCAGGGAGGACGGCGCGCTGCGGCCGAGGCTGCGGCCGACGACAGGGACCATCAATGTTGCACTCTGATTGGCGCGGTGTGATTGGAAGCCTGCTGCAAGGAACGTCGCCGTCCCGGCCGCGAGGTTCAGGATCGCTGTCTCTCTCGCATCCCTGTGGCATGCCGCCAGAGTGCGATGGAGACAAACGACTCCTCTGAATCGACTTTCGGACGAAACCGTCGAATAATTAGCCTCCGCTAACGCCCTCGCCGCGTTTAACTGCCGCTTGCCTCACCGCGGCTGAGGGGGTCTTGGTGTGGTCGCGCGGCGTGCGGCGCGTGCCGCTGACGACGCCAGCGCCCCCAGCGGCCAGTCGGCGAAACAATTGCGCAGCGGCGCGCTGATTCGGACGGCCACACAGTCAGTCCTTCGGGTTGGGTCACCGCGGGGTCAGGGCGCACGCGACCGCCCCGCCACGCCCCACCCCGCCCCGACACGCGCCGCTGCCACTATCGTTTAGAGTTCATTAGGCCTTGTCCTAACTGGAGCGGTGCCCCGCAGTGCGCAAAGCGCGTACGCCCCCCTCCGGGGCCCCTCCCGCCACTTTAAAAGGCGTGTTGGCCTAACTGCCCGGCCGCGCGGCCCTCGGCCCGGCCCCGCACCTGGGCCTAAGTGGCGCCCGTATCACACGATCGTACACGCGGCACATCTCGCCTCGGCGCGGCCTGGTGGTGGTAGTGTGGTAGTCGTTGCCCGGTTACGGTTTTGCCGCGTCTTCGGACGCCGATTCGAATCTGCGATCGGCCGACGCATTCGTCGCGTCCTGCCGTGGAAGACCTCGTATTGCGCAGCACACTTACCTGCAACACACAGAAAAAAAAACACATTTAATTTTCGTTGCTTGTGTCATTTTGAAGTTTTGCAACGAGTCACAATTTAAATAATCGACTCGGCGCCGCCTCCACGCTTCGGATTCAATTGGAAACGAGAGTCCTTATTCACAGCCGTCGACAGCTGCCGCTGCTCTGCCGCCCTTGGCAGAGATAAGTGTAACCCTGAGACTTCCATTGTCCGAGAAACGGGAGTAAAACGGACGAAGATTGATCGGTCGGCGGTGTGGACGAGTCCAGACGAGTCTAGACGAGTCCGCCGCGGCGCCCTTTCCTCAACTTCCGCGTCGCGCCGCCGGCAGCGCCGCTATTCGCACGACAAGGCGTGCGCTATTCGCTGCTATTCGCACCACCAAGGCACCAAGGGCGCCGCCAGATGCTCTCGTTCGCACACATTTCAAACATTACGGCGCCTGCTCGGCTCTGCACTGGGCTGCTCCAGACGGTGATTCCCCCAAGGAGACGGTGAATAATTATCGGTTATGTTTTCCTCGTTTTAACGTCTCGCGTCGGATTAGTAAAGTAGCGCAAAGATTTATCACCGCCTTCCGATGACTGCCACGAGTAAGACGTCCATCATTGCGTCAAGCCCCACATGCTACAGACAGTATGTGTGTGTGCAAGAGAGCGAGAGGGAGAGAGGCGTGCACGGACCGTCCTCGGCCGTGTGGAGTATAAAGATGCGGTTATTATCATTGCCCTACAAATCCCGCGCTAAAATCGCCACGGTCGAAGGACACCGACTTTTACAAGAGTGAGCGGCGGGCGACACAATATAAAATTGAGACATAGAAGAAAGCAAGTGAGTGACCTCCCCATTATTATTTTTCCATGAATAAGAAAGGTGAGTGGCGGGTGATTTAGGTTTTCGAACGACAAACTGGTCTATGCAACCGTTGCCAAAAGCTGCACGAAATCGAGTCGCCCGCCCTGTCTGGCGTTTAAACTGCTTTATTAGTGGAGAAAGTCGTCCTGGACTCGGCAGGCAACACCTTCGATGAAGCCAATTCGCCGATCGGTTGACAGGTTCCTGAACAGAAAGGCAGCCAGAAAATTTCGCGTGTGTTAAAGGATGTGGACGAGGCATAGCACCCGAGTGCTGGCCCGCTGCCAGTCCGTCATAGTCTAGTCTAAGCGCGGTGGGGCGTGGCAGGAAAGAGCGGGAGGGGGGAAGGCAGGTCGCCCGGCGCGGCGCGAGTCCAAGTTCAGGGTCCCCGTCCCACACCGATCTGTATGCACGAAACAATGCATCGTTCCGAGACCGCGCCGAAAAAGACCGCATGGCAATAAATACACGCACATACACGCTTCGAGACGCAACGAAAAAAGATATAACCGCGCCAAAACGCCGTGTATTCCGAGACTGAATTATGGATTTTATTTGTCGGCTCGTAAAACACACCGCCTGCCAGATCGGTGCCCCTAATACGGGCCAAAGCCTTGCGCACCGCTCCGTGCTCCCCGTCTCCCGTTTTACGCGGCCGCGGTTGCGGGGATGAATGACCGACTAGGCCGAATGCTTGTTACGCCGTTTAATTTTCTGACTGCGGGAGTAATTGGTGTACACACGCTCGTAAAGGAGACGGACGCAAGGGCGAGGTACAGTCTTGAACAAAAGAGTGCGCTGAACGTGTTCGAGAAGGTGGTCGTTAGTGTTCGGCGCCACCCTGTCCACGCGCCTCAAAGCGACTCGCCGGCCTGCTCGCGTTTCAACACTCGAAACGCTCCCAGGCTTATCTCCGTGCATTAAGCCGCGCGCTCTGCTCGGCCCTGCTCCGCTGCCGCATTGTGCATTGTAGGCCGTTGTCAAAACGACGCGTGCTCGAACCAGCAGCCGGCGGGGCCACCACGATAAATCACTGAAGGAATCCGGAGACCTGCACGCGCGGCGGGCCGAGAGCGACCGGCTCATTTGTTATCAGCGTTACGTTGCCGGCCCCGCCGGGCCCCACCGGGCCGAGGGGCCTTGCCCTGCCGGTCATTGCATCACTAACTGATCCTCTCTGGGGTCTTCTTCTCCTCCGGTTCCTTCGCTTTCTTCCAAGGACGCGGCGACCGCCACGCGGCCGTGGTTATGGCACCGGCCAACGCACCCCGCGCCAGCGGGTCGCGAAGCAGCGATCGATTCTCTTCGATGGGGTGGGGTTAGTCGGGAGGGAAAAGAACACACTGATGTGGCCGGATGTGGCCCTCAGTGATTCTCTAGATCCTTTCGGCAGGGATTCGACACTTAGATTTTCATGTTTGTTTAAAAAAAATCTCGAAATTTAACTGGTGCAAACATGTTGAAGTAAAATCGGCAGCTCCTAGTGCATTTCTCCAGCCACTTAACCGTAAGAAACAGAAATCACCGGTCAATAAAGGCTAGCCATTATTATACTGCGTTCAACTGTTCGGTGGCGACCGAAAGCAGAAATCGCTTTCAGACATGACGCCATCCCAACGCTAGTCACGTTTACGAGACGGAGACACCAAAAAGGGAGGTATATAATTGTTACGTTCGCAATTAAATTTCCTGGGGGAGGCAGTTGCGGATCGAACAGCAGCGTACTCCCTCAGCACAGCAGTAATGTTACAATGCGAGTAGCGTTCAAAGAATACCGTTAAGCTTCTTGCTGAGCGGTTACAAAGAAGCAGTAAGCATGAAAAAACCGTAACGTGAGAAAAACACTGTCTTCAAACTGCCCTGTTGCTTTTGTAGCTCGGCGACCAACCACCCGCAAGCTGAGCGAATCACACAAGGACTTTCTTTCCATCTGGACTGAGAGTCGCGCGCCGTTTCTGCCGGACTTCTTCCTCCGTCGCTACACTTGTTTCTTTTTCTCGTTTTTTTTCTCCGTTCGGGGATTCCGCTGGCATGTGGCGAAAGGCGCAAGGAAAGTGGACTTGGCAGTGGCGGCACGAGTCGCGCCGCGCCCTTGGAGGGCTAGCGGCACCGCGCTCGGCCCTTCGGCCATAATTCGCGGTTAATGAGTCCTCGTTAGACTGACCGGGCTAAGCGGTGTCGCCCAGTGCCGCTAATTAATCGCCCGTTAAAACTTTAACGAGTTTCGTGTTTATTCATCGCCGACTTTGTACAATTTCTCAGTGCCGAGTGTCACAAGGCTTCGCGCCGACCATTAAGAACGGCTCCCCCCGTGGCCCTGCTGGCCCTCCGGGCTCATGAGCGCGCGCGTCGCGCTCGGCGCGGCCGGGTGGCCGGCCGCGGGTTCGATCCCCCCAGGGCAACAACGTGGCGCAACTTGTGGATCGCTTCCAGGGGAGACACTCCGCGCCGAAATTAGTACAAGTCGAGGATTTCCACGCCTCTGGAGGCGGCAGCGTCGCACAAGAACGCAACCCTAGGCTTACAATACTGAGAGGGAGGGAGGGGATGCGCTGGGGAATAAAAGCGGATCTACGCGCATGCTCGCGCGTGAGCGTGTTTTGCGAATGCGAAGACGATACGAAACGGCCGGCCCGTTGTGATGACGGCCCCTTAAACACCCATGCACTCCGAGAGGCGTGCGCATATCCCATTCGTAGCGGCCGTGTGTGCGTGCGCGCGCAAGCGAGTGTGTGTGTGAAACACGCTCATGCTCTTTCTCCCAAGTTCAATGCAAAGTGCTCGCGCGTTCCGTGCCGCGTTCCGTACCGCGCTCCGGCAGCCTGCAATCGGAAACAAGACGTGGTGCAAAGTGCGTGGTTTTACGACCACATTCGTCGCATTGTTGCGGAGGGCGCTCCCCCGCCTCGATACTATCGATAAAATTGAAACGACCTCTCTTCTCCGGGTAGGAAAGACACCCTGCGACGCCACGCCACGCCCTGCCACGCCCACGGCCTTTGCGGTCGTATGTGGTGGGCAGAGCCGGCAGAGCGACCCGGGGTCAGGGTCACCTTGATGAAGAGATTGCGGATGTAAAAAAGTATCCAGTGAAAAAAAATGACGATTGTGCACACCGGTTCTCCTTATGCTGCTAATTTGTGCATGCATCCAACCCAGTAGTGACTTCTGTGAGGCCTAATTGGACATTCACCGGCGTTTTTATAACGCGCATGGCAAATAAAGATGTAAAAAGTTTTGCCGCGCAGCGAGAGCAGTCTGACTACGAAGCTTTGCCGTCCGTGTGCAGAGAACTGCTCAAGCCTTGACCGCTGATCAACATAGTTGACGCTGCGAACGCAGTAACAGGACACTAATGAAACGTGAAGTTGCGCTGCAGCGCTGCAAGTCTGACCGCACTTCACTGCTAGCCGCCCGCTCCGATCCCTTGCAGGGGATCTTTTTTCCGGGCCGATTAAGCTGGACCGTGGCAAACACGCTATCACTCGCGCCATCGGGCCCATCGGGCCATGACACCGAAAGCGAGCGGGACTGTTTCCACGATGGCTGCGGCCAGATACACTTCCCGCTAAACGCGGTGCATGGCGATGAGTCAAGGCGACGACGCGGTGCGCGCCGCACACGCGCCAACAACGGTTTTTGATATTGCGCGATCGAGACGTGCGATACACGGCGGTGATGCCAACCACCGTTGTCTGGCTGCGCGCAAGTTGGTGGCCGCGCGATTGGCAGGCATGCCAAAAAAGGGGGATTGTCATCACAATGATCCTAGCGGGAGAAATGGCAGCGTGCACGGTTTCAGGACGGAAACACAAGAGTCGTGATGTAATTTTTTTTGGTAAGATCAGAGGACTACTATGCCTGCCTCACGTCGACCGGAGGGTGCCCTACGAGATTCCGAAAATATGAAAGCGTCTCGACTCGACTGTCGTGGCCGTCCACGCGGATCCTCCTCACTGGGCTCTCAGCAGCACGCCGCCATGGTACCGCCGACGTGGCGTGGAAACCGCAAGGACCTCCAACGCCAGTCACGACGAGACATTCACTCAACAAGTCGTATCCTTGCAGCGGATGAAAAATAGTGCGGCCGTTCCCTCTCGTGCCAAAAGTACGCTCGAGGCGTTTTTGCGGGGGATTCTAATTGTTAAGCGCCCTCCTCTCGTAGTGCGGTCACGCGCCGCGGGATTTTAAAGACGACGGAGCCGAGCCGGGGTGGCGAAGGCGGCGACGACGCCTGCGACCTTTTCCACGCTGTTCTGTGGTAAGTACGGCGAGCTTCGACATTTCTCTCCACGCCGTCCCACCCCACCGAGACCTTGCACGACCTCCGCCAGACTGCGCCTCCTCAATGGAAGAAGATGGCGATCTGGATAACAACGCCTCGCCACGACACCCCGCTCCGCCTGAAGCAACGCTTTCAAAAGAAACATTTCAGACTTCTATTGATTGGCAAGAGAGCGTGCTTGGTTTAAGATTGACTTGTGGAACCACCGTTACATCGACCAACAGACTCCGACCAGCTGGATCAAAATTGCTGACTGAAGACGGCCACTTCGTCGAATCTAGCCTTTGACATCCTGGCAGATTAGGCCACATTTACTCAATTTCAGCGTCGCGTTGTCGTGAGGGGGCGTGTGGCGAATAGAAGACCGGCGTCCTGGATTCTCCGAGGCGAAGCGCAGCGACGGCGGCGTTCGTCGCGGATACGACAAAAAAGCCTCACGAAAGCGCGAGCGCCGCGAAGCAGATTGCGTAAACGCCGGCGTTGCGAGTTGCCGAATAATTTATTCCATTTCGCGCAGAGAAGATGAGGAGGAGCCTGGCATCGGGAAGCACGCACAGCAGCGCCGCAATCGACACTAATTCAGCTAATTTCTTCACACGTCGCTAGGGGCTTCTGACTACTGACTGTGGACGCATCGCAGCGTGGTGTGCCGTCAGGAAACCAACACCGCGACTTGCGTTGCAGGTCACTCTTGGCTCGACGCCCCCTGCTGCTGCCTCTTCGTGACCTGCCTAGCCTACAACGGCTGCTCAAGGCGGGGCTGCCTTCTCACCGAATATTTATCGCTGTAAACAGCAGTACCTGATAACCTCGTCCATATTTCCTCGGAGACACCTAGGGCACTGTCAATCTTTCATCTATTTTTTATCTAAGGGGGAGGGGGCATATCACAGACATTCCACACAACAACGTCCTGTGTACTTGTGCCCTCAACCAAGTATTTCTAACTTATTCTCTTCTATTTCTGCTGAAAACCCTCCTCTTCCCGCATTGCGCAGTGGGTGCGATGCACACCTGTCCCCTTCGCCTTCGCCCGTTGGCGCGTTGTGCAACCCAGCCCACGCAGCGCATCCCACCGCGCTGAACTTGACCCTCGCGACCTAACCTAACCGGTGCGCCCTTCACCGCGGCAGTGTTGTGTGTTTTTGTCTGCCGGCCCCTCGACGGCTGGCCTGTCCGGCACTCTGCTTTCATGACAGTGATGAGGCCCTCTCGCGGTTAGGAAGGCCGCGTCTTCTCGCCTCCGTCCCGCCGTTTTTTCGATTCCGTTTCTCTAGCAGTGCCTTCAGGAACTTTCAGCTCGCAGTAACCTTTCCCTGCGGTGGCGGCAAGTCGACCGCCGCTTCCATCTCGAATCAAGATGGCGGCGGTCGGCCGGGACGGTCGGGACGGCCGCAGAGCGATCCGATCTGGACACAGGATATGTATACATCCAATCGGCAGTGATTGTAGCGGCCGGAAGTACGGAGCGCTGCGCGGCGCCCGCACCACTCCGGAGGGCGGCGCCATCACAGATTATTGCACGGAGTACAGCAGTTAACAACAACAAGCGGCAGTAGTGCAAGGTCAGCGGGGGCTGATGATTCACCGTTACGCGGCTCAAGTTTTGGGGCGGTGTGGGACTGGGCCAGAGCAGCCAGAGTTTCAGGAGTGTTGTTGTAGAGTTCTATCGACCCCATTGCGCCCTCCCGGCCCTCGCGGCCCTTCCTGCCCTCCCAGCGACTTCCCTTTCTCCGCCCGTTGCCGTCTGGCGGTCTGTCTGCCTGTCCGACCGTCTGTCTGTAACTTCAACCAAGCGAGCGATATCCCCCATGTAAATGCGCTGCCCGACGCAGCACTGTGGGCCAGAAGGCCGCTTGCTCGGGCGGACATAAACTCGACACGTTTAGAGCTCCGCAGTCCTCAAATAGGGCCCCAATCAAACCAACAGGCAGAATTCTTTTTCCAAGGGTACCATGCACACAGTTTGAGCATTTTTTCAGGACTGCTGACTCAAACCCACCCGCAGTTATATTAATTTTTCAACTGGTTGCCTGGCTTTCTGTGCTCCCATATAGAGATATGAACTGGTGCTGACGAGCATTCAGCAGGGGGTGGGCTGGCCCAGGGCTGGCCCGCCGCCACCGGAAGTAACACCCGATTGTCAGCTTGTCCATTCCAAATGGCGTTTCCGTCCGAAAGGCCCTGCCTTTCGTTTCGATTGCTCGGCACACAGCAGTGAACTGCTTCCGAATTGTCGTTCCGTCTCTGTCGCGTTGGTGGGGCGTTTCGTGGCGGTGCGAGAGAGACAGACCACTGCGGAACCGCTCGGCAGCCCTCCACGGCCGGCCGCCGTTCTCCGCGCGGCAGGCTGGCCTAGAGTCCTAGCCCGGCTAGTCCAGACCGAAGTCACGATTTTGCAGGGCAGCGCGCTCACGGCCACGGCAGTACCAACCAGCCCATGGGCCGAGCCACGGGCCCGTGGGAAGGGAGGGGGACAAGTTCACGTCAGCAGGGCGGCCAGGGCGAAGCAGAGCAAGTGACGCAATGGGCGGCGGCGGTGCACCCACGCCTTGCCTCGCCCCGCCCCGCCTCGCTTTGACCCGGCCAAGCCAAGCGGCTTTCGGGCCAAGACGCCGCCGAGACGCCAAGACGGCTCCCTTTCCGCGGCTAGCCTGCAAATCCCCGTCTGGGCCTGGCTGCCTGGCCGTGGGGGGCGTGCATAAGCCAGCAGGTCTTTGACCCAGCCCCAGCCGGCCGGGCCCGCCCGTCCTGCTCAACAGTATTTACCGTGGGACGAGGATGTAGCGCATGCCATGGTCCCTTGTTAACGGTAACGCGGTTTCGCGGGCGGGTCGCAGAGCGCCGAGGTTCGGGTTTCCAGTTTCGAGTGGAGTGGCAAGGTCGCGTTGCGAGAACGAGAACCGCACAGGGAAAAGCGCGGCTCAAGCGGTTTGTAATGCGCTGCCGCGCAAAGCAGAGACTTTAGTTCCAGACAGACTTTGGCACTCGCAACAACGCGCACCAAAACGCGACGCCAGCAAGCAGGCTGCTCCCCGGTGCACTCAAGCGGCCCGTCACACCCACACTAATGCACGCACACGCACACACACACACACACACTGCCATTGTCGGGCTCCTCCCTCGCACTTGATGACACGTAGTGCGTCCCGGAGACGTGGCGCGGCGCGGCGCCATTTCGACACGTTGTCACTCATGGTGTCCTGGCCCGGTGTCGTGTCACTGCCACTGTGTGTGTGTGCGTGTGTGTGTGTGTGTGTGTCAGAGAGAGATGGAGAGAGAGAGCCAAGACTTTCGAAAGGGGCATGGGTGTCGTCGGTGCTATTGTGGCCATTGACTACCCGGCCAAGACTGCCCGCTCGCTATCCTTGTCTAGAGTCCTGGAACACTGCGGGCTATCCTTGTCTAGACGACGACGCAGCCGTGTGCTAATTGCAGAGTCGACAAGGAATGACCAGCGAGCGACCGTGGGAGTTCCTTCGAGTGGACTAGCTCCCGGTCCAGCCGCCCCCACCACGCCGAGGGCCTTCGGGACCGCAGTCGAGGCGGGCTCACACTACTTGCCTCTTGCTTGTCGGTGCCTGCTTTGAATCTTAGAGTCCCCTCGTTCCATAACGCTATCAATTTACTGTTAATTTTATCGATTTCAAAGCATTGAGTTGTTTTTCTTTTTCTCGATGAAGCGACTCGTTGCAGTGGCGTGGCCGCAAGACCGTTTGTTGATGTCCATTTTCCCCGTGGCGCCGGTTACCCCCGCCTGCCCCCGCCGCATGTCAGGGTCCGAAACCCGTTGGGTAGCCAAGACAGCCAAGACCGGGCGAGACCGGCTGGACAGTGGCTCTCGCCAGTCTTATGTAAGCCCGCGGGGATGAGTCACATTGTCATGCCGAACGCCACACGCATGCACACACACTCACACACACACACGAGCATGTAGCGGGACATGCCTTCGCTACATACGAACAAAAACTCTATTATGCGCGACTCTACGAGAGGGGACGGACTCTAGACGGACGGACGGGCGGTGGACGGGCAAGCCGCAAGTGCACAGTGTGCACGACAATTGCGGGCAGGGTGTAGCGCCATTCTTTTCGCGGGGTTGCAGCGAACTGTACCTCTGTAGCGGGTAATGTGTGCGTGCGTGTAATTGTGTCCGCAAGAGGGTGTGTGTGTGTGTCGTCAGTGCGGGCACACGCCCCCTATTGAAAATACGCCTGTGTGCGTGCGGCTTTTGAACTCTCTCTCTCTCCTCCGTCACCTGTTGCTCGCTCTCTTCCTGGCCCGGAGCTGCGGAATGTCCACCGGAGGGATAACACTGCCCCCCTTCCCCCCTCCCCTCCCAGACCGCTCCACATTCTACCACCGGAGGGCGCCCGGCGGCGGGCAGCGGCGGGCGGGTTTCCAAAGGGCTCGCTCTTGTTTTCAGAGTCCACACGCGTTACAAAATGACTGAGCCGAGGGTCCCGCGGGTCTTCCACGCGTGGGCGGCCGGTGTTCTGTACCGCGGGCCTTCTCGCTGGCCGACCCGAGCCCTTTTACGGAGAGAGAGGGGGGGGGGGGGGGCACCAGGAAGGTGGCGCTCATCACAACGCTAATTCTTTTCAGTACAACGACGGGAAGTGCGCGCACGCCCGCCTCGGGGTGTTTCGAGTAAGGCGTCTGCCTTCTGCCGTCACAATGCACTACTTGGGGGAGAGAAGGGGAAGGGGGCGTCACATGCAGACTGCCGTCAGGATGCAGAGAGAGAGAGTCCTCATGCGAAGCAGGCGAAGCTCGGCGCGAGAGTTCTGCTGCGACAGAGGCGGGGCGAGTGTTGGCGACAAGTGGCAAGGCTCTCCGCTCCGCTCCTCAGTTCGAGGGCTGGGCTGAACTGGGCGAGGCGGGGGGGCAGGGCGGGGCAGAGCCTTGACGACTCCAAAGTGCGCGCGCGTCGCACGTCGCTCTCGGAAGCGCCGTTTTGGCGGGACGGAGACGAAGCCCCCCGAAGAGCCCCAATCTCGAGACGACCCACGGAGGGTGACATCACGCGCACGCTCGCACTCGCGCGCACAAGGCCCAGCCAGCCGGTCCGGCGAGTCCGCGAGGGCGAGGGCCTGCCTGCCTGGCCGCCTGGCCGCCCAGCGGGAGGGTTCACGTCGTTCACGTAAGCCTGTCGCGAGGATGCGCGGCAGTACACTTTGTTTATCACGGACTGTTACCGCATCCGACGCACACAAACAACGTAAAAATTCCTTTTTTCGACAGCCTGCGCTTATTGATGAAGCTGCGGCGCCGCGCTTACCGGTTCCCTCTCTTCCTCCGGGTCACGTTCTCGCCTTGTTCTTTTTCGCACTTCGCGTGGGCTGGCTCCACACCGTGTCGCTTGCCTTTCGGTCACTAAAGTGGAGCAATAGCCGTGCCGGCAGACGTCTTCGGCGACCTCCCCCGCCACGACGACATCCCCGCCGGCTACCCCCACGCGCTGCGCCCCACCATGACCCCCGCGCGGCCGTGCGGTGGCGGCCTGGCGGCCCAGCGGCGTGAAGGCCCAAAACACGACACGCACTAATCCGCCGCTAAGCCGAGAGCCACACCGCCGTGTGTGTGTGTGTGTGTCTGTGTGTGTGGTGAGCGATTCGCAGAGAAGGCCCATTCCATTTTCGTCCGCTTGCCCCCGTTGCGTCAGGCTGCCGTCAGGCGCAGGCCTTCCTCATCATCGCGTTGCTCCACGCCGGCCATGTAAGCAGCATCCTTCCCGTCAGGTCGTGTAGTGCCCGGGCCGCGCGCGTGCGGTCGGGCGGAGGTGTGAAGCGGTGCGGCCTGGCGTGGCGGCCCTTGTATCGGTGCGGCGATCGCAGCGCCATCTGCCGGTCGGTCTGGGACGGTCGGCACTTGCTGGCGGGTACACCGCACTCGGTGTTGTCATTGGTGTTTTCCTTGTTGTTGCAGTGCTGCCGCGCGACCGCCCGGCGGGTGGGGCCCACAGAGAAAGCGGCCCCGCGCGGAGCAGCAGGCCGCCGTCCTGGTGGTCGTCTCCCTCGCACCTGCAGACCGATTCCGAGAGTCGTTACCGTCGCTCTGTCTCTCTCGCACCGATACAGGGCGCCCCATGAGTGCGTGAGAGACAGCGGCTCCCGGCAAGTTCGGGTGGAGCCCCTTACGGTGCCAGGGTAGGCAACCCGCGTGCACGCGTGCGTTGCATCCGCGCGGTTGCCTGCCGCGCAGGCGGCCGATGCTTCCGAGTTACGGCAGCAGACTGATTCCGAAAGTCTTTTTCGTCGCTCCGTCCCTCTCGCACACATACCATGAGTGCGAGAGAGACAGAGCGACGAGAGCGCCCCTCGGAATCAGCCTGCAGGCGGGCGACGGCGAAGGCGGCCGCAGGCAGCCAATAACAGTGATGCAACCGCTGCAGCGAGGAAGCGGGATGCTCCCGGCCGATCCGCCGCATCCATATTAAACACGCTAAAAAAACTATACCGAAAAAATTTGGAGGAATATTTTGTTTCTAAGAGCGGGAACTCAGGGCCACGCCGCATATCTTCCACTCGAGGAGCTTTTTAATCTTGCCGTTGTACCTCTCTACTTCCGCTTGGGGTGTTCCAATTAGCGTTGTATCAGCGCAAGCAGATGATCTAACTGGCCGCGGCGGCAGGCCGGCGGGTCTGGACCGAGGCCTGGACGCCTCCCGCGCTTCTGCAGCGCGGCATGCCGGCCGGCTGCGGGGCGGGACGAAGGCGGGACGGGACCAGTCCGGCCTGGTCTACGATTCCAGCTCCAGCCGCCCAGCGAGCAGCGGGAGCAGCGCGCCGCGTGGCGCCGCGTGGGCCAAACTCGCTCGCCTTGCGTTCCTCCGCAGTCAAGTTCAAGTAGAGCAGCAGCGGCGCAGGTTCAGCGACCGGCTCCTCTTCGTGTCCACGCCTCTTTCCTTGTTTGTTTCTTGCTCTTGTTTTCGGCAGTTTTCGGATGACTTGGCGCGCCGTATTGTGGCTAGACGTGTTTTTTTTTTTTCGGATCTTTCACCACCGGCTGACGAAGGCCGCTTTCCTGCCTTCGACCATCATTGGCGCTGCGTTGGGGCTGTGTGCGTGTGAGTGGGAATGCGTCGGTATGCGGAGTGTGTGGCTGTGTTGTGTGCACTGCAATTTCGGCGGATAGCCAGTGCTGTGGGTGGCTGGCGCCTCCGCTCCGCCTCGGTGGAGTGTATTGCGCCTCGCTGCAGTCCAGGCGCCTCGCTGCAGTCCAGGCACCACGCTGGAGTCCAGGCACCACGCTGGAGTCCAGGCACCACGCTGGAGTCCAGGCACCACGCTGGAGTCCATGCACCATGCTGGAGTCCAGGCACCATGCTGGAGTCCGGGCACCACGCTGGAGTCCAGGCACCACGCTGGAGTCCAGGCACCACGCTGGAGTCCAGGCACCACGCTGCAGTCCAGGCACCACGCTGGAGTCCAGGCACCACGCTGGAGTCCAGGCACCACGCTGGAGTCCAGGCACTTGACCGACGCCACGCGCCACGCCCTGCTTTCTCCAGTGACGGACATTGTGGCGTGACATGGACGCCCAGGACGCCGATCACGAGGCGAGTCCCTTTATTCCTCCTCGTCGAGGCCCCTCTTCTCGAGGTCCACAGCCCTTTGTCTTTGAAAGTGGCTCGGTGATGGCGGCGCAAGGTCTTGTCGAAAACATCAAAGCGTTTTCATCAAGAAAAGTGTGACCGTGGAACTGAAAGCGTTGATAACCTCGCCCTAGCCGTGCCGTGCCCTAGCCGTGCCCTAGCCGTGCGCCAGCCGTCGTGCCGAGCCGAGAAGGCAGCACTCTTCCTTTCTGCCACCTGTCAGAAGGGACCGAAGATTACATCTGTTGAGCCGCGGGGATTGGAGCTGTGCCTTGCCGAGGGGCCGCGGATATGAGTCAGTAATCCGCGCGGCGTGTGTGTGTGAGTGTGTGTGTGTATGTGCCCGACCGATACCAGGAAGGCGGTGCTGCCATCTGCGCCTGCTGCTGTGTTCGTCTGCCACATGATGGAATGTGTGCCGGTGGCTACACGCAACTCCAGACACGCGCGTGTGTGTGCGTGTGCCCGATCCGCGTGTAGTACGCGAGAACCAAGGAGTCGATTATCACTTGCCCGGCGAGGAGGAGGGTGTTATGACAGCGTTACAATGGCGCCGCACCGAAGAGGGTTGTCTTGCCGAAGACGGGAGAGACTGAGAGACCGCCCAGGGGGTGGGGATTGTAATTGGCATGATGGCAGTCTGATCCCATTACGTGGGCTTCGTTAGCGCGATGTGCGTCGCGCGTCGTGCGCGGTGTGGAGTGAATTCCAAAGCGCGTTGATTGTTGTCTCGCGTCAGGCTTCCTCGTGAAAAAAAAAATCACACGCCATGATAGGAATGCAAAAGATGGCGAGCGCCGCACCAAACCGCAGTTCTCCTTATTTAATTGCTTTCCTCTTCCGTCTTTTTGGTGCAGTAATCGCATGCGGCGCTGGCTGCGCCTCGCTCGCCCCGCCCGGCCGCTCGCTGCTAAATTCATTGAATAATCGGCGTGGTGGCCGTGGTGGCCCTGAGTCGCCGGGGCCGCCGCGTCGCCGAGCCGCAGCGAGCCGCAGCCAGCAGATTGGATGGGCCAGGTGGCGTTACCGCGTTAGCGTGGCGTTGGCGGGGCGCTAGCCTGCCAGGCCACCCGCACTGCAATAATTAATCCAGTGACACACGGCACGGCGCGCCAGGCGGAGCGCGCCACGCGAGGCACTCCGAGACACTCAGCTGAGATTAAACAACACCGCTTCCTTTCTCGAGGCTAGCCATCTCATCCGCAGCCCAAACGGGTCCCGAAATTTATCGATCGAGAGCGCTGAGCTCGGTTCGTCGCCGCCATCTTGATTATTCAAACACCGTGTAACAGCCCCTCGGGGCGGCCTCTGTCTTTTGTTTCCCAGGGTCTTGGCATATCTTAATGGCTTTCAACGAAGCGTATCAATATTCGAGCCCCCACCTCTCGCCCACCCCGCTGAATTGGCTGGAATCTGATGCTGCTCTGTTCACTAGAGCGATCAGACCTCTTTGTGTGTGTGTGTGTGTGTGTGTGTGTGTGTCCGCGGATCGGCTCTGCTTGACAAACGGCCTCTGCTCAAAATAGACGCACACACATAAAACTGATTTTGAAAAAAAATCTAACCGCCGCCGAGAAGCACGCTAAGTTGCATAACAAAAGTATTCATCTCTTATGTCAAGAAGATACTTTTCAGGGTGGACCAGTGTTGCTCCAGTCGCCTGGACTTGGAACTGGAACTCACTGGAAACACGGCCAAACTCGCACTATACTGTAGCGCCTCGGTTGGGGGTACGTCGGCCTGCAGGTGTCAAGGCGGAGCGCGGTTCCGCGTCCCTCCGGCAGCAAACATTCACGACACTACCCCCGACGACGACAACAACAACACCAACGTCACCAACGACAACAAGAAGGAGGTCTGCGACATCACAACGTTCATTCATCATGAGTGGGTTGCGGGGGTGGGGGAGAAGGAAGCTAGGCGTGCTCGTGCGGGGTACTGGGGAGGGGAGGGGGGACGGGGCCGGAAGTGAGGCTGTCATGTCGCGTCGCGGCACTGCTAATTGCTAAGGCCGATGCCGGCGCTGTGTGCATTGCGACGCACCTTTTGCAGTGTTGCCGCCACGACCACGCCCAGCCCTTGCCGCGCCGCCTCCTCTTTTCGACACAAAACCCCTCGGCTGCTTCCGCGCTTCCGCCAATCCGGTAGACAATTCCTTGGTGAGACTCCGTCGGAAAGTCACCCCGGCATCGAAGATAGCACAAAAAAGCAAAAAAAGGGGTAAAGAAAGGTAATTGGAGGTTGGGACGGAGAAGGAGGCTTAAAAAAACAGAAACCCGGCGCGTTCCAATCAAACTTTTTGATTACGCGACATCCACAAAAGGAGGCAGACGTATTGAGTGCAGCAGTGCAGCCACCGTATCACCGAGACGAAGCAGCGGACTGATTCTGAGTCGTCTTTGTCGCTCTGTCTCTCTCGTACCCTCGCCCATAAGTGCGAGGCTGGGAGAGTTTCGCTCTCACTCGCATGCCTAGCTGTGAAAACCGACAACCCTTTCTCGACTCTACTCGAAATTCCTGGCGAGAAAGAGGAAAATCACTGTCCCTTTTCCGCCGGTGTTGTTTCCGCGCGCATCTATCTTTCACGACAGCGGTTTACCGAACAAGCCCCGTGCTTGCCATCGTCTGTCGGGGCCATGGCCTTTCAAGGGGTAGGGGACGATCAAAATACGGGGGGGGGGGACCTGTCTGTTCATTCTTTTAGCCCCGAGAGATCTGTGGCCGCGTGTTTGGGTCCACAAATGCAATTAAGCTAGCCAGGGCAGGCCTGGCAGGTCGGGCCACGCAGGCCGGTCGCCTCCGGGAACGCGATGAGACGACGCCCCGTGTCACGACGCCGACGCACTAGTCGGCCTGCAGACTGATTCCGAGAGTCGCTGTGTCTCTCTCGCCCCTACACGGGACGCCTCATGAGTGGGAGAGAGAGGCAGAACGACTCTCCGTCTGCTGAGGGGGCTTCCTGCTGCCGTCATTCACCGCGGGGCTCTACCCACCGAGCGAGCCTTCCAGAAACCGGTGCACCAGCAGGCGGCCGTCGTTCACTGCGAAAAAAAAGGCCGGCGGCAGCTAGCGGGAGTCGAACTGCGAACCCCCCGGCGAGCGCGGCGATGACGGCGACAACGCTGTAAGGGACACGGCGCCGGCGTAGACATCGCGGCGGCCATGCTGCGCAACAACGCGTGCCTTTCATCTGATTGCCCGGCTGGACATTAATAAGGCACCACGACACGCTAATGATACACTCAGACGAATAATTTTTAAAAATGAAATATTTTGTTTTGCACAATGCATTTTGGTGTGGAGACGAGACAATTTCGAGGGAACTTAAAGGATGCCTTCATGACGCCCTTCCTGCGTCGAATTTTTTTAAGGTGTGAGTTACGCCGTCGTTCCGTTCCTGTACAATAGAATTGGCGGCTTACGACGGGCAGGTCCCAGAGGTCCTGGGGGTCCTGGCCAATGGCGCCCAGCACACCGTAAGGGGCTCGCCAATACGCTCACTATTCTTTTGTACTTACGCCTCGGCTGGGCTTCATCCGGCAAGGAGGAACACCCACCAAAAAAGGCACCCTGATAAAATAGGATGATTTATGCACCAGCTTCAGATTTGCAGCACGTTGCCGTACGGCCGACCCGACGGCAAGCGCTCTCGGCGCCCCCATAAGACACGAGACGCCTCGTATAACAGCAATAGCACTGTAATAATCCTTGTGCAACCCTGCGATGCCAGCCAGCAGGCCCAATCCGGGGCTTCTTTACAGCGCTCCCGTTTCACACTCCATGACTCCAGGTGCTGCGGCTCCACGGGACTCCAGCGCGTGCCGCGGCGTGGCCGGGCCGAGGGCTGGGCCCCCTGCGGGGCAGATGCCCTGCCTATCCCTATCCCCGCTGTACGGTGTAACGGTGTGGGCTGCACTCACTCGCGCATTGCGCAACGCCAACAGAGCGATGAAATGCAACGCACTGAGGTTTTTGTCCGCGCAGTTCATATTTTTATTTTTATTTTTCGCAGTGCCCCAGCGAACGATGATAATAATTACACACAGCCCCTAATGGCGGCGCGAACTACAGCCGGACGCAAAATAATTAATCATCCCACTCGTTGCCATTTGGGTTGCCATTTGGGCCTGGCGTGGCCATTCGGGCTGGCTGCGAACGAACAACGCGAAAGAAGCAGCCTTTTCGCTCAGTGGGCTAGAAGACCGGTGGATGTGGTCGAAATCCCGGACGCGTTTTGCGCTTCAGAGTCGCTAAATGGTACTCTTACTGAACGTATGACCCCACCAACGGATTGCTCTCCGGGCGAGAAATCCATTTGTGGTGTGACGCATTCGGTCCAAGTCTCATTGTGGAGCTCAAAACGCGTCTAGAATTTTCCTCCGGTCTTCGGGCCCGCTGTGCTTTGGAGAGATCGCCTCGCGTGCGACTCGACTCCCGCTTTTGGAAATCTTTCTTGCGGACGCTTGGCGCGGCCTGGCGGCGGTGTCCGAGGCCGGCGCGTATATCGGCCAACAGCACGCCGTTGAATGAGGCGGTGAGAGCGACGGCCGCGGGCTTCGGCCGGCCGGCACCGTCGGCACCGCCGGCACCGGGCAGGCGATGAAAACGAAAGGAAGGAGGGGCGTCACTGGGGCTCGCCGCACTGGCCGCGGCGCCGCGGCGGCCCAACGGGACCGGTTGTAGCATCAGCTGACGCCGAGCCGGCAGCCGGGGACCGGGCCGCCGCCACGCCGCCGCCGGGCAGCCCGCTAGCGGTACCACCGGCAACGCCCCGGCATCGCACGGAGCGCACAGCACGGAGTGCGGAGGCCTCGCCAGGAAGTCGGTACACTGCCGCGCGGCGCACCGACGCGTTTTAGACTAATCCGCGGCGACACTCATCTCAATTTAAATTTTAACGCGACGCCGGCGGCGCCTCCACCGTAAATTGTTTCCGACGGTTGGCGCGGCAGCGGCGGCGCGCGAGGCAAGCACTTTAATCAAACGTGAGTATTCGCCACTTCCGACGCGGCGCGGCTCGCTACTGCTGCGGGAAACGGGGAGGAAACAAATTGAAAAAACAAAAAAGTGACGCAAAACAAAGCCGCAACCTGTGGTGATTGCGCCTTTGATCTCGTTGTGTTATTTCCCAGGCTGCAGGGCTCTGCGCCGCTGCGGCGCCGCGCGAGTGGCAAAAGGCGAGAGGGGGGGGGGGCATGAATGAAAAAGGAGAGCCAACTCGTTCCGGGCAGCGAGCGAGGCGCGGACGAGCCTAGTGCGACAGTTCAGGGGGACTCTCACACATTAAATAAACAAAAAGTTGGTCCGGTCCGCTGTTCGGGGCTCTCTTGCTAAGTGAGGCTCCCGGCACCTGCAGACTGATTCCGAGAGCCGTTTTCGTCGCCCTGTCTCTCTCGCACCTAAACGGGACGCCCCACGGGCGCGAGGGAGACAGAGCGACGAAAATGACTCTCGGAATCAGTCTGCTGTCGCTCTGCCTGCGCAGCCGACGGCCGCGGAATCACCTCTGCTCGTCCACCGTCCTTTTCGCACGTATGTAGACCTACAACTATGCGACTGGGACGCTTGCGGAACCGGTCGATATCTTGCTTACTTCGATTGTAGGTACACGGCAAAAGCAACGTCCGGGTTTCCCTGGCGCACCCTGAAAAAACAGGGCATTTTTCCAGGGTGCGCCTGGGAAACCCGGACGTTGTTTTTGCCATGTACGTTTTCGGATAGTTGTGTGAGGGGTAACGTCCACGAGATTTTGCAAAACCTTAAGGCGAGCGCCTGCGCGGAGGCGCGGGGTAGGCAGCGCCAATGCGTCGGAGCGTCCGAGAAGACCGAGGTTGCCTACCCGGCAGGCGCCTGGACTCCGCGGGCGGCGCAAGGACGGACGGCGTCACTTTAAGAACGGACTGGGTCGATTTCTCTCTCTCCACCGCGCTGCGAGGAAACTAGGCTAAGGTATGGATGGCGGGGAACTGCAGCCCGGAGAGAGACCGAGATGACATCCTGTCTGCGGGACTGCAGGCGGACGGCATGCGGACGGGAGGTCGCGAGGACGGTCATCGGGGAGATCAGCGTTTGCGACGCCGTCCGGGAAACACCGCCACCGCGCGCTCCTCTGGGGGAAAGTGTCGAGATGGAGGTATGGATTGGGGGCGGCGGTTGGCAGAGCCTACTCTGCTGGCGCTGTTCGCTGCACCGGCTGATCCAGGGCCCGTTCTGCTCACCCTGCAATCAGAAGAGATAAAGCCTGTTAGCGCGCTCAAAGAACCGCAGCGCCGCAGTGTCCCTGCGCGGCACCACCCAGCAGGCTGATTCTGAGAGTCGGTTCCGTCCCTCTGTCTCTCTCGCACCCATACGGTACGCCACATGAGTGCGAGAGAGTGACATAAAGGAGTCTCGGAATCAGCCTGCAGGCCCGGAGGCCCCCGGGGCCGCAACAACAAAGCGGGTCATTCGTCCCGCCAGTGGCGCTAGGAGCGCTCAGCTGGGCATGTTTATCGTATTAGCGCGCTCGCGCAACACACACACGCACAGAGGCGAGCACACATCGACACGCGCACACAGGCGCACAATTTCAATCACGTTCTGTTCTCACGGCAATGCTATCGCTCTTCGACCCGCGACCGCTCGCACGCGGTCACACATACACACGCACACTTGACTCACACCGACGTCAGGGCGTACGAACGACCCCAACGGCACAAATGCCAGGCACGACAAAGGCAGAGGTGCCCCTACGAACGTGCGCACGCGCGAACACACACATTCACACATGAACTCACACATACGTGCTGTCTGCACGTGTCCTCTAACCCTTGCCGTCTTAAAACTACTTCTGTTTTTCTCAGTCGTCGAGATTTGAACCTGCAGGTGACTTGTTGGGCCACTCCTGTCGCTAGATCGGTTCGTCGCTCTGTCTCTCCCGCACCCTTCCAGAGAGCCCCATTAGTGCGAGAGAGACAGAAACGACTCTTCTGAATCACTCGGCAGAGCCTGCCTCGGAAACTGCGTGCGCTGATAACCGGCGAGCCGGCCAAGAGCAGCGCGCGTGTCTCGGAGCCAAAAAAAGCCTGCAATGGCGCGCCTGCGCACCAATCGATTTCTCCCATCGAGCTATCGAAGCGCCATGCAGCCTCCGTCGCCGCGGACTTTCTACCCGGTCTGTACAACGTGTGTGCTTTTCGAAAAACAGTTCCGATGATGCCTTAATGGGTGGCCGTGAGTGTGTGTGCGTGTAAGTGGCGAAAGCTTTTTTCGTGCGGCTGCGCTGACGTGGTGCTGGAGGGCGTCTAATTGAATCCCCCTGCGAACGCCTGGCTCGGCAACCCACGCGCCGCTTTGAGCTTCAAGCGTCGAAAGCCCGCCGAGCGAGCCCAGCCCAGCGAGCGGCACTCGGCCGTCAGGGCCTTCTTCGCGTCGCTTGGCTCTCGACGCAGGCTGTGCAGCATGGCGAAGCATGGCGCAGCGCGACTGTCGCGGCGGGCCCCTTGAAGGGAGCGGTCCCCTTGACCTGGCTCGCCGCGCCACGTCTCGTGCGCGCATTCACGACCGGCCATACGCAGCGGAGCACACCAGACTGAGAGTCGTTTTCGTCGCTCTGTCTCCCGCGCACTCATGGGGCGGCCCTCATGGGTGGGAGAGAGACAGAACTAGCCTGCAGCGCAGCCACGCCGTGACTGGCCGAAAGTAAAAATTGAGTAAGGACAAGAACACGGCGCGCGTGTGTGCTCAATGCTCATTGCCGCTATCCACTGTGAGTGCTCACTTACTCTCTCACACACACGCACGCATCTACTGACTCTCTCACTCGCATACACGCAGACACAATCACATGTAGAACAGCCCGTGCGTCTTGGATGAGGATTACACGTGTAAATTGCACCTCGCGGAGGCCGTACGGGATTATCCTGGCGGAGCGACGAACAGACGGACAGACAGACAGACAGACAGACAGACCGAGTCACCGCGGTCGCGCACGTGGATTCCAGAGCCGTGTACACTATGGCGTTTTCCGTAGATCGTGTCTCTTCGCCCCCCGCTGCGGGCGGCTAGGGGCTCGCGCAGGGCGGGGCGTGGCGGGGTGCGTCTGAAGGCAACCAGGAACGGTCCGACACCCCGGCCGCCATCCTTCAAGTGTCATGACTCTAACCGCGCCGCCGCACCGGTGTACCGACGGTGTACTGCCCATTGTTCTTGCAACCGGATTAATCATACCTTATTTGCCCGCGGTGCGTTACGCTGTTAGAGAGTGCGTCCGCGAGGTGGCGCTCACCGCCGCCAGGATGTACGCCCGCGGGGAAGACAGTTTGAACCGCGGATTGGTTTGGCGTGATTGGCAGAGCTGCAAATCACCTTGCCGACGGCTTCGAGGGCCTCAAGTGCGCAGGCTCGCGTTCGCTTGCATTCACCGGCTGCCACTGATTTGGCTGCGGCGTCGAGGGTCTGGGAGAGAACGAAACCGAACCCGGCGCCCGAGAAGAGCCCCGTCAACCACGACCACGAGTCACCCGCCGCCGCCTGACCAATCGAACCCCTGAAAAGAATTGATTTCCTGGAGCCGACGGAAAAGCCCTCGATTTCATCGAAGAAAATTGCCGTTTTGTTACAAGAATGGTCCAAGACTCTCTGACGGACGCCGCGGGCTCTACCAGCCTCACAATCAACTAGCCCTTCTCTCTCTCGCACGCACACGCGGACGGACACAAAAGCAACACGAGCGGCCTTCCACGGTGGCGGCGGCGACGCCAGCGCAGTAAAATGTATCGGTTTCAGGACAAGTCCCCCGTCCCGTCCCTCCGCTCGGGGGAGCCGAGGGAACGTGTGGCCGTGGCGGGGCCCAAACCATGATTAATCAACCTCTGAAGCCTTCAGTGCGCCACCGCCGCCACCGCGCGGCCGGCCGCCAGCGGGGACGTCGTGTCGCTGTCTTGTGTCACCGCGCGCGGCGAGGCTCGGCGAAGCACGGCACGGCGAGGCGTCCCCGCCGCGCGCCGCTCCCCGCGTTCCTGCACTGTTATCGGGAAGGGCTGTCAATACACCGTGATAACTTTCTGATGAAAAATGACAAGAAAAATGAATTCCGTCCCCAGAATAATTGCGATGAAGAATGCGCGCCGACGGCGGACAAGGGCGGAGCGACGCGGCCGACGGCGGCCCGTCGATAAGGGCAGAACTGCGGAGCGATTCGCGCAGCGCTGCGTCGCTCTGTCTCTGTCGCTCCCCGACGGGACGCCCGAGAGAGCGAGAGAGACAGAGCGACGACATGCCGGTTCGTGGAGCGGATTGGGCGGTGGCCCGGCGGTCGTTTTGTTTCGGCTGTCCTCGGCGAAGGGCGATCAGATAGTCCTGGGAACGGCAATCCGCGTGGCCACCGTCCCGGTCTCTGTCGCTGTCGCATGGCCATTCAACGGACAGGCTTCTGCAGCCCGCCCCACCCCACCCCACCCCGCCCGGCTCTAGGAGGCCCTGCTGCCGGACAGGCTCAGCCACGCCGACCTGTCATCACGGCGTGCATATCCCGCCAACTGGAGAGGGGGTCGCGCTGGGTGGAGCCATGGTGGAGCCGTGATGATATCGACAACAATGGGGCCTGTCAGCCTTGCTGCCCCCCCCCTCTTCCCTGTTCAGTCATAAAGCCCGTCTGGCCGTGGGTGGCACGGTGGCATCGCAGGGGCAGAGTGGTGACTCCTTCTGCCGTCCGCCGCGCCGCCGCCCGGTGGACGCCTGCACGCCCCGCGCGCCCTGGAGGCAGCGTCTCTCTCGCACTCATGGGGCTGCGGACTAGGGGTGCGAGGGAGACAGCCTGCTGGACGCCCTGGACGCCGGCCAACGGATGCTGTTCACATTCTCGCAGGGCAGCGCCGGCAGCGCGGACTTGCGCGCAGGTTTTGGGGTTCGGTGGCACTGCACTTCGAGGCACTGCCCCGTCGATGTCTCGATCTCGATAAATCAGCCCGGCCTGCTGTCGAGATGACTGGCGCTTACCTCGCTGACGGACCATGTGTACAATATGGAAGGCAAGGGCTGCTGGGGCTGCTGGGCAGAGGCGAGAGGAAATCGACGAGGCGGAACTCCCGCACAAGCTGCCAGCCTCGCTCGCACACACACACAGACACACACCACACACACACACACACACACACAGGCAGGAATCGAGCAGTCCCTTCCCGAGCCAAGCCGGGCGGGGCGGTGGCAGGGCGACACCGACGCAACACGCACACACACTCATCACATCAAGGTGAGCCGTCGGCACGCGCGGCGGGCTTTGTCGAGTCACCCGGCCACAACCCTCACTACACTCACTGTACAGCCGTACCGTACCCCGTGCCAGGCTTCATCCCGGCGAACGGGGAGCAGCTCGCACGCACACTAGCGCATCCCGCGCACACCCACGCACACGCACGGCCCCGCACCACACACACACAAGCACGCAGAAGCGCGGTGGAGTGACCTCTCCAACGAGCGGGGGGGTCATCGTGGTGAACCTCCGCGCGCAATCCGCAGCAGGCCGATTCCGTGCGAGAGAGAGAGAGAGAGAGAGAGAGAGAGAGAGACCTCCCCCGCGGCCGTAAGGCCCCTCGAGGCTCTCCTCTGCGAACGAGGCTCTCCTCTCTCTCCACCGACAGTGGCGCGGCAGTTTGGCCTACTCGTGGCGCTCGCGGCGTACTTGACCTTCCGCGGCACCGCGGCCGTAAACGAGAGCCCTTGCTTTAACGCCGCGGCCCGACAGCGGCGTGGCGCGGCGTGGCGCGTAGTGCGTGATGGGTAATCACAACACAAACACGCGCCCGGCCCCGCCCCGCTCACCATCCACCCATTCTTCGTACACTGTGGTACGAATTTGTGGAAACGCCCCAAACCATCAGTTTAAGTAACGTCGACTAGGGTACGTAGTTTTTAAAGTAATCATCGTCACAGTAAAGGAAAGCAACTCAATTCAAAGTCCATTCGCTTGCTTAAACATTTTCACGGTGAGGGGAAAAGTGTGCTTCATTTCACAAAGATTACCAGCTCTGGCAAAATAATACAAGTAAAGACAGAAACAGGAAATAATTCACTTTGACTACTTTTCAGTTCACGCTCATTAAACTCACATCGGGCGGTCGAAGTCAGCGCGAAAAATAAAGGTCCAACTACACTGGGCGTGGGCGGACGGCTGGCTTTCCAAGGGCTCGGCCACGCCAGTCTGGCGCGGCTTGTCGCTCTGTCTCCCTCGCACCCTTGTGGAGAGCCCTGTGAGTGCGACAGAGACAGAGCGACCGGGAATGCGCACGACAACAACACGACGAGGAAGTGGTCCAGGCCAGGTGGCCGTGAGTGTCATTGGCGGAGCATTAATTATTTCGGAAAAAGCGGTACGACGAACGGCACCCGCCTCGGGGCGGCTGGGGCGGCGCGGCCGGTCGGAAGCGTGCAGCGCGCAGGGCGCCGCCAGCCGCCGGCCGCGACTTTCGGCCCCGTAGGGCGCAGGGCGAGCGCAGGGCGGTGGAGGCCGCCCGGTCGGCAGGTCGGCCGGCGAGCAACGCCCCAACTACTGGAGCAGCCCTGCGCAGTTAGGGCGCTTTCTTCGGGCCAGGTCGGGATTATCTACCACCCGGCGGGCCGCGGGGAGGCTCACTAAATAACGGTGTGACGTGCAGCGCCCCCGGCGTCACGCGGCGCGCCGCGGAACCGTGTGCATTCCTCTGTTGTTTACAGTGCCGCCAAAGTGCGCGAAAACGTTATTTTGGTTTTGCTTCCCTTTTTTGGAGGACCCCGCGGGGTCGCAAGGCACGAGTGTCTGTTTGACCAACAGTGGGCGGGCAGGGCGGGCAGCGGGCACACACAGTTGTGACAATCGGGGGAAAGGTTGCCGTCGAAACGGAGCGTTCTCGGCGACGAGCCCAGCGCAACGAACTGCCGGCAAACACTGGCGCGGGGCGGATGGCGGATTTCAGCAAATGTGACCCTCGCCGTCATGGAGGCGCCGCCGCGCGCCGCCGGCCCGGCAGAGCGTATCAGATCCAACCGAGGGGAAGGGGCGGGACGGGAGTTTGCACGAGGCGGCGCGAAACGAAGGCCGAGAGCGCCGAGAGCCAGGCCGGGTTCCCCTCCAGGGGGTGGTGGAGGAGCCTAGCCGCCTGCTTGAAATACAGTGACAGGGTTGTCAACCGTCTCACTATCTCAAACACGCACGCCCTGTGTCTCTCCGCGGCCCCCGCACGCAGAGCGGCGCAGAGCGGCAGAGCAGACTGACTGACACTGGCCGGAAAAACGGCGCCGCTGTGCCGCCTTCGTGGAGTGGGGCCAGCACTGGGCCAGTCGTCGTCCTTCGTCGATCCGCTTTGACAGTGGCCTTGGGGGCCGGGCGAGGCTGCGGGGCCAGGGCCGGGTCGGACATGGGGCAACGCCAGGCTACGCCAGGCCCTCTAAGCCCCGAGCACCACGCTCGCCAAGCCGCCTTCCCTTCCCCGGACCAGCCAATTCACAGCCTAATACGCGCCGCGCCGCCATGGTCCACCTGGCGGTAATCGCAAGCCTCCAGCAGACCGATTCGGACAGTCGCTTTCGTCGCTCTGTCTCTCTCGCACTCACGAAGCGTTGCGAATGGGCGCGGGAGAGACAGAGCGTCGAAAAAGACTCTCGGAATCAGTCTGCAGGACGGCGAGGCGATGCGAGGCGGTCTCGGACCACGCCTTCCGAAACGCAGCCAACGCAGCGCGGGCCGCCGGTTCAAGGTCGGGACCTTTACGACGTCGGCCTGCCTTGTCTGGCGGTGGCCGCGCCGCTGTCCGCCTGGACCACCGAGACACCCTCCCCGTCGAAGCCACCCCCGCTCTGGCCGTGGTGGCCGTCATGACCCTGCGTCGCCACCTGTGGCGGTGCGGTCTGCCCGAGCACGCCGCCGGCGGCCCGCCGTCCGCAGCCTTCGCCCTTTGGCACTCGGTGAGGTGGGCTGGGCGCGCTGGGCACCGAGTTTCACAAGCCGTGGGCGTGAGTCGATAGCACCACCCCGCCGCGCCCCGCCACGGCACGCCACCGCCTGCTATCTGCGGAGTCCCGCGCGGCTGCGGCGCTGCGATGCTGCACAACCCCAAGTGAACCTCCATTGTGCAAGTTGGGCACCGGTGCCTCGTCCTGCTTCGTCCTGCGAGATCACTGCCGGCGAAAGGGAGCAGGCGGGCAAACATGTGGCGAGGAGGGGAGGGGGAACCGCAAGCCGAGGCACTGTCGTATCTTTTTCCAGGAATGTTTTTTATTCCAGGCCTATTTCGTTGCGTGTTCGACTGCCGCTGCGCCGCGCTGCGCCCGACTGATGGAGTCAGTGTACCACCCGCGCGCGGACCCTGCCACTGCGAAACAACAACTCCACTACCATCATCACGGCGGTGCGATTATCATAAGCGCCGCCCTCTGATTCCCTTGCAGCCTTCCAGCGTCGCCGCGGACTCTTAATCTTTGGCAATGCTGATTGCGCTGCGCCGCGATCCACTGCCATACCGCACCGTGTGGACATGACCGCGCCGTGCCGCGCCGTGCTCAAAGGGCACTCGTGTGACACGGCGTGGCGCGGCACGCCAGAGACACGTGCACGTGTGTGGCGGCGAGGCGCGCTTGTTGTTTCGTTTCTTTCTCGTGTATCTGGGGCGAGGCAGGCGCTGCCACGACGACCTGTTGACGCGTGCCCTAACGTCTCTGTATCCTCAAAAAAAAATCTTTTATTACGAAGATAATGTTCAAAAGGAATTTAAAATAACAACACTAATCTGCCTAGGTTCGTTTCCTCAACTTCAGGCACTTCGTGTAACTTAATTTGACGCCGCGGACACCGAAGCCTTGCGTCTCTCTGTAACGCTGGCTGTGCTGGGGGCGCCGAACAGAGCCCGGGCCTAATAAGCCTAAACTCGGCGTGATTGGGCAGCTGGGAGTGGGCCTCGTGGCGGCAAAGGGTGTCTCTCTCTCTCTCTCTCTCTCTCTCTCTCTCTCTCTCTCTCTCTCTCTCTCTCTCTCTCTCTCTCTCTCTCTCTCTCTCTCTCTCTCTCTCCCGCCCACGCCTCTGTAACTGGCAGCCACTGCTCACTCAGCCACTGCGAGGGCCTGGGCCGACTGGGCGCCCACCAATCGGATTTATAGCAATCGTGTTGAGCCGTCCGTGTGGGCGACGCTGTAACCCACTGGCAAAGTAAAAGCCCGGCTGCCCGCGCAACAATTGAAGTGCCGCATTAGCCCGGCGCTACTCGCCCTCCCCCCCCCCTTTTCTTTTTTTCCTCCTCCCAGTTTTTCCTGCGCCATTGACCGGGCCGTTGGCGCGGTGCATTGGGCGTGGGCGGGGCGGTCAGACGAATATTATTGTGCTAAAAGCTTGTAGGGCGGCTATTTACGGCACGCCCCACCACGCCACGCCACGCCACGCCACGCCCCGCCACGCCCCAATGGGGACCAGAGGGCATTAGCAATAAGCAATACTAATTGCATCGCGGGGCCCTCTCGAAAACGCTGGCCCTGCCGCCCCGCCCCGGCCGAGTGCTCCCCCAGTCCGTTAATGCTCGCTTGTTTGGGGCGGGGGTTGTTTTTCCGCGTTGACCGCGCGTCCCGCGAGGGCTGCAGCAGCGTTTCCCGCACTTCATCGTGTACCGAGTACGCCCTTCTCCGACTGCTCGCGGGGCCTGCGGGGCGGCCGGCGAGGGCGAGAGAGACAGAGCATCTCCGCGTGGGTTTTGCTCCGAAGTGAGGCACGGCGGATAAATCCTCGGCATGTTATTTTATGCGGCCGTGCCACTCGTTAACGTCGACAGTCGTTGCAGTGTGGGGCTTCGCCGGGCCTCGCATTGTTCGCCTGCTCCCCATGCCCGCCATGCCGCAGTTAAACTTTAGCCGTGTGGGTTGCGCAAGGCAGACGAGACGAACCGGGTTTTCTGGTAGCAGCACTGGTAGTGCGAGAGTGCGAGGCGACACACGGAGCAGCCCAGCGACAACGAGCGCAAGAAAAGGAAAAACCCCGCGGCACTAAATTCCGCCAGGAATTGTTACGCGCGGTGACACGACGGCCCGACGCGCCAGGCATGTGCGGGCCAAAGGGCACGGCCGTCGCGGCGACCTGGGTTCGACTCCCGCCGCCGCCGGATTTTTTCGTGCCTTTGCTTTTCCATCCACGCGGCTGTTTATTCGCACTTCGCCACACCACCACGCTTACGAATGATTCCCGGCCGCGTGAAGGAAATTGGGAGGTTGGCGTGAGTGGCGCGGTGAATTTCTCATCGCCGGGCGTTGCCGCTTCGCGCACGCCACGGCGGGGCTGCGTGCGAACGCGCGCTTTTCCTCCGTCCCTCCGTTCCCCGCTGGCGGACGCGGGGGCGTCGCGGAGGCATCCCTGTGTGCAGCTCTGCCGCTCGGCGCATTGTGAAGTGCAGTTGGTGCATCCTGCTGGCTGTGCTGTGCAGGCCTGTGGCGTGCCGGGGCTGCGAACGACCAGACCCGGGTGCAGGGGAGGGGAGGGGACTGCCAGCAGCAGCCTCTGCTACAGTGGTACAGCCCGCCAGTTCCAGACATTGAGCAAGCTTCACGTCGCTTCTGAATCCTTGCTTTTTCTCTGGCACTCATCTTCCAAGACGCTCTCCTTGCTGCCTCGGTACCCCCTCCCCCTCCGCAAGTTTCCCTACGCCACTGTCTCCCTTCGCATCAGGCACCCCGTTCCTCCCCTGCGGGCCGGCCCCGAACAGTCGCTCTGTCTCTCTCGCACCCCTTCGTCCTAGCCCTGGAGTGCGAGAGAGAGCGACGAAAGCACTGTTGTTCGGATTCGGCCTGCAGGCGGGGCGCTGCCGCCGTCGCCAATAAAACTGGAGACTTAATTGAGGCCCCACTGGGGGTAGTGCCCCACTGGGGCTCAGCGGGGCGGCGCCCCGACGGGCCACTGCGGCCCGGGGATTAAAGGGTGCAAAAAGGGGCGCAAAAACTACCGCCCTTTTCATTTGCGGAGCTATTTTAACGGTGGCGCACCCAGCAACAGACTACACTTGTCTCCCCGGAGGCACAGGCCACCTACAGCACGGAATTACTGCGTGTGCGAGTGTGTGTGTGTGTGCGTGTGCGCTCTAGACGTGGGACCCTTAGATGCGCCCCATACAAATCAGCCCTATTACTGCAAGGCAACCTTCTGCTGCTGGGAGAGAGGGGGCGGGAGGGAGAAGGGAACGAGAATGCACAGACGTAAGCTACTCGGCCGTGTTTGATGCTTCTCGGGGCCCCGCCCGGGCGGGTCCCTCCAGCTGGGGGCGATGTGGATTGAAACGAAGCTACCAACTCAGGGCTGCTCGTACGCTTCCGACCGCTCCTGCACCGCCCCTGTGCCCCTGTTCCGTGGCGCTCGGCCCGAGGCGCCCGAGGTTCGGGGCCCGGAAGGCAGAAGCACACCGGTTTGCTTCTTTCATGCCCGCCCCAAAAAAATTAAATCTTTGTAAAGAAAAAATATTTTTGTGTTTTCTGTAACTGTAAACAGGATTTGGAATCAAACCAGGACCTTTCAGGAAAATGAAACCACTTGGTTTGAAGGTCCTTTGTTCCTCCAGCTGATTGCGAGACGTGCCTCGGATTCAAAGAGCAAGGCGGTGGGTGCAGTACACTGTAATCTCCGGGTGCGCGAACCGCTAGCGGAGCCCCGCGCGACGATTGTTCCAAGAGATGTCAAATCACGGTGGCGCCGGGATATTGCTTTGTTGGGCTCAGCCCCTTCCCCCGCCCCCTCGTCTCTGTTTGTAGAGAGTGCGGAGGGACAGAGACAGAGAGATAGAAAAAGAGAAAAACATCCCCTCCCCTCGGCGGCACGGCGGCGGCTGTGTGGTGTGTGCTTGAGTGAGTGGTTGTGAGACTCGCTTGAAGCGATTTGCCAATCGCATGAAAGTGATTCCCGGACGTGAGGCTAGGCAAGACACGCACGGAGTTCGCCACGGGCCCCGGCGCGGAGGGTGCCCCTCACGGCACCCCTCATGTCCCCCTCATGTCCCCCTTCATGGCACCCCTCATGCCACCCTCACGCCACCCCTCATGCCACCCCGCCCAAGGACAAACACTGCCGCGCACTCACGTGACAAAAAAGGGATCTGCCTTTGTGGATGGGATCTGTGTGTGCCCTGCTGGGAACACTCCCAGGCCACAAAGGCCCTTTTGGGGTTTTTCACAGTCGCTGGCGAGGCAGGTGCTGACCATAAAATTCAGCAGCAATCCCTTGGAAGTGCTGCAAATTGTGGCGGGGCTTGCTGTACCAGCAGAGCGTAGCGTGAAGCCCGCGTCCTGGAGCACGACGAGTGTGTCCTCTGGAGTCCTGCCGCGTGCAATCCATTCCACCTGGAACGGATAGTTCTCCTGGGAAAGAAAATCGGAGTCGCTGGACAATAAATCGGTAGCTAGCCTCCAGCATCCAGGCGCGCTCGGACACGCACACACACACACACACACACACACACATGCAGGATCGCGAGCACGCACGCACACAGACGCGCGCGCGTCAGAACTATGAGAGGCCTTTAGCGTTTCCCGCACGTACGGCTGCCTTAACCAGTGTACCAGTGTTCCGCCACATGTAATCCCATCCACGCGACCTCCACGGAAACAGAGTGAAGGGACAGAACGGGGGCAAAATCGGCGAGAGAGAGAGAGAGAGAGAGAGAGAGAGCGTGAGTCGGAGAAGGAATGTACGCGACCTGCCCGCTTCCCGCCTTTCTTGGGTGAGTGCGTGGCGCGCGGCGGCGGGGTCAGCCGCATTGAAGGACTCGTCAAAATTACGGTCAGATCGGAAAGGATAAGCGGATGCTGGGAGAGAGAGAGAGGAGGGGGGGGTGATATATCCGACTGACATGTCCGAGTCGAATCGAAGGAAAGGTCTTTTCGGGGCGGGGCCAGGCGATGCCAGGCGGGGCCGCAGGGGGACGCCCGCCGCGCCGGGCTGAATCACTCAGCTTACCTCTCGCCGCGTTTCCCGATACCTCCCCCCCCCCCTCTCCACCGACTGGGGGTCAATTGTGGTTGCGTGCGGCGAGGGTCACTCCGTCCTGCCCTGCAGACTGATTCAGAGAGCAGCTCTTGTCGCGCTGTCTCTCTCACGCTCATGGAGCGAGCCGTGTAGGTGCGAGAGAGACGGCGACGAAAGCGACTCTCGGATTCAGTCTGCTGCTCGCTCTCGTGCCGGACGTCGCCTCGGTATTAATCACTGGAGCGAGCGAGAGGCGAGAGAGAGGGAAAGGGACGGACGTATTCATCGACACCTTTTCAATCGACAAGTAACGGAACGAACGCGCGATGAGAAAAAAGAAGTTAAACGCGACCAAACGCGACGTCGTTTCCAAGTCGATTTTTTTCTCGCTGCGGCGGATGCGGTCGTGACTGATGGTGGAATGATGATTGGGGTGGAAAATAAAATGGAAAGGCAGAGCAGGGCAATAAGTAGTGTGTGAGGGAGCCCTGTCATCGCGCTGCTGAAAAAAAAGAGAGAAAGAAAAAAACAAATGCAGCAGAGGACTATTCGTGGCGGGATTTGGGATGACTGATTGTTACGGTATAATTCCGGTTCAGACCCTCCACCACCCGCCAACCTATCCATGCAGTCAAAAAAGAGGGAGGGAAACATTACAAAGAGCCTTCCGCAGCGAGCGTGCTGAAAGCGTAAAAAAAATGGCTACGAATGACAGGAAGCCAAACAAATTCTCATACACACATTTCATATCCCCCTTCCTTTTACTTGGTATTGACTATCACGGACCGGGTACGGCGGGGGGAGGGGGGGGATAAAGGAGAGAAACGCCTATCTATCAAAAAAGTCTATTTCTTCTCACACACACACACATAGCTACTCAAAGCGCAGGATTTTGGTAAATTATTTATTTTCGATAGCCGATGTCACCGGCATCATTGTGCACGTGCGTATCCCCCTCCCCCCTCCCTTACCCCTTGCCACGTAGACTGTCACGCGGGTCTCTTTGCCGCGCCAAATACTGCCATGGTATTGTGACGTGGATGCTACCCCCCCCCCCAAACCGGGCGCGCACTGCTGGTACAATACTCCACCCCTGGCCTGGGCCTGGCCTGCCATTGTACACAAACAGCCTCCCCATCAAATCCGCCCCCTCGGCGTCCTCTAATCGGATTCAGACAGACGTCAAGGGGAGGCCGCGCGCGCCGCGTGGCGTGTGGCACGGTTGGCACCGCCAGCCCGCGCCAGCCAAACAACTATAATACGGCAGCGGTGTGTTCGGGTTTGGCCGGCAAGGCAGAAATTTCATCGCAGAGTGTCATTTCCCTGGTTCGGCGTGCGAACGCCCACTGGGCTGCCACTGTCGCAAGCAGGGCCAGCGCGCGTACCGCCACCGAGCAGTACTAGCAGTCTTAGTGGTACCGGATGCGGCTCAGACAGCGGGGCACTGCACTGCGCACCAACCACTCTGACGTGCGCGCAGCTCGCCGACTCCCCTGGTCTGGTCGGTCTTCTTTTCGCCGCCTGTCTTTATTTTGACCAGCAGAAGCTTTTCGGCGCGGCCGTTTTGTTGTCGATTTTTGCTCCGTTGTGTTTCGTCACTGGCGGCTGGCGTTTCATCACGAGCACATGCCTGCTGCTGATGCCGCGCTGCCGATGAGCTCTGGTTGTCGCGCCACGCCCCCGCGCGGGGCCCGCCCCGCCCCGCTCCGCCCGCTCCACCGCACAGCCGAACAAAGCAGATGAGCCCGTTCCCAGCCACCCGCTGCGGGGCCCGGCTGGGGGTCTCCGCCACGCCCGGCCACGCCGCGGCCCTTGGGCTGACCTTTCTGCACCTCCCCGTCAAGGACCGCAAGGCCGCGCGGACTCTGCTCTGTTTACGCAGCCAGCCGGGCGGCCAGCCGCCGCGGGCGTTCGTCGTGGCGACACGCGCTTCGCAATGTTTTCGCACGCCACTGTATGTGCGGTGCGGGCGCAGTCGCCAAACAAGGCGGCCCGCGCACCGCGGCGCACCGCGGCGGTGCCGCACAGAGAACAAGGCCCTGCCGCGGAGTGCGCGCGCCCTCACACACACGCTCACTCTCTCACACGCTCACACGCGCGCTCCCCGCCCTGCTGAGGCTCGAGGCGCTGCCGACGACGTGCGGGGGCGGAGCACGGCGGCGAGGGGCTCAGGGCGGCGCAGCCGGGCCGGGCCGGGCCGGGCCGACGAGCTATTGCGGTTGTGACCTACTCAGGGCTTGAACGCACTGGAAACCTCATCAAATAAAAGAGCGACGCCGAGGCTCTTTTGTGGACAGTGTGCCGTTTGTGGTGGCGCGCTGCACGCTGCACGCACTCGCTGCGACGCCCACCGCCTCGCCGCACTCCGCCAGCTCCGCCGCGACAAATTGCACGTGTCGAGACGGGCCAAAGCGGCGGCCGGCCCGGCCAGCCCGGCACGCGCTCGCTCCGTCTCTCTCGCACTCGTGGGCCGGTCCGCAGGGGTGCGAGAGAGACAGAGCGCGGAATACGGCGCTGCGGGTGGTGATGCATGATGGTGACGGATTGATTTTTCACCATTGCCACCCCGCTGCGGGCTCGCGATGATGATTGCCCGTGGGACTGCCGAGCGGCTCAGAAGGGTAGGGTCTGTCTCTCTTGCGCTCATGGGGCGTCCCGTATAGGTGCGAGAGAGACAGAGCGGCAAACCGATCTTCTAAATCGCTCGGCTGGTGGCCGCGGCGCGCCTCGGGCGGCTCCTCTCAGGGGCACCGCGGCCACGCGGCCCGCGCACCGCGGCCACGGCCAGTGAAAGGGTTGCGGTGGCGGAGCGCCGCGCAGCCGCGCAGCCGAGCACCGCCAGTTAGAGGCTGACAGTCTGGCCCGACCCGTATCTCAATTGTGTGCAGCATATGGTGTGGACACACTGCTAGAGTGTGAGTGTGAAAGCCCAGTTTTCCTCTCTCTTTAACGTTCCCGTGCTGTCACTCCACTCGGTTTGTGGGCCACTCAAAGGACTTGACGCTGGCCGCGACGATGCGATCCCGGCCTCAGCATCCTGCTAGCTGCACGTCAAAAACGGTTCCTGGTTTCCCCAGGTAGCCTTCGGTGAAACCATTGGCGATTTCAAAGAAGTTCCCGGGCCACTACGGTGTTTTACTGCCCCCACACTGATACAGAGTTTGCCAATTGCGAGTCCTGTCACTGTGCGGCGTGGCAGCGAAACGTTTGCGCCGCCGGCGATGCAACTTTGTGTGTGCCCTACGAGCGGGAGCGTCAATGTGAGTGTGCGTGTGTGTGTGTGTGCGCGCGCGTCTGTCTGTGATTGCGAGAATCTATCATTGTTGGATCGCCCGGCCGCGCGCAGTACGCAGCACGCAGTACGCTGCGCGGGCCATAAAAGTCGACGCCTTGTCAAATACCTCGATCGCCTGCCGCGGGGTGGCCGCGCGCCTGCGCTGCAGGTGGCGTCCGCGCACTGCCTGCTCGACGGGACGGCCTGGCCGCCAGGCGCCCTGACGCCTGCAGCGTAGGCAGTCCCGCCGCACTCGCCTGCTCGACGGGACGGCCTGGCCGCCAGGCGCCCTGACGCCTGCAGCGTAGGCAGTCCCGCCGCACTCGCCTGCTCGACGGGACGGCCTGGCCGCCAGGCGCCCTGACGCCTGCAGCGTGGGCAGTCCCGCCGCACTCGCCTGCTCGACGGGACGCCCTGGCCGCCAGGCGCTCGCGGCCACCGCCACGTTAACCTCGCCGCCGTTGCCACCGCCGTGCCCTGCCGTGCAGACTGGATGTTATCGGGCGGCCTGACATTTGGGCGTCCGACTGGTTCGACGCGGCGCATCCTCTTTGTCACGTGTTGCCCGGGGCGGCGCGCTGGCGTCGTCGTGAGCCCCGCTTGCCTCACCGGCAGCGAGTCGTGCCGTGCCGCGGAGCGCCAAGCGCGCCCAGCGCGAGCAGCCAGGGAAATTCGCGAGCAAGGCCGAGTGCGGAAAATCGAGCGGCGGGGCGGGTCAGCGAGTCGGTCACGAGGCCGCCGTCGTCGGCCTGCCGGCGACCTTAGGCGGTGACGGTGTTGACGTCGTCGTCCCCGCGCCGTGGTGGTGGCCGTCGACAGGTGGCAGCGCATCGCTGCATCGCCGCGCATCGCGTGCTGCTCGCGCCTTGCGCCACGGCGGCCGCCGCGTCTGCTGCACGCTGCGCTGCGTTCCGCCAATGCCCGCCGCGCCCGCCGGGCCGGGCCATCGGCCGGGCCCTTGGCCGGGCCGCCAAGAATGGGGTGTTTGCCCACGAGCCGCTGCGTGCGTGCGCGTTTCGGCGCCGCTTACTTTTCCCCGGCGCTGCTACTCACCCGCCCGTCCGTCCGCAGTACACAATCGCAAACTTCCTTGCCAATCTGTGAAGGAACTCTTTTTCCGCCACGGCTGAGCCGGGCAAGGAAGGTCCAGGGAAGGCCCTTTTGGACTGACCCTGCCTTACAATCGCTTGGGCAGGAAGACAAGCGGACTGATGCGTCCCCGGTGACAACAAGATGGCCCGATTGTTGCGTTTCGCTTCGTGTTGGGCAGCTGCCTCGCTATCTCACTGAAAGTCTCCTTACTTTGCGGTTCAAACCTACTTTGAAATTCTCTGAAAGGGTCTCCACGACCTGCTGGCGGCGCCTCCAGCACGCTGTAAGTGAGTGGTCCACGCCGAGCCGCTGCCCAGCACGTCTGTCCCACGCCAGGGGGCGTGTGGTCAATGTCGCCGATGCCCCGATGCATATGTCACGCGCCTGATACGGTCTGCCGGCCGGGCAGTCCCTTGCCTGGCCTAGCCGCGCCGCCTCGGTAAAGATGTCGGTCGCACATGTCGCGGTGCGTGGCCTGCGGCTGGCTGGCTTTGCCTGCGGCTGGCTGGCTCGGGTGAAGGGCGTCACCGCCACGGCCCCAGCCACGGCCCCAGCCACGGCCCCGGCGGACGTGGACTCGGATTCGACACGCTCCACGCTCACGCCCCGACCGAGGCGCGCCAATGAACGCCGATCTGCCTATAATCACCGCGCGCGTTATTTGCACGCTCAGAATGTCAAGAAGACGGACTTTGAGGCGGCCTTGCTGATAACTGCGGCGCGCCCTGCCCTTTCCAGTCGACAGTGTTGTTGTTGCTGCTGTTCCAGCGGGCCTTTTGTTGTTGTTGTTGGCGCGATTGAAAGGGAAAGGAACGTTAATTGACCGCCGTGGTTCGAACGTCGCGCCATATCGAGACAAGCAGACCACCGCCACCCTCGCGCCGCCCGCACCGCCCTGTAGACAAACGGCTCGTGCGCGACTGTACAGTGTACAGTGCACACACGGCGGCCTTTCACCCGCCAACCGAGTCCGTCATATAAATCGCCGATTTTGCTGTCTGCTGTCCGCTTCGGGTCGCGGCGGGGGTTGGTTCGCTGTGCCGGCTGGGGGCGCAGGCGGCTGCCGGCGACTGCAGGCGACGCGTGCACTGTTGGCAGAGCAAACCGGTCGCTATTCGCAGTGTGACGGCAGTTGGCAGCCGGGCGCGAAAATACACGGCAATAACGCGCTGTGCCACTTCATACATCACACGCATCCGGCCGGCAGGCCAACGGACGGACAGACAGACAGGACAGACAGACAGACAGACAGACGGACGGAAGGACGAACAGACAGCGCGAGCCTCCGCGCCGGGGCCCGAGGAAAATCAAACAGCAATCACTGATCATGCCGTCTTCTGCGCCAATGCACCCGTGCGCCTGTAGTGTGATTCTCGACGCTCTCCGTCCCTCTCGCACCCCCTGCGGGACGCCCCGTGTGTGCGAGAAGGACAGAGCGGCGAGGCGTGTGTGCGCAATGGATTGGACGGGGAACTCGTTATTTGCAGAGTGCGGTGCGAATAGCAGACAGGGGCAGGCAGGCAGGCCTTGCCCCCTGACACCCGCGAGACGGCGGCGCGCGGTGCAGTAGATCGAGCGACACAAGGAAAAAAGAAAGGATTGTGGTTCTGCTTGCGACCCTGCCGCACGGATGGCAGTGTGTGCGCGAGGGTGAGTTGCACTCCCGACTTGGAGGTGTCGCGCATTCCTTACACAGGAAGAACCATCGACAGCGGCAGTGAAAAGAAAAACGTCTCTCACACTCACACCGCTTACGTGCGAGTCAAAGACATCAAGTTATGCCTGGACCCGTCGCCGGGAACGCGCTGACCACGCCTCGCGACGACAGGGCAGAACGGGTCCAGGTGAAATGAGGAAGATCTGTTTCGACGGCCACGCCACGCCGTGCCACGCCGTGTCACGCCGCGCCTGCCCCCGCAGCCCGACCAGTCCGGCCTCTTTCCTTGCCTACAGTGGTGGCGCGGTGGATACGCCGGCCAGCCGCGCGATCCGGGCGTCAGACAGACGCCCCCCCCCCCTCCCTTTCCTCAAGCCACCTGCACCACTTTCGATTTCGTCTCCCTGCATACCGGTTGGGCGGAGGGGGCGGCGTGTCTGGCGGCGGTGTCCAAGCGAGCAGGACGAAAAGAAACGGTGGAGGAGCCGAGGAGATCCGTCCGGCCGGCGCGACGGTACAAGTGCCTGCCCCTGTTTTTTTCTCTCGAATCACTGCTCGCCTCCTCAGTAGCGTTTGTCGCCGTGGATGAAAGTGGTGAACGGGGTCAAAACGAGTGACGCTCAGCGGGGCGTGGCGGCTGTGGCAGGGCGGGGCGGGGCGTGGTGCTCTGCGGTGTTCGAAGGCAGCACCGCAATCCGCGATGAAGGATTTCCATTCAAACAGCAACAGCTGCAGCGGCAGGAGCGCTCCGCCCTCAACGCAACGCGATATTGGCGGTTTTTACACGCTGCATGGGGCCACCGCGAAACGAGTTCGCGTCGACGCAGCGAAAGCACTTCTTTGTGTGCTTGCGCGGTTCGGTTTGGCAATCGCACATACGCGCGGGGGCTTCATCAAACAAAGAATACCGCGTGATCACATCTGCTGCGCGGCCGTCGTGCGGCGTGGCGCGGCGCGCACAGGCTGGCGGACCGGACCCCTTGTTGTGAGATCAGCCAAAGGATCAAGGAAAAAAATATGATTAAGCTGCTTCATTCTCATCTTTTTGTGTAGTATTTCCATTCTCCCCTGCAGGTGGTCGCGGACGCGATGGCGCCATCACACACACACACACACGCGCGCGCGCACGGCGCTGGCGCGCGGGGCCCTACCCGCCCACGCACGCCGCACACGCCCGCCGATTACCCATGTTTGCCTCTCAAATTCATCAACACAATGCGTGCGGCCCGCGGCCGGCCCGTGGCCTCCTCAAGGCGGCCGGGCCCGCGCCACGCTAAACTCTTTGGCCGGTTCGTTGCGTGGCTTTCACTTTCGCGTCGGGCTGGCTTCGGGTCGGGGGGCTCCATTCACACATGCACGCTTTGCTTCGCCACGCTTCGCCATGCTTCGCCCTGAGGACACCGCGGCCGGTGGACCGCCCTGTCGCGCGCCGCGGCCACGCACGCCTCGCGCTGCTCGCGCGCCGTCCCCCCACGCCATGCCGCTTTCTAGGACCGCGGCAGCGAGTCTGCCTGTCTCCCGGCAAGTCGACGTGCCGAAGCCAAATCCCAAATGCAATTATCCCAGTTACGATTGACTTTGTTTACAGCGGGGCGGGGTGGGGCGGGGCAGCCCAGCACCTGTTGAGCCGCGAGGGTGGCTGCGCCCCGCCCCACCCCGCCCCGCCCCACCCCGCCCCACCCCGCCCCCACCCCGCCCCACCCCTGACCCGGCGTCGCCCCCGGGTCGTGTCATGCAGCCTGGAGGCCCGGAGCGGGTGGAGCGAATCCAAGCGAAGCAGGTCACGCCACTGTAATGTGGCACACGGCGCGCAATCAGTGCAATCCCTTCACCTCGCGACAATCACTCTCGCAATCGGACAGTCGGACAGCCAATCAGCGGGCGGCGTCCGTCCCGTCCCGCGGTCTGCAGGGCCTGCTGGGTCTGCTGGGCAGACGACTCGCCGCGTCACTGCAGCCTCCCGCCGCCCGTTCCTCATCCTCCAGCACGGCCCCAGGCACTACGGACTTCCACCACTGGAAAAAGTGTCTCCAGCGCGGCTTCTCCGGGGAAGTTCCGAGCGGCCTTCCCCCTGGTCGTTCGGAAGCGCGAGTCCGGGGCCAAGCCCCACGCGGTCCTGTCCGGGTCGGGGGACGGACTCCGTGCCAGGGAAGTCCGGGCCTCGTCACCGCGACCAGTCGTGTCACCGGCGGCGCTGCGGCACTCACTTCGAATATCCCGGAAGTGGGCGGCTGCACCGGAAGTAATCCTTGGGTTCGGTCCTCGCCGCACTGGCTGCACTGGCTGCACTCGCTGCACTGGCCCTGCACGCTCGGCACACACACTCCCCTCGGACGAGCACTGAATCACTGGATTCGACTTTCACCGCACGGAGTTCCTCGCAGCACTGCCGTGCCGGCTGTGCCCCGACGGTGCCACGGCTGTGCCCCGCTGCCGCTGCGCTGCTCCGCCACGCCGGGCACGCCAAGGCACGCCAAGGCACGCCGAGCTTGGGCCCTCCTGACGCTCAAGGCGCGGTGGCGGTGGCGGCCGCAGCCCGGCGAGGCCTCCGCGACCACCGCCGCAGCAGCGCAGCGTGGCGCAGCGCCCCCTCCACGCCGTCGCCGTGGTCCGCCGTGGTCCGTCCCCCCCGCGGAACACGCGGCGAGGCGCCACGCCGGGCGCGCCACCAGAATGGAATACATCACCAGGGCTTACCTTTGGCCCTCGTCGCCCCACCAACAACCTGCGTTGGTGTCTCTCCGTGGCGACCGAGAGTAACACAAGAGTTGACCGAGACCTCCGCGACGACGGGGACCTCAATAGCGACGGGGACCTCCACGACGACAGGGACCGCAATGGCGACGGGAACCTCCACGGCACGGCGACGGTGACCTCCGCGACGACGCAGTCGTATAGTTTCTAAACACTCGGACTTTACGGTGCAGCGCTCGTGGCGACAGCCCACCCACGCACCCGGCCGGCCCGGCCGGTATCGGACATCTCGCTGGAGCACGTGCAGCTCACAGCCAGGCAAGCCAAAGGCAAGCCAGGCTTTCCAAGTCTGGCTGCCAGTCCGCCGAAGAAGGCCTTAAACGGAGCGGCGCCATCACTTTGCGGCACAGACCTTCCCTTTCCTTGGCCTTCCCCGGCGAGTGTCCGTTCGACAATGGCGCGGCCGCCCCGGGTGCCCGCCAGCCGCTAATGGACTCGTTCGTTGACGACCCTCGGGCCTGGGCCGGGCCTGAGGTCCTCCAAGCTCGACGCATCCATCTCGTCATCTCGGCTCGTCCAGCCAGACGGCCGTCCGCCCGGCCCCCCACAACGGGTCGGGAATAATGAGGAGTAACGAGCATCGCTTAGTTATTAACTGTCGCACCAAAACAATCACCGTCAATTGTGTGTTCGTCAAATTAATTTCAACGCGCGGCGAGCGAGTGGGCGTGACGGCCGCGGCGCCACGGCCGTGCGCGACGATGAGGACGCGTGCGCGCCTTTCTGCCGACCCGCACGCACGCCGCAGCGCACGCCGCAGCGCACGCACCCACGCTCGAAGGGCAGCGCGACGTCGGCCACCTCCCGGCCGGACCTGAAAAGAGTTATTCCTCATTGTCTGCACTGGCTGGCTGGCTGCCTGGCTCGGCACTGGCTGTGGACGCTGATTGCTCAGGCAGGACGCGGCAGGAAGTGGCGAGCCGTATTGCGGAATAGAACGAGCCAGGCGTGGCGCGGCGCGAGGCTTATGGGTCCCTTGGCCAACGTCCATGACACCCGCAGTAGTATCAAACGATTCCAAATAAAGGAGCGAGCAATTTCTCATATACTAGATCACTGTCGGCCGGGGCCTTCGTCCGCTCGCTCCCCGGACGGCCGCCAGTGCGTACACAATGCTGCCGTAACGCCGGAAAATTGGTTTCGCGCCCTTTTTTAGCGCGGCGTACGAGGAACAAGGAAACTATTAATTTTTCATACCGCGCGCCACGCCTAGAACACGTCGTCGTTTTTGGCCGGGCGCCGCGTGGTGCCCGAGTGTGCGTTGTTATTAATTTGGATTGGCGGACACCCGCGCCTTCTCAGATGCACGCCGATACCCAGGCCCAGGCAGGCCCAGGCGGGTGTGGGTGGGTGTTGGTCCCGGCTGACCCGAGGACTAGGTGGACCAGGTGGACCAGGCGGTCCAGGAATGCAATCTTGATACGCTACAAGGTGAGGCACGCGCCTGCGCGACGTAGGCCCGACGTAGGCCGCGGCTAGCCGGCCGGCCTGGCTACACGTACGCGATCACCTTATTCGGTTGTAAATTCGTGGATAAGGCATCTGATTGGCGTAGTGCACGCTGTTTGTGACCAGGGGCGCGCGCGGCACGGCGCGGCACGCCGCTCAAAATCGAAGCGAAAGCGATGCAGGTTTGCGGTGCGGTCGACGGCCGGCCGCCGGGCCGCCGGGCCCCCGCCGGTTGTTCTCCTTGCAGGCCAGAGACTTACGACGCCCTGCTATTGATTGAGATTGGGACCGCATGGTCTATGTGCACGCAACGGCTGGAAATAGTTTCCAGCGTCGATAAATTTAACGCGGGGCGGAGAAAGGGCTCCGGGGACCCCGTCCAGCGTTGAAGTCTCCAGGGACGGGGCAACGTCATGGCTCGTTTGAGGTTTAAAAGGAGGCTCCGAAATTATCCAACGCGCATACATTTCTCATGCGGAATTCCGTTCGTGTTCTTCCTCCACTTTAAGCTAAGTTTCAAAGGCCCCTGCAGAACAACTGTCTGCATCCCACTGTCAGTTCGAAACGGCCCTGCCACTCAGTGGGCCAGAAGACCGGCGCACGCAGGCGAAACTTCAGACGCATTTTTAGCTCCAGAGTCGCTAAACTGGACTCGAACAGAACGTGTGACCCTACTATTGGATTACTCGTTCGGAGAGCAATCTATTGATGGGGTCACACGTTCTGTTCGAGTCCCATTTAGTGACTCTGGTGCTCAAAACGCGTCTGGAGTTTTGGACGCCGGCGCCGGTGCTCTGGCCCACGGAGCGGCGCATCCAGCGCGGACTGGCCGCCGGCCGCGCGTTAGTTTGTCAATCCCGCCTCAAAGTCAAGGAAACTGGAGCGGAACCACACCACACCGCCTTTGATAACGAGGCCGGAACACACGCGGAGCGCTTCGAGGCTCTTCTCCGCCCAACTATCGGGGCCACCCATCTCGAGTGCGCAACGCCAGCACGGCCAGCACGGCCAGCAACGCGGCGACGCAACGCTTCTGTAAACAAGGGCCTCCCTGGGCCTCCATGGTCCTCCCCGCGGACGACGCGTGACCTCACTGTAAGTAACGACTATGAATAACAACGAGTCGAGCAGACTCATTACCGGCGGGGATATTATCTAAGCTTTCGCCGTGCCGCGCCGCGCCGGGGTCGCTGTATAGTGGCTGGCAGCACAACACCGACACCCTTATTGAACACACACACAGTCGTGGTTGCACTAGAGTTGTCGCCGGCAATTGGTTAGGAGCGACAAATCTAATTGAATCGGAATTTCCCAAGCTGTTCCCTATGCATTGCTCGCCTTTCCAAAGGCTTGATTACGTTGCGAAGGGCGAGGAGGCGGCCTTATCTCAATCACGCCCGCCTACACTGTAACCACCTTTTGAAAAAATATTTCAAACTTACGTAATATTTTTAAAAAAATGAAATTTAATTTAATTGGCTGAGCGATAGCGAAGCCCTTGCCGTGTTTGGGCGCGCTGAAAAGTGACTGGTCGTGCGTCTGTCTGTTTGTACTCACCAACGATTCTCAGCAACTACAGTGGCTATAGTTTCAAGATTTCGTATTTAACGTCGCCTTAGTACCCCCCAACACGAGTTTGTTTCAAATCGTTGTTTAGTATCGTTTGAAATATTCAAAACATACTTTTGAATCAGGTTATTAGCATGGTTAGGTTGGCAGCACTCAGCACTCACGAATTTCTCATACCTGCGGCGCGGCTCTCAAATACGGGACAGAAGCAAAAGCAAATAAAACAAAATAACGAGCAGAAGAGTTTGGAAATGAGATCGGCCATAGTTTTTCCACATTCTAGAATGATTAAAACCATTCTAGAGTATCAACACAGCAAAATATGGAGAATGGCAGTGAAAATGATTTACGTGTTTCGTTCCCCTCTCCCCCCTCCCCCTTTCGAAGGGAATCTTCTTCAGGTCAGTGCACTTGACAGAGCAGGGTAAAAAGAATGTTTTTATTTTGACCTTTTGTATTGTGGGCATCTACTTGTTTCATTTTCTATAGTGTCATCCTCTTTTTTAAATTTTCATAGTAGAGGAAATCAGGGAAATGCATAAATAACTTGTGTTGAAATTAGCAGGCATACTTAGTTTGGACTCGAGAAATACATTCTATTGCAATGCTGCAAGCTGACAAGAGTGCAAAAGTACTAACATGTGTTTATTAATAGAATCAATGTATAGTTGTGTATATATAATCCTAATAGAGTTTGAATTGATATTGGGTTCAAAGAGACGACTCAGGTTTTGAGCGGTGAGTGAATTAGTGAATGGATTTAATGAGACGATTCCTTTCACTTCACTGAAGTTAATATAACGGGTACTACTCAGTATTGCATACCTGAGTAAGATAAATTGTGTCGGTTCATTAGGCCTTGAGTAGCCTTGGCATTGGACTCTATATGACGAATCACTGGATTTGACAATAATTGGTCCCCGTTAACTGGTTCAGATCAGCCTACCCTAAACTGACTCTCTTAATATTAACTGTGATAACGTATGCCAATCAATATTGTTTTATTCACTGGTTCACAATGAAAGAATGACAAAATGTTTCATAGATATTACTTATAAAATTGAGAATTCATTAGTTAAGAAAAAAGAGATATCGAATAGTGACCCAATCATACGAGTAACCAATTAAGCGATTCAATGCTGGCAATTGAATGTTACTCGACTGAGGGATTCACATCGGTGTGGCATCAGGGGTCATGACAGTGGGTGCTTCATGAAGACAGTGTAGGAATGTACAGAAATTGAGTCTAGATAGTTGTTTGTAGATTTCAGTGTACTAGTCACAAAAGCTACATTTATTTCAATGCCAAACCTACATTTTCACCTAGAGCTACGCAATTTGGGGCGAAACTTTCTAATTTGAGAGTCATGCGTTTCCCTGCAGTTTTCAGTGCGCTGACTTCAATATTGACTTCTAAATAGTCCCCAGACCCAAAATTTAACCGATTTTGGGTCAAATTTTTTAAATTGAATTGCACATTGATTCTTGCAGTTTTTTGAGTGCTGATAGCAAAAATCACTTCCATTTTGACATCAGACTTATATTTTCATCCGAAACGAGGTCATTTTGGACCAAAATTTTCAAGTCGAGTCTTATATTGTTTCCTGCAGTTTTTGGTGTGCTGAACTCAAAAATGACTTCCAAAATTTTCCCAGACTCACACTTACCCGAATTTTGACCAATTTTGGACCAAAATTTTTAAATCGAGTTTGACATTGATCCCAGCAGTTTTTGGTGTGCTGATAACGAAAATCACTTTCATTTCGACTCCAGACCTATATTTTCATCCCAAATTAGGTCATTTTGGACCAAAATTTTCAAGTCGAGTTTTATATTGTTTCCTGCAGTTTTTGGTGTGCTGAACTCAAAAATGACCTTCAAACTTTTCCCAGACTCACATTTAACCGAATTTTAACCAATTTTGGACCAAAATTTTTAAATCGAGTTTGGCATTGATCCCAGCAGTTTTTGGTGTTCTGATAACGAAAATCACTTCCATTTGTACCCCTGGTCTAAAGTTCACTCAATATGAGTCCTTAAGATGCACATTTCGTCTTCTCAAGCAAAGTCCAAAGTGCACAAACCATGTCAATTCGCTTCGCTCAGCCACACTACGCGCCCAGACTAAACGGCGCGTACCCCTAGTTTTAGTTTTCTTTTTTCAGAGTTACGGGTGCGTGCACTGGAGCGTCCAGTGCCCCAGACCGCCCCAGACGCTATGCACCGCGCCAAATGGAACACACCCGCGCGCCAATTATTAATTTGGCAAGAGTCCCTCCCCTCCCAATCCGTTCTCATCGTTCTCACGACCATCGGATAACCATAATGCGTTACGGACTCCCCCGAATCGCATTAAAATATTGGCCTGCTGCCTTTCTCGCGCGCGCCTGTGTGTGTGTGTGTGTATGTGTGTGTGTGCGTGCGTGCGCGTGTGTGCGTGTTTGTGTGCGTGCGTGTGTGTGTGGAGGGGCGTTCCTTTCGGCAAGGACCAAGCGGTGCGAGACTTATTCTTTGGGGCGTAGCGGGGGTGGATGCAATAATTGCAGCATAATGCCGCGCGAATCAGCGTAGCATCATTCCTGCTGGCCCAGCATTCAGAGGGTCGGCCTAATGAGTGTAAGTTGGGGTACCCGTGGCGCCACCATGCGGCGGTGCTAAGAAGCTCTGTAGCCAACCTACTAAACATTAAGACACACTAAGAATTGAGATGTTTGAAAAAAATTGAGACGTTTTGAGCTGCAGAATTTTTTTTGCCTTTTTTCTGACAATTATTAAGCCATTCTCTAGTCACATTTGAGTTGTTTATTTTGCTAATTTGAGGAAACGTAAGAACAAAATGATTGTGTGTGAAGTTTGGCAGCGGGCCCCGAGCAGACGAAAATAACCCTACTTAACGTACGAATTGTCAAGCAATTATTCGATCGAGGCAACAGTATTTTTTGTAAATGTGGTATTGTCAAGACCGGCGATAACATACTTCGTCATATTTCAAATAAATAACTTAGTGAACAAGCCTGACTTTTGTCACAGCCATGGTCACAAATACCATAAACAACACCCCGATCACGGGACAGCTTCCTAGCCCCTCCGCATGGTGGCGTCGTGTCGTCCCCTGCGAGTGTAGGCACAAAGCAGGCTCGTACCGACCCTCTGAATATCAAGTTCAACAACAACAATCAGAGGATAAAACTCCGACATTTTACATTTTCAGTCTCCCTGTTGGCTTCGTCTTATTTGCAGGCAAACGCTGACTGATTGTTTTGCCTGATGATGGAGTCGTTTGCCCCGGCCTCCTGGTCGGCTGGCTGGTTGACGCTGCCACGCTGCCGACTTGGTCGCCGTCGCCGCCTTTGACTTTGTCGTGCCTTTCCGCGTCGGGGACTGGGTTAGTTGGTGCGTTGGCCCAACGAACGCTTTATCGGCAGGCTTATTTGAGTTATTCGCAGGATTGGCTCACTGGCGGGGCGGGGCGGGGCCCGGTGGGTGTCGGCTTAATGCAACGGCGCCAGTGTAATGGCGTGCCGCGTCGCCGACTTTTGCAACAAATCCGAATGACGCAGGGCGGGGCGGAGGAGCGGCCATCTCGCCGAGAATTTGAGCGCCGGATTAGAAGGATACACTTTGCAAGGCGTGCCAACGAGTGCGAGAAAATATGCCAAGTCCGTCAAGAAATGGGTCTAAGCCGGTGCCGCGTCATCGGGTTATTTTATCTTTCTCAATTTGACGCATGTGCACTTCGGATAATTCGATGACTCGACAGACTGATGGCCAAAAAAGTCTTGCAACATTTTTACGGTACTCACTAAATTATGGTCAATCCTGCCGCAATATGATCAAAACTCATAATCTAGGTAATGTTTGCGGATCCAAGCCGAATATGAATCTTGCTTGATTCTGAGCGCTGTCCGTCACCTTCCTCCGTTCCGGTTCCACATTCGCAGTCTGACCGCCAGGATGGCGCCAATTCTCACCTCTCAACCTTCAGTGCGCGCAAAACGTTCGCTAGAGTGAATAACAGTCAGTGCCGGGGGCGCCACAGGTGGTGCTGGTCCTTCTCCTTTGAAAATGTTTGAATCTTGGCGGGAAGTAAGGGGGTGGGCTTGGCGCGCCCAGCGCAGGGCAGCCAACTCCTCAAGTCCAAGTCAGTGGACCTTACCACTTAGTAAGAACGCAAAATAGCACAGGAAATTATTATTACAAAGCATTGAGAGCGTTAAAATAAATAATCTGGAATATAATAAGAGGATGAAACCATTATAATCTGATGATTAGACTTGGTGCACAACGTCCTAGAGTTGGTAGTTCTGTTGACCCTTCCAATCAATAACATGCAACATGGCGTCTTTACGTGGTCTGTTTACACTTGGTTTTATGGACATTTTAATGCATTTACCGGAGATTGAGTCTTGCTCCACCCATTCCGTTTACTCCTCCAAAGTGATTTCAAGTGCATTTTTGAAAAATACTGGCATGACATAGTAATGCAAGCTCTTGGCGAGTCAATGAAAACTGTTCAGTGAGTGGTGTCTGTCACTTAGAATACTATTTCAAAACAGTAAGATTCAATGAAAACTGTTTGAAATAAGATTAATTTATTTTGAAACATGTGCAGCATGTTATGAGTAACGTTATTGTTCGTCGCTTTTCATTCAATACAAACCAGTGTAAGTCGTCTGCTTAGTAGGTTATGGTGTGTTTTTCTTCCTTAGTCTATTTCCTACATTGCTAAAGTGTAATATCTCGGGCACATATAGGAAAACAAATGAATTCTGCTTGCTTGATCTCAAAGTGATGTTTTAGTTCACATGTAAGGTTGCAGATTAACACCGTTACCAGCGCTGCTACTTGTTCTTGTGCATGCGCATGCTTGCATGAACATTTCTTTGAAACTCATTCTCAGTAACATTATTTTCTTTTGCAAGTTTGTATTTTATTTTTTTGATGGGTTCTAAAATATAAAAACTGGTTGGCAATCATGTTCATGAGAAGGCTTCTGTTTTAATATTTTTTACCGTTGTTTGCTGAACTACTGAAAGTTTATCTGATCTTCACGATTATTTTGTAATAGGCTTGAGCTGAGAAAAGAGTCCATTTAACTGTTTGTAGCAGCCATTACTATTCTGTTACCCTCAATTGACCAAATTTTATATTCTATGATAAAAAGTATAAAATTTGAAAATAAGAATTTGTGATTCCTTTTTTTCTTTGCACGTACAATTGAATGAGAAGACTAATCTCTGCTTCATTTTGTCCAGTGTGCTGACACGGGCGTCATGATGGCTGGCGTCGCCACGCCGCGGAGTCTTCTCCAGAGCCGTCTCCAGAGCCCCGCCTGCCCGGAGGTGGCGAGTGGGTGGCAAGGCTGCCTGGGACAAAACTGAGCGTCTGCACCGGCCTCTGGCCGCCTGTGGCGGTGTTGCGTCCGTCGAGCAGGTGAGCGTCGCGCGGCGTCGCGGGGGACGCGAGTCCCTGGCCGTCCCTATAAGTGCACAAGACATAAAAAATAAAATTTTAAAAAAGTTGCACATGCGTTGATTCCGCATAGGCGCGATTCCGCATAGTATTGATCGCGCTTTAAAAGGCGCCGCCTGTCGCGCCCCGGTGCTACTCCCATTAACTTGCTCGTGGCCTCGCGCCTCGCACCGAGTCGCTAATGATCTGCAATTACGGTCACTTAGTTAATTTTCCAAGTCGATGCAGCCGACTGGTCTTCTTTTCGCGCCGCCGGCCTTTTCATTGGGCGGGATGAGTAATCCTCGTGCGGACGGCCTTGGTGACCTCGCGGGGAGAGGGGGGCGGCGACACTGGCAAAACGCCTGGCGGTTCCGTTTCCAGGATGGAGCGCCTCCCCGACGAGCTGCTGCTGCACGTCTTCTCGCTGCTGGACGACGGCGCCACGCTGCTGGACGGGGTGCCGCTGGTGTGCAAGCGCTGGCACGCCGTGTCGCGCGACCCCGAGGCGTGGGCGGGCGTGCGCGTGGACGTGTCCGCGGCGGACCGGCGGGTGCCCGCCGCCATGCGCCAGGCCGCGCGGGTCATGCTGCGCGCGCCCTTCCTCGCCCACGTGCAGACCGACCTCTTCAACGACCCCTTCGTGCAGAGCGCGGTGCGGCGCGGCGCGCTCGTTGTGCGCCACTTCAAGCGCACGCTCAACATGACGTGCGCCGTGTCCGCCGCCGAGCAGCAGGCCCTACTGGAGCTGCTGTACCGCAGCCGCCACCAGCTGCGTGAGGCCGAGATCGAGCTGAGCAGCTGGAGCAGGCAAGGGCGTGGGTTCGAGTCCCGGAGTGGCCGGTCGGACGAATGGTCGGACGCCTTGTGGGTCTGGCTGTGACGCTGTTTGCTGCTTGCAGGCCGCTGGTGGACGCGGCGGGTCGCACCACGCTGGACGTGATCGCCGTGCTGGCCGAGCTGCGGGTGCTGCGCGTGTCCGTGGACCACGACTACCCGTACGCGTCCGAGCTGGCCGGCGCGCTGCCCCGGCTGCGCGTGCTGCACGTGCGCGAGTCGCGCGTGTACACCAAGGACCGCATGCCGCTGCCGCTGCTGCGCGACCTGGTGCTGGGCGCGTCCGCCACTCTCTGCGAGTTCCGCCTGATGCCGCTGTGCGTGGTGGCGCGCCGCCCCGCCGTCGGCGCCGTCCGGGGGGCCTCGGCCGACGAGCTGCTCGCCGCCATGGTCGAGGCGCTGGTGCAGTGCCAGCGGCTGCGGTGCCTGCACGCCGGCGTGCGCTCCGAGGCCTTCGAGGTGGACGACGCCGAGGTGGTGGAGTGCGTGTGCGGCGTGGTGGAGCGCTGCACCGTGCTGCCGCCCTCGCTCACCACCCTCTACGTCGGCGTGCTGTGGACCTGGCGGCCCGACCACAACGTCGAGGTGTCCTACCAGAGCCTGCTGCGCAAGTGCGGCCACCAGCTGGACAGGTTCAAGCGGCAGCGCCCCGGCGTGGACCTGCGCGTGTACGACTACGAGCGCAGCCTGGGCTAGCCCTTCCTCGGGGGTCCGTGACCCGACTAGTGGAGCCGCGCGGTGCCACGCGGGGCCACGGGGGATTCTATTCCGTGGTTGTGCAATCCACGTCCAGCCTCCTGTCTGGTACTGCACAACTACGGAATCCGACGTGGTCTACCTGCGCACTTGTCTTAGTCGGTGGAAGTTACAAGCATTAGAATCAATGACACTGTGCACTTTGTTTAAATTTGTATTTCGGACAGCTGTTCCCTTGTAACTTTCACCGCCTTCAAGGCGCGGCTCCTTCAAACGGTCGACTTGGTCACCGACCCCTGTCCGGGCGGCCGGCCGCGCGGGCGGTTGGCGCAGGTTGGCGGTTCACGAGCTGCCCGCTAATCACAACGTGCGTGCGGCCGGACCGCGGGGCATTTAGCGAAAGCAGAGATGTGCCTAATGATACGCCATTAGTTTGAACTGCGTGATTGAAGGCGTTCTTGGCATGAGTCGCCGCCAGATTAAGGCAGGGCGCGGTTGCTCAACTCGCCGCCTGCCTGCCTGCCTGCCTGCCTGCCCGGCGGCGCCGTGTTTCGGGGCGTGCTGATAGCGCGCGTCACCTTGTCTCAATGGACTCGATAGTCTCGATCGGAGGTGTCTCGGCTTGGCGCGCGGCATGGCGGCGCGCTCTGAGCCCGTCACCGGGAGCCTTGAGAGATTTCAAGTGTTCCCCGCGGACAAGGCGCGGTAATTTCATGTACTGTGTGTGACTAACTGTCTCACGGCTGGCATGAGCACGCGCTTTACCGTACAATTAAGTGCACGCGAAAAATAAATCTAGTCTAGTCTGAGGATCGATTGTGTTACAGTCTATGTTCTGTTGAAATAAAATTGGCAATTTTACGACGGAGTGTTTATCTGACAGTTGTTTGTGAACGACTCCACGCACATCCTGCTGCCTCGCGAGGCGCGCCTCCCCCGCGTGCTGGCCGTGCTGGCCGTGCAGGCCGTCTTGGCCTCGACCCTCGGCCACCCTCCTCCGTCGCGTCTTCCCCGAGCTGCAAATGTCACGACGCCGCCGTGGCCGCGGCCACACCTGCGGTCGCCCGGTCGGCCGCGTGCTAATCCTTCTCGGACACGCACTTGGCGGCGTCCGCGGCGCGCGTCTCAGTCCCGGCGGGGCCCGCGGGGGCCTTGGTGCGACGGAGACGGCGGCGGCACGGAAGCTGGCGGGGGCGGCGTGCTCGGCGGCGTCCCGGCTTGCAGACACGCCACGCCCCGCCACGCCCAGCCCCGTGGGGCCGATCGGCTGACCCGGACGCCACGCGCACGCACGCGCTGGGCACGGCGGCGGCACGCCAGCGCACGATGCGGAAGCAGGCTGGACTGATCGGCATAGCACAACAAGTACAACCACTCGCTCTGCTAGTGTGCTCCCCACGACATGGCCGGTCGTGTTCCCGCGCGGAGCAGCGGTGCGCGGCGGGGCCCTGGGAGCCCTTGCGGCCCCCCGCGTGCTCTCGCCGCCTACATGCATGCCAAAGCACCCCATTTCGTCTAACGCCGGAGGGACTCCAACACAACTACGTAGGGTTGCCCACTTCCGTAAGGCTGCAGGGTCGGGCCGCGCCCTCGCTGGGTGACATCGCGGAGGTACTCGCACGCATTCCATTCCTTTTCGCGACCTCGCCGTGCCGTGCGTGCCGCGTGCCGTGCCTCGCCGAGACGATATTGGCTCTCACTTGGAAGCGGTCAGGCCGGTCGCGCGGCATAGCATAGCTGCAGTCCGGCAGGGCACGGCGGGGCGCAAGGCTTACGTACAAAGCCGCCGCCACGCGGCGCCACGCCCCGCACGTCCAGGGCGCCGAGCTGGCCGTTGCTTAGACTTGGGGGGTCGCACCATCACTGGCGTGCGGAGAGACTTTGTCACTTTTGGGAGTGCTTGCGGTCGTCTGCCGCCGCTAGCAGTGCGCCGTGTGCAGCGGAGCGAGCGTGGCGCTCATGCTTGGCGACGACGGGGCGGGGCGGGGTCACGGCCGTGGCGTGATCCACTCAGCGCCCCGTGCGTGGCGGCGTGGCTAGGGCGGGGCCGCGGGCCGTGACAGCCAGGGTCGCCCGAACTACACGCAGTCTGCGCAGGCCGGGCAGGCCAGGCAGCAGCGCTTGGCTTGCCTGGCTTGCCCGATCGCCGATCAAAACAGCCGCCTGCCTGACCTGCCCGACCCGCCGAGTGTTGTGAGTGTTCCGGGCCCGCCGCGCCGTGCCGCCACACACTGGTTGGGGCCCGCCCTGGCCCGCCCACGCACGTCCGCATCCGCGCCCAATTAGCTGTCCCGCTCTCGTTTCGTTTTGGTTCTCGTTCCGTTCGCGCCGTCAAGCAGAAATCATTTTCCCCACTAAGGTTCCAAGTGGTTCCACCTTCCAAGGCCGAGCTTGGTCCAAGGGGTCGCCCTTGGCTTGGGGTCGGCGCCGTCTGGCTCGTTGTGTTGTCTGCTGCCGCGGACTGGACCGGACTGGACAGGGTTCCCGCGTGCCAGAAGGCGAAACCTCCATCAAAGCTGGCGAGCTAGCTCACGACTCGCTACACCCGACTTGGCGCCCGGCTTACGAGCCACTAAACAGGTCGAAAATACATCCAAAACACACTTCTACGTACTGCTGCCTTGTCAGGAAAGTGTAGCAGCAGGCAGAGCAGGCGCCGACTCGGCCGAGAATGATCCTGCCGCTGAGTCGTGGTTAGCGTCTTAATCTGAACGGTAACGCGCCGCGCCTTCGCCGCGCTGCCGTAACTCAGCCGAGGGTGCCCCCGCCCGGCCCCGCTCCGCGCCACGCGAGGGACTTCCCCCGCGGCGATACTCCATCGCGACGGAGAGACCCCGCGCCGCAGAGCCCGCCGCCGACGCCCTCGCGGCACTACTCCGCGGCGGCGCCGACGGCGATACTCCCCACACGCGGGAAAGAAGAAGAGAAGAACACGGCTGAAGCCGGGGACGTTGTCGGTGTTGTGGTGGTTGGCGCGCGGCGTGAGTTGGGTGGCCTGCCCTCCGGGCGCACCCCGCTGCAGCCCGCTGCCTCGCGTGCCCGGTTGCCATGCGTCAAGTGGAAAGCACACTCGACATCAATTCCCCTCTCTGTTGCACGCACATAGCCCACTGCGCCGCACTGAGGCATCGTCGAGCGCAGAGCCGGGTACTCTCTGTCTCTCTCGCACCCCGACGGAACGCCTCATGAGCGCGAGAAAGACGCAGCAAAAACCCAGTGCGAATGCCAATAACTGGAGCCATGGCTGCGATTTGTTTTAACGCAGGACAGGTGCTAGAGGCGGCCTTCCTCACGGAGAGCACGCTCTAGTCTTGACGTAAAACAGGTGCTCGGAATGCAGTGCCTGCCTCTCGACGTTTCAGCTTGCCTCACGTCACCGCCGGGTACTTTCGGTGCGCAGGTACTACGCGCCCTGCAGGGGGAGAGAGAGATACTTGGCGAGGCGGTGGGAGAGAGACGGGCTGCGGCGCCTCGCTGCTAGCTGCGGCGCTGCGGCAAGCGGCGCGGAGGCGGTGCTAGCTGCTGGCGCGGTGGCGGTGGTGCCGTGCCGGTGGCTCGGCCGGCGCGTTGCTTCCTAGCGCTTCGCCGCTCCGCCGCTTCTGTGTTCTGTCTCTGCCAGTTGGCCGCTGGTCGTCTGGCAATCCGCGAGCTGTCCGCCGCGCGCCGTCCCGCAGCACCCCGAGGAGGCCAAGACCCGCACCGCGCAGGAGGCTGACCGTCAGAGCTCCGCGCATCCAAGGGTCCTCCGGGTCCGATCCGGACGGCGACGCCGGCGACGCGACACCACCCTTTGTTCATCCCGCGGCCTGAGGCGGATCGCACCAGTCGAACGGCGAGCCGACGGCGTGTGGCAGCAAGGCACCAGGTAGGACCTAGGGGTAGGACCTAGGGGTAGGACACCGGCCAGCTGATTCGTCGTTTCGACGCGCTGTCTCTCTCGCACTCCTGCGGTGCGTGCCATGAGTGACGGAGCCACGAAGCGACTCTTCGCGCGAGTGGCCCGGCGTGGCGCCGCGATGCGTCGCGTGGTGCACGACTGCACGACTGCAAGGCGTTTGATGCATTTTGCCGACGCCGGCAGAAACTAAATTTGGAAGTTGGACTTGGCGGGCCGCTCGTCGTATGGCCATGCCGGTAGATTCACCGAGGTAGCCGATGACGCGCGAGGCGGGGCGAGGCGGGGCGCGGTTCGGGGGCGGCGAGCAGTGCGTCTTGGCAGAAAGTAAGCCTAATCTGGACTTTCCCGTCAAGCACGGCAGCGAGGCGAGCGAGGCACTGGAAGCGACAGTCTCTGTGTACTCCGTGATGGTCTTGTTGTTGCTGTCAGTGAAAGTGCTCGGCCCGGGTAACGACCGCAGTGTCCGGGCTAAGAGGCGCCGCCGGCCGAGCGTCCCGGACGACATCCCGGACGACATCCTTGACTCCGGGACTCCCGGCCGGCCGCGGAGAGCTTTGTCTCGTCCAGGAAGGGGTGGGGGAGGTCACGCGGGACAAGACCTTCCCCGCGCTTCCCGCCTCGCAGTACCTCGCGGCGCCACTGCACTGCAGGCCAACGTGCGTGTTGCAGGCCTGCGGTAGCCTGCGGGTGCAGTTGGAGAGTGGTTACGCAGGACCCGCGCCAGGAGGGCTGGCCTAGGCCCTCGTAGCACGGCCCGGCCAGGGCCCGGCAGGCAGATAGCCGGCCACTCATTTGGCCAGCCCGGCCACGCGTGAGAGATTAGATTGGCTGGATGGCGTTTGCGCTTCGAACCGATTTAGACTCGCCTTGACCGTGGCCACGGCCTGGGCCGCCCTGGGCCGGCCTGGCCACACCGCCAGGTGCGCGCGTTATCGGGTCAGCATTCCCCCGCCGCTACTCATCACAGTGCACTGCCTTCCAGCACCCAAGGTGAACAAAAAAGAAGTCCAAATGATCTCAATAATGATTCAAACTGAGCGATTTTTGTGACAATTTGGTCTATTTTGATATCATAGTGACATCATTTGACGCCATTTCGACCTGATTTTGACTTTGTTCTCCTTGCGGTGCCTGCCTACCTTGAAACTGAAGGGGGCGCCCTGCAGGCCTCCCTGCAACCACAGGTGGGCGCCACCTTGCCTTGCCACCGCGGCTTTGCTGGCTTTGGGAAACTGCCTCTGTCCGCCGCCTCGCCACGCCCCGCCCCCACCCCACCCCACCCCGCCGTGCCCGGTGTAAATGACTTGTAAAATCGCGGCACGTGCAGCCTGCCGTATCGCGCCGCCGTCACGTCGCTCTTTTACTGTTGTTGTTTTTGACGAGTGCAACGCGCGGTGCATCGCCACGTGTATTTCTTTTTATTTATCTTATTTTTCCGGGTATACGTACTTCGCGACGCGGCGATGGCAGATGAATGTCCGCTTCGTGACGCCGCTAATGATGTTATGCCATTCCATCAGCACTCAGTAATACTTTGTTGCGGCTGCCGTCTACACCTGAAAAGAAAAAGAAAATCAACCAACACATCAATGAAACGAAATTCTAAAACGATCGAACTAATTCGGTTGGAGTGCGGTTCTCAAACTTCTCTCGGCCCGCATCGACCTCTCCTCGCTAATTTAGTCGTTGACGGCTTTAGGATGAGCCCCGGCGGGCTCGAAATAAGCCGCAGCGACCCGAACCGAGGCTCTCGATCAACGCCGTTCGAGTAGGCAAGGCTGAATTTGTGTTAATCTGAATGTGTCACCTCAGGCACTCACACCCTCCGCGGCGTATCTTATCAGTGACCCGTTGTGTGCTGTGCGATGACCTTGCCTCCAAAGAGAAAAAGGCTAATATCCGCACGTAACTATGGCCGCGTTTTTTGTTATGTTTTGTAAGTTTTGAAATTAGTTTTTTTTTTTTTTTTTTTGCCAAGTTCTGTAGACTTGGCTGCCCAAAGTCTGCAAAATTTGCAACTCTCAAAAATTGATCGACAGACTGGCTTCGGCCTGTACGTGGCAGCTGGTAAGAATCGCGAATGAGTTGTTGACGGTGTTTGTTTCGTCCATTTGATGAGCGATAGAGTTTGTTGTTTGCAAGGGCTGTACGTGCCAGGGCGATAAAGGTGCAGTGGCATGCATTGGGGGGGGCGTGTGCGAGGTGCTCTACGTACGCCGATCGGGAAAAAAATCGCTCTTGCATAAGTGACGGCAGTTTGACCGCAAACAGTGCATCAAACTGCATCGCAATCTTGGCCATTCTCTCCGGCAAACGACTTTCGCGTCAAATTTGCGTAATCGACTCGATGTGCTGCGGCCAGACTTCTTTTCTTTCTCTCTTTGCCACATGGCGTGTTTCTTTTAATCGCGATATACGTTCCCCAACACTGCCGAAACGAAAGAAAGGTTGACAGTTTTGGCCTTGCCGGCCTCGCCAGCCTCGCCAATCGAGCGGGTCTTGATTGTTGGCCCAGGTCCGGGTTAGCGCCGTGGCACGCCGTGGGTAGCGAACCGTTAACAAAACGACTCAACAATCAGGCAAACAGGCGTTATGAATTTCCGCGGCGGAGTGTCTCTGAAAAATGAAAGCAGAAAAAATTAAGAAAACCGGCCGTGGGAACAATGGAAAATCCCGGAACTCCTTTTTTTCCTGTTTCTGCGTTGTTTCTAGCAGTGCTGCGCACTAACGTTGCGATGGGCAGCTTTCGAGGTGTGAAGCTTGGAGCGTGATGCATCCGGATGCAGCACGGATCGACGGGCCTGCTCTCTGAAACGCCGAGGCGGTGGCGGCGCGGGCAGCGCGCGGGGGCGGTCAATAACACTTCACTATTCTTAAACTGAAGCGAGGCGGCGCGGCCGCGCGGACTGTCCGACCTTGGCACTTCCGTGTCGGACGGGAGCCTTTCGCTTAACGACTTTGATGAAAAGTTGAGTAATCTGTTGATGAAGGGTGCGCGGCTGGTTCGATGCTTTCGGCGCGTCGGGTGCAAGTTCAAGCGGCACGGGGCTGGGGCGGCCGGTGGTGGGGGACTGGTGGCACCACGGCTGTTGCCAACGGTCCAGCTCGGCTCCGACCGGCTCAGGAAAGCGTCCAGCAGGTGCAGAGATCCCCGTCGGCGGGAGTGACGGCGCCTCCGGAGCAGAGCCTGGCGGCCCGGAGTCTCTCATGGCGGTCCGTTTTTGGCAGCCGTCGAGTTCGGCCTGCTGGCCACTGGCGGCCACTGCCGGCCACTTCGGCCACCGACAGGGCAAGGTCGTGGTCGCCACGCCAAGCCGGGGGCCCAAGGCGCGAAGGAGCAACAACGCTACAATGAAACTCGGGCCTTTGTCCGGCGTCCCCTACACTGGTCGCTCTCGCGGCACGCGGCCGCGCACGTGGCCTATCTACTCGACTACAAGGATGGCACGGGCTGGCCTCCCTAACTGAAATAATGATTTGCGTCGCGTGTTATCGGCAGTTGCTGCCCATCCCCAACAGCTTGATTCCTGCGTCGCTCTGTCTCTCTCGCACCCCCACGGCGCGCCCCATGAGTGCGAGCGAGAGCGCTCAACGGACTGCGCTCATAGGCGGCGGCAGCGTTTTCGGAGTGTTCTTTTCTTTCCGTCCCGCGAACCACTCGAGCCGCCTGAGCCGCCGTGTCACGTGGATTCGGTTTAATAGACAGCTGTCTCACCCGTTGACACTAACAAGTGTGCGCTGGAGCTCTCGCTCGCGGTTTGCTCGGTTTGCGATGGGCTGCTGTTGTCAGCGGCGGGCAAACACTCGGAAACAGAAGCCTGGTTCTGGCGGAAGACACCCTGAGGTGCCCCTCCCAAGACCTGCCGCCTGAATGCCAAGGATCAGTTTTCGACGCTCTTTGTCTCGCTCGCAACCCGTAGGACTCCCCACGTGAGTGCGAGAGAGACAGAGCGGCGGGACGACCCTTCGGCACGAGACGGTTGGCGACCGGGTTCTTGACCGCGCCGAAAATGTCGGTTTGCACGGCAGCAGCCCGTCCTAGCTTTCGGCCTTTCGAAGGACAAGCGCGTTCCCAGGGCCGTAGACTTTGCACAGTAGGTCGCGCTGGTTCGTCGAGTTCAGTGGATGGATTTTTTCAGGGCGCTTTTTAGTTTTGGCAAGGTTCGCTTGTTAGGACTCGCTTGCGAAATTTGACTCTGCCCGTGTGAGATGGTTTCGTGATAGAGTGGCGGTGAGAACGCGCTGAAAAAGGTCCTAACGCCTCGCCTTTCCTTACTCTGCAGGCACCATGGCGGCGCAGATGGCTTCGTTCACCGACTTCGAGGAGGGCATGATCGCGTTCGACCAGGACGACCCGGACTTCAACGGCAACGCGCCCACCCGGAACCTCAGCTGCAACCTCAACAACAGCTACATCGTGGCGCCAGCGACGTGCCGCTCGTACACCAACGTCGGCGCGGCCATGGGAACCCTTCTCGGTGAGAGTCCGTTCCATTTCAGCAGTTGAATCACAATGTGCGCGCCGTTTGTACGGGTACAAAAAGCAGCGACACTCGTCTTCTTGTTATAAGGCCGTAAGGCGGTTAGTAACCGGGTTTCATTGGTTTACGGCGCGGTTGGACCACGCCACCCGAAGCACGGCTGCCTTGCGGAGACAAGTAGACAAACCTCGGGCGCGGCGCACGGCAGCCTGAATATCAATGAACTGGTCGAACGAGTGAGTGCGTGCGAGCACGCGGCGTGCGCGGACGCCGACGTCAGGCGCTTCCGCGTCCCGCCGAACCGCCGTACACTCGAACAGGTATCAGAAATTTCGGCGAACGCCGGCGGCGCTGCCGTCGCCAGGACCGTACCAGGATGCCGGGAGGCTGTGGCGCCGCCGACCGTGATAGCGGCGACGTCGACGCGCACGTCGGGCGGCACGGCGTCAAGGCAAACTCGCTGAGCCCAGCGCACACCCACGCCACCGCGGTGCGCGCACCAAGGCCCTTATCGCGGAGGAAAACTTGGCGGCTGTCAAAGCGACTCGGATGCCGCCGTAGCACTCTGTCCCTTTCGCTCCCTCTTTCTCTGTCTCTCTCCTGGCCCGAACGCGCGATCGCGACCGCTGGCTGTCGGGAGGTCGGCCGTAGTTCCGATGCGCGTTGACCTTGCCTGCCTTGCCCGCACAGGTTTGGCGCTGCTGACCAGTGTGCCGCCGTGCCGCCACGGAATCAAATTGATGTCACGCCGAGCGTCCCCGGTAATAGCGCGGCTAGGCTAGCCCACGCCGCCGGGGCAGCAGCCGTGCCTAGCCGTGCCTGGCCGCGGGCCCAGTGGCGTAGCTGTCCACGAGGACGCCGTGCTGTTAGGCAGCCCGCCGGCTTGCCTGCGTCCGGGACTGCCTGCCCGCCAGGCGCTTTGGCTCCCATTGGTGGATGTCCTGTCCCCCGCCGCGCCACCGTTGCAAGGGACGCTGCACCGCGGGCTGCGGACGCGAGGGAGGTTGACACCCTTTTTGGCGTCTTGCCGGCCGGCGCGTGCACTGCTCTGGGTCCGTTGGCCCGGTAAGGTGGTCGAGGAGGGGGCGTTCTCCTAGTTACGCGGGCCTCGCTGCGCCCGGCCGCGCCCGCTCGGCCCGGCCCGTGACTGCACTTGACAACATCCTGGCCGATTCTGGGCGATGACGCCAGGGTAAGGACCTCGCGGCGCCTTGCGGTGCGGTGACCGGAGAGCCGCGAGGAAGTGCTGGCGGCACGGCCGGCACGGGACGTCCGCCGCTGCGCCGCACCGCGCAGTGCTGACGGTGCCGACGAGGCCATCCCGTAAATATTGATTCGCTTCGACTGCGCGGCGCGCGGCCCTTGGTCGCGGATGGATGCGAGGACTCCACGGTCTCGGACCTCTGCCTCCGTCGTAGTTGCCACGGTCGTCGTCGTCGTCCTGGTCCCCAGACGGAGCCCCGCCCGTGCGGTGCGCACAATGCGACGGCTTCCACGGGTTCCCACGACACCACGCCGCGGGCTTCGTTGACCGCGAGCAGCACGCCGCTCGTGGGCACTAAGTTTGCATTTCAAAGGCATGCAGGCCACGCCCTGGCCACGCGGCGTGATCGGCCGCCCACGCCAGCACCTCGTCAAACTCAGCAGCACGGCGGTGGGCTGGTCGGCTGGCGCTGAAGACCGGGCGAAGGTTTTGGACTTGATGATTGAGAACGTGACACCCCGACAGGAGCGCCGAGGGCGGCCGAGGGCCCCGGACACCCAATCTAGCACCTGACCTTGCACAACGCACGCAAAGCCACGCGAACGCGAAACTCGATGTGAAAATGAATGACAGACACCTGCGTGCTGCGCGGCGGGCGGTGCCCAGGCCGCCCAGGCGGTGCCCGAGCGGTGCCCAGGCGGTGCCGCCGGCGCGCTGGCTCGGGCTGCGGGGACGCCCCGCCTCGTCGGGCAGGTGGACAGAGGGCGCGCCGCGTCTACCAGGAGCGCAAACTGCCAAGGAGGTGGCTCGCCGCTCGCCGCTCGCCGGGCCCGACCAGGCGACCCTAGTGCCCGTGCGGACCTCTCGCCTCTCACCACTCCTCTCACTGGCCGGCGCGCCGCAACGCGCCGCACCGCGCCACGCGGCCCCACCGCCAGCGGAACACCGGGCGGCTATTGGTGCGCGAGGTGCGCGCCGAGGCGCGGGAAGGGGAGGGGAGGGAAGGGGTATTCTTTTTATTTCTGGCGGAACGAAGCAGGCCGGCGGAGGCGTCGGCACGCTCTTTTAGCAGGATGTAGTTTCTTTCGGTAATCAGTGCGGTTTATTTTTTGCCGTCGAGTTATTCAAAGAAGTGCACGTCGTTTTGCGGCGAGTGCTAACCAAGACTGACGTCGGGCGCCCCGCGTTGTTGGCGGTGTCAAGCCGTCAAACGGAGCGACATGACGCGACATGCGATACGCCGGCCCGCCACTCGACGTGTGCACTGCACTGTGGCCAGTCTGTGCCCATCCACTCAATTTGCCTCGAGGGGTCAAACCGCAAGAGCAATTTGATTAGGCGGGGCGCGAGGTGGGGCCGGCCGGCCACAGCAAGCCACTCACCACGCAACCCCGCGGGCCACACCGCGGCGCGGACGGGGCATCGCCAGCGCTGCCGGCCAGCGCCGCTGCGCCGTGGAGGCAGACAGCCCAACCGCCACCCGGCGGGCTTTGCCAGCTTCGCGCCGCGGCCGCTAGATGGCGGCACGATGGCGGTCTGAGCGACAGCCGTGCCGCGGTCGCCGCGGTCCGCGGTTGGGCCCGTCCGCCGACAGGGGGCGCCCGCGCCGCGATTCGGAGCGCGCAACGCCGCGCGACCTTCACCTCGAAGCTGTTGTGTGTGTCCGACAGAGAAAGGCAGATACGGAGCGGCTTTTCTGTACAGTACTGTACAGTACCTTGGCAAATGATCAAAGAAAGATGAGTAAGCAGGTCGAGACCATTATCCTCCCTGATCCTCTCGGCGGCCGCGCGGCTCCCTCGACGCCCTTTCTCCGGTTGCGACTTTCGCGGTGCTTCGCCGTTTCACCCACCGGCCCCGAAGCACCGCGAAGCACCACGCCGCTGTCGACGCCGTCGTTGTGGTGATAAAGTCGGTGCGCCATCCTCGAGGAAATGAAGCGATTCATTACGCGGGTCAACGTACAGCGTGCAGGGGCACGGCGGCACGGCGTACTCGAGGTGCAGCGCGGCACCTGGCTGCCTGGCTGCCTGCCTGGCCGGCCGCGGGCGGCGACCCTTGCCGGCGTGGCGCACCACGCGCCGCCCGCAGCCGGCACCGCCAGCAGGCTGATTCCGAGAGTCATTTTCGTCGGCCTGTCTCTCTCGCACCTTGAACGGAACGCCCTGTGAGAGCGAGAGGGATTGGACGACTGTGGCCGCAGCGAGCAGGAAATGACATCGGTACGGCGCGGCGGGAGGCAATGCCCCTGCGCCGCCTTGCGCCGCCTTGCGCCCTTGCGCCGCCTTGCGCCCTGCGGACTGGACGCGAGCCACGCCCCGCCGCGCCCGCTCTCGCGCACGCCTTTTTAGGGTCGTTAGAGTGTCGTCGGGCTGGGGATCGTCTTTTGGGCGGCGAGATCATTCCTGGACGACGTGCCTTGACGGCGTGCTCCGACGGCCGCCCTTCTGCGCCACGGGGGCCCTGTCCTGGCTGCTAACCCTAGCCCCGTGCCGGCTGCTTCCAGGGCCTGCCGTTCGAGACGTGAGTTCCTGGTCCGGGGGCGGGGCGGGGCGGGGCGGGGCGGTAGAGGGTGAAAAGGGAGAGGCCTTTGGCGCCCACGCTCTGCGCTCTGCACCACGGCACGCCCCTCAGCCAGCAGTGCGGCGTGCGGCGCGTGCTGCAGAATCGGCCACGGCGCCACGGCGGTGAGGTACTGAATGAAGTACTTCTGGAACTGCCGTGGGCGTCGTGGCAGGCGCGGCTCGTGGCGGCGCATGGCGGTGCATGGCGGTGCATGGCGCGTGGTTGAATCGAATGCGCCCGTGGCGTGTCCCTCGCGGTCCTTGTCAGATCGTACAATTCAGGCCGTGCTCCCTCGACGCGCCAGAATGCTTTTGATGCCTTTTCTACGGAGTGCGATTTCCCGCCTTAGTTTAAGGGCAGCAGTCTGGTCGCAAAGTTGGTCAAAACGGTAACACATGCGTAGAAATCGTGATTTGCGGCCACTGCTTTCAATCGAAGCCGGGATCTTACTCTCTGTCTTTGTCTCCCTCTTTGGTACTCTCGCTCGCTCTCTCTGCTTGCCCCACGCGTCCCGGCCCCTGTACCCCGCGGCCCCTCGCGGCCCTTCGCGGCCCGGCCGGCACCGTTCGCGCCTCGCCGGTCGATTCCTCGGTGATGACGTGCCAACGGCAGCCTACGGCAGCCTACAGCAGCCGACTGCGGGGAGGGTACGTCACGACCGTGCGCCGGGTCGGGCCGGTGCGCCACCCACTCGGCCCGGCCCACCCCATGGACCACGGACCGCGGTCCATACGGCGCGCGGGCGGGCGGGCAGGCAGGGGCGACGCCCGGAGTGGACCGCGTTCTCTGGGCCCCGCTTTGGGCCGTCTAAATTTAATTCGCACAGAGTGAGTGCGCGGGCCGCAGGGCCGCAGGCAGGCCCGAGCAGGAAAAAAGGCAGCGCTGATGACGCGACGCTCGACCTTGCCTCGTCGCTGCAGGCTCATTCCGAACAGTGTTTTCGTCGCTCCGTCTCTCTCGCTCTCATCGGGGTAGGGGTGCGAGAGAGAGTGAGGAGGGAGTCTGCCGGCGCCGGCGGCGGGCCGCCCCAAACCTGACGTAACCGTGACACCCCCGTCGTGACCTGCCTGTGCCCGTGACCCGCTTGCGCTCGTCCGCGCCAAGCGGCGAGAGGCGCCACCCCCTGGGTGCCCGGGGCCCGGGGCCTCGCCAGCCTCGGGCAAGGGGGCCGCCCCCGGCCGCCCCGCAGTGGGCAGGGGCAGGTCTGTTTTAGCGAACCTCTCATCTCTGGACTCGTTTCGGGCTCTGCCCATTCCCGCTCTTTAATTATGGACTCCTCGTTCGCGGGGCAGTCCACTGGTTACTTACAATTTCAAGATTGATTCGAATGAGGGAGCCCGAGCTCAAAAAGCGTCCGTCGTCTGAGTCGGTCCTAACTGGGGCAGCTGCACGGCGTGACCCAGAGACACCCTTTGGCGCGCTTTAGCGCTGTGTTATGGTATGGTTCGCGGCTTGGCGGTTTACAGCCGCGCCTCGGCGAGTGACTCACTCCCAGGAATCGGACTGGCGGCTGAGGAGGAAAGCGTCTGCTTGGTTTATCACTGCTTTCTGCGAAGCCAGCGCGCCGCGCGCCGCAGTTCCTCCTCGGACCGAAACAAACATTGCGCGCCCCCACGCCGCGCCGCCACGCCGCGCTGTGTTTTGACGCGGGGAAGGCCCGCGCCTAGGACGCGGCGCGGAGCCGCGGAGCAGCCTCGATACTGCGCGCTGCGCGACATGGCGCCTGATGAAGGCACTCTGTTGGGTGACGCCCACGTGTTTTCCAGAAGCGGGTACCCGGCCAAGTGACGCGAACCCGCGACCCCGACGAACCGGTTCGTCCCGGCCCGAGCCGCGGCTGCGCTGCGCGTTGGCGGCGGTGGACCGCGCCACAGTGCCGCAGCGCCGGATAACCCTGGACGACGCCGTGCTGCGCCGTGCTGCGCCGCGCTGCTGGCCTTCTCGTTGTCGCCTGACCCTTGAGGCGCCCGCCGCCTACGGCCCGGTCTACGGCGCACTCCGGCAGGGCAGACAGGCGCAGACAGGCCAGGGTGGTAGATTACGATCAATTGGCGCCGCGGCTCCAATCAAGAGAAATTTCTCGAGCCTCGCGCCTCGAGCCGCCAAGCACTGCCAAGTAGTACCCATGTGACCATGCAGCAATTGGAGGCGTCAGTCTCTCTCGCACACTGGCAGAGAGAGAGAGCACTGTCGTGACGCATCACGCCCTTTAGTCCTTCGCCACGCCACGTCGCAACGCGTCGCGAGCCCCACGTGTGGCCCTTCGCACAGTGGGCGAGGGGACTGGTGGAGGCGGACAAAATTCTAGACGCGTTTTGAGCTCCAGAGTCGCTAATCAGGACTCGAACCGAACGTGTGACCCCGCCAATTGATTCCTCGTCCAGAGAGCAGTCCATTGGTGGGGTCACACGTTCGATTCGAGTCCAAGTTAGCGACTCTGGAGCTTAAAACACGGCTAGAGTTTTGGCCGCCTGCGCCGGTCTTCTGGCCCACTGTTGTTTCGTCGGGAGAGGATTTCGGCCCGACCGGCCTTGGGCCTCGGCGGCGAGCTGCCCTCGGCTGCCCTTTGCTCTCTGGGTTCACTGACAGACAGCCCTTCGGTATTGACTCCCCCGCTGGCCGGCCGCGGGGGCAGCAGCTGTACCACGGCTTTTCTCTCCCCGAGAGCACGGCTTTGATTGGGGCCAGTCGGTTCGGATTTGCTGGCGGATTTGCTGGTTAGTTTGGTGTGTGCTGCTGGCGCTGCCGGTGGGGTGGCTTTGGGATCGGCCGGTTCGCCGGAGCCATCCATCAAGAAGAGGACCTCCTGTGAATAACCTCCCGCAAGGTGGGCGACTCAGCCGCCACAATACGAGGGTCGACGAGGGCTTTGGCCGTTATGAGACTCGTGGGCACCGCGGGGCGGGGCGGGGCGGGGCGGGGCCGCGCTAGGGCGGCCAGAGGGCGTACGTGGGGGACGCTGACGCCTCGCGCGCTTCGCGTGGGAGACGGTCCAGCCTGCCTACACGGCTGCGGCTACGAGACGGGGCAAGACGTGGAGATACATGCAGACGGGACGGACGGCGCCTTTCTGCGCGCAAATACGGAAGAGCGAGGACGTGCACTGTAGGCGGTGGCGCTGTATGGCAAGCACGGCAAGCATGGCAAGGCACCCCGAGGCTGGCTGCGCACTTCCGGTTCCGGGTCCGGAGATCGGCTAGCGGTCGGGGTGCTCTGCTGAGTGAATAGACGCAGTGCGGCCGTCGCCCTGTCCTTCTCGCACCTACCAGGGACGTTCTATGGGTGCGAGAGAGAGGGAAGGAGGCCTCTCGCGGAGTCAGTCTGCTGTGGGGGATGGAAGGGCGTGCCGCCATTAATAGGGTCCTGTCGGGGTGCGGTCCTGCTTCCTCCTTCCTCCCGCTTCCGCATTGGTTGCCACCCGTCGGTAATGGAGGAGCGCTCTCTCTCTCTCTCTCTCTCTCTCTCTCTCTCTCTCTCTCTCTCTCTCTCTCTCTCTCTCTCTCTCTCTCTCTCTCTCTCTCTCTCTCTCTCTCTCGCTCCCTCCGGAGCCCTTTCGCCCTTTCCGCTCGCAGGACTCTGGAGGCACCTCGCGTCCCCCGGCTTGACACATTCGATATTGCGCGGCGAGATGGCCTGCCCGCCGGCCTGGCCGTCTCCCTGCGTGCAGCCGGGCGGGCGGGGCGCGCAGGCCTGGGCGGGGCGGGCGAGGCCCCCGGGGTGAACGCCCCCGCCGCCCTTATGAACCGCCGCGACCCCCGCCGCCGTCCCGCCACCGTTACTGCGGCACTGATCGCGTTACAACGACGCCACGAGTAACTACTCCGAGAGGGGTGGCTGGCTGGCGGCTGGCGACCTTTTGCGGGGACGCGAGGGCGAGGCTTGAGACGCCACACGGAGGAAGGGAGCGAGGGACCCAAAGGTTGCCCGCCCCGCCCCACCCCGCCCCGCCCCGCTGCGTTCGAACTGGGGCACGCGGAGGAAAACCGAACCGCGTCGATAACGAGGAGGTGGAGCGGAGATAGCCGGTGGGCGACGGTCATCTAAATGTGTATGTCCGACGACGTCCCCCGGCCTGCCGGCCGTTTCGGTGGGAGTTTCCCATCGGCCTGCTTTCGGACGCGCGGGCAGACCTTTCCACACTCTCGGGGACACTCACACACACTTACACTTGAGCGTAAAGCGCGTCCAGCCCACGCACTCACACACACGCATCCTCGCGCGCGTTGACACTCGGCACGCTGGCGCTAGCTGGCGCGTGGCCAAGTCCGTTGTGCCATTGAGCGCGTGAGGGTAAAACGGCTCTGAAATGAAATCGGGGGCGGTGTTGGTGCGAGGCAGCCGAGGCAGCGCGAGGCGTGTGAATGGACTTGCCAGGACGATGCCTCGCGCTTCCTGGACCCTCATGGCGGCGCTTGACTTGACGCCCGGCGACACCCCTGCCGTGTGCTCTGCCGTGGAGCCGTGTGTGTGCGCGTGCGAGTGTATAAACACGAGATTATGACGCTCGGTGACCTCGGCAGTTTCTCCTTTGTTTTGCCCGCGCTTGTCCGTGTGTGTGTGTGCGTGTGTGTTCGCGCACGGCCCGCCTTGACACCCAGTGCTTGAGTACGCGCGCTTGGCGGCGACCTCATTACGTCGTGACGCAGCCAGCCGGCCAGCCAGCCAAGCGCCATAGCCTTGTGCCGATAATTGCCAAAATAAAGGCCGAATCGAAAGCAAACGGCGCCACTGGACGGGGAAAGGGAGGGGGAGTCTCTGTGCTGCGTGGCTGCGCGCCCCACCTCATTAGCATGAGCGGTTTTAATTCGGCCCGCTGGTCGCTGTGGTCGCTGGTCCGCACTGACCCCACCCAACCTGCCGCCGCATCGGTCCGTCGTTGCCTGGCCAGACCGAGCCCCGCCGCGAGGCTAGGCGAGGCGAGGCTACTAGCCCCGTCACTTGAACCGACGCAAACGGGGCGCCGAAAGCAATGATGTCGCGGACGGGCGGCGGGGCGGGGCGGGGCACCGTGAGCGAAGTGCGCGCCGTGCGCCGTGCGCGCGGCGATGAAAAACCGGAGCAAAACAAAGGGGTCATGAATGGAGCAGGCGGAGCAGGCGAAGCAGGCTCGGAATATTTCTACATGGGTTAGAAACGTGGTTCCCTTGGACCCTTGGACTCGGCGGCCCTTCCCTTCCCCGCCCTGGCTGGCCGGTCGGCCTGCCCGTCGCGCGTCGGCGAGCCACGCGGGTCCCGCGAGGCGAGGGGAGGCGAGGCGCGGTCCCGATGCGGGGGTCCCGGGGGAACGCCGGGGCCGCAGGGGGTCGCCCCAATGTATGCACGTCCATTCAAATGGGCCGGTATGCACACGCCGACGTCTGGGCCGTCTGGGCCGTCTAGCCACTGCGTAGAATTGGCAGCGGCGCGTTGAGCACCGCGGAGCACGTCTAGCGGGTAGCGTTAGCGCGTTAGCAACCGGGGAGGTCGAGTCAAAAGTGCGTTGTGCATTCTGTCGGGAGTGTCGCGCCACTCGCGCCGCACCTTGGCCACGATGTGTGCCTTGGTGTGGCGCACGTCCCGCCCCGCCCCACCCCGCCCCGCCTCGCCCCGCCTCGCCCCGCCTCGCCGCTGCCCCCGATCCAATATTTACAACCCGTCAGCCCCGGCGCCTTGGCCGACACCACCGCCACGGGCCGTCGGGGGAATTGATGTGCGATGTGGGAACCGCGACGTCGATTAGACACTTCCTGTCCTGGGCGAGTCCACGCGTGCCCGAGCACGCCAAGCGCACCGCCACGCCCACGGCGGCACCGCGGCGCCTCACCCAGGCACTGCAGTGTAGGGCCTGGCCAGAGTCGACGACGAACTGCACCTTGCAGCCCGCCGGGGAAACCAGGCTCGCGGTGGAAAGTGTGCACACACACGGGTTGCGGCAGCACGGCTGCTTTCATCACGGCCAGGCGCATCTCCGGCAGCGCGGCCAGCACGGCCAGTGCCGCCTGCAGCGCTGCGCCGACAAACGGAAGCACTCGGCCGCGTTGCGCCGCGCGGCCTGCCTGACGGCCTGCCTGGCCTGCAGCAGTAAAGCCCTGTGCCATGTACTACTCCAGCGGGGGTGGGCTGGGGCGGCCCAGGCCAGCCCCCGCCCGCGGACCCCTGGGAAGCGGGGCCATTCCGAAGAGTCGTTTTGGCGCTGTCTCTCCCGCCTGTTGCCCCAAGAGTGCGACAGAGACAGAACATACTCTTCGGAATCGGCCTGCTGGGAAGCAGGCGAGGCAGGCCGACCGGCAGGACCGCGCGTCACAGCGTATTACGGCCAGAGCAATACCCTGAGTGCCCCCTGACCCCGCCTGGCTGGCCCTACCTGGCCGCCTGCAACCTGCGGCTCTCTTTCCGTAGATTGCCTGGCGACGTACTGGCGGGGCGGGGCGTGGGGCCCGGCCCCGGCCAACGGAAATGCCGCCCCGCCCCGCCCCGCCCCGCCCCGCCCCGCGCGTACACGGCGCGAATTGGATTAGCGCAGCGCGCACGTCCCGTCGTCCCGTTCGATGTTCGATCGGTCGGCCGGTCGCCTCCACGCCGCCTCCGAGTGGCTTTGGCTTGTGCGCGGCCTGCCTCTGCTGGGCAGTGCCTGCGTCAAGGGCCCTGCCCGGCCCTGCCCGGCCCTGCCCGCACGTCAACCTTGCCTTACAGTGGCCAGTGGGCGTTAGTTTGCAAATCTGGGCGCGCGGCCACGTCGCGGGGCCAGTCGCGGGGCGCGGGGTCGGCCAGCCGGACGCGACCCATTCTGAATTTCTGAGAGGCATGGCGGAAAGCTACTCGGGGTCGCCTGCTGCTGTAGTGCTGTCCGTTACGACGGCTACAAAAAGGAGTCCTCTCCTTAAGGCCCGTTTTGCGAGTCCTTCCCCCGCCCCGCCGCGTGGCCGCCGTCTCCGCACGGCTCGATGGCCTATTTTCGTGGCTGCAGCTGGCCGCACGCACGCAGCGCAGCTACGCGTCGCCCTGGCCGTCCTGGCTAGTGCGCAGTAGTGCGCAGTGGACAGCATGACGGCAAGCGGGCAGAAGGCCGCCGGGACGGTGTTGCCCCTGCATGCTGCTTTCGGCTGGCCGAGTCGGGCCGAGCAGCCGCCAGATTGCTAATCAGAGAGTGGCAGTGGCGAGGATAGCACCTCGAGGATAAGTCCCCCTTTCCGGGGTGGCCGGGAAATCACTCGAAAGTCGGAAGTGGTCGTTGGTCGTCAAGCTTCGACGGCGATGTCCGGCCGTGTCGCATCGTGGCGGATGTTCGATGTTCGCGCGGCCCCTCCCTGCCGATGGCCAGATAGCCCACCTGTAGCTTCGCTTGGCTGTGAGCCCCGCTGCGTCTATTAGGCTTCTGTGGCGCTTCCCCGCCCCTCGGCCGCCCCGCCGTGCCCCTGCCACGCGTGAGAAGTAGGTCAGCTGGAGCTGCTGCGCCACAGCCCGCCTCGCCACGCGCCACGCGCCGCGAACGCGAAAACAGGAGGGGTGCTGCTTGCCGCTTCGACTGCCAAACAAGCCGGAAATTGGTGGATCCTGGCGGATCGGTCCCCGCTGTCACCGCTGTCGCCGCTGTCGTCGTGATCGGCGGCCGAGGTGGTGGCGCGGAGCGAAACCCGCTGCCGGCCGTGGCGGAGCGGCGGAGCGGCGGAGCGGTCCCCTTGTGCAAGGTCGCCATCGGCAGGCGGCGAGATAGAGTTTCATGGCGTAACATTCGAATCCGGCGCCATTTCTGGAAGGAGGAGGCGCCTGGCCGCTTCGCTCCGACCCGCTTTGTACCGGGTACCGGCGTGGTGCCGCCCACTGGGTCACGCGGCGCACGAGCAGACGCGGCAGACGCGCCGCACGCCCGCCGTCAAGTTTGGCCGTCACGTGCCTCGGCCCGTGCCGTCCCGCGGACCACCACCCCGGCCAGGCCCGGCTTGGCCGCCCTCTCGATACTCGCTGACTCGGCGTGGCGGCCGCACGGAAGTCGCGGAAGTCGCACGGTCCGCCGCGCGGACGCGATCACCGACAACGCCGCGGCCAGGCGCCCACCCGTGCCCATGGCTACCGCCAGAAAAACGCTCCATTACCCATGTTTTCGGGGCAAATTGGTCGTGCTTGTCGCCGCGGCGGTCGCGGCGGTCGCCAGGGCGCCTGCCGGACGCCGCGTAGGCCGCCCGCTCCGCACGGCCGCGTTGCGGCTCTCCTAGTTGCCTATGCTGCAGGGGCGCGGCGTTGTGTAAGCTTCGCATGAGTCTGCCAAGGTCAAACAATGACGGCTTTTTACGGCATTTTGTTCGCTTGCTGCCTGCCTGGCTGCTCGGGCGGGGCGCTACGGCCTGACGCCCTCGTTAGACGGCGCCAGGTAGCCGCCGGGCCGGCGCGCGCCCGCGGGGCCGAGTTATTAAATTGGCCGAAATGTTTCCATGCGGACGGCGGGCCGCCGAGCCGATGTCCGCTGCGCGGTGATGAGTGGAAAGTAATTGGCGGGGCGCGGGCCGAGGCTTCGATGAGGCACCGCCTTGGGCACCGCCCCCGAGCGTCACGCGGGGTAATAACAGTGGGGCTGCCTTCCTTTGTGGGGCGCCGTAGGTGCGTAGCGTGGCGCCCCGTCTGGCATATAGGGCCCTATTTATAGTGGCTTGATCACGGTGGGGCGCAGGCTTTGGCGCCACCCCGACCCACGCCACCCCGCCCCGCGCCGCGGCCGGGCCGTGTCTAGGTAGCGACCCACATACCGACTGGCTGCACTGGGCTCGACTGGGCCCCCCTGCGCGCATTGGTCGGCCCGGGCCAAATCCATCACGCCACCTCTGGCAAGGTGACTTGTCCAGGATGCCGCCATGCCATGCCGCCCCCTCGCCTTCCTGCCCTCCTCGTGTTCGCCTTCGCCCGGACTGCCCTCTGCGCCGGATCGTACCTCGTGCCTGGCCGTGCCTGGCCGTGCCTGGCGCCGCAGGGCTGGCCTGTACCAGTGCGCGCTGGTGCGCGCGCCTCGCCGTCGCCACCGTGCCGCGGGGACGCGGCTTGCACATGAGCCGCATTGATTGGCTGCCGTGCACGGCGTGGGCTGCACCGGGACTGCCTCGCTCTGGGTTTGGGGTTGCCGACGGCGAGCGCAAACAAGACGCCGCCTCCGGGGTGCATGACGTCGGCAACACGTGGGGCTGCGGGCTGCTGCCGAGAGGACTGCGTTCGTTGCTCTGTCTCTCTCGCACTGACGGGGCGTCCCGTAAGCGTGCGAGAGAGACACAGCGACGAAAGCACTGTTCGGAATGAGCCTGCGCTCCACTAGCTGCACTGCACCGTAATCGCACGCGGAATGCCGTCCACCTTGGCGACACCCGCGGCCCCCCGCCCACCTCCCCTCGCCGCCGCGCCTGGCGAGCGCCGCGCCGCGCCGTCGCCGTTGTCTTGAAGGGCTCCCCGACGCGGCGCTGCACTGCAAGCTTGCTGCAAGCCAGCTCCGCGTCACGCGTCGAGAAACAAAACGGACTCGGGGACGCGAGATGCAGGTCGGCGTCAGAGCGCCGCCGCCAATTAGAAGACTTTTCCCGCCGGCGGCACGGCACGGCGCGTCGCGTCGGGACGTCGCCGTCGTCGAAGAAATTGGCTAATTGAAGAGGACCTGATTGATGTCGCCCGGCGCGTCCTCGGCCCCACGGACCGTGACGCGACGCGGCGCGGCGGGCCGACGGACAGCCCGAGGGACTTCCCTGCCGCCGTGCCGCCGTGCCGCCGTGCCCTCGCGCCGTTTATCTTGGGGCCCACGAGAGCGTGTCGGTCTCGGGGACGCGCCACTGGCCTGCTTATGATTTGTTGTGTCTGCGGGGACGGTTCGTTTTCTGCCCCGCGTTGTGTTGACGCGCCCAGGACGCGCCCAGGACGACCCCACTCGCACTTTGCGCCATGTCGGCCGTGTCGCCGTGTCAGCCCCAGCTATTTGTGGATGGGAGGGGGAATGGTGCTTTGACCATTTGTTACACACACCACTTCCAAAAAGATGGCACTGGTTGAAGCACGTGTCCGTAGTTGTGTGCAAATTAAGACGGCCAATGCACTCTTCTCTCTGTCGCACTCATGAGGCTCTCCATGAGGGTGCGAGCGCCGGCTGCCGCCACCTCGGTCTGCCCGGCTCGGCGGCGTGGTGCGCGTGGTGCGTCCCTGCGTCGGCGCGGTGCGAGTCCCGGGTACAGTAGTGTAATGAGCCCCACGCGTCCGGTCGGGCAGCGTGGCGGTGCTGCAGACTGATTCCGAGAGTCGTTTTCGTCGCTCTGCCTCTCTCGCACCTGTACCGGGACGCCCCATGAGTGCGAGAGAGACAGAGCGACGAAAGCGACTCTCGGAATCGGTCTGCTGGCGAGCCTCGGGACCGAGGGGCGGCCATGCGGCCAGTCGATGCCTACTATTACTCCACTCGACTCAATTCCGGGTCGTTTGCTGAGGCGTTGCCCCGACTGCCCTGGCCAGGCCCTGGCGGCCCTGGCTGCCTCGGCGTCGGCGCTGACCCGACCCGCGCCCGCGCCCCGTTGTCTCTGCGCACTTTGATGGCTTGCCCTGAGGACACTAGCTTGCCCGGGCGCACTGCTCGCTGCAAGTCCCCGGCAGGCTGGACGACACCGGGCCGAGCCGGGTGTGTTTCTCTCGAGAAATCGCTTCGCCGGTGGCGACTCGGCAGAGAGGCGCGGCGGAGAGCGACGCCAAACTTGTCATACCAGAGAGGTTCGTTCGAAGACCACGCAACGGCTCGTTTCTTCTTCGACGTCTTTCTTTTTGCGAGTGTGTTCGCGTGTCTAAGCGCGCGCCGGATGGTGGCTCATGGCACTCATGGCAGCGCGCACCAGATGAAACCGGACCACTGCAAAGTGCACTTTACGCCCGGCGTTCTGCCGAGTCCCGCGGCGTCCCGCACGCGTGGCGTGGCGTCGCACAGTGGGCCACAAGCGGGGGAGGCGGTCAAAATTCTAGACGCGTTTTGAGCTCCATAGTCGCTAAATGGGACTCACCAAGCGTGTAACCTCACCAATGGATTGCTCTCCGAATGAGCAATCCATTGGTGGGGTCACTTGTTCGGTTCGAGTCCTGTTTAGCGACTCTGGAGCTCAAAACGCATCTAGAGTTTTGGCCGCTTCCACTGGTCTTCTGGACCACGTGCGTCGAGTGTCGTCGTGGTCAGTCCTGGGCCTTCGGGGCCTTCGGGGCCTTCGGGGCCTTCGGGGCCTTCGGGGCCTTCGGGGCCTTTGGGGCTTTGGGGCCTTGGGGCGCGGCAGAAAGAAACTCGTTCGGAACGGAGTCAATTAGTTGCGCCGAGCGCCAGGTGGTGTATCAGTGGCAACTCTATACTGCCAGGCTGCAGCGGGGAAGGGGGGGGCCCCTATGCAGATCTAGAACGCAGACAGGCGGCAACCCTATGCGTGGGTGAGGCATTCTATGCCCTCGTCGCGCCGTGGCCTAAAAAATTAAAATAACGCACGGGCTGTGACTCACACACAGGCAGGCAGCGCAGCCGACACGCATTCGGACACGCAGAGAAGCAATAATTCATTTTCCACCTCGCCCCGACCGGGAGTCGAACCCGTGTCAATGTGTTTTCGCGCCACTTTTCGCTTTAAAAATACAGCGGGTTGATTGCCTCAGTGACGCGGCGAAGGGTCGTCTCGGGTTCAAACACCCGGCGGTCCCCCTTTTCGTGAGATGCTGCTGCCACCGGCTGGGCGCTGGTGGCGCCGTGGCGCGCCGTGGAGTCGGGGGCACCAGAGTGATTCCGAAGGACCGTTTCGACGCTCCGTCTCTCTAGCTCGCACCCATGCGGCCCTCTCCATGTGCGCGACAGAGCGACGAGCGAATCGCCCGGCAGGCTCGGGGCAGGCGAGGCAGGCCGCGAGGCAGGCCACGAAGGACGCCGCGCGGAGAGTTTGCTGCGCAAAATGTCTGTTCGTGTGGCACGCACGCGGGAGGAACGACCTGCCCCAGGCTGCCCCAGGCTGCCCCGGCCTGGAACGCCGACCGCGCCGACCGCACCGCGGATTCGCGGACCCACGTGCCGCGTGTAGCCTACACTGTGTACAGCCTGGTACGCTCTGTCTCTCTCGCACCCTCATGGAGAGCCCCACGAGTGCGACAGAGACAGAGCGACCGAATTCTGAATCGGTCGGCAGACGACGCCACGTGCTCCACCGCGCTCCACTGCGGTCAGTGCGACCCACCCCTCCTGCGGCCCGCGCCCCGTTTTGCGTCCTGCACTGTAAGCTGCGCGTGAATCGAACACACCGTGGTGCCAATCGATTCCTCGTTCGAAGGTAACCAACCGTCGTTTGGTTCAAGTCGACGCAGAGGTCAAATAGCCTACCTCAACTCGTCATCTGGTTCTCTCTGGAATGTGCGGCACAATGATGAAAGTCGTCAGAAACGACGTCAATGTCAAAAGTCACGGGCAGACTCGGCGCGCGGGGAAAATTAATTTCTCAGACTGCCAGTACTCGGTCCTGGCCATCCCGTTTCGGCACCGCCGCCGCCCCCGCCACGTTGCCATGGCTGCCACGCACGCCAGCGCGGCGCAGCGTGCCAGCGGTATGTACCCGTATCCGCCCTGTGCATGATGGGCTTCCTGGTAGTGTGTGTGTCTGTGTGTGGGAGCTCGCGGCGAGTCGCTGGTGTAGCTACTTTCCGGGAACGCTCACCGCCCAGTGGCGCATCTCGTGTTGTTGACACTGGCCTTCCCCGAACGAAAAGAAAGAGTATTTGTGCCTGCCCTGCCGCCGTGAGTCTGGCTCGCCGCGCGGGCTGCGAGCACCGATTCCCGCCCACCTCCACCACCATCGTGATGGTGTCGGGACTGGTCCTCTTTGTCGTTCGGCGCGCAAACGGCGTCATTCGGCGCCAGGTCGGTGCATGCATAGTGCGCTGCCGCGCGCGGGGGCGGGTTCGAATCCCGGCCGGGGCAGCTGTTCGCGCCGCTCGCGGTAAGGATAGGCGCGCGTCCGGCGCGCCGCATCGCGCTGCATGCATGCATTGCATTGAGCAGGTGTTGCGACACGGCTGGCTTGCTCTGATCCTCCGTCTCTATCGCTTTCGGGGCACCCTCTCTCTCTCTCTCTCTCTCTCTCTCTCTCTCTCTCTCTCTCTCTCTCTCTCTCTCTCTCTCTCTCTCTCTCTCTCTCTCTCTCCAGCAGATAACGTGGACGGCTTTGCGACTAAACCGCTTCCAATCGGAGCATGCGTGCATTTCCATTAGTGTTAATACGGTTCGCTGTTTTTGACAATAATTGGCCGGCGAAGCGGCGGCAGTGATTGCGCACACGAAAAGGAACACTGCCCGGCGTACACTTCACTCACCTCACCGATTGGACGGCGGTGACGCCACTGTGTGGTGTGTGACGTCACGTCGACATTGTATCAAGCCAGCCGTGTGTTTTACTGCCAAGATTGGCGTTGGCGATACTCACTATTGTGTGTGTGTGTGTGCGTGTGTGTCCGTTGGCACTCCGACTCGGGCCGGCTAACGGCGGCGACGCGGTGCCCCCAGTCCTGGTCCACACTGCTCCTGGCACCTCTGGAATCCAAACGCTACCGCGACGTAGTAAGTTTTTCTGCGGCTCGAGCGTCAGCGAAGAACAAAGATTTCGTTTCCTCGATGTGTGCGTGTGTGTGTGTTTGTGCCAACGCCGGTCGCGGCACTTTGACCCACCACCGCGTCCGGGGGGTATGGTGACGTCAAAGCTATCCGTCATTTTATTTGGCTTTCAGCGGCTGCTTTTAGCGGGCTTTAGTGTTTCTGTGTAGAGCTTTTCTTCTCTGGCGTTGTCGGCCGGTCGGCTCGGCTGCGAGTTCGTGGAGGGCGCCTCCCGCGCGCGTTTGCTGCAACCGCTGCGCGCTGCGCAACCCGACCCCTGGGCTGCGCCTGGCTCCGGCCCGGCTGCCACAAGGCAAGGCACGCGCGTCCGCGCGTCCCCGTCCAGAATAGCCGTACCGTGCCGTGCCCTCTGCTACTGTTAGAAATATCATCCCGCATTGGCACATTGTTTTGCGACAGTCCGGCCAGGCCGGCCAGCCCGCCAGTCCGGCTGTGGTCAAGGCGGTGGCGTAGGTCAGGGTGGCGGCGTCCCCCTTGTTGATGATGGCCCTCCCCCGCGCCCCGCCCCGCCTGGCCCCGCCCAGCCCCGCCGCACAGGCGTTGTCATGGCGACCGCTTGTGTTGTCTCTGTCGCACGCCGGCGTGGCGTGGCAGACCGGTGGCCGATGGCTCGGAGCGTCCAAAATAATTATACTGCATTATCAACACGACACTGTGAAAGTGGCGTTTCCTCTTTCAGACTTTGAGGCGCACGCCGCGGCCTCGTGCGGCCCTTGCTTCGCGTCCGTGCTTTTTTATAACATGTTTCTGTCGCGTTTTTGTTGTTTTTGTCGCGTTTTTGTCGGCTGGCTCTGGGGAAGGGCACCTTTGCATGCGTGCCCCGCGTGACTTTACGGACAGTCCCTCGTGTGTGAATTCGCGCTTCGCGCCGTATCCACCAGCTGATTTCGGACATGGCCTGTCTGTCGCGCACCTCTGCGGAGCGCCGCACGAGTGCGAGAGAGGCAGAGCGACGAAGTACTGTTCGGAATCTGCCTGCTCCTGCTGATATCGTTTTGCACTTGACTCGCGCACGCCTCGCGCACGCCTCGCGCACGCACGCGGAGCATCGTGACCGTTATCTCGTCGCGACGGCTGAGTGTGTACTCGTGTGCTCACGGGCGTGCTGGCCGCGGCGGCGGGGCGGGGCGTGGCGGGGCCGGCCTCGGTCGCGTCGCGCTGCTGGCCAGTTTTCCGAGAAGGCGATGCCTCAAGGCGATGCCGAGTTATCGTGCCGGCGTGCCCACCGCGCCGCGGTATCGCGTCGTCGTCGGCATGCAGGGCCGGCGTGCGCCGCCGCATGGCCGCCACGCCCTCCAGGACCCCGTCGGACGGCCGCCGCGTGCTCCAAGTCGCGTTTGGCGTGCCGCGGGCGCCAGGGGGAAATGCTCGGGGAATTTGGACCTTTGGGCCGGAAGATCGGCGCAGGCGGCCAAAACCCTCAACGCGTTTAGAGCTCGCTAAACAAGACTCGAACCGAACGTGTGAGCCCACCAATGGATTGCTCTCCGAACGAGGAATCCATTGGTGGGGTCACACGGGTCACACCGAGGGGGAAATCACTCTTAAAACCTGCGACCCGGCTATTACGTCTATTACGCTGTATTACGCCTCAAAATTATAGGGATTTAGCTGAAAACAGACCAAACAACCCTAAAATAGATCAAATTTGGAAAATTTCGGCTATTACCCTACTATGACGCATACTATTACGCGTGCTGTTACGGACAGAGTGACCCGACTTTTACGCGAGTGGTTTCCCCCCTCGGGTCACACGTTCGGTTCGAGTCCTGTTAAGCGACTCTGGAGCTCAAAACGCGTCTAGAGTTTTGGCCGCCTGCGCCGGTCTTCTGGCCCACTGTGCGCGCTGTGCGCCGTCTGGAACAGAAAGGCGCGGTCGTTCCTTCACTGTACAGTACGACAGCGCCACTGCCGCCTCGCTCCGCCTCGCCCCGCCTCGCCCCGCCTCGCCCCGCCTCGCCCCGCCTCGCCCCGTCTTGTCTGGGGACCACTGTTTGTATACATGAGCAATGTTGCGGGCGATCCGCCTGCCTCGCCGAGTGGACGCTCCGCCCGGCCTCAATTTGACTGTCATCGGCTCGATCTGAATGCAGTGTACCAGTGTACCTACAGAGCGGGGCGGCGGTCGCACTCAGATTCTGTTGCCAGCGTCGTGTATTATCTCGCTATTCGCGTGGAACTAGCGACGCACGGCCACGAGGTGCGACGCGGCGAGCCGCTTCGGACTTCCCCGTAAGAGAACCTCCAGCCTTTCCGGCGACGACTCGGCGGACAAAGACAACGACGTCAGAAGACGCGCCTCTCGAACTCCCGCGCGGTATTTCGACACTTGCCCGGCTCGCTTCCTTCTGGCCGGCTCCGTCTTTGTCGCACTCATAGGCCGCCCCGCATGGGTGTGAGAGAGACAGAGCGACGAAATAACGACTCTTTGGGAATTGCTCGGGTGCTTCAAGTCAAGTTGCTCTTGTTTTGCGCGCGACCTTAATACAACGCAGCGAGCGGGCTTCGACGTCTTGGATTTCCTCTCCACCTTCTTCAGGCTGGTTCTCTCTCACTCGCTCCACTCTTTTCTCTCCGACAAGAAGTAATGGTTCTAATTCTGCTTCCTGGACGACAAAGAGCATCTCCGTCATTTTGGTTTTCGATTTCCTTTTTTTTTTGGGAATAAACAAGACTGATTTGTATGGCAAAACGAGAACCGAGGCGGGCATCGGGCATTATACGCCGCTCGCTGTGCTGGGTGCCGGGGCGGTGCCGAGGCGGTGGTGGCGGGGCACATAAAACGCTCGCCTCTCTTTTTATTTCCGTCTCTTTGTCGGTCGGTACCACAGCCACGTGACGCGCTCCACCGCGAATGCCAGCCGACGGCGGGCAGGCGGAGCGTGGCCGTGGCCCTGGAGGCGCTGGAGCTGGAGCTGCTGGAGCTGGAGGCGGAGGTAGGCATCGCGGCGACAGGGGCGCGTGCGGGTGGCCTACCCCGTCCTTGTAAGGCGCTCCGGCCGGCCGGCCGGCCACTGCAGTGCACTGCCCCCGAGTCCTCCGACCACTTCGGCCCGGAGACAGGCCTCTGGCGCCTCTGGCCCCGCCCAGCAGAGTGCTCGGACGCCCTGTCTCCCTCGCACCCCTACGGCACGGCGGCGCGGCCTCGGGCGCGGCCCATGAGTGCGAGAGAGAGCGCGAACAGCCCGCAGGCCTAGCCGTAAAGATGTCGCACTGCCAGTGGCTGTCGCGGCCGTCGTCGTCAGCTCGGCGCGTTACGGCTGCCTTGCCTGCCAGCGGTTTTCCCGAAAACCTTGCGCAGGAACGTCTCCCGCGGTTTTGCACGGACTGGCTTCTTAGACTGACTGGTTTCGACGAGGAAAATACCAGGTCAACAGGTCAATCTGTTTGTGCCAAAATAGCTTTCCAGTTGCGATGCGGCATTATGCAACAATGAGGAGGTGAAAAGTTACGGCCTGAGCGTCGACCGTTTGTGTGTACTGGCCGCCGGCTATGTTTTGTTGTACAAAGATGGCCTTATCGTGCGATTGCGGCTCCGCTGTTGTAACGCCGACATAGCCGCAAGGTTGGCCCGTTCGACCGTTTCCGGGGGAACTCGTCGTGTGGGTGCTGGGGGTAGGGCTGCCTCCGGGCCGGGGCTGCCTCCGAGGGGCTGCCTCCGGGGAGGGGGCTGCCTTCGGGGGCACCTCTGCCCGGGCCATCTCTCTGGAATGGTGTGAATTGGCCTCCGTTCCAGCCCGGTTGCCCGGCCGCGGCCGGCCGCTTACATGTCCGTGCCGTGTCCGTCCTGTGGAGCGGAAAGTTAAAAGTTGCGCAACGGCACGGCCAGGCCGCGCGCCGCGGATCCTCCATCTCCTCCTACTCCTCTACCACGACGACCACCACCACCTCCTCCTCCTCCTACTCCTCGTCGACAAGTGTGTCACGCCCAACGACAGCCGCGAGGCGTGGCGGTCGCCTCTTATCGAACCCGTGTTGCATATGCACCTCCGTTATCGATTCCAGTGTAAAAAGCGTCCGAAAAAAAAACAGGAAAAGTTGCTGCGGTGTTCGTCGGCATTATTCCTGCATCTGCCCCGATTGGCCTGCAGGTTGATTTCGATCGAACAGCGCGCCGTTGCTCTCTCTCGCGCCCCTTCGGAACGCGACTGAAGCCCTTTCCGGAATCAGCCTTCTGGAACATGCCCCCAGAGATTCGCCCCGTCACGCTGATTCCGAAAATATCCTCAGACGCCCCGCTGCTGGCTCTGACTGACGAGACTCCGCACTCAAAGTAAACCGCGATGCAACTCGCGGCCAAAACCAACAAGGAAGGATGAGCGAGGATCTAGCGAACAGCCTGGCAGCCTCCAGGAGCCGCCGCAGGCCGAGCAGGCCGGGCGGGACGCACGGCGGGCTGCTTGGCTACCGCGGCCCTGGCGGCACTGGTGCGCCGAGAGAGCCGTTATCTGTTATTATTGGATCGGCTCGGCGGCATGGTCGCGCGGCGCCGGGCCGTGACGAGCCGTGCCAATCACTGTCGTGTCGCCATGTCAAGCCGCGGCCGCCCATTTGGCGGCGTGCGTGTTCCGTTCTTCGACGGGGTGCTCCTCGTGTCCTCATCGTCGTGATGCCTCTATTGGCGGCCGTACCCTCCTCGACCCCTCCGACGGCGACCTGCAACCTTCCTTGCCGTTTAGCGCCCACGTGTCGTGCGGCCGTCCGTTTCCTTAGTGCTGACGGCCCGACGGGGCGGAAGGGGCCATTTCTTCACCCATCGCGATAATTAATTTTGGCAGCGCGACGCCACTGGATCTTGCACGCGCGGGTATTGCCTCACGGCAGTCCGCTCTGTGCAGACGGGGCGGCCGCCGCACCGAAAAGCCCTGCAACTGTGTGACTCTCACTGGGAAGATGCGCTGTTGTTGTTGTGTCCGGCCACATGAAGCGATTAACCATCATCATCTGCTTGGCCAAGACAAGCTTGCATTGTTTCCCTCGCGGGGGGTATGGCAGATAAGCGAGAGAGCCGGCAGCCCCGTTGACAAACAGCGTCCCAAAACACGGACCGTTCATTTCCTTGATGTGGCCAAACGCGCTTTTCACCGTGCCAACGGCCGCCTCCCCACCGGCGGCGGGCAAAACACCGTGGCCACGTGGCAGACGCACGGCAGTTACGCCGCTCTGGGGCGGTATCACCTCAACGCATGCGCATCTTTGTTGTGGCTGTGTCGCCATTTTTTCGTTGTTTTTTGCGGCACGTGCCGCAGTAATGCCACCACGCTGCGCTGCTCTGCACGGCGATGACTGATGTCCGTTTTTCCTATCGCCCCGCTGCCCCCTTTGCTTGAAGGTCTCTCCCAGTCTCTCTCTGTCTGTCTCTCCGCGCCGTCCATTTGAATGAGAGCGCCCTGTCTCTGCTGCTGAGCGATTCCGAAGTGTCGCTGCGTCTTTGTCGCACTCACAGGGCGTCTCGCAGCGCCGTCGTTTGCCACTGCCGCTTTGGCGCCGTTTTCGAACGGATTGATATGCGAGCAATGTGCAGCAATGCGCCTTAATGGCTGGTGAGTGGTGACGTCAGCGGGCGTGCGTTCCATTTTGTACCGAGGTTGGCCAACCGGGCGGCGGGGCGGCAGCGACCCCCGTGCGTCGGACGGCCGGGCGGCCCCGCTGTTGTGGCGAAACTGGCAAACGGGCAGCGCGACGAACTCCTTATTTACGTCCGTCTGTCCGGTCTGCCCGACTTGTGATGCTCCCCGTTGCGACAGTCGCGGCCGACCCCAAATTTGTCGGAAACACTCGGCGGTGGCCGCCGCGGACAAACACGGCGTATGTCGCGCGGCCCAATTCGAATCCGCCCGGACTCTCCACCACCGCCTGTGTGTGCGGCTCGAGATACTAGTGGTGGGTGCTGAGCGCGGACCGGGCCGAGCTCGCCGTCATGGAGTTGACGTGGCGCACCGCAGCGTACGCGTTGTCGCCGCGGACATGATAGCGCACTGTAAATAGCAAGGCCCTTGTCGTGGATGGAGTGCGCCGCGCCTGGCCCTCGGCCTGCCGCGCCTCGATGACGACGCGACGAGGATTAACCTCCCCGATGACGAGGCTGGCGGGCTGGTGGTGACGCGCGCCCCGAGCCCCTGCTTCCTTCGTCTTCGTCTTCGCCTTCGTTAGCGCGCGCGTGCCAAACACGGCTTCCGCGGAAACGGCCGCGGGATGTCGCGGGCCACTTTGTGGGTTCTCGCCGCGCGTAGAGTGCTCGTTGGCGTGCGTAGGGACGGCGCTGCGCTGCCACGCGCCGCGCGCGCGGCGGTCGCGGGTTCGACTCCCACCCGCCGTTGCGGCGCGCAGCGCGGTAACCGCGGGGCCATGCATGCGCGCGGCGCGGCGCGTGGTCGAGGCCGAGGCGCAGCAGGCTGGTTCCGAGAGTCGTTCTCGTCCTGTCTCTCTCCCACCCATACGGGACGCCCCATGAGTGCGAGAGAGATGGCGCGACGAAAATGACTCTCGGAATGAGTCTGCTGATGCGCGTTGAGGAAGGGGGCGAGGACGAACGCGGGGGACTCGGAGGAGGAGGTGCCCCTGGGCGACGCGGCGTACCTACAAGTTGACGGGCAGTTCAGGCCATCTCATTGGAGGCTGCCTGGGTGCTCAGCCTGTTCGGCTGCCCGCCGCTAGGCTGGCCGGCTCGGAGGCGGTGATGTGCGGTGATGTGCGGTGATGTGGCCCATTCCGGCTGGTGATCGGATCGCGCGGCCGGACGAGCTGCTGGCTCGGCTAGTCGCGGCGAGTCACGCCACGGCCGGCTCTCGCGGCTCTCGCCCGTTACGTAAGCCCGCCGTGGGATTTCCTAATTATTTATTATTTCACTGCGCTTGCGGCTTCTCCCGACCGGCCCGGCCGGCGTGGCTGACTATCTCGCAGGCTTGTTGTGACTTTGCCCTGCCGCCTTGCCGCCGGGCCGCTCTGGAGACTCTCGGCCATACGAGCATTATCAGTCCATTTCCGTCTCCGCTCCGTCCCTGGCGGTCCCTGGAGATGCAGGCAGACAGAGACGCACATGGGTCGAGGCGTCGGGACTTTGGCCGTCTGCGGCGGATGCGGCGATGCGGCAGTGCGCCGCGCCGCCCGATTAGCGGCAATCGCCTCGCCGTCCTGAACTCTGTCTCACTCGCACTCGTGGAGCGCTCCATAGGGGGGCGAGAGAGACAGAATGAATGAGCCTGTGCCGTGGTCGCCGTCGTCGTCATGAACGGCGCAGTCCTGGTGACTAAGGGGGTGCCGTCGGAGTGGTCGCGGCTGGGACGCGGGACGGCGCCGCGCGAGTGACTCAGCGGTACGGGTGTGTTGTCGGAGGAGAGCAGTGACCTAGAGACGGGGCTGGCGGGCTGCTTTGGCGGCTTTGGCACAGGAAGGCGCGGCGGCGGGGCGGGGGAGGACGCGCGGCCCTGCAGCACGCCTTGAATCGCCTCGGCGCGGCGGCGGCTCCCGCTGGCCCCACGCACCGCGCCAGCAGCCCCCCAGCCCCCGCGCCCCGCGCCCCGCGCAAACCAAACAAACGGTTCGTTTTCCTTGGCGCCGCCCCGGCCGTGCGGGCCGTGCGCGGCTGGCACCTGCATTTGGCGACACCGCGACGCCCGGACGGAACGCCGACCGGAACCGGGCAGCACCGCGTCGTCGTTGGTCACCCGCGCATGGCGCCAGCTCGGCAGTGATTTCCAACCCGTTTCGATAAATCGAAACAACCAGTCGGCGAAATTAACTTTTTTCGCGCGCTTCGCAGACCTCGATGCCTCAATCCACCCGTTTTACGTGCGTCACTTCCCATGGGGTCAGCCGGCCGGCTTCTAACAACCTCAACACGTGCCGAAGACTCACATGCGCGCGCTTTGGTATCCAAATTCAAACAAATTCATAACTTGCGTAATCTCTGTGAGTTGAGGTTACTGGGAGTTGGTCCCCTTCTTCACCTGAGCCGGTCGGTGGGTCGGTCGGCCGCACCCGCACGTGCCATGCCGTGCCGCCACGTCATGGAGCGCCAGCCCCGGGGGCAGCAGGCTGCTCCGAACTACTCTGCATTCGTCGCATCTTAGTCTCTCTCGCATCCGTGAGTCGTCGCGCAAGGGTGCGAGAGAGACGGCTACGAAAACACGGTTCGGAGCCGCCTGCAGGCCGCGCGTTGCCGCGCGTCCCCGTGCCGCACCAGAGGATGGATTGAATTGGACGGCTCTATAAATAGCCGGTGGCCCCAATCGCAGAATGGCGTTATCCGGCCACTGCCGCACCTCCACGCTCCCCGCTGCACTGTGGAACGGAACGGCCCGGGGTGGCCGGAAGCGACTGGAGGGCGACCTAGTGGGCCTCCGCACAGTGGGCCAGATGGCCGGTGCGGGCGGCCAAAACTCCTGACGCACTTTGAGCTGCAGAGTCGCTAAAAAGGACTAGAACGAAACGTGTGACCCCATCAATGGATTCCTCGTGCAGAGGGGAATCCATTTAAGGGGTCACACATTCGGTTCGAGTCCTGTTTAACGACTCCGGCGCTCAAAACGCGTCCGGGATTTCGACCGCATCCACCGGTCCACTGGCCCACTGCGCTCGCGTGGTGATGCATGCCGGCCATGGCGGCGCGAGTTTCGGCTTCGACCACCAACTGGCCGCCGTGAAGCGTGCCAGCGTGCCCACGCCCGCGCCGGCCTTCACCCAAACCTTGACTCGTCCGGCCCGACCGCACAACGGCCTCCAGGGCGGCGTCCAGGGCCGCGCCCTTGGCCCTGCCCTGCCCTTCCCGGCCCGACCAGCCCGACCACCGCCTGTCCAGGGCCGCGTCGGCAACCCGCCGACTCCTTCGTCTCTGTCTGGCTCGGCGCTGCTCGGCGCCCCGTGAGAGACACAGAGCATGCGCCCACCTTTCGACCGAGCCAGCCGCCCTGTCGTCGTCCAGGCGCGCCTTTTTGCCCGTGAACGCGCACGCCGCAGGGCGCGTCCGATTAGATGCACGTCGGTAACTGAGGCGGATGAAAGAACCGCAAGGCGCCTAAATTTATTTCTTTCGGTGCGATAATGCGTCGGGCGGCGTCGATGCTCGTTGACACCTCGGCGGCACTTGGCGCGTCCGACTTTGTGTTTTTTCTCGGTGAATACATCACGCCGAGATTGCGTCTTCTTGCCGCCGTACAGTGGTGGCGCCGCACGCTGTGCACGCCGCACGCCGCTGGCGCGTGGTCGTTCAAACTGCGCGATATTTGAAGCAGATAAGTCGTTTGATGCTCCTCGCGGACCCGCCGTGTCGGGCTGCCAGGTCACTGACTGTACCGCGGCCGCGGCCCCTGGGCCTAGCATGGCATGGCCTGGCATGGCCTGGCACAGCGGCAGGCTCCGTTTATCCGCCGAGCTCAGGGCCACCAGGGCCATGCCCCCAGCAGGGCCAGCAGGGCTAGCAGGACCCTAACAGGGACCACACTGCACGTGGGCCAAAAGGGCCAGCCTGCAGTTTGCTTCCGAGAGTCGTTTTCGTGGCTCTGTCTCTCTCTCTCTCTCACCTACAAGAGACTCCCCATGAGTGCGAGAGAGACAGAGCGACGAAAATGACCCCCGGAATCAGTCTGCTGCAGACGGCCGCCACGTCACCGCAGCGCTGGGAGCACGGATTCCGAGGGGGAAGGGGTGCTGCAGCATCATTTTTCCCCGGGGGTGCCGCTGACTAAGACTCGGTGACGTGGCGGCGTCGGGCAAATGGCTGTCGTCTGCGCGAAGGGGGTTTCTGGGACGACGGAGTGCCCGGGGTGGAGGCGGCGAGGGCGAAGCGAGGGGGTTGGATGCAGTGCTGCGGGTTTGGGAGGGGCGGACGCCGCACGCGCGCCATGGCCTGCGTCGTGGGAGCCTCCCGGTGTACCTCCTCATTATTTGACGGCATGCACCGCGCGATGCATGCCGCGGCGTAGACTGGCGTAGACCGCAGCAGCGTGACTGACGTGAGGCGTGTGGTTCGGGCTGATAGGGCCGGGGGGGGGGGGGGCTGGTGTGGATGTGGCTGGGACGGCTCGCAGGCACTATTTTGAGACAACGGGCGAAACGGATGCAACCCCTCTCCCCCTCCTCCTGGCCGCAGCACTAGGAGGTACGCACACACCTGCAATTCAGTGCCGTCCCGCCGCACACAAATAAACCATCATTTTAGGCAAAGGCTGCCGCTGGCGTGGCTGCTGGCTGCTTTGGTGCGGCCCGTCTGGCCACACAGTGGCGCCAGCCTGAAATAATCTCAAGGTGAAGCCCCCGCGGCCCGCGGCGCGCGCGGAGGTACCGCCTGGCGTACGCAGTCGAAGTGCAGCTTTTTTATTTGCTGAAGACTCTAATTCCTGCTGGTTTTGTCATTATTCGCTTTTTTGCGATGGCGGGTCCGTCTCGGCGGCGATGTCGGGGCGATGTCGGGGCGATGCGTGCCCGCCTATCAGCGTGTGTGGCGTGTTCGGCGATGCTAAACGCCACCGGGTTCAGCCTTTCCTTGCCCCTTTTGGATATCGCCTCGCTTCGCCTCGCTTCGCCTCGCTTCGCGTCGCGTGATAGCGGCCGAAAGCTGATGCCATCGCGCCGCTAGATTGCCTGGCCGTGGCCGCCGTGGCCGGGCCGCCAAAAGGCGGGGGCAATTTGGCCGTTATGATTGAACGCTTGCGTGATGTCCATCTGCAGGAAACGGCAGTGGCGGCAGCGAAATCAGATCGGATAGAAAAACCGAGACCGCATACGAGCGCGACAAACTTTTTGGGAAGTGCCACGCGTTAACTCCACATCCACACGCAGCGACAGCTGCAGACTGATTGCGAGAGTCTCTCTCGTCTCTGTCCGCGTCTATACGGGACGCTCCATGAGTGCGAGAGAGACAGTCTGCTGGTGGTTCGGTTGGCTCGCTCGGCATTTCGCGCGTCTCGCCGTCGGCCAGGCCGCGGCCAGGCCAGTCGAGTCGGGTCGGGGTTTGTTTTGGTCGGCCCGGCGTCCACTCTCCGGCCCGCGGGCCGCGCGCCCTTTCCCTTTCCGACCGTTTCCGACCGTTTCCGGCCGGCGGGACAGGTTCCAAGTGGAGCGCACTCTCTGGCTGCATCCTGCATCTCTCCCGCCTTCCGTACGGAGACTTGCCGAACGGGAACGGGACAATAAAACGCAGAAAGTGGCCCCGCGACCTGTGAAGTAACACCCCGCCGCCTCCGCCGGTCGTGGTGGTAGAGTCGCCTGTTTGTTTTGATCCAACAGCCAATTTGGAGCCGCGGCCTCCGGCAGTGCCAGAAATAAGGAAAGGCGTCCCGGTTCGTCCCGGTTAGGCATCGTCAGCGCTTCCCTCCCTGCCCTTCACGCTGGCGGCCCTGGCGGGGCGGCCGTTGGAGGCCGGACTGAGTCGGACGCGCGGATTGCAGTTTCCCTCGTTTGTTCTTATAAATAGGACTGCGTGGGCGGTGCGGGTGACGGCAGTGAAGGCGCTGCAGCAGAGTGATTCCGAAAACGCTGTTTTCGTCGCTCTGTCTCTCTCGCACCCTCACGGAGCGCCCCACGAGTGCGAGAGAGAGAGACCTCCCTCTCGGAATCAGCTAGCCTGCAGCTGGCGAAAACACAACACGGCGATCCTCGTCACGCCGGAGGCGGAGGACGGCGCTGGCGCAGGGCGCAGGCTGCGCGGGCTGGCTGGCGTAAACAAACACACGTGCTTGACGTTGGGACGCGACAGGTGCACCGACCGACAGCCTGGCGCACGCTTTGACGCGGGCCTGCGGGTTCATAGTGCTGTGTCGCTCTGTCTCTCTCGCAGCCCTCCGGGGCGCCCAGTGAGTGCGAGAGAGCGATGAAAACACTGTTCGGAACCAAGCTGATGGTGCTGGTGAGGGGCCACGGTGCTGAGGGTGGGTGCGCGTGGGCGCGTGGGCGCTTGCGGTGCGGCCCCGCTGTGGAACCCGTCAACCCTCGGTGGCGTAGGGAGCGGAGGGGGTGGGCGCGGGGTGGACACGGGGCGGGCCAAGCCGAGGAGTGGGCCAAGGGGTGGGCGGCAGGGCCGAGCAGGGCGGCCACCCACCGCCATAGATCGGGGGAGGCAACCGGAGCGCGCTGTGAGTAGGCAAAACGTGCGACAGGGGTTCGGCATGGGTTCGTGAAAGGGTCTTTGCTGCGCTAGTGAGTCCACGGCCTCCACGGCGACGGCGGGCATCCCAAGCCCCAAAGGCGGGCGAAGGCGAGCGAAGGCCCTCGCTGGGCTGACTTGACTGACTTGGCTGCGGCCGTGTTCAAGGACCCGGTGTGGCCGCCTGACATGGGCCTGACATCCACGTGAGTGGATCCTGGGCTGCTTGTGCTGCCCGTGCTGCTCTGTGTGTCAGTGTCCCCTCACTCTCCCCCTCTCAGGCACCTCTCCCCTACGGAGCCGCGGGGTCCTCCCTCCCTCCCCGCGGCGCCGCGGGCAGGCGGGCGAGGGGGCCAGCGGGGCGCGGAGGGGGCGGTGGTGGGGGTCGAGTTGATATAAGGCCGGGCGGGCGGCCGCCGCCAGCCAGTTGAGCCCCGACCGAGCGTCCGCCGTCCGCTCCTCTCTGTGCCGATCGCGCCGCAGCCCGCGCCGAGTGACGCCCCTTAGTCGCGAGTAGCGCTCCGTTTGAGTGTAGTGCCCGCAGTGTGGTTGCAAACCAAGCCTTGCTCCTCTGGATACTGCCCTGCTTCGCTGCTTCTGCACAGCCTAGTTGCTCCGGTAAGTTCGCAGGGCCAAAGTGCAGGACGAGACGACGGTCTCGGACAGGCGGGCTGCAGGCACGCAGTGTCGAGTGAAAGTCTAGGCGCCCAGGGCTGCCGCTGCTGTCTCATTCCAAACAGCGCCTCGTCGCACTGTCTCTCTTGCTCTTGTGGAATGCCGCATGTGTACGAGAGAGACAGAGCAACGGCCCTCAGGCCGCAGGCTGGGCCCAGCTGTTTGTGTGGACGCACTGTGTGCTGTCAATGTGGCGCGCCGGTGTCGCGGCCGTCGTGGGTACGTCGGGACGAGTCACTTGGCACTCGACGGGAACATCAGAGCCTTGGCCACGCCTTGGCATGGCGGGGGTCTGTCGGCCCTCAGGGTTGCCCAGCGGGGTGTGAGCCGCGTCCTAGAAAGCCGGAGTATGGTCGGTGAAAACCCTGGCCTGGCAGGAGTGCACAATTGGCAGTACGACAGGCGAAGTTCAGAAGAGGTTCGACTTCTCACTTGGTTCGTGTTCGGAAGGGTTGGAACGCCACAGCAGGTGCCGTTAGCGAGCAGCTGTCCTGGGCCTGGCCTGGTTGGGCCGTGGGCCCGAGTGGGCCGCCCCCCGCCCACGCTGCAGCCCTCGCCGTGCTGCGGGACGGGGGCGGGCGGCGGGGCGTCTTGCTGTTGTTGTTGCTTCACCTTTGCCGTGGCTGCTGCTTCAATAATGCGACCTGGCCGGCCGGGGCGGCCGGGGCGGCCGGGGCGGCAGGGCCGTGCGCCCGCCAGTGTCCACGTGAACCAGCAGTGGCCGCCCCTTTGACGCGGACGCGCGCCCACGCGGTCGCCGGGCCGCCGATTCGTCCATCTGTCTCCCTCGCACTCACTACGGAACGCCCCGTGAGAGCGAGGGCGACGGAGCGACACAGGTGACGGCTGTGACGGCGGGGAACGCCCAAAAGCCCCAAAGGGCACGCCCCCGCCGACATCGCGACACTCGCCCTGCCCGCTCCTCTTATCCATTCCATGCCATTATCGCCCCGGTGGGCGTCGCTTGACGTTTGGCGCAATTGGCGTGGCGGTCACGTCGCGCTGCGCGTAGCAACGCCGCAACGCCGCGATAGCGTCTGCCTGTCCACTCCGTGCCACTCCGTGGACGGCCGGCCGCGGCGTGCCTCGGCCTCGCCTCGGGCCTCGGCGTCGCTTTGGCCAAACAGAGATAGCAGCGCCGCGTCGCGCGCGGGGAATCGGAGAAACTCGACTGCTGGGACTTCCCCGTGCGAAAGGAAAGGAAGCTGACGCGGTTTGGCGAAACGGCAAGTCAAGTCGCGAATCGCAAGTCATTCATTTCCCCTCCCCAGCAGCCTTCTGGCCGCCTGCCGGTCCTGGCGGGGCCGCGTGGCGCGGCGCGGCTAGTGGGCTGGGAGGCTGAGCGGGGCCGGACTGGACCCTGGACTCTGCACTCACGTGCTGGTGTTTACAAACAGCCTGGAACGTTCAGAAGGACACTTTCACTCCGGCGGCTCGCGGCTCCAGCGGCTCGCGGCTCCAGCGGCGCGCTGTCTGGAGGCTGGCTGGAGGCTGTCTGGATCACCTCGGTCGCCACGCGCCGGCCCGGCCAGACGCAGGTTTCTCCTTTGAGCTCAGTGGGACAAGTGGGACACGCTGCAAATTTGGCCGCACTGTCGTGGACCCTTGGATCTAGTCCAGTCGCACCGCGCCGTACCGCGCCGCACTTGTGTGGTGCGGTTGCATGCGGGAATGAGGTTGCAGCCGCTGCAACGCGCCCCGACTGCGTTCTGCGCAGTGCGGCGCAGTGCGGCGCTCTCCCTTCTCCGCCTGCTCCGCCTGCTCGTGGCCACGAAGGCCGTCAGCGTCAAGGTGCGCGAGGCAGTGCGTCGCAAACCGAGCCGCGCGCGATAGGCGGCCCACATGCAGTTGGCTTGCGAGTAAGCCGGGGCAACAGTGTCCACGACCACAAACCGGGTTGAGCCTCGCGTTGGCCGTCTTGCACAGTCTCCGCTCCGCGACCTCCTCCACCGCGCTTGTCTTTCTTGTTGTTGCGCAACGATGAGGATGGTCCCCCGAGTGCGTCGCTCTGAAACGCACCTTCCCCCCCCCCTTTTCCCCGCGATGCGTCGCGTCGCAAGGACACGGCGCCGCTAGTGCTGTCAAGCAGTGGGAATCTCTGTTTGAACTGGGCGCCGCGGTCTGTACGGCAAGACCAAGGCTTTCGTTGAGAGTTTTCGGCCGTGCGAGAGAGACAGCGACCAAACAAATCTTCGGAATCGCCCGGGTAGTTGACGTTGCGACCATGCGACCGCCAGCTGGGTCTTGCGGGCGGTAACGCGTAACAACGCTGATGGCGTGAGAGAAGGGCCATGTCGCCCTGGTGGCACGGCGTGGCACGGCGTGGCACGGCGTGGCAGGGCAGGGCACGATGTGTGCGTCGCAGGGCTTGGGCTGATCGATAAGTAGGTGTGTGTGGCGCCGGTGCCGGTCGGCGCCAGCCCGCCCTGTGTCCTCCCCTTTTTCGGACGGGTATTACCGGCCGAGGCTCGCATCAGTATCCCCGCCAAGATGCACGCGTGTCCCACGCGTGTCCCCATAGAGCCTAGACGTTAGTGGGTTGGTGAGGCCGTGAGGAGCCATGAGGCCACCCTGCCGGAGTGCCGCGAGTGGCGCCCTGGCTGGCGCGGTGTAGCGCGTTGGTGGTTGAACAACCCGGTTACGACTCGACATCGCGCCAGCAAAATGCGAATGGTCGGTCGTCGTCGGTCGACTCGACTCCCCGCCAACCCGTCCCACGTCCCGCCGAACCGAACCCATGAGGAACCCCCACCCTTCGCTCTCGTCCTCGTCCTCCCGTCCCGACGCTTAGGGTCGACGCCACCGCCGTCGCGCCACGCCCCGCCACGCCCCGCCACGCCCCGCCACGCCACGCCTCGACCGGGATGCAGTGCTGGGGCTGGGGCTGGGGGTGGGAAGGCCAGGGGGTTGAGGTGAAGGGCCGGACTGGCGGGAGCAGGGAGCAGGGCGAGGGGAGGCAGGGGCAGGCGGTAACGGCGGCGGCGGGCGTGGTCGTTGCCTGGTCCTGTGAGTGCTCAGTGCTCCGCCTGACCCGAGAGTCCTGCCTCCCGGTCCCGCCTCCCAGTCCCTGTCCCATTGGCGTTTCTCTAGATCTGGTGTGTTGCCATTTAGTCAGCTAGATGTGCCAAATTGCATCTTTGCTAGTCTTACATTGCCTATTGACCAAAAATCCTCAATAAGACAAATGAAACAAAACTTGCAGAACCGTACCTTCAATCTATTTTGTTTGGGCACTATTGTGTAAGTCGCAGGTGTGTGGAGAAAGATCTCTTCAATCTTTTAATTGTTATGTTTGTTTTCTTTTGGTTGCAGTGTCATCTCCAATGTCAATTGCAAGAGTCGAGACGATGAGGATGCTGAACAAGAGCCAGAGCTTGAGCCTAAGCAGCATCAGCTCCCTTGATGATGCCCACATTTCATTCTCTGTCGCAAATTCTGCAAATTCCACGGCATCTGCTCAGGAGCCTGTGGTTTCCATTGAAGAATTACGTCTCCAGCTAAACTCATGTTTTACGTAAGTGTTTTTATGGTTTAGGTTCTTTTATCGTGTAAGTCATGACTTGGTACTGATGCGACTTTTCTGACTACAGATGTGGTGTCAGCTGGCATGAGGATCATGTTTCCTTGGACTGCCAAGAATGTGGAGGATATTCTTTGGAGAGACCATGCCCTTGCTGTGATGGACGTTGCAAGAGTACCTGGAAACGTGATTTAACTATGGTAAGTTATGGCTTTCATTTCAAACCCTTTGGTTGTGTGTTTTTTTTTTGTCCAGCCCATAATGATTTGCTCTTTTTATTTTGTTTTAGTCACATGCCTCTGGCAAAGCTAGGTGGGAAGGCAAGTGTCTCCTCTCCACGTCCACCCAAATGCTGAAGACGCTGGTTACAGAAGACGAGTCACATCTCTGCTCCAGATTGGAGAAACTTACTGCTAGCTCATGACAACCTGTAGTCTTTGCTAAAAATTAGACTGAGTGTGTATGTAACGATTGATTGTGTGTATGATTGTGATTGAGTGTGTTTTGTTTACATGAGTGTCTGTGTGGTGTGTGTGTGTGTGTGTGTGTGTGTGTGAGAGAGAGTGTGAGTGTGTGTGTGTGTGTAGTGTAGTATAATTGGGTTAATCAGAAGAAATAAGTAGAGTAAGCAAAACATACAGAGGGTATTATACGAGGCTTGTGCTTGTGCTTTAATGTTCAAATCATGTAAATCAAATCTAAACTAAAGAATTGATTTAAAAAAATTATTTGTATGAAGACTGCATCTTACTTGCTCTTGTGCTGCAAACTTAAGTTTACTTTACTTTACCAAAAGTAATTGTTTATCAGGGTATTATCACTCATAATTAATCAACATGAGCGTTCCATGTCACTCAGTTTTAAATGTAACTCATGGAGAAGAAACTGATTGGACAGGTTTGGCTACATGTTGTATGGAAGTATTGATTGCAATTTCTGCACTTCATGTTAAATTTGTGTTGGGTTAGTGTTTCAATACTGGAGTCCTACTTTCAATTGCATGAATTACCTCCTTATTACAGAAATCAACCTCCTAATTGTGCCCCTCTGTATGTTTTCTTTAATTAGCTATTGTTGTGGAAGAAATGTGAACTAATGAAGCCCTGGTAGAAATTTCATACTTTATTCCAGTAGCTTTCAAAGTCACCTCCCCACCATTTAAAATAAAAGAATAGAATATGAAACAAAAGATCCTTCAAATTTAGTAGAGATAGTGTTACAATGTATGTTCAAGTGTACCTGTGTTCAAAGTAGTGGGGAGGAATCTGAGAACTTGATTTTAGGATCTAATAATTTATTACTTTTAATTGTCACCGTTAGATATTGGTACATAATTTTGTTAAGATAAAGACATCATTACATTCTTACTGTGACTTTCAATAAATGTGTAGACTAAAAGAACAGTCCAGGATGTGGATTGGCTGAAATCTTTGCTGCTCACAAATAATGAAAGTTTGAAGTTGTATCATTATCATTCAACTAAGGTGTGCTACTTAACTGTACTTAAAAGTCATTATGTGTGATTGCTGTTAGTCAGCTGACTATAAATATTGTGATAAAAATTGGAGGAAAAGTTACCTCTTTTGTTGTTTGTATTTAAGGAATCCACATTAAATTTCCATCATAGATTCCAAATAATTCTCCTGACAACACCTCAAGAATTTGTGAGTCACTCAAACTGACTAATATATTTGTCTTGTAGCATAATTTTCTTTTTTAAATAATAATAAAACATTGATTATGCAATGAAATTAATTAATCAACTACCCTCTGCCTTATTTTCTCACAACTACTCAATTTATCTTTTAACTCAGTCTCGATGCAATAGCATCATAGACAATCAACTTTATGTTGTTGTGATACCCAACGACAGACTTGGACGAAGTGAAAGAATGCTCAGAATGTCCTGCATGTAAAAAGAAATTAAAATAGCAGCGCCGTAGGCAACACGGTCACTGTGGTGTCGAATGGGTTGCCTAATCTGCCGGGCGTGTACGGCAACAGATATTCCGAATTCCGACCGCTGCGCTGCTAGATTTGTCATACCTTGGCATCAGGTAGTGTGTGACACCACTGGTGTCGAGCAGAGTTATCTAGCGGCGGAGCGTCGAAGCTAGGGTCTGAGCAGTGTCGGGTTCAAAGACAAACAAAGCTGTGGCCGCGTCTATTTTCCTGCTGGCTTTCAGTGAATGTAAAATGTTGCTTCGGAGCTTTATTGATTCCCTAAGTAAACAGATTTCATGGAAGAGGTAAGGATCTGCATTTAGTATTAAATGGTTCTAATGCGCAAACCCTATTACATAAGGAGGTTATGTGTTTCTTCCGAACACGGATGAAGGGTCGTTGTTTACTAACGACGGTCGATGTAATGTAAGCTTGTCAGCCATGGGCAATTACAGTTTAGGATTTCTTGTATCTTGTAAGCGACAGTCGCTACGAGCTTATGTGGATAGCCGTTTTCCACAGGAGAACGGGTGTCAACTCGAATCCGCAACCGTCGGTTTCGTCGGGACCATAATCGCCCTCTGTCCTCTGAACTGCTATTTGTGGCTTCTTGAACCAACGCTTTTGAATCTCTTGTATTTTTTTTGCAGGCCTTACTTTGTGAGTAATGCTCAAACAACAGGATACTCAACTGACCGTTCTTTACCACCTAAACCTAAACGCTGTAAAAATCCATGGGTATTCTATTTTATGGAAAATATTTCCAAAGCGAAAGCAGATAACCCAGGGACCTCTTCTCCAAGTTCGTGCTTTATTAATATGAACTTAAGCACTGTTGAGTCAATGCACGTTCCTTTGTGTGCTCTTTTGGGAGATTTTTAAAGCATTTAATTTGTGTATCTCTATACCTTTCAGAATTATTCCAGCTGCTCTCTGCTAAATGGCAAAGTCTTGGTGAAGAAGCTCAAAAGAAATATTTGAAGCTTGCTGAGGCTGATAAAAATAGGTATATGGAAGAGATTCAAGTCTACAGAGCTAACCTTACTCCTGAAAAAGCGTCAGCGATAGCCGAAGAGAAAGCAAGAGCTAAGTTGCAGAAAGAACAGATTACTGAAAAAAAGGTTTGTTTCCCCACTCATTTTACTGTTAGACCCACATTCACAAAATCTTTTAACAACAGAGTCCACTGTATCAAACTTCTCAGCTAGTCTATTATTTTCCTCATGATTCTCCATTAAAATAAATACTTGGATGTATTGAAATTCTTTTGTGATAATCTCTTCATTGCTATATGTGGGTTACAACAATCAATTGTATTTTAAATCTTGGATCTACAGAAACTTAAAGCCTTAGGATTACCAAAGAAGCCCCCAAATGCTTACATACTTTTCTCCTCAGACTTTATGAAAAGGAAGTTTTCACAAGTTGAGGAAGGGGGCAAATTCGCTGTGAAGAATCAGGTAATTTTATTCATGATAATTTTCTACTTATTTCCCAGAATATTTTCTTCTTACACTTCACTCTGTTCTATTAGGCATCCGCAGTGGGTGAGGCTTGGTCAAAACTTTCTGCAAATGAGAAAGCAAAATGGGAAGAACTTGCTGCTGTTAAGGCAAAAGAAGCCAAGAAGAAGGTTGAAGAGTGGGAATCAGATATGGCGGCCAAAGGATTTTTGGAAATTGTTGATAACAAAAAAACCTAGCAGTGTTGTGTTTTTTCTCAGGGTCAGTGCTGATGTTTAAATATTTGATCAGAAAATCTGATCATCTTTCAGTCTCATGTGAAGTGTTCAGTGTTCAGCTGAATAAAAGTGCAGGGATTACTTTTCTTTAGTTCCTTTTAGTCAATTACCTTGTATCATTTTTTGATTGGTTTTTTGTTCCTGTTTTGTACTGTACTATGACACAAGGACTGCTGTTGTCAAAGTCTGATAACATGGAAACTCACCCTAAGTTATGTAAACTCATACACAAGGAACTATCTTGTTGATTTTAGTATACAATTTATCATGCAAGTCATTTATAAATTCACAGGAACAATTCAGGTGTTTGTATGGTAACTCACCAGGATTTTTGGTTCTGTTCCTTTCAAGGACTGTAAGTAGGCAACTAAACCCCAATTCAGTAAATTGTCATTGTGTTTTCTGTATTGTGATCAAGTTCATCAATTTCATCAGAATGCTTGTTAACAGTAAAATTTAAACATTTTTAAGGAATTAATGCACAAACAGACTTTTACATCTTTGGTATAAGTTGACAGACATCATGAGTACTCAATAAAATTTCTGTGAAACCCCAAGAAATAATGTTTGTTTTTCTCTTCTCGTGTGGAAACTCCCTTCACTAGCTCTAGAGAGCCTCAGAGGTTTGACACATGACTCCCAGGCGTGGTAACGTTCTGATGTCTCATTTGGCACATCTGTCCTGTCATAGGGCAAACGGTTGGCCTACCTTACCGGCAGGGTGTGACGCGGGCGAGAAAAAAAATAAAAAGACGGCGCGGCGAAGACTAAACTGGTTGCCTACCTTTTAGGCGCATGCTCAAATAATTCCATTTTTTGACAGAAAAATACTATTAAGGGCCGAAATGGTGTCAGGCGTCGTTAAGTGGTGCTCCAATACAGCATACTAAATTTTGGGCCATTTTAAATTTTCAGCCAAAACATGAAAAAACCATGGCGCTTAACCTAACCTTTTTTTGACAAAATTGGTCAACTACCTCCAATTTGTCGAAGTCGTATGGAACATTGCTAGGGGTCTAGGAAACAGGTGCCCGGTGCCCAATGGAATATGCGTTGTTTTAGTCTTATGGCTCAGTATATTACCACGCCCGAGAGTCGAACCTTGATTCTCCTTTAGGCCGTCACCACCTCAGCACTCTGAGCCAAAGACTCACTCTTCTCAGTCTCTCTCTAACTTTTCCTGCATCGAGTGATGCATGAGGCAGGTGCAATGAGATAGGGAGGATGAAGTTCCAGGTTATATAAAAAATCCAAGACAGTCATGAAGAATGAATGTTTCAATTTTATTGAATCAATAGTCTATTGCAAAATATACATAGGTATAATGACAATAGCCCAGCCAATGTGAGTAAAATGAGACAAAAAGATGGTAGCTTCAAGCTCCATAAGAGAAACACTGGTGGGTTTGGCTTTTCTTTCCTGGCAGGGTGATGCAATGGGATGATATAATGAGGGGAAGCATGTGGGTAGACAGACTTCGGCCCATCCGCACAATCAGCTTCGAGATCTTCAGTCACTAATTTTACGCAGTCAAGTATAACGTCTTAATGAAATTATCAGGTGAAAAAATAATACATCAGACATGCTTCTTAAAATTCTCAACATGCGGCTTTCACACTTGGATCCGCTCCAAGAACACATAACACAGAATAATATTTTAATCAGATGATTTAATTAATAATAACTAAGAACACAAAAATAACACGCCCACTTCATTCAATTTTTCACGCAATACAGAGGTACTAGCTTACAAGAAAAATCTGAATGGAAAACCAATTTTGATTTTGCATTCTTAGGACTAGTAAAGCCTTGTTTGTCAAGTCTAGTCTATGCTAATTCTAGGTGGTCATGTGAACTAAAATTTAAAAACCGAAGAACGGACTATGATGAAGTTTGTGGCATTGCAAGAATACTTGGCAGACATGAGAATGACTTCTGCTGGTTAAGTGGTTCTCAAAGGAGGTAAATGCATAGTTCCAACAGACAGTCACACAAGGTCGGATTGTTTGACAAGGCTTTACTTGGCAAAACAAGAACACAAAGCAATCCTCCCAATAGAGTTCATCCTGATTGCACTTGGCTTTCTGGGTACTGCATTCACTGTTCATTTCATCAGGTAGACAGTTCCAAAACACTGAGAATGAGAACACTTGACATGTAAGGCTTACATCCGTCTATAGGGGTGGAAACTCTGGGTTTGAGTAGGGGCATTGTAGTTGCCTCCTCGTTGAGGGCCAGGCCCAGCCGTGTAGCCTCCTGATGCTCCCTGCCCGTCACCCTGACCTGTTGCACACGCATCACACACAAAATTTGTAGCAGCCGTTTGGCCTGGTTGTAAAATGTAAAACAAATATAGCAAGTTGACATGAATGAACTTGAGCAGATGTCCACATCAATGCATTAAGAATGCTATTAAGAAATTTTACAGAAGTGCCATTAATGCTAAAAGTTAAATATTGTAAAAAGAAGAGAAACCAGGCCAACCCACTGACAGCTGGAATCTAGATAAGATTCGATGCATTATTTGAAGGAAATCAAATTGTGTAAGCAACAGTTTAACCAAAGCCAAATATAGGTATAAGAATTGTTTGTTTGTTTTTGCTATTTTTGTCTTTTTATTCCTGTTTTCCAAAAAAATACAAATGTCTGTTATAGCAACACCAGCATGCATTACATTCAAGACACTTTCACCAGTACTACTCATGATATATTAATTGAGGGGGAGAGCAAGAAGAGATAAGCATGCACTTTTTCCCACTTTCAGCCAAGTTGACAAAGAAAGATACAATTTTCAAGTTCATTCATGCAGCGCAAGAGGAAAAAGGCACAGAATTTAGTAATTCCATTCTAATAGTCCATTAAAATTAAACATTTATGAGAACTTACTGCTGACAAGAACTCTGATGTTTGGAGAGCATTTCCGTGAGTTAGCTTGAGGACAAAAGAAGCAGGAACAAAGGTTAGCAGGAATGGCTTGTAAATGCAGCACTGTGTCACGACACAAAAGGCTCTCTCCCAAACATTTGGTTCTGATCCTATCTCTGAATTCTGACCATGCAATGTCCACACTTGATGGATGGAGAAGCTCATCCTATCATGTATGTGAGCACGTCTCCAGACAAAAATATAAGAATTCACCCGCATGAAGCAGAAGGAAGAGGCAGAGAAAGAGAGATAGTAGTCTTTTAGCTTGTATTTAAATGGTAGGTGACTTTTTTTTCCACATGCTGTTATGTGTGGCCATGGTAAAGGGAGTGAAAGCCAGGTGGTTTTGATTAAGTCAAAGTTCGCCTCCAGCTAACTTCAGTGTATCCTAGCCTTGATGACCTATCCTACTTGCTCTCAGTAAATTTTGTTCAATCATGTGCAGATAAAGACTGGTTTGTTAGGCAGGTAATCAGTTTATCGCTGAGGTTAGAGAAAAACAACGTTTAACCTCCTCAATCAACTACTAACACGCAATTGCTACTGGTGTTGCACTAATTCAAATTAACGAGCAGGGTTTACGAAAAACCAAACAATTAATTAGTTCTGGGACAATTTTATGTTATGAGCAGCCTTACTTACGCCTTCAAAGAATTTTGGTGCCTGCAGTACTTGAAAAACTGCCTTTCCATTGGAATGCTTGTGAACAGAAATGCAGTTCCCCCATATTAGAATTTAAGTTTAAACAGAGGTAGCTTTATGGTACCAAAACTTAGACTTAAGTGACTGAGAGTTATCTTTGAAACACCACCATGTCTTATAACTAAACAAATTTGAATAAATTTTAGTTTAACAGAACAAGGTTCGTTCATGATTTTCTTAACTTAGGGCCCTTGTAAGTGTGAATGAAACAGTCAAATTTATGTGCATGTCTTACTTCCTTAAAAAAAAAATTGACAATCAGCATCATTGAAGTCATGATAAAATTGATGTGCTCAGATGGATAACTAATCTGTCCACAACAAATAATGATAAGCCAACCCCATAATTTTGTTTTGATCCAGTTTAAACATCTACCTGCCTGCGTAGAGGGCACTCAAATGCAAAACCACCATAAAACGCAATGCAAAAATCAAATGCTGTATGAGAAATGGAAATGCCTGAGGAGGTAAAGAAAACCTGAACTTAAATTCAGAACAGTAAAATGGTTCATGTACGTTAATTTCAACAATACTGATAAAACAGTGTGCAGTTCCAGATTCCACCCTCTTATGAATTAACAAATTTCTTTTGCAGTAACCTATGATAAATTAGATATAAAGCACACCCCATTGCATCAAATAAAACTAATGATAATTACAACTAATTATCACAGGTTTCCTTTCGAATTTAGACTAATGAGCACAATGTTCTATACAGCTATGGTAAAACTTGACATATTGTTTGTAGCCTACACTGCAGATGTATAACTATGTAACTTAAATTGTAGTTTTGGTCAAACGTTCTGAGCTTGAACTGTACAATATTAAGGCGTTCTTATAATATCCTTAGTCAAATACAGATAATGCAAGTACCTTACAGTCTTCGGCTAGACATACCACATGCTTATTTCTGTGACAAATAACTGATGAGCTGCACTTGTCAGCTCATTTAACCAGAAAATTGGAACAAGTCATTCTTGTTTTTTTTTCCAAGTTTTTTTTTTTCATCTAATGGATAATATTGCTTTATACCATTTATCTACAACACTGAATGAAAAGTTGTGTACGTCTACACCTCTAATGTTAATAGACATAATGGACTTTAGAGCGTACATGGATCAATGATTAATATTGAAACCCTACAAAACACCCAAATAAACTGTCACTGCTCTCCTTAGATAGTACATAAGGGTTGCTCCACTTCTACTGCCTATATTTTCACTTTAAAAAGACACTCAACAAAATCTCAGCTAAAGCAGAATGTTACCTTGACAAAATGTGTTAAGAGTATATCACAATTTTTAAGATGTGGAAAGCTAAACATAGATTCATAGATATATGATTTTACATACGAATAGAAAGTGTATGTGTGTAGATTTAAATATAATAAAAGAGAAGGGCTGAGAGCCCTGAAGATAAGAATACAGAGATAGCTGATGCAAATCTAATTAAGCCCAAATCCCTAACGATCTTAGAAGTAGGAAATGCCAGATCTAATTGGCACAATTGCCTCTCTCATTGATAAATATACTTTAAAAATTGGTTTTAAGACTTAATATTGGAATAAAAATTGATGAGTGGCAAATCATGAACACTGAATGCAAGTAATTGAGACGTAAAATCATGCTTTTCTTGCTGCAACCATCAAGGCTGAAGCCACAATTGCAATTTGTCAGCAACCAATGATTGGCCAGAGAGGCATTCTGTATGTGTGACCAGTGCTGTTCATTAACCTGCGAAGTCAACTTCCCAGATCACAGATTAGTACCATCTATCTAGATTTAATTTTAATAGTCATCCTATAACAACATTATATTAAGTTGTATTATTAATATCACTGGATTTTAATTAAATGAACTTCGCAGGTTATGGTGCTGCACTTCTGTACTTGGTAAATTAACTTCTATATCTTAACCAATTGATGCACTGAGCACTTCACAGCAATAATATTTAAAGTCACTAAGTGTCAATAGATATCGAGTAATGGAGCTTCACTGAAGTGACAGTGTAAAATGTTTTTAAAAAAACAACACACAAATTGGAAAGGCCCTTCAAAAGTTAAAGAAACCACAAGGGGGAAAAACTTATTAAAGCACTTCATGAGTCATCTATGTTGCAGCAAAGTAATGAAAAAAACAAACAAAAAAACATTTAAACATTTAAGGGCTCTGACCAGTATTTGTGCATATTATAACAGTAGTTCATACCAACAGTGCAAGTACACCTAAGGCCCCCTAGAACAAAGTATGCGGCTACCACTACCCATTTGCTGAAAAAAGGACATCATCACCACCACACATGAAGAGCCAGACACACGTATAGAATATATGTTGAATATAGATATATATGTAAATATATAAAGGTAAATATTAAATAAGACATGAAAAGTAACTGAAGTCAGCGCTACTCCGCACGACTAGAGTACAGGATAAATGATGCAATTCAAGCTGTGAGAGAAGCAAATAACTTAAGACACCTGTATACATTAGTTTTAACTTTAGTCACTTCAACTTGTCCTTGTAACTTAAATAGGGGGCCTAAGTTAGTACAAGCATTACCAGAGTGGTACTTCGACCATACCACAAGATGTAGTATTCATGTTTATTGGGGATGGTGATTGAAGGCAAAAAATAGTCTCGAAGTCTGATGCACAGAAACCTCTTTACTTCAAGCTCTAAAAAGTACAACATTAGATCTAAAGGAAACTTTTCATAGCAAGAAATTCCTACCTTGCTAATTTTGCTAATGAATTATGTATATGTACGTATGTACTATATCAACCTTAAAATGACTGACTGTAATTGGTATTATGCTATTATCCTGACTTACTATTAGGATCTATCAAAATTTGTACAAAGTTGACACAATTATTATCACTGCCGCATGGTTCTAATCATAGCAGACTTTTCATTTTTAACAAGAACAAATTAAAATCTGCTTAATGCTCCCAATGAGGCATTACTTAACACTACACAAATAAAATCGCTGTTTTTCCATACAAGTGACCACATAGTATAATAAAAGGACAAGTCAAAGTAACCAATCAGTTAAAACTAATAATTCAAGTCTTAAAATCTTAAAATTTCCTATGATCTGTATTTACATCAGTTCAAAAAATCCATCCAAGCTAAAATGTAAAGTTTCTTAATTAGATAGGTACAGTTGTACATAAATTTCTCATTATAGTTCATCTGAGCATGAATGAAACATGATTTTTTTTGCTTTTACTATTTTAACAACCCTCACCCTTGGGCACTGCCAATCTGACCCATTCTCCAAAACTAAAACAAGAAACCGCTATGGTATTCAATACTGTTACAAACAAAACAAACTTATGGTTCCTTGCACCTAAAATTGTAAAGCTCATATTTTACATATATGCAAGTGCTGTTAAAAAGCAGGTTGACAATTCATTTATAAGGTTCTATAAAATGGCAATGAGAAATATATATATGAAAATAATATTTTCAACAAAATAAAATAAAAACAATTAAAACGAGCTACTGTCTGGCAGGCAGTCAGCGAGCTAGTGCCCAGGGCCTACGGGCACTGCTGGTCTTCAGGGTGGTCATGACGAAGGCCACTCTTTAAAGTCAAACTGTTTCCCACCTGGGACGGGTGGGTGGCTCGAACCATAGCCGCCCCCACTAGAGTTGGATCCCGCATCAGCACCATAGCCCCTGTTGGCGCCGTAACTGGTTGAGTCCTGCAACACGCAGCATTCACACATGACATCAAAAGATGAACAACGAACAGACAAATGCTACATACAAATGCTTTGTACCTACATACATACAACAATATTTTATTTAAATCAAACATCAAGCAAGGTTAAAGCCCCTACTATTGTCAGAAAAAAAAGGAAAATTACATAGAAGCTAGATGTAGGTCAGAGGCAATAAATGTGTCAAAAAGCAATACTGAGAACAGTAGAACAGAAACTTCAAAACACAGAACAATTAAAATAGCTTGTACTGACATGCACATGGTAAGAGTGCTTACCAACTGAAGAACCATCCTATTTAGCTGGAGTTCCACAAACAAGAGTCCATTATCATAAAGGGAATAGAAAGCATTTTCTTAAGCTTTAAAATAAGCTAAGCTATAGATAGAATTGCATTCAACTACATTACAATGAAATGCCACTTTCTCCCATAAGGAATTGGCAGTAGTATTCAATGTAGAGCACACAAAGGACTGTGACTTAACCTTCTCTACCCAAGCCACACCAATACAAAATGGGAAATGGGAAACTAATAGTTCACCCACATAACTATCTTAACACAGAAGAATATTTTTCAAAGAACTTACCGCTCCGTATCCACCACTTCCATAACCATAGCTAGCAGCATAGTCTGCACCAGCCTTCTGTGCACCACCAGCACCAGGAGCCGCAGGTCCAGGGCCAGAGGGTGTTGCGGCCCCAGCACCAGTGCCTCTGGAGTACATGTCAGCTTGGGGACCTGCTCCGGAAGGACCCTGAGGAGCACCGCCAGCCGGAGGGCCATTCTGTGCCATGTTCCAGTTCCAGTTCTGTCCGTAGCCCGACTGAGGTGCGCCTTGAGGTCCTACCACACAAGAAAAGGTGAGACCTGGCAATTGCCAGAACAAGGTTTACAAATGACTGAAGCATACCATAGGAGCTGTATCCCTGTTGCTGCGGTGGACCGCCGTAATTGGAACCCCACTGCGGAGCCATCCCTTGTCCTTGAGGTCCGGCAGGAGCGCCCCATCCCTGATATCCAGCTGGGCCTGATGGAGTACCATAGCCTGCTGAGAATGTAAACGATACCATTCATCCAAGCACTGATCTTTTCGAACAGTCATGTTTGCGAGTTTGGAAATTGAAGCCATTTCCATCTCTCTCGGTTCATGCACAATATCCTACCATTCACAGGGGGCTGGTTGGAGGTTGGGCCCCATTGGCCAGGATAGCCCTGAGCCTGTGTGTTGCCCCAGCCTTGGTATCCTTGCATCATGTTGGGGCCACCCATGGGTCCCATAGGGCCACTCATGGGGCCTCCCATTTGTCCATTAGGTCCTCCCATTCCCATGCCCTGAAACAGAACATATTTAATGTCAGCAACAGCCAAATTACAACAAATCGCACAATCTACTTGATTTGATATCAACTTACACCGCCGCCCATGCCCATCTGAGGACCTCCTTGAGGAGGACCCCAGGAGTTGTCACCGCCCATTTTATTTGATGAATCTCTGGGTTCTGCCTTTTTAATCTCAACCTATACAAGAAATACAGATACAAATTCACATTTTGTGCGCAAAATACGTTGGAAATGAATTGTGTAGTGACAGAAATATAAATTGGGATACCACAGCCACCCACCCAGTTTAACGGCTTACCTGTTTTCCATTCAAGTTAACAAAGTGCTCTGATACACAACGGTCAACAGCATCATCATCCTCAAAGGAGAGGAAACCAAATCCTGCACAAATAAATTAAAAATCAGGCAAACAGACTTTGAGAATTAAGGGATACATAAAAAGATCAAAACCCACCCCTAGACTTTTTCTTTTCTTGATCATACATAATCACAACCTCCTGAACCTTGCCAAATCGCGTAAAGAAGGATCTTAAATCTGTTTCTGTCACATTTGAAGGCAAGCCTCCCAAAAACACCTTGGGGTAACTGCTGGCTCGTTTTGGTTTCTGAAGTGTCCTGGGATTGCATGGCTTAGGGTCAATCTGTAAATAAAAAGGGGGCAATGAATGACAAATGTAAGGATAAGAAAATTAATTAAAGTGAATACAAAGTTAAACAATATACTACATACCGTTCTACCATCTAGTTGATGAGGTCCACTCTGCAACACTATTGTTACATTGGCTGGGTCAGAGAAAGTTACAAATCCAAATCCTCGGGATCGGCCTGATTCACTATTTTTCATAACCACACAGTCAATGACCTCCCCATAGCGGGCAAAATATCTTTGCAACGCTTCTGTAAACGAAATTCCAAATTATGAGACAAATAGTGACATGCACCTGGTAAAAATGAAGGCAATAATGCATTACCTTGTGTGGTTTCCCAGCTAAGACCTCCAACAAACAGTTTGCTGAAATAAGAGAAATTTAATGTTAAAAGACAAAGAAGAACGAACAAATGCACAGGCCCCGAGAATACTGCTGTCAGTCAAAGCCATATCTTTGCGATATTAGGATGCTTGAACTACGTTACAGCACCCAGTAGCATACTGGGCAGAAATTAACAAAATTTTCATGATAGGATGAAAAAGATTAGTTGAACCTGGAAGAAAATTAAGAAAATGCAAAAAGCATTTTCACAGGCCTAACTAAGCAGTGGATCATGACAAGAGATGCTACTTTGCTGGAGCTTATGCCACCTAAGGTGCCTACAGCTGGTTCTAGCCCATAAATGGCTACTGAAGAAAAAAGCTTAAGGAAAATTGCTTTCTCACTAAACTAGCTCATGAGAGCAGCAAAGTTAATCTAGGACAATATGCAAATTCTGTTAGAAGGTTGCTGAATCTTGGAAATATTTTAGACTTAAACATTGAGACCAAGCCAAAGATGCCAAGTTGAAATACTGAATCATGTTCAGTGTGACCATCTCCCTTGGCATAGGAAAGAATAGAATAAAAAAATAAAATAAATGAAAGCAGGCAACTACTGGGAGAGAAATAATCAGCAACCCGAGTTAAAAGCAAACTGTAGACGGGTTTACTAACTCGCTTGCATTGGAGCTGTTCCATCCGCTTCGGTCCTTTTCTGCTCTCATCCTAGACAAGAGAGAAACATATCAAGAACTACTGTACCCACACATTAGGGTAAGTTGATGTCTCCCATGACAGCTAAGTAGAATGTAAAGGGAGCAACTGAGATAGGGAAAGAACCAGCAGGGCTACCTCGACATGAATAAATGCTTAAAATGCATCACTAAATCAGATCAGTACAACTCAAACTCTACATTGCATCTGAATTCACTGATAAATTATTAAAGGCTGCAGCATCAAAACCTAAGATTGACTAAGGTGAGTCATACGAAAACAATCTTCCTGTTGTGACAAATGGGTCAGTGACCCATAAAAAGAATTTTATCTACACCATTCATTTAATATTGCCAACTAGGCCATAAGCAGTTTGCTTTGATCCCAATGTCACAACTAAACCTTATCTCTCAAGGGACAACATGACTGTCTCAGCAAATTGGTTGAAGCATCAACAAACCCTACCGAAACAATCCTTCACTCGAAACAAACTGTAGCATTAGAGAGCACTCCAAATACTAGCAGGATGAAAAGGATTCAAATACTTTACACTGGCGGATCACACAAGCGACAATGAAGCATTTAGTAAAAGGACCAGTAATGCACTTAATACAGTAAAAAACATATTAGAGAGATTGTTAATTTGAATTAAAGGGAAATCATTCATGGAACTCATGAGCAAACTTCACTACTCAGAACATGCAGAAGCTACATCCCCTTTGCACAAATAAATGCATATATGGAATGAATGGAATCCTGACTGAATTAAAAAGTGAACATACAAAAAAAATTGGGGAAAAGTTCATATTATCTAGTGTGGTGTGCAACAATAAACAGAGCAAATAGGTTATTCAGATAATGTAAACACTTGTGTAGCTTAGAGATACATATCCAGCAAATATAACTAGCCGCTTTCAAGATAAAAATTCATAAGTATGTAAAATATAAAGTAATATGCCTACATGACTCAGCAAGCAATTCTCCAGAACTTGAGTTTCATAAATCGCAAGAATGAGATGAAACAATGAGCTAGATTTGATGAGACTACAAGGCAAAAATTCTACTCTGGGCTAAAATAAACACCAGTCATTTGAACGGCTTCAAGTGAATCAGTCGTAAGAAGCGTGGTTTGAGCAAGAAAGGTGAGAGGCCTCAAACTGGGCCAACGGATTAGCACAGTCGGCGTCAGTCGGAATGGGTCGGGAAAACCAAAGCGGGCGCCTGGAGGACCGAAATCACGCTCCAGCAGGGCGGAACACCGATTACTTGGTTAGCAAGAGCTTTGAGGAGAGAAAACAGCGACCAGGCTCAAGCGTTAACATGGCCGCCGTAAGGATTTTGGGTGACATCGACCCGTCGTCGGGACACACCGGCCGCTTCGTACGAGACCGTTTCCCCACCAATTTTCATCTCCAAGAGAGGGCGGAAAAGCACCTCGGCCGTGGGGCCAACCTCGCGTTTCTACAACAACCCAGGGCAGGCCTCGCGACGCCGAAAAAGGCCGCACCACGCCGTGGCCTGGCCTAAGCATGGACGCGACCACAAGCCGGCGAACAAACATAACACGCATTTCCCCACCGACAATCACACAAATACGCGTCTCTGGCGCAGAGCGAAGCCTCCTTACCCCTTCTCGTCGTCGTCGATATCATTTTTAACCCTCATTCTAGGTAAAATTTAGCAAGTTTTCGGTCACTGCCACTCCACGTCCTCAGAGAAAGCGGCAGGCTGAGCGGCTGGGAACGCGAGGAGCCGTAATGGCGGACCCGAAGCGAACTGCTTCCGGTTCGGCCGATGTTGTTTGGCCGGAGAAGCAGGGCCCTCTACCGGTGACGTGACGTGGATACTACGCGCATCAAAACCGCGCAGCAGACGGGATCGATCGCCGCTTATTTTGGCTCGTTTGCTCCTAAAAACAAATGGTTTTCACGCTTTTTCGCATCACTAATACCGCAGAGTGCTATTCTACTTGCGTGCTGGCTCAGAACGACGATCTGAAACTTGCAGTGCGGAGAAAAGGACTCCGTCTGGTGCCGGCCGCCGCAGTCGACTGGCGCTGCCTTCGATGGTCTCGATTTCATTCATTTCTTTTCAAACTTTGACGCGCGTTGGTTCGGCAAATGTGAGGGCTCCTAAATTACTTGAGTAAAATTTCAAGGTGGTTTTCCTTTGTTTGTCGCATGTTTTCGATTCAATTCTGCATTTCCATCGGTACAGAAAGACGCAAGTCGACAGCTGACTACCGACAGTACTTCCGGTACGTCAAAAAAAGTAAACAACAAAAACAACTTAACATCTACATTCCGCAATCAGACCACACTGAAAGATTTACAGCTTTCATCATTTATGGTTCTTTCAGACCAAAAGGAAAGCCTTACGCTTGAATAATAATGCACTGAAAATGGGCGATTCTTTCAGTCAGAAAACAGACATTTTTCTAATACTTGGGATCAATAACGATTCAGGGGGGTCGGGGAAGGCTCAGCTTCAAGTGTATCCTATCAGTATTCTAATCCTGCTGGCGTATCCTAGCAGATCCTTCATCATTATTTGATCTCTCCCGCTCTTTCGCGACCGGCTGGTTTCCCCCAGTTCCCCCTCCCCTTTCCCGGGATAGGTGGCAAGTTCATTCGCCTCTCACCCCGGCTACCCCGGCCGGCACCGCGGCACTCCGCGGCCGCGCTTGCGCGCTGCGCAACTTAGCTACAGAGGGTTCCTGGTTCCTGTTTTGTACGGAATGTAATTTTCTCGTCATGATTATTTAGATGGCAATGATTAAGCAATAAAATCCCAACACAAACACCTTGTAAAATTTACGAAAAACAAATGTTTATTTTCAAAAGAAATGTTATACTTATTGAATAATCGAGTAACTTCCTGGAACACACTGATGAAAATGACCTCATCAATTTAAAGTCAGAGACGAAATATTTCTGCGCATCTATCTCTCAGTCATTTTGAAAAATTAACATTTTTTTTCAATGGTCAATTTTATGTAGCTTTCAAGTGTCCTTCGTGGTCAGAGTCACTGGAACTGCGTCGGTTTACGACCTGAAGGCTGGTTTGACGCGACGGGGCAAGTTCAAGTTCAAGGAAAAGCGCATCCCTAAACTTTAGTCCTAGTGGCGGGGCTGCGTCAACGAAACAGGCTGGGTTGGGGCCGGCACCACTAGGCCCCACACGTCCCGAGTCCCCAAGTCCCTCCCTGCCCCACAGTCCCCGTCAGTGCCGTACCCGACGTCGACGTCCCTGGTCCCTGTCTGGGCGGCGCTCTCTCCCCCCCCCCCCCTTTCCCTCCCGCCCCGCTCCCTCCCTCTGAGGACGTCGGCCCCTCGGGGTTCCAGGAGAAGGGGGCACAGCAGCCTGGTAGGCCCCTCAAGCCCCCCTAGGCCCCTCGAGGGGCTCAGAGAGAGGGGAGGGGCGCAGCCTAGCGCGGCTGGGGCCACGGCCAGGCAGACTCCTGGAAGGTCCTTGGTCCTGCAGCCATCACGGCCGCCGTGGCATCGGCGGCATCAGGAGCGGTCCAGCGGTTGGCGTCACCGCTCTGTCCGCTCCGGCATTGCGTAGCATCGCGTAGCATCGCGTCGTCGAGGCGTCTGCGACAGGTGAGTCTTCGGGGAGACAGGGCCGATAGGGCACCTGCAGGCTGAGTGGTGCTCTGTCTCTCTCGCACTCATAGGGCATTCCGTAGGGGTGCGACAGAGACAGAGCGACGGAGCACTGTCTGTGATCAGGATACAGTACTGACCCCCGCACACCTTGGCGCTTTTATTTGCGAGGGAGTGGGGGTGTAGGTACACCAGCAGGTGCTACTCATGTTGTAAGAGGCGGTGCCCGTGTCGGGCGGCGATGCGGGTCCACCAGGGCCGCAGGGCGATCTGGATACCGAAATGGGGCGGCTTCATCGAAGGACCGCGAAGAAGCCAATAATCCGCGGTGCGGTCGATGAACCACCTCCAGCGTCCTGCGCGGCGTTCGCGTGAAACTGAGCGAACTGAGGCAGGCCGGCCGTGGAGTGGCCGGCGAGGCCAATAATGAGTTGAAGTAAACAAGGTAAGCGGCTACGCCGCGCAGGTAGAACCGTGGCACCGGAGCCCCCTTGGAGCCAGACCGCCGGCCCGTCTGCCCATCCGGCCTTGACACTGGCGTCCTTGGCCTTGAGCGCGAGGCGCGGTCCGGCCGGCCGGGACGGCACCTTTCAATTTCCTCCAGGCGCTGCAGAGTGCAGCAGGCCGCGGGGGGGTGCGTCTCAGACTGCAGACTGCGGCAGACTGCGTGGGTGGTGGGGAGAGGAGAGAGGAGGGGTCTGTGGGACTGGGAACGCGTCTGGCGAGCGTCGCGCCGTGGCTCCTAAATGCAGGCCGCCACGCCAAGCCCGCGCAGCTGTCAACGAAACGTCAGGACTGCTCGTCGAGTTCCGGACGGCTCCCGGCCGTCTCCCGGCCGACGGACTGCATTACAGCACAACGTCGGCTCCAATCGGCGGGCGCCTCCTCACGACGGCCTCCTCATGACGGCATCCTCTTTGCAGGCCCACCACGTTCCCGACGTAGGCCAGGCGGGCCGCCTCACTGTTCGCGAGAGCCGGCAGCGAAACGGGCCGACCGCCCTACTACCCATCCGCTGGGCCCCGCCGCCCCACCTCCAGGGCCCCCGCCACGCCACGCCACGCCCTACGGTCGTCGCGCTCCTCGGAAGATGTCTGCTGAGGTTGAGGCGGGTCTGGCCGTACGCCGGCCTCCGCAGCCTCCGCCACGGCCCCAGCCCCAGCATCAGCAGCATCTCAGTGAGGCCCCGACCGCCGGCCTGCCAACATGCCCCCCACCTTCCACCACGACCTGCGCGACGACGACCATGACTTCCACCAGGTCCGGGGCGGCGAGGACGGCGTGCGCGTGCTGAGGGCCGCCCCCGCGCTCACCCCGCAGGCCTTCCGACTGCCGCCCCTGCGCCGCCGCCCCGCCGCCTCCCTGCGCGCCCCCAGCATGCTGCTGCGCCGCCCTCGCCGCTGGCTGCAGCTGTGCGGCGGCACCGTCATGGGGCTCATCGTGGGCCTCCTCGTCGGCACGGCAACCAGGTGAGACGCGCTGGCATCCAAGTCTCTGGGGGTCTTCGCTACTAGCGCGGTCACTTCCCCGCCAAAGTTAGTGACAGAGCCATGCGAGCGAAGGCGGCCTTGGGGCGCTCTCTCACTCACACTTCAACTTGACTTCCAGGATCAGCGCTAGGCCGTTTGTCAACACAGATAATAGTGCGCACTGTCTGCGCTACTGAAGTACTGAAGCGAGCGTTCGAGACGCGTCCCTAAATACGAGCCAAAGCCAAGGCCGCCAGCTTGCCGCAAGCGAGAGTGAGTGAGGCGACTTTCGGCTCTGACGTTGACGTGGTCTGGTGGTCCAAGGCGACGTGCGGCCAGCAGGGCGGCCAGCAGGGATCGGCATAAAATCCGCCGCAGCCTCCAGCGTGCAGTCCGTTTAAAAAGTGCAATAAGACAACTTGGCTTTACAAACAATGGCTGCTCCAAGCAGCCTGAACAGCTCCGCGCATTCCTTCTTATTTCCCTTTTTACTCTTTTGGCGGCTCCTGCCTTTGTTTTAGTAGAAGCTGCGATGCCTCTTTTTTCTTTGCTCGAGCGACGGTAAGCGGTTTAGCTTACGAAGTATGTTGACCTGGTACTGTAAAGCACTTAGGACAGGACTGACGCGATCAAACCCCTTGGCCATTTATTAAATTATTTTTTTAAGGTGGACCAATCTGTACCATCAGCTGTTGTACGCCGAACTCATAACTCCCGCCCCCCTTCTTTTTTGTCGAGGAGTTTTCAGCTGATTTCGACGAACCGAGCTCGGGTATCGCTGCGGGCGTATCGTGTTGTGCTTCCCGAGACGCTAAATTGATTACCCGATCCACATCCGCCGTGCCTGTAATTTTCTTGTCCAGCAGTACCGCGGCGACTCGGCGCGCGATGATAAAAGACGGGCCGGCACGGCACAGCACGGGCGCGGGCAGCTGCAACTCTGTGGGCGAATCTGCGCGCCGGTACTTTTGGTCAATTTGAAAGTGTTTCTCATCAGCTGCACCGCACTTCCAAGAACGCGTCCGAAACCCGATAGGAGCCGAGAGTCGCTCAGCCGTACTCTCTCCGCCTCGCTCTCACTCCATGCAGATTCGCCCGGAGCTCGGGCCGGAGTACGTAAATGGCGTAAATGCAGCCCAGGATGCGGGTGGGCAAAAAGAGCGGAAGAGGGCAACGGCGGCTTGGCGCAGGTTTGACACCTGCCAGAGGCGAATTTTGTTTAGCCATCGATGCCAAACCTTCCCTCTCCTCTGTTCCAGGGTCCCAGACGCCAGCCGCCAATGCTACCCCAGCGACCCCCCGGTCGGCGCGGCCCATGGTTCCGCCCCTGTCAGCTCGGCGGGCTCGGGCTTCGGATTTGGGTACGGGTTCGGGTCTGAGCGGTGGACGCCGCCGCCAAGCCCGCCCGGCTACGGCGACGACCACGACCCGCTCCACCTGCTGCAGCCCAACAGCGTGCCGGGGGACCGGCGCGGGCTGGTCATGGTGGGCGTGATGACGGCCGACAAGTACCTGCCGACGCGCGCCGCTGCGGTCTGGGACACGTGGGGCAAGGAGCTGCCGGGCGGCATCGCCTTCTTCTCGGCCAGCTACTCGCGGCCGCCGCCGAACCGCCCCGACCTGCCTCTCGTCGCGCTCAAGGGTCAGTGGAGGCCGGAGGGACGCAGGGGAGGGGCGCAGGGGAGGGGCGCTGGTTACGTCACCGGCGGGGCCACGACCTAACTGTCTGTCCTGGCTGCAGGGGTGGACGACTCGTACCCGCCGCAGAAGAAGTCCTTCCGCATGCTGGAGTACCTCTGGGAGCAGTACGGCGACCACTACGAATGGTTCCTCCGCGCCGACGACGACGTGTACGTGCGCCCGGACAAGCTGGAGAAGCTGCTGCGCTCCGTGGACAGCTCCAAGGTGAGGGTTCGCGTCCCCGTTGATGCTTCATTTTTGAGACAGTGCTCTGACCTGACGACGCCGCCCTGCTCCAGCCGCAGTTCATCGGGCAGGCGGGGCGCGGCAACCAGGAGGAGTTCGGCCTGCTGTCGCTCGAGTTCGACGAGAACTTCTGCATGGGTGGGCCCGGCGTGCTGTTCAGCAGGGAGACGCTGGCCCGCGTCGCGCCGCACGTCAAGCACTGCCTCAAGAACCTGTACACCACGCACGAGGACGTGGAGCTGGGCCGGTGCGTGCAGCGCTTCGCGGGCATCCCCTGCACCTGGTCGTACGAGGTGAGTACGTCGGGGAGGTACGACCCACCGCAGAATGTTCAGCCGCCACCGGCTTCGAAAGCACTGCTGTGCCGCCCTTGGTCGCCATATGTTCCCGCCTCTGAGGGTTTGTGAGAACCGAAGGGCCGTTTGCCGTTTGGATAATCTGACCAACAGACCGCCAGGACTCGAGAAGCCAACGACACGTATCTTGTAGCGGGGCGTGACGGGGAGGGGCGAGGGGCGGCGGGGGCAAGCGCTAGTGCATGCTCCATATACGACAGCCTCGCTTCATCACCGCACCACGGCCATACACTTGTCGCCGCCGAAAGGCAAAGAAACCAAATGACTGCGGGGGCAGAAAAAAATGACGGTCCTCGTCGCAACTTTGTTAGCGACTGCGGCGACAGCCAGCACCAGTAAGGGTCGTTTGCCAATTCGTCCGGAAGTAGGGCACGCCTCAGGGGTCAATGATCCACAGCGGAAGCGGCGAGGAGGGAAATGCGTGTAAAACGGGTCCGGAAAGGAAGACGGCGTGCTTGGACTCACGGCCACCAGCACGGCCAGCACGGCCAGCACGGCCAGCAGCGGCAGTAAAAAGTACAGGCACTGGGTGTCTGGCGCGGCGGGGCGGGCCGCCTCGCCGCAACGCCGCAGCCTGGACGTTCTGGGGCTTCCGGCAAGGGTGAAGTGCGTGCGGGTTGAGGGTGTGGTGGGGGCTTGGAGAGCAGGACTGCAATTCAACGTCGTGGTGGAGTGCTCGCCGCAAGGCTCGCAGGCACTGGGGTGGCGTGCGGGGGCCGATGGCCGGGGGGGTCGTTTTTGTGTGCTCACAGCTCACAAACTCGATCGGTTCGTGACTTTGTTACATGCTCGATGCGCGCGATTCCAACTGCTGGCCCTGCCTCCGGCGAGACCCGAGGTCCAGTCAAAGGGTTGTGCGCCGAGGGTGCGGCGGCAGGGGGCGGGGCCAGAGAGGGGCGGGGAGGGAAGGGGTGCTTTCTCGGGACGTGCACGCTACAGTGTGTTTCTGAAAAAGCGACGCGAATTCTGCGGTTGCAAAATAGTTCACGGTGAGGTTCCGTGCCGTGGAGCACGTACGTCGCTTTCCAGAGCAGGGGTGGGGGTTGTGGGCGGGGCGGGGGCGGGACGGGGGCAGGGCGGGGGCGGGGCGGCAGCCTCGTCTCACCGAAATCAGTATAAACAGAACGATTCCTGGGAGGCGAAGCAAGGCGCGGCCGGCCTTGTCGGCGTCGGGGAGGCAGGGGGAGAGGAGGGGGAAGGGGAAGGACCGCGCTATGTGTACATAGAAGTGCCACTGTCTCACCCACTCGTTGATGCGCCCGCCCAGATGCAGAACATCCTGTACCACAACTCGAGCGGCAACGACGCCTTCACGGGCAACCTGAAGCACCGGGAGGTGCATCGAGCCATCACGCTGCACCCCATCAAGCAGTACCGGCACCTGTACCGCGTGCACAACTACATGGGGGTGAGTGTCCAGCCAGGCCGCTGTGAAGCTGCTTGAGCCACTGTCTCTCTGTCTGACTCACTCCCTGTCCACACAGCAACTCAAGATCCAGGAGTCGTGGCAGCAGGCGCTGTCGCTGCACCGCGACGTACTGGCCATGGTGACGCTGCTGGGCCACGACCCAGCCAGCGTCGGGGACGTGCAGCTGGCCAAGAACGTGCCCCTGTTCCCGGCCAAGCGGGGCGACCGCGACTACCTGGGCGACTCGGCGCTGCTGGGTAAGTCCTGGGGCTGTCCTGAGTGAGGTCCATGTAGAGCGCTCTCGAATTGCTCTGCCCGTCCACAGGCAAGGCGCCCAGCCTCAACAAGTACCGGCCGCGGCGCGAGGCCGACGTGCTTCCCTGGGACTTCATCTCGCGCTCCTTATTCTCGGCGGGGCACGCCAACCCGCGGCGCCGCGTCGAGTCGGCGCTGCGCGAGGGGCTAGACGACGTGGTGCGCGAGGTCATGGACACCATCAACGCCTTCTCCAAGCAGCGCGGTCGCGTCATCGAGTACCGCGAGATCCTCTACGGGTACCACCGCCTCAGCCCCCTGTACGGCGCCGACTACATCCTCGACATGCTGCTCGTGTACAAGAAGTACCGCGGCAAGAAAATGACGGTGCCGGTGCGGCGCCACGCCTACCTGCAGCAGCAATTCACCGGTACGTTGGCACCGGGACACGGCCTTCAGCTCGTGGTGGAAATCTACCCTTCAGCAAACTTGTCTTTTCCAGGACTTGAGATTCGCGAGACGGTGGAGGGCGAGGAGGTCGGCAAGCACTCGGAGCAGCCCGATCTGACGCAGTCCGAGGACGGCGAGGACGCGGGGCCGCCCCAGCAGGGCTTCAGGGAGGCGTTCGAGAGCGGTCTGCTCAAGATCGGCGACGCGCTGCCGGCCATCCTGGGGCGTTCCGGGGGGCTCGACGAGGACCCGCGCGACGAGGCGGGCGTGCGCCGGAAGGCCATCAACTTCATCCTGCCGCTGGCCGGGCGCCACACCACCTTCCGGCGCTTCGTGTCCGTCTTCGAGGAGGTGTGCCTGCAGAACGACGAGAACGTGTCGCTCTTCGTCATCCTCTTCCCCAGCGAGGTCGAGGTGTCCGTCAACGAGACCGTCACGCTCATGTCCTCGCTACAGCGCCGCTACCCTAAGCACCGCCTCGCCGTCGTGCCCGTCTTCGACAGCTTCGCCCGCGCGCTCGCCCTGGAGATTGGCGCGGCCCAGGTCAGGAGCCGTTCTAAGCGTTTACGCCCTGTTTGCCAGTGTACCAAAGACTCTAACCGATTCTGCTGCAGGTCAAGGACGGCGAGGACGACCTGCTGTTCTTCGTGGACGTCGACATGGTGTTCAGCAGGGCGACGCTGGAGCGCATCCGCGTCAGCACGATCCGCGGCAAGCAGGTCTACTTCCCCGTCGTGTTCAGCGAATTCGAGCCCGCCACCGTGTACCGCGACCAGGGCCTCACCGTGGCGCCCAACCACTTCCTCATCAACCAGGACACCGGCTACTGGCGGCAGTACGGCTTCGGCATCGTCAGCGTCTACAAGAGCGACCTGCGGAAGGTACGGACTCTTTCTACCGACCTACAAACCGATTCTGAGGAATCGTTTCGTCGCCTGTCGTTGTCCATGGGGCGCCCAGTGGCGAATCCTGAACTTGAAGTTGCTTCCAGGTGGGCGGCTTCGACACGTCGATCCGCGGCTGGGGCAAGGAGGACGTGGACCTGTTCGACAAGTTCGTGGCCGCGGGGGACAACCTGACGGTGTTCCGCGCCGCCGACCCCAACCTGGTGCACGTGTTCCACATCGTGGACTGCGACCCCGAGCTGGAGCCGGCCCAGCTGAAGATGTGCAAGGGCACGCGGGCCGACACGCTGGGCGGCGTGGACCAGCTGGCGCAGCTCATCTTCTCGCAGGGCCAGGGCAAGGCCGTGCTGGACTTCGCCAGGAAGCGGCGCACCATGCCCGCCCCGACGCCCGCCGCGCTGCCCTCGGCCTGAGGAGTCGTCCGCATGTTACGTAACGCCCTCTGTCTCTCTCGCAATCAGTGACTGATCACAAGGAGCAAAACGGACAGAGCTATGAAATGGCGTTACCTAATTTGTGGACGGCCCCCATGGCTCCTCCCGCGCAAGGCGGATTAGTGATACATGTACAAACTGGCGTTGCGGCCGCATAGCTAGTCTAGGGAAGTCGTGTGATACTTTTGTACTTCGAAGGCTTTGCGTACCACCATGTACTCTGAAAAATTTGTTGACGCCTTGTTCAGTAGCTGCTGGTCAGTCTACATTATTTTCTAGTCCCGGGGATTACAATTAAGGTTTATAGTTGTCCCAAGGCTTATACCTTGGGTCGTTACTTAATTAGGTTGTGATGAATAATGAACATTAAAAGGAAACAACATATTTAAAAAAAAAAAGTGTGTAGCTCTTAAAGTAGAGATAAGAGGTTCTACAAATTTCATGCCATTGGTAACGTCTCAGTATGTATATCATATCCTAGGATCGAATGAATTTATTTCAGTGTCCAAAATGAACCATGTTTCTGTTTGAGCGTACTGTGATATGAACTTGCCTTAACTGTAAAACGTAATGACTGAGCAATTATGCCAAGCCAATTTTGTAAGAAAATAAATCAAAATACTTTTTAATTTTAAACTAGTGAAGCATGTTGATTCGGACCCAGAATTTTCCCCCACCGTCCCTTACACACATGCCTTGCTGGGTTGCTGCCTCTCAATTTTACCACACAGCGCAGCACTGTTCATGGCGGCCGAGGCAGAACACCGAACCGATAGCTCACTAGAGAGAGGAAGGGAGAGGGGGAGAGGGGGGGGGCTAGGGCTTGGTTCTAGTGGGGAAGGAGGGGGAAGGCCTCCCGCCACCGGTCTGTGTCAGTGTTCGGCTCCGCGACAGACCCCCGCCGCACCTACCATGGCCGCCCCAAGAAGCAGCACACTCGTTGTGCCGGCCCTGCTGCTGCTTACACTGTTGGCACTGGTACGGTATATTGTCACGCGGTGACACGTGATGACACGTGGTAGCCTCGGTTCTGGGTCAAACCGCGGGTTCAGTAAGGCCTTGCGTCCCCACGACGACGGCGAGAAGGGGGCCGCAGAGTGTGTCCAAGCCTGAATTCACCCCGACACCCCCTTTTCCTTGTAGTGGTGTGACGCGACTGGTTTGTCAGCAGAGCCCCGGCAGCAGGACGGAGGGCGCCGCTTCCACGGCAAAGCCTCAGGGCGGCAAGGTGCGGCTGACGACGAGCAGTAAGCTTATCCCGGCCGCCGTTCGGCCGCGGCAGTCACGCACGCAGGGTGATTCCGCACAGACCTCCCCGGGGCTGCAGGCCTGAAGGGGGAAGAGAGGGGGTAGCGAGGGGGTAGCCCCGGAGAGGTCTGCAGCGAGCCGCCCTGCAGCCTGCCGAGCGTGACCAGGGCCTCGTTGCAGGGCGCGGCGGCGATGCTGCGGTGGATGGGCCGGGAGATGCCGGAGCTGGCGATCAAGCTGGTGAGCTGCGTCAAGAAGAGCGAGCGGGACGCGCGGGACTCCATCATGAGCCTGTTCGGCGACGTGGCCAAGTGCTTCGACGACGCCAAGGGCTCCGTGCTGTACACCGCCGAGTGCATGCTCAAGAACGGCGTGCCCAGGATCCTGAACGTCATCACGGTGGCGCACAAGGTGGCGGCGTGCACCGTCAAGAACAAGAAGGAGGGCCGCCTCTGCGTCACCGTCACCAACGTCAACGACGAGGCCTGCCCCTTCGCCATCGGCCTGTGAAAACGTGCAAATAAATGTGCCAATAAAGAGAAACTTGCGGAACGGCGTGCTTTTGACCCAACCCCACCGAGGCGCCGCGAGCTGCGCGAGCCACCCGCCCCGTTTGCTGGGAAGTGGAATTCACGCAATTCCCAACGAAACCGAACTACACAGGGAACGGAGTTGCGAGGGAGTTTCGCCTCAGCCCCGTTCCAGAGCTGGAAAGTATTTCTAGCACCGCGCGGTTCTGCGCAGGTCGGCTGCGTGGGTCGCCAACTTTCCCAGCCGCCGCCGCCACGCCCGCCAGCATCCCCCGCGACCCGGCCGGCCGTTCGTTGCGCTCGGCTAAATTGAATCGCAAAGACGCATGCGCTGACTCCGCGCGGCAGCGAGGGGTCGCAGGTCGCAGGGGGGTGGAATGTACGGTCCGGCAGTGGTAGGCGGCGACACAAATTTGATGTGTGCGACCAGGCGGATTTCGGTGAACAGCGTCGATCGCACCTGTATCGGCGGCGGCGCCCCACCCCTCCCGCCCTGCCGCCTGCCGCCCCGCTCCGCCCGGCCGCGCGAGCACAATGGCCGCGGGGGCGCGGGGGCGTGGCGAGGGGAGAACGCCCCGCACACCAAGCACGGCAGCCGGGCGAAGACCAGCTCTCGCCATGAACACCGCCAGCGATGTGTTCAAGTCGTTGGTCGTCGTCGCCCTGGCCGCCGGCATGCTGAACGTGAGCGAGGGGCGAGGCACCCCGATGCGATTTGGCCAACGCCCAGCCAGGCTAGCCCTGACCCATGCTTTGATCCACACAGGTGGCGTCCGGAGCGACGACAACCCCTGCAGCGGCGGCCCCCGCGTCCGGGACCACCGCGGCAGCCAACAACGCCGCCATGAAGAACCTGAAAAAGGTATGCCCCGGGCTGGGCCGGGTGGGCCGTCGGGTAGGCAATAAGCTTGGCGATAGGCCGTGGGGCGAGTCCACCCTGCCGCTTGCACGCCGTCGCAGGGTTGGTTCCACCGTGCCGGCGGAGCGCCCGCGTAGCGCCCGCGTAGCGCCCGCAACCTCCATGCCACAGGGAGTCAAGAGAAAACCACAGCGAAAAGTGACCCCGCCCCTCAGACCGAACAGTGCGAGCCTCGAATCGCCAAGAAGAGACATGGGGTGTGCGTGAGTGAAGCCCCGCCATGCCGCCATGCCGCCATGCCGCCATGCAGTGCACTGAGATGAAGGCGCCCTTGTTGGCAGCTGGAGGAGTGCGCGGGCGGGCCGCAGGCGATAGAGGACTCCCACCTCGCAACCTTCCAAGCCTTCGAGCTGGCGGACCCGCGCGCCTACCGCCGCGCCGTGGCCCGCAAGTTGTCCGGCGTCGTCTACAAGGCGATCCGCTGCACCGCGCCGCACACCCCCGAGCTCATCAAGATCGCCGTGAGGCTGCTCTGGAGCACCGCCAAGTGCGTGGTCGCCTCCATGGGCGCGCCGGCCGCCTTCATGACCTGCGAGTTGGGCGTCGCGATGCGGACGTCGTTCCCCTTCTTCCTCGTCGTGGGCAAGATTACCATCTGCATGATCAAGATGGTGACCTCCGGCACGAACCCGCCGCCCGTCGAGGGCGAGGACGTCCCGGAAGCCGCCCCCACCCCCTTCCCCGTCCCCCAGCCCACCCTCCCCGACTCCACCGCCCCCAGCACCACCGACAGCGACGACGACTGGCCCTACTCGGCGCGGAACTGAGTCTGTTCGTGCGGAGGTCTCTCCCTGCACATGTATTCTGTACGAAATACACGAACAATGTGGGGAATCTCGATGTACACTAGGATGGGAGTCCGGTGCAAGAACTGAGGCGATGCCCTGCTGTCCGGCAGGGGCTCGACCACCGCGACGGTGGCCGCCATGCGGACGGGGCCCGTCACGTTGACGGGGGCGATCACCGCGGAGGCCCGAAGGACCCCGGGCCTGGGCCTGGGCCTGGGGGAGCCTTGTCGATCCTGCGCGCCGCGGCCAGGGGCATCGCCGCCGCGGCCAGCCGCGCCCGGACGATCCCGCGGGAAGGCGCGCAGTCCAGGATGGTCTTGTACCTGCTGCTGCCCTGCGTCAAGGACAGAACGCTGACCCTGGGACTCCTGGCGTACTCCACCATGCAGGACGCTATCAACTGCATGATGGAGCAGCAGTACCAGTGGTTCGCCTCTGGTGTCTGCATGCTCGACGGCACTACGTACAAGAACGTCATCGCGCTGGTCGAGATCGGCATGGACGTCTTGAGGTGCATCCTGCAGTGCTTGGCGCTCGCCAGCAAGACCAACGAGGAAAGGGCCCTCCCCAGCCGCGGTGGCTGGAGCGACGTGTCGGTGCCGCTGTGCAACGCCGAACCCGTCAAGGATGACGTGCAGGTCCCGGAGGCCGCCAGCCTGGTGGCCAGGCACGCCAAACAGGCCTGCCAGGTCGTCGTCAAAGAGCTGGACCACTCTTCTTGACTTGTCTAATTAAATTCGTCACCTCATTTCGTTATGCTTTGTTCATACTTCCTTGACTTGACTTGGACAGGGGACCACAAATAATCCTCCACCTCTTTCGGGTCCCTCCTTAGCGTCTTGGTGCCGCGGGATCCTCGAATCGCGAAAGCATGTGGGTTGGTGGGAATAACACAAATGTACAGGAAGATTTAGACTCTAATTCGCCACATGCTCAGCCAAAACGTTGCAACCCAATCCCGATCATAGAATCGCTCGGGCACTCCAAGTGCCAGATTAGAAAATAGAAAATTTGCCAAAAATGACCTTTAAACTAGGGCGTTTTGCACTATTTTGGCGAGATGGTTTCACCTAAGAGACAGCGGTCTGCCGTTGCAGCTGCTGTCGACGGTGGACCCGAACCAGCTGGCGGACGCCGTGACCCGCTTCATCTACTGTGCGTCGCACCACCACAAGGCCCTGCAGAACGTCGTGACGCCCGCCCTGGCCGAGTGGAACGCGTGCGGCAGCAAGCAGCCGTCGGACTGGGAGGCGCAGGTCGCCTGCTTCCTCAAGAGCGCCAACAACCTGGCCACCTTCGTGGCGCTCGGCCACCAGGTGAGCCATCAACCAGAGCGCTAGAGACCGGCAAGCGTGCCGACTTGGCCGACTCTTACTGTCTTACCTCTCCGCAGATCAGCAGCATCGCGGGGTGCTTCGTGGGCGCCAACGCGACTGACGTGCTGTGCGTGAAGAAGGTGCAGAAGAGCGAGGAGTGCGCCAACATGTGCACGGAGTCGCACTCCTCGCAGTCCGAGACCGCCGTCATCGCCGTGGTCGCGGTGCCGCCCACCGTCAGGAAGGTGCAGTAGAACGCCAACCCTCGCAAGACACATTTTCTAGCAGCCGGCGGCAAATTTACCGAGCACCTGACTTGTTGTTCCAGGACGACTGCAAACTGACAAGCAAAGGCGGCGTCACGCCAGCCAACTCCAACCTCACCGCCTCCCTCGACTTCACCATGAAGGTGCTGCAGTGCCTACCCTCCTACTTCGGCGACTCGTACCAGCACCTCCTGGAGCACATCAAGTTGATCAACACCTGCACGCAGCAGTACGAGGACAACTGGTACAACTGGGCTAAGTGCGTGGTGGAGGCCCACGACATCAAGCTCGTCTCGCCTTACTTCGTCAAGGTGAGCCCCGTGAAGAAAATAACCGATTTTATCGGCCGATTTCCGGAAAGCGGACATCCAAAAATTGGGTTGCGACTTTGCAGAGCCGGCAGACGGTGGCGTGCGTCATCGGCGGGGACATCCCCGCGCAGACGGTGTGCGTCCGCAACGTGAAGAACGCCGAGGAGTGCCGGTCGTGCGGCGGCCAGGACCTGCATCCCGTCGAGTCCGTGCCGCCCCTGGGCGCCACCAACAACTGCGTGTAGCTCGCGGGCCGTCGTCGGAAAAGGGTTGAAACAAATGAAAACGAAATCGATGAAAACTGTTGGACGCCACGAGTGCGAGTGAGGTTCAGCCGCCGCCTCGCTCCGCCTCGCGCCGCCTGCAGGCCGGCAGGTAGGCATCCCTGCCGGCAGGGAAGCAGTGACGCTCGCGGGGTTGCCTATCACAGGCGCTCCAGGCGCCCTCGCTGTGACAGTGACCCCGGCTGCAGTGCAGACACTCTCAGACGGGTGATCGGCAGGGGTCAAGACCCCCTCTGTCACCAACGTCATCCTGCTGCGACACATCCCGGAGATAAACGAAGTTCCCGTCAGAAATAAAGGCAAACCAGGCGGCAGACGGCATCAACTGGCCTTCCCCTTCCAAAGGACAGCAGCGCGATCCCTCTCTCCGCCCGCCCCGCCCCGCCGGGCACCCCACCACGCCTAGCGTCTGGTGGGGGACTAGGCAGGCTGGGGCCGCAGAGAAGAGAAGGGGAGTGAAAGGCGGAAAGGCGGAGGCCACCTCCGCGGGCAACGTGCGCGCCTGGTCGCGAGAACATTTGCCGCGCCGCCATGCTCATTCCGAACCGCATTGCTAACATATTTGGCATCGCAGCACAGCGCTCGCGGCCATGGCAGCCCATGGCGCAGCACGCCAGCCAGCCAGCCTGCCAGCCCGGCATGCCATGAGCTCGGGCTGCTCGGGATGGTGCTGCTACGCCCCACGGCCCATGGCTCCCTGGCCTCTCTCGCGCCTCTTGCCGGGAGATGGGAGGCTGGAGCTTCACCGCCCCGCGCCGCGCTCCGGCATGGCTCCGGCATGGCTCCGGCATGGCCCCACCGCGGTGGACCGGCTCGGCTTGCCCGGTTCGGCACGGACCGGCGCCGTGAAGCGCCGCGTTCACCAGCTTCCACCTGACGGTGGCCGTGCTCCCGGTCGCCCTGTCGGGTCTCGGCTGGGAGACCCTGTGAGGGTGTTCGTTGCTCGCTGCGTGAGCTGCGTGGAGCAGGCAGGGGGTGGGCCGTGTTCACCTGCTCCATGCTTTAGAGTGTAGGGGCGGCGCCCCAGCGCGGCGCGGGGCTGCGGTGCGTCGGCAGCGGCTGGAACAGCGAGAGGCAAACCGAGCAAAGGCGGCGAAGAGGTCGCGTCTCCGGGGAGGTCGATAAGGCACTAACGCAGTTGGCGCCAATCACATGATGTGGTCTGTACCTAGACTGCACCACGGGGTGCGGCAGGTGCGGCGACTCCGCCGTGGCCGCGGGGAAGGCGGCAGCACCTCCGCGTCGAAGAGACAGACGGCACCGAGTTCCAAGTGTCCAAAGTGCCCGGTGGCGGTGGTAAGATCGCGGGCAGCTGAACTGCCCCGCCGCGCTGTCCGCGCTTCTCCACCCCCACCAGCCCCTCCCCACCTTGGGCCATCCCTTCTCCCTGTCCAGCCCCCACTCCCACAGCCCCCACCCGCACCCTTAGATCCCCCACCCTCCGCGGCGACGTCGTATCAGCACCGTCCCTCGCGTCCCCGTCGGTTTGCGAAATTCGACCACCGCCGGTTTGGCTCGGTGTGCTGCCAGGAGAACAGCGCCGCCGAGGAGGTCGATTTCGCGAATTTGCAAGTGGCTCGTGTGGTGGTGGGCATGGCGGGGCTGGCGGGGCGACCTCAGCACGCGGTTCGCGTCGTGGCGGGGGAATTGTCCCCGCCACGCCCCGCGCCTCTCCCCCCTCCCCCCAGCTACCGCCTACCGCCGCGGCGTGCCCATGTGTGGCCGCGATGCCCACCGGCTCATCACCCTCTGCTGAACAGGGGGGTCATGTGCGTGAGTATGGAAAAGGGGAAGTTCAACAGAGTGCGTGCAGAAATTGGAAAATCGAGGCAACAATAATGGTGGTTGAACCTGTTTTCTGCCTTGAAGTAATATTTAAGAACGATATGGACATTGTATGGAAAACTATGGGAAATTATTTGATCTCTTATACAAATTTTAAGTAGAATGGGCAGTAGTTGTATTGTTTCCAGAAAGGAATTTATGATCTATTGTTGGTGCCACTTTTAACGATGAACTTTTTTCGCATGGGTACTTCATTGGCCGATGAACAAGATAACTTCAACCATATATTATGCCGCGTGAAGTCTGTAAAAACGTCTCCGCCGCTGCCATTTCAACGGTGGCTGGTTTGCGAGGCAATTCAAATATGGCCGCCTTGGCCAGCCTTGGCGGGCAAGCGACTTCCTCCTACTCTTCTTCTCTCCTGCCGCGCGTCTCTTGTTTTTGTGCCGGTTTCCGGTCCCATGGTCTTCCGGCCAAACATCCCTACATGTGCCACAAGCACTAGCCGACTCCAAGCGTGAAGTCAGTCTTCTACTCATCATGAGAGCTAAGGTATGCCTTCCCACATCCTCCCGTGTTGTGTAGCATCAATTGGAAGTTGAAATCCACTCTACCGGCTGAATTTCTTCAAGTTGGAGTAAACTCTAACCTCTCCGTCGGTGTGCTGCGCGCTGCGCCCTGACTGCGCCGTAGTACTTGTGTGGTTGGGATGCCGCGTGCAACGTGCTGGCCTTTGATTTTTCATTTGGTGTCCCCAACGCGTTTTATGCCTCGAATTTGAACATTTCTTTTAATGTGTCCCCTGTTTACGGTCTCTGTGGTGATCCGTCTGGATTCGTCCAGTACCTTGTTCTCTCAGATAGTCGAGTTGATTCTTAAAGTTCTGGATAGGATTTCCATTGTGCTGTAGAAGACATGTTGACTTATATTCCTGTTTCCTTCTTTTCAGTGGAGGAAGAAGCGTATGCGCAGGCTAAAGCGGAAGAGGAGAAAGATGAGGGCAAGGTCCAAGTAGATCACTCGGTAAGTTTCGACTGAGTCCGTCTTACTGTCTCTTGCCGATTGTTTGCATTTTAATATTCATGTCTCATTAGTGCCATATGTCCACTCCTTGTTAATCTGGAATTTTGATCAGTCAATGCTAATTTGTCCCGTTCTATAATCTGTTTGCTTGTGAGAAGTCAGTGTTTGAGTGGTATTATGAGCAGTTGTCTCTATATTAAATTAGGGGTGACTTCTGATATTAGTACTGTCTTCATCTCAAGTAAATTGTGAAAGGGTTGTCACATGCTGAGCAATTCATCGGAGCCCAAGTAATATCGCCTTGATCGCTTCTCATCCATGTGGCCAAAGGCTGTCCTAATTGAAAAGGCCTACCTTGCGGGGTTCTAGTAGTTCTATTAGGCATGCAGTTGCATATTAATTTTGTTCAAGTTCCTCTACTAAAGAGTTGTGAATTTCAGCTTCCATCTTCTAATCAGTGTCTCTTTCTGTTACAGCTCTTCAAATCCTGAAAGCACCTGTCAACCAAGCAATCTACCAACTTGGTGCAACATCAGTTGACCACATGAAGCTCTATTTTTCTGTACCTCTGTGAAAATACAAATTGCTCTCAGGACTTCGTTGTCTTCTTCAACCCTCTTCAAACATTCATGTACCGCATTCTCAGAAATATTCAATGATTGAGCTGGGTTACTGACAGGTAGTCTCCGATCGTTAAAGTGATGAATACTTTTTAATTTAGACGGGCTTATGAGATTGATGGTGCAAGTATCACTTTCAATGAATTTTGGTTGAGCATGAGAACAGAAGTGGAGTTTTCATCCACTACACTCTACACCCATGCAACATCCTTTCAAGGACTTTAACACCAATCTGACAATGGTCTTATTGCTACAGAATTGAACATGATTATGACATTTGAGTTGATATCTCCGTCTTGCGTGAAGAAACCTCGACACACTCACCTGTTTCGACGGGAGTTTCGAGATCGAGTCCTCTAAAAACACTTCCCCCCTCCCCCTCCCCACCCGCGAGCCCGAGCTGGCGATAAATAGAGGAGACGTAAAAGTCACTTGTGTTGGTGAATTTTAAGTCATTCCCTGGAAATACTTGGTGAATTCAAGGCTTAAAGTGTTGAATTGAGAGTGCACATCTCGAGGAAAGTCTTTTACTTAGGCATCCTTGTGTTTGCTCGTGCCAGCGGACGGATAAGTGATGACGGACTTAACCTCTGGATACGTCAGGCACGTCGCAATGTTGACAAAGTTGTTGATTGGAATATATTTACTCTCTGTTGTGAATGGAAAGTCAGTTTCGCTGCCTCAAACAGCTTCAGAGTCGACAGTTGTGGAGAAAATTATTAAGGAACGATGCAAGTTTTCCAGCTCAGCAGGGTCGTTAACGTTCCCTCCTGCTAACCTTCAAATTCCTGATAAATGCTCTAAGCTGTCACTGTCGTCGCAGCAAGCTCCCGACGACCTAAGTAGCAACATTGATTATTTCCTCTGTGTTGCTCTGTTGGACTCGACAGAGCGATTGTGCCATATCACAAAGGGAAATCTTGACTTTGCGAAACGTGTTTCTGAGGCTCTGACTGATTCACTTCAATCAATGATGACTGACGATGGTGATGATACATTTTGTAAAGAAATGAATATAATTGATCCCGATGCTAAGTATCCACCTGCCAAAGTTTTGTATGACAGAATTAGACAGAAACAGAGTTACTGTGCTGCAATTTGTGTGGGAATGGGGGATAAAGAAACCGCTCAGAGAGAACCAATCTGTAAATCCATACAGTTTGCTCATCAGCAAATTCATGCTGCGATAGAACTTCAAACAAACTTTAACAACCAAGGTAATTAATTTATTGGGAGTTATTTCTGGCAAATTTTGAATTGTGTGGTTGAACCACTCATATTTCTCATTATTTTCAGGCGGCCTGATTAAAGAAAGAGAAGAAAATCCTGTTGATACCAAAGCTGTGAGAACACCCGGGAGTAATCTGAAACAGCCAGTGCTTGACGAGTCACAGGCACCAGTTGTTTCTCAGACCAGTCAGAGAGCCAATGCTCAAGGCACCCCAGATGAATCTCGTATGGCTTCAAATACAGATGCAGGTGAGTGTGAGTGATGGTCAATGAATAATACATTCACTCTTGAATTTCGCCTTGATTCAGTTACTTTTGAACTTGTTTTCATTATTTCTTTTCTTTCATATCCTTTGAACAGGATCCAACTCAAAGCCATCTGAAGTCCAATCTTCCATAAGGAATCTGCCCGCCAACCCAGTTGCGCTTCATGCTGTGGAAGCTGCACAAGCTGTACAGCCTGTGCAAGCTGTGCAAGCTGTAGATCCAGATCCCAAGTTATCTGCTACTAGTCCCTCCAAAAATGATAACATCAAAGTTACAGACAAAAAGGTACCTGTCTTGCCAGCAGAGACAAATGAGAACATACCTGCTTTGCCTGCTGAGACAAATGAAAATGAAAAGGCAAGTGGTAGCTTGGCAGCAGACAAGACAGAGCTGGATAGCCCTAACCTGGCCCAGAAATCAGAAGAACACACAGAAGACTTGAAGGTGGATGGTAATCAGAACAGGAATGATCCAGCAGAGGCAGATGAGATTCCACCTCAGACAGAGGACAATGATGGGCAAGATGATCTCTTGAAACAAGAACCATTTGACGGAGAAGGTTTGTTTCTTTCATGATAATTTTAAGATACAGTTGATAGACTCCCAACATCATCTGAAATGTTTCTTTTTCTTAGATGATGAATCTATGCTTGGTAATGGAGCTCTTGAAGCCAACAGAGATGCAGCTGAGAAACGTAAGTGTGCTGATTGGTAAAATTTATGAAGTTTTTAATTTGGTTACCAATTAAATTGTCAATTATTGAAGTCAAATTACTCTTACTTTCAGCTCCACCTATTGAGAAGAAAGTACCAAGTGCTCCCTTACTATCATCTCAACAAAAAACGCCCCAGGCATCAATGATGGGAAATTTTGAAGAAGCTGAGGACTCTCATTTCTTCGCCTACTTCATGTCCTTATCAGGATTGTGTATCCTTTCGTACCTTGTGTACCATAATAAACGAAAGGTTTGTTCTTGTTCATAATGGCAAGTCAAGGTAGAGTAGTAGAGAACTGATAAACAATTTGTAACCACTCAATTAAAATTTTTCAGATCATTGCAATGGCTGTTGAAGGTAAAAAAAGTAGAAATACTGGCAGGCGCCGCCCCAACTCTGCGAGTTACCATAAGCTCGACAGTAATTTAGAAGAAGCAATGTCATCAAACTTAGCATCAACCAATTCATATGTCATATATTAATTTATTGTTTGAATCAAACTGTGATTTTCATTTTTCCTTAGAACTAAATTATATTTACCAAGGAAAAAACAAGAAAAAAGAAACCATGTAATTTATAGTCATTATTAAGTTATAATGTGTGGACTTGTAGTGCCTCTTTGAATAATCTCTCTGCCTGTGATGAGAATGTTAACAAATTTCAGTTTTTTTTAACATCTGCACTGTTCTGTTACAGAATGCATCTAATTGTAGCCAAGTTTGGAACAGTTTTCTACATTTTATGATGTGTACAGTTAACTGCTTCTCTTCTTGCTACAATGTTTTGTGATAATTATAAACTTGATAAAATATGTTTGGAAAAGAATCAAAAACTTAGGTGGTACCATACATTGCTATAAAATTCTTCTCGGAAGTCATCCTGTAGTTTTGCTTTGAGCTTGTTTTCTATTACAGTCAGTAGCAAATATGTGGAAGGGTGCTAAGTTCTATGGGCCTTCACTTAAGCGAATAAATGCATTTTGTTTGATGTGTGTAAGGAAAATCATAGTTCAAAACTATGTATATCATTCATGTACAATTTGACTGATAGCGCATACATTTCTTACAACAAAAATGGTATTGTTATATCTGCTTTAAAAGACTGATAAATAATTTACTTGGGACATGGGGATCAAATTAGCTGGCCACTGATACTTGATAAGTGGTCTGCAACTTAAATTTGCTGTTGATCATATTTAAAAAATACTTGCAGTTTTGTACCATGTAAATGCAATTGTATAAAGTAGACTTAGTTTTTTTTCTTATCTTTTCTAACTGCATTTCAAGGAGCTTGCCAGTTACTCTCTAAAGAATCATGTTATTTTTGTGTTGTTTTCTTTGAGGGAGATCTGTACACTTTTGTGGAAGCTTTGAATTTAGTAAACTTAATTAATCTGGAAAATAAGTTGTCTAATGCCAGTAAACTTCTTCCCTCGGCCATTTTGGATTCTGTAATTGAATGTGCCCTTCCCCCTGCCCGCAAATTATTGTGAACTATACTGTGTTTTTATTCTTATTTTAATTTTGGAACTAATGTAAATGAGTTTGTTTTGCATTTAAGATGCAGTGGAAACCACTTTTACTAGTAGAGCCTGGGTCTAGTCGATAATCTGTAAAATTTATTGCAGATTTTTTTAAAGGAATGGTCTTTGGTGAGTGGCCAAAAAAACACAGCATTCGCTAAAAGGGGCTTCCACTGTACCATATGTTGTGTAGCAATGCAGAGCTGCTTCGGTGCTGAACAAGAATTTCTTGTGATTCTTTTTCTCAGAATTTACTCATTAGTAGTATGATTTTAAAATATTGTTATGGATTGTATCAAGGAAAGATTCTTTTTCTTTCCTCATGAGGCAATTTGTCCAAGAGCAATTAACTGCAAAATTTTTGCTAAATGTCTCTAAAATGGAGAGAGAGAAAAGAAAAATGTTAGGGAATTCTGTGATTTTATTGTACAAATGCCTCACTTAAATCAAATGTTTCATTTATATCAGAGGTTCTTTATTTGCAATTCTTTGTAGATCTTTGTGTAATTGGTAGTCTGTACTTAGTTGCTAATCTAGTATTGGAAACACCTTTTGCAGCACTTAATGGTCATTAAACTATTGTTGTATGCAGCACTTTCGATTTTGGTGTTCTTGCCTTCCCTTCACACCCAACCTATGTGACAGAAAGGAGTAAAAGGGGACTCTCTCTGTTTTTGTACAACGTTTACAGATCTCTAATTTTGCCTAGTCCTCAAAAGTCAGTTCCCTCTTAAGCTTTTAATTCAGGACTCTATTATTGACTAATTTACAATATTGACATTCCGCACAGCAAATTTTTCATAACAGCTTGCTTACTGCTTGCAGAAGGAAGCGAAAAGACAACAACGAGTTTCGGAATCGCCAAGTTAGAGCCGTTCACCTGCTAATGGATTCATTCTACTCTAGTGAATTGCATTGCAATGTTGAAGTTTAGAACGGTACTGAACACTAAATTTCCCGTTTACATAGTCTTCATTTTGTATGTGTCATACAAGGCCTAACCTCACTTCCACTAACTTTAAGACCATCTAATGCTCTTTGTTGGTTTCTTAGTATTTCATTCAAAATTTAAAAGTTCGAGATTATGGAGGTTTCAATTAAGTTTCGTTTTGTATCCCCTGGTTTTTAAATCTTTATACAGACTTGTCTCTTCTTTCTTACAGAGTTCAACAGTGTAGTTAAATCTTTAATCAACGTCATGAAGTTTTGTAGATACCTTATATTGTTTTTACTTTTAATTTATGGTAAGATGAACATATTGACTGATAAATCTGTGATATGGCAATGTACTTGGCATGCATTTATCTTACAGTAACTTCTCTTTCAGGTGCGCAGTCGAATGATACTCAACATATTTCAGATGACAGTGTCCCTTCCGAAATAGCAACGGTATGGTTTTGAAAACTCAGCCTATTTTTCCTTTTAAGAATATTTTTTGTTAGTTTGCTGACGAAATGCAATGTAAATGACATCCTCTCATTTTTCCATCATTTTCAAGGGGATGGAGGATCCAGCTTCTGCATCAGGACTGGAAGCAAATCCAATTCCAGTGGAAGGTATTGCAACACCAGATGTTGAAGAGTCCAGTGTATCGCAAGACAATGCAACTTCAGTTCAAAAGAACATTACACATGTGTTCATTAATTGCTCAAGAACTGAAAATATTACTCCAGAAGTTGAGGTAAGTGTATTTTAATATTTCACTGCCACTGTTCCAATTCACTGATGCACTGCAAATTGAAATCTAATCAAGAATCTCATCAATAAGCTAGAGATTAGGTTATATATCCTAACAAATTTTATTTATGTCTCCTTTTGAAATATTGGAAGTGGCGTACGAAGCTTAAAGTGCACATTTTACATCTAGAACTTCTCTTTTCAGCTTGTCAACTCAACACGTTTACTTAGTCTTCTTGTGGTAAACCCAAACATCACTAGAGCAGTTTCAGCGGACTGTCTCGGCGTTTACTTTTTTGCTAGATGGTGCCCATTTAGTACAATGGCAGCACCTCACATCAATGCCCTTCCAAGGGTATTTCCTAACATAAGAATGGTTGCTGTTGATGCAATGAAATATCATGTGTAAGTCATTTTTGGTGGGTGACATTTAGTGTTTGAATTGAGTTATCTTAATCAGTTTTATGATATCTATTATTTTTTCTTTGTTTGTGTTTCAGATTTAATACACAGTATGGAGTTGTTGGTGTTCCAACTTTTATTTTATTTCACAATGGGAGGCCAGCTGTGAAGTTTAATGAGACTGATTACAATTTAGAAAGATTTTCTACATTTATTACAAAATTCACAAGTAAGTTCAAACTTGTCTTTTCTCAGAAATTTTTATCCGAGATTAAATATTTTATTACAGAACCTTTATAATTAGTGATTAATATGACATTTTCTTCTTCCAGCAATACCACCTGTTGAGTTGATTTCTGTTACATCTGCGGACTTCAGTGGCCCAGTGCCCAGTGTTGTTGTAAAAGAACCAGATTACTTCTTGTGGCTATCATGGGCATTCTTAGCAGTCTCTGCAATTGTATTCTTTACTAAGTCATCCTGGTACCGAATTATTGTTGAAGCTGTTAAAGTGACATGGAGGGAAAGTGAAGCACAACATGATCACATGGACTGAAGTTATTTAAGGATTGTAATGTGTTATTGTCATTAATTAAAAGTTTCTAGTCTCATCCCATAAAAAAAGTGGATTTTGGCTATTTTCATCCCCAGAAATGGCTCTCTGCAAAGCCATTGTCCCTCTCTCTGGCTAATTAGTAGTTCTTAATTTTGTCCTACGTACTGTATTTTTATTTGTTATCTCTCAAAAAAATAAAATATCTGAGGCGAGGTGGAACTTTATGCTCTCATCACTTTGGCGGTGCTTTTCCAGTTCGGTGCGCACGTGCGCCGACGTCCCTGTTTGTGGCAAAAATATTGTGGCCACACAAGCCCTGTTCCATCGTTGGATTTGGTACAGCTGCGCTGAGCCGCTTGCTCGGGGCAGCTGCGGTTGTAGCGCCTTGCGAGGTAGGCCACCGGCCCGGTCCGCAACACACCGATGTGGAGACGGTGGCCTACCTTGCCCCTGTGAAGACGACAGGGGCAACTTAGGCCACCGTCTCCACACCGGACCGGACCGGTGGCCTACCTCGCAGGCGCTAAGGGGTGCTCCAGACGGGCTGGCACTGAAACTACGCGCTACACGGCGCCAAACCCTCACGGTGAAATCCATGGCTTGACGAATCTAAACGTCATAAGATAACGCGTTCCCGGTTTTAGGCCCGCTGCCGGTTCGGTCGCCCAATGCTAGCTCGTGCGGTGCTGCAGGCGCGCGCCGACATCCTGTTGTTGTGGCACGCAGGGCAGGGCACGCAGGGCGTCGTCCTTGGGTCAACAGCAAAAGGAAAAGCAGGTCCTGCGTGGTCCTGCGGCCATCCTGGAGGAAAGCAGTGTTACCCCGAGGGCCCACCTCTGGGGCCCACACCGCAGGGCGCAGGGCCCCTGCAGGGGCAACGCTAGCCAACAGTGTATTGCGCAATGCTCTCGGCCATGGCGCGGCCCGCGGCCCGGCCGCCATTACCAGGTCCATCATGCATGCGAAATGGAGCCAGCCAGTAAGTGTTGTCACGAGAGTGGACGAAAAGCCGTACGATGCACCAGTGTCGAAAGGGTTGGCAACGTCAGCCTGCCGACTAGGCAACTTCTCGAGGAGCAAGGGCCAGATATTGCCTCTCAAGCAGGCGCAGGTTCGTAACCCTTTCAACACCGGTGCATTGTGGGAAGTTTTGCCTATTCGTGTGGCAACACTGGAGCAAGTCAGCCTCTCCAGCCGTGTAGCCGAAACTGGAAGGCTGGAAGCAGGCTCCTTAGTCTGCTGCATGCATGTCTCCGTCTCTGGGCCTCAGCATTTCACTAATGCGGGCCATGCAGTCGGGTTTCGTGGTTCCGTCACTCTGTCTCACTCGCACTGGCCGTGCGGTAGGTGTGTGCGAGAGAGGGAGGGAGGGAGAGAGAGAGAGAGAGAGAGAGAGAGAGAGAGAGAGAGAGAGAGAGCGGTAAAGCGCTGCTAGAAGTCAACCTGCTGTGCTGCTGGACCGCGCTTTGTTTGAAAAATGGACCCTCGACTGTGCTGTCGATATGGCCATGGTGGGCTGGGTGGTGGTCGTTATGATATCGCCGGCTTGCCATCGCTATTGGCAGACCACCTCTCGCACTCATGGGGCGTCCCGTGTGGGTGCGAGAGAGACAGAGCGACGAAAACGACTCTCGGAATCAGACTGCAGCCCGGCGCACTTGCCGCTTCGATTATAGAAGGCCCTTGGGCGAGCAGGATCATTATTTACCCCTTTTACGCACGCTTGGAACGACCAGCCCAGGCAGCCCAGCCCCCTGCCCAGCCCCCTGCCCAGCCCAGGGCAGCCGGCCGCCGGTCACTTTAGCCAGCCCGTCTACCCCGTCTACCTTGGGCCGGCGCGGCGTGGCGCATGCTGCACTCGCACTCGACTCGATGCATACGACTGCGCACCGCGCCACCGCGCCGGCCAGCAACAAGATCGACGAGAAAGAGGAAAGCACCGGCGGAGTCAACGGGGAGCAGTCTATCGGGGCGAAGGGCGTAGGGGTGCGTCTGTGCCATGGTGCGTCGCGGGGCAGATTGGAGGTTTCGCTCCACTTATCCGCGCCCCTCTCCCTTAAACTCCTCCTCCCCCTCCCCGCCAACAAAAACAATGGCCGGGATGTTGTGGCGGCGCACCGTGGCGAGGTGAGCGGGCGTGGCGCGGCGCGGCGCAGTGCGGATCGCTTGGACGGCGCGGTGCTCGGCGCGACCTTGCCAAGGCTGTACGACTCACGCAGTTATGTTCAACAATCTCTGGCCTGGCCTGACGGTAGGGTGTTTCGTCATATCGAATTTTGGGTCCGTCAGTGGTTTTTCTGAAAGGCCTTGGTCTGAAACGAACCTGTGCCAAGTTTGAGCCCGATCCGATAACGGGAAGTGGAGGCGCATCGAGCCTAAAGTTTTTGGGGTCCGCGGCGGATTCGCGCGCACTGTCACACAAAAGCGCGCCTCGTGCACGCCGGACGCGATGCAAACCCACGGGAACCATGCAGGTACGTTCACAAGGGTCCATGGTAAGGGTTTATCTACTCGGCAGATCGACCGCGACCACCCCGCCGAAGGGTAGGTGAAGCAAAGTCGAATTTTCAGTCGCGCTACCGTACGTCCAAACGCCCTGAGACAGCGGCTTCTAATTTCACGTGCGTCGACTAGACTGGACCAGGAACCGATCTGAAAAATAGCGGTCACGTTAGCGCACCGCGTTCCTCGCGAAAACGCGACGCGAATGTCGCGACGCGCCAGCGCGCGCCGGCCGAGCGTTTGAATTCTGCCCGGCAGTGACTGTGCCGTGCCGTGCCGCTCGGCTGGCCGAACCAGCGCGCTGCCTGGGAGCGGCCCGGAGCGGCACGGCACGGCACAGTCACTGCCGGGCAGAATTCAAACGCTCGGCCGGCGCGCGCTGGCGCGTCGCGACATTCGCGTCGCGTTTTCGCGAGGAACGCGGTGCGCTAACGTGACCGCTATTTTTCAGATCGGTTCCTGGTCCAGTCTAGTCGACGCACGTGAAATTAGAAGCCGCTGTCTCAGGGCGTTTGGACGTACGGTAGCGCGACTGAAAATTCGACTTTGCTTCACCTACCCTTCGGCGGGGTGGTCGCGGTCGATCTGCCGAGTAGATAAACCCTTACCATGGACCCTTGTGAACGTACCTGCATGGTTCCCGTGGGTTTGCATCGCGTCCGGCGTGCACGAGGCGCGCTTTTGTGTGACAGTGCGCGCGAATCCGCCGCGGACCCCAAAAACTTTAGGCTCGATGCGCCTCCACTTCCCGTTATCGGATCGGGCTCAAACTTGGCACAGGTTCGTTTCAGACCAAGGCCTTTCAGAAAAACCACTGACGGACCCAAAATTCGATATGACGAAACACCCTACCTGACGGGCCTGACCTGGCTTGTGTTCACACTGTTCGGCTCGTTCCCGTCGTCGCTTCGCCTGCTTCGCCGGTGTCTCCGAAGACTGCTTTCGTCGCTCTGTCTCTCACTCACGTCCGTGCGGCGTGCCGCAAGGATGCGAGAGAGGCAGAGCGACGAAAGCAGCCCTCCTCTTTGAGTCCCTTCGGTGCCTGGTCGGGACTTTGACGGGCCGAGGAAATTGGTTTAGCGCTAATTTACATGGGGGAGCTTGGCTCCTCTCTCAAGCGTGTTGTCCCCATTGATGATTCGCTTCTCTCTCTTCTCTGTCTCGCTCTCCCTCGCTCGGGCTGATCGGATCCCCTGCGCCTTGCGGCCCTTGCGGCCCGTTCCACCGTTTCGGCCTTGGACTGGCAGGCCGGGCAGGCCCTGCTGGGTTAAGAAGGCACAGCCGGCAGGGCGGTGCTTCTCGCTTCTCGGAGCCGAGGTGGTGCAGTGTACGTCGCCAGTGCGAGTGCATACTGAGGTGGATGCTGAGCACCGCAGCGTGGAAGTCTTTCTTCTGCTCGATCGCGATACCAGCGAGTGAACTGGCAAGTCCAGATCATTTCAGTGTCATTTCAATCTGAAAATGCACCCCATTTCGCCTGTATTTCGCCCATTATGAGGTGACGTCACAATGTTGACTAGGCCACTTTCGTGCTTGGAAGACAGGCAAGGGGCGCCGGCCTGGCCGGCCTCTCCCTCTAGGGCCGCGTTGCAGCACTGCTCGTCCCTCGTTCGAGCCCGCGGTGGCACCCCTACAGGACACCCCCGCAGGGGCCGCCCGTGGGAGGGGACCTTTTCGAAAGACGCGCCAATACGCGCCACCCTTCGCTCTCCGCGCGTTGGCGAAGCACCGCGGCGCACCGCGACGCACCGCGACGCACGCAATGTTTTGGCCCTGCCGCGCTGCCGCGGCTGCCGCCCTGCCTGAGCGGCGAGGCGGGCGAGGCCTTGGCTCTGCTCCGCTGGAGAGGTCCGCGAACGCCGAGGCGACCACCACGCCGTGCTGGCTGCATTCTGATTCCGAGAGTCGTTTTCGTCGCTCTGTCCCTCTCGCACCCACACGGGGCGTCCTATGTGTACGACAGAGACAGAGCGACGAAAACGACTCTTGGAATAAGTCTGCTGCGCTGGCCGTGCTGGCTGTGCTGCTACTACGCGATCGCTGTGCGGAATTGTGTTCGGGATAGGTCAGGACAGGACTACCTTGATACTTTACTCTGCGGAGAAAAAGGAGCGGGCGGGGGAGGGGCGCGGGCCGCTGGATGGCATGGAGTATGGAGTCGTTCACTCCGCGCCGCCGCCAGCAGCGCCAGCAGACTCACTCCGGACAGCGTCTCGTCGCTCTGTCTCTCTCGCACCCCAACGGGACGAGCCATGAGAGAGAGCGCCGAACGCACCGTTCGGAGTGAGGCTCCTGTATGCCCATAGGCCAGCCCCTGCCACACACTTGAAACTGTACAAAGAACCCAAGGAACGTCCTTTGTACTGTAAAGAAAACGGCGGCTTCGCTCGGAGCATACTAAGAAAACCGTTTGTAAATTTTTGTATTTAATTTAGAATTGGAATCCTGCGCAGGGCGTGAAGAAGTTATGTTTGTTAGCTACGCGAAGGATTTTTCCTTCAAACAAAAACGTTTCTACAGCAGGCAGCGAAGCCCCCATTTTCTTCGCAGCTTAAAAGATCGTTCTTCGTAGGAATTAATCTGTGCAGCCCGCTCCGCTCCAGCGTGTAGTCTATTGAGCCTTTTGCGTCTGCCAGCGTGCCAGTGTGCGGCTTGGCTCGGCTCGGCGCGCCAGGCCCGCACCTCCTCGCACCAGGTCCCGGCTTGGTTCGGTTTCAGGCTGCTCGGCTCGCCCCACACACGCATCCTCTCTCGCCAATCTAAAGCCAAGGATGAGACGGCCACGGCCGCGCGGCTGTTGACTTGCTCGGAGAGAGGCGGGGGAGAGGTCAAAGTGCCGTGCGGACTGCCAAGCACTGCCGATGGCCGAGCTGGCCGAGCACTGGGTGCTGGAGCTGGCGCGCTGGCCGTGGTGCTGGCACTGGGCCTCCGCGTCCACGCGAACCGATAAAGTGGTGGATTCATTCTGCGCCTGTGTTTGGCCATTCCAGACGTTGCACAGTGGGCCAGAAGACCGGCGCAGGTGGTCAAAACTAGCAGACACGCTTTGAGCTCCAGAGTCGCTAAACAGGACTCGAACCGAACGTGTGACCCCACCAATGGATTCCTCGTTCAGAGAGCAGTCCATTGGTGGGGTCACACGTTCAGTTCGAGTCTCATTCAGACCCTGGAGCTGAAAACAGTTCGACCGCCTCCACCGATCTTCTGGCCCACTGAGCGCTGGTGCGGCACCGTGGCCAGGCTGCGCGCTGCGCTGCGACTCGCGGCGCTAACAACGCGCCGCCGCCGCCGATTCGTTATAAACGGAGCTAAAACCTGCCGCGACCTTCCACGCCCATGCGGGGCGTGGCGACGCCGCCGCGACTTGGCCGAGACCGTCGAGACGGAGGCTGCCGGCGCCGCTCGTCCGGGAAAGGAAGAGTCGGGCGCGGTGTTTGCGCGAAAACGCAACCGGCTCATCGCTTGCCTCTTAAATTTCCGCATCGACTTAATGATAGGCGCGAACAAAATAATATCTCTCCAAGTGGGAAGCGCCACTTGGCGAGAACGACGGCAACGCGGCAACGCACGGCCCGGCGCCGCGCGCCGCCCACAGCGTGCAAGTTTGGCGCTGTTCGCCAACTTTTTAACTATCCGGCAGGAGCCTCGCCTCGTCGACGCGCTCCTTCGCCTTCCGCGGGGCGCATCAAGCGAACTCTCCAGCCAACTGGCTGCCGCTGTCTCTCTCGCACTCGTAGGGGGTTGGGTTGGGGGCTGCTCGTGGAATTCGCAGAGCGCCCAGCCATGGCCCAGCCATGGCACGCCAAGCGAGGGACCGCCTTTGTCTGACGTGCAGCCCCGCTCTCCAGCCACAGTCCTGGCCACGACGCCACTGGCCACGGCAGGCGGGAGACATAACCACCACCCAACCTCGTGGGAATAATCAGAAGCTAGTCAACCACCCTAACAGGCAGGCATGTCCGCCTCGCCTCGGAGCTACCCCTACCCGGCTGGCCCCACGGCCCCACGGCTGGCCGTGGCCCAGTGAGAGGTTACCCGGTGGCCGCCTGCTCGCGGTGCGCGAGGCGGCGGCCGCGGCTGGTGGCGGACCGCGGTGTCAGTTTGCTCGGACAACCTGCTAACCAGCCTCGCGCCGTGCTCCGCTCGCTCTGCTCGGCCAGGCTGCTGGTCTGCTCCACACCACTCGGCAAAACTATCCTCTGCATTGAATTACGGCGTGCCGCGGTGCCGGAGCCCTGTCCTGTCAAGGGCTGGCCGGATCGACGGCCGCGCGGCCGCACTGCATGTTCACGCCCTGCTTTACGCCAACGACAGCGCGCCCGCGGCCACCCTTACCGTCGGCGGTCGCTCCACTGGTCCACTCTCCGCACGCGCAGAAAGACCTGCAGGGCGAATCCGAACAGCGCTGTCGTCGCTCTGCCTCTCTCGCACCCCAGTGAGTGGGAGAGAGACAGAGCGACGCAACAGCCGTGCGGAACCATCCTGCCGGCTTTGATTTACGGGTGTTGTGGCAATGTGCGTATCGGCCGGACCGTGCGCGGTTCGCCGAAGACTCGGCCGAAGATGATGAGTTGGATTGGCGCTAGCAGGCTGATTCCGAACAGCGCCTGTTTCTCTCCCACTCATGCGCCGTCGCGAAGGGGTGCGAGAGAGACAGGGGGGCTGCTCGGAACAGGCCGATGTGCAACTCGCGTATTAAATGCCGGGTGGTTAATTCAAGTGCGTCGGCCAAGCGGCATCAGCGCCGCAGCGCCGCAGGGGCGGGTAGGCCACCAGCCGCATTGTAGGCAGCGGAGCCTCGGCGTTGCCTACGCGCCAGGCGCTCCCTGCTCTCCGAGGCAATCAGGCTTTGCTCTTGGGAAGGATGTTACCTGGTAGGCAAGCGGACACTGCTGCATCGTGGGAATTTATTCCCGCCCGTGTGGCAACACTGTCAGACGAGACGGCCAGGCATCGGACCGGGCCCGGCTTGGGAGTTATAGGTTGTCAGAATGCTGAAGCCTTCCTCGGAAAAGCCCCGCGCACTCTACATGACCAACGCCCTTCGGCCAGTCCGGGCCAGTCGCCACTCACTCCGTCATTTCCACTCCGCCTGCGCAGCCTGCGCCGCGTTGGACGTCCTGGACCTCCTGGACGCCCTGGAACGGCCGGGCCATGTCTCCGTCTCGGCGCTCTTGAACCGGAACACGACCGGCCTTGAGTATCGGGCCGTGCGGCCGTGCGGCCGTGCGCGCCGCGAGCCAAGGCCAGCTCCTCGCCACCTCCTTGCCGGCGGGGCGGCGCGGGGCGGGGCGGGGCGTGGCGTGGCGGGGTGCGGCGGGGTGCGGCGGGCGGGGCGTTGTCGTGAGAGATTGGATGTCGGCAACGAAAGGAGAGGAAAGATCGTGGGCGTGGGTGGAATACACACTCAGGTTGCTCGCTTCCTTCCGCATATCGGCCATTATTTTTCACCATAAAACCGATAATTCTTTGGCGTGGCGCTCTCCTGCGCCGCGGGTCGCACGCGCCCGGAGCGCTCAAGGGCGGCTAGCCCAGGCTAGCCTCGCTTCGGGGCCTTGGCGTCCCATCCATCATTGATTTGGCATTTCCCCGGCCCCGGTTGGCATGTGGAGTGGTCAAACAGTCGGGCAGGCCGCGGTGCTCTCCATCCGGTCGATGAGTCGGTGCACTGCGCACTGCCGCGGTCAAAAGAATGGATCCGTCGATACACCGCGACTGCCAATGCCAGAGTCTCTGAGGCAAGGGCGACGGCTCGGTTCCTCCGACCCTGCCGGTACCAGTCGCTGACCCCGCACCAGGAGCGTCGTCGGGGACCTATCCCTCGCGGTGCGGCGGATACACTAACTCCTGGACGCCGCCATGCCGGCCGCCGCTAGCACGTTCGCCGCGAGTCGCTTCGCTTCGCCGACGTAAGGTATTACAGTGCAAACCACGCCCGGCAGAAACCAGTTTGCCCTCCGCTCCAGCGGCTCCAGCGGCTCCAGCGGCTCGCCGGCTCCAGGACGCCAGCACTCCAGGACCCGGAGCTTGGCTGAGAGGCGTAGTGCGCGTCGCGGCGCGTCGCGGCGCGTCGTGCCGGCCGGGGCGGGGCGGGGCGTGGGGGAGTTGGCCGCCGAGCTGGCCGCTGCCCGGGGATCTCGCCAACAACATCTCCGAGCTCTGAGCAGCTCTGAGACTCTCAGCAGCCAGCAGGCTCTCCCCGACAAAGTGATCCACTGATCACGTGATCTCGTTGGCTGTGTAGCGCGGCATGGCACGGCATGGCACGGCACGGCGCCGTGTCTTTGACTGTCGTCGAGGCGACCGCGGTCGGGCCGTCCGGGCTAGTCGACGACAGGACAGGAGCAACACCCACCTGGAGCGGAATGCCAGTTCGGCCGGGCCCCGCCACAATCGCCAATCTAAAGGCTGTGTGTGGCGGCGCCCAGCTCGGAGCAGACTCACATCGCTCTGTCTCTCTCGCACTCTCGAGGAACCCCTGGCGAGCGCGTAAGAGAGACAGAGCAACGAAAGCTCTGTTCGGAATCAGGTGCGGCCTCTTCTTTCCCCTGAGCCAACACAAAGCGGCTTCCATATTTGCTCGCAGGGGCGCGCTGGCGTGTGGTGGTGGTGGTGGTGGGGGGGGCAGGAATCGCGTCTTGGGTTGCATAAGCAGTTCGCGACTGGAGTAATACGAGTCGCCGTGTGGACCAGGGTGGGTGCCGCGGTGTCCGTTCTTTGTTCCCGACCATCCCTAAGCAGGCCCTGTCCGTTCCTCGAGTCCTCGACGGCTCGGACGGTATCGGCCGGTAAACAGACTTTGAAAAAGTTCGAGCTTCGACAGAAAGCGGGCAGGAGTACTCTGAGGTCGGTACAGTGCTTTGGACGGCGTGGATGCGAAACCGAGTCACGCGAGCCGCGCCACGCCGTTTGCCGTTTGACACTCGCTGGGTCCTGCCAAATAATAATTCACACTGAAGTGGGTCGAGTTTCCGGTTGGCCTCTGCAGGGTCACAATCATTTTCCTAGTGCGCGAGAGGCGAGCTGACTCACTTCGATTCGCGCCTGGACAGGGTCAGGGCAAGGCGGGCCTGTTCGTCCCTCTGTCTCTCTCGCACTTATTCGGGCGGCCCCCATGAGTGCGAGAGAGACAGAGGGACGAAAATGACTCGGAATCAGCGTGCTCGGCGTGCTGGAGCGGGCACATTCACGAGCACGTGCGGAACGACGGGGCGACCTGGGCCTGGGCCTGGGCCCCCAGCAGGCTCATTCCGTGCACAGCGTTTCGTCGCTCCGTCTCTATCTCTCGCACCTGAACGGGATGGCCCTCACGCTTTTTTGAGCATATGTGAGGTGCAAACCATTAGTTTGTTGTACGAAGAACTAGTTAATTACGAAGTATTTTCTTTGCTCAAAATACTTTGCAGTATCGACAAACTATCTTCTTTGTAAGGTCTGAAATGGTTTGTAAGGTTTTGAGGGTGTATGAGTGTGAGAGAGACGGCGGTATGTGGATACAGTCGCGGGAACACCGGCACCGTGGCACCGCGGGAGCGCCGCTCCACTTTTCTGATCGACGGGCTCTTTTCTGATTGTCTTTCCAGCCGTGCCGGCCCAAGTTTCGCGCTCGACGTTGAGCCCTTGAGCCCGTCCGTGAAGGGTCGGGGAAATGCAGGGCCTGCAGTCTCACTTATTCCGTCGCTCTGTCTCTCTCGCACCCCTGCGGAACGCCCCATGAGTGCGAGAGAGACAGTGCGGGCTACCCGCCGGCCAAGGGCCACAGCGAGCGCCTCTCCATGCAACTCGCGGGTTATTCTACCGTCACTTCCTTGACTGACTTGGTGATGAAACACATTAGGCACCGGCCGCGTGGTGGGGGAGGGTCACTGTATGTGCGCCGCGGCGAAGGGGAGACTGGTTGGCCGCAGCTGGAGCCGGAGGGGGGGGGGGGGGGCGCTTTGCCCATGATGTATCTAGCAGACGCTGGTTTGCATTTGACCTTTCGGTATTTACACATGTGTCATGACAGCCGCTCGATAGGATGTCTCGAAGGGCAGCGCAGTGCTTTCGCCGCTCTGTCTCTCTCGCACTCAAGGGCTGTCTCGTAGCGGCGTGAGAGAGACAGAGCGACGTGGGCACTTCAGCCTGCAGACAGAGCTCAGGCAGCTCAGGACGTCCGGCAGCGGCCTTCCCGCTGCAAACATGACGCGGGAGGGGCGAAGGATGATCGCGGCTCGTCTGGGCGATCGGGCGATCGGGTGATCGGCAGCGCGAATTTCAGCCCGTAAGGGTGTCTCCCCCTCCCCCCACGGCGCTCCATGGGCCTTGGCTCGGACGATACCGCACGAGGACTCGCCAGCCTGGCAGAGCTGGCCGCCTGGCCGGCCGGGGCGCCGCCTGGCGCAGCGTGGTCACTTTCGCAACTGTTTAGTGCACTCTGCATGTGGATACCCAGAGAGGTGCATAGTGCAAACAACCGGGGGTCATTAACGCAGAGACAACCCTCGAGAAAAACCGCGGCTACGGGGCGACGACGGTGTGCGTGCGTGGCCCAACCATGTGCTATTGGCTCGATTCATTAGCGATCATTTTCGTCGCCGGTGCAATGCTCGTCTCTGGGTGGAGTGCACCCATAGCGGGGCTACGACCGAGCTACGAGCGGCGGCCGCTCCGCGCTGCATCGCGCTTGGAACCCAGCCAGCGGGGAAGGCTTTTAGCTGTTACAAGCCACACAAATTTATACTGTTCAATCGCTATTGGGCTTGGCAATGTGTGCAAACGTTTCAGTACGTTCCAATACGTAGATCTCAGCGGCCAGGCAGTGGCGTTTTATTTTGCCGAGGGAAGGGCGCTCTAGCTAGGACGAAGGGACTTTGGCCGGTCAAGGATGTTCGAGGATGTTCGAGGAAGTCCGTGGATGGCGCTTCCGCTCCGAGGGCCTCATTTGATAAGCCGGCGTTCCCATTTCCCTGCACGCCATGCGACGCCATGCGACGCCATGCGACGCCATGCCGTAATGCCACGCCATCATTCTTGACCGCGAATCGCCATCGCCGCCTCATGAAACATTTCGACCGGCCTCAAGCCCTTCATCGATTCTTCGAGATAATCGATACGTCGGCTGCGGGCAGCGCGGGCGACCGTCAGGGCCAGGACGGCGACCAAGCAGTTAGTTCATCGCCGCTCTGTCTCTCTCTATCTTTAAACGCGTGGAGTGCGCGAGTGAGAGAGATGGATGGGAGCAGCCTGCAGGGGCCTGCAGGGCCACGGCGGCGATGCCGAGGGCGATGCGATGGCGGTTTTCCCCGAGCTAGTGCAGCGCTTGCATCGATTCCGGCCAATCACCGGGCCCCTCCTTCGCCTCGTCAAACGGGGACACGACTCGCGCGGACTTATTCACGACCGACAACACGTCAACTATGGATGACCGTCCTACGTCTTTGATGCCAGCCAGTCCAGCGACGGTCTCGAACCGCCTAGGGGCAGCGCCGTGGGGGCGCGAGAGAGACAGCGCGAGTAGGCGGCCGTTTGGATCGGCTTGGCAGGGCACGCTACGAACTTGTTGATCACGGGCGCATCCCTCCCTCATCGGCACGCGACTCGGTGTCGCCGACTAAGGCGCGCGTGATGGAGTCGTTTCCCCAAATGATGTCGCATCGATTTCACCAGTGACGTCTGTTTGCCTTTTCTTTGTGTGTTGGCGGGGTTACCCGCATGCAGGGTTAGCGTTCCACATCGCGTGAACGGCGACTGTCACGCGCACGCCGTACACCTCACAAAACCCGAAAGCGAATTAAAGAGTGTGCCAGCGCAGTGCGGCGCTTGCGCCACGTTATTGGCTTTTCATTCAAAGTTGCGGGTCGGCGGTTAGTTTGGTCTGTTCGGTTGGCAGGCGTGTTGGCGCGCGGCGCTGCCAGGGCTGCCAACCTCTTTTGCAGCCCGAAGGCTCGAAGGCCCGAAGGCCTGAAGGCGGTGCAGTGTAAGTGCGCCACAGTGCTGCCACGCCAACAGGTTTGGTCACCGTGATCTAGCCGTACCTCCGCCTCGGCTCGGCTCGAGGCTCGGCTTGGTGCTGTGCAAGGCGGTGCGAGGCGGTGCAAGGGGTCAACGTGCCTCGGCGGCCCAGCCAGCCGGCCCCTGCACCAGGACGGCCCTGCCTAGGGTGCCTAGAGGCCGTGCTCGCAGCGACAACAGCGACAGCAAAAACATCCCTGCTTGTGTCGAGTGATCAGGCACCGGCTGCTACTTTTTGGCCGGGAACGTTGCGAGAACACACCGCGGCGAATGTCTCTGTTGACCATTTCACTGCGCGCTCAATGCGTGTTTGCGCACATGCACGCGCCTGGCCTGCGTTTGTGTGCGTGCGCGCGCGCGCGTGTGTGTGTGAGTGTATGTGTTTGCTGGACAGACGATTACACAAGGAAGCTCCACGCTGACACTTGGCGGTACTAACAGCCGGTTGGGTTTGGTCAGGTAGAGGTGGTGTGCACATGAATGTGTGTGTGTATGTGTGTTTGTGTGCGCGGGGAGAAAGGTGGAAAACATGCAGCTGGCCCTTCCTGTCATCTTCGGCGTTACCTGATCATTTGGCTTAGGCGTTGCAGCAGTAATCACCCTCTCAGCTTGAAAAAAAAAAAGACAATACCCAGATAGAATAGAGTGTTGAAGAAAGCATTTTTTTCCTCAGAAAGTTTTTGCTGGGTCCGATGAGGCTGATAGCATGGCCTTGCCAAGATAAACTTTGGCGGAATGGCCGTTTTTTTGTACCTTGTTTTTCGCAGTGTTTTGTGTTCTCGTTTGGACAGGTTGTTTATGCAAATGCCGGTGTAGGAAGAATTGCGGCCGGCACATAACACTTCACTTTCCTACAACCATCATGGTGTCGTATCAAATCCGCGAGAGCGAGGTGCGAAACGAGTGCGAGGTCGAAATTAAGTGCTCGCCGTCGTTTGCATCCAAATGTTTGTCATAATTCTGCAGCCTGCTTCAGCAATATGTCGCTCGTCGCCTCCCGGAAGCCCTCGGGGTCCCCGTCGGGGTCCTCGACGGAGTCCTCGTTGTCCACGCGGCCGCCTCGGCGCCGTCTCGGCCGTCTCGGCGGACCCATTTGGCCGAGCGAGAAAACAGCGGCGGGCAAATCGTAAACCGAGGCGAGAACCGCGAGGAACAAGACGTGTACACCGTAAAAGCGGGCCACGATGAGCGACTGAGCGAGAGTAGAGTCCCAAAGGCTGTCCAAAATATCTATTTTTAGGGAGGTACATCGATCGCGCTATATGGTTCTACCCTTGGGTGCATCTATCGCGCGATGGCTGTACCCTTGGGGTATCCTATGTCGTGGTGGGTTCAGCCATAGCGAGCCATAGCGCGATGCTTGTACTGGCGTAGTCTCATCAGTAGGGGTACAACTATCGCGCGATGGTTGTACCTGTGCCCCTATCAAATGCGAACGGAAGAGGGTACAGCCATCGCGCGATGAACGTACAATGTATCTCCTTGAAAAGTGCCATGATTTAAGGGGGGTCGAACATGGCGTCAGAATACGTGTACAGCGCTGCCACCCCCTGGTACATTGGTGGCACGACACCGGCCTGGCTGGCCTGGCCCTGCCCCTAGCGACAAGGCCCGCGATGCGATACGGACGGGGCAGGGCAGGGCTTGACATCCGGCGCGGGATTTGAACTGGTCCGCGTTTGGCCGGCGTCCAGGGCCGAGGCCGGTCGAGCCGATAGGCGAGCAGAGCAGCGGCCGGACTGCAGACTCCAGCGCCTCCAGCGCCTCCAGCGCCAGCGCGTCCGGAGCACCGAGCACTACCTGGATGGATTCCGAAAAGCGTTGCCGTGGCTCTGTCTCGCACTGACACGGCATCCCCTGTAGGTGCGAGAGAGACGGCGCACTGACGAAAGCAGTGCAGTGCAGCACTGCAGTCTGCAGGCCGTGGAGCAGGACGCGTGTAGTCGTGGCTTGTAGGCTCTGCGGCTTGGCGGCTTGGCGGCTTGGTGGCGGCATCCGAAGAGAAGCCGAGCGAAGCAGAGCGGCACGGGTTGAGTAGTTTATGGCGAGTGGCCCTGTTAGTTAGCCGGGACGCAGAGCTGCGCAGAACCCCCTCCCCCACCCCTCCCCTTTCCCGTCTCTTTTCACCCCGCGTCTGCAGCTGGTTTTGTCGCCGTCTCTCTCGCACCGCTACCGATCGCCCCACGAGTGCGAGAGAGCCAGAGCTGTCGGGCAGCGCGGGAGGATGCATCGCGCAATGGAGCCGTCATTCGTGATGCGTTGCTTTTCATTCCTCATTTCGGCGGCCGGGGGCTTTTCAATTTTACAGTGCGGCGCCGGCCCCTCCGTCTCTCTCTAGTGTCTGGCTGTCCTGTTCCAGTACTTTGACGCGTGCTTCGACAATGGCGGTGGGGGGCAGCGGCTAGTGGCATTTCCTTACCCGGCCGCGTCCACCGGCCGAGCGATCCCGAAGGGTCGCTTCGTCGCTCTGTCTCTGTCCCACTCATAGGGCGGTCCGTTGCGGTGCGAGAGAGACAGAGCGACGGAACGAGGCGGCAGGCCGGCGAGGCCGGTGGCGGCTAGGACGCAACACGCGGTGAAGGGACCGGGCTGGCCGGGCCGGCCGGGCTTCGATTGGCTGAGGCGCCGCGCTGCGCCGCGCTGCGCTGGGCTGCGCTGCCGGCACTCCGTGTCGTTATGGCGCCGGCCAAGGGCGACGACGACGCCATGCTGCAACGCCAATTATTAGGTAAAGGGTCCCGGCCCGTCCGAACGGTGCCTCGCCGCTCTGTCCCACTCGCAACCCTACGGAGCGCCCCGCGAGTGCGAGAGAGACAGGGCGACGAAAGGATTTGTTCGGAACGAGCCACCGGGCGCCACCAGGTGGGACGATGACGTCGCGAAACGCGCCCGCATGGCGGCCGCCTCGGCTGTCCAAATTCGTACAAATCACGTACGCAAGTTTGCGACATTTGCATATTTCACGTGAACGCCACACGCGACCAAACCGAACGTCGACTGAAAGCACGGTAGTGACCCCTTCCCTTTCCCTCGGTGCCGCACGCATCTCTGCGGCGACGGCCTGACGGCCTATTGCGACACCTCTCGCAGTGCAGTGGACGAGCTGGTGTCCGGTGACGGCTGGACTGAGGATCACGGTGACGACCCTACCCTGTCCTCTTTGACATGACGGCGTGGTCGAAGGCGTCAAGACTGAGGCGTGTGTGGCTCCCCCGCCACTCCCTCCTCCCTCCTCCCTCCCCGGTCCAGTGGCGCGGCGAAGGCGGCGAAGGCTCGGCGGTGGGTCCGAGCCGAGGTCCGAGCGCCTGCGAAGTCCGGGTAGGCAACCAGCTGGGTCCCACGCACTGCTGCCCGGCGGCACGGCCTACCCTCCAGGCGCTCGGCGCGTTCGAAACGAGAAAACCGCTTTGAGAAAACCAACGCAGCGCGGCACGTTGAGCGAGCCGCCTCGTCCTCCGACCGGGCGAGCATGGTGGCGCGGAGGAGCGGCGGCGGGACGCGACCTAATGCATTCGGCAGCCGAGCAGCAGGCTGACGACGAACGCCGTTTGTCTCTCTCGCACTCGCGAGGAGTCCCTTTGGGGCCGTCGAGAGAGACAGAGAAACGGAGCGCCGTGGTTCGGAACCAGACTGCAGGGCACAGCGCGCCGCCTGGCCGCGTGCAGCCTGCGGGCGCCGTGGTGGTGGGGGCGAACATGGTAAGCGGTGGCGGGTGTTGCAAACGCTGCCCGCGGGAGGCCTGCAAATGTCATGAACGACATCTCAGCCGGCTGGACACTCCAGCTCCAGCGCTGCAGCCTCCAGCGCGTGCTGCGGGATGGGCTGGCTGTCTGTCTGCCTGCCTGCCTGTCTGGAGTAGCGCCCGCAGGTGTGTGAGGAGCGGACTCCAGGCTCGAGGTGCCGTGGTGCCGCGATGCGCCAAAGTGTCCTGGCATGTTTACAGGCCGGCTGGCGGCAGGGCAGAGGCACGGCCCAGGCACAGCCCAGGCACAGCCCGCGCCGTGGGCCGTTGCAAGATTCTTGTATCTTTTGCTGCCTTGTCGGTGTTTTCTGCCTTGTCTATCCCGTGGCGCAACGCCGCGCCCACCGCCGAGCCGAGTGCACTCGTGCCACCAGCTTGATGCAGCATGCCAATTTCTCAACGGCGTAGGAGCGGAGCAACGGCCGGGGCGGTGAGCCGGCGATCTCGGGGCCGGGTTAGGCTGCGCGAAATGTAGCAGGCCCTGCTAGGTTGTCGGCGAGCGATAGCGAGGTTTTATCGTGCCTGGGCGCACCAAAAGTGACTGGTGGACTCTGTATTTGTAATCACCCACAATGCTCACTGCGTCGCGCGTCGCGCTGCCCGCCTCGCCGCGTCCACACTTCGGATCCTGGATCCGGGTTGGCGGGCCGGCTTGGCGTAATTACTGCAGTGGCGCGTGCGCGGGGCGTGCGCAGGGCGTGCGTGCTTACGTCAGCGGTCGGTGGGAGTGTGAAGGAAACAGAAAAAAGACAAACTGCAGCGCGCGATGGCGGAGATGATTGCAAAGTCGGGTCCTGGAGGTACCCCGTCGACGTCGTCACGGAGTCTCGGGGCCCGTTTGGCGCTGCATCGAGCCGCACTCAGGCCGGGACCACGCCGCAGGCCGCAGGGCCGGCAGGGCCGCCAACAACGAGCAAAACAAGAAAGAATATATACGGGACGACGGGCAGGAAATGATGGCGTTATCACGTTGGCAACGCGTTGCTTGAACAGGAGTGGCGCGGCGGGGCGTGGCGGGGCGTGGCGGGGCGTGGCGGGGCGGGGCCGCACCTGCACTGTGCTGGCTGCACTCCGGTTGCGCGCTCCCTCGCACTCCCTCGCACCGAGTCTCACCGTCGCGTCGAGGCGTCAAGCGGCGGCCCCTGCTGCCACCGCCCGCCACCGCCGCTCCGGCGGCGCACCACAACGCCATCCTTGGCCTTGACTCTCGCCTGGCGGCCGCCTTCCATATCACGCCCGTTTGCGCGGCAGCGGCCCGTCAGGCCTGGTGGCGGTTCAGAGCGCCCAAGGATGCGGAGAAAAAATTCTTCTCGTCTTGCTGAGCCTGGCGGCGAACGCTAACAGCCAACAGCAACAAAGAAATGCACTTATCTGTAAGGCAAGGCGGTGGACGAGGTGGACCGCGAGATGGACGCTCTGAACGCCACGAACGGACTCTGCTTTCCACCCTGGCTAATCCGGCCCGGCTCGACCTGGGCTCTGGATATGCGCGCCCCGCGCCCCGCGGGCTTTGGCCCCTTTGGCCCCTTTGGCCCCTTTGGCCGGCAGGTCGGGCGGCGGTTCGCGGCGTGGCGGCGTCGAGGCGTAGTGGCCGCGAGTGGCCGGGACCCACACTGTGGCCAACAGCCACTAAGTGAAAGGTCGCCTCGCGGCGCAGCAAAGCGCAGCGAATGCCCAGCAACGCGGCACTACCAATTACCAACCACTCTTTCTTTGAATAATAAAGTGGACCGTGTGTCGCTGGAAAGGGGGAGGGGGAGGGGAGGGGAGGGGGAGGCGGCCCAGCCTATCGAGCCTTTGTCATTCACATCAGTCGATATATTCCAGGCTGGCGAATTGCATGTTGGGTTTTAGATACGTGCCGATGCGGACCTTCCCCTTCCCTCCCCGGCCCACACACACATACCCACACTCGAACTATTTCACTCTCACGCACGCACGCTCTCTCTCCCTCACACACACACACGCGCGCGCCTATTCCGCGCTCATACACGTACACACACCTACGTGTACACACACCGCAACGTACTTCGCGAACAGACCGAGTACCTACCCGAGTACTTTAGTACGACTCGACCTCGTCCCAAATACCGCCGCGGAGTCGAGGCAGGGCAGGACGGCCGTAGTGCGGGGCGGGGCGAGGCGGGGCGAGGCGGGGCGGAGCGGGGCGGGTAGAACGCAAGAAAGTAAAAAAGGTGGTGCGGGTCGCCGTGGTATCACACACCGGATGCTCGTCGATACCCGTCTACCTCCGGCTCACCGCCTGCCCCGGGGCGGCCTGCGCTCGGCCTGCGCTCCGCGTCGCCATCAAGTACACCTTGGTGACGCACGCGGGGCTGCTGCGGCCGACGGGCCTCTGTCCGCGCTACAGTGTCGCATCCCAGCCGACGCGGTGGAGTGCTAGTACGTCCTGGTGGCACGGCCTCTCAGTATTTTTTAAAAAGTTAGTCTACTCGGTCTATTGTCGTCGACTAAGGAAACTTACTCAGGTCTAGCTTTCAAGTAAAACAAACGTTGGCTGGAAATAGCTGGAATCTTTTCCGGAAATAATATGACCGGATGATATGCTCATTCTCTGAGGCGGAGACGCGGCGCGTTCAGTGCCCCTAGCGGCAGGGGCTGTGAGGGCTGGCTGGCTGGCTGGCTGGCTGGCTGGCTGGCGGGCTGGCGGGCTGGCCGCTGCAGCGTGCGCCATGGTGCGCCGCGCCAACGGGGCCAAGGTCGCGGAGTGGAGCGCCGCGCCGCCGCGGCAGGCCGGCCAGGGGCTGCACTGCACCGCACTGCACACTGCAGCGCTGCACCGAGGGAGACAGGGAGACAGCACCCCGTCTCTTTGTTCGCGCAGCAGGCAGCAGCAGCAGGAGGCCGCCGTTCGAGCCTTGGGTGCGGCAGGGCCGGCCAGGGCGGCGCTCCGCGCTCCGCGCCACGTCGGCTGCCGCTCAGGCTCAGCTGCTTGTTGGACACGCGGTCGGCCGCCGTGCATTTAGGTCTCCTTACGCTGTCGCCGGAGGCGGGCTCCACCGCGGGGCGCGGGGCGTTCGGGAGACGGTGACGGCGCCCACCTTCGGCATAGACCGTCCCCGGGAAGGCCGTCAACGCCCCCCCCCCCCCCCCCCCGATCGACGGTGGCCTTGAATTTTCCCCACCCCGCCCTGTCGCGTATAACTCACCCCAGGAAAGTGCTTTCCACGGCCAATCATCCAGGGGCGCTGTGTGAACCGCGAACCAGTTTTAGTCGTAAGAGAACAACAACGCGCGCGGCGCGCGGAGAGACAGTCCTAGGCTGGCTGGCACGCGGTCCGCGCCGGCCAGCCCGACCAGGCCGTCCAGGCTCCCGGTGACCTTGGACTCGCTTTACGTTTTACGACGCGGCGAGTCCAGGCCGTCCAGGCCGTCCAGGCGGGGACGATCGCCCGGCACGACCTGCGGCCCGCGGCCCGCGGGACAAGACCGTCGTTGGCGGAGCCGGAGCAGAAATCGCAAAAAACGCCCGCAAATGAGTCGCCATGGTTTCCCTTCTCGCCGCGTCCTTTGCACGCCTGCATCCGCGTCACGGCGCGTCACGAAACGTCACGGCGCGTCACGGCACGTCACGGCAGTGTGACACGGAGCCGCGTCACGCGTCCGATGGGCGTGTCCTGGCGACATTCCGAACCATTAAACAAGCAAGCGCTCCCAGGGCTGCGTCGGCCGCCTCGGCTGCCTCGGCGCGAAGGCCAGGCGGCAGGTCGGACTGACCCTCTTCCGGAGTTCCGCCAGGAAGACGAGAAAGGCGCTGTTTGCTTTCCTTTTGCCTTTTGCATTCTCCGCCGCCGCGCCGCGCCTCCATGACGGCCTGCTCGGCCTGCTCGTGGAGAGGCGAGGCTGGCAGGCCGGCGAGGTGGCTGCCTCCCTCTCCGCCGCGCCCCGCGCACCGGGAGCCACCCCAAGCTGGCCCCGAGGCTGGCGGGCTGGCCCCCAAGTGGGCGCTTTTTTTAGTCGGACCGTGTCAAAGGTCTCGATGGTTTCGATCGGCGCCGGCGCGCCGGCCGAACGGTGCAGCCCGGCCGTCGAGAGTCTTGGCGCTACTGCACTGCTCGGCGGGGTGGACAGCGCGTCGCACAGTTTCTCATCGTTAGGGTTGTGCTCCGGCAGTTACGGAGACGCACTGTGAAATGTGAGGGTGTGGAATTCGCAGTGTCCGCACTTCAACTGTGGAATTCGAGAAATACTCTACGCCAGGAAGTGTGGGGTCCTCCACACTTGGTTTGACATGGCGGGGACCCTCACTCTTGAGGATTCGGGGAAGCGTGTGCATGCAGTTCGTGCGGCGCGGCAAACCGCCAACTCTGAAAGTGAAAACGGCGCCAGTGACGCCGGGTCGGGCCGGCCGCCTACCCCAACCCACGGGGACAGAAGAGGCCACACCCCCAGGCCGCACCCCCGGGACCCACCCCCGGGACCCACCCCCGGGACCCACCCCCGGGACCCACCCCATCGGGGGCCGCCACAGGCCACAGGCCCCAACAGGCGCCCCCGCTGTGTCACGTGTAGTTTGGGGAAGCCCCAGAAGTGACGGCTGTTGTCTGATTCCGAACAGTGCTTTCGTAGCTCTGTCTCTCTCGTACTCATGGGCCATCCCGTATGGGTGCCAGAGAGACAGCGATCGTCGACGAAAGCACTGTTCGGAATGAGCCCCTGTTGTGGCAGTCGCTGCTGTCGCGGGGTAGACTAGGCGAGGAGCCCATCTTTGCATTCGACTGCTTGTACGAACAGCACCGAGCACCGTGCACTGCGATGATGGGCATGGCACGCGCACGTGAGAGGGTCGCGCCGTCTGTCCGTCTCTCTCCCACCCGCACGGCACGCGCTTGGAAAGGGGTCGTGCCGTCTCTCTCTCTCTCTCTCTCTCTCTCTCTCTCTCTCTCTCTCTCCCACTCGCGCAATTAGGGGGAGGACTGCCGGCTGGTCTTGTTTCCGAACGCGACCTACTCTAGCCTGCCGTCTCAAGTGACTTACCTTGAATTACCAAGCGTCTGTTACTTTCCTTCATCATCGCGGCCACCGTGTGTGTGTGTGTGTGTGTGTGTGTGTGTGTGTGAGTGCGCGCACGCTTGTGTCTGTGTCAGTGTGTCTCTCTACCTGAGGCACGCCCCATTAGGGCAGTGTGGCCGACAAATAAGAACGCATTTTAATGATTTCCACCGGACGGCTGAGCATATTGGTAATAACATGTGATTCAGCGCCTTTTTGGCGAGGCACCGTGACAGCAATGGAAAGATCTGGCGAACCGACTTCCCTGACACTTTGCCGCCTCGTTCCGAAATGATTCGCTTTGCATAGGCCTTGGATTCCATCTTGAAGCGCCTGGACGGTAGGCACGGACGCACGGCCGTTGGGTCTCTTACAACCATTGCTGCCAAACAAGTAGACAAAAAAATTCCACGATGCAACAGAACAAGTTTGCCAACCTCAGCCTGCCACCAGGCAGTAGCTGGGCTTTCCTAGCGCCTAGTATGCAGGCTAAGGTTGGCAACCCTTCGACACTGGTGGTGGGATGGTGGGAATTTCGGCCCACTTTCGTGGTGACACTGCGAGGGACTTCCCCGAGTAATGCGTGATGCCGTTCTGACTCGAAGAAATTGCCCAGTGTACCATCCCAGTGCATTGACGTGATGGTAGCCCGCACCCTGCCCTGCGCCCTGCACCCTGCCCTGCACCCTGCCCTGCACCCTGCCCTGCACCCTGCCCCGCGCCCTGCCCGGCCCGAATCCTGTTTGTTGGGCTTCGCGGCTCTTCGTAGCACCAACAGTATTTTACTACAAGCTGCTGCGGCCAGCCGAGCCAGTGCCCTACACGACACGGAAAGCTTGCATTCGGATCATCGCACCCTGCCCCACCACGGACAGTTCCTCCTGAACCCGGCTGGCGATTGGATTATTGGAGTCTAATTGAAAACGAGTGCGGCAATCAATTAATCGATTTGAACCGCGGCAGCGCGCTGCACTCCGCACATCTGTAAGCAGCTGGACTGCGGCCAAACGGCTGAGGGGTCTCGAAGGTGGCCCCCCCCCCTCGCCTCAACAGGATGCCCACTGCCCCCTCCCTCCACCCCCTTCTGGCACCCGTGTAAATGTCAGGTCATTTGCAGCGGCACGGGGTAGAGTACCACAGGGTGCGGCGGGGGCGAGGCGGGGGTGGCGGCGTCGCCGGTCCGACACTGGATTACATTTGTAAACCGCTTTAAAAACTTAATCGGCTACCTCGAGGCCTCGGCTGGGCTCGGTGGCACCCCGACGGCGGCCGACGGCGTGCTCCCCGCCCCCGCCGAGCCAGCCCCGACGCCCCGACCGCCCCGACCCACGCCTACACTGCCACGGCGGTTATTTCAGGCTTCGGGCGCCACTTGGCCGCGCGCTACACTACAATCTGCTTTTGTTCCGACTCGCGAGCGCCAGCCAGCCCAGCCAGCCGGCCGACCGCTGGGCGACTATTTCTCAATTGCCGGCGCCTTAAAGTGCTGCCGACGCCGACTAACGAAGGCGGGGGGAGGGGGTGGGGAGGGGCCAATAATTAGCCCGATGTGTCTCCGCCTCGTTGTGCCTATTCAGCCCATTGCGTTCGATGGCGGCGCCAGTGCACCACTAGGCCACGCTAGCTCGGCCTGGCGCGGCAGGACTAGTTCGCGTTACTGGATTGAGGTGTACTAATCGTGTTTGTCTTTGCCCCTTCCATTGTTTTCTCAGCTGTCAAATCTATTACTGCCATATGTTTACTTTCTCTCTTTGTGAAAGGACAGGAAAATGAGGAACACAACGTCAGCATTTATTTACAATTTTTATTTGGTTTTCAGATATCATTTTTTAAAGTCAAAAATAAATTTCAGTAAATTTTTATTTGACAATCACAACCAGGGGCGGCGGTTTGCAGCCTATAGTCACAGCACAACCTGCTCTGGGCGTAAGTACAATTATATTACAAGTCTGAGATACAGGACAATTGCTGCCCGACAGCACAGGGCCGCGCCACAGCGGGCAGCGCCACAAATGATTACTACACAATAATTAGAAAAAGAGAAACCACATTGACTTATTACAATTTACAAAAGTCAATCATACATAGTGTACATGATAATTGTACATCGAATCGAAACAACCGCGCCCCGGCACAGCCGCCACCGTACAATCACAATATTCACTTTTTTTGGCACGTAAATAAAATTACAGAAAGAGAAAGTTCTCTACAAACTTATTGAGTAAAATTTGAGGCCCGCTATGAGCTACTGCTGCAAGCGTCGCCTACAAGACACAGTACATCATCTTTCTCAGATTTTGTTTACTTTAGGGAATAAACTGGCAGCGAAACGCTACGAATTAATGCCAAGAAAATGCAAAGAGTTTTTAATGACTATGCGACGAAGTGCCACCTTCATTAGTTAATAATAATTAACGAGAAATACATCATCTACCTAAAACGTAGAAAATCACTGTCCCATGTGCATTGCATTGCAAGTATGCCTGCAACAAAGGTCTTTATACTTATCCACTCGTGATTTAAAAAAAAAAATTCACGGTTCTCACTTATAACATTTACATATATCATATCGGTCAGGCCCAGTAGTGTGACCAAAGAACAAAGTAAGTATTAAAACTCCAGTATTAACACATTTGCTCATCGTCACAATAATGCTCTTGTGAGCCACACTTGGACCCCTGCACATAACACGCTAATAAGGAACATTTTTATATTTTTATTCATTTTATACATTTTAAAGTATAGCAACGAGTGCAATGGGCCCATGCACTGCGCGAGGCTGGGTCAGGAGGCGCCGCGGGCAACACGTGTCAGTCCAACCAACACATAAAATAATGCAACATATGCGTTAAAAATTACAATGGCTTTTACACCAAAATTACAATAAAACATAATTACTGCAAAAAAGGTACCTCATTTGTTATCAATGTGCAACAGAGTGCACTTAAGAGGATATACACCAAAACGACAAAAAAAAAGAAAAAAATTAACACACAAGAAATAAAACTCAAGATTAAGAAAATGCAAATCTTTGCAAGACTCTTGGCTATAAGCAGCCCGACTGACTAGAAGGTCCCGGCCACCCTCCCTCTTGCGCAGCGCACGCGTCACTATATCACGAACAAACATGGCCATGTATTGTGTCACCCTGTATCATATGGTGCTTCAGGGCTCAGCTTTCAATAAACAAAACCTCTAACTACTATAAATTAAGATAAATAGGTCCCAGTCTTGAGCCACTAACTTTCGCCTTAATCTAAATCCATCACTCATTTTGATACAGTTGTCACCTTTTCACATCATTTTTATTTTGGAATGGGACTTTTGCCAGCAACCTAAGCGGCTATCAGCCAGCGCGCTATTTGAAACAAATTAAAAAAAAAAGAGTCACTTTTTCAGTGATGATTTACTTTACAGTCAAGACTTAACCTAAGATTCGCCAGGTACGATAGACTTTGTGGCCGGTGAGATCGGGATGCCCGGCCCGAAATAGGGGAGGGAAATAGAGTGAGAAAAAAATTGTGTTCCGGATATGAGAGAGAGAGAGAGACGGAGTTAGATCACGACGAGCACGCGGCCATCCAGCCGGCCGGGGCGTTGCACGAGCACGAGCACGCCGTGTAGCTGGGGATGACGGGGGCGTAGAAGTAGCCGTGCTGGGTGTACACCAGGGCGGTGGGGCCTTGCGCCTGGGGGCCGCCCTGCAGGCCCTGCATGCGGCCCTGCAGCGCCTGCTCCTGGCTCAGCACCAGCCCCGCCAGCTGCTCGATGAGCTGCAGCGTCTGCCGGCGCTCGTGGCCCATCAAGCACACCGTGCTCTGCTCCACCACGCGCCGCAGCAGCAGCAGGTAGCGGTAGCGCAGCGCCTCCTCCGCGCGCCCCACGAAGTGGTTCGTGAGGTAGCTCTGCAGCTTGGCGCGCTGCTGCCCGATGTCCGGGAAGTCGATGAAGAAGCGCGAGCACATGTAGCGCTCCAGGGCCTTCATGTCGGAGCGGGCGGGCCGGTAGTTCCGCACCAGGAGGTTGCAGTACTTGAGCAGACCGCCGCCGCGGATCTCCTCCGGGCAGCGCGTCGCAATCAGCTTCTTCTGCAGGTGGTACAGGGCCTCCTGGAAGTCGCCGTACACGCTCTCGCCCACCACGGTCGGGTAGAAGTTCTCGCTGATGGGCAGGTCGGAGCATTCGTAGAACAGCAGCAACGAGTCCAGCACGATCTGGAACGAGTCCACCGAGAACTCGAAGGGGCGCCTCATGGTGTCGACGAACTTGAGCTCCACGTTCTTGTGGCCGCGCGAGTTGCCCAGGGAGATGAGCGACCAGCGGTCGCCGTCGTGGTTCACCTTGACCATCTTGCTGACGTACGCCTCCTTGAGCGAGCAGGTGGTGATGCGCTTCCTGCTCACGCCCTCGGGCAGCAGGTCCATGAGCGAGCCCAGCACGGCCGCCTTGACGCGCTCGAAGTTCCGCGGCGCCGAGAGCTCCACGCCGAAGATGAGGTCCAGGTCGTTGTAGGGCTGCGGGTCCGAGGCCAGGACGTGGCTGGCGCCGCCGCCGTTGAGGCGGATGTCGCGCACCGGCATGTCCGCCTCCAGCTTGGAGCGCACCACGGCCACCAGGTCACGCAGCCGCACCTCGAGCGTGGGGAAGTTGCCGCGGCCGTGGATCGACACCACCTCGTCCATCATGTCGCTCAGGCGCTGCACCTGCTCGAAGCTCAGCACGGACAGCCTCTGCTGAGGCTTGCCGCTCAGCGACTCCATCCCGCACCGACGCAGCCGCTCGGCGCACACGCGAAGGGAGCCGCACTGCAACACACAAAAGAGGAAGCGGTTAGACCAAGTCGGGAGTCGAACCTCCGGCCGGCGAGCGGGCCGCCAGCCACAGCGATATGCCGCCACCGTCACCGCGTCACGTCGGATTGGACCGGGCCGATAACCAAAGCCGCTGCAGCCCAAGGTGATGGACGGCGACCTCAAGCCCCAAGGCCGCGGCCCAGCACAGCACAGCCCGTTCTCACCGGCGGCGCCGCGTTCGCCGCGTTACGCCCGAGTCCGTACAGTGGCCGGCGGCCGGTAACCCAGAAAGCGCAAGTGACGTACGGAACGCGAGACGAGACGTCAGACGGCCAGCCACGCAGCACGCCGACAGCACGCAGGCCGCGGCGGCATGGGCTCGCCTGGCTTTGCCTTGGCGGCGTGGAGTCATTTTTCAAACGATCAACGCAAGCCGCGCCATGCGGGGCTGCGGGCGAGGAAAGTGATGTCTCCGCAGGTACTTCCCCAGCGAGTGCCGCCCTGCGGTTGCCAGCCAGCCAGCGCCATCCACGCGTGGAAGAAAGGGAAAGACAGGCAGTGCAGTGCAAGTGTCAATCTGCCGCCGCGCCCACACCGCTCCGTCTCGCTTTCGGCTGACAAGGGGGAAGCCACCTACATTTTTTGTAGTTTTCTGCGAGAAACAAGGAAACCGAGATTTTTCAGCAATTTGCCGCAATTTCGATTTGGCCGGGGCCTTTGTCCGCCGCGAGTCCGCCGAGGGCCAAGTAGCAGATATTTCGGGCATCGCCATGGGGAGTGGAGAGCAAAGGTTGGCGGTCCGCGACCTTTCGCGGCTTCCAGACAAAATAAAGACACGAGGACTTGGGTCGCGGTGCAGACGGCTTGGCCACGTATTTTATCGTTCGGCAACAGTCTAAAGCGAGCGAATGCACTCCCTCTCGCCGCGCGCCGGCACCGCCTCCAGGTTCAGGACCTTCAGGGCCTCCTCGGCGCGGACGTCAAGCGGCACACCGTCACCGCCTCTCGCGTCAGAAGGACGCATTTGCATTCGGCGGCTGGCCTTGCGAAAATATCGACGCGTTTTGCGGCATTCCCTAAATGGCGGTGCAACTATCTCCCGCCAAGGCGAGAAGGCGGCCCGCTCCGGTCCGCGCCCCGCTCGGCACTGACTCATAAGTAAGCATTTCAAATTCAAGGCGTGCCGGTGTCCAGTTGTCACCAGCGCACTCTCGCACGCGCAGGCTGGCCAATTAATTTAAGCCCGCCTTACAGTGGAAAGTGACACGCGGCGAAAACCGAACGACGCGGCCACGCGGCCGCCGGGACGAAAAGACATCGCGACGCCGGACAGTTCGCCGCGTAACACACAAGTGGCCGCGCCGATGCCGATATCGCATACAGTACCAAAACCAATTAGCCGCCGCGCTCCAAGTGCGCCGTCATCACGCCGAACCGCGCCACGAGACAAAAGGACCCCGCCGGGGATCGAACCCGCGACCGGCCGGCCGGACCAGTTGCCCGGTCCCAGCGCGGTGGATCTTCGCATACCAGAGCGAAGCGCGCGAAAATGACGTAACGACGACCAGCCGAGCCATTCAGAGGAGCGGTTCGTCGCCCGCCTCTCTCGCACTCTTATGGAGTGGCTCCACGAGTGCGACAGAGACAGAGCGACCAAACGACTTTTCTGAATCGCGGCCGCCAGCCGGTCGGGCAGGGGCGGGCAGAGCCACCAGTCAGGCACCGGTCCGCCGGGGCTGCCAACAGGCGAGGGGAGGGCAGGCACGGATACAGAGGGGGAGGGGAATGGGGGCAATAGATAGCCACCTGAAAAGTAGGCAAAAAGTGCGACTTTGCCCCTGTAAGTAGGCAAAAAGTGCGCCCCCCCAATAGGCCGCCTCTGGATCCGCCACTGGGGGAGGGGGAGTTGCCCAAGTTACATTCAACCCGCTCCAACGCGCGGCGCCGCACGCCCACCACCAACCACTGCACTGCTACCGGGAAGAGGCGCAGGAACCCCACACACAGCCATCGTCCGCGGAAATTACCCAAGTCACTCTGTTAAAAAGCATCATGGCTTTTTCATAAGGAATGAGGCGAAGGCCTTCATGTAAACTCGAAGAAGAAAATGCTCCTTATCAGGCAAGTTTCTACGTGGTTAAGGGCAGTTAAAGGAGGTATATCCATGCCATGACATCCTTGTGAAGCAGATCCTTCTTTCGATTTCATTTTTTTACAGAGCGGCGACACCGCCGAGCAGAGGGGGTCCCCACCGGTCCCCACCTGGTGCAATCCAAACAACAGTTCGCGGAAGAGCAGCCAATCGAGCGCCCCATGAAAACTGTACGGATATGACGAGGAAAAAACAATCCGCCTTTTTTTTCGCGTCTTTCTCGCATCTTCCGCGCCGATCCGCACCCAAGATAAGGCCCCGGGGAAAAACTATCCGCACTGCACTTGCAGTGCACTCGCTGCACTCGGCGCCCACAGTGTGCACGCAGCGCGTCGAGGCAGTTTTTGCGGCTCTTTAATCAAGCGGCGTTTTCGTCGCTCTGTCTCCCTCCCACCTATACGGGACGCTCCGTGAGTATGAGAGAGCTAGAGCGACGAAAACGACTCTCGGAATCAGTGTGCCGGCCGGCGATGCCTTTGGCGATGCCGATCACAATGAAGTGCGTGTGGCTGAAGTGCCTGGCGGCCTGGCGGCAGGGGGAAGTCCCAGCGCAGCTTCGCGCGGCACGCCACGGCATTGCGTGTCAGCCACAAATCAGGAGGCCCTCCTCGCCACAGTAATGCCAGACAGTTTTCTCCCATAGGAAGCGAGGCAACTCTATGATCGGATCAAACTAAAAACCACAACAATAAAAAAAAAACTTTTTTTCCTGTCGAGAATTTTGGAGTTAATTTATCCGTTTCACAAGTTCATTCAATTTACATAGAGATGGCTTATTTCCGAGACGGGTTTAATTAATTGGCAATTTTGCAAACAAATTGCTAAGAAATTAAAAATTTTAAACACTATTGGACATGGTTTACTGGACTGGTTTACAAATAGGCGAGCGCCTATAATTTTGACGCGATGTAGCCACACTGTAGGTGCGTCTGGCCGGCCGCGGGCCATGGAGTTTAAAAGTGAGCTGCGTTGCTGCGTCGGCCGGACGACAACGAGGACGGAAAGGGCTCCACTCCACTCTGCTTGACAAGGCAAGGCGTCCTTGTGGCCTGTGGCCTGTGGGCGCGCAGATAGGCAAATGCAAGGCCCGCTGCACTATCGCAGTGACCCATTGGCCCACTGAGGCGCGTCCTGGAGGACGCCGAGCGCGCCGAGCGCGGCCACGGGGGAGCCTTCGGCTTGTCTAGGATGCCACTCCCGGACACACTAGCCAACCAGATAGGCTTCATGGACGCCTGTCCCTTCGTAAAGCGCGACTATCTCTCTCTTGCAACCTTACGGGACGCCCCCGCGAGTGCGAGAGACAGCCAAGAAAGCACTGCTGGGAATATGCCCACCGGGAGGCGGGGCGGCACCCAATCGAAAACACACCCGGCTGGGATGGCATTGGGGCGTTCGGCGTTCGTCCCGCTAGAGTAGCGGTTCCGTTCATTCGCTTATCGCCAGTGAGAGTGAAAGTGGCCGGACCGATAGCGCTCCAGGGGCCGTGCGGGGCGCGCGGGCCGCGGGTCAAACTTCAATCAACGAACCGGCACCCGTACGCGGAAAAGCCGACAGGCACCGATCACGGACACGAGGAAAACACGCTCGTTACCGCCAATCACTCAATTCGAGCGCCGCCGCGATCGATCCAGATAACCAACCCAACTGTGCGTGAGTGGGCCGACAGGCAGCAGGCGCGCCACCGACGCGCCCCGTTCTCACAGACTTAGCGCCGTTTAAAGGCCTTGCAAACCTTACAGCCTGGCGGCCGTGACACGCCGGAGAGAGTACACAAGCGTTATCGCAAACCGCCACACTGTCGCCCTAAGCCCTGCCGCCCGCTTCTGGAAAGGTGCAAATGTCAAATGCGGTGGTTTTTAAAACGACCAAGTCGGTGATCAACTCGGGCCTAACCTCCTCGGCGATGAGCCCCCTGCGCCCAGACACGAACAGGAAATCGGCACAGCGCTCTGTGGACAGAGTCGTTTTCGTCGCTCCGTCTCTCTCGCACCTATAAAGGACGCCCCACGAGTGCGAGAGAGACAGGGCGACGAATCAGTCTGCTGGCTGGGCCCTGGGTGCCCTGGTCCCTGGGTGCCCGGGTCCCCAGCCCTGCCGCAAGTGCCGTGCTTGTCCAGTGCTGTCCGTTCCTGGAACGTCCCATACATCTCCGCTAGCCTGGCCAGGCCTGCCTCGCTGGAACGAATGGCTGTGCAATTACGCCTTGCTGCCACTAGCACCCCTCCCCTACCCCCAGCACGCTCCAGCAGCGCTCCAGCAGGCCATTGCCACGGAGCTGGACCGAAACCCCATGCCAACCAAAATCCGGCACGCGTCGCGACAAAAATAGGGACTAAATCGAGGCGAAAATCCTTGCCGAATGGCCCCGCCCCCTGACACCCAGAAGGGCAGTATAATTAATGCAGAGGCGGAAAGAGGCACGCCCCAGTTCCAGCCACTGCCAATGCCGTCACGCGAGGCGACGACGCCGCGACGCCGCAATGGGTACCCTCTTCGTCGTCCTGTTTCTCTCTCGCACCCTTCTGGAACGCCCCATGGGTGCGAGAGAGAGGGCGGTAAATCAGCCTGCTGCCGGCCTCCAGGAGCGCCTCCAGCACGACATTGACCGCGAGTAGCAGCAGCTCCGGCAGGACCCTGATTCCGAGCTCTGTCCCTCTCGCACCCTTAGGGCGTCCCACATCGGTGCGAGAGGGACAGAGTGTCAAGCAGTGCTCGGAGGGATCGGCCTGCTGGCCGAGGCGACCCGCTCGCCCTGCGGGACACCAAGCAGTACGCCAGCAAGGAGTGGGTGCGGGTGACAATCAGGGGGATCTTCGCCACCTGGTCGCGCAGCACGGCGGAGAATTCCACCGTCTGGCGGCCTGGCGGATGCCCTAGCGGACGGCCCGGCCGAGCAGATGCTCGGGCGGTGACGTCGCCGCCAGGGCGTAGCGGGGGGCGTAGCCGCGGGGCACGCGGGGAGGGGAGCCCCAATATTCCGCCCACAGGAAGTCGAATAATCAATGCGCCAGAGGGAGACAAGTACTCCTCATTGCAGTGCGCCAGAATAGGGGACAAAGTTCGGCCAGCTAAAATGTAACAGGTCCGTCGAATACAGTCGGCCAGCCTCGCGGCACTGCGCGGCACGCGAAGGCTGGCGCGGCGCGGCCGCCGAATGGGCCAGATAGGGACGCGACGCGCCGTCAAAACAACCAGCCGGCGTCCTCGGGGAAGACCCACTTCCGCTCCTGTTGAACGCGACCAGCGGCACCAGCAGCCCGGCAGGCCGTTCTCCGCGCCCGGGTTTCGGCTAGTCCAGGACGCTAGTCCGCGACGCTATTCCCGCGCAGCAGTGCCGCGACGCGCACCCATATGGGAGACTCCGCCAGGACGCTGCGCGGCCGACGACGTCGCCGACGCGGGGCAGACGACATGTCGAGAGAGCGAGTGTCAAAACTTACCCTCTTACTGTCCGTGCGAGGGGGGCCAGGGGCGGGGAGCACAAACAAACATCCCGGTTACAATGGTCGCCGCGCTAAACTCGGTCGAATGCCAGAGAGCCGCCAGGAGGCAGCGTGAGCTGCACACGACACCGTGGACCACATCACCTTACAGGGCAGCACCACCAAATCACAGCACTTGCACTCCGACACTGCACGGGGATTCATCAGCTTGTCACTGCACTCACTCCACCTCGCACAGGCCCTACCAGGGGCATAGCCAGACACTGCTTGGACGGCCACTGAGCACACAGAGTGCTCTAAACACCACAACAAGGGCCTCTCTCCGGGCCGCTCGGCCTCGACCCGCACTCTGAACTCGCTGGCGCACTTGCTTCGCCTCCTCGGGGTGCCCGCTAGCCGGGCGGAGAGTGCCGGACACTGGTGGACCGCGCCCGCGGCGCCGCCGTGGACACCATATGGGCACGTGTGCCGCGGCGCGGTCGGACTGGCGTGGTCTGGCGGCACTTACATCAATCGGGCCGAATGCACAACAGCAACGCGAGACAGCGGAGACAGCCGGGCCGGTCACTAGGTATCCCACTGGCGTGACGGGGCGGCGTCTCCTGTCGCGGTGCACACTTGACGCACTGGTGCGCGATGCGCGAGGGTCGCTCGGCTCGGACTAGCACTGCCTCGCCTCGCCTGGCCGGTGCTGGCCGGGACCACGACACGGACGATGCCTTGCGGGCTCTACCGCTAGCCTTGCGCTGCGTTGCGCTGCGTTGCGCACACACACTGCCAGCCTCTCCCCGCGAATACTGGCCGCCAACTGACAACTGACAGTTCGTTCGAGCCGAGAGCCGAGCCGAGCCGAGCCAGGCGCACCAGTCCCGCCCCCTTCCCTCGGTCCGCCGCCCGCCTCTCCCGCCCGCCCGGGCCCGCACGCCCCCCGCCCCGGCCCCCCGCCCCGGCCCCCCGCCCCCACCAACGCCCAAGGAGAAGCGGCAAAGCGCGTCAACCCGTCACCAGTCGCCATGGGAACGGGGCAACGGGCCGCGCTGGGGGCGCGGGGCGGGGGGGGGGGGGGGGGGGGGTGCTGGGTACTGGCGCTCGGTGTCGGTGAGGGGCTGCCGGGCTGGTCGTCCCCGCGCCCCCAGCATCCCGACCACCCAACCCCATTTCGGCCCAGTTGGGCGAAAGAATTGTGTGCGGGGCCGGGGATGCTGCACACAGGCAGGCCGGCGGGATGCTGGTGGCCACTGGCCGACCGGGCAGCCGAGAGGATCTGTTGCTCTAGTGACGTCACTGGAAGGCCGCCCCGCCCCGCGCTTGGAAGACTACGGCGCCGTAAACATCGAGTATTTGGGGCGCCCTGCCCTGCCTCTGCCTGTCTGTCGTCTCCCCCAAGGCTGCGTCTGTAAACCTGCGCCACACTGTAATTACATTTTGCCACTCCGACGCCCCGGGCCCGACGCCCAAGGTCGGCTTTGCATGTGTGTGTGTCTGTGAGCGCGAGCCCATGTGTGTGTGTGTGAGTGCAAACACACGCGTCAGGGTGGCGGGCTGGCGGGCCTGCCGGGGTCCCGGGTGCACGACGCGCTGGAGTGGAGTGTTAATCCAGCGCGTTTCCAGTAGCGCCAGAAGGGGCTCGCGCGCACAGGGAACATAGGGAGGTCGGGTAAGCCATTTACGCGTTTGAGAGGCCTGCTGCCTGCCTGGAATGGGGGCAGCGGGTTGCCTACCCTCGGCGCGACAGGCGTTCCAACTCTCGAGCCCTTGACAAACGGAGTTCCGTCCGTAAGGTGGATGCACAAAACCATCCGTAAACAGGAAACCTCGTTCGTATCCGCGAGGAAAATAGCGGACGTTGCACGTGTTTGCGACAGCCGAGGCGACAGCTGGTGCGGACCAGTGTATTGGGACTCGGAGTGGAACCAGGGGAAAATGGGCTGCCCCAATGCGCCGCCAAAGCGCCGCCTAGACCGGGGAGGCGACGGAAATGTTTGCGTGGCGGTGTCGCTAGAGCTTCGCACTTGTTGAAACAACAGGGCTGGCTCCAGACTCCTTCGAACCGGCGGGGTTGTTTGTTTCTCCTCCCTGCGGTCCTGGTCCTGAGGCTGCCCCTAGGTTTCATCGAGGGATCAAGTCTTGCTTTTCTGCACAGCGTTTGCACGAAATTGAGCATACGCGTGAAATGCACGAATTCATGCGCAACAACGCACATTTTCGTGCTCAGCTGCGGACGAATTGGTGAAATTCAAAAAGGATGCTCGTGGGAAGGTGCACAAACAACTTCTGTGTCCACAGTCCTTTAGTGTTTGGTTGTCAGCGCCGAGTGGCTGAGTGGTCTCTGGGCGCAGAGGATGGTAATTTCAAGGGTAATTTCTCTTTTTTTGCGCGAGCGCTGCTGGAGGGTTGCGTGGGAGTGGACTTTGGGCGGACCGCTACCCCGCCGGGCCCAACGCCCACGCTCTTCGGGCTTGGTCATCCCGACATCGCGACAACCCCAGCGTGGCCCCGCCGGCCCCGCCGGCCCCGCACCCAGTGGCCAAGGAGCCAACACAGCAGCGGCCCAAGTATGTGGGCCAAGGGCAAGCCAGGGGCGTGCCCAGCGGGCGGGGGGCTCGCCTGCACGCCGCGGCGCCGCGGCAAGGCGTTGACAAGAAAACCCGATACGCGCCGCGGAGGCCGAGCTAATTTAACGGAACCAACTAACTCGCTTAATAACTCACTCCGACAACGACTCCGCGGCGTCCGCGGGCCGAGCAGGGAATTTGTGAAATCCGCTGCGGCGGAGATAGTGCGCGGCGGACCGCGACGGCGGCTGCTGCTGCGCCACGCCGCCCCTCGCCTTGCACCGCACACGCAACGCGGCGAAGCGGCGACGCGACGCGTCAAATGCAGCAGTTGTTTTCGTCGCTCCGTCTCTCACGCACTCACAAAGCGTCCCGTGGACGTTCGAGAGAGACAGACCGACGAAGACTGCTCCGAGTCGGCGTGCAGCTGCTGCGCCACACTGCCGCCGCCGCCTCACCGCCTCGACCAGAGCGGAGTGCTGTGGATCGTTGCTGAGCCAGCGGAGGCCGCCGCCATCGGGCGCCGCATGTCCAGGGCGGCACCGCGTGTCGCGTTTCAAAAGCCGGTACTTCCCCGCCGCCAAACGACTGCGCCGCGGCGTCGCGTCGCCATACTGCGGCCCGCCGCCCGCCACAACAACCAGGCCGGCGGTGCGGAAACACACCCGGCGTCGTCAGCACGTCGCCGTCAGCAGCAGCCTGACACCGCCGGCCCGCCGCGATGACGCACTTGGCGTACGCCGTGGCGGTTGCGACAGGTGGGGCACGGCCTGGACGGCGTCCCTCCGCGTCGAGCGCAGCGCAGCACGGCGCAGCGCGCCCCAGCCACACCGTAAGGTAGGCCAGGGCGAGCCGGGGCGCCGGGGCGCCTCGCCTGGGATGGGGCCGGCCGGGGGTTGGTCCGCCCACGCTCTGAAACTGCGTCGCCCCTCCCCACCCCAATCCAGCCCCTATCTCGGCCCACGCAGCTCCGCGACTCGCCCACGCGCGCAGTACTCGCCCCCACCCCCACCGTGCCCCACCGCCACAGCGTGGGAAGGTCGCGAGTACGGTGTGGAGCGGGCGGTACACAGAAAACGAGAGGGAACGCTGGCGGCGTGCGGCGTGGCCGTCCATGTGACGGCGATGGTCGCGACGTGCCGCCTGACACATCCGGCAGCGCGGCCCTGCGCGGCCCTGCGCCCAAACGAAACGTGACTGTACGTCAATTTTATTTGCGACAACCACTCCGATTCTATGGCACGCGGTGCGCAGCGCGGAAAGCGCCAGAAAGCAGCAGGCCAGACGTTTGGGAACCGCGTTGGAGAACCATGACCACCTCGCGGACACGCCGCGGGCGTCAGGAGCAGCGGGGCGGTGGCGCCGCGGGTACTCCGAGCGAACATACGGGGTGCTGGTTTTGCGGTTACGCCCCCCGCCGCGCCGACACCCCAGCCCATCCTCCCGGCCCCCGCCCCACTCCCCCCGCCCCCTGTCCCCGATCGATACCCTACTAGCGTTTGCCTTCTTCGGGCCCCTTCTGGACCCCCCGCTCCTGGCCGCCCCGCTGTAGGCCTCTGGGAAGCTGCTCGCGCCCAGCAGGCTTGCCGGGCCGGGCTGGGCTGGGCTGGGCTGGGCTTGCCGCGCAAGCGTTTCATCGGCGTACTTGCCGCGCAGTGCGAACTGCGAACTGCGTAGGCGTTGGCGGGGTGGGGGTAGGGGTGGAGGCAGAGGTGGCCCCGGGCCCCGCTCTCCTCTAAGCTCGGCCAACACCATCCAGCCCTTCGACCCTTCCACTTGAGAAGGGCACAAAGGTCGCAGGGCAGGGCCAAGGGGGGCGGGCGGGGCGGGGTGGGGCGCGCTGGAATTGGCGGCACTGCAGGACCTTCGTCGTCCCGGACGTTCGACCTTCGACCCGAGCACCAACCCGCCCCTGAGTCACGGCCAACTGCCCGCGGCGGAGGCACCAAGATGAAGATCGGGCGGAGCGGGAATGACCTGAAGTCAAAATTCTCCGGGGAAAGGCGTAATAGTGCTTCAGCTCTACCCGTGTGGCCTCAGGGGTGCGTTTCGGAGCTCCGCCGCCGCTATTGTTGTTGTTAGTGTTGTTGTTGTCGTCGTCGATAAGGTCTTATTCTGATTCTGGAAATAACCACGGCGCCCAACCGCACAGAATGTCAATCTGTTATTTCTGGGAACAATCGGCGCCACTTGTGGGCGTTCTCCGAGACTACTTGGAGTGTGGCAGCCGAGGCGGCAGCCCAGCTACTTTCATCATCTTCTCATCCCCCCCGGCTCGGCTCGGCCCGGCTCGGCTCGGCCGGCGCCCACGCATTTCGCGGCCTGGAGTGCACTCCGCATAAGCCGCCAGCAGGCCGACTCCGAACCATGCCTCTGTCTCTCTCACGCGTACGCAACGCGCCGTGCGTGCGAGAGAGACGGAGGAACAAAGGCGCAAACGAGAAGCGAAGCCGACGGCCGAGCAAAGCAGCGCAAAGCAGCGCCGGGAAGCAAGTTGGGCGATCGAGATCGAGAACCGACGAGGAGAACCGACCCAGGCCGGGGCGACCGGGCGACCCAGGCAGGCGCCGCGAGACAAGGGGAGGGGGAGGCCGCCCCGCCCCCCCGCTCCGCCAACCACCACCCCCGGCGCCCGGAGCCGCTTCTGGCCGCCTCTGGCCGCCTCTGGCCGCGTCGCGAGCATTGCGGGGCGTTCTGGAACGGTCTCGAGCGGGGAGGGGGGCGCCGCGCTGGCCGCTGCCCTGTCCGTGCCGCGCGGCGGGACCAAGCAGTAGAATGATTCCGAGTGGGAGGTCTCTCTCTCTCTCTGTCTCTCTCTCTCTCGCACTCACGGTGTGCTCCGTACCGGTGCGAGAGAGACGCACTGTGTGGAATGAGTCTCCTGGACTAGCACCCGGGATACGGCACGCCGCGGCACGCTAGGCGCTAGCGGCACGCACGATGCTAGGCCGAAAGCGGAAAGCGCTGTTGTTTGTCGGAGTGGCGATGAGGTGACCTTTCCCAGGGACAGTCAAGTTCCCGCAGACTGCTGCCGCCCTGCCGGCACGCCACGCCGCCACGCTGCGGCGTGGCCATCCAGTCCGATACGCAGTTGTTTGGTGGAGAGCCCACCCCGGGTAACATTTGATGTCAGTACCTTCATGAAAAAAACGTCGATGACATGTAATCCTGCCGTTTTGGAAACGCCTGCAGAGTGATAGGCTGATGGGCGGGGACCGGAAGTCGGCGGCAAGCGCTGCAAACGCAGCAAGCAACCGTGGAGCCGGTGGCGCCGGCGGCGAGCACGGTAATGGCAATAATGCTAAACCGCCGAGCACAAACACCGTCATAACAATAATGAAGAGCGTCCTTCGCCGAGCCGCCGTCACCTCGTTGACATTGGAAGCCATGAATCGCAAAGCAAACGAAAAGTGGCGTTCAAGCCATCTCCCGGGCACCGCGCGACCGCGCGTCGAACGCTGCGATATAAATTGGAAAGTAACGTCTCTGCCTCTCGCGGACCGCAGCAGCGGGCGCTCTGCTCTCTGTGTACACTGTACAGTACTGCATGCCGCTCACGCCAAGCGAACCGCGCGCCGCGCAAGTTAGCTGCCCGACGGCGTGGCCCGCGGTCGCAGGTGTGGGAGAGAGAAAGAAAGAGTCCAGCTTTACGCCCGTCAGCAGGCCGTCCAAAACCCTGCCGCCACCCGTCACCCGTAGAGAGGAGAGTATCATCACCGAGCGCGCTGAACAAAAATGTCCTCGGTCCATGTGGATCCCGCAAACGGCGGCGGCACTGCCATTACCGTCACTTTCAGTCTCAACTTTCGGCTCGTCTTATTTGCCCACTCCGCTCGCGGGACTGGGTGCCGAGCCGCCGAGCCGCCGAGCGCTAGCCAGTCGAACCAGCAGGACCGCGCACTGCGTGGCAAACGCTCCGAAGCAATGCACCTTGTTGCAGTCGAGTGAAGCGGGCGGCGTGGCCTGGCGAGGCGGCGGCGTCCTTGCAAGGCTGCGCCGCGCCCTGCCGTGCCGCGCCGGCGTCCCGCCTCGGTACGACACGCAACTCTGTAATAGTGCGGCCAATATGCCCCCCCCCCTTTTCCCCTCGGTTCGCCACGGGCAACTCACTGGAATGCGCTGGAACCCACTTTACCGTTCGGCGGTTTTAACGGCCTCACGCAGAATTAGACATTGAAGTGGTCTGGTGAACGGCACCAGGGCGCGGTGCTGCGGGTGCTACGGGTGCGGCGCGGGGGGCGTGGCCGCGGCCCGGCGGTGCGTGGCGCGGTGACGCAGTGTGGCACTGTGGTGACCCTCAGCGGCCTCTCTCAGCCATTCCGCCGGAAACCTGGGCAGCCTATGACAGTGCGTCAGACGTGGAGACGCGGGCCGGGCTATGTGCTGTATCTGTTGGGCCAGTCCCTGCTGCCAGTCCCTGCTGCCAGTCCCTGCTGCCAGTCCCTGCTGCCAGTCCCTGCTGCCAGTCCCTGCTGCCAGTCCCTGCTGCCAGTCCCTGCTGCCAGTCCCTGCTGCCGGTCCCTGCTGCCAGTCCCCCCAGTCCGGAGCTGCTGCCAGTCCCGGTGCTGGCCAGTCCCTGCAGTCCTGCAGTGCCTGTCCCCAGTCGCTCCGCCTCTCTCGCACCCGTGCGGCTCGCCCCACGAGTGCGACGGAGACAGAGTGCGCCCGTTCGGTGTGGCCGCCTGCAGTGCCTGCAGTGCCTGCACCAAAGCGGCCGGCGGACGCTGCGCGCTGCGCGCTGCACGCGGTGACGGCCTCGCGGTGTCGCAACGGCCAGGGCCCGGTGGGGCTGCCGTTGGGCTGGCGCCGGGGCCGGCGATGTTAAGATAGAAAGGTTTAGCTCGACGTACACGTTGGCTTCAGAGTGCGTGCCGCGCTGCCGCGTGCCGTTTCGGCCGTTCGGACCCGTTGGCTTGACGGTGTGCCGCGCAGTGCTTCGCAGTGCTGCGTGTTGCGCAACTGGCGCAAGCCGGCTGCTGTGCGGCCGCGCTTGTCTTTGCGCCGATCGCATGCACCGGCGGCCCTGTCATCGCCGCGGAAGATAACTGCTATCTACGGAAATCAATACCCGGGCCACGCCGGGCCACGCCGTCCAGGCATGGCTGGCGCCTCGTCACTCTGTCTCTCTCTCACACGTAAGGGACGCTGGCCCGGTGAGCGGGAGGGAGAGAAAATGCTGTGCGGGGTCGGAGAGTCAGTCGGTCAGGCCCGCAAAGGCCGCCACTGCAGTCCCTGCTACACTCTCGGCTGCACCTGCACTGCACAGCCCGAATGGATCAAAAGTCAAGTTCGTCAAAGCACCCACCCACTCCGTGGTGAACACCAAGCACCCACGACGTTCGTCATCTGTACTGAGAACAAGTACGCAATTCGGCAGGTGCATGGGTCAAGATCGGTCAAGATTCGTACAGGCGCCGCCGCCGGGTGCCGTGTGTACTAGTTGGTGTGCACAAGCCTTCCGCGTAATCGCGATTTATTTTTACAAAACGATTAGACGGGTACTCAATCAATAAGGCGCCACGTCTGAGGAGCGGCTAGGCCGTCTGTACAAGCGGCCAGTTGCCTACCCAGCCGGCGGCCGGTTCCTGCAGGCAGACGGTAGCGTGCTCTACACGCGGACGGGTTGCCTACCCCACAGGCAGACGATTGCCTAATCCACAGGCGGGCGGACGATGGCCTACCACGGGCGCTTGCTCTCAAATGCTACCCAGCCTGGTATTCTGGGAGCAGCCGGTTTGCTGGTGTAGGGGCTGGCTGGCCGGGCTGGCCGGGCTGGCCGAGGGCCCCGCGGTACGCACGCAGTACACACCCCATTCACGGCGTCCATTCACGCCGGCGATGACGTCAGAGCGGCCCGTGACGTCAGCGGCTGGGGCGGCAGAGCGATCGATAGCATCCCTACGCCGCGGTCCGGGACCCGACGCCTGCAGGCTCATCCGAACAGCGTCTCTCTCGCACTTCTGGGGCGTCCCGCCGGGGTGCGAGAGAGACCGCGCGACGAGGGACGGCTGTCCGCCACAGGGCTTTGCAACAGGCGGCGTGGCGGGGCGGGGAGGACACCCCCGCCGACCTGTTCCCGAAGCTACTGGAAAGGGAGCGAGCAGCTTCCAGAAGGATCTCAGAGCTTCCATGGCGCCTTTCGCCCGCTTTCGCGAGGGACATAAAGACTGGCTGGCCGGCTCCTTTTGCTCTCGCGTCTCGCGGGACGGGGGAAACACGCGCCCGTCGCAACAAAAACCGACTTGGGCTCAAAATAGTCGCCGTTGTGTGGTCGCGAGGCAGACTTAGCGCGGACGGCGGCGAGGTCGCAGCGAGTAGCCCCGAGTCTCAGATTTTGCTCTAGTTTTCCTCGAACCGGACCAGAGGGCCCGCGCAGGAGGCCGTCGACTGGAGGTTGGAGTCCGTGGCGCCCGGCACGCCCACGCCGATACAAGCGGCCCGCTGTCGCCCCCCGTTGTCCAGCTCATCGACAGCCCCACAGCCACATGGTGCACTGGGGCCTCTCACACTAACGCCACGCGGCACGCGACGCCGGGGTGCCAGAGCCACGGAAACGGCGGCAACGGCGGCATGGCCTCTGAACTTGGAGCCGGTCATGCCTGACCCGCGCGTTGACGGGGACGTCCTCGGCAAGGCCGCGCCTGGCCGCGCCCACGTGCGCTTCCTCTTCTCGTTTCAATTTACCGCGAGAACGGGGCGTGGCCGACGTGCTGCAGACAATAGACTTGACACACTTTGTCGGTCGCGGGTTCGACCACCGCCGGCCACCGCCTGGGCGGCCTGGGCGCACTATTTCCGTCATCGCGCTGCTCCAGGCCGGAGGGCTAAAACAATTGGCCGCCCCTCGGCAGGGCGACGAGATCAAACGAGATTGGCGCTGGATTATTATTGAGTCGGACAGCGACGACGATGTCCCCGACACCCGGAAAACCGGTTCCGGGGCGCACCGGAAAAGCCGAGAGGCGCGCCTCGGCGCCCGCGGGTTGGCGGCGGGGCGGGGCAGGGCTGCTGCATGGCTACTGATTGCATCAATGCAGAATTAAAGCCCAAGGTCGTCGGCATGCTAATTTCCGTGCTCGCCTCGGTCCGCCATCTTGGATCACATTTCACCGCCACCAAGGCAGGGTTTGACGGGTTTGACCGCCGCGCCGCCGTCCGGATTGGATTGGGTGGGTCTCGGCTTCGTCCGAGGCCTCGGCCCTTACAGCCCCCGGTGCCGCGCCCCGCCGCGCCCCGCCCGCCCCGGTCACGCCCTGCACCGCGTCGTGTAGAAGCACCACAAGCACTGGGTCAGTGGGCCACAGACGGGGAAGGGCCCGAAGGGACCGAAGGGCCACCGGGCGGGGTCGTCCTCCTCCGCCTCCATGGCCGCCGTCGCCATGGTGGCCGTCGTGGTGGCCGTCGTTGCCGTGGGAACCGCGCGGGGTTGACAGCCGCCGCGCTGCGCCTGCGTGGCCGAGTGGGCTCCACGAGGGTACCGCAGGGCGCGCGAAGAGGAGGCGGGGGGATGAAGGTTGCGGTGCCGGACGTCCCGCGGGGACCCGGCGAGTAAGAGCAGGGCACATTGAACTTTGAGGCCATTTGGGCAGTAGAAATAATGTCAGCAACATTTCGGTATGGGACGAAATAACCGGCAGCCGGGGCCATAATTCATCGCGGGACAGCGCTCAGCGGACAATCCTTCGTAAAGCAGGAATCCCTTGGCCCTGGGCCTGGGCCTGGCTGGACCTAGCCGGCATGTCCGTTGTCGTGCCGCGCCAGCAAGCGCCTGTCCAGCACGCGCGTCCAGCACGCGTGTCCAGTGCGCCGCTCCCATGGGAGGCCCTCGAGAGCTCCGCCCGCTCCGCCGTGGAGTCGGCCTTGCGGGGCCTGGCGGGGCCTAGCGGGGCTGGCGGGCCTCGGGCCTGGCGGGGCGTGCTGGCAAACTGCAGCAGGTAAACGCCTGGCTAATGGGCATCGCGCGGCGCCAGCGCGCAGCGCGCCAGCAAGAAAGTTGTTGTCACCCAGGGCGTGGCCGCAAGGCGTGGCGTGGCGGGGTGGGGCGGGGCGGGGTGAGGCGGGGCGAGGTGGGGTGGGGTGGGGCGGCCGTTCTATCGGACCGGCAACCCCAGCGAGACGGCCTGACGGCCGGCGAACTCGGTGCGAAACGACGTCGGGAAAACCGAAAACCAATCCAATTGGCACAGAAATGGAAAGTTTTTGCCAGAATTCTATTAAACAAGAGCGAAAATCGGTCTGATCGCGTGGAAAACCGTTTTCCCTGCGTTCCTGGCAGGGTGCAGTCGGCCACAGGCTAACCAATGAGCCGGTGTGCACGACTGGCAGGGGCACGACCAGCTGGCTGTCTTTGTCGCACTCCTCGGTCATGCCGATGGGGTGCGAGTGAGGCAGCACGACGGCCTGCGGGCCGAAGACTGGGGTTGACCTGCCCGCGATCAAGCGCATGAAGCCAGCGCAAGCCCAGCCTCTTGTGTCATGCATGCACTGCCGCAGCCCCCGCCCCCTTTCCCCCACACCGCGCCCTATCGCAGAGTCCGGCAGCGGGGGGGCTTCCCTCGGTCACAGACGTAGTAACACAAAAAAAGAGAAAGAAAACACAGTGCACTAGTGGCACTAGTGCAGTCGATGGGAGGGGAGGTATTTCAAGGCTTCATCGCAACGTAAACCCGATCGCCGCGGCGCGCACCTGCGAGTGCCGACGGCAGGCCGCCGGCCCGCCAGCGACCAGCAGCGGCCAGCAGCGGGTGAACAACGGCAACGTGCAGTTGGCGGATTTAGCCAGCCGAGCCGCAAGCCGCAGTGAGGAGACGCGAGGAATGCAGCGGCGAGAAGTGCGAAGCGAGTGCGAAGTGCGCTAGCCGAGCAGAAACACCACGCTAGGCGAGTCGAGGGGCACACGGTCCGGGCGGGGAACAACGCGCGGCCATCCAAATTAGTCTGCGAGAAGCAAAGGCAAACCAAACCACCCCGCGATCTTCTCTTGAAACTCGCAGCGCACTGCCCGCACAGCCAGATCGACGGGCGATACTACGGACTGACTACGCGCGATGCCAGATAAAACGAAAAAAGGCACAAAATATAAAAGAGAGAGGCGCCATACCGGAGCGGTAACAAGCAACGTCCTTGAGCCGCGCGCCGCCACGCCGCCACGGCGCGCAGCTAGCGGGACCCAGACGTGACCACCGCACCGGACCGGGGCCGCGGAGGGGCGCGGCGGAGGGGCGGCGGGGCCGGGGTTTTCAACAAAATATCCTGTTCGCGCACAGACACACAGACAGATAGACAGACACACACACAGACACTCACTCAAGCACACACGCTCACGCGAGTCCACACGCACACACACAGACGCGAATCCGGCTGCTCGCCCACATGTTGCGTGCGCCTCGCGTGCGCTAAGGGGCTCGGTGCGGGGCGGGGCGGGGCGGGGCGGGGCCCGCTGCAAGTGGAGAGTGAAAGGATGCCCAGCGCATGCGAGGTCCGCGCCGAGCCACACACCTGTCTGTCTGTCTGTCTCTCCGTCTATCTGTCCGTCCGTCCAAGAGCTCCGGGAGCACAAAGACGCCCCAGGATGAGCAACATTTTATCATTTTATTTTTTGGTAAGTTGATTGCCCATCCACCGCCGAGTGGTAATGGTTAATTAAAGTTGAGACAGCTCGGCGAACTGGCAGTCCGTTCGACCCGGGCCTAAATACGCAACGAACCCGCGACGACACGCAGACACGCACGCCGAGGCCGGGAGAGACGTGTCCGAGAGTGAAGCGAAATGACACGCGGAAACCTGGAAACCTCTGGCAGACACCTCGACGCATCCCACTGTGGCAAAAAGGTACGGAAAATCTGTATTTTGCCAGGTTCTCCGTAGCCTCAACTCCGTAGGCTCTACAGTATTCTCCGTAGGGCGTACAGTATTCTCTGTAAGTCCACAGTCTTCGTAGGACCTGAAGACTGTGTAGTCCTACGGAGATCACTGTAAGCCCACGGAGAAACTGTGCGGTCCTACGGAAAATACTGTAAGAGCCTACGGAGAATATTGATAAGGGGGCTACGGAGAATTGCCACAAGCTGTTTACAGAATTTTCCGTAGCTTTTTGCCACAGTGCCCCGGCGGCTATTTTTAGCCGCCACACCACACCCAGAGTGCGGGACGGGGCGGACACGAGTCCAATGCCCAATTACGACGAGCGCCGTGTTTGTGTGGCCAATGTGTGGCAATGGCGCCCAGATCGGCGATTGTTTTGTGGAGGCAGATGAGGCGGCCGTGAGGCGCCGCGGCCGGTTTGGCGCGCCGCGCCCCGCGACGCCGCGCGATGCGTGCCGAATCAGCGGGAACATCGCGCCGAGCCGAAACAGCAACACCAAGTGTAGGCTACACTGTAGCGGGCCCGGCACGCACACACTGCAAACGTGAGTCCGAAGCTAGGGACTTGTCACTGTCCCAGTGACTTGTCGGGGTCACTGGGGAAAACAAAGTGACCTTGGCTACACTGCCTACACAGTAATTGACCTTGCACCCTGCCGAAAAAAATAAGATGGCTGACACTTTAAGTGCTGCATGGATACTTATCGATAACTCAAAAATTGGACCATGGATAACCACCGCCTTCACAAGTAGCTGTGCCGAACGACGCGACGGTCGATGCGTTTTTGCTTTTCGGCGCCCAGCGGTGGATTGTTTGACGAGATTAGTCCAGAAAAAGAACCTTGATGTCGGAGTCGGTGCGCTACTGCCGCCGCTCGGCGCGTGCCGCTGCAGGCCGATGTCGAACACGGCTTCGTCGCCCTGTCTGTCTCTCTCACACCTCAACGCGACGCCACACGAGTGCGAGAGAGACAGAGCGACGAAAGCAGTGGCGGTGCCAGGAGGCGGGCCGGCCGCTAGCCTTGTCCCGCAGTCCCGCATGGCGCGCACCGCGTACCGAAAACACGGACGCGGGGCCGCAGCCGCCGAACAGCGCCCTGTCTCTCTCGCACCTGTGCGGGACGCCGTATGAGCGCGAGAGAGACGGAGCCACGAAACCCCGCCTCCCTCGTCGGGGAAGCACCGCTAAAAATCTCAAAGTGAGCTGTTCTCATCAGAGCGCCTGACGGAGGCAGGGTAGGCAGTCCCGCAACGCACCCCAGTCTGACGGGCAGGCCCACCCCGATTACCATTACCATTACGGGCTAGACCACACTTGATCGTATGCCGTTTCGGGCCCGACACATGCTCGCCTGCACCGCAAAACGAGACATGGCCGTCCTTACTAGGGTGACACGTTGTGCCGGCGGAGCCGCACAGCGACAGGGGCTCCGGCGGCGCGGTTCACGCCGAGATCGTCCCGGCGGGTCGTTTCTCTCGGTGCCCCTCGGTGCCCCTCGGTGCCCGATGCGTGAGCAGTGCACTGCAGTGCGTCAGCGCGGCCCGTGATCGCCGAACTATTTCCGTGGAGACACTGCGAGCCGCTTAAGGCGCTGCAGGCCCGGCCAGACTTGACCGCGGCATTGAAACCTTTCCGCTGCCGCGCTGGCGGAGATAACAGGTCGGCAAGTCTATCTGGAAACGGCTGGCTCATGCTCATGCGAACGGCGGACCGGTGCTCCCCAGCCTCCAGCGCATCGCGCGGGTTCATTCAAAACAGCGGCCGCTTTCGTCGCTGTCTCTCTCGCACTGATGGGGCGTCCCGAACAGGTGCGAGAGAGACAGAGACTGTTGGGAAGAAGCGTGCCGCCGCGGAAGCGCGACAGCGGCCTTTGCCTTTTCACTTGGGAGAGCAGGACGCCGACGACGACGCCGACCTCCGCCGTCCGCGGTGTCGGGTGTCACGGGGCTCACCTGCAACAAAAGAGAGGTGCGAGAATGAAGAATTGGGTTGCCAAATCCGCCCGGCTCGGAGCGTGGAGGGGACGGCGGGGGCCTTGGCCGTGGCCCTGGAGCAGCCCGAGCAGGCCCGGCGGCCAGCCAGCCCCACGTAACAATGTCCCTGTCGACCGCTCTCCGTTACCTGCCTCAACCTCGGCCGGGCCGGACCGGACCGGACCGCGTCATACCCGCCGGATGTGGAGATGGTACCGGGTGCCGTTAAGGCGTCTACTTCCCACCAGCGAGACGGAAACAACAAGTTTCGGGACATAAATAACCGGCGCTGCGCTGCCACGCTGCCAGTGCGCGGCTTATTATAGAGCAAATGAAAAGCAATGGCTGTGGCGTGGCCGATCCCCCAGCAGACTGATTCCGAGAGTCGTGTTCGTCGCTGTCTGCCTCGCACCTGTACGGGGCGTCCCCCGAGTGCGAGAGAGACAGAGCGACGAAAAGTACTCTCGGAATCAGTCCCCAGCGCGCAGTCACGGCGCAGCCTAGCGGAACGGTTTAGCATACGGCATGATGGACCTTACGCCTCCGCCGCGATCGAGCTGGGTTACGACCGCGACCACCTCCTGCACGGTCGAGCGCGACAACGACCACTCCCTCGGCGATCGCGAATGGGTAGTCACCGCGACCTCCTTCGCGTGGCGTCGCCGCGTGGCCGCGTCGTGCGTGCCGCAAAGTAAAGACGTAATGACACGTTGTCGCATTCGCATTCGTTCCTTGACTCCGTTCACGCCGTTCACTCTCAGTCCGAAAAGAGAGGGACAACGAAAGCGAAAGGAAAAGGAAAACGACCCACTCACTCCTCCAGCGATGACGGCAGAGGGCATCCAGTTTCTGTAGGTGGCCGTGCGGCCGCGCGGCCATGCGGGCTGCAATGGCCTGGATTGGGCTGCAAGGTGCAAAGCGACGCTTCGTAGCGACGCTGCGACGCTGCGGCGCACTCGGTGCACCCAGACGACACAGTGCCACTCGAGTAAACAGCGTACCAGCAGGGCCAGCAGGGCCAGCAGGCTCATTCCGAACAACAACGCGTTCTGGCGCCCCTGTCTCCCGCGCACCTAGCGGGAGCTAGAGGGACACCCCATGAGTGCGAGAGAGACAGCCTGCAGAGGCCCCGCCAGGAGGCTCTCAAGCCGCCACATGCGGTTGCTCAAGCCAAGGCGCGTTGAATACCAAATACTCGCTATCAGTCGTGGTGGAACAACTGACGCTATCCGGTGATACCCCGTGTCACCCATGCGCGGGGTATCGACGCGGCGCCGCACCCCATGGCGCCGTGCGACGAGCCCGCCACCGCGTCACCGCCAGATTACCGGGACGGAGCGGCCGGTGCCGGCGGGGCCCCGGGCGGCTCCATTCCGATCTCTGAAACGGGTTCAGTTTGGTGCGTCTTGCCCCGCCGCGCCCCAAGGTCGCGGGCCTGGCGCGCCATGGTGTGGGCAGGCAGCAGACTCATTCCGAGAGCCGTCGCTCTGTCTCTCTCGCAGACATGGCATGGACGTTCCGTATAGGTGCGAGAGAGATGACTCTCGGAACGAGTCTGCAGGCGGCAGGCCCACATGCCAGCCGCCCCAATGAGGCTTCAGGGGCCGCCGCGCCGCGTCGCACCGCTCGTGCTCGTTTCCGGGCGGAACTGATCCTGGCCGTGTTGTTTGCCCTCGGCCGACGGCCACGCCCCAGCCAGACGCAGTGTGCAGGTCAGGGCGGCCGCTGGGAGGGGGAGGGGGGAGGAGAGGCGTGGGAGTGCAGTCTACACGTGCGCGACCGCGGCGCGCCCGGTGGAAGAGCATGGGGGTTCCTCAGTAAACTTAGACACGATCCCGCGCCGCAAAGCCGTGGCAAGCCGTGGCAGCGGTCCAATGCGACCGTCCGCGCCGCCGCCCTCGAGCTCGCTCTGTCTCTCTCGCGCAGCGGGACGCCCCGCAAGGGCGAGAGCTCGGGCGAGAGAGACAGAGCGACGTGACCAGGGTAGAGGCACAGACGTCCCCGACCCAGACACACAGCGGCACCGTCTTCCCTCTTTTCGAATTAGCCGCATTTTGATTTTCTTTGTGTGTCACGTCGCAGCCGCGTGCTTCGGACTTGCGGATTTTGGACCCGCCTGCATCGGCGCGTGTTTTGACTTGGCCGCCGCCTCGCCTCTGCCCGCCTCGCGACCCTGGCCCTGACCCTCCCACCCGCAGGCCTGGCCTGTTTATTTGGGTTAAGGGTGCGTGTTACACCACCCGCCGAGCCCCTCCGCTCGACACTGTCTCCCTCGCACCCAAGCGCAACGCCTCGTGAGTGCGAGAGAGACAGCGCGACGAAAGCACTGTTCGGAACCGGCCGGCGCGGAGCGGGCTGCGGGTTCGATTCTCGCCGCCGGCGGAAGACGGGCGTTTCTTTGTTCGAGCGACATAGCGTGCGCGAAGGCGGCGCGGCGTGCAGTGACTGGAATTTGTGATCGGGCGCAGCGCGCCGCTCCAGGCCGCTCCAGGCCGCTCCAGGCCGCTCCACCAAGGCGAGCGACGACTCACCTTGAGCCCCGCGGCGAGACCAGTGACTCCAGGGGTACACCTCCTCTCCGCGCACACAAAATCACACACAATTTTCCATACTACACTCTATCCGGGCGAGCGAGGTGGTTTGAAGTTTGAAATGAACCGAAAGCTCGTCCAGGAGTCTGAGTCCAGGAGTCCAGGCCAGCAGCGCGACGCCGCGACGCCGCGACGCACCCGCACTGCTTGGCGACCTCCTTCCCTTGATGGCGGTTGATAGGGACGGACGGCGACAGGGCGTAATGGACCTGCAGTGCTTTCATCGCTCTGTCTCCCTCGCACATGGGGCGTTCCGTAGGAGTGCGGGAGAGTCGGAGCGCAGCATGCGGTTCGCAACGGCTCTGCGACACAACGACAACCTGGACGCGGCCCACACTGCAAGACTGCCTGACAGTGGCGTGGCAGGGCGGGGCAGCGTGATTCAGTCATAAAGTTCTGGAAGGGATCCAGGAGTCACGCCTCGGGGGGAGGGCCAGGCCGGGCCGGGCCAAGCCGGGCCGGCAAAGAAATCCCTTCTGGAACAACAAGAACCTCAAGGACGCGGTAGGGCAAGCGGGGCGACGTGACCGCCGCGGCGTACGCCCTTGCCTGCCTCGCCTGCCTCGCCGCGTCCCTTTTCCCTTGAGCTGCTCGTCCTTGCCCTTTTCTCTTTTCCCTTTTCCTGCGCTCGGCGCGCCTAATGAAGGGCGCTGGCGCACAAACACACACAAAGTCAGACACTGCGTAATGTATCGGGTAACCATTACAGCGCGCTCCGCATTACCCGCTAGCCCCGCTCTGCCCTGCCGGTCAACCTATCGAAGGCCCCTCGCCGGGCCACGCCGCGCCACGCCACGCCACCGCGGTCCCAAACTCGCCATTGAGTCAGACGGTCGAGGAAAGTTTTGCAACGAGCCTGCGGCAGAGCCACGCGAAGGTGCTCCAGTGGGATCGGTGCCCAGTGTACACGCACGCGTGCTCCAGTGACTCCAGTGAGGGTGCGTGTGGTGTGCGACGTGTGACCCGATTGAGCCTGGCAGATTGAAGGCGAGGCGGGATTGGGCTGATGCACCCGGTGGGCCCGGTGGGGCGCCTTGCGACCGAAAGCCGAAAGCCGAAAGGAAAGAGCTTTCACCCGCTGTCGAGCTCGGTTTCATCGATTCATTACAGTGCTGCTCTGTCGATTTTTTTTTGGCAACCCATCGCTTCCTCCGTTGCTCTTAAACCTGTCTCAGTCAGAGCACCGGTCCTAAACAGCAGCGTCAACGCAGCATTTTGTAGAGAGCGGGCGGACAGTCATCTCGGAACAATCAGTGCAGTCGCACTTTCTTCGACGGTTCAATGGAGCCACGAAGAGTCTAGAGATAGCGAGGTAAAGGTCACAACCCGCGGCGCGTCGGCGAGGCTTGCGGGGCCGGGCATCGCCAGGCATCGCCGTGCCTGCTCCTTACACCTTCAGGCCTCTAGGCTGAACCTTTAGCACGCTTTAGCACCGGCCAGCAGGCCAGCAGGCGAAACAGGTTATCTCCGTCTCGGCGGCCGAGCCGTCCGCCAGGCCGCCACGGACGCAGTGCTGCGCTCTGTCGGCCGACGCCAGAACTCCGCCGCCATGCCGGCCACACCAGCGCGGCGCTAGCGCTACTCTAGCGCTACTGTCACACCAACTACGCCCCCCGCTCCGCCCCCCGCTCCGCCCCCCGCAACACATGCCGGCAACTCGGGCTGCTGCTCTTTACTCTCTCCGTCTTCTTTCTTCTTCCTCTCTTTTTGGGGCACTTCGCGAAGACGATCCGCCTCCGCCCTCTCTGCGACCACCATAATGGCTCGAAATAACCGACACGGCCCGTGAGACAACGACAAACAAACAACGAACACGGACAGGACGAAACACAGAGACAAGATTCTGATCGGCACATCAAGATCGACGAGCCCTCGCCCTCTCCGCGACAGTGTAAATGCAATTTTGAATCTGGTCTGGTTTCCCGAATCGCTGTAGTAGGGTGCTACGTACTTCCCACAACTCCACCCCCTTCCCCGTGGCAGCCGCTACACAGCGCTGCGCTGCGTCCGCGCTGTGCCCACACTGCTAGGCGGTGCCGAGGGTGGAATGCGGCGTGATTCCCGGGGCTCACCGGCTCATCCAAAGCCGATAGCGGCAAGACTCCGAACAGGGCCCCTTCGCTCTGTCTCTCTCGCACCCTTACGCCGCTCCCCACGAGGGCGAGAGAGACGGAGCGACGGAAGCACCGTTCGGAATCGGCCTCGCTGCGTGAACCGTGAACCGCGCGGCGCACATAGGCGCCACCGAAACCCGGCCTGTCATCGCTCATATTTGCGCAAGCCGTCGACGCCACCTCGACACCGCGACGTCGAGATAAACCTAAACCTCCGCGTGCAGATTCGACACTGGGACCACCTGCCAGCTGCGGAGCGCCGCGCCGTGGTAAGTACTGCGCGCCTGCCGGCGTGTGGCACGGCGTGGCGTGGTGGCGGGGCGAGGCGCGGCGACCCTTCGAGATGAGTCTGTCGTACCGACCGACACAGACACTCGGCGGAATCGGGCCTCGCGGCCTCGCGCTTCGCCTTGCTTTGCCTCCATTTCCATTTTCCACCCGTTTCGCCGCGTTTCGCCGAAAGCCGAACAGGGATTTGGCTCGGGGCTATCGCAGTGTCGTGGAGTGGCGGTGCTGCCTCTGCCACCCAAACAACGCCATTAGCGACAAGCAGCGGGCTGCTTCCGAACGTAGCTCTGTCTCTCTCGCGCTCCTACGGGACGGCCCGTCAGTGCGAGAGAGACAGAGCGACGAAAGCGCTGTTTCGGAGTCAGCCTGCGGCCTGCACGCCTGGTTATTCCCTCTTTTTTTCTCTCTCACTTGAACTGACTCATGGAGCGTTGGAAAGGTGCGAGAGAGACAGAGCGACTGTTTAGCAAGCGCACGCTTGCTACGCTTGCCGGGCCTCCGTGCCTTTCCGCGTGCGTGCCGCCCTGGAGGCAGCCAGCCAACCCTTCCCCCCTCCCCGGCAGGACCAAGGACCCGAGGCACGCCGAGGACGCCACTATCAGTGACAGCCAAAGGGCGGGGCGGCGGGGCGGCGGCCAGGTACTGGCAGGTACCTCCCACTTAGTTTCGCCTGGAGCGCCAGGCCCTTCTCTCTCGCACACATGGGGCGCCCCCGCGGGGTGCGACAGAGACAGAGCGACGAAGCACTGTCCGGGACTAGCACGGCGCGCTCGGTAGTCGCAGCGGCCACTGCAGGGTGGATAGGCCCTATCGTTCGAAAATAGGAACAGGGGAGTCAAGGCTGGCTGGCATGCACCGCATGCAAATCGGAAGGGGTCGACAGACTGGATGTGTCCAGCGGCGCGTCCGGAGTGTCTGCGCCAAATGATTTGGGCGCTGTCTTATCCCCCAGCTGGAGTCGGCGGCGCCGGCTCCGGCATGATGCAGCTTCGGAACGACCTCGCGGTGACGGCGTGCCACTCCCTGCCTGCCACACCTTTGGCAACTGACGAAAAAAATGTCGCACGCACGATGACGTGTGCGGCACGCCTGCACGTACGCACGCAGTGGCACGCCTCGGAAAGTAAGAGTGTTCCACTCAACACACGCGCGCGCACACACCACACACACACACACACACACACACACACGCACAAGGGAAGCCGGAGCTGAAGCGATCGGAGGCAGTCGTCGGAATGCACTCGATAAGAAAAGGTCTCAGCCGGCGAGCTCTCTTGGTCAGTGCGTGAGTCGTTGGTTTAAACGAGCTCAGCTGTTATTTTTTTAGTTTTGCTTGTTCCATCCTTTCGTTTTATTGAATTTTTTGTGGAAAGGTGGTCCACCGCGTGGGCGCTAGCAGCACGCTGAGAGGTGCGGGTGGCGCCGCTCGGGTCCTCCCACCTCTGACGTCATCGAGTTGGGAAGGACCGACCGGATTGGAAAGGGCTCGGCACGCCACTGCTTTCACCGCGTGGCAAGGCGGGGCGTCGGTGCCGAAGACGCGGGGGCGACTGCGACCGCGCGCGACCCAGGAACAGTTAGCCGGCATGGCGACAGCGCGACGCGATCGCCATGAGGACACCACGGACAGTCTGTCTCTCTCGCACCTCAACGGCGCGCCCCACGAGTGCGAGAGAGACAGCGACGGCAGTGGACAGGCTGAAAACTGCAGCAATGGCCCGGCCCACCAGCGGGCCTCCACTCGAAAAGCAAACGATGGCGCGGACCTGCCGCGCCTTCTGTACAAGAAGCTCGTGAGAAGGGGGGCACCTCGAGGAGAACCCAAGCAAAGAGCGCATTTGAAGAAGGGGCCGGGTGATAACGTTCAGGATGATTTGGCGCGAGGCGCGAACAGGTGCAGATTGCAGTGCAATTGCCGCCCCTCCTTCTGCGCGTCGTCCTCCTCGTCCTCGCCTATCGCCGAGTGTTTGGGCAGCAGGCGTTGTCGCGACAACACCACTTCCCGCCCGCAGGCCTCTGTCTCTGTCGCACTCGCGGCGCGGCCCGTCGGTCGTGCGAGAGAGACGGAGCGACGGCGGCGGCAGCCCTGTTCAAGTGACAAGAAGGAGGCGTGCAGCCCCGAGGGGGTGCAGGCGGCAGGGGCCCGCCAGACCCGCCGGGGTGGCAAACCAAACGAGTTCCCAAACGGTCCGCGGGGCAGTCGGGCAGTGCGGCAGTGTACCCAGCGACAGTGTAGTGCTGTTGCCCCCCCCCCCCTCCACCGCCTCGCCTCTGTTATCTCTCCGCCATGCCAGTCCGTCCGTCCGCCCGAAATTTGGCTAATGACCTGGTTGTGATTGGCGCGGGGAAAGGGGGAGGGGGAGGGGGAAGGCACAAAGAATCGGGGGCAGCCGAGGCGAGCGCGTCGCCACCCTATCGCCTCGGCATGGCATGGCGTGGCATGGCGTGGCCCCGGGACGCAGGCAGCAGCGAAGTGGAAGAGCAGAGCCCCCCGAGGGGCCCCCTCACGGGATGGAGCCCCACACGCACACCTGTTGAGCGCGTCGAGCAACAAACAGTTTCAAAACTATTCAAATTTGTTAAGTTTTTAGTTGCGCGGCAGGTTTTAACGGGGAGCACAGCACACCAACCCAAAGGCCCGGTCCACGGGGTGAGGCGCACTATGAAGGCGAAGAACAGACCAAACCTGTACGCGCCTTGTGGATTCGATTCGTGAATGGGGAAGCAGTCCGCCGCCCGCGCGGCCCGCGTCGCCCTGCTGGCTCATTCCGAGAAGCACACTGCTAGTCTCTCTCGCACTCCAGCGTAAAGCCGGATGAGAGGGAGGGAGACAGAACTACTACTGTCAGTGTGGCAAAACACCCGTTATCACGTCGATGTAACTTATCCGGCGAGGGGGCGAGGGAAGACGTAAGACACAGACAGCATCATCAGTTCCTTCCCGCGACTTGCCTATCACGTCCCCGCCCCACGCCTTCCTGGGCGTCCATGCCCGGGCCGGGCATGAGCCGGGCATGAGCCGGGCCTGGTCACATGACGGTTTCGGGAGTCGACACGACGCCGACGTCGTTGCGTCTTAATCGCACACTCGTTAAACGTGCAGGCCGGCGATGTGACGCCATCGGCTGCCACCGGCCGCCACCGGCCGCCACCGGCGCCACCGCCACCGCCATGCACGGTCGTCGCCGTGAAGGCCTCGGGCACCACCTTCTAGCAAATGGGTGACAGCAAGGGCTGCGCGCAGGCACCGGTCGAGTTCGTCTCAGCCCTCCGGAACGCACCGCGAGTGCGAGAGAGACAGAACCGGCCGGCATTGTCTTTGACAGTGGCGTAGCCGAGCGCTGCGCGCTGCAGTGACGCGGGAGGCCCTTATCGAGTCACGCCACGGCGGCACGGCGGCACGGCCAGGGCACGGCCCACACCAAGGCCCACACGGCCAAACCGCCAAACCGCGCGGCCCAACCCACGCGCCCAAAGGTTGGCACCGCTGCGACTCGCGGCCCGCCACGGCCGGGCGGCCAGGCGCGCCGGGCACGGCCCACCGCGTAAGGGCTGATAAACAAATTTTGGCAGTGATGTATGGCCGGGCTGCGACGATCCACGCGCTTATCAAACAAAAGGGGCGGGGAAGAAGGAAGGGGGAAGAGGGACGGGGGAAAGAGAAGGGCGGAAGCAGCAGGCACTCCGGTTTCGCCTTCGCCGACGACCACTTTACACTATTGGCGGATGAGGAAGTCAGTCACCAGCACGGGCCTCTTGGAATTTGACCCCAGCAGGCCAGCGGTCACCGGGAGGTGGCCGCCGGCGTCGCTGACCCCACCTTCGCCACCGCGTGCACCTGCTGCTGGACTGCCACCCCGACGGCCTGGACGAGGAAGACCTGGACAGCGTGGACCTGGACCGGTGCCACTCCGAAGGCCTCGGCTTGCGATGCCAACGCCCCGCCGTCGGCCGTCAGTGGCACAAGGTTTCGCCAGCCCCACGGCCAGCTGTTTTGCACAGTGTTGTGCCGGTGTACATCGTTTGTCCGTCCGACGTTTGTCCGTCCTGCCGAAATTTGTCCGCCCTCCCCTTCACTTAAATTTTTGTCCGACCGACGTTTGTCCGCCCGACGTTTGTCCGCCCGACGTTTGTCCGCCCGACGTTTGTCCGCCCGACGTTTGTCCGCCCGACGTTTGTCCGACTGACGTTTGTCCGATCTCATTTCAGGAAAGAGGGAGGGGAGAGTATAAATATTCCACGACGTCAGTGACAGATTAGTCGTCGGGATGGACGAAGGGGAAGCGGCCACGCTGGGTTGCCTACCTCCGAGGCGGGCGGGTCCGGAAAGGAGCCTGTCCCAGGAGCGTCTTTGATGCCCCCTGGCAGCCGATGGGGCCCCCGGCATTTGGGCCGGCCACCAGAACTTCCAGGTTCCCGCTGTGGAGGTCCTTGGCGTGGTCCTCAGGCCGAGCGAGCTGGGTGCTGCAGTGCAGGGCGACTGCACTGTCGCGCTTGGGCTGCCGCGACACTGTCGCGCTTCCCCTGCCGCGACACTGTCGCGCTTGGGCTGTCGCGACACTGTCGCGCTTCCCCTGCCGCGACACTGTCGCGCTTGGGCTGTCGCGACACTGTCGCGCTTCCCCTACCGCGACACTGTCGCGGTTCACCTGCCGCGACACTGTCGCGCTTGGCTTGCCGCGACACTGTCGCGCTTGGGCTGCCGCGACATCGTCGCGCTTCACCTGCCGCGACACCGTCGCGCTTCCCCTGCCGCGACACTGTCGCGCTTGGGCTGCCGCGACACTGTCGCGCTTGAACTGCCGCGACACTGTCGCGCTTCCCCTTCCGCGACACTGTCGCGGATCTCCTGCCGCGACACTGTCGCGCTTGGGCTGCCGCGACACCGTCGCGCTTCCCCTGCCGCGACACTGTCGCGGTTCACAGGCCGCGACACTGTCGCGCTTGATCTGCCGCGACACTGTCGCGCTTGATCTGCCGCGACACTGTCGCGCTTGGGCTGCCGCGACATCGTCGCGCTTCACCTGCCGCGACACCGTCGCGCTTCCCCTGCCGCGACACTGTCGCGGTTCACCTGCCGCGACACTGTCACGCTTGGGCTGCCGCGACACTGTCGCGCTTGATCTGCCGCGACACTGTCGCGCTTGGGCTGCCGCGACATCGTCGCGCTTCACCTGCCGCGACACCGTCGCGCTTCCCCTGCCGCGACACTGTCGCGGTTCACCTGCCGCGACACTGTCGCGCTTGGGCTGCCGCGACACTGTCGCGCTTGATCTGCCGCGACACTGTCGCGCTTGGGCTGCCGCGACACTGTCTCGCTTGTGCTGCCGCGACACTGTCGCGCTTGGGCTGCCGCGACACTGTCGCGCTTGATCTGCCGCGACACTGTCGCGCTTGGGCTGCCGCGACACCGTCGCGCTTCCCCTGCCGCGACACTGTCGCGGTTCACCTGCCGCGACACTGTCGCGCTTGGGCTGCCGCGACACTGTCGCGCTTGATCTGCCGCGACACTGTCGCGCTTGGGCTGCCGCGACATCGTCGCGCTTCACCTGCCGCGACACCGTCGCGCTTCCCCTGCCGCGACACTGTCGCGGTTCTCCTGCCGCGACACTGTCGCGCTTGGGCTGCCGCGACACTGTCGCGCTTGATCTGCCGCGACACTGTCGCGCTTGGGCTGCCGCGACATCGTCGCGCTTTTCCTGCCGCGACACTGTCGCGGTTCACCTGCCGCGACACTGTCGCGCTTGATCTGCCGCGACACTGTCGCGCTTGGGCTGCCGCGACACCGTCGCGCTTGGGCTGCCGCGACACTGTCGCGCTTGGGCTGCCGCGACACTGTCGCGCTTGGGCTGCCGCGACACCGTCGCGCTTCCCCTGCCGCGACACTGTCGCGGTTCACCTGCCGCGACACTGTCGCGCTTGATCTGCCGCGACACTGTCGCGCTTGATCTGCCGCGACACTGTCGCGCTTGGGCTGCCGCGACATCGTCGCGCTTCACCTGCCGCGACACCGTCGCGCTTCCCCTGCCGCGACACTGTCGCGGTTCACCTGCCGCGACACTGTCGCGCTTGGGCTGCCGCGACACTGTCGCGCTTGATCTGCCGCGACACTGTCGCGCTTGAGCTGCCGCGACACCGTCGCGCTTGGGCTGCCGCGACACTGTCGCGCTTGGGCTGCCGCGACACCGTCGCGCTTCACCTGCCGCGACACCGTCGCGCTTCCCCTGCCGCGACACTGTCGCGCTTGGGCTGCCGCGACACAGTCGCGCTTGGGCTGCCGCCGGACACCGTCGCGCCCTTGCCGCGCACTGTCTCGCTTGTGCTGCCGCGACATGTCGGCGTGGCGCCGCGAATGTCGCGCTCGGGCTGCCGCTCAGCGTCGCGCTTCACGCTGCCGCGACACCGTCGCGCATTCGTCGCGACACTGTCGCGCGGCTGCCGCAAAGTGCGCTTGGGCTGCCGCATTGCTACAGTGGCGTTTCCCTGCCGCGACACTGTGCGCGGGCTGCCCTACACGTCGCGCTTGGGCTGCCGCGATCTGTCGCGCTTGGGCTTCCGCGACATCAGCGCTTCCCCACGCAAACCCCTGCGCGCTCCCCTGCCCACGCTGCGCGCTTCGCCTCCGCGACATCTCGCGCTTCCCCTGCCGCGACACTGTCGCGCGGGCTCCCGCCCTGCGCGCGGCCCTGCACTGCAGGGCAAAAGCATTTGGCCTGAGGACACGCCAAGGACTCCACAGGGGAACCTGGATTCAGGGGCCGGCCCAAATGCCGGGGGCCCCAGGGAGGGGGCACAAAGACGCTCGCACCCCACTTTGGTGGGCTGACACGGACGGCTCCTTTCCACCGCCTGCCCGGAGGTGGGTCAACCCAGCGGGCGTTTCCCCTTGGTCCATCCTGACGACTAATCTGTCACTGACGTCGTGGACTCTTTCTCTCCCCACCCTCTTTCCTGAAATGACCTGCGCAGACTCACCCGGACAAACGTCGACGGACAGGAACGCGTGGCGGACAAACGTGGGCGACAAACGCCGGGCTGCGAATTTAAGCGAAGGGCGGGCCGGACAAATTTGGCAGGACGGACAAACGTCGGACGGACAAACGATGTAGACTCTGTTGTGCCGCTCTGTCTCTCTCTAGCTCGACAGCCCCTCAGTGCGAGAGAGACAGGGCGATACGATTCGGGACCAGCGTGCAGGCCGCGCCAGGCCGCGCGCAGCCGAAAACGAGACGAAAAGTGCGTCGGCCTGGTGGGCCCAGTGTGTTTCGGGCCGAGCAGTGCGCGCCCCGCCCGGCTGGCAGGATGCGTTTGTAGATTCCGCTCTCCCCTCTCGACTCCGACTCCCTTTGCCCGCCTTGCCCGCCTTGCTTCCGCGAGGCGCGGGCGCGAGGCGGCACTGCGCTGTTACCAGGCGGCGGCCGGCGGCCGGGGAAGGCCCTGCTCGCCCTGCCGCAGAAGCGAGCCGCGTCCCCGCGTCGCCACATTGTACTGGTGCGCACATCTCCCAGGCCGCGGTGCGGCGGCGGTGCCACAGGACGCACCGAAAGACAATGATGCGACTGACGGCAGGCCGCGGCGGGACGGCGGGGCACGGGGCGGGGCGCCAACGCATGTCCCGATTGCCTCGGACAAGGGCCTTCCGGCGGGGGCGGCGGACCGGCCGGCCAAACAGGGCAAAACAGGACCACGGGCAGGACGCACTTGGGCTGCTCGCTGCTTGGAACCGGTCCGCGATTCGGGGCCTTGCGGCCTCGGCCACGTGGAGCGAGCAGCACGACGCCGCGGTCATGGGCCGCGCGGTATCAGTGCCGCGGTTTGGTGGGCATGCCCGGCGTGCCCGGCGTGCCGGACCAGAACCCCATCGCCGTGGTTCCTAGTGCCGAAGTACCGAACGGTGCCCCGCCACGCCAGGCGCCCGCCGGCCCGCCAGGTGAAGGGGGCGGGGGCGCGGTGACGGTGACCACACAGCGCACGTCGAGCCTGGCCTGCCTGGCCGTGCCTGGCCGTGCCTGGCCGTGCCCCGACCCGCGGGGCCCGCCAGGGCAGGCCGTCACCGTCCACCACATGCGCCTCTTTATTTGCATTCGCAGTGTTGCCCAAATGCCCCGCTGTGCCGGCGGGCCGCTGGGCCGCGCCTCGCCTCGACGGGAAGTCGCCTCGCCGTTAACAAAAGAAAGCCATCGACACTCGCGCGGCTCCGCGCGCGTCCGCGTATCCGCGCTCTGGGCCTTCACGGCGGAGGCTGGCGCGCTGCCAGGGACGCGCGGCGCGCACGCACTGCAGCGCATGCAGGCGGTGTGCAGTCGTCCCCAGCCTCCTGCAGCACCGTGCTGGCCGTGCTGGCCCTCATCAAGGTGGCCGCGGGGCCGACGATTGCGCCGCGGTTGCCAGTGTGCCAGGGTTCACGCGGGGGTGGGCGTGGCGCGGCGGCGGCGGGAGGCGCAGGCGTCCCCGTCGAACTGGTCGGGCCGAAGAGAGCTCTCCTCTCTGTCTCTCTCGCACTCAGGGGCCGTTGCGTATAGGTGCGAGAGAGACACAAACGTTGTTTCGGAATCAGTCGGACTCAGTCCACTGCTTCACATAAGCCCGCGCCGGCGAGTTGGCGCGCCGGGCGGTCGCGAGTCTGGATGCTTGCCATGCTTGCCCAGCGCCGGGGCAGGGCTGTGGCTGTGGCTGGGGTTGGGGCGCGTCGGGAGGGGAGGGACACGGGGGTAAATTTAGTCGCCGTTGGCCCGTTGGCGGCGGCTGGGCGGCTGGCCGAGTGGCCGATGGCATCTTGCCTGCAGCCTGCCGGCCGGCCGAGTGATTCAGAGGATCTGCCTCTATCGCACCCTTACGGAGAGCCACATGAGTGCGACAGAGACAGAGCGACGAAACGACTCTTCTGAATCGGCCGGCTGACGGTGGCGTGGCCGCCTTGCCGCCCGATAACCACGTTGCCAAGCCGATCGACTTGGGCACTGCTTGGGCACCGCGTCCTTTATGCAACGTTGTCACGTGCGAAAGGCCTGTAATGCCGTAATTAAACCAGAAAGGGCGGGCGGTGCGGGCGCCGTGCTTGGCGGCCAGCGCGACGGCGTCCTGGCCGGCGGATCTGTCCGCGGCGAGCTCCTGCCGTCGCGGCCAACCAGACGGGCCTAGTTAGCGCACCGCGCGCAGCACAGCACCACGTCGGCCCGATATGCGAGTGGAATGGAAGGGCCGTGTACGCGAACTGAACCATGTCACACACACACACGCGCACACACAGCGGGGGCTTGTGGTTCGGCCTCGCACGTCACACCAGCCAGGATAATGAAAAGGGAAGGAATAACAACCCTTGCCGACAACAACACCCCTCCCTCTTTCCCACATCCTGCTCCCCCCCTCTCTTCCTCAGAGACGGACCTTCTCATTTCCCGCGCTCGCGCCCTTGGCCACGCGTGGCAGTGAGCGCGGTCTATTATCACCACGGCCCCTTCCCCGCTCCCCCACTTTTGGCGTGCGTGCGCAGCGTGCGCGCGCCAGCTGAGTGAGGGAGGCGTAGTAGAGTGGCCCCGGCGGGGCGATTCCGAGCAGCGCGCCGTCGCTCGGCCTCTCTCGCACCCGTGCCGCCGAGCGCGACGCCCCGCGACGCCCCAGGAGTGCGAGCGAGATGGATCGACTGTTCGGCATCCAGTGCGCGCCAGTGCGCCGAGGCCCTTGATAAATTCAAAGTCACGACGCCACCGCGCCGCGCCGTTCTACGTGGAGAGCCCCCCGGGCCGCCCCGGGCGCGTCGTCACATCGTTGCGCGCGTTGCGCGTCAACAACACGTCACGTTACGCAAGCTCGTGTCACCGTGTCACGGTCCGTCACGGCAGTCACGGCATGCAGGCCGGCACGTCCGCCAGGCCGGGTATGCCTTGCAGGGGCGTGCCTTGCAGGGGCGTGGCGCGGCGCTCCGCAGCACTGCACTGCCCTGGCACTGCAAGGCGAGGCGCCACGGCCAGAGGGCCAGAGGCGAAGGCAAACCAGAGAACGCAACGGTACATGTTGTTTTCGATTTTCGGGCTGATGCGATGAGCGCCGGAGCCGCGGGTGCGATGAGGTGACAGAAACGTGAGGCAGAGACTTTCGGCTTCTTGGTCGGCAACCAGCCACCTGTTTACACACCGTAGGCCCGGCTCGGCCAAGCGGCCGCGAGTTTTATACACACTTTTAGTGTACGTAACCAGTTTAGCGCGTACTCCTTTACGTCTTTCGCTAAACAACGGATGCTGAGCGGTCGGATTTGAGCATTTCCCAGCTCGCTCTGCCTCGGCGCCTCGGCCTGCCCACAAGGCGCCACAAGGCCCGTCCCGTCAGCAGACTGATCCCGCACAGTTGCTCCGTCTCTCTCGCACAGATACGGAGAGTCCTTATGGGAGCGAGCGCGACGGTGACAGAGCGACCAAAGCGACGTTCATGTTCGGAATCACTCTGCTGGCCCGGCCCGCCCCGGCCCGATCGCCATGCAATCGCCCACGCAGAGGAGACGCTGTCCATAGAGGGAGTCCTGGGCCAGCAGGCCAACAGGCCAGCGGGGCAGCAGGGCAGCCGGCCGTCGACGAGGACGTCAAGGGAAGGACCTGGATGTGGTCAGGGCGGTGTCGCCACGCGCCTCGCGCCTCGCGCCGTGGCAAAGGTGGAGCCGTTACAGACATCGTCGCGCCCCTTGGCACGACACACGCACACACACAGACGGACACTCCACATGTCGCGCCTCTGTGCGAGTCGGGCTGGGGAGGCCGGCGGACGAGACGGACGAGCAGACGAGCAACGAGCAGTGGAGCGGTTGCTTCGCGCTTCGGCTTCGTGCATCCTATTATTAGCGTGGGTTTGATGAAAAGGTGCGCGGCGAAGTTGGCCAGACCTACCTCCTGCCGAGCGCCTGCCGGTACCGCCTGTCTCCTGCCCAGCGACCCCGAAGAGCCTTTCTTTGCTCTGTCTCTCTCGCAACCCCCACGGCACGCCCCACGAGAAGCGCGACGGAGATAGAGCGAAACGATTCTTGGGAATCGCTCGGCTGCCTCGGCTCAGCCTGTCACTGTCAGCGATGCTCCTGCCGCCCTTCCTCGAAGCTGTCGCCGACAGCACGGACCCTCTGCACGGGCTGGAGTCGGCAGAGCACTAGCCCATCGCGCTCACGTTTCACGTCGTGGACCTCGGTGGACCTCCACCTCCAGCACGCTGCCTTACACGGAGCGGCCCGCGTCGGCGCGTCGGCACCAGGCGGCGCGGGCCGTGGGGGCCGAGGCGCTGGCTGCCGGCCGGTTCCCCGCCCCTTTCCCTGTCCCCTCTCCTGCACCGGCAGTGCCGGCAGTGCCCCTCCACGCGGTGCGACAGGACAGGCTCATCGCCCCGGCTGGCTGGGAACGGCCAAAATATTCTCGACCGGCCGCCAGAGCAGATGTTTCATGTCAGTGAAGCCGCTGTGCGACGTGTCGCGAAACACCAGTCCTTTCACTCACCTGCATCAGCGGCAGGGAAGTCCCTCCAGCCTCCCCCTGGCCGTCCGGCTGGTCCGGCGTGCTGCTTGCGGCGGTGGCGGGGGCGGTGGGGGTGGCGGGGGTGGCGGGGGTGGGCGGCGCGATGGCGATGGGGCTGTCGGCGGGGCTGCTGTCGCCCTCGCTGTCCAGGCGCAGCTTGGCCAGGCTCACGACGGGGGTGTCCAGCACCAGGTGCGGTCTGGTGCGCGCGCCGGCCCCGCGCCGACTGCTGCTGTTGCTGCGGCTGTTGCAGCGGCTGCTGTTTCGGCTGCTGCAGTTGCTGGTGCTGGCGCTGCTCTCGCCGCTGCTGTTGAGGCTGTGCCGCAGGTTCGAGAGATCCATCGCGTCGCTGGCCTCGGTCTCGATCTCGACAGGGACTTGGATGCCAAAAATCACACTAGGCTGTCTCACTGCAAGGCCTTCCCTGTCGCCAAATTTTATCTTCGCTCGATTTTGGTTCCTGATTTTTCGTTTCCCTCGCTGGGAGTGTGACAGTGTGAGGCGGGAGGGTCGTGGTGGCGTGGTGCTCGGGCTGACAGACTAGGCGGCGGCGCGGCGCAGGGAATGACACTGGCACGGAGAGACCGAAAGACGCGGACGCCAGCACGGGCCGGACCGACCACTTGTTCCCGAGTCGCGCGACACACTAGCGAAGCAAGCGAATGGGAATGGATAGAGCGCGCCCGCCCGCCGCTCCGCTCGGCCACCCGAGCCGAGCCGAGCCAGGCCGAGTCGGGCCGCGCCGAGCCGAGCCGCCGAGCCGGGCCCCAACAACAAGCACAAAGACAAGCAACAAGAACTCTTTTTTGAGTTGGCGGGCGTGGGGCGTGGGGCGCGGCGTCGTCGTCGTCGCGGTGGTCGCGACCTTGCGGCGGTGGCGAAGCAGTGCCGGTAGCAGAGGCGAAGCGAAGCGGCAAAGCACCCCATCCATATTTCGGTGGCGGTGGCGTAGCGGCGGTGACGTCACGCGGTCACACGCCGGGCAGACCGAGCAGGGAATGCGGGAGTCACGTGGTCACGTGGCGCGGGGCGACGAGTGCGCCGTGGTGCCTCCCCCTGACAAACAGCAAACAGCCACGCGGAACCAAATGCCGACCGAAAGTAGCGTCGTTGCCCAGTGTAGTGTTTCCGTTCGTTTCGCATTGGTTTCGCACCGCTCTGCTCAGGGCACGGCACGCTGCGTTCGAGTGCCAGCGCCGGAGGGTAGGCAGCCCAACATACTCTTTAGGGAATCCACCTCGTAATCTCTGCTGATTGATTTGTGAAAAAGTACAGAAGGGAATAGCGAAAAAAAAATCAATAATTCAAGTAACATTCAACATTGGGTGTATTCAATATCATGTGTTCAACATACATAAAAAATTAAAACTGTAAAAAAAGAGTAATCACAAACGCATGGAGTGGCCAATGAGAGGAAAATGAAGGCCAAAAGCAATGCATCTAACTATTACACATTTTTCCCTTTCATTGATTTCAATATGAACAAGAGCGCAGCGCACTTTTGAAGTAAATTTGAAAAGATTTCCCACTTTGTCTCTTATGGTGTCCTGTTGTCCACTTTATTTTTAGTTATGTACGTCCATGAAAATGTATACAAAATTAAACGAACAACTGGGACAGTTGTGATCAAAAGGACACCATAGAAGAACCATGAATAACAACAATCCTTTTTCGTTTCCTCTACAATTAGCAAAGCACAATATAATCTTAACAGGCTAACAATTCAGATAACAATTCTTCAGACCACTTTGCTCAACAACCCAACCGAAAGCTTTAACATTAATTTTAAAACTTCCAAAAACTTTGAAAAAACAATGTCTTAAGATAAAGGGAAATTGTAAAAATGACTGGCTTCTATAGAATGGGGAAAGCCATTCATCGTAGGAAAAAGCAGGGAACAAATAATTGCAACTATTTTTCTCTATGTTAGATGATAAATATAACCTTCAAACTATTGCATTTTAACAACTTTAACAAGTATCCACTCTTTACTGCCATCAGTTTTTCTGCCTTCAATACAATCTACGACTAGAATGCAAAAGCATTCCATGAGCTTCCAAAATGTCACAGGACTTCTCCGAACTAGTGGGGACAAAATGCTATAGTATGGGACAATAACTAGACCACTTTGACTGTATTCTGATAAGAACATACATAAAGAAACTATCTGACTCTTGATTTAAGATAAAAATAATAATTTAATGAAACATAAAAAAGAACAATTAAATCATAAATAGATATTTAGTGCGAGAGCTGTTTATTAACACTGTTTATATCCTGTGTGGGCACAGTGGTATTATTGGAATCAAAATCTACTGTCAGTGCATTACATTTCCTCCTAAAAGTAACTGGTGGTACTGATTGCCTAAAGAATACGCATCCCTGTGAACACATGCATAATATACATGGGAGGTGACACCCCCAATATGAAAAGATGAAGATTGTGTTGTTAGAAAACACATGAACACTCCACATTTGTTTGGCACTTCTTATCACTACACAGTGCCACAGCAGGAATGCACTTAAACAGCTCATTTCTACTTATACAGTCAATTCACAGCAAGTGGGGGATGCTCATTTTCCCTCGCACCGCACAGAGAACAGACAGTACTCATTGCATTCTGAAGCTCTATGAACAAACCACTAATCATATTTGACCTAGCAACAACCACCTCCGGGAATTTCCGGGGGGCAACTCTACAACCCTAGCCATTTGCAAAGCAAATACAATTTTTTCCTAATAGACACATGTGGTTGAGGATGAAATTTGAACTTTGTTAAAAATAAGATATTATTACCAACAATATTGATAAATTAAGGTATCTATGTCATCTACAGGCACTTGGCAAAACAAATCAACAAAATGAAGGCATGATAACAAGATACATTTTCTAATTTAATTTGGGATCGGAATGTATGATTGGTCACGGAGATGAAATATTCATAAAACAAGGCAACAGCAATCCAAGGAATACTCTATAACAGGTACTTGGTTAACACAGTAACTCACCTATTGCCAGTTTGCATTAAAAAAATTACTGCTCAAACATGCATTTTAAAAAACCTGAAATGCCCTTTAGGGAAAAATATTTTTGACAATGCATGACAGTGCACCTTCAGCAAACCCAATTGGAAGCACTGTTGCAAATTACTTTTATGTGCAAAACACTTCAACTATTTATCAGCATTGCTGTTACTTGGCACACAAGTATATTAAGTGTGTTCCAACAGAGACAAATACGTACATATTGCTACAATCCACATTTTAATTTTTATTTTTTATGACAAATTTATATATACCATGACGCAACACACAGAACTACTTTAACTTAGTACTCAGACTAAAATGAGTCACAAAGAATGGTATTTTTGGTTTTTTCCCCACTGGACCTGAATGTAAAAAGGAGTGACACCAAAAATTTCTAAAACTTGAACAACATTTACAATAACATTTTTTAAAAACCAGCCATTGTCAAATGACAAATGAGCCGCCAACAAATATGAGACATAACATACTAACAAGGAAAATAACTGCTCCAGGATAAAGTTATTACATTATCAAATACCCTAATTGTAAAAGCAGGTAGCGCGCAGGTGAACCAATGTTCAGATAAGTCACGGCAGTGGTTGTTCCGTTCACTTGCAGCAATTAAGAGCCAGATAAAGGTATATTCGTTTGAGTTTTCTGGTTCCAAGAAATTCAGGGTCTGCGGCAGCTTTTAGCTTTTAGCAAATACTTTACACCTATTGGGGACAAGATTATTAAGAGATGATAAAACCAAGAGAATGAATGGTAATTGCTGTGCTGGCACATACTAGGATGGGAGCTGTACACCTATACAAAGGATTTTTCTCACACTTTTTTTTGACCAGTACTCATAAATTAGCACAGCACTATTAATCACTCATAGCAAAGCACCATGAGCTATGATGGATGAATGGAAAACAAACTATTAAAAGTAGCATGTCAAAAAAATTCCAACAAGTTAACTTGGTGGAAAAATATAACAAGAGGAAGTGATTAAATCATGAGAAATCTCAAGAAAGAATAAAGTAGTGAAAGCAGCACTGGTAAAGTTTAGTGACTTAAATAATTGAACCTACAATCAAGTACACCCTGCAATCTCATTCAAGATAATGCTTGAGAAGCAAGAAATTTAGTCAACATAGTGTTGAAACTGTGCCAATAGAAGTATACATAGAATTCCATGATTAATATTTTCGTTTGAGAGACCTATTATCAGAGGCCCACCTCTGTCCACCTCTAACATGGAAATCAGCTAAAATAGTAGAAACTGATGTACAATTTTCATGTTGAATGGAGCAGACTGTTTACTGCACAGAGTAAATGTATGCAATGTCCAATCAATGGGACGTACTGACATGGTATGGAGTGCTTTGAATGTGCCACTTCTTAGACACAAGCATGCTATGATTTTGTTTTCTTAGAAGTATTAAGAAAGGTATCATCAAGACAACAGTACATCACAACAACTGTGTAGGAAAGACTTAGCTCTAATAATGTACAAGTTTTGATTTCCACAGACAGTACATTGCAAACTGTTAATAAGTATAACATATTGCTGTCGAGACGAGCTCCATATGCTCACCGCAGGAAATGCGGACACTTATCAAACAACATTACATAAAGTTTATTTTAATTTAAAAAACAAACAAAAAACACGCAGGTTTAACTACATATGACTGATAACTAAAGAGATTTACATTCCTGCATTCATTCATGCACACATGGCTCACTTCATAAAACAATGCTAAAATAACGGGAACGCCTATCTACGCAGTCTTGCTATGCACCTGTTCTTTGCCGATACTGGTATGCACCGACTAGTTCTTTTATGAAAATGCTTTATAAATGGCGAACAGACACACTTGTAACAACACATATTAGGGAGAGGTGAGTCCTTTAGGGGAAGGCTCATAACAGGGAGCACAGTGTGGCAAGTCCAATCCAGACTCCTTCAGCCAGTCCAGTAGAACCCGGTCAAACCCACTCCGCCCTATTTCAGTTTGGCGAGGACAAGGAGGTAGTGCACCAGGAGTTGCAGGCTCACATACAGGGACTCTGGCTGCTTCTCAGATTCATTCCGGGACGAGGACCTCCGAATGATGTAATCGGAGGGTTCCTCATGCCGGAAAAGTCGCCCCTAGGTGGGCTGAATGGGGTGGAAGTAGTGAAGTCCGTTGATCTGCGACAAAAAAAAAGAAACCGATTCAGATTACTTCGTGTTCAGGTCATTTCAGCGTTCAAGGCACACACGGTTGTGGAACAAAACAGTTGCGGCCACACTAGAACGTCGCAGAGGGTCAGTTTAGTGGTGCAGTGCAGGCAGCCTGTCGCGTCTGCTAGGTAGGCATACGATCATGTGTGGTCTGGCCCTTAATGGTAATGGTAATGCTAGGTAGGCAAGCAAACAGGCCCGCTACGCACCGCTGTGAGGAGGGCGGCCTACCTTGCCCCTGCGAGGCTTTGCTCGTGCGCGCTCGGAGCGGTTCGCACGGCGTCTTCTGCCTCCGTCGCACCTGCTGCGGGGCGATGGGGGTGACAGACGGAGACGGCTTCGTCTGGGGCATGTCCACGTGGTGCCTGGCCCGGGCCACTCCAACAAAGCACGCCGTCGGGGGCAAGGTAGGCCACCGTCTCCACACCGATGCGTAGCGGGACTAACCGAGTCTCTCACACCGGCACCCAACCGAGTTCCACTGAACCGGCATGGCACTTGGCAGCGTGGCTCTTTCTTACCGTCATGTCGTGCTCAGTGATAAATGCAGGGATTTCCAGGTCGTCCCGACTAATGATCTCGTACAGGCACTCCACCCCGGGCAGGCTGTGAACCTTGTGCTTGATGGCGGGCGCCATCAGTGTCGTGAACCACCAAGTCATCATCTGGAGAAGGACCAGAAAACGGATCTTAGCTCAAAACCATTATATCAAGGATTGTGGCCAAGTCTCAAGGCCAAACTTTAAGTTCAACATAGGCAGGCAAACAGTCGTCCGGCTCACCTTGGTCCAGAACGTGGGATGCACTACATAGCACGCCTTGAGGTTCTTCTTGTACCTGAAGAAACAAAAACAAACCGTCATTACAGCATGAGTGAGCCTGCCTCAAATGGCCATTGCATAAGGAATCTGCTGGGAAAAGAACGTCACCGAGGGACAAAGTCCCACGCCCGCAGCAGTGCAACATTACGCAAGGGCCATCGTCACCAGAGCAAAAGTGCGCCCAGGTAAGAGCAACTAAAAACCGGCAGCACACTCACTTGTATGGCAGAATATTGTAGACTTCCTTGAGCCACTGGAAGGACGGGTAGTTGGCCGTGGACGTCAGCGTGTGGAAGTAGGCGATGACGTAGTCGCTCTTCACCAGCGGGTCCAGCAAGTAGATGAGGTAGAGCAGCGCCTGCAGCACAGCGGGGGGTTGAGTGCGGTCACCGGGAGAGTAGTGGTGCGGGGTGGGGGTGGGGGCGGGCAGATCAAAGGAAGGGTGAAGCACGCGAACCAGGCGTCGTTCCATGAATGAGTCAAGCCAGGACGCGGTGACGTCATGACAGGCCAAGGCAGGCCAAGGCTGGCCAAGGCTGGATCGGGGGTGGCATCACACGTCATCACCACCGCACTACAGCGTGGGGTGCGGTGGCGGCCGGCGGCCCCGAACCAGAATAGAGCAAGATTGCCTCGGAAATAGAAAACGCAACATGCGTCCGCTCAAAATAAAAACACAGCCCGCCTGTCCATCTCGACGGCGAGGCGCAGGGCGCAGCCGAGAGTCGTTTTCGTCGCTGTCTCTCTCACACCTGCATGGGACGTCACATGAGTGCGAGAGAGACAGAGCGACGAAAGCGACTCTCAGAATCCGTCCGCTGCAAGCACGTCCAGCCGCCTAGGACGGCGGCGCTGGAGATGACAGGAAGGGTCGGCACGTGGTGGACACGTGGCGGGCTGGAAAGCACCCGGCCGGGCCGGGCCCCGCTGCCGCTGCCGCTGGGTGGGCGTGGGGCGTGGGTCCGGTGGGCAGCATTCTGAACAGTGCTTGGTCGCTCTCACGCTCTCTCTCTATCCCTCTCGCACGCATGCACCCTTGCGGAACGCCACCGTGAATGCGAGAGAGACAGAGCGACAAAAGCCCTGTGCTTCGACGTGGTGCGGACAAACGCGCCAAAAGGGCGTCACAGGCAAACTCACTCACCTTGTCCAGGTCTATCTCTTTGAAGCGGAACCACTTGCCGACGAACACAATGACCGGCCGGCCGAAGCGGTCCACGCCGCTCTGGTACAGGCAGCCGATGCCCGACACTTCGGACAGGTCCTCGGTCCGGGCGCGCCGCAGCAGGCGCTCATACCTGCAACAGTTACGAACGGGCGTCAGTGAACATACATAGGGCCAGAGAACAGGGAACGATGGAAGTCCCACTCAGAGGCGGCGCGCGCGGTGGCAGGCCGGAAACTGTACGTGGATCCCGGGAAGGGTGATGGGGGCGTCGCTCTCCCACAGTTAAGCCGCCTGGAAGGTGGGTGGGCAAAAAGTTGCACTTTGCCTCCACCGACAACCATCCCCCCCCCCCCCCCCGGAACCCATCTCTGGATCCCCCCTTCGCAGGGAACGCGGGGGTGCGGAAGTCGGCGAACACAAACGGTCCACGAGGACCAGCAGCAGGCTTCGTCGGCCTGCCTCTCTCTCACCCCTGCGCGACGCCCTAGGAGTGCGAGAGAGACGGCGCGGCGGAATCACTGACACTGTTGTGGCAGTCATGAGGCTGTGCGACTCGGGGCAGCGCGACGGCGCCGAGGACTGACGGCGGCACTGGAATGATCGATGGCTGCGATCCAGACTGGCGGACCGGGCTGCGACCGGCCCTCGGCCTGGCCGGAACATCGAGCGCGTTGGATTGGGGTCAGCGAAGGCCGCGGAACGGACTGCCAGAGTGGCGACAGACAGCCTGCCAATGGCTGGCGGGGCACGGCGGGGCGCGGCGCCGCGCATGCACATGCACGCCGCCGTCCTGCACTCACCGCTCTTCCTGCTCCTCCTGCTCCATGACCACGAGCCGCACGGGGGGCGCCTCGAGCAGCGCCAGCGTGACGCTCGGCGGCGCAGCACCGCGACAAAACCAGCGCGAGGTTCGCGGTTCGCCAACGGCAGCGACGGCGACGGCGACGGCCCGCGCAGGATGCGCGGTTCCCAGTCAAGCCGCCGAGTCTGCGTTACGTCCCGCGAGCGGCGGGCGCGGCGGCGGGCGCTACAGTCGGACGCTGACTGACTGAGCAAGCGAGTCGCGGCGGCTGCGCCGGGCTGCGCGCGCTGCAAGGCTCGGCTACTCGGCCAGACGCGGTGCAGAAAGGGGGAGGGGCGGAGGGCCGCCAACGGGTCGGACAAGTCGAGCAACACCGGCCGCACCGTGCCGTGGTCCAGGTTGTCCAGGTGAACGTGATGGCTCAGCTTGTCCAGCGAAAGCAAGGTGGCGTCCGTGCGGTCCGTGCGGTCCGTGCGGTCCGTGCGACTGCGGGCCCGGCCTAGCGTGGACTGGACACCACGCGGCACCGCCACACACCTCGGGCCGCGCTCCCCGCCACGGCCGCCTCGGCAGCGTCGATACAGTCAAGACCGGACACCGGGGAGCCACCCCACGCCGTGCCTTGGGACGCCCCGACGTCCCCGTCGTACGCGACGCGCCACGCGCCCCTCCCCAGCCCCTGCGTCGCGCTCCGCGTCGCGTGCGTGATTCGCGGTCTCTGTCGCACCTCGCCAATTATTGATTCGCCAAGACGGCAACGCATGCAGCCTGCTTGCCAGTGTGAGGGCCACGCCGCCACGCCGTGCGAGGTCCGCGGTGACGTCGCCGTCGTCCTGGACTGCGTGTGCCACGACACCCGGGTCCGGCCCTGCCGGGTCGCTGCGGTCAAGGGGCCTGCGAAGGGTAGCAAGAGCAGGGCCGCCAGGTCACCGCCGAGTCGCCCCACACACGGCACACGCGAGAGGCGCGCCGTCAGCGCCACCAGGGCCGCCAGGGCCAGGGTCGCCGGAAGCGGCGGGCCCAGAAGGAAGTGCGGGGAGAGGGGGGCGGCGGTGCAGGAAGGGAAGCAAAGGTGACACACAGGATGATAAGCAACTCGCGCCCCTTGTGTAACACCATGACGGCATGCCACCCCCGCCACCGCACCGCGGTGGCCCCGTCCTGCACAGTCGAGCGAGCGATCCCGAACAGTGCTGTCTCTCTCGCACTCGTCTGGCGTCGCGTGAGGGCGAGCGAGAGAGACGGGGCGAGAGAAGCGCCGTTCGGAAAGAGCGAACTCCCAACTGCGTAGTGCGCAGTCCTAATCCTGACTCGGCGGCGCGGCCAACGCGGCCAACGCGGCGCCACGCCCCGAGCGAAAAGTGGCCGTCGGCGCGCTATAAACAAAAACACGCAAAAGCGCGCCGCTACACTGCCGTGATAGGAAAGGTTGCGCTGGCCTCGTTCGTCACTGCCTCAGTAAGGCCCGCTCAGTGCATCGGGGAAACGGGAAACGCACGCTCTCAAACGCCCCAACCCGGCCGCCGAAACGCCGCTCTGCTTGGCCTCGGCGAGCGCGCGGCGTCACGGGGCCGCCAGCAGCACCGCGTACCGCGCGCCGCACTCCACGCTTCTAAGCAGCGCCACCAAGCCCTTATCAGGCTGATAATACCGTTGGCAAAATATTTGTAATACGAAACGAAAGCGAAAACCTAGGGGGGCGTCCCGGAGCTATGGGGGCGAGGCGACGACGAGGTGCAACTGGTGGACGCAGCGGGGGCTGCGGTGCAGCGTTGGCCTGACGCCACTGCGACGCTTCTACACCACCGCCTCCCTCCAGGACCAGTATGGCCGAGGGAGGCCCTCGTGCGGAAGGACCATGAGTCTTGGGCTTTAGGTTCGAGTCTCATGGAAGGACGAAGGCCCCCCCACCCGGCCCATGCAGTCGACTTCCGTTAGGTGGCAGGGCAACCGGGAGGCGCGTTGGACAGCTAACGAAAGGCCCGGGCGTAGGCCAGGCTCAACCGGGCCGAGGGTCTGGCCGCCCGGCGACGGATTACCGGCGGTGGTGATGACTCCGTGCCAACTATCGAGTGGTCAAGGCGTGCCAGCTAACGGAAGTCGACTGTAATCAGCGGGTTTCCAACTGTGACGCCCCACGAGTACGAGAAAGAGAGATATGGTGACGAAAGGACTGTTGGGAATCGGCCTGTAGCCACGCTGGGGCCGTGCGGACAATTTATTCACATCCAAAACATGTTTGGCCAAGCCGAAGTCAGTTCTGGCCGCGCGGGGCTGGTGGTTGGTGGAGGGGGCGGGGTGGGATGGGGTGGGTCGTCCCCGGCCAGAAGTTCGGCGCAGTTGCGGCGTCGCGCACTGCGAGTAACGGCCCTTTAAGACCGCCACTGCGAACAGGCGGCCGGCGATTGATTTCGACTGGTTTCGGCCCGGCGGCGCAGCGGCCGCGCGACGGGGACAGGCAGGGCACGGGGCACGGCCACGCCACGGAAGAGCACACAATCGATACCGGGAGCGATATATTTTTCGGGGAACAGGGAGGGGGCAGTCAGTCAGCTGGACGGCCTGGAGGGCCACGCACGCCACTCCGGGGGCCGGCCACCCTGTGCCGGCCGTGCCCCGCCCAATGCATGCTGCCTGCAGCCAAATGTCACACGCACACGCGGACGCGGAGGTGGGGGATTTAAAAATGCACAAGTCCGGGCCGGGCCCAGGAGGGGAGGGCGAGCCCTCTTTGCAGCAGAGCTCTGGCAGAGCGCGTGGTCCAGCCATTAATCGCAATCGCAATCGCCTGCCGGGTAGGCAACCGCAGGACATGCGTGTCCCGGGACAGCCTACCCAGCACGGGGCTCCGGCGGCCAGCCCCGTCAGCCCCGCCAGCCCTGCCGGCAGGCAGCAGGCTCATTCCGAACGGTGCCGTCGCCCTGTCCCTCTCGCACTACACCAATGCGCCTCATGGTAAAGAAGGCCCTGTCCTGAACCATCCTTCCGGCCGGCGAGCGCACTCTCGTCGGCTGCTGTCGGTTTGCAGTTTCAGTCTGCGTCCCAATTTTGCCGAAGCCCCCCTCCCTTCGCGATCGATCCGTACCGACAATGACACCGACATCGCCATGAAGGCCGACCCGCACCGCACCGCGCTCGCATGGCGTCGAGTCGTTCGGCCGAATTACTCGACTCGAGCAATCTAACTTTGAGCCACAGGCCGATAGCGCGCCGTGCCGCCACGCCACTGCAACTGGCCCGCCAATTAAAAGCCTCAGACCGGCAAGGCGGCGGCGTCGCAACTAAGTGCAATCGACGTGTGGAAGAAGCGAGGAAGCGTGTCGACCGACCAGGGCCGTTCCGAACGGTGCGTCCGTCTCTCTCCCGCACTGCAGCCCCTGGGCGAGGAAGTACTGTTTGAAATGAGCAGGTCGGACTGTCACTTAGCCGGGGCGTACTAGCGTAGTCAGGGTCTCTCTTTTTCACGCAGCACCACTATGTGGTCGGGCACGAGGCAACGACTTAGTCGGCCGTCACATAGAAACATTGACCACTCTTGCCGAAATGACTAATGGCTGGCTAGCCGCAGCCGCGACCTATGCGCCATGCCCCCTCCTTTCCCCTCTTTCCGCCCAAGATAGCATCGAGTCAATCTTCCAAACACGACAAGCTGGACGAGACCCATCACGGATCCACCAGGCCAGCCCGCCACCTGTTCGCCGCGGAAGCAAATAGACCATTTACCGAGCGCCACGCCAAGCCACGCCACCGCCACACTACAGCGATGCTTCCATCAAAGCCATCATGGGGGTGGCCGTGGCCTGAACAGAGCCACAGAACGCGACCCTGCACGGTCAGGGTATGCCTCACAGCAATTAGCCAGGCGGAGGGGGAGGGAGAGGGGTTCCCATACGGGGCCAATTGTTTTCACCGCCGCCCCTTCGGCCTTAGCCAAGGTGAGGCGAATCATCCAACATGGAGCACGGGCTAATGCGCAGGAGGCATATCGTGATACATTTTGCACCGCAAACGTTCCCAGCGGATACGTCGGTTAGGGCGGCTCCCCAAAGACAACACACTGGGTGTCGCCGCGTCGCCGACTCAGCGGGCCGATCCCCAACAGCGGTGCTTCGCTTTCGTCGCTCTGTCTCTGTTGCACTCGCGGGGCGTCGGGTAAGAGACGTAGTGACGACGCCGGCCGAGGAGCCCCAGCCACACCGCGCCTCGTGTGCGTCACTCGGCGTGCATCACACGTGCGAAGGCGCGGGAGCCACCTTCGGTCGAGCCAGTCAGCCATCGCCGTCCCTCCAAACCGCAGCCTGCTTGACCTCCAAGCCGACCGTCTCACTCCCACTCGTGGGCGCCAGCCCGCGCCAGCCCGCGTCAGACAGAGGCAGATATAGCGGTTCCAATGCGACGCCCCAGAACTGGAGCGCAAAAAAGCAACGGATTCCGGTTTGGCTAAAGCCAAAGCGGTGCGGCGGCAGCGCGGCGGCAGCGGTCAGAGCGGCAAACAACCGTCCAGTCGTCACGCGACACTGCAGGACAGCCCGGACTGGACTGCAGCGCGGTGCCATTAGACCGCACTTCATTCGCTGGGGCAGAGTGGGGCGGGGCGCGCCCGTTCCCACACTCTGTGTCCGCGACCGCCGCCCAGGCAGCAGGCAGCCCATCGTGCAGGCTGATGGCGGCGCTCCGGGACGGCAGGCAACCCAACCAACGCCTCTCCACCTCGCTGTGCTGTTTGCCGGCGCGGCGTCGGCGTCGAGTGTCCGCGTCCGCCGAGCACCGCCTTATCGCGCCCGGGCCGACGACGCCGAGCCCACATCGACATGTGGCTAAAGCCCGCCTGATAGGGCCGGGCCGCGTGTGAACAACGCGCCGCCGCAGCCAGAGCAGGGCGCAGGGCGCCACGCCCCGCAGCGCCGCCCCGAACGCAGCCCTGCAGTGACACAGGGCCACAGGGCCACGCCGCTGTTGCAAGCTCACGGCGGCTCTTTTCTAGAGCACGCGGGAGGGGCGGGGCGGCACTTGCCAGCCCGGCGTTTGACAGGCCATTACAGCCAGGGCTGCACAGTGCGCGTGCGGGGAAAGGGGGGGGGGCGGCGTTGGGGTGAAGCGAGGCAAATACTGCCCAGTTAGCGCACACTCCAGTCCACTCCAGCACACCGACACTAACAGCAGCAGCTGGAGAGCCGCTCCACTCCACTCGGCACCAAGGCCGCTTCAAGACTCGGAATAGTTTGGCCCGCGTGCCGAACCGAAACGGACCGAAGCATCGACATCGCCTCGCTTTGGCCCGCTTCGGTCCGCTTTGGCCCCATCACTTATCAACGTGCCGTGAGCCTCACACAATAAACGGGCGAAGAAACGCCGCGCGCCGCACACACGGCCGGCGATACTCCCTGCCAGTGCCCCGATCGCACTGCGACGCGGGGTATCGCCATCGCCGCCAGTGCACTAGCCATCGGCCGCAGAGCATTCTGCAGCTGCTCCAGGATTCAAACGCGGATGGAGCCAACTCCACCCTGAGAGTCTCGACGACGAGCTCGCCGCGCTGGACGCGCACATCGCCCGGCTTCTTCATTAGCACCTTCGACAGCTTCGGCGAGGTTGCCCCGAGGTTGCCCCCACCCCAGCGGTCTCCACGCTCCAAAACGCAAACGCCAAACATGTTGACACGACGTACCGCTCCTTGCTCTGGATCTGGCGCACCAGCTCGATGTCGGCCGCGGGCCGCTCGCCCAGCAGCCGCTGCTGGTCCAGGTCGCCCTGCATCTGGCTGAATGCGTGCTCCCCGATGCCGATGTGCTCCGACACGGCCTCGCCGTCGCCGCGCGTCTCCACGTACACGTCGCCCGAGCACGAGCCAGAGTGCACGCCGCCGCCGCAGCCCACGCAGCGGTCCACTGGAACAAACAGAGACAGAGTCAATATGGGCAGGCTGGTCCCGCGTAGTCCCGCGCAGCGAGTCGTCGCTCCGTCCCTCTCGCACTTGTACGGGACGCCCCGTGAGCGCGAGAGAGACGGAGTGTGGCAGGGAAGCGAGCGGGGTCCTCGTGGTCGGCGCCGCGGCGACCCACCCAGAAGGCTGATTCCGAGGGGGAGGTCTCGTCGCTGTCTCTCTCACACCTACACGGGAAGCTCGACGAGAGCGAGGGAGAGAGATCTCCCCCAGCCAGCGCGACTCGGTGACCGGCCCGGCGGCCCGCGCCGCCGCCAACCGGAAAGGCCGGCTTGCATCCTGTACGTCGTCATGCATTTAGACGGCCGCGTTCGGCCGCGTTGGGGTGCATTCATCATGACGGGGTCCTGCAGCGGTGATCAAAACAACAACAACACTGGCGGCCTTGGGGCAACCGAGCGCCAGTCGGGGCAACACGCCCGTGCGCGCGCAAACTGCGTGGAAGGGCGACGCAAAGCAAGTGCAAAGCAAGAGGCGGGAAATGAAAGCAAAGGGGAAAGGGGAGGGGGAGGGAGGAGGAGGGAGGGGGCGGAGGTGGCGACCGGCCAAGCGTGACCGGATGAGGACGGCGCGGTGCTGCGCGGCGACCAAGAGCACGGTAAGCATACCCCGGCCAGACTGTCATTCGCGCGAAACGAAATCCAAAAATCAAACGCGAGCGCGACGCCGTTCTTTCATCCTAATTTCGATTTTCGCAGAGTACGGGGGTCGGGCCGGCAGGTCGCCATCCACGTCCCGTCCACGGCCCCATATCGGCCCCGGTGCAAACAAGAGCTCTCGTGCAGCGCGCCGTGCCGTGCCGCCTACTCGGGCGACAACGTGGCGCTAACAAGGATTCGGGGCGTTTGAAGGAGGAGGGGGGAGGGGGCAGGCTGTCAATAACAGGAATTAGCTCTCCCGAGGTGGCAGCTCCAATCGGCGACGCGAGAGATGTCCTGCGCCGTCCAGCATCCCCTCGATCGGCCCGTCGCCGGCAGAGGCGTGCACGTGGTGCGGGTCCGCGAGGTAGGTACACTATTAGCAACCTCGTGACGCGGGCGTGGGACGGCCGGCCCGGGCGTGGCAGCGCGGCTGCGGCAGCCGGCTGTCACGAAACACCAAGACTTTTGACGACGTCAGCGTCGCCGCCCGCCGCGCCGTGCCGCCGAGGCACGGGGCAACCCAGGGCAGCCGCGCAGGCTTCACCGGCTCGGCCCGGCCATCCGCCCGTACTACACCAAGGACAGATATTTCGGTGGCACGCCACGCCGAGAGCCTCTCTGATCCTGGCGCAGCAGCGCCACCAGGACGTCGCCGTTCAACTTCGGCCCGACTCGAGTCATTATTTGGGAACGCCCGGAAAGGAAAGGGGGGGGGGCAAGCCCGTCGTGCACTCTCAAGCCCAGCGCGGGCACGCGCGGCGCCGTGACCTGGTGCCTGAAGAACAAGGGGAGGTGGCGGCTGGCAAAGGACCCCCGAGGGGGAGGACACCGCCAAGGGAATGGCTGAGACCGGCGCGACTGGGTCAGAGGCAAACAGCGAGCCAGCGCGTTTTCCGGCCCCAAGGACCCAAGGTGTCCAAAGCCAATTAAAGGTTGACGCCTTGCTTGCCGGCTCTGCGAGTCTGCGGCGGCTGTATCGATTTTCACTCAAGTTTCCACTGGCATCGATTTCTGACCGGACGGACGACAGCGGCGGCTGAATAAGTCATCCTCTTTGGACAGAGACCGCCAGTTCTGTAGACAAAGGCAGCCAATTGCGATGACCTAAATACTGGCGGGGCACCTAAAGCGCCGTCGCAGCGCGAGCACGCGGTGCAGCGCGGTGCAGCGGGGCGCAGTGCATGAGAGAGACAGAAGGCGGACGGACAGGACGGCCGGGGCATCGGCAAACACGACCGACACACGGACGGCGCGGCGCGGCACGGCGCGGCACGGCACGGCACGGCACGGCGCGGCACGGCGCGCTGGCACGCAAAGACCCGACACGGCGCCTCCTGCCAAAAAGGGACAGCGGGCCACGGCCGTTCCGCCGGACAGCCAGAATTTTTGATGCCCCGCCACGTGGGCCCCGCGCCCCGCCGACAGTGGAGTGGCTTCGTCGCGTCGTCTCTCTCGCACTCGTGGCGCAAGAGAGCGTCAGTGTTCGGAATACCGCGCTGCAGGCAAACCGACCAAAGGGTGCCATCGATCCTGTCCAGTTGTTCCAGCCAATCCAATCCAAAGCGGCACCGCGGCGGAGGACAAGGCGAGTCCAACCGCGGCGACACGTCCAACGAAGCGCCCGTGGACTCGGACGGCACCGTGCAGGCCAGACAAGCGCTCATGTCCGGACGTGGCATGTTCACCAGTGCACTGCAAGTGACTCCTTCGACTTCGCTTCTCTTCTCTTTCCGAGTCAAGGCGCGGGACTTCGACTCGGGTGACGACGGAGAGATCTCCCGGGCGGGCTCTCCAACTAAGTCAAGTGCAGGCCCGGAGACAGTAACCCCGGTAACGACTGGGCGGCTGGCCGTGCCGAGGCGAGGGATTTATCGTCTCATCCGCGACCTGCGCTGTGCAGCCGCGCGGCCGGTATAGCCGATCCCCGCCCCCTCCAAGCAAGTCACCATGCCGCTGTCGCTGTCACTTGTCGCGGCGCCCGCCGCACGCATCTCGCGCCTGCACTGCCCAGCGGAAGTGGCTGCCGAGTCAATAAATCGAAGCGTTGGGGGCGCCACCTGTTTGTGGCAGGGTACGACGTACGACGAGCCACAACAACAACGCGCACCGGAACGCCGACGCCACCAAGCAGGCCGAGCGCTGGCTCCAAACAGCGCTCCGTCTCTCTCGCACTCATTCGGCGTCGCGACGGGGTGCGAGAGAGACAGAGGAATCGCCCCACTGGCACGCCGCTGTCGTGAGAAGAGTACGAGAAGGACAACGACGAGCAACTTACGCGGCACGGGTTCCATCATGGCCTCAGACTTGTCACAGCGTCGTCACGGCGGCGACTGCTTGCTGTCTGTATCGCTGTCCCGCTGTGTCCCGCTTGGCTGCGTTCGGTTTGGTTCCGTTCTGCCTTAGCAGCGTCCCGCGGTCCACCGTGCAGACGACACTAGATAGCTCGGCCCGGCCGGCACGCACCGGCACGTCTACGTGGACGGCGCGGACTCGGGGATGCTCGGGCACCTTCCCACCGCGCGGCCAGCACCACTCTGTCTCCTCGCCACGGCCGGCCGGCCCAGCCGCCCCACTCTAGAGGTGCTGGCCGTGGCGGGCCGTGGCACCTCGGGATGAAACCCAGCTCTGCAGCTTGGCGCCTGTCCGCCAGGGCGCGCCACCGCCACACCGCCACCCTGCACCCGGCCTATACCCCTCCTCCCGTGAGTTTACTGGGCCTCTCTGCCTGTTTCTTATGGGCAGCCCCACTTTTCTCTCAGCAGTTCCCCTATAGGGACGGCATGTGAGCGGCCCACGCCGCACGCGGGATGGACCTGGCCCCCGTTTGCACGTCGCCTCGAATCTCGAACGAGATCTCGAACGAGATGTCGAATCACCCCGAGCCAGCAGAGCCAGCAGAGTGAGCCTTTGCTTCCGATTCCCGGGGAGAGAATAGCAAATGTGTACGCTCCGCGAGTCTGGTCGGGGCGGGGAACGGGGCGGGGGCGGGAAGGGGGCGGGGCTGACATGATCGGCTTACCTTCCCTCCGTCCGAATTCCTCCACGGAACGCGCGCGGGTTGGGCGCGGCCATGCCGAGCCTCTCGCTGCAGGCTGGCTGCTCGCGCGGCACGCGGCACGCCCTCGGAGCGCGTTCGAAACCACCGCACCCGGCCGCCTGCCGTCCCTCTCACCCCCGGCCCCTGGCCCAGCCCCACCGTGTGTGCGACAGAGAAGGGTAGAGTGGTGTGGGTGGCGCCGTGGATTAGTGTCCGCGTCCAGGAGGGACGGCATTGTCCCCGGCAGGATCCCGGACAGGATGACGGCGGCCCGGCTCAACCCGGACCGCAACGCCGGCAACGCCCCCGCCCACGGCATGGCGCGCGGCAGAGCCACGGCCCGCCAGTGCAAATAGCAAATCAAAATGAAGACACGATGACGTGGAGACGGCGAAGGGCTTACGCTGCCAGCGCGCCATCTGGCGGTGAGACGACGCACCGCCCGGCGGCACACACGCACGCGCGCGCAAACACACACTCACACCAGCGCGGGGTATTGGCGGCGTCGCTAAATGGTGGCACCACCCCTCCCCTCCCCCTCCCCCCGCTGCAGCGCGTTACGTGGCTTGGCCCGCTTTGCCGCGCTTCCTGGTCCTCTCTAGTCCTCGCCATCCACGATCCTCGCCATCCTTGCCGCCTCGGCCATAAGGCAAGTAAACTCGGCAATAAGTCCAACGACCTTGGCTCGCGCCTCGCGCCTCGCCATTGGGTCTTGGATCCCCACCGAGTTAGTCGTGACGTCAGCCATTTTCCGCGGGAGAGGCGCGGAGTGCGAAGGCGAGGAGCGCAACGAGACTCGCTGATGACAGGGCAAGGTGTTCGCGCGTCCTTTTCATCATGTTCTCTCCTTACCGAGCCTTTTGTTGTTGTTTTCGATTTTTCTGCTCCTTCCCCGGCTCGTCCTTTTTCTTTTTTGCTCTTTATCCGCGCTGCGCTACGCTCAAGGCTACGCTCCATCCCGGACAGCAGACAGCGCAGCGCAGCGCGTTGCCCCACCTCCTGTGCCTCCAGCGAGGTCCCCGGAGCCGCCATCTCATCCCCCGACCCCCGAGCCCCGACCGCAGGCTGGCCGCGCGAGGACCGGGGTCGGGCCAGGCCCGCCTCGCCGCCAGGCCCGCCTCGCCGCCAGGCCCGCCAGGGGTGCATCTTTATTGAGTCTGTCGTGTTCTCGGTTCCTCGGGTTCCTCGGCGACGCTATCTGCCGCCTGCCTTGCTCGTCCTTGGCCCGGCGAGCTGGAAGCGCTGGAAGCCAGAGCCAGAGCTCGGCGCTCTGCCTGGGGTCTGCGGCGTCGCTTCCTCCTTTCGGCCTTTCGGCTCCACCGCGGCCAGCCATGCTTTGCCAGTGGCGCGGCGAGCGCGGTGTATGGACTGCGGCGCCGCGACACCGCCGCCTTGCGCCACTCGCCCTGTCTCGCTCGCACTCTGTCCCACACGGCGGCGCGGGAGAGACAGAACGACGAAACGCTTTGCGGAATCGCGGTGTGCGGCGGACGCAAGCCCTGCGCAAGCCTCACGACTTGCCGCGGTTAGACGGGTCCGGAGTCTCTCCGCAGTAGCGCTTCGCTGAAAACCGATTCCGAACCGCGCGTCGTCACTGTCTCTCTCGCACCCCTGCGGAACGTGCCACGAGTGCAAGAGAGAGACAGAGTGGCAAAGGCACTGTTCGGAACGGGCCTGCAGCAGCAGCGCGACTCTCATCTCCAGCGGGCGACGACGACGGCCCGGACAGCCAATAAGAAAGTTGCCGAATGGTCCTTCGCGGCTGGCTTGGCATTGCTTGACATTGCTTGGTGCTTGAAATCACTTTGCTTGGCATCGCTGTTAGGCTGATTAATTTGTGGTACGACGAACGCCCTATTGCATCCGGGACGTCTCGCGCCGCTGTCACGTCCGCGTCGTCACCGGGGCTTTTTTATCGCCGCCACGCCCCGCGCCCGTCGGAAACTGACAGCGCCAGCGGCGGAGTCACCGGCGACACGGCATGGCGTGGAGAAGATTACCGCTCAGCCCACTGCGCTCTGTTTTCTGCACCGATATCGGCTGCACCGCGGACAGTGCTCCGTCTCTCTCCCGCCATTCCGTGGCGCCCCACGAGTGCGAGCGAGGCAGCGCGTTGCAGGCGTTGCCGTCGAGGAAACCCGGCCAGAAGCCTCTGCGCGCGAGCGCGAGTCCCTTGCGTCCAGTCCGGTCCCAGCGCGGGCGCGGGCGTCATGTGGGCGATGCTGGGCGCTGCGATAGTAATGCCGGCCGGCCCGATGACACACGGTGTGCCGGCCGGGCGGCCGGGCGGCCTGCGCACGCGGAAGCGCGCGCTGATGGGCTGCCATGGGCTGCCCCACTCCAGCGGTCTCGTTCCGAAAGGTGCTTCGACAGCGGAACGACCCACGAGTGCGAGAGAGACAGAGCGACGAAAGCACCACGTACTCGGATTCGTCCGCTAGGCCGGCCGCGAGCAGGCCAATGGCCAGGCATGGGCCAGGCCGGCGGCCGAGCCAGCGCCCGCGTCATGCGTGATTTTCCATAACGCCGCTCAGGCGGAACAAAAGTGGCCGCGAATCGAAGCGTCGTTTCGTCGCTCTGTCTCTTCCGCACTCATCGGGCATCCCGTATGGGCGCGAGAGAGACAGCGACGGAGTCTCCGGAACCGCACGGCGGAGTCCAGAGTCAGGTCCAGGAGGCAGGACCGCCTGCGGGACTGCGGGCCGAGGGCGGCCATGTCTCGTTTTGCAGTGCAGGCGAGCTTGTGTCGGGCCCGAAACGGCATACGATCATGTGTGGTCTAGCCCGTAATGGTAATGGTAAATGAGGACGGCCACCCGCCGCACGCCGGCGCTCGACGGGCCGGCATCGGCACGGCGCTCCCCTCGCTCTGTCTCTCTCGCGCCACACGAGGGGGCCCTGGGGGGCCTATGATGCGACAGAGACGGGGCGAATGAGGCCGATTGCTCGGTGCATAATGCAGCGGGAACGCATCTGGGTGCATCGCGCACTGCATCGCGTGGCGCATCGCTTGCATCTTAGCCTCGCGTGCCTCTCGTGCGCGTCGCGAGCGAGGTCGCTGGTCGGGGCGTGGTTGGCGGCGGCGAGCGGAACACGCCCTCTCGCCTTCTCTCTCGCACACTCGCGGATCCGTTCAATCAGTGCAGGTGACAATGGAGGGCCCCGCGCTGGGCCGCGGCCCCGGGACAGCGAGCCTCAACAGGCTGACCTAGGCCAAGCCTGAGGCGTCCCGGAAGCCAGAATGCCGTCCGGGCCCCTTGCTTGGTGCGGTGGTCGGCAGCTAGCAGTCTGAATCCGAAAAGTGCCTCTGTCTCTCTCTCTCTCTCTCTCTCTCTCTCTCTCTCTCTCTCTCTCTCTCTCTCTCTCTCTCTCTCTCCCTCTCGCAGCCGCACGGGCCGCCCCATGAGTGCGAGAGAGAGAGAGAGAGAGAGAGAGAGAGAGAGAGAGAGAGAGAGAGAGAGAGAGAGCGGGGGAAACACTGTTCGCAGTCGGCCTGCAGGGCTGCAGGACGGGGATGGCGATAGTGCATTCCGGCAGGACCGCAGTCGTGTACGAAACCGGCAAGCCGGCACTGCCGGGGCACTGCCGGGGCACTGCCGAGCAGCCTGGCCGGGCGGGGAAGGGAAGGGAATCCAATATGACGGCGCCACGGCGCCGCTGCGCCCTCCACCACAAGAAGGCCGACGGGCTGCTGGCTGCCATTCCCCGGCGCGGTCACTGACCCCGTGCAACGCCAGCAACGCTGGAAACGCCAGCGACGCGCGGCCCATCGACCGGGCAGCACGCCGACGGCCGCCGACGGCTCACCTGCCAGTCGTTGGCTCGTTCCGAGTTCCTGGATCACGGTGTCGACGGTGTCGGCGGTGTGGGTGCCAGATCCATGCGGAGTCAGCCGGTGCGCGCCGCCTCACTGGTCACTCACTCACTGCGGCCTGGGTGCGGCCCGCGACGACGACACTCGCGACACTCACTGGCGGCACGACGCCGACCAGGCGGACCAGGCCGACCACGCCGACGCCTCGGGCGGCGCGCAGCACTTCACGACGTCCCGCGTCCCGCCTCGGCTCGGCTCCGGGTCGCTCGCATCGACGGCCGACTCGGCTGGGCTCGGCGTGGCTCGACTCGGATCGGATCGACACGGCGGGCCCCGCTCCGCTCGACTCCGCTCGGCTCGGCCACTCTTGACTGACTGACTGACTCACCACTCACCGGCACCGTACCGGCGGCGGGCAGCGGCCCCGCGACGCCCCGCGACCCCTCCCCCCCCTCTCCCCGCGCCTCCCGCGCCGCGACGCCCAGGACACTCTGCGGCGCCGGAGGAGACAAAGGAGCAGTCCAGTGTGAGTGCGCCCCCCGCCCGCCGCCCCGCCGCCCCGCCGCCCCGCCGCCCCGCCGCCCCGCCCGAGCTGGCGGCCAAGGAGGAGGCACCCGAGGCCCGAAGGCACGGCGCCGTGGACAACAAAGAGAGACGCAAAAACCGAAAGCCGTGCCCGCCGCCGCTTCCGGCTGAATCACTGGAAGCACTCGCCGCCTCGTCTCTTCTGGACGTCCGCGTCGACACGTCGACAGTGGCGGCACGGAAACACACCTGGCCTTCCGCGAGGCGCAAGGCGCTGCATTCCAGCATTCCCGCTTGCAAATGGAGCGGCGCAACGGCGGCGAGGCGCGTTCCCCAGGGAACAGGGAGCGCCGTGAACGGCGCCCCGCCCCGTCCCGCCATGCCCCGCCCCGTCCCGCCCCGCCCCGCCCGCCCCGCCCCGCCCCCGCCGCCCCGCCCCGCGCCGCCCGCCCCGCCCCCCGCCGCCACCCCAGCGCAGCGCAGCGCCGCCGTTGCTGTCTACGGAACGGCCTTGAACAAAATCTAGACGCAAACTCATTGTTTCCGCGGCACGGCCGACGGGCAAGGCAAAGGCGGGGCGGGGCGGGCGGCCTGCATGTGATACCCAAACCCGCGACTACGCCAAGGCGCGCCAAGGCCTCCCATTTCGCTCCGGAAACAACGAACAGGCCGCCGTTGGCTTCTGTCGAAAATAATTCCAACTTCCACTTCATCACCGCCCCCAGCCCGCCCCCGCCGTGCTGGAAGGAAGGTGCCGTGGTGAACTCGGCGTTCTCGGCGTGGCGCTGTAGCCACGCTGATTCCCACCGGTTGTCTCGTCGCTCTCTCTCTCTCTCGCCCTTACAGTTTTTTTTGGCGGCGCGAGACGGAGCGACGACGCTCGGTTCGGAATCGGCCTGCAGGCACTGCCAGGCAGGGCGAGAATGTTTCGTCGAGTGAATCATCATCCCCGCCGACTAAGCCGAGAATTCCATCATTCCATCGTCCGCGTCGTCTAACTTTTTCATTTCGCTGGTTCGGCGCGTTGCGCGATGCGCGCGGTCGGTCCTGGTCGGTGCCGCGCCCTGCCCTGCCACGCCGTGCCGTGCCGTGCCGGTCTTTGCTCGCTGCTGCTGTTCCAGCCACGGGTTATTATTCAAGGAATGGAAATCCCGTTTGAAGCGCGGGGATTATTTTAATCGCAGGGAGGGACCCTCGGCGGCGCGTGGCGGCGCGTGGCGGCGCGTGGCACGGGGGCCAGCCCAAGTTGGGTCGTTAGGCGGCCCTGCAGGCCCTGCAGGCCCATCCCAAACAGGGCCCGCGTCGCGCCCCACCTCGCTCGCACTCACGGGGCGTCCGGGGCGTCCCGGGGGTGCGAGAGAGACGGGCACTCTTCGGAACCAGACTGCGGCCTGCAAGGCCTGCACGGCGCTAATCTGCCAACAGCTAACTTAATGGGGGCGGACTCGGCACTTTGCACGGTGGATCACGGCCGTGTGCTTGCAGCGTGCGTCCTCACACTCCGCGCGGGGGACCGTTTGGAAGATGATCTTCAACCGCTTGTCGGCCGTCTGCCACGTGATGCTGCAGGCTTTCCAGTGGCGTAGATAAAGTGCAGGGGGACACTTCTGGAGTGGGGGCCGAAAGAGAAAGGACGCCTCGCGGAAAGAAAAATTGCTCCGCCACTGGCGAGTCCCGAGTCTCTGGGCGAGTAGTTGCAGCAGGTAGTTGGGCTGATTGGGGCCAGCGGTGGCGGCCAGACGGGCAGGCAGCCAGACAGGCAACCCGGCAGGCAGGCAGCCAGCCAGGCAGGCAGGGTAGCGCAAGTTGGGGTGCGTTTCGCTTCGAGGAGCCTGAAAATTTAATGGCCAGTCCGGGCTACTCCGCGCACTCGATGTTGGGGCGGGGCGGGGCCAGCGGGGCGGCTGCAGGCTGGACGCACGCGATTCTGCTGCACCGGGCCCGGGATTCAGACCAGGCGGGGCGGACAAGGAGTCCAAAGGAAGCGGCGACAACGCCTCCTCGACTCCTCACTTCGGGCAGCCTGGGGGTGCGGGGATGCAGGGAGAAGGACGAGGGGAAAAGGGGGCAGCGGGACATAAACAGATTAAAGGATCGCGTCCCGTGACCTCTTAAAAAGCGCCCGGCGGCGGGGAAGGCTGCCGAAAGGGGGGGGGGGGTATTGATTGGGGGATAACGGCGGAGGGGGCTTTAGAGGGCATACATTGATAATACTCCTTACATGCGATACGTGTGTTTGACGAGCAGGCAATAAGCTTCGTATCCCATAGACTGCGGGGGGCGGGGCGAAATGAAGGGTGCCGGGGCAGCGGTGCCGGCCGGCAAGGACCTCGGCAAGGACAAGCACCAGCAAGGGGGAAGGCTCTGTCGGGGTGCCTGTACGCCCGCGCAGTCATCGGCAGATACCGAACGAGTAATCGATTGAAAAGACGGACAGACAGACAGTCCGCATGCATGTTCCAGCCCACGACCACGCACGCGGGCCAGGCCAAGGGCCAGGCTACATCGCCCGCACGGCTCATCAGCAGGCAAACAGCCGATCGCGAAAGGACTGAAAGGACGCCGCTTGGACGTGGCAGTCCCCAACAATAACGGTTGGACGGTTGGACGTTACCCCAGCCAGCACGTGACGCGCGGAGCAAGGTGACTTATTGAGGGGAAGGGGGCAGTTGTCAACCTGCTGCAATAGTGCACATCGCGCAGCGAAGGGGCTTCGCTGGGCCTCCTTAGTCCCTGCGCTGCACGCTCCGCTGCCGGCCGCCCTCGAGGGAGGGGGGAAGGGGGGGGGGCTGCCAATCAGCTGTATGAGCGCGGCCGATAACGATGCAAGACTGCCTGTCTGTCTGTCTGTCTGTCTGTCTGTCTGTCTGTCTGTCTGTCTGTCTGTTTGTATGCCTGTGAGTAGTGCGTGTGTCCCTCTGTGAATCGATACACGACACCACCACACATCCGGCGGCGGCACACGATTGATTCAAAGACGGCATGACGAGGCAAATGGTACAAATGGATCTTCAGTGTTGTTCCGTCACGAAGAGGAAGAGGAAAAAGGACGTAGAAGAAGGATGGGACACGGAAAGAGGTGGGGGTGAAAGCTGACATGGCGGTGACAAGGAGAGGGTACGGGACGGGGAGCATCCCACTGTGAGGACAGATAACACTATCCCTGCACCCCCTGCCGGATTCACTCGGTGACACCCCCTCCCCTCCCCTCTCTCCCCACCCCCACCCCATCCCAGCCTCAGGTGACAAATCTCGACCGGATCCGCGGAAAGTAGGTCATCCTCTTAATGGCGAAGAGGGATGCGGTGGGGCGGTGCGCTGTGAAATCGGGCCGGGACGAGGTTCAGCGGACGCGCATTCCGCGTCACGCAAATATCCAGCAACGCCGCGGGAAAAAATGAGAGAAAAAAGAACCACAAACACAATAAAACGAAAACACACCGACGGATTTGGAATGACACTGGAGGTCGAGGTGGGCAGCGTGGTCGTCCACTCCGTGCACCACCCGCGGCCCGTCCCGACCCGTCCATGGAGGCACACTGCGACGCGCCTAGAGATATACGAGCAGGCGAAGCGCCGCCACGCCCCACCACGGCGCGGCACCGCTCCCTTTAAAAAAAAATCCCCCTTCCCCAAAAAAGAGGAATTTTTCTCTCCCCTGCGGTTAACCCCTCATTTTTTTCCGTGCCCGCAACTGCAGAGTAATTTACACCGCACGCCGAAAACAAGAGAGAAAGCCATTCTGTCCAGTGCGATGAAAACGGGTTGGGGTGGCCCCGCTGATGGCCGCTGTCCCTTTCGCACTTATGCCCCCCGTGGGACCGCGAGAGGGAGAGAGAGAAGATACATGCGGTTCGAAACTGGAAAGAGGAGACGCCGTTCGGCGCGCTCTCTCTCCACTCGACTCACCTGCCAGCGAGTGGTGGGGGTTGTCGATGATCCGGATCTGGCGGTCGGCCACCACGGGCTCCCCCATGGGGCCGCCGATGTCGGAGGGCAGGAGCCAGCGGCACTGGGCCTCCTCGGCGGAGGACCTCGGGAAGTACAGCGGCAGCAGCACCTCGTAGATGCTGAGGTCCGCGTTGTCCACGGCGAGCACCACGGCGTCCATCTGGGAGAAGTTGGGCTGCTCCAGGTGCCTCCGGATCGTTCCTGAGCCACCAACGACGTTTGTTCATGAAAATTGTTTGATGCGCTTTGCCAAGCGAGCGGTTAGGCCCATTTACTTACGCAGTGCAATATGCGCGCCCCGGTCGGGTGGGTAGTTCCGTCTCACGGAGTTGATTACACAGATCCCTAGCGACTGCAGGTTGAGCTCCCGCGCTTTTTGGAGGACATTGCTGGAAGAAGAGATGACACTCGTCACAACATCTAGGTCGATCTGACGCGCGCGTCACGTAACCTAAGGTAACTCACCGGTAGCACATGTGGAGGGAGTTCTCGGCGGCCGTCTGGTACTTGATGTTGTACTTGGGGCCCACGGTGTGGATGATGAACCTGGCCGGCAGGTTGTGGCCCTGGGTCACTCGCACGCCTCCCGTCCGACATTCTGCAGAGAGAAAAACAAAGCGTCAACGACATTGTTCGTCTTTTTTTTGCCATAATGTCGAAACCTCCCCCGGCGAGACCGGTAAAAAAAAAACTGAAACGCGGCGCGAAAAAAATCCATCATCCGTGCTTAACGCAGAAAGTTTCTGCTGCTCTTATTTTGGCGCGGCGACAAAACTGTCAAACAGTACAGATAACGCGGTGGTGCGCGTCACACCGAAGGCGACAAAAGCCTTGACACACACACTGAGAGTGCGTGTCTACCAGCAACCCGCCACGTGGTCTATGGCCCAACTCCAGGTACACTCTCTGCTCAAACGTTTGGTGGGCAGCTTGTTTCCAAGCCCCCCACCGCGCCACCGCGGCGCCAAGGCCCCCAACGGAGGCTGGGTAGGCCGCACCGCATGCACGCCTGTGCGGCGGGACTGCCTACCCATTACCATTACCATTACGGGCTAAGCCTCCACTGTAAGGGGCTATAGGGTGCTGCTCGCGCACACTTTCTGAGGACTTAAAAACCCTTTTTTGAAAACGGACAAATAAAGCAGTACCTATGACTTCATTGATGATCTCGTCGCGCAGGGACCGGCCGGCGCGGAAGTGGATCCTGTCGCTGTGCGGGCTCCTCTCCGACATGGACTCGTTGGTGGAGTGCACCACGGCGTCCACGCTCAGCTCTGATATGTCTCCAGACCTGCGGGAAAAGAACGCGGACGCATTAGGGCTGAGAGAGAGAGAGAGAGAGAGAGAGAGAGAGAGAGAGAGAGAGAGAGAGAGAGAGACAGAGAGAGAGAGAGAGAGAGGAGACAGAGAGAGAGAGCAACGAAGCTCTGTTCGATAGCAGTACGGGAAACACTGGTTCGGATGGGTAGCCCTGGCCCCGATCGGCAGTGACTGTGACGCCCACCTCAGTGATAAATTATGGGCAGTTTAAGCACTGGCCCTTCGGGGCCCCTCCCCCTCCCCTTTCCGCCACACTGGTCCGGCGGTCCAGCGGCACGCTGCAGACTGCAGGCGGTCGGCTCACAGCGAATGCCGAGTGCCGTCCACAGAAGTGGTGCCCAAGGACCGCAGCCAGGACCGATAGGAATTTTGCAAAGTGTCGCGCGTCGCGCGCATCGCGCACCGCGTTGTCCTGCGCGTTCATCCATCACCCTAGTGGGCCCGCGAGGCCGCGCGCCGCGCCGTGCCGTGCCGTGCCGTGTCGTGCCGTGCCGCGCTGCGGTGACATTGCGCTTTCCCCTTTTGTGCCCTCCGTGAGGTCCTCGGCCGCCCTGGGCCAGCCTGGGCCGCCCCCGCCCCCAGCCCGGCCGCCCTTGCCCGTCAGCACAACAAGGAGGACGGGCAGAATGACTGTTCCACCGCACTCCGGCATTCCCTTTGTGCGGCGCACGCCGCGCCGTGCCGCGCCGTGCCGCGCCGTGCCGTGCCGTGCCGTGCCAATCCATTGATCGGCTGGGGCGCGTGCGGCCAGCAAGACACCACCAGACGAGACAAAGTTTCGGCCTGACCGACGATGATTGCTCGAGTGTGTTACAGTCCGTCCGTCCGTCCGTCCGTCCGTCCATCCGTCCGTCCGACTGTTCTGTTCGGTATCTGTCTGTATGGAGCCCGACCAGTCAATAAAGGCAGGAAGAATAATCGAGTCGTTAACCAGCGCTGGGTGTGGCTGGCAGCGCTGGCAGCTGTCGGCAAGGTGTAGGCAAGGCAGGGGTTGCGTCCCAGAGGCCCGCGCCCCGAGGGATGGCCAGGCTAGGGCCAGGGTAGGGCGAGGCCAGCCAGGAGGGCAGGCCAATCTGATGTGCGACACTCAACAATTGCCACAGCTGCGGGGCCCGCAGGGGTGGGGGTAGACGGCCATGCAGCAGCAGGCCTTTATGGGGGTGTGGGTGCGGGGACCGTGCGGGGCGGCGTGGGGCTGCAGATGCCGTCGGCAGCCGGCGGAAAGGCAACCCAGTGCTATCGCGCCTCTGCAGGCCGGCGCTCGTGATACCCAAACGGGCGCCGCCCCCGCCTCGCCCCGCCGCCGGCGCCGCGCTCAAAGGGTGCCAGGGGACGAGGACGACGAGGGTACGTTCATTGTGGCGTCGCTTCATCTCTCTCGCACTCGTGGAGTGTCCCGTGCGGGTGCGAGAGAGACGGAGCGACGAGACGCGCTTCGGAGTCAGTCTGCCGGGGACGAATATGGCGAGAATGGACCTGGCGAAGAAAGGCGGATCACTCCATGAAAGGAAATATAGCTGGGAGGGGCCGGGCAAGCGTTTTGGCTTTGGCGCCGGGCTGCGGCGGGGCGGGGCGGGCCGCCTATGCGGGCAATACCCCGCGCGCCGAGGCGCCTAGCGTCTCTCGGGCGACAAGTATTGCCGCACCCACGCCGCGCCCGGGCGCGTCGCACCCCGCCCCCGCCGGGCCGGGCCGGGCACCGTCCCGCGGTTATTGCGGTCTCTTCACGCCGGCTTTTTCCCCGTGCACCTGCACTCCCAGCACTCCCTGCACTCCCCGCAGTTGGTCAAAGACGGTCCAAGTTGGTCGGAGCGGACGGCCGAGGACAGAAAGTTGGTCAACGACGCCGCCTGGGGCGTAGGTACTCACCATAGTATGATCTTGTGGTTGAGGGTGGGGTTGTAGGGGAAGGGGCAGTGCTTGTGGGCGGGCAGCTCGCCGCTCAGGCTGTAGTCCGCCAAGAGGCCGCCGTGGGCGGGGGGCGTCTGGCTCCATCGCGTCAGCGACTTGACCTCCACGACCCGCGGGACCAGCCCCAAGGGGTCCGCCGCGTCCAGCTTCATCAGCCTGCAACAACACCAGACATTTAGTTAGATGGCCGTTTTAACGCTGTGTCAACACAATCCTAGAACCTGTGCTCCTCAAAGTTGGCCGTTAAAGTATTTAAACGCGCTTTTAACGCAACAAATGATTTTTGAAGTCACCCACTCTTCTAACGTCACGAACAATTGTTTGTTATTGTCAGTACAAAAAACGTAGAGTCGTTGAATCGTCCAACTCCTACTCATGAACCAATCACCCAAAGTGTTGCGATGCCCCAAACAATTCAAAGTAGTCAAATACACCACAAGTGGGCCAGGGCCATCTCCTTATCAGCCTGCTTACATAGTAGTTGTCCCGAGTTGTCCAATGGCCCCAGCGCGGGTACTCGATTAAGTTTTTTCCCCCTCTTGCGCGGGGACCTTATTTACGTTGCCTCCGACGGGAGTCGAACCCCGTAACCCCGTAACCGCCTCACCGCCGGAAACGGCGATAGCAGCGGCCAGCTCTAACTCACCCCGGCTCGACCGGCGTCGACGCTAAATATTTCAGGGAGAACATGGCTACCGGCAGCTCGGCTGCCCTGCCCTGCCGTGCCGTGCCCTGCCGCGGCCTCCCTCGGCGCGGCCCTGGCCGAGGCCTCCTTGCTGCTGTTGTGGTGCGCGGTGCGGTGCGCGGTGCGGTGCGCGGTGCGCGAGGATGGCGGTGCCCTCCGTCACTCCGTCACACTACAGCTCTGGTTGCGGGCGGCACGGCCTGGACCGCTGCAGACCAACGCTCTCCACTTTGTGGCGATAAAACTGGCCTGTGCATGAGCCGGACACGCCCGCTTGCCCCGCCCCGCCCGCCCCGCCCCGCCGTGAGATTAACAAGGCGCAGATAGCGGCCGGGTGCCACAGTGTGTCATACGGTCATTGTTGACATGCGCCGCCGTGCCGCCACCGCCACTCTGTTTCCTAAACTAGTTTCTCCTGGTGAGCGCTGACGGCGAGCCCCAGCCGCGCCGGCTGCAGGAAATTGTCTCGGGCCGAACACATTTTGAACAGAGCAGCAGCCCCGACACTTCTCGCGCGGGCCCAAAGCCGAGACCAAACACGGAGGGACTCCGATAGCCCGCAGAGTGGTGTCATGCACCCCGAGGAAGTCATCGCACTCCCGCGAGCAGATTCGGTTGGCCAACGGCGTCTCCTCGGTAGGCTGTCTCTCTCGCTCTCTCGGGGAGTCCGGCGGGGTGCAAGAGAGACGGAGCAGCCCGGCGTAATGAGCCGCCAAATTTACGGCCTCTTTTTGCGGCGCCAAGCCAAAGGTTGCGGCCGGTTATCGCACCGCGCCGCCGGCACCGCCCTCCTGGAGTCCTGCCTGGAGTCCTGGAGGAACAAAGTGAAAGCGAAGCGGGAACAAGGGGAGCAGGGAGCCGGGGAAAGGGGCAGCCGTCGATAAGGAACCCGCCGCCCCCGCCGTCCCCCGCCGCCTCGCTCGGCGCGAGAAAACCTTCGGGCCGCCGCACCGCCCCCGCGCCGCCTCACGCCCTGCCTGCAGGCTGATTCCGAACCGTGCATCGTCGCTCAGTCTCTCTGTTCCCCCGCACCCCTACGGCACGCCCCATGGGTGCGACAGAGACAGAGCGACGAGAGCACGCCGTTCGGAGTCAGCCGGCTGGCCTGGGTCGCCCAGCCCGACCCTGCCTGCCCTTCTGCCGGCCCTTTGATCTGCCAGCCGGGATGCCTACTCACAAGGGGTGGGGCAGCGCGGCGGGGCGACCCTAGGCGGCCCTAGGCGGCCCGGCCCCGAGCTACTCGAGCAGAACGCAGATACTGGCACGGCCACGACCGCGGTGGCGACGCGGTGGCGACGCGGTGGCGACGCGGTGGCGGCCCCGGCCCGGGTCACTAATAAGGACAGGTGCGGCGTCCACCTGGATGTGCCGTGCCAGGACAAGGCCGTCACGTCATGGGGGCTCTGGCTGGAACCACCCGGTTGAGTCTTGTGGGTTGTAAGCGGTGGCGACGGCTCACCGGTTGTAAGCGGTTAGGGAAAAACCTATACCTCGCCCTTTAATGCAACATTAATCAGATACTTAATTTAAAATTATTTTTTTTAAAGAGATTCTGTTTCTTATTTCCAGCCGAGGTACCGACACGACGGCCGGGGCCCTCGCCGCAACGTGAGAGGAGATTAGCCATCGCGGGCCGAAGACTTTGCCAAAGTAGCCCCCCCCCCCAATCCACCTCGCCTTGCCACGCCACCGCCACGCCGCGCCACGACACGCGCAAAAGGCCGCAGTAGTAACCCAATTTGAACGGGGTTGAAAGCCAAGGGACCGCGCCGTCATCGCCAGGGCAGGGCCGCGCCGCGGGCCCCGCCTTGCCCTGCCGTGCCCTGCCGCCGGTCCAGCGGGCTCATTTCGAAAAGCGCTCGCTCGTCGCTCTGTCTCTCTCGCACTCACCACGGGACGCTGGCGGCGCTGGCTGCGGGGTGCGAGAGAGACAGAGCGATGGAGTGCTGCTCGGAATCAGTCTCCTGGGGTTTGCCCTGCTCGGCCCTGCTGCTCCCGATCGATAGGAACACCGGTCGGTCGCGTCTCGCGATCGCACTTGCCGCTTATTGCGTTACGTCCCGGTACGTCGCCGCGCCACTTGGCGATAACGTCTCGCCTGGCCGCGTCGCCGCGTCGCCGCCTCCCCGAGCGCCTCCAGCCCTCCACTGCGTTGACGGCGGTCCTTTCCGTGCGAAAGCGTTTGAAAACGCGGGTGGCGGCGAGGCGAGGCCCCGGGGACGCCCCGGGACTGGCGGCGCTGTGACAATGATGTTTCTATTGTCTCGGCGGCGCCGCGCGTCCTGCGCGCCCTGCGCCCTACCCTGCCAGGCCCTCGCCCTCGCCTGGATTGCCTCCGGCTGTGCTGGGCGCGCCTCGTGAGTGCGAGAGAGACAGCCGAGCGCGCTGTTCGGAATGAGCCTGCTGGCCCCGTTCCACTTCCACCGGTTCCACCCTACCTGGGGGAGGCTGGGCTAGGCTTGCCCCGCCAGGGCCGCCAGGCCCGTCAGGCTGCAGCGGGCTGCTGGGCGTAAGGCCCCGGCGACGCCGCGACGCCGCGACGCCACCCCCTGCCAAGTCATAAGACCCTCCCCTCTCTCTCTCTCTTTTTCTCTCTTTCAGCCTGTCTGTCTGTCTGTCTGTCTGTCTGTCTGTCTGTCTGTCTGTCTGTCTGTCTGTCTGTCTCTGTCTCTCTCTCTCTCTCTCTCTCTCTCTCTCTCTCTCTCTCTCTTCGCCTCAGCCCGGCTCTCCCTCCGCCTCAGGCACATTTGAAAGAAATGTAGGTAACGGGATTCCGAAGCAATCCCTCACACTTACGGGCCGGGCCGGTCCACGCGCCCGGCGGATCCCTTCCCAATACACAGGCCGGCCAGCGGGCGCCAGCGGAGCCAGCGGGGCACACAGGCCTCCCAGCGACAGGCCGCACAGGGGAGGCTCTGCGAAATGGAAGTCCCGCCTGCCCTGGGGCCAGCCAACGGCCAGGCCCAGCCCCGAGGCCCGACCCGCATTTCAGAAGCCGCCTTCGACTCCACAGACGTTGTTGCCCTTGTGTCTGGGGGGTCGACCGCCTGGGGGGATATCTGTGTCTGTGTGTCCAGGTGCGGCCCGCCGCGTCCACGCGTCGCACTGCGCGTCGCACTGCGCGTCGCACTGGGCCACAACAATGGCTTCCGTTTCGTTTCGTTTGAGAGCGGACCGCCGCCTTTTTATGCCGCTTGCCTCCCAAAGTGGAAGCCGAGGGCAAAGTTTGACGACGACGCCACGGATTTGGTGCTGGCCGTTGAGTGCGTTGGTCGGCGGCGGGGCGGGGTGCCAGGGCGGGACTCTGCTCCGCTCCTCTCCTCCTCGGCCGAGCGCGCCGAGCGCGCCGAGCGGACTTGGCTGCGTTCCGGCTGCCGGCTGCCGCGCTGGCTTCCGTTCAACTTGGCGCCTAACTCTTGATCGCATTGTCTCCTCGGAGTGGTGTGGTGCTGCGGCCGGCCGATCCGATGACGCTCCAGCCGAGCTTCACCAGCTCCAGCACAGCGCGGCACGGACAGTATTATTTTTCCGTTTGTTCCTTTTAAGACCCGCGCGTTTTGAATGCAGGCAGTGTATGCGGCTCGCTCTCGTAGGAGAGGCGGCGCACGCACGCGCACGCTGGGACCACGCTGGTACGGCACGGCGTGCAGCGTCTGCTTATCCCATCTCCTTGTCTGGCGATGTTTGCCTGCATGCTTGTCTGTCTGCCTGTCTGTCGGCCTGTCTGTCTGTTCGTCTCTCCCAAACTCTCGAAGACTAATCAATAACCACACAGAGTCAAGAGACGGTCCCGGCCCAGCACGACACTGAACACGAGGCAATCAACACCCTTGCTGCCACGCTCTATCCTCCTCAATCCTTCTCTCCTCTATCCTCCTCTATCCTCCTCTTCTCCAACGCGAACGCACTCTGTCTCACTCGCACGCACGGCGGGGGCGGCCGCAGGCGGTGCTGCGAATAATGATTCTTAGATGTTGGCAATTTGTTCCGAGTCGCAGGCGCCTTGCGGGCGCCTTGCGGGCGCCAGGCCAAAAGAATGCCCGCCCCTGGCGGCCCGCTCCTCTGACCCCCCCCCCCCCCCCCTCCCGGAGGGAGGCTCAGGCTGAGCCCGCTGGAGGCTTGAAGCATGCTGGAAGCGCTGCTGGAGTGGCCGGCAAGAGAACGGATAGGGTCCTCCAGGTTGTCCGGCCGGCATCTCCAGCGGCGGAATCGCCGAGGATAGCGCCACTTGTGGTGGGCTGGAACCGCTGGAACTGAACCACCGCAGAGGCCTCTTCGCCCCCCCCCCTCCCCGCTCCCCCTTTTCGCTCGGCCCCTACACTGCGGGGCTCGGCTGGGCTAGGCGCAGCCCAGACGACCAGCCCACCGCACAACGAGCAATTCGACTCCGCCAGTCCTGCCTAGTGCAGCCAGACCCAATATTTTGACTTTTTTTTAAACATTTTTGCCTGATTTTTATCTTTTTAACCACGTTTTGCGGCCTCGAAAAAAAAAGATTCATTTTTACAGCTATACAGGCTTTGACGAGCTGAGAGAGCACCCTCCGGCGGTGACCGCGCTAACGCGTTTAGTATGACGTCACCCCTCCCCTTCGCCGCTTTATCGGGCCTGGTGACGGATCCCAAAGCAATGGCCGCGCGACCTAGATCATTTTTTTTTCAAATCGAACCGACAAGGAAAGAGCGTAATCAATGTTTTAAAAAAAATGTGCTCGCCTTACGGCCTGTTCTGTCGAAGGACGCTATCCATCGAGCTCCGCTCCGCTCCGACCGCCGGAAATGTTCCGGAAGAGAACGGCCGCACCGCATCCGTCAGAGGGCAACCGCCCCGCCGCACCGCCCCACCGGCCGGCACCGCGCAGGGCCCAGATCCGTCCCAACTCGTCAGCGGAGTGTGCACTGTCATCACTGTCATTGCACAAAAACGCGCGACCACCACCCCGGACCAGAGCGAGGCCAGAGCGAGGCTGGACTCGGTGGCGATGGGCAGGATTTCTTGACCAGTGTAATTGCTTCGAATTGCTTGGACCGAGACCAAGGGGGTAACCAAATCACACTTATACTGATAACAGTATTCTTAAAATTATAGAGAACCTATTGATTGCATGTGATTACTTTGCTTATTTGATTATAATGAATGTCACCTATTGTGGGAAATAATAAATTATTATATTGATTATTGAAGACTATCGGAGAGCCGGCCTCAAAAAGCTGTCGATGTGTCGAAAATCAAATACTGCTGACTTTGGGCGGCCACTGCGCCCAATCTAGCTTCGGTCAAAGGCCGCCCTCGACGCCCTAGTATTCTTAGAACCCTTCTCTTTTATGTCCCGCCTCGGGAAAGGCTTTGACCGCAGTTACACTGAGAATGAAAGAGTCATGATCATGACTAAAATTTTGGGTGAGGAATTCTTTAATACCCAAATTTGGATGAGGAAATTTTCCTCGCCCAAATTTGGGTGAGGACAGTTTCCTCAACCCAAATTTGGGTCATAATACTATGGAGCTATATAGGGAGCTGATACACCCTTCCTCACCCAAAATTGGGCGAGGAAGGTTTTCTCGCCCAAATTGGGCGAGAAAACGTTCCTCGCCCAAATTTGGGTGAGAAAGTAAACCTCGCCCAAAATTGGGTATTGATCATGACTTTTTCATTCTCAGTGTAGTTTGGGAGCAGTGGCCTCGCAAAGATGTTCAAAAAGTGACTGAATCTCCGAAAGTAGCCGTTTTTGCTGACTTTGGGCGGCCACTGCGTTCAATCTAGCTGCGGTCAAAGGCCTCCGTCAACGATCTACTATTCTTAGGACCCTTCTCTTTCATGCACCGCCTCGCGCAGTGCAGTGCCCTCTCGTCTGAGCGGAGCGCCAAGCAGGGCTTTGTTCGGCTTGGCAGTGTACTTGGCAGTACATGGCTCGGCGGCGCCTGGCGGCGCTTGGCGGCGTTTGGTGGCGCTTGCGAAAATGGCGGCCCGGGGAACACAAGAAGGGCGAGGGGATCGGGTTTCGGCCGCAATCCCGCAATCCGTGCCGCGGCGGCGCGGCAGCACGGCGGCACCCACACGGAGCGGGCGGAGCGCGCGGAGCACCACCACGCCGCCGTCGTCCCGAATGCTTCGCCGTCACGCTCGTCTCGTCCGAGCCCCGCACCCGTCACGTCTGGAACCTGTTGTTCTGTTCGAGTGGCGACGCCCGTCACGGCGGGGTGGGGTGGGGCACGGCGGAGCGGCGAGGGTGCATTGGCTGGCTCGACCGCGCGCCGTTTGGAAAGCCGCCAAGCGAAGGACATAATGTAGAGAATACAAATCAACGCTCACTGGGGCATGGCGGCATGGCGCGCGGCCCGGAGGGGGGGGGGCTCTCGCCCAGCATACTCCGCTTATTTTCGCAGCCCTTTCTGGAACGGCCCCTTCGCCTTGCCGTCTCCAAACAAGGAGCAGAAAAATCAATAAATAATTGGCTGAGCGATAGCGAAGCCCATGCCGTGTTTGGGCGCACCAAAAAGTGACTGGTCGTGAGTCTGTCTGTCCGTCTGTGAGTCTGTAGCGTACACGCTCACGTTTCTCAGCAACTACAACACCAATTTTTCCCCAAAATTTTCGCATTGAACATCCCCAAAGTGTCCCACAGGGGGAGTTTATCTTAGATCAACAATTATCTTTCGTTTGAAATATTCAAAACATCGTTTTGAACTAGGTTATTAGCGTTTTTTTGGGTTTGGTAGCAGTGTGTGGCTTCCCAAATTTCTCATACCGGCTGCCGCGCTTCCAACCCGTCTGCAAGACAGGACGGTACTTATGCAAAAAAAACAAACTGAAGAGAAAAGGGGCTCTCAAATAGGTTCTGAGTTAGTTTTTTAACATTCTAGAATGATTAAAACCCTTCCGGAGTGTCAACAGGGGAAAAATACGAAAACTGAAAGTGAGAATGGTTTGCGTGTTTCGTGCCCCTCCCCCCTCCCTCGTCACAGGGGAATCTTCCTGCAGGTCAGTGCATGTGAGTGTAGTTGTGGACTGAAAATAGAATGTTTTCTTTGCCTGTTACTTTGTGTGTATCTACTGATTTTTTTTCTCTGATACCATCCTTATTTTTAAATTTATTTTTTAAATTTTATAGAAAATCAAAATTTGGTGAATGCATGAATAACTTCTGTTGAAATTAGAAGACAGTTACATGTCTTTGTTTGACTCGGGAAATGACATCCTATTTTTAAAGCTGCAACCTAACATAAATATTTTTGTACTAGCATCTATTGATTAAAAGAATCCACATATGGATGTGTATTTTTTAAAGCTAATAAATTTTGAATTGATATTGGATTCAATGAGACGATTCAGATTGTGAGCGGTGAGTGACTTGGTAATTGGATTTAATGAGACGATTCTTTTCACTTCACCAAAGTTTGTGTCCGATAACTGGAACTTAGTTTGGTAATAGTTTAAATGGGCTCTCCGAACAAAAGCCCAATGCCTAATGTTAATCCTGTACTGTCATCTTTTACTCCAAAGATAAAAATACCACAAGACATGAATAAGATAATGGCGTATTGAGCAAAAAGTGGCCTCTGCATTGGACTTCATGAGACAATTCACTGAATTTGACAAAACTTGGTCTCCGTCTTATGCTTCAGATCAGCCTGCCCTAAACTGATTCACTTAATAAAACCTATGATTACATATTCCAGTCTATATTGTTTAATTCACTGGTTTAAAATGAAAGAATGACAAAAGGCTACTCAAATATAACTAATAAATTAGTAAATTCATTAGTTTTAAGAAACAGATATATCGAGTAGTGACTCAAGCAGACGATTAGCCCAAATTTAAACGATTCAATGGAAAGTTACTCGACTGAGGAAACGCATTGGTTTCGCATTAGGGTGACGACATGGGGTGATCCATGAACCCAGACCCATACTCTATCCGTTATTAATCAATTCAATATCAATATTTTTCAATTGAATCTCACATTAATTCTTGCAGTTTTTTGGGGTGCCAATCATGAAAATCACTTTCATTTCTACTCCAGACTTATAGTTTCATCTCAAATTAGCTCATTTTTTACCAAACTTTTCAGGTCGAGTTTTATATTGTTTCCTGCAGTCTTGGGTGTGCTGAACTCAAAAATGACTTCCAAATTTTTTCCCCGATTCACACTTTACCTAATTTGACCAAATTTTGACCAAAATTTTTTAGTTGAGTTTGATGTTGATCTCAGTAGTTTTTTGTGTCCTGATAACGAAAATCACTTCCATTTCGACTCCAGACTTATATTTTCATCCCAAATTAGGTCATTTTGGACCAAAAATTTTTAAGTCGAGTTTTTTATTGTTTCCTGCAGTTTTTGGGTGCTGAAATCAAAAATGACTTCCAAAATTTTTTCCCCGACTCGCGCTTTACCCAATTTTGACCAAATTTGGACCAAAATTTTTGAATTGAGTTTGGTTGATCTCAGTAGTTTTTTTTGTCCTGATAACGAAAATCAAAATTCCATTTCGACTCCAGACTTTATTTTTATCCCAAATTAGGTCATTTTGGACCAAAATCTTCAAGTCGAGTTTTTTATTGTTTCCTGCAGTTTTTGGTGTGCTGAACTCAAAAATGACTTCCAAATTTTTTCCCCGACTCACGCTTTACCTAATTTTGACCAAATTTGGACCAAAATTTTTGAATCGAGTTTGACGTTGATCCTAACAGCTTTTTTTCGTGCTGAAAACGAAAAAACACTTCCATTTTTACCCGAGACCTACATTTCACTCAGAGCCCATAAGTTGCTCATTTTTTTGTCCAGTTAAGCCCAAAATCCGAAGTGCAGAAACTAATTCGCATCGCTCAGCCACACTACGCGCCCACGTTAAAAGGCGCGTACCCCTAGTTTTCGACAGGGATTTCCGCGAAGGCCCACGCGGTACACCTGTTCTGGACCAACTTCGGCGTGACGTCGTCTTAGAGAGAGAGCGGGAGAGGGAGGGGGGAGAGAGAGGGGGAGAGAGAGGGGGAGAGAGAGAGAGAGAGAGAGAGGAGAGGAGAGAGAGAGAGAGAGAGAGAGAGAGAGAGAGGGCCCAGTGACGTCACAGCTAAGCGCTGTGCGACGGGATGCTGCCGGGGGTTGGGGGTTGGGTCGGGCCACCCTTCAAGCCCCTCGGCCTGCCCCGCCTGCCTCGCCTTCCGAGAACTGCAGCGAGTTGGACGGGAGCCTCCTCACTCCTCTTCGCACACTTTCCCCTTCCCTGCCGCGGGAAAGCAGCGCCTGGATGGGATTGCTCTCTCTCTCTTCTCTCTCTCTCTCTCTCTCTCTCTCTCTCTCTCTCTCTCTTCTCTCTCTCTCTCTCTCTCTCCTCCCGCTCCCTCTCTGGTGGGGCGTGGACCCCCAGTCTCCCCCCTTCCTTCCCCGGAACCACAACCCCACGATACTACTGCTCTGACGTCACGGTTCGTGGTCGTCAAGGGCGACGTCATCCAGGCCACGCGCCAGAGCGCCGTCAAAGGTCTGCTGGCCTGCCTAGTGTAGTGGAGCAGCCGCCAGTAATCACTTCGTGCCGGCTGGCCTGCCAGTCATTTCGGGCGCGACTTGGCGCCAAGCATAGCCCGGAGTGCAATCACTGAGGTTCAATTTCGATTTTTTTGCTCCGAATTCGTCTCCGCCCCGCGGTGTGGTGACCAGGGAGACCCTTGCTCGCATGGGGGCTGCATTTTTTTAATGACCCGCTCACTGCAGTCAATCCCTGTCGCGTCTGGGACCCGGCTTCACTCCGCTAATCCCCCAAGCCCTGGTGGCTGAGAAGGTAAAGGCGTCTGCCTCGGTCAGTGGGGTCCGGGGATCGAATTCCAAAATTTAATTACATTTTTCGACTGGCCTCCTCCCAAACGACTCAAGCCCGTCGTCCAACATTCGGCAGACGTACAAGTCATATACCGTAGTGGTCAGAGTCACATTAGCCTGGCCACTACCGGGGTGCCTAAAAAGCAATCCGCTTCGGCGGGTTGGCCTCGGTAGAAGCGACTGGGTCCTCCGTACTGTGTGCGGAGGTGGGAGAAAAGCTCCCTTTTTTCTTCTTTTTTTCGATTTGTTTTTTATGATATGTTTTGCCATTTCCTCCAGCACCGTCCTGGAAACGGGACCTCCATACAACCTTGGGGTCTTTCGGTCCTGGTTTTGCCAGGGCGCGTTTTTACCGTGCACATGGAGTCTGGCCGGCTCGTGGTGGCGCCGGCGAGGGGGTCTGCCGGCGAGGGGGTCGGCCGGCGAGGGGGTCGGCCGGCGAGGGGTCCGCCGGGCCGAGCCCGCGCCTGTCAACCCTCGGCTCCACTGTAAGACCCCTCTCCGGGAGAGCCTCCCTGGGAGGCGCCTCGCCTTGCGCCTCGCCGCCCCGGTGCCGGCCCAGGGCTCGAGAGACGTGTATTGTACCTCCGCCTTAATTCTCCGCTAACGCGGACATAATGGGGTCGCCCCGTCCGCCCCACAACGACACCGGACGCGACTCTAGCCGCGTTTTCAGCGTCCCCCGCCGCGTTCCTCACATAGGACTCGAAGCAAACGCGTGCATGTACCAGGACTCCGCGTTTCGAAGGGTAATCCATCCATTAGATAAATTACTGTTAATCCAAAAGGCCATCTCATGGTCCATTGGTGCCAGCATGGGATTGATTCAAGTCTCGTTTGAGGAGAAATTGTTGTTGCTGTTTGCTGTCGGCAACACTCACCTTGTCGTTGAGGAGACAGTCTCGTAGGAATGAGTGCCCTCCGCGCCCTGCAAGCAGAGAGGACGGGGCGGGTTAGCGCGTCAGAGCCATACTTCATGTGTCATAAATTAAGTTTATTTTTCGAAGCAATCGTAAATCATGCGTTTGATTCTGATTAAAAGTTTTAAGTGTGAACCGTTCAACATTGTTTCCGTCCCCCACAGTCCAGCCACACCACATCTTAATGCATTTGTAAGTGGACTCTAACGCTAACGACGCTGGCGCGCGCTGGCGCCGAGAGAGACGCCCTCTAACAACAGCGAGATAAGAGAGAGAGAGAGAGAGAGAGAGAGAGAGAGAGAGAGAGAGAGAGAGAGAGAGAGAGAGGGTGCCTCACTTTTCCGCCCACTGTGCCAATGCGATGCCACGCGATGCCTCGCGATGCGATAGTGCACATCACCCTGGTCACCCCTTCCACACGCCCCGCCGCACACAGTGTAGCAGCACAGCCACCGGAAATTACCTCTCCATCGTCATTTTTTTCCCCTCGTCCCACTCCCGCCATTTTATTTCCTTTGGTTCCCGGAAAGGAATCTCATCGCCAGCCATCCGAGCGATCCCGCACACTGCTCCGTCTCGCTCGCTCTCACGGCGCGTCCCGTAGGGGTGCGAAAGAGGCAGAGCGACGAAAACGGAGGGGGTCGATGGGTGGCGTGTGTCGGGCGGCCCGCGGGGCTCGGCGGGGCGACTGTGACCTTGGTGGAGGGATGCAGGAGGGCCAGCGGGGCCAGCGGGGCCAGCGTGCAGTCTAGTTAGCGCAGCCCAGCGTCAGCGTGGCTGCCGATGCTGTGGTCTACTCCACTTCCACTGTCACTGATTCCTATTGTTGGGTTCGGGACAGGGTCAAAGGTTCCGATGGTTTTAAATGAAACGATTCCAAGAGAGCCGTTTCCATACACTAGTTGGATGCAAGACTCCTCTTTCCTCCAAAGCGCACGCCAAGTTCCCATAAGTCGTTAAGACTCGTTTCTTTCCAGTGTACACGTGCTTCGCGTGGGCGCGGCTGGCGGGGCGGCAGCAGTGGGGTAGGCTGCCATTTCATTTCATTTCATCTCGTTGCGAGCGGTGATTGGTAGCAATCAACTACTTACTGTCCTGTCTCCGAATCACCGAACATCCTCCTGACGCCACCCCACTGGCGGTGCTGCCAGCCCCTCCCCTCCACTCCCCTCCCCTCCACTCCCACGCCGACTAGCTGACGTAGTCGTCCCGCCATTCACGAAAGAAAAAAAAACTTGTCGCGGTGTAACTTTGCTCGCCGTGTCGCCGTGTACCGTAGCTAAGTTCCCCCAAACCGCTTTCTGGCGCGGATTTCTTTCTCATTTAGATTTCCATTTTCGCGCCGCCTGCGCCGCGCGCGCTTTTCCCCGTTCGTTGCTGACGCGGGCCGTGGGTGCTGACGCGCTGACGCTGACTGGCCGCGCTCACGAAAAGAACCGATCGGAAGTCGAAAGCAGCCGAAAGGTGGACGGCGCAGTTCCGTTCCTCCACCCACTCCGCCTCCACCTGGAGGACCTGGTCGCGAGGCGAGGCGAGGCGAGGCGGAGCACAGCGAGTCCATTTTTCATCCATCTCGCTTCATCACGCTGCTACATGTCGGACTGAGGCGGCGGGGCGCTCCACGTCCGGGACTACCGTACGTCGGCCACCCCTTCAGCGTGGACTGAAGTTCTTTACGGGGAACAATTTTACACGTGTCACACGATAATAATCATCAGCAGGCCTTTAGCGTTCGAGTAGGAAAATACAACAAATGCGGGACTCAAAATGAAAGTACGCGAGGGGAAAACAATGGCGGCTTTTTATTTTCCCGAGTCACATTATGCCCACGAACAGCTGTTGCGAGAGGAAAACAACCTCTCTCTTCAAATTCGGAGAAAAGTTTAATTTCCTCGTCAGCATTCGCGCGCTCCATCGGCCACACACGCCGCGCCCCGCCCGCCAGCCTGACCGAAGACCCCTTCCCCCTTTTCCTCGTCGTCCGTCCGAAGAGAGACGCGTCTTTCGTTCGATGAATAATTGAAGTGACACAAGTGAAACAAAACGGCTCCAATCACTTCGCCTTTGTCGCCTCGCGTTTGTTTCCCCCCCCCTCCTCTTCCCGGTACCCAACCTCCCCAGCAGCGCCGGGTTTGCTCAGACAAAGCCCCGAGGTCGCGCGGAGGAGGGGGAAAAAGGGGGCGTGGGGGGTCGCACAGGCGTGGCTCTCAGCTGACACACCACGTGGTCTCTCATGGCGCCCGGCCGCGCGCAGGCGCACCGACGCCCCCCTCCGCTCCAACCCTGCACCACCCACCTCCTTGTCAACTCTCTCTCTCTCTCTCTCTCTCTCTCTCTGGCTGGCCCCGCCCCGCCCCGCCCTTCATACTGCTCATTATCCTCGATAATTGCCCGGGTGGTCTCGGATTTCAATCAATGCGTCAGGGCGATGCAGTCAAACACAATCCTCCTCCCTGCCGCCCAAACAACTTCCGGTGAGATGTGCTCCGCGAGTCAACAACCAGGCAAACACGACGAGTGCCGACACCGCCGACAGCGAGTCCAGGAAGGAAGAGGAAGCCACGAGCGCCTATACGCGTACCAGGACGGGGGCGCACCGCCGCGCCTCGTCCCGCCACGCCCCGCCCGCCCCACCACGCCCCACCACGCCCCGCCACGCCCCGCCACGCCCCGCCCGCCCCGCCACGCCCCGCCACGCCGAGTGCGGTGCCCATCAAAGCAAGAGTCTAGAAAAGAAGATTCGAGTGGTTCATCTCCCTGCCGCGGCTCCGCTCTCCGCCATGCCGCTGCTGTGGGCCGCACCGCCTGCCTGGCGGGCTGCCTGCCTGGCGGGCTGGCACGGCGGGCCGCCCCGTGGAGGCCGTATCGGCCTGGAAGGTCGACAGAGGGGTGGCTGGGGGTGGGTCGGGGGGTGGGGGGGGGACCTTCGGTTCGCCGCGCCTCGGCTCAGTCTCGCTCTCGGCTCGGCCCGAAGGTATCCGACGATGGACCTGTCTGCTGTCTCCACGTCCATTGTTCTTTTTATTCCCGAAATAAAATAACCAGGGTGATGATGTCAGCGCGGCGGCCCGGCTGGCGGGTGGGGCTGGCGGCGGAGGCGAAGCGCCCGCCGAACGGCAGGTAGGCAACGCGCTCGACAGCCGTGCCGCCCCTAGCCAGGTTTGCCTACCCTCGCGGCGCTCCGCCGAGCGCACCGCGCTCCATCGCTCTCTCTCTCTTCCTCTCTCTCGCACACACTCGAAGTACTGCTCGGAATCCGTCGGCCTCGCCTCGCGCGTGATTCGCGGAAGCGAGGCGCTCTATGCGAGGAGCTACAACATTCACGGAATCACCCCCGAACTCTCCAACTTGCGAATCCCCGAACCGACTCGCACGGACTCGCAGGATGGCTGCTCTTCACTCCCACAAGCAGGCCCGTAGAGTGGAGAGGGCTTGGAGTAGGCCTCGGAGAGGGCCGCTGGCAGACGGAGGGTGAGGGACCTGAGTAGCAGTGTAGCTGCGTATAGCTGTGCGGCCAAGAGGAGTGTTGCAGTCCTGCGTGCTCACCACAGACGCCACTTTCGACCGGACATCCCTTTTCAGCCCGCAGCCCGCCATTCGGACAGACGGGTGGGCGGACGGACAGACGGACGGACGGACCGGGACAGACAGACAGACAGACAGACAGACAGACAGACAGACAGACAGACAGACAGGCAGGCAGGCAGGCAGGCAGCAGACAGGCAGGCAGGCAGACAGGCAGGCAGGCAGACAGGCAGGCAGGCAGACAGACAGGCAGACAGACAGACAGACAGGCAGGCAGACAGACAGACAGGCAGGCAGACAGACAGGCAGGCAGATGAGCTCCCACTGCGCGTGGGTGGGTGCTCGTTGCGGCAGTGTTTTCGCCCGGCTGAGTGCTGCGGGGCTGTGCGGGTTGGGCCTGTCCGCCCCGCTCTCGTTCTCCTCACCCAGGCCCTGATCCTGCCCGGCCCGCTCGGCCCGCGCGCGGACACGGGAACGCGGCAGGGCGGCAGCACGGCGGCGGGATCATTCCCTATTTACGCCCCGCCCCGCTCGCATTGTGCGGGGCCCGCCATGAATGTGTGAGCAGCGACTCACTCTGGCATTGATCTCGTCAGTGCAACGGAGAGAGAGGGGAAATAAAACAGGGTGTTCCTCCAGACCCGGTGGCCCCGGCGCGTCCCCCATGCGAGATATCCGAGATGCCATCTCCCGGATAGGCCGGCCGGGCGGTGCCGGCCGGGCGACCTACATAGACACTGTGTTGGCGGAGCGGGGGGCTGGCTTGGGGGACAGCAGCGCACCGACGACGACGGAGTTAGGGGGGGGGGGGGGCAGGTACAGCATCGGGCACTTCATTGCGGAGGACACATCATGAGGCTGGCCAGGCCTCCTCCGTCAGACGACGTGCTGGGGGTGGGGGGTGAGAGGGGCGCTAGGTGCAGTAGCGGCGCGCCACGGCACGGCGCTTCCTAAGGCTTCCCGGCCTCACCTCACCCCCTCGGCCCGACGGCTCGACGGCCCGACAACACCCTAGCACCCCGCGCCACACGGCAGGCACGGCGGGCACGGCAGGCACATGGGGGCGGCGGAGCACAGTTGTCGTACGCCCAGCCCTAGCTGGCTAGCTACAAACGAAAGGCCGCTACCGAGAGTCCGCTTCGTCGCTCTGTCTCACTCGCACCCCGAAGCGAGGCCCTCAAGAGCGAGAGAGACACAGCTCCTTTGGAAATCGGTCGACCTCCGAGCGAGGGCGAGGGTAACGCGGCCGTTCGCAAATCACACAGTTGACCTACACTGTACCCACAGCCGGGCGAGGCGGGCGAGGCGGGCGAGGCCACCGCATGAGGGTAGAGGGTAAACCGAGGGTGAGCCGACAGGTCAGAATTTCGTTACAGTGACACAGCGGGGGAGGCGTGATGACTTGATGTTGACTTGCCTGGTCGGCCACCGCAGGCAGACCAACTCGGGGAGCGCCGAAAGGGTTGCCCTAACGGTCTCTCCTCTCAGGTTCTTGTGTGAAACGGGTCATGAAAACGTGACGTCTACTGAATTTCTTAATTAACTTCGCTCTACACTCTAAAATACCTATTGTGAAAGCTCTCCACAGTATAGTGGCGCAGGTGCAGCTAAATGAAGAAATTTTTCACCATAATAGTATATGTTAGTGCAGCCTTTCACCGTAAGGCATTTATCCTGAGAATAGCGAAATGATCTCATACCACGCACGACAACCGAGCCCTGAGATTTGGTTCTGAGTCTTCCCATAAAGTAAAAATAAGAGGGGAGGGAGAGTTGCGGGCTGATTCTGAACACTGCTTTCGTCGTTCTGTCTCTCTCACACTCATGGTTCGTTTCGTGGAGAGAGGGAGGCAGTGTGGCGAAGTCTGGAGGCACGCGGCGCTGTCGTCACGATAGGCCGGCCGAATATACATCACGGAGAAAGGCGCGGCGTGGCAGGGAGATGTCTGCGCGCCGAAACACGGGACGGGCGAGGCGAAACAAATCCGCCGCGATCCACCACCAGCCAGTGTATCGTCCGCCGTAATCACGCCGCCGAGTCCCAGCCGAGCGATCCCGAACAGCGTCGCCCCGTCTCTCTCCCACTCACGGGGCGTCCCAGTGAGGAGCGAGAGAGACAGAGCGACGAATGCACCGCTCGGACGCGGCCCGGCGCTCCGCCTCGGCCCCGCCTCGGCCCCGCCTCGGCCCCGCCGCACGCAAAGCAGCGCAGCGCGGAGCACCGCGATGACGACCGGCACGCAACGCGGTGCAGCGCAGCCGGCGTCGCTCTGTCTCTCTCGCACCTTACCGTCCGTGCCGCGAGTGGGAGAGGGACAGACCGACGCTGTTCGGAGGCAATCCACGGACATCACTTTCCTGTGATTAATTACTGAGAAGCAATGCGGTATTGATTGGTGGTGCAAAGCGCGCCCCGCGGAAGGGACCTCTCCGTCTGTCTCCCTCCCCCTTCCTTTCTGCTGCAACCGCGAGGACACGCCGACACGTCCGATGTGCCCAGCACGGCCAGCGTGACACGGAGCGGCCGGTGCCAGAGCAGACCATCTCAAAAGTCGAGTTACCTCTTCCAGAATGAGAGTCACCGAAAGAAAGCGGAAACAAAAAAAAACAAAACACAACTTCAAAGAGGACTTTCCCACAAGTTTGCGCGAGTTTGCGTATGTCCGCTTTCCGGCAGGACTGCCCCGCGGTGTGGTGCACGCGGTGTGCCTTGGCCGTCCCTGGAGCCTCGCCGCGGCCACCACGGCGTTAATCACAGCGAGAGGGCCGCGGTGGCGCGGGAATGGGGTGGCATGGCGTGGGGCCGGGCGTGGTGAGGCGGGGCTAGCAGCCAAGCGGTGCCGGTGGCCATCACACATCCTCACGCCCGCTGCCCTCCAAATATCAGTGGCACGCCACGAGGCCAGGGACAAGCAGCACTGTACCCTGTCTCTCTCCGTGCTCTGGCGGGACGTACCATGGAGTGAATTTTGTTCGGGATCATCAGCGCGCCGTCGGGTCGCTCGGACCGCCATCAAGAAGGGTCCGCTGTTGGTGGCGCGCGCCGTGCGCTTCCGGTGTGCCAGCGACTGCCCGAAAGAGTTGATCGCGTGCGGCTCACCCTGCAGCCCGCGCGGCGCGCACGGCAAGGACCTGTCCCTGATAAATACTTGACGGTCAGGGTCACGTCCCCCTTCCCTGCCCCCGAGGGGCGGTGCCGGCGGTGCCGGCGGTGCCGTGACAACACATCAGGTTGACTCTGGTTGACTACGCCAAGTCGGGCCGGCCTGCCCGGCTCGCCTCTCGCCGCGCCGCACCGCGCCGCCAGGTCGATATTCTATTGGACGTTATCGCGGGGCTCCTTTATTTGTTCCGCCAATAAGAAGTGACGCGTATCACGTCGCGTGACTCGGCCGCAGCCGGGGATCGAACCGGCGACCGGCCGCGGCGAGGCGCGCTTTGGTCCTGCAGTCCAGCCCGGCCGAGTACGGCGTGCGGGGGCGGGGTGGAGGGGAGAGCACGTTAGTGGCTCGCCCATCCCGCCACATTAAACATGGAGAGCCTCGCCAATCGCTTGTAAGGCCTTCACCCCCTTCCCCCACCCCCTCCCACTCGCCCTCATTCCCTCCAACGGTCGGCGTGCGCCCGAGAAAGGCTCTCAAATAGGTTGGCCACACTGCTTACTTTTTCATGGCGTCCATCCTGCAGCACGGCCTCGAGCGGGGCGGTGCGGCGCGGTGCGGCGCGCGGCGGCGCGCGGCGGGCCGAGCCAAGGGCAGGGCCACCCTCGGCCTTGGGATTGGGCACTGCTCGGCCTGCTACCGCCGCTACCGCTGCCACTCTGCCACTAATTCGTTCTCTCTCGCAATCCAGCGGGGCGGGACGCTATATGAGTGCGAGAGAGGCAGAGCGACGAAAACGACTCTCGGAATCAGTCTGCTGGGCCAGCCGGTCGTCGATGCTATTGGCAGCCTCGGCTATGGGCAGTCATGGGCAGTCGCGGGGCGGGGGCCGCTTGACGCACTGCAACGCGCGGCCGGGGAGCCCTTGTGCCCCATGCCCCTCGTACTACTGGCAGGGGGGGGGGGCTGCCGTGGTCGACTCCCGGAACGGGAGGTTTTACGAGTGGCATGTCAATAAACGGCGCTGGTTGCTTCAAAAGAAATACTGATTTGAATATTTTGGCGTACTTCGAGGTTTATTTTTTCTTGGGAGAGAGGCGAGAAAATGTTGAGAGTGTACGCCGATTCTCTGGGCTACTGAACGCGCCGCATCGCCGCGTCTTGCAGAGGCCCGTCCCTTGTTTTGTTCCCCCCGTCAACCAGCGGACTGTGAGACAGACGAGAAAAAACAAACCAGAGAGAGGAGCGACGAAAAGAGAAAGAAAGAGTTATGAAAACAAACGTGAAAAATAAAAGGCGTGTCCAGTGGAACGTTCGGGGTCGTGGCCGGGCTGGCGTCCGGGCACCTCTGACATATCGACATCATCAGCTGCATCAGCATCAGCACTCGGCGTTCCAGCCCCCTAACGACATTGCGTTCAATCAGCGTGTCCAGCGCGGAATACATTTCGGATCTGTTATTGATGACACGGCGATGTTCGCGTCCACCCCGCCCGCGCCCGCGCCCCGCCCCGCCCCGCCTGTCGCCGCTCACTCGACCTGGAGGGGGCAGATCTCATTGCAAAAGGCTGCCGTGGCTTTGGCACGATAACGTTGATAAAATGGCAGTGGTGCCACGCTGGGGGCAAGAACTTCTCGGGCCAAGTTCTAACCAAGTGTGCAAACAATATCTATTGGTTGTATCAGTGGATCTCAACCTTTTCAGGCTCGCGACCCCAAGAATGGCGTCCGCAGAATGGCTTGGGCTGAAGAAATGCTCTCGGCCGGAAGTGGTATGGCTCGTGGCCTTGTGGATTGGCACGCCCCTTGACGGGTGCATCTGTTGCCGTGGCGCCCCGCCTCGCTGCCCCGCTGCCACCGGCTCGCCAATTTGGCTCACGATAAGGTCGCAAGAGCTTCGCAGAGCTCGGCAGTGAAGCGGAGTGCGGCTGGCCGACCTTTGCACGCGGCGGCGGCCCGTCTCCAACGCCCGGTGACGTGACGTCACCCCGGCCTGCTCAACATGCCGGCTTTCTTCGGCGAGTTTCCCCGAACTGGTCTTTATACATAATGTAGCGCCACAGCGCGGCGCCGCCCCGGTCGTCACTGGACCGACGCCGTCGGCGACGGCGACGCCTCATCACAACGCCTCATCGCGACGCCTCATCGCCCGCCTCCGGAAAACGAGACTGTATACCGCCTAATTGAGGACCTTAATGACAGACAGACTTGGAAAACAAATTTGGCGGCGATTCTCTCAGACAATGACAGCCCTGCTCGAGGCCCCCACCGCCCTCCACTCCCTAAACTCGCCACTCCGCGCATCCGCAGCGGGCTCTTTTTCCAACGTGACGTCATTTCGAGCTGCAGTGGCGGTGGCCGGGCGGTGGCCCTCCCCCGCAGGCTGCACAGCGCTGTCTGGGCTGTCTGTCACACTCAGAGCGTTTCGAAGCGTCGCGAGAGAGACAGCGCGACGAAGCACCGTTCGGACACAGCCTGCTGCCGCCCGGTCGTCCGACCGCTCTGCCTACCGAGGCCGAGATTCGTTTGAAACGCAATCACCGAGGGCCCGGCCCGTTTTATCGGTTGCCATGCAGCTGCGCGCCGAAACAAGAGATCCTTAATTATTTTTGCAAAATAAAAACAATACTTTATTTATTTAATACGATTCTTTCGCTACTAGATTAATTTTCCTGGCTCGTCTCGAACAAAAGATGTGGAATTTGTGTTTTCTGGGTGCGGCGTTCCGCACGTTTTCAGTCCGATACTTCGGCCGCCAGCCGGACAGCCAGCCAGCTAGCCGCAGCCAACGTGACTAATTTGAATCCGAATCGACAGGCAGTCCTCGCCTTGCCTCCGTCGGCCGGTCGGCTCGACGCCGTCGCGTGCCAGGCCTGTTAGTGTGTGTGTGTGATAAGGCGTTACTGACCTTCCTTAGTGCATTGAAACAGATGCACAGCACACTGCAACACAGCCGCACTGTGGGTATGGCAGCGGTTCTCAACCTTGGGGTCGCGACCCCAAATGGGGTCGCGAAAAAATTTCGAGGGGCCGCGGCGAGGTAACTGGGGTCGCTTGGGGTGGCCCACACGCCGAGCACTGGCGGGAACAACTTAAAAAGTTGATCAAAACGGTCACAAATGTCTTTGAAAAATCGTGTTTTGGGCCGACTTCAGGCATCCACTGCGTCTGATCCGAGGCGGTATTTCGTCCTCCCTCAACGGACAATTGGTCTTTAGACCTTTCTTTAGCATGCCTTTGTTGCCGAGTGCGATTATCTGCCTTAATTTGGGAGCAGTATTGCCGCAAAGTTGATCAAAACGGTCACAATTGTCTGTGAAAAATCGTGTTTTGGGCTGACTTTAAGCAGCCACTGCGTCTAATCCAAGGGGGTATTTCATCCTCCCTCAACGGGCAATTGGTCTTTAGACCTTTCTTTAGCATGCGTTTGTTACGGAGTGGGATTATCTGCCTTGGTTTGGGAGCAGTATTGCCGCAAAGTTGATCAAAACGGTCACAAATGTCTGAAAAATCGTGTATTGATCAACTTTGCTGCAATACTGCTCCCAAACTAAGGCAGATAATCGCACTCCTTAACAAAGGCATGCTAAAGGAAGGCCCAAAGACCAATTGCCCGTTGAGGGAGGACGAAATACCGCCTCGGATTAGACGCAGTGGCTGCTTAAAGTCGGCCCAAAACACGATTTTTCAAAGACATTTGTGACCGTTTTGATCATTTTTGCTGCAATACTGCTTCCAAACTAAGGTGGATTATCGCACTTTGTATCAAAGGCATGCTACAGGAGGGGTCGCGTGGGGTCGTGAAATTTTTCCTGGGGGTCGCGGAAATTTTTCGCTACAAATTTGGGGTCGCGAACCGAAAAAGGTTGAGAAACGCTGGGGTGTGGTAATTGCACGCGCTGAAGCGTCCCGGCGGATGCATAGGGTTTGTTGCGAATAGTTTTTTGCAGCCGGTGGGTGCAGGACATGACAATTGTCCAGGTCTCCGACACAAAATGAACCACAACGCATGCCAACAACTGCATTTTCCCACATGCTGCAAAATGCAAGGTCGCCTGTAAAGACATGAACAAAATGCGTTCAAGGGCGTCTCAGAGTAGAAATAAAATAGCATGGGATTGTGCGTATGGTCGCACCGCAGTTTGCACGGCAAGAAGAAAACACAATTGAGTGGCATGAGACCTTTGAACCGCAGAGCGGGCAGAGCGCAGAGCCCCTTGAGGTCCTGTCTGTGCCGCCCTGCGTCCAGCCGCCCTGCGGGGGCTTAGACGAGAGGACCCAACCCACGCCCTCTGAGCGCCTCCGCGGTGGGCCGCAGAAGAAGCTGCATCAGCACAATCCCGAGATGAGCACACCTTTCGACCACGGTCACCACCAGCATGACCGCGCCCGGCCGGCGCGCGCTCGGCACGGCTCGGCCAGGTGTGAAGGCTTTTCCGCCAGACTTGTATAAAAGGGGAACAGGAATAACAACAGGGCGGGCAGGGTGGAAGCAGCAAGGGCGGTGCCGCGGAAAGCCACGCGCCAAAAACGGTGCGAACGTTCTTTTCATCTCGCGCCTCTCGTCTCGCTGCCTTCCATGTTTACAAGTCGCAACTTGACAGGGTCACTGTTATCTGCACTGCGCGTCACGGCCGCACGGCCACGGATTGCCGCGGCATTGCTGCCACAGTGTGCCACAGGCCACGGAACTGTCACTTCAGAGGACTCGATTCGAAAACGTGTTCCTGGTGAGCACGCATCCTTCGGAGCGGCAGAGTAAGTGGGAGGTGCCCTACACTCTCAAGGCATTCACTAACAGTGGATCACAACGCTTTGACCTAAATGGGTTGCCTGAACGAAATCACGGCAGTGGTAAGAGTTTAATTCCTCTGTAACGTCCTGGGCCGGGATGTGACACCAGCAAACTTGGCCTCGGCGGTCTTGCTCTCCATAATTCACCGCAACGCCTAGGCCGAAAGTTGGCCGCGGGTTTACTTTGGTGCTTCCTGGGGGCTTCCTGGGGCTCGCCGCCGACCGAGTCAGCCAGCCAGCCCCAGTGCTCTAGTGACCCGCGATGGCATGTTGTGGCCCAGGCCCAGGCCCAGGGCCCTGGCGGGCTATGGCGGTGGGCCGGGCCCACTGGGGTCCCTATCCGTGGTGCGGGGCTGCGGGGGCTGCGGGGGCGCGAGGACTGGAGCCCTGAGGCCAGTGGGAGGGGGAGGGGGCGTCTCGGCGGTGCGGCAGGGTGGCTCCAAACCTCCAAACTCGCACACAGAAAAGTCCGCGGAAAAGTCATCCTGCAGACGAAGAATGCCTGGAGTGGCTAGTCTTACGTAACACTCACGCTTGCTCCTAGGCGGTGGCTCGGCAGGCTGGGCTGGCCTCGGCTCGATCCAGCAGCAGCACCACAGCAGCTCCGTCCGTCGCGCCGCGGCTGCTCTCAGCCTTGCCTCATGCCTGGACGGCCCGCGTGCCGCAGGCGTGCCGCGTGTGCAGTGCTGCGAGTCCTCACGGCTCCATCACGCACTTGTCCAGGAGCTGGGCCGCGCGCCTCCGAGTTCTCCGTGTGCGACCGTGTGCGACCGTGTCCCGTCCCTCGCTCGGCTCGGCGTGGCTCGGCGCGCTGTGGCTCCAGCGCTGCTCATCTGCCGAGCCCAAGCCCCATGACAGAACTGGCGAGGCAGCCGATCCGAGCCGCCACGGACGCAACGCCAGCAACGCCAGCAACGCCAGCAACGCCACGGCCCGAGGGGGGTGGGGGGCGCAGCCAGGCGAGCCAGGCGCAGCAGCAGCGCCAGCAGCGCCATGAGCGGAGCAGGCGCCGTACCGCCATGGCCTGGCATCGAGCTCACAGCCTTCTCGTAACGCGCGCCTTCCCGAACGGCCGAACGCTCTCGCCTCTTCTTTTCCCTCTCCCGCTCTCGCTCGGAGCCGCCACGCCCCGCCAAGCCCCGCCACGCCCCGCCACGCCCCGCCACTCCCCACCACGCCGCGGTCCGGTCGATCGATAGTGGCAAGGCGGTGAACGGGACGCGCAGCGCGGCAAGTTCAAACCGCGGCGCTCGCGGTGCGGCGGGGGGTATCGCCGAGTGACGGGCGCGGCGAGCGGCGGCGAGAGTCTCTCCCTACGTGGAGTATCGCGGCGGCCGTCGTCGACCGGGCCGGGCAAAGTGAACTGCGTCCTGCGTGGGTGGGTATGGAGGAGGAGAGGAAGGGGGCGGGGCAGACGGGCAGACACATGAATAAGCCCCCCACCGGGACGCGCCGGGACGAGTCGGGATGCGGTCCTGGGCTAAAGCCCAGACCGTCCCCACGCAACAAAACCGCGCCTCCTCGGCGTGCAATTTTCTCGATTTTATTTTACCGGTCGGGTTGCAGACGTCTTTTCTCTCCCCCGCACTGGTCGGTCCAAGGACCCTGCGGGCTCGGTGCGGGGCCGGCGTCCCGGCCGGGCCTGACTGTCCGTGTCGGCCTCCCCTCGTCTGGGGTCAGGGCGCCTGGCGGGTAGGCAGCCCCCACGCAGGGGGACAGCATGTCGCTTGGAAAGTCGGGAGTTGCCTGTGTGCAGGAGCGGCTGTTCGGATACTTCAGCAGCGTCACGTCTTTGAAACCACTAAGTTTGCTCATAATCGGTTCGAAGAACGACACGACCCAAATAAACCTACCCGAACCTTCAGACTCGATGCCGCACGAATTTTGGTCGGGTACAAAGACGGACCAACGGACTAGCCCTCCTAGTTGGCATCCTAGACGCGATCATATCGCCAAGGTCGTCGCCCTCGAGGGTGGCACCCTTGGTGGCACCAGCACTAGAATGCGGAAGGTTCGACCAACTCCCCGTTAGCGAGGTTTCCGCGTCCTCGGCCGGTGAAGGGCGGGGCGGGGCGGGGCGTGTAAGGGCGCGAGGACGCCAGCCCAGCGCGGGGGCCGCGGGGGCAGCAGGCGCCACGGTTCTTTTCGCGTGCCTGTTGTGTAACCTAAACCCGCCCCCGTGCCGCACGCCCGTCGGCCCCGTCCCCGCGGCGTCCCCGCCCTGGCCACGTCGGGGCCGCGGTGCGCTGGCGGACGGGACGCGGGGACAGGGCGCGGCTGCGCTCGCCCGGCGGCAGCGCTCGGCTCGTCTCGGCCCCCCAGAGGCTGCGTGCAGAGAGTCGTCTCCGCAAGGCACCCCGCCCACCCCGCGCTCCGATCCTCCCCGCACCCCGCGAACCACGACGGGAAGGGCACTTGGGCGCCGCGGACGTCGCGGATGTGGCCCGGGGAGCCTGCGGCTGGCCAGGCGCGGCGTCTAGCGACGGCAAGCGCCCCCCAAAAAATAACCCCGTCGGCACTGCCAACCTGACGGAGGCCCGTCCGCGCGCACGGGCGTGCGGCGGCGTGTTTCGGGCGCCAACGGTTGGCAGCGCATTGTGCAAGCGGGGAGCCGGGGGCGGGGAGCTGGGGGCGGGGGCGCGTGGTGGACCGAGTGGACCGCCGCCCAGTGTGTGCCCCGGGACCCGGGGAGCCGTAGGGACGAAAGGGACAGGATGGCTCGGTGCGGGACCTCGGGGCCCTCCTCGGGGCCCCAGCACGCGCGGCCCAGGCCTTTCAAGGCCTCCGTGGGCACGTCGCCGTCGTGGATAACAACGCCCCTGCTGCTGCTTGCCGTCGTGCTGCTCGCTGGAGTCCTTCCATGGGCCGAGGCGGCCAAGAAGGTGTCCGGCGGCGCGTCCCCGAGCCCAGCCGCGGGGTCCAAGGCCACCAAGGAGCACGTCGAGTCCGTCATCGAGGATGTGTCGGCCAAACAGCTGGAGCGCGTGCTCAACGAGAAGGACTTTGTTGCCGTGTTCTGGTGTAAGTGTGTGCAGTGTCAGTGAAGGCAGTGAATGTCAGTGCAGTGCTGTGTCAGTGAATGTGCCGGTGGAAGGGAGTGGTGGTGGCGCCCACCCCAGCCAACCCCTACCAACGCGGACCGCCACGCCACGCCACGTGCCGTCGCCGCCCGCCTGCCCGCCTGCCCGCCTCCGGACATGCGGCGGCAGCGGCAGCAGCAGCAGGCAGCATGCGGCTGCCCCAATTATAGCCCAGCCACCGTGCGGACCCCACGGCACGCCGCGGCACCTCGGGGATGGGGCTGCATCGCGACGCCCTTAGCCCTCGGCCCTCGGCGAGGCCCTCGGCTAGCCCTAACGGAGTACCAGCCCTCGGCGTGGCCCTTGGGCATCTGCGCTACCCTTCAGCCCTGCAGCCCCACGACGCGGGCCGCCAGCTGTATCAGCCGGCTGATTCCGAAGAATGCTCTCGACGCTCTGTCTCTCTCGCAGTGTCATGGGCCACAGGGGCGCGAGAGAGACAGAGCGACGAAACGACTCTTCGCTCGGCAGACGGAGTGACGTGCCGCGGTGACGCGGACTCGTGAAATTGGACACCGAGCGGTGGAGGTGGCGGGCCAAAGACTGTCTGGACCGCGTCCTGCCGCGAGGCCATCGGAGGACCTCGACGCACGCGGCGGAGCGGGTGGAGCGCGGAGGGTGGCGGTGATGGGGGTCGAGGGTTGCTGCGCCGCCGCGCCACCGCGTCGTTGCCAGACAGGCAGGTGTTGGAATGGCTTCGGCTGCGCGGAGGGCCTGGCTTGACAAGAAGTCACCCGCCGACGCCCTCCTGGCCCGCGACTGTGTACTCTGCGCCGGGCAGGGCTCCGTGGTAAATCGGAAATGGCGGAAACGGCGTGCATTGCGGCGGGGCGGCGGGGCGGCGGGAATCGACGGCCGGACGCTCGGCGTGCCGTGTGCCGTGACAGGACCAATATGTCGGTCAGGGTGAGAGGAACAGACGGACGCTGCTAGGCTGCCGAGCCTCCGCTCGCCGCAGCGCAGCCAGGCAGGGCAGCCAGGCAGCCGGGCCGCACAGCCAGGCAGCCGGGCCGCACAGCCAGGCAGCCGGGCAGGGCCCGCGCGCCGCTCCGAGCGGCTCGACCCGACCCGGCTATTTGTGGCGCGCAGAGCCGCGGAGCCCAGAGACGCGGGTAATATCACCCGTAAAACTCGGCGAGAAACGCGCCGAACGCGCCAAAAAATCGGGGAAACGGATATCGAGGCAATGCGAGTTGGCTCGGCGTGGCAGCGCTGGGCCATCGCGGGGTAAGGGGTGGGGTGGGCGGCGGCGGGTCGGGCCGCGCAACGACCGACGCGGCGAAACTCCCAGGGCACCCCGAGCGCTGTCTCGAAAGAAGGCAGTAATAATAATAGTCGTAATAACACCAGTGTATTCCGTTCAGGACTGCAAAGTTATGGCGGCCAAGGTCTGTTGAGGCCTAACAGCGCTGATGATGGCGGGTGAGCGCGCAGCCTGGCGCTGCCTTGGATAGAGACGTGATTGCGCCCCGTTTCACGGATCACGGCCAATGGCAGCCAATGGCAATGGCGGCCCTTTTGACAAGCGTGTCTCGTCCTATTAGATACAGCATGGTTCAGAAAATAGAGGGGCCGGGCCGGGGCTTACAGTGGCACCGTGCCACCACACTGGCTAAGGAGGCCTTCCCTAGCCGCCCCTCTGGCGTCTCGCTAACAATTGTCCGAGAGAACAAAACACGCGCCTCGAGAATGCCGATACTAAAATCAGCCGGCCCGCTCCGGACTCTGCCGACGCCACCGTCAGGCCGTCTGGGCGTAAGTAAGTAATTCGCAAACTCGAAGCAGCGGGCCGCATTGGTTGCGTCCGCCAATGAAATGTTTGGGCGTGCGCCTTCCAAATGTTTCCCTGAGATCCTGCGGAGCGCGGCAGAGCGATCCCGAATATCGCCTTCGTCTCTCCGTCCCTCCCACACCCACTGCCCGTGGGCCACGGGGCGTCCGTATCGGTGCAAGAGAGACGGAGCGATGGAACGCTGTGCGGAATCAGCGTGGCTGCAGCGCCGACCGCGTTCGGCGGCCGGGGAGGGTTTCGGGCGCGCGCTATGCAAACGGTTAGGTGACAGGGCCCTAGCGCCACAGAGGGTGGAGGCCCCACCCACGCACTGGCCAGGGAGAGAGCTGCGCTGCAGACCGCCACAGACCGCACTGCATCCGCACTGCATCCGCACTGCGGGGCCGAAGCCGATGCCATGTCAATAAACACGCAGACCTGTCGGACTTCGCCATGGTTCGCCGTGCTTCGCGCTTCGCGCGTCAGAAAGGACTCTATTTTAAGGCCGGCGGTGCCCAGGGCGGCCGGGTGGGGCGCCTTCAGCAGCCTTCAGCTTCAGGCGGCGGCTTCTCTCTGTTCTCTGGGCCCGCTACACGTGTCAACTGGCCTGTCCTCTAGAGGCTCTAATCGTCGCGCCGGCCGGGTAGGCAGTCCCATCACCGGCCACCTCTGTCTCTCTCGCGCTCATGGGGCGGCCAGGAAGGGTGGGCGAGAGTGACGAAAGCACTGTTGGGAATCGGACCACCGTTCGGATGCAAACAGTCGCCGGCGCTGACGTCAGACCGGCATACGGCCGGCCCTCATCTGGCGGTTGCTGGCGGCTGCTCACCTCGGCGCCGTCACCGTGCCGCCATGGAGCAGGCCACGTGGCCGAACCCGCAAGAGACCAAACCCACCCCGAAAGCCGTGTTCTGTCCAATGCACGGCCCTGGAGCCAGTGCCAGTGCCACGGCCGGTAGACTTGCAGTGCTGCCAACCCAGACACGAGCCAACGATTCGTTAGTCGCTTGGTTTGGCTTGGCTACAAAGGCTGGCCAGACCGGCCACCATGACTGCGTAGCACCACGAAGCCGCCTTCCATTGAGTTGTCGCGCGCGCCGCGCCCAGCCGCCCGCGCGTCCACCTAGACAGCTCCGCCGCGCTTGCGCCGCACCCCGGCTTTGGGAATCAGCTGTTTGATAAACAGCGTGGCGCTGTCGCTCTGTCGCCCTGTCGCGCTGCGTGCACGCCGTGGGCTGCGGGGCGGGCGGCTCGGCGCGTGTGGAGAGGGAGGGGAGGCCACGTCGCGCCGCGTCCGCCGCGAGCTATTCTCGGGACCAATCTCCTAAGATGGGATGGACGCCAGCGGGCGACATTTTGTACATGGGGCCGTCGGGCCGTCAACGCGTGAGGCGAGACGGACGGCACGCCTGCCCACCTTGACCCTGGCGCCCTGGCACGCTGACACCCTGAGCTTGTGCCCTGCGCGGTGAGCGCCCGGCCGCCCGACCAGCGCGGGGTAGGCAAGCCGCGCCACTCCCGTGCTTGACGGGACCGTCGGACTTGCCTGGAACTCGCCCAATCGCTAGCCTCCAGGGAACTACTTACGAGAAAACAAAACCCTATTCCGCGGCGAGGTGTACATTTGACACGTATATCCCCTTCTTTCAGATGCGCGAAGTTGTCACACATGCGACAAGGTGCTGGAAGAGCTGGAGAAGATCGATGACGACACGGACTCGTTTGGCGTCGACTTCGTCAAGATCAATGACAAACGACTGGCCAAGCATTATGGAATTAAGACCTTCCCTGCACTCACTTATTTCCGAGAAAAGACGCCCATCATTTACGAAGGTTGGTACCTCTTCAGAAAGTGAAAGCGCATGGAGTGAGGTGAGAGACGTCGACCGGTGCGTGGTGGTTGAGTCACGAGGGCCTCGATGGGTGGCCACTGTGCGACCTTGGCCAAACCCTAGGCCGAGTGGAGCCCTTACAGCCGCGTCGCTCAGAAAAAAGACACTTATCGATCGTCCTATTGTTTTAAGTTTTTGGCAAATATATTTTGAGGGTCACGTTGTTTTTCAAAATGTTGCGGAAAAAGAACAATTGGTTTCTGTTTTTCTTTTGCAGGAGACCTCATGGACGAAGAAAACGTGTTGGATTTTCTTACCAGCCTGGAAGCAATGGATCTGCCGGACAGAATCGAAGAGGTGAACGCACGAATTCTCGGAAAAATCATCGAAGAAACGGACTTTGTTGCCGTCCTATTTTGTGAGTAGGAAACATCGAATGTTAAGTTTTGTAAATATGTGAATTGACATAGAAGAGTAGACAAGACTCTTGTTTATGTGAATAACGTTACTTCGGCTGTTCCTATGTGGCCGAGATCACAAGAATTTCTTTGGAATTCATAGTCATTGGAATCGACTAGACGGGACAGATATTAAAAATGTAACTGACGAATGACAAAAATCTATGTTCTGTAAATATTGTGTGACATATATGTGCTAGCGCTAGATTTTATCTGTTCAGCGTATATTTTAGTAGCAAAAAGGAAAGGAAAGTTATAGGGTATTCCGATGGATCTGAACCGGAACCCCGAGCAGTAGAAATATCTGGATCCGGTATGAGAAATCAGGTGTGCGGAGGTCATTCGCACACCCGATTTTGCATACTTTCAGTCCTCCGCACACCTAATTTCTCGTACCGGATCCAGATATTTCTACTGCTCAGGGTTCCGGTTCAGTTCCATCGGAATACCCTATTGATTTCTACTTTACTTTCTCTATTTGCACATTCCACGTATCTACATTTCATGCAATGCTATCCCTTTTTTGTACTGTGCAAACTCCCTGATTTTGAACTGAACGACAAGTCAAACCACGGAAACATTTGACTTTGTGTTTGGTTGGATACTTAAACATTTCAATCGTCTGAAAACTTAGTATTCTTTCGTAGAGCTTCCAGAACTTTTTCTTTGAAAGCTTCGTTGAAGCCTGTAGTTTTAGATCCCTATCATGCATGCGTTTTTCCTGGGCCCGCCTTTGAGAGTTTTTTCCAGGCGTGAGGCAAATCTGACTGGTCCTATTCATGTTTCCCCGATGTGTCGCCTGAGCGAACCATCGCTGAGTCTGGGCGTTGGCAGTTACGGCCAATAATGCCTTGACTCAATGTTATATGCTCGTGTTTTCGTCGTCCACACCCAGGCCTGCGCTGCTTGAGGCACATCAGCAATCACCCTCTGGACAGGTGCCCCAGATTTAACGGAACCCCAGGGTCGAATTGGCTTGAAGCACACAACAAAAGAAAAGCAGTGCGTCAGAGGGTAGACACACAAAAGTGTTTAAAGTTATCCTTTTTTCGTAAAAATAAAAAGTGCTTCAAGTGTAACCGATTATTGCAGCACGCTTTTGCATTGTTCTGCCTGCATTACATTGTGTGCCACTGACGGCTGTGCGCGGTCTGCGTGTGGTCGGCGTGGCCTCGGGCACTGTGTGACGTAGCGCTCTGACCGAGTCTGTTTGCCACCCTTAGGTCCAGGAGCGAAAACATGCCCACCGGGATCCCAAAGTAAGTACACATGATGCGACACTCGGAAACCCTTAAAACGGAGATATGAAAATAGCTGCAATTTCAGAGAGAATAAAAATAACCACACTTCAGTTTCCTTTTCTTAGCTCAGCACGCCTTTTCTTAAGCATGATAAGTTATTTTCAGGAATGAATCAGGCCTTGTCAAATCTATAAGCACTTGATTGCACGTAAGCCTTTAAATAACATCAAATCACTTTTTTCTTTTCAACTTTACGCACTTGTACTGCACGCGGCACGAACAGATAATGAAATATTTTTCTGAATCGCAATAAGAATTATTTTAATTGTGAACATATTCCGACCTTTTTGTGGCGTATTTTGGAAAAATTCGTTATGGGTCCCGCATTGCTTACATTACCATTCAGAAGCACATGTTTGTTGATGACCTTGGCCTATGGTATATTAACATTAAGTGTTGCTTATTGTACTTTGCAAAGTTTATGTCTTAACATAGCGTAATAACTACCAGTCTCCATTTTGTTTTTCGACTTTATTTAACACGAAACAGTTAATGTTTGCACTCTAAAATGTGTGTTTTTTGTCTCGTTGCACAGACAAGCCTGCTTGTAAGAAGTGCACAAAAGCATTAATGGAACTGGAAAACATAGACGATGAAGCCGACCAGTTGGGTATTGGATTTGTCAAGATTGCTGATGAAGCTTTGGCGGAGGAGTACAACCTTGGAGAGCTGCCACGACTTGTGTACTATAGGCATCAAATACCAATCATTTACGAAAGTAAGTTTTGAGTGCCTCAAAATTATAACCGTCTCTTATCAAGCAACTTCTTGTGGTCAATAGTTTGAACGGGCTTACTTACAGACGAGCTGACAAAGGAGGAAGACGTTCTGGAGTGGTTGGTGCAAAACAAATCAACTGGGGATGAAGAGGATGTGATAGAAGAAGTGACTGCCAAAACACTCGACACTCTAATTGGAAGCATTGACAACTTGGTCGTCCTCTTCTGTACGTGTTCAGTATATGTGGCCATGAAAGGATATCCTCTCAAGGTGTGGTAAAAAATTACTAGTAAAATAGAATGTTATAAATCATAATTTCTTATTTTGTAGACGACAACGACGACGAGGATTCGACACAGGTACTTGGAGAATTGGAAAAGATTGACGACGATTGTGACAAACATGGTATACAGTTTGTCAAGATTGACGACGAAAAGGCTGCACAAGCATTTGGAATTGACCAAGTTCCAGCAATAGTGTACTTTGAAAAACAAATTCCAAATGTCTATGATGGCGATATTGAAAATGAGGATGAAATATTAGAGTGGCTAGTTGACCAACTGGAAAAGGATGAAATAGAAGATGTTACCGATGAAATGCTTGATCGCCTCATAAAGGAGGGAAAAAATATGGCCGTACTGTTTTGTAAGTATAACCTGACTTCCTGTATAAGCTGCTCTTTCTAAAACTTAGGTGCTAAATAGATTTTTTATTTTCTTTAAAAATTTTAGATGACAACAATGACAGAAAATCTCAAAGAGTATTAAACGAGCTAGAAAACATTGATGATGAGTGTGATCAGCATGGTATTGTTTTTGTCAAGATTGATAATCCAGAGGAAGCGAAAGAATACGGCATAGAAAAAATTCCAGCTCTCATGTATTTTGAAAAGAGTATCCCCATGATGTACCCCGGAAACCTAGAGGAAGAAGAAAAGGTGTTAAGTTGGCTTGAGCATCAAATTGCTCACGATGAGATAGAAGACGTCACTGACGAAATGTTGGACATGTTAATTGACAAGATGAACAACGTTGCAGTTTTGTTTTGTAAGTACCACAAATATTCCCTTGACACAGAGCCATGCAATGTTTTATACTATCTTTTACCCATTTCAGACGACAGTGACCAAAAGAAAAGCCAAAAGGTTTTATCGGAGCTAGAAAATATTGATGACGAATGTGATCAAAATGACATCGCATTTGTCAAAATTGATAACGATGCTGAAGCAAAGGAATATGGCATTGAAGAACTGCCAACTCTTGTATACTTCGAAAAACGCATTCCTCACGTTTATGACGGCGATCTTACCAAAGAAGAAGAGCTCCTGGGGTGGCTCCTACACCAAAAACGCCATAGCGAAATACCGGACATTACAGATGAAATGATGGATATACTGATCGAGAAAACCCCATATTTAGCAGTCCTTTTTTGTAAGCTACCCTTTTAAAACCTGCCCAACTCTTGAAATATCGTTTAAAAAAATTGTCAACACCAACCATGAAAATTATTTGCAGATGATAAAGATGACAAACAAGATATTCGAGTGCTCAACGAACTGGAAAATATTGACGATGATCTAGATCGAGAAGACATAGTTATAGTGCGGATGGACAATAAAGCAGAAGCAAAAGAGTACGGTATTGACCATTTACCCACTCTTGTCTATTTTGAAAACAAAATACCAGCTATATACGAGGGTGAGTGCTTTTTATGTTAAATTGTGTTAGGCTTCAAATAACGTGACGTGCACTTACATTAAAATTGACTTTAAAAATGACATCAGGTGACCTTATGAATGAAGATGAAGTTCTGCGCTGGCTTGTTGAGCAAAAGACTTCCGCAACGATTGAAGAAGTGACTGACGAGATATTGAAAGAATTAGTTGAAGATCACGAATACGTCGTTGTCTATTTCAGTGAGTAAATGACCCAAGCTTACTAATCTTGTTTTTTAGGGGTTCCCAAGAACCCCTATTGTCCGAGGTCCGTGGATTCCTTCCCCCCCTCTCTTCGATTTTCAAATAAACAACGCTAAACTATTTCAACTATAAAAAAAACGAAAATTCCAATTTTTTTTGAAAATTCATCGTGGAAATTTTCCGTAAACGCGAAAAACATAAATTTGCAACAATCGAAAACCAGAACCGTTCATGATATGAAAAAATGGTTCAAATAAAAAATGTACCACTCCTCAAAACTAAACCTTCTGGCTCATCAAAGTGACAAGAATATGTCTGTGTTCTGAGAAAATGGTTAAAACATGAAAAAAAAATCGCCATGGCAACGACACGACACCATCATGCCAACTGTCAAAATTTAAAGTGACCCATCAAAAGAAATCAACACGCCGTGAAATTCGAAAATGCCAATGCTAGCGCATTGCACTGTGTCCTGACATTGGAACATCTTTGAAATCCGTCATTGGTAAAACGTTCGTAGCAGAAAAGACGCAATTAATTAATTTTCGTGGGTTGGCAACAATTTTCTCGGTGTCTGCGCCCTTTCGAAAATCGCGAGACTGAAAAAAAGAGTAGTCGCGCATTGAAACTGCCCCTTCATTGTTGCTGAGGTTGGATTGTTTGGCATGCTTCTAAAGGCTGCGGTTGACTTGTCATGTTTTCTTCAATTCTGTGACCAGCTAAACGGTTGGTTTGACAAACCGCACTCGCACTCCGTAACAAAGGTGTTCTAAAGGAAGGCCCAAAGAGTACCCACCCGTTGAGGGAGAACGATTAGCCGCTTTAGATTAGTCGCAGTGGGTGCCTAAAGTCAGCTCAAACCACGATTTCTGCACATTTGTTACCGTTTCAACAAACTTTGCTGCAATACCGCTCCCAAACTAAGGCGGCTAATCGCACTCCGTAACAAAGGTGTTTCAAAGGAAGGCCCAAAGAACACCCACCCGTTGAGAGAGAACGATTAGCCGCCTTAGATTAGATGCAGTGGCTGCCTAAAGTCAGCCCAAACCACGATTTCTTCACATTTGTTACCGTTTTGACAAACTTTGCTGCAATACCGCTCCCAAACTAAGGCGGCTAATCGCACTCCGTAACAAAGGTGTTCTAAAGTAAGGCCCAAAGAACACCCACCCGTTGAGGGAGAACGATTAGCCGCCTTAGATTAGACGCAGTGGCTGCCTAAAGTTAGGCCAAACGATGATTTCTACACATTTGTTACTGTTTTGACAAACTTTGCTGCAATACCGTTCCCAAACTAGGACTCCTTTTTATTGGTATTTCAAAACTTACTTTTAAACCAGTTATGAAACTGGGAACACCCTGCAATGCGATTAGCATTGGAATTTTTTCTTTTATGAAACCAGTTGCTTTTCCCACCTTCGTCACTAATGCAATCTTTGTCAACTTTTTTTAGGTGGAAAGTGTGAAGATGGAGAAGACTGCGATGACATTCTTGACGAGTTAGAAAATATTGACGATGAGCTGGATGAAACTGGTATTATATTTGTTACAACGGAAGACATAAACTTTGCTAAAAAGACAGGCATTAAAAATTTTCCAGCATTGGTGTTCTTTAGGAATAAAGAGCCACTCACCTATAAAGGTTTGCATGTTTGAATTTAAATATATATGTGTAATAAAATAGTGACGCACAATGATTAACCATACAAATAATAAAACAGGTGACTTGGAGGACGAGGATGAAGTTTTGGCATGGATTACTGACGAAGACACTTTGGAAATACCTGGTCGAATTGAAGAAGTTAATGCAAGAATGTTGGATAACATCCTGGATGAAAATGACCATGTTGTCGTGTTTTTCTGTAAGTCTTATCTATTTTACCAGCGTTTAAAAGCTATTCTTCCTGCTGTCAAGTTAAATTTAATTGATTTTCTACGGCAGACAAAGAAGGAGATAAGAAAAGCCAAAAGGTTCTTGCTGAACTTGAAAATATTGACGATGAGTGCGAAGAAAAAGACATTGATTTTGTAAAAACATCAGACGAAGGAATAGATAAAGAATACGACTTGGCCTCTTTGCCAGCTCTTGTGTTTTACAGACACAAATTTAGGAAAATTTATGACGGTAGGTATTGTTTGAAAGCTGGTTTTGTGTTCCTATCTTTCAATGCAATGACAATGCACCAACAAAATCTATGTTCTAGGCGATCTCATGCAAGAAGAACAAATTCTGGAATGGGTGCTGGATTTGCACGAATCAACTCCTGATGTCATTGAGAGTGTTGATCGTAAAACTTTAAGAGTACTAATCGAAGATGTTGAGCATCTGGCTGTATTCTTCTGTAAGATTAAAACGTTAAATAATATTTCTTTCATAGAAAGCCTCAATGTTGCAACAGTGTTTTACTTGCAGATGATGACAAATGTGGAAAAGTTTGTGATGATATTTTAGAAGAGCTAGAAACTATTGATGATGATACCGATAAGCACGGTATCCAATTCGTAAAAAGCAAGGATTCTAAGCTAGCATCTGAAATTGGTATCTTCTCATTCCCTGCCCTTGTCTACTACGAAACCGGAGTTCCCATCATGTACGACGGTGAGTCAACTATTTCAATTGAAATCATAACATCATACACGCAAAGATGCTCTTCCAAGTTCCTCGAATAAAATAAAATAAATTGTATGTACTTTCAATGGTAAAAAATCTTGTAACGTATTATTTGAAGTACTTAAGTAGAATTCAATGGCATGCAAAAAGAGCACCTTAAGAAATAAATCTTCTATTTCTAATAAGCACATTCCACTGTTGTTTACTAGTATTTATTTTTTGAAAAGCTCGTGATTGAACGGGGGATCGTTTCTCTTTTAGCAGAATAAGAAACTTTTTTTCATAAAAGTATTTTTATGTAGTAATTGAATAAAAAAGTGAACAATATAGTGCCTACAGTAATAGTTTTAAGTATTTTAGAGAAAAATAAGTCTGTGGAGGGATGCCTCATAAGTGACTGTGGTCTTAGTTTCGTTTCTCTAGAAGATCAACCCATTTTTTGGCTTTTATAATTTTGTAAGTTTTGACTGGCGGAGATTCATCAAGGCCTCTGACGTGGGACTTTCAACGGTGCAGGTAACATTAGAGCTTCACCCTACCAGGGCTTGCATTACAAAAACACAAGTGCAAAGAGTAGTGCATGGAGGGTGGCTTTCACTTGCTACCAAGGTCATTCCAAATCCAGAGAATAAAGAAGGAAGAATTCCCAGACACAAAATTATAAGTTTACACACTTAAACTTTCAGCAGAAAATAGAGTAAACTTATTTCTGGATGGCAATCCGATGATTCAGCGGTTATGTTTTGCTCTGAATACCATTCTAACCACTAACCTTGTTGTGCATCTTTTCTAGGAAATCTTAAGAACGAAGACAAGGTTCTCGCTTGGCTTGTTGAACAAAAAAGTAAGAGTTGATTTTCATTTGTTTATGCTAACATTTATTTGTTTCTCCTCTGTCACTTTGTAACTTTTTTCTTAGCTCTAACCCTTTACTTAGAAAAACATATACTCGTGGATTTTTCCTCCAATTTACACGGGTAAATTTTTCTCTTCGGTAACTGTGCGTGTTTCAGAAGAACTTTTTTAAGCAATTACTTGTCCTGCATGGGTGCTCTTTTCGTTCCTGGGATTTATTCCAAAAGTTAATAACATTTGGCCTGCATTTATGTAGCCGGACACTCTTTGTCTCAGCCCATTCCCATTATCTCTTTGCTCTCTATTTTGTTTACGGAGAAAGGCCAGCATGAAACTAATTTCATACAAAGTATCAAATCCTAGTCCATCGCAACTAAAAGTAAGCCCCACTTTCTGTACAGAGAATTAAAATATTTTTGTGCCACATTTTTTGTATTTTGGGTACTTAAACTTTCTGAAAACACGCAACAATCTTTTAATTATAAAGTAATGTTCTGAATCTGGACAAAAGGCCAACTTTGCAATGGCACTTTGAAACTTCCTAATCTTTCTAAACAGATGATTTTAAAAAGAGAAATAAGAGGAAGAGTCATCTCAAAACGTCTTCCATGCATTAAGAAATTCCGGCGCCTAATATCCAGAGATCAGCAGCATGCAAAATTTAGAGTTTCCGCTGTCTTTGGGGAAAATAACCTTTCGGGAGGTATGTAGCAAATTAAAGACATCCATTTTATGAAGCTCGCTTTTCTTGGCCCCAGCCAAATCTTTGCAATAACTAGCTTAACAATGATTTATTAAAACCGGTGCCGATATCCTTTACAAATGTATGGTAATGGTTTAGTTGACATTCCAATGATTTCTGCATATTTTGGTCCCCAAAGGCAGTGAAAACGTTAATGGGAGGGTTTCTATAAACTGACTGCCCCAAGTTTAGTAATAAACTGCCTGTACCTAAAGCTGTTTTAAAAATGAGGTAGAGCAAATGATCAGAGATAATATAGGGAATGATCCCGCGCAGGTGATGATAGCGATGAAGATGATGACGATGATGATGATGACGAAGACGACGACGAAGATGATGACGACGACGATGATGACGATGATGATGATGATGACGACGACGACGACGAAGATGAAGACGATAGCGATGAAGATGATGATGACGACGACGATGATGATGATGAGGATGAGGATGATGACGAGGATGATGATGATAAAAAACATAAGGGATCAGTCGCTTTAAAAAATTCAGGTAACACTGAGGAAAAGGCGTATAGTGCTTATTTGCAGAAACTTTTAGCTAAAATTGAGAAACAAAAACAATTGCAGGAAGAAATGGAGCAATTCGCTCCCAAAAAGCGCCTAAATAAGTCCTATTTGCGGCGACAAGGCCGCATGTGATAGGCAATCGAAGGCATGTGTGTGCTATGCTTCGTAGGCCTATTACGATCCCAAGCTTCCAGGACATACACCCTTTTTCAAGATCGGCCCGTAGATGCCTTGAATGACCAATAGTGCAGTTACCAATGTTTTCTTGTGTTTGAAGAATTAGTGATGGGATCGGCACCAGAAGATTCCCTAACATTTCAGTCAAGCTCTGACACTAACCAGCGTGCTTATGTGCATAGTGCATCCTAAGTCTGTCAATCATGATTGACCTTGACATTCTCTGTCTAGATCACTCAATATTTTTGACAGAATTGGGTATATTGATAAGAAGGAGCGGACCTACTCTGCAGCAGACGAGCGGTCGGGTGACCTTTACCCATACCAGCCTCGCCCCATAAGACAGCTGGATCGAAGGCTTCATTCAAAACCTTTTAATCACATCCTAAATATTTAAGATTATCCTGTCTTCATTAAATTCTTTTTGACACCTCTTCTCTGCTTACTGACATCAACCATAGTGATAAATATTCTCATATCAGTTTGTTTTTATTACAAAGGAGAATAAATGCATTCTAATATTAAAATTTTCCTATTGTACGTCACTAACCGTCTCTAAATTGGTTGAGTTTTGAAGGTGTTGTTCTTACTTACGATTAACTCCCTGAAGTAATCTTGCACCATTCCCACGGTGGCGTAATTTTGACAGTAAATATGGATCTCAAATTTAAGCTATGTTATTAAATAATTTTTAAATTATCCTTACACAACATCCCTGCCTGCCCCTGACCCGACTGTTCTGTCTGCTGCAGGCGACGGCTGTTTCTTCATCGGCTTGGGGGGAAAAAGTGTGCCCCCCACTTCTTCCGCATATGACTCCTTCCAGTGCTGCCCGTCCAAGGCTCAAAAGGGCAGCAAAGTGGCAAAAGCGAGTCCAATGCAGAGCAAGGCGAGCCAGGGGGCGAGCAGAGGTTCAGGGGCGAGCGCCGCAAGTGCTCGAGCACGTGGGCGAACCACCAAGTTCCAAGACGACGACAAGGGAAAGTCTAAGAAAGGCAGCAGCATCGGATCAGCAGTTGCACCAGCTGGTCGGGAGAAATCTAGTAAAGGCAAGAAGGGATTGGGGAAATTCATCTGGTGGTGGTAGGTTTTACAAAAAAATATTGGCCTTTCCAAGGCAGCCGGAACAAGATTAACCCTGGTCATGCCAGGACAATATTTAACGTCTGTGACAATCTTAAGGCGTTTTTGTAACATCGGTGTTTTCTTGCATCTAGCAAGAGACAAGCAACTGCTCAAATGCAATAAAATGAGATTTTTATAAAGCTAAACATCGGATTGAATTATATTGTAAATATTTTATTTAAAAAATCAGTCTTTTCTGGACTAATTACTTGTAACTAATAAGTGGGCACAGCTTCCTTCTCTGAACTTGGAATAGTGCGCACAGTATAATTGCAGTGCTCTTTGCAATATAATTTTAGACATCTGATCTTTACTAAAGATATTTGTTGTTGCCACACTGTTGTTTTTCAGTATTATTTTTAACATCGTGATGAAATTGCTCAGTAGATTTTTGTACTGCTAGATGGTGTTGCCGTATGAAACGGGAGTGAGAATCCGATTAATTTTGATCAGTTTTTTGAAGTAGCACCCGAGGGAAGCAATATTTACTTGGCCTCCCTTTGTTTCTAGTTTCATAGAACTGAAACGTCCTATGCGTTTCCCCTGATACACTGTACTGATGTTTCTTTTCTAAGCATTTTTATGAAACATTAGGTTGCAACTTTGCAGATTAGTGGAGAGCATTTTTAGGAGTCTTTCAACGTCTTTACATCTCTTGCAAATCATAATTCTGCAGAGAAATGACTGAATTGCAGTAGAGCAGTTTATAGACAGTGTAAAAATTTCATGTTTCAGACTGATGGGGACCACTTTTCATATTGTGCATAACTTAAGGATTTCAAAACGGGTTCAAGCTGTCCGTTGGGGTGTTTCGATGCTGTTACAAAACTTGTCATATAGTGTCTCTAGATGGGGTGATATCTGCAAGATGAAACACCCCATTAGCTTTTCTCAGGAAGAAGGCCTTTCGTTTATTCCGCCTTTGGAAGAGACCGTGCCGGGCAGTCCTCCCTGCTTCTTGCATGTAGGCTTTGCTTGTATTTCTCGTTCCTTCCCTTTTACTATGTGCCGCCATTTGCCATGAAATCTTTCATACAGATAGTCCTTGTACTTTCCTGTTGTGTAACATACTACCTTTCAATACTGTCCCTGTGTTTTAATTATCATCGCAAATATTGTTTATTCATTGCTGTTTTCAAATATTCTTTAATGCCTTTTCTTCATTGTTTTTGATTTCCCTCCAATATGTGACGAGAACACCCTGTCGCATGTACCATGTTTCGTGCAATTTATGAATTACTCCTAGCTGTAATTTTCATCTTTTCGTTTATAAAGAAATTGTAGTGTAGGCTAGTCAATGTTTCATTTGTTCAAAGTGGAAGTTGTGTTTCAAATGTTTGCGGTGAACAAATTACCTTGCACACATTTTGAAATATTATTATCTAAGTTCTTTATTGTGTTTCATCACGTCACATATGTTCGCCTGTATGGACTTAGCCGAGACGAGTGAAGTGCTAGTCATTTGTGCTTGCCAGTTAAGCAGTAACGGTGCTGTAAGACAACCTTAGGATTAAGTTCTTTACAAATTTTAGAATCTTTACCTCCGCCAATCTCCGCCAATGCAAAATCGTCGAACAAGACGCTCCTGGAATTTTTCATACTCTTTCAAAACTTCTGTACATAATCAAGTGGCGCTAATCTGCCGATGGTACAGTTGCCTCGTTTCAACGTTTTTCTTTTCCATATGAATTAGATACAGCAGCATTGTACCACCAGGCAGACGCTTGATTTTGGCCTCTAGTGCGTAATGTCGAGAAGTTGGAGCATTGACAGCATATATTTATAATTTTAAGGACTATTTTAAGTGCAAATGTTTTGTTGACATTTTACTGTGCATTGTCTCAGAGAAAGCCCTGTCTCTATCTTAGTAGGAAATTTGAGAGACAAACCAGTTAGCTATGTGGCAAAGCGTGGCAAGGTGAGGCCTAGACTTTAACAGTCTGGCCAACTTTGCCGTTTTGAACACCAACTAAACTGTAATCAGTCACTACTTTTGTATTTTGATACGCTTCTCCTAAACTCCAAAACGTATTGGCCTTTCTGGTAACACTTGTAACAACAACTAACCAAAGGGAAAAAAGACAAACGCTGAAGAATTAGTTTGACCATCCTTTTTATTTTTTTCTCAATTAATGTGGCTTGTGATGCATTTAAAGTAAAAATGCGTATGTGTCAGGCCTGCAATACCCACAATCGATTTACCCTTTTAGATTTTCTTTGGCGTGACACTTATCTGTCTCTCAACACATTAAAAGGTAGTTAAAAAGTAGAGCAGTTGCACTGCCCGCCTAAATTTTGCTCTACTAGAAGGCTACCACCTCTTCACGTTTAATATAGTTTTTGACTGTGAAGTAACTGTGATGTTTAAAAAATGAAAACAGTTTCCTATATTTTAGTAACATAAAGAAACATCAAATCTTATAGTTATTTTGTTTCTGGAATGTCCTTTCTTCGACGGTTATGAATTGGAATGTCCTACATTATTAGACTTTATGGTAGAAAGCTTATGCTTTAAGGACTTTAAAAAGCAAAGGTTGGAAACTGTTGTACAAATTCTTGATTGGAAATAAACTAACTTTTTCAAACATCATGTTCTTTCTAACTTCTGGAGTATGCTGTGCTGAACTTCCTGTACGCAAGGGATTCCGCACTTGTTTTTATGGGCTCCACGGACGAAGTTATGCTTACCAGCTCTTTTATAAATTAAACTGTTGCATATCGAAAATTAATTGGGGTTTGTAAGGCAAATTATTTCATCACAGGAGAGTATTTGGCTGTACGTTCTTTACAATGCTTACAAAGCACCTTCTCAATTCTTGCGGAAACTTATATGGGAAAGGGTTAAATGTAACACTGAACACTAACGAGTAAGAGGGCTTATAGAAGTACTGCACATAACCCCCTCTGTCAACACTTCAGAACGATTAAGGTAAGTTGTTATCGTCAAAACACTGTAAGCGCATTGTTCGGTCGGTTTGTCAAAATGTATGTTACATTGTTAGCTTTTGAATGCAGTGGAGATACGATCACCCGTTTAATGTTGTTCTTGCCCTCTGTCAATTATTACGTTTTTATATAGTTTCTTACCACGGAATAACAACTTTTGTCTTTCAGGCAATCTTTTGGATGAAGATGCAGTTCTTAACTGGATGATGAGGCAAAAGACGGACGAAAGCATTGAAGATATCGACCGAGACACATTGTTTGAGTACATTGATACAAAGGAATTTCTGGCTGTTGTTTTCTGTAAGTAGTAAAAGCACTACTGCTGCCTGATTGGAGCCTTCGAGCCTTCTTGACCGGAATATAGCTCACGTCTCCACTGCGTCAGAAGTGCTTGCCTCGTTTTTAGAATGAAGATGCATTTGTAACCCTTCGTTTTCAGATACGGAGGATGATCCAGGTGTTCCTAGAATACTTCGTCACGTTGAGCTGATCGACGACGAAGCAGCTCAGTACGGAATCAAAATTGTAAAATGCAGTGACAAGCTCATGGCAAAAAAGTACGGTTTCCGCAATCCGCCCGGCATTACATATTTTAGGAAAAGCAAGCCTATAAACTATGACGGTAAGATTTCCATTCAGGATTTTGATGCCCATAAAAGTACAATGTTTATTTTCTAATGTTTTCTTACATTTTTAATCAGGGGACATTGACGACGATGAAGAGCTACTGGACTGGCTGACCGACCCGGAAAACATGGAACTGACAGACCACATCGAGCGCGTCAACCGGAAGATGTTTGCAAAAATCCGACAAACGTCGGACTATGTCGCTGTTTTCTTCTGTGAGTCTTCATGCCAACACCAGCAGAGAGGCCATACCATGATATCACGTCTCTTGTTTTCTGTAAAACTTTGGTACAAGGCTGGAACTTTGTTTTGGAACAAAGCAGCAATGACACTGTTTTGATGTGAGTCCTGCTGTCCAGACAGTGACGACTGCAAGCAGTGCGCTCGAGTTCTCGCTGAGATAGAGCATATTGACGACGAAGCTGACGGTGCTGGAATCAACTTCGTAAAGATTGACGACAAACAGATGGCCAAGGATTACGGCGTCTTTGCTTTGCCTGCCGTCCTGTTTTTCAAAATGGGCACCAAAGATCCCGTCATTTATGCTGGTACGTTATTACTTGAAAAATTACAGACTGAACCTCATGAGAATGGAACTCTTAATAATTTTTTAAGTATGCGGCCCTGTGCGTGTGCACTCGCGTCAGGCTGTTCTTTCTGACTTTCTATGTAGTGCCATGCGGGGCCTGCATACTTTACAATGAGTGTTTTAGGTTCCATTCTCCTCGTTAATGAGCGAGCAAAGGCAGAAGTAAGTTTAACTGCAATCGGAAAATATTTGATTAAACAGGTGACCTATACGATGAAGGACAGCTGCTGAGCTGGCTGCTCACTCAAAAGGATCCTGGTGGTGAAGTCATTGAAGACCTTGATGGTGACGACCTGATTCGCCTCATTGAAGAATCCGACTCGCTAGCCGTGTACTTTTGTAAGTAACATTGTGGGAAGAGAAAACAACGTTAGCAGCTCAGTCTAAACCAACCATCTGGCAGGGTCCCTACCAAGTCTCTCCAAATTTAATAGAGAGGTCATTTGAGCGGGTGAGCGGCTAGGGTCTTTCCACGACAGTACTTTTTCAAACTACGGCGGCGCACAGTGTGTCTGGGTGATGAAAAAGTGGAAGAACGAAACGTGACCTGCTGGTCAATGCGATGTTGTTGGCTCCCCAGGGAACAAGACGCTTTGCGACATGTGTAGCAGTAAGCAATTCCGGAAGCAGCGAAGGAAGGAGCTGCTCGCGGAGAGCTTGATGGCCGCCGAGGCGGCTGCTGCAGCGGGCATTCCCGTTGGCGCAACTCCGGCAGCTCCCGCCGCGGAGGAGGGCCCACCAGGCGACGGTATCTTGCATCGTGTTTGAGATGTGAATCCAGTCAGCTTCCTAATGCAGTAAATCGTAGAGCGCATGGAGTTGTCGTCCACAGGGCCGAAAACAAGGACCAGACCAACGAGAGCAAAGCTGGCAGAGAAGGAGTTTCCCCCGTCCTGCCTGTGTAGTCCAGCTTCACTCCGTAGCTCTGCATGCCGAGGCAATCCTCTTATGCAGAAGAGGCGAAGCGCTTACCCCACCTTTGTGTTCGGAACGTGCGTGCGAGTGTACTGTACAGAGACGCCTGGACTGTTAGCGAGACTTTGACGATACGTGTGACCCAAAAGTAGAATTTACTCTGAAAATGTATGCAAACACTTTTTTTTCAATCCCTGGGATTCTCATTCGATGAAAGATTTTTTGCAGTGTAGCCTTGAGGACAAGAAGAAGATGTGATTTAGTTCCCTTTGATCTGTCAAATTCTTTTGTCTTTACATTTCTACTTTTTTTCAAGTAGATTTTAAAACAAGCTGTTTGGCTTTTTTTAAAACAAGGATAAAATATGATACCAAGAATAACTTCTATAATTAGTTTAAACGCTTTTTCCCAGAGCCCATCTTGCGTGCAAAGTTTTTTTTTTTGGCGTGAGAAGTAATGTTTTGGAAACTGCCTTACAAATTCCGTAGCTTCTTTCACAACAAGAGTGAATAAACAGCCTGTGTGGGGATTTCATGTACATATTTGTTTTGCAGTTATGGGTACTTGCAGCATACAGGTTAAGGCAAGGCAGCCTTGGATGCAGAAAATTGTCCGTGGAGCCATCGATTTTAGGCTGGCCACAGATGGGATCTCAGCACAATCTCAATTTATCGATTGGGATAAGTTCTCAGTTCAGAAAAATCATACCATCTGGCGTATTCTTTTAGATTTCAATTTTAAAAAAAACTGTTTTGTTTTCTTGTTTAATGGCGTTCATTTCATGATTTCCCACTATATTCGCCTGTTTCCATTTTCAGACAAAATGGACGGGTGCGACCAATGCAAGGAAATTTTGGAAGAGCTAGAAAACATTGACGATGATTGTGACAGGCATGGAATAATTTTTGTCAAGACCCAGGTAAGGTGTCTTAAAGTTTAACTCGGCCTGATGTAAATTCGATAGTTCTTCAAACAAAGATGCATTTCAGGACTTCAACATTGCGGAGGACTACGGTGTGACCGATTTCCCATGCTTGGTGTATTTTGAAAACATGATACCGAACGTCTTTGAGGGTAAGGCTTCAAACATGGAATTTTGAGCCACCGGGTGTGGTAAATCCGAATCGTAAATGTTGTCTTTTTCCTTCAAAATTATTTACAGGCGACTTGGCAGAAGAAGAAGAAGTCTTGCAGTGGCTCATAACTCAACGCACTGAGGATCGGATCGAGTTGATCACACGAGTGATGCTGGAAGCGGCAGTGGAGTCGACACAATATCTCGCAGTTTACTTTTGTATGTGCCAATAATTACTTTTAAAAAGATCAACTACTATCTTTCTTGGGACTAGTCCCCTGACGAGCGCTGTAATTCCAGACAAGAGCAACTGCCACACCTGTGACCTCATCCTGGAGGGTCTGGAAGGTGTGGACGACGAGTGCGACGTGTACGGCATCCACATGGTGAAGATCCAGGACCCGCAGCTCGCCAAGCGCTACTCGATCAAGACCTTCCCGGCTATGGTTTACTTCAGGAACGGGAACCCGCTCTTATTCGAAGGTGCGGCCGCAATCCTGGTCAAGCTTTACGCTGAAGATCAATGAGTGGAACGAAAATAAACACTTTACTTTACAGGCGACCTGCAAAATGAGGAATCTGTTCTGGAATGGCTGATCGACGATGACAACAGGGAGTTAGCAGACGAAATTGAAGAAGTCAACGAGCGCATGCTGGAACGACTGCTGGACGAGAGTCTCTACCTGGCTGTTCTTTTTTGTGAGTACATCCGCATTTCAAGACGATTACACATCTCCTGGACTTGGAGCTAGCTAACGTCGTCCACCTCTGTGCAGACGACAACGACTGTCCGGAATGCGACGACATCCTCGAGGAGCTGGAGAAGATAGACGGAGAAGTCGATCAGTTTGGTGAGCAATAAAGTTCTAACTTTAGCTAGTTTTATTTGTTGGTTTTAAACTGTCGTGCCGTGATTCTGAGACCTTCGGTGGCACAGGCATTGACATGGTCAAGATCTCGGACCCCGAGGCCGCGGCCCGCCACAACATCATCAACTCGCCGTCCCTCGTCTTCTTCCGCAAGCGAGTGCCGCTGCTGTTCGACGGCGACCTGTCCGACGAGGAGAAGGTGCTGGCCTGGCTCACGGCACAGGACGTGTTCGAGATCAAGAACGAGATCGAGGAGGTCAACCGCAAGATGCTGGACAAGCTGCTCGACGAGAACGAGTTCCTTGCCGTTTACTTCTGTAAGTAACGCAACGGTGCGACGGTTGTTCGCCCAGGTCACCATGTTGTTATTGTCGGTTGATTGCCCTGCTGCAGACGATGAGGACGAGGACGACGGCATCAAGATCCTGGAGCGCCTGGAGAGGATCGACGGCGAGACGGACAACATGGACATCACCTTCGTCAAGATGGCGGACCCCCGGTACGCGCGCAAGTGGGGCGTGACCAAGCTCCCCGCAATCGTCTACTTCAGGAAGAGATTCCCCAGCATATTCAGAGGTACGACGCCGGCAGACCGCATTGTCGCTCTGTCCTTCTCGCGCCCTATGGAACGTTTCATGAGTGCGAGAGAGACAGTGCGGCGATTTTACTTGGGGAACGAGCCAGCATGCGGCGGCTGCGTGGTGCGCTGGGTTGCCTACCACCACGGCGCGAGGCGCGAAGCGGTAGGTCTTGAACCCCAATCCCACCGTGTTGCAGGGGATCTCACGGACGAGGACGACGTGCTGGAGTGGCTGCGGAAGAACAGATTCCGGCAGCCCGAGCTGAACCTCTTCATGTACGCGCTCATCGCCATTACCATCGCCTTCGTCATGTACACCGCCTTCCTCATGTACGGCTTCCAGCCGCACGCCAAGACAGCGTGACCGTCGGCGTGGCGGGGCGAGGCGGGGCGAGGCGTGGCGGGGTAGCCGCGCGGCCCCGCGGAGCAACGCACGGGACTGGATCTCTCTCATCTGGGGTGTGGAGGCTGTGCCCTGGCTGTGCCCCTGGCGGGGCGTGGCGGGGCGCGGTGGGGCGCGGCGGGGCTTGGCGAGGCATTCCCGAGTGGAACAGCCCCTGCCGCCGGCTGTGGCCGCTCTCTCGCCTACCTCTCTGGTAGGCACACAGCGTGCGTGGGCGTGGGCACAGCGTGCATGGGGGAGACGCGGCGTGGCGGAGCGTGGCGTGGCGTGACGTGGCAAGGCGTGTGGCACCTAGCGGCCGAAGAGCCGTCGGCACTCCGGACACTGCGTGTTGCGCCCCTCCCCGACTGGACTCCCGCTCACCTCGAACCTCACTGCGCCGGGCGGGCCGGGCGCCGGTGGGCTCGAAGCTCGAATCCACTCCTTCGGCCTGTTCCGTAGGACCCGGAGAAGGAGGGGCCCCGAGGCCTCGTCCAGTAGAAATAAGCTAAACACTGATCTCAACCGCCATGCTGATTCCGGCCCCCTTCCCGTTGAAGGGAGGGGTGGGGCCGACGGAGGAAAGGGGTGGCAGAGGGAAGGGGTGGCAACACTGTGGGCAGGACTGGAGGGCGGCGGCAGCACCACTGGAACAGGCTGTCACCTATTTTTCTTGTAGAATGTAACATCATTGGATGTTTAGTTCCATTTCATCCCTTATTTATTCGGCCTTTGCTCTTATTCAATGTTAAGATCTAGCGACCTAATACCGAAGAATGAAGTTCCAGAGTGTGCGACGCTAGTGACAAACGGCGCTGAGTGGCACACGGAGTGTAACATAGTGAAACAGAGTGAAACAGTGTGAGAGGGAGGCAATGGACTCAATGACGTACTGGTGACGACGGGGTGGGGGCGGTGCTGTGATGATGTGTTCAAAGTAAATAATACTTATTGTGATCCTATAATACCTCTTAAAGAGGAAATAAAACAAATTTCCATTCTAAACCAGAGTCTTTTTTTTTTGCCTCGGGTATTTTCTGATGCACCCAGGCGCGGATCCACGGGGCGATGCCTTGAAGGGGGAGAGGAACTCTAAAGTGGAGTGAAGCCGCCTGGACGGTAGACAAAGAGTCGCACTTTGCCACTGTAAGTAGGCAACTTTTGCTGCATCACCGCCTACCCCTGAACCCCTCTCTGGATCCACCCTTGGATGCACTTTCCTTCCCACTAATCTACGCCATGCTGGAGGGTTTGATTGATGACCGTGCCATGTACGCGGAAACCCAAGCTGATGACACACTGGAGGACCCTGTCGTAAAACGCACGGAAATTCATAAATTTCGAGTACCAAAACACACGGCTCGTTTCGACTCAACATTTCGGAGGATTGTTTCTAGTGCGGCGGGAAGCTTGTCGCCATGTCTCCACACGGGGTGCGATAGAGTCATCCGATCCATCACAGCCTATCGAGTGTCCGTAACCAGAGTCGTCGTGTTCGAGGCGTTCGAGGCGTTCGAGGCGCGGGCCCAGTAGTGCCTGCGCAGTCAGGCCGCGCCGGCCGCGCGGTTCCAGCCGGTCGCAGTTTGGCCAGCTCACCGACTGCACCAGTGGCGGATCCAGAGGCGGTCTATAGGGGGGGCAAAGCAGCACTTTTTTGCCCACCTTTCAGGCGGCTATCTAGGGACTATGGGCGGGGGGCATCTCCCCCCCCCCCTCCTGTATCCGCGCCTGGACTGCTCTGCTTGACGGGGTCCTCCCATTTCGACCCTGACTCTTTCGGCCAATCCTGCATCGCGCCGAGACCTGCTTGGCTGACCTCTGCTCTCTTTGCAGCGGAGAGGCAGCGACAGTTCAGTCGCGATTGAGCTGGCAATGGCTGCCGATGTAGTACATCACTGGAAGGTGTCCAGTATCACACACAGAAGGTCTTCATCGGCGAGCCCAATTCAAACTCACGCAGAACTTCTTTTTGTTGGGGGCGTGCGGCGCAGCCACGAGTGCAGACAAGCCCCAAGCCCTCAGGGGACGATTAGAACTTTGATACCATGCAGCGGGCGGGGAGAGGCGCGGCAGGTTGGGGCGGGGATCCCCCTCCGAGGCGTGCGTGCAGGAAGCCCCTGGAGTTCCTTTCCGAGCCCGGCTCGGCCAGCGGTGGCCAGCGGGCCAGCGAGGGGTGACGGCGGCTGTGGCCCGCAGACGGCGAGACGGCGGCGCAGTCGCCACGCCGCACGCCGTCCGTCGTCCGCAAAGGCGTCTCAGTGCCCACTGGACAGCACAGCGCGCCCAGCGGCCCGACGCCCAGCGCGGGTGCCTGCTAGCCAGCTAGCCATGCGCACGGTCGGCAGCACGGACCTGCAGCAGCCCTCTGCGGGCATGGCGGACACCGCGGAGTCGCAGAAGGTGGTCATCGTGGGCGGCGGCCTGGTGAGTCGACGGCGTGCTAAGCGTATCCAGTGCGATGCAGCGGCAGTGATTCAGAGACTAATGTCCGCATGTCGCTTTGCCTCGCTCCAGGTCGGTTCCCTGGCTGCCTGCATGTTTTCCCAGCGCGGCTACCGAGTGGACCTGTTCGAGTACCGGAACGGTAAACCACTAAATCAAATGTGCGTTTCGGAAAAGTGTGAAGTGAACCGGGATTTGAACCCACGCACCGCTTCCGTCCAGATCCGCGCCTCAGCGCCGTGTCCCAGGGCCGCTCCATCAACCTGGCCATGTCGCGGCGGGCCCGCGCCGCCCTCGGCCTCGTGGGGCTGGAGGGGGAGCTCCTGCGCCACGGCATCGCCATGAAGGCCCGGATGATCCACGACCTGGAGGGCGGCACCAGGGAGATCCCCTACGATGCGCGCACCAACCAAGTAAGACACACCTCGTGCGTGAGTGATGATTCGGATTCGAAATCGGAAGGGATGGACATGGCGGCAGCGTAGTGGTCACTTTTCACTTCCATGTTTGCTTCCTTCCAGTGCATCTACTCTGTGGGGCGCAAGTTCCTCAACGACGTCCTGCTCTCGGGCAAGTAGATCCAGAACGGCTTGGAACTAACTAGGCACGGCTCTCGGAACGATTCAGTCACGCTGTTCGTTGTGTTTCTATTTTTTATTTTCAGCTGCTGAGAAGCGGTCCAACGTCCGCCTGCTTTTCGGCCACAAGATGACGGGGGGCAGTCTGGACGAGGGCCGCGTTGAATTTGAAAGGTACGTACTGTATATCAGAGTGTCCGGCCTGGTCAGAATGCCATCCTTAGCTTTATCTTTTCCTAATCTGTTTTCTTTCTCCGGCTTCGGCAGAACCGAGGGTGGGACCGGCGGCCCCAAGGCCAAGGTCAAGGCCGTCGAGGCCGTGGGGGACCTGGTGGTGGGCTGCGACGGCGCCTTCTCGTCCCTGCGCCGCCTCTTCATGAAGAAGCCCATGTTCAACTTCAGCCAGACCTACATAGAGCACGGCTACATGGAGCTTCGGATTCCTCCGACCGCCGACGGGGAGGTGAGCAGACACGCAGGCAGCCCGTAATGGTAATGGCTCGGCTGGGCCAGCCCGTCGCGCGTGCGTGTGCGTTGGGTTGCCTGCCTGCCCGGCGTCTCTGCGCGTGCCGCGTGCCTCGCCGCTGTGCAGCGCGGTGCCGCTGTGCAGCGTTAGCGGTGCCGCTGCCACACATGTTCCTGCAGAAACAACGGCGGCAAAGTTCGAAACCCATTTTCCGATCCCGCAGTTCGCCATGCCGCCCAACTTCCTGCACATCTGGCCGCGCGGGGAGTTCATGATGATCGCGCTGCCGAACCAGGACCGCTCGTGGACCGTGACGCTCTTCATGCCGTTCGCGCAGTTCGAGGCCATCACGACGGAGGCCGAACTCCTCGCCTTCTTCGGCCAGCACTTCGCCGACGCGGTGCCGCTGCTGGGTGAGGACGCCCTCGTCGGGGACTTCTTCCGCTCGAAGCCGCAGCCCCTCGTGTCCGTCAAGGTGAGTCATGCCGGCCCTTTCGGCCGCCGCCAGCGATCGAACCCGTTGTCCGCACGTTACACAACAAGGCCCCACGCCGTGCTGTCGGGCTGCCGTGCCCTTTGTGCGTTGTACCAGGTGTTTCAGAAACCCCGTAGAATTTTGAAGGTATGCAACCCGCTCGCCGTCGTGCGGGCGGGCTTGCCTACGCGCTGGCCGGCGGGCGCCGGAGCGATCATGGGTTGCCACTCGTCCACTAGTGCAGCTGGGTGACGTCGCCCTTCCCCTTACCGCTCCGGTTGCACTCGGCTGGCCCGGTCAACTGTCACAGGTGGCGCTAGCGTCGTCTATCGGCCGCCAATCAAACCATCTCGGATGATGTCGCTAAATTCGCAAACATTCGCCTATCGGTGATTCGCCGGCTAGCGACATCAGCCGAGATGGTTTGATTGGCGGCCGATAGACGACGCTAGCGCCACCTGTGACAGTTGACCGGGCCAGCCGAGCGCAACCGGAGCGGTAAGGGGAAGGGCGACGTCACCCAGCTGCACTAGTGGACGAGTGGCAACCCATGATCGCTCCGGCGCCCGCCGGCCAGCGCGTAGGCAAGCCCGCCCGCACGACGGCGAGCGGGTTGCATACCTTCAAAATTCTACGGGGTTTCTGAAACACCTGGTATTCCTGGCGTGGGACGGGGCGTGTGGCGCGCGGCGCGACGCGGAGCCTGCCAATTTTACCTATACTGCCCGCTATAGAGTTCAGCACGCCGCGGCCACGCGACTTGACGACGAATGTCTTGACTTGTTCTAGTGCCGGCCGTACCACGCGGGCCGGGCCCTGCTGCTGGGCGACGCGGCGCACGCCATGGTGCCGTTCTACGGTCAGGGCATGAATGCGGTAAGCACTGTACACTGTGCTTCTGTCTCTCTCGCACCTACGCGGGACGCCGTATGAGTGCGAGAGAGACAGAAAGACGCCAACGACACCAACGGCTGGGAGGGCCGGCCGTTTCCTAGCGACGGTGCCCTTGTAACGTCAACCCTTTTCGCGCCGCCGCGCCGCCACTGCAGGGCTTCGAGGACGTACGGCTGCTGTCCGGGCTCCTGGACGGCCTGGGCGGCTCGCCCGCCGGGCTGGCCGACGTGCTGCGGAGGTTCTCGGAGCACCGCAACGCCGACGCGGAGGCCATCTGCGACCTGGCTATGTACAACTACGTCGAGGTGGGCATCGCTCTTTCAGCTGCTCATTTTCCCGTAGGATTGTTCTTGACCCGACGGTTTTGACCACAGATGCGCGACTTGGTGAACCGGCCGTCCTTCCTGCTGCGGAAGGCGCTGGACAACGCCCTGTACGCCGTGCTGCCCGACGTGTGGGTGCCCCTGTACAACTCCGTCACCTTCTCCGACATGCGCTACTCGGAGTGCGTGCGCAACAGGGTGTGGCAGGACCAGGTGCTGTGTGTAGCGGGTTATGGCCCTTCCCGCTCCCCTCCCCATCCATCTTGACTTGGCATCTGTCTTTTCATCTGCAGGTGATTCGCGGTGTGCTGGTGGCGCTTCTGGCCTGCGCCGCCCTCCTGGGCCTCGTCGCCTTCGTCAAGGCCTGAGGAACTAGCCCGAGGTGCGAGGCACGGGCCACCCGAGGAGAGAAGACCAAGAAGGCCCGCCTGAAGACACCCCGCCCCGCCCCGCTCGAACATCAAATGCTAATGTTGTTTTTAGTTTTGCTCTGGGAGCGAAAGATTATTGCATGCCGTTTACTACTGTTAAACACCATCCCAGAGAAAAACGCTGATGACGTTTGGTTTTGTGGTGAGAAACTCACTCAGGAATAGCAACTAGGTTCATGAATATTGTGTGCATGAACTGCACTTTGTAACTTCTAAACAACGCATTCCAAAATGAAACAAAAAGAAATATATGGAAAATAAATTTTATTAACTAGTTGAGCTACCATAAATAGAACAACAAACAGAACAAGTCAACAATACAGTAAGTAAGAAAAACTGAAATCCATTTTAAACAGTCTAACAACATCTTTTTGACGCCTCCCTCGTGTTAGCGTTTCTCTTCGCAAATTCTCTACCACGACGACATCAAGAGAAAAATTAAGGAACACTTAATTTGTTTTACGTAAACTTAACAATATCACTCTGACGCCGCCAATAATGCTGTAGTAGAAAACAAAATGAACAATGAAGAAAACAGCGATTTGGCGCTTAAAAAAAGTTTCATCACAACCAGTTTTATTGCTGCTTTCAGCGGCAGTGGCGCATTTATTGTTTTTTATAAAAAAAATACGTCATAGGAATGGACAAAATTATTGCTAAATCTTGGCTAAGTCGAAGGGACAGTAGTTGAGCAAATATTTCAGCGCGTCACTGTACGAGTGTGCGAGTCGATGGTCGCAGCCTTGGTCAACGTGATCAGGGCGCGTCAATGATCAACGGCGACGCTGGCCGCGGTGGCGCAGGCGGTCGCACGTTGGTCGCGGCGTCCGCGTCTCATTCAAACACCAGCGGGACGTCCACGCCACCGTTGTACTTGTGCTTGTGCTTGTCGTAGAGCGCCCGGAGCTCCACACAGAACCGCGCGTGCAGCGCCTCGATGTCCTCCTTGGTCGGGTTGATGTTCTTCTCCACCTCGAGAGGCTCGCCCACTGCACAGACCAACGGAGAAGCAAGAGTGAGGCGACTGATCCCGCGGTCAATGCTGTCGCCGCTCTGTCTCTCTCGCACTCGCGGCGCGTCCCGTCCCGGATGGGTGCGAGCGTCAGCGCGACGAAGACGAAACGCTGTGCAAATCAATTGTAAGACAACATGGCGCCGAGCTTACCCACGACGGTGACGGGGGAGCGGTGCGGCAGCAGGCCGAACGAGTACTGGAACATGCCGCGGCCCCGGATGATGACGGGGGCCATGCCGATGTACTTCCGGAGCAGCTCCTGGCAGCGGTAGAACAGCGAGTCCTGCTCGCTGCTCACCTGGTCGTACACGACGTGCTCGCCGAACGAAAACACGGGCACGAGCGGGGACCTGGCGGGAAGTTCAAGAACCGTGGACAACTTGGAAATCGCTGGATATTAGTTGGAAATTCCGCCCCCAACCACGCCACTGGCGGAAAAGATGCTCTCGGATGATGTCGGCCTGGTTCGAGATAAGATTAGCAGCAGCCAGTCCAAGAGCACTTGCGCCCACCTTGGCCGCAAGATAAATTAATCTCTGCAGTACACTTCAAAAGAAATTGCGCCGTCTGTGATGTCATTGTCATTGGCAAGCATGAACTGGCAGTTCGACAGCGCGTCGCGCAAAGTGTCAGGAGAAAAAAAAGATAAAAAAAAATTCCAAGGATGTCTCCAAGGGGACTCGCGACGAGTGGCGAGCCGCGCGCCGCCGCCGTAGACTCCACGATGACCTACCCGTGCTTGAGCGCCAGTCTGCAGAAGCCCTTGCGCTTATTGATGAGGATGCGGTACATGTTGGGCCTGGACATGAGCGCCTCAGCCGCGCCGCCCACCACCAGCCCCACGACGTGGCCGCCGCCCGGGGTGCTCAGGGTGGCGTTGATGGCCTCCGGGGCCGCCGACAGTGCACCTGCAACGTCAATTAAAGTTAGAACGGAGCACCTCTACTCGGGGACATCCTAACTTTCCACAAACAGTGCAGAAGACCTGGCCGAGCGATATGCCCCGCGCGAGAGACTCTGGGCGCTAGCGCGCTAGCCTCGCGGGGGGTATTGACGGTCGTTTCTTTCCACTCTGCCGGCATTGCAGTGAAATCAAGACTGCGCATTCCGACTCCGAGAGCCATTCTCGCGCAGGTCGCGGGTTTCCCGTCGTGGACGCCCTCTCCCTTCATCGTCACACCATGGTGCACTGCTCCGCCACTCACCCAACATGAGCCCCACCTCCCTCGAGAAGGGCGCCTGGAAGTGCTGGTGAAGGCTGAGCAGGTGCGTCTTGTGGTGGGGGAACACCTTGTCCACGTCGAGGGCGTTGGTGCACAGCGCCGAGAACACGCCCGTGGACAGCACGCCGTGGGGGTAGATGCAGAACAGGTAGTTGCGCTTGGGGTCCAGGTCCGCCGTCTTCACCATGCTGTGCGGGAAGTACTCAGCCATGTAGCGCCACCACGCCCAGTTGCGAACCCAGTTCGTCCTGCAAGGGAATGCCAAAGCACGTCAGTCAGTCCTCCAGCGCGGCGCGTGCGTTGGGTTGCCTACCGCCGCGGCGAGCGGCGACCCCCTCTCTCGCCCCACTGAGCCCCACTCAGAAGAATCGTAAAGAATCGTCGCTCCGTCTCTCTCGCACCCCTATGAAACGTCCGACAGAACGTGCGACAGAGACAGAGCGAGGGAGCGACTGTCCGGAATCAGTCGGCTGCTTTCATCAGCTTCAATGCACTCCATGGCACTCCCGGTGCGGGCCGGGCTGGGCCGGGCCGGCTCATTGAGACAACGACTGCTAAACATCGAGTTCCGGCGACGCGTCCTGTAGCGCTGTGGGCCCCCGCCCCACCTCCCCGGAGGCAAAGGGTTCCAATGACGCAGTGCTCACCATCGGTAGCCCGAGTAGCAGGCGTCGTCGTAGTAGATGAAGACCATGTAGGCGATGGCCAGCCACCAGTAGCTGGTGTAGAAGATCATGTAGACGATGGCGCCGTAGCCGAAGACGGGGCCGAACACCAGCAGCACGAACCAGCCCACCACGGACAGCGTCTGGAGCCGCCGCTTGAGGGGCGTGTTCAGCGGCGCCCAGCGCACGCCCAGGAACTCCATCTGCAGATGAGAACACAGAGCGTGATAATAAGTCGGGCCGCAAATCGCGTTAGGCCGGACGAGAAAACGTCGAAACGCGAAGGCGGAGCGCGAAACGCGGAGCACGTGTCGCGACACTGTGCAGGAACAGCGATACGGTAATCAGAACACCAATTCTAATGCGACCTTGGCGGTGGGCTCGACGGCAAAGTTCGCTACTGAACAGTAGTAGCCTCTTTTTTGCTGAACTTTCCCGAACGCGTGCCGCGTGCTCGGTGCCCCTGGCGGAGAGGGGCCGGCCCTAGCCCGCGCCGCAGCGTCGCCAGGTTATTATTAAAGCCCTGTGAGGGCCTTGGCCCTTGGGCCCTGCAGTGCACGAGCACTGCACACACACACACGCACACACACATGTGGTGCGGCGCGACGGCGGACGACCCCACACTACAAAGAAGGTTTCTGGTTCAAAATTGGAAATTACATGCCATTTTCAGCCCCGCTTCCCTCCTTGGATTCGCAATCAGGCACCCCTCCCTCTTATCGAGCCGAAGGGCAGGCGGGCACGGCAGGGCGGCAGGGCAGGCGGGCAGCCACCGGTAGCAACCCTTCTCTTCTTCCCTTCTTCCCCCTCCCTCAAAAAGAGCAGCTTCGATCACGCCCCTCCCCTCCGGACTACGGACCCCCCCGGCGCGGAGAGCGGGCGGGACGGCGGTGGTACATTCGGGGCGACGGGGGCGTTGCTCCCCGTCAGCTTCCCAGTGGCCGTCACCGCGAAGCCAGGCGAAGCGCGAAGCCATGGCGAAGCCCACCCCCACCCCTTCCCCCCTACCACCCTCCTTTCCCTTTCCCCGGCCGACCGGCGATAAGACTGCACTCGGTGTACCTGCACGAGGCACGATGCATCCACTCAAGCGCTTTGGAAGGCAAATTGGTGCGGCCCCATTGCGTAACAACTGGCCAACCGGCACTAAACTCGAAACACGCCCAACCACCTCATTCACCTGCATTTCCCACAGAATGTAGAATGTAGGTGTAAAATCGCCTCCGAATGACGCGCCCGCGCCTCAATTCAAACAGCCCACCAGGTGAGCCGCGCCACCGCCTTCTCACCTGGCCGCGCCGCTGCCGCTCCAGCCGGCCAGCCAGCCAGCCGGCCAGCCGGCCAGCAGCCAGCCGGGCAGGCAGACAGGCAGGCAGCCAGCAGCCAACCAAAACAAGCCAGCAGCCAGCCGGCCGCAGTTAACACGGCACGGCGGCCACGTAACGCGGTAACACCGCGCCAGACGATAATTGTCCCAAAACAAATAAAACGCTTGCAGCGTTGCACGTACCTCTGCTGACAAGGTCCTCGCGTGCGTCCGACAGGCGTCCTCGCGGCCTCCAGCGAGGCGCGGAGTGTCAGTGGCACGGAGTCACGCCACCGGCGCGCAGCTCGCGCAGCGCAGCGTAGATGAGGTCGCCGAGCCCGACCCGGTCAACATAACCTCACTTGGGGCACGCTGGACGCGCTGACGCTCTTGCGAACGCTCGGCGCGTACTTCCTCGACGGACGCGCGTGCCGCGGAAATCGGCGTCGCCCGCTACTACTGCGCCCGGAACGTGTTCGAAGAGCGCGGCAACGCCCGCGCGGTACGCGAGGCGGTTTGATTTCGATCGCCGTGAATGTGACTGGGCCGAGCGCGGAGCCGCGGACTGGAGCGCGGTGCGGCAGCAGCAGCAGCGGCAGCGCGGCCCGACCAAAACTGGAAAACGCTAGCCGGTGCGACGCGGCACGCGGCGCGCTTCGTCTCGTGCGTGTGCGTGGCAAGGTGCGCGGCCGACGCACGTCTCGACACAGCGCGCCGCGGACACGGACTGGTACTGGTTTTAGGCCCCTCCGCGCCGCTACTCTCCGCTGCCGCGCCGCCGTGCCGCCGCGTCGAGCCTCGCCCCCTTCCCGCTCAACCCGTCGTGGTCGTCCTCGTCCTTTCCCTGTCCCGTCCCCGCGGCCGGCAGCACGGCGCAGCACGGCGCAGCACGGCCGCGAGCCGAAGCCGCCAAGCCGCACCGGGTCAGCCGAAGTCCCGGCCCGCGGCCGCGCGCCGCGAGAAGCCGGTTGCCCGAACCGCGGCCGCGGACCGCGGTGACGACGATTCGCGCCTCGCGCCTCGGCCACCCGGCCGCGGTCTCCCCCCTCCTCCTCCCCTCCTCATCCTCACCGCGTCCAGCGCGGCGTCGCGCGGCGTGGCGTGACACGGGCGGCGCGGGGGAAGGGGGAGGGGAGGGGATGCCTAGACACTTAGACATTGTCGCAAGTAGTCGCGGTCAGTCCTGTACTGCCCGTCTGGCCCTCTGATCACTATCGCCCGGTTCAATGGATCGATGGTCAGGCTCAAACTCAGAGACGAGACGACAAGACACCCAGCGAGAACTGGAAAGGGAGGGGCGGGGCCGGCGTGGCGTGGCGTGCTGACAAGGTGCCGGTCAGCTGGAAAAACGGCGAGGCGCTCGCCTTGCTACTACACTGCTAGAAACGGGGCGGCCGTCACTTGGACGCAGGGAATGTAAAGATGGGACAATCAAACAGACACTCTGGGAAACAAACAGGATAAAATTTATTCAAAATTGAAACAGTTAAAAAGGTGTCGCCGAGTTTGGAGATTCACTCAATGGTAAGCTGGATGTCCTGGCCGGGGTGGTAGGTCTCTTTGTGCGTTTCGAACAGCTTGACGAGCGCATCCTCGAACCGCCTGTTGAGGTCCGCGATCTGCTCGTCCGTCGGCTCGGCCACTCTGTCCACGGCAACCGGCGCCCCTACTGCAAAGACACCACACACTCGTTAGAGGTCACTCCAAAAACACGCAGTCGCCGCGAACCGCGACCAGAACGCCATTTCTGGGCGGGTATCCGAAGTGTACCGGGCGACGGGCGGCGACCGCGAGACTTGGCCAGACTTGGCTCGCCGCGAGCGGAAAGCAGGAAGAGCGGCCCAAAATTAGCAGCAGTAATAAGGGGTCGGCCGTAAACCGCGTCAACGAAAGACTGATTCTGATCCTGCGGCACAGTCTCGGCGCTCTGTCCAGTCCAGGGGCGGCTCCAGAAAAATTTTGGGAGGAGGCATTTCAGGTACATTTAGCCTTCTGACAGGAGGAGTGTCAGGCTTGTTGCCAAACCGCAAACTATGGGCACTGGGTCGGTCATCGCCCCATGGCCATGGAGCCCCCATGAGCAGCCACTGGACTGGCTGTCCCTCTGCTCGCACCGGCACGGGAAGTCCCACGAGTGCGACAGAGACCGGGCAAGATTCGGAACACGCGTAAACTTCGGAAAGGCCTGTTTGCAGGTATAAGAGGGAAAGGGGAGGCGTCCACGAATAAACAACCCCTTCTCGCGGTTTTGGGACCGGCCCTGCAGACTGATTCCGAGAGTCACTGAGTCTCTTACCTCGCTCTGTCTCTCTCGCACCCAGACGGGACGACCCACGAGTGCGAGAGAGACAGAACGACGATAACAGCTCTCGGAATGGCGGCAGGCGAGCGACTTACCCACGACGGCGACGGGCATTCGGCGCGGGGCGAGCCCGAAGGAGTACTGGAACAGGCCGCGGCCGATGGGTAGAACGGGGGCCAGCCCGATGCGGCGCCGTAGCAGCTCCTGGAAGCGGTGCAGCCTGGAGCCACGCGGGTTGTCCACCTGGTCGTAGAGGTTGTTCTCGCCGAAGGAGAACACCGGCACGAGGGGAGTCCTGCCAAACAGGGAGAGAGAAAACTAATTAGACATCCGGCATAACTTGAACTTGCGCCCTGTCCATGTCGGCGGGGGAGGGGGAGGAGGGAGGGTAAACTGCTCACACACACCCTTCGGCACTAGATTGGCCGCCTAGAAGGTACGCAACAAGCACCACTTGGCCCCTGTAAATAGGCTGGGAAAATCCTGGATCCGCGCCTGTCGTCACTCTCCCAACTCACCCTTCCTGCAGAGCGAGGCGACAGAACCCCTGGCGCCGGCGCAAGATGATGTGGTACTTGTTGGGCCTGGACAGCAACGACTCGGCAGCGCCCCCGACCATCAGGACGGCCATGCGCCCCCCGTCAGGATGCCGCAGGATGTTCGTGATGCTCTTGCGCGACGAGGACACGGCGCCTGGACATTGCAAATTCGTCAAAGTATGTACAGTCGCGGCAGAAGGGGCGGCAACAAACTTGATACCGGCAGATGCTCACCGACGCCCAAGGCAAGGTCCCTGACGAAAGGCGAGGCGAAGTGCTGCGGCAGCGTCACCAGCACGGACTCCATGTCGGGGAACACGGTGCTCACGCCCGCGGCCTCCGTGCCGAACGCGCCGAACGCCCCCGTCGAGATGATGCCGTGCGGGTAGGCGCACAGCAGGTAGTTACGCTTCGGGTCCAGCTCGGCGGTCTTGACGAGCGTGATGGGGAAGTAGCTGCAGAAGTAGCGCCACATCGCCCACCTCCGCACCCACCCGGACCTGCACAAGCCGGCCGTCAAAAGCGGTGCTATCGCGCTCCAGGAGCCCACGAGTGCGAGGGAGACAGCAACTAAATTCAGACACTACAGGTCATCGCATACTGTACCTCCGGCCGCCTTCCTCGCTGGTGTTCCTGTCCAGGAACATGTAGGCCAGGTAGGCCAGCACCAGCCACCAGAAGCGGGTGTACATGGCGGCGAGGGCCAGTACCACCCACGCGATGAAGCCCCCGAACACGAAGGTCACGAACCACACCACCACGGCCAGCGTCTGCAGCCGGCGCTGCAGCGGCGTGTTCAAAGGCGCCCATTTCACCCCGAGCATCTAGACGGACAACAAAATACAACTCATTCCCTAAGCCACTCCTTTCCTGCGCCGGCCAAATTTGTTATTGTTTGGCGGTGACTGTCAACAACAACAAGAACAACCGAGACGAGGCAACAAAACACGAGCCGCGTGCCGTAGAATAAGAAGGCGTTTTGTACTCACGCTGAATGTTACTGCCGACGTTTAAAACGAGTACTGATGCGATGCGTCGCAGTCGCACCGCGGAGAGCCGAGAGTCTGTCTCCGACTCCGCCTAGCCTCCGCCCCGCTGGTTTGCTCTGTCGAATCGGCCGGCCAGCGAACGCACGGCTGTGACTGCGGCCTGCGGGAGCGGCGGCCCGGCGGGGGCGGGGCTGCGTCAGAAAACGGCAGCGAGTCGCCCCCAGCTTCAGTCTGCCATCTGATTCCGAGCACCGCTTTCGTCGCTCTGTCTCTCTCGCACTCATGGGGCGGTCCGTCGGGGTGCGAGAGAGACAGAGCGACGAAGCAGTGTTCGGAATCAGACGGCTGCTTCAGCCAGCCAGCAGACTGATTCGACTGATTCCGAGAGTCGTCTTCGTCGCCCTGTCTCTCTCGCACTCAAAGGAACGCCCCGTGAGTCAGTGCGAGAGAGAAAGAGCGACGAAGACGACTCTCGGAATCAATCTGTCTGCTCTCTGCTGTCTGATCCCGCACCCCCGCGTTTTGATGCCCCCTGTCGCACTCGCAGTGCGGCAACTGGAGGGCGTAAGGGCATCCGAGGGAAGGGGTACAAATGGGATACTAATCGAGATGAGCTGCGAACCAATCAAATGATTGGCAGGGTGTATGGCTCAATCAGTTTCAAGTCTCCAAATCCTTCTGCTATTGATGTGAACGCAACCCGGCAATGCCCCCCCCCCCCAAACAGAAGTGTTATAATTTGATTATGAGGTTTTACGGCCACGTTTTCACACATGCCATGCAAATTCTTGCGTTTTTACGATGTAAAAATTGTGCCCCCTCCTTTTCTTCCCTCTCCCCCCTCCATCCTTTACAGCTTGCACCAACGGGTCGCGTGGTTTCGGCTCGGTCCCTCCCTGTAGGACGAAGAGAGCGCTGCTTTAGGCATTTTCCACTGTGTGGCAAATCCTCGATCCTCGCTCCGGCATGCCCCGGCAGCACGTAGCGTGCATTTCCAGGAAAATTCAGGTGACCCTGCGGTGACTCATCGCCTCTCTCCGGCAATGCTCCCCCCTCCCTCCCTCCTCACCACCCCTCACCTTCCCCTCTCGCGCGCTCCGCTCGCCGCCAGACGCACGCACACGGCAGCAGTTGTTTCCGGCTTCTCGTCAGCGACGGAGGCAAGGCGTGTGAGGTTTGGTGTAGCTGCAATCCCGACGTTGATCCAGGCCCTTGAACGCGTGCGCGTTATTTAGCATTTCTCGTGTTTTGGCGAGAGATTTCTGCTTGTGTTGCTGGCGCGCGCCCTCTGCGCGGAGTGTGCTGAAAGCACGGGGAAAGCACGACAGACGCGCCGTCAGGGCAGACACCACACCACCACTCTGTGTTGTCCTGGCGCTTGTTTGCATGCTACGCCAACTTATCGCCTTCGTATATTGATTGACCTGCATTGCCGCTTCTAGAACGTCGCTTTTGCCGCTTCGTGGAGTTGCTTTCCCACCAGGTTTGTGTTTTACATCGTGTTGGATCACAAGGCTGTCCCTGACGCTTTGTGTTCGGTCTTTGTTTTGATTGGGAGTACAAACCTTATCAGTACATAGTGCGTACACATACACAGCAAGGTACTTTAAGAAGCGGTTGCAAAGTTTTCTACCTTTATTTCCTGCGTTATGTGTCTTGAACGTGTCGAACCCTTGTTTCGAAGGATTAGTCCCTATACTTTTTGTGATGGCACAGGCAACAGAGGTTATGTCACCACTAGCTAGATTTTAGCGTCTGGTTCAGGACTCTTAATGCTCATTCTAAAACTGATTTGTTTTGTATTTGATATGTTTAGATTGAAATGCGGTCACGAAGCCGTTCCCCTGCTCGCAGGCATTCTCCACCCCACAGAAGCAGGTAAACGTCAGATCTTGTCTTTGAGAGAAGAGTTTAAACAATGTCTTTTATGTATCTTTTGTACCTATTTAAATTGGCATTGTGTCTGTAATTTTTTTTTTTAATACTATCTTAACATTGCAGGAGTTCTTATGGTAATGGAGAGTCTTCAGGATCGGCCAGTGACAGATGTCTGCATTGCATGCAAACAGTCAGACGGTTAGTTACCGAAAGAAGTTTTTCTTCTTACTTCTTCGTGTATTAGGAGCTTTGAAACATTTGATATTTCAGGCACCACCCTGGTCCCGAGGGGGCGCTTCCTGATAAGGACACCCTTAAAAACATGATTGTAAATCCTCAAGGAGCAAGGCCACAGTGTGGCCAAACCATACCCGTCGAAGAGGTGCAAATTCCAAGACGCTATGGTGAGTGATCCTGACCAGGGTCCTTCAACCACTATGGCTGTACCGGGTCTGGTCGTCATAATAGAAGCACGTGTTGCCGAAATACAATTTCAACAAGAACGTTAATTCTTATCCATATCATATTACCATTATTTGCTCTTCTCTCTCCGGAATAGCCGTGGTTCGTTCAAACTAACTTAACTTTAATGTAAAGATTGCAAACTTTTACTATCTTTAACCTTGGCTTGATTTAAGTTTTAGATGTTTTGTCTTTTGAGCAAGTTTTTCTTCAACAGTAAGAGTTTATTTCAGCTACTGAACACACCTATCATATAAATCTACAATGCCTTTTAAAGTGAATTTTCCCCAAGTTATTTTAATAATTGGTCTTGCTAAAGTAAATTTTATCAGCAAGTATGTTACTTGATTTTCTGAATTGAGTTTCATTGATATCTCTTAAGTTTTCCTTCCTTTGGTAATTAACGTATAAATGCAAATCTTTTCAAAGTTTTCCTTGTTTTTTGAGTATTTTTGAACAGTTTGTTGTGTCAGTACATTATGGATTAGTGGACTTCATCTATAATCAGCTGAACCAACAGCAATACCAGCAGCCATCGAGGGATAACCGTGCCAGTCATCAACGCCGTCTGGACAACACTTTTCATTTGCGCTAAGCTTTGATTTGATTAATGCTCAGATTAATAGTCAATTCAGATCAAATCTTCATTTCAAATATTTATTCTTCTGTTTGTCATCTTTGTTTAAATCTTCTCTGGTTTTTTCTTTTGTTTTCAACTTTATCACCTTAATCTTCAGTCAGATTGACATATTCTTTGATACATACCTAATATTTTATGCACTTGTTTTCTAATTTTTTACCACCGTGAATTGTGGATAAATCTCAGTTTTAAAAGAATCTTACCAGAATTATTTGTCTCTCGGATCAAAGCTTGCGCCTATGAAAATCACCTTTGGAGTCTTGTGGTATGTGGCATGATTTTCTTTTATCTACTAGACTAGTTAAGATCTGTACTGTTGTTTCACAGCAGTGCAGGTCCTCCTGTAGCTCGCAGCCAATGGCTCTCTGAGCCAGATTGTCTTTGTTCTTTTTTGGCTGCCAAAATAGTGAGGCTGATCAGTTTTCCTCACTAGAGCACATTTTTATGTGCTCATAGAGCTGCATGAGCATAACTGTGGTAAAAGTTCCCACACAACATATCAGCAATGCCATGCCTCAAATCAAAGTTGTCTGTTTAATTCGGATAATATCAAATTGGAACAAAACTTAGTTTTGCACATGAAGAAGCTATTTGCTCTTGAACTTTGGCTGAAAATAACGTACAATATAAATCTATTTTAACTTCCTTAAAAAAGTATAAGATTATTCTGGAGCATTATAAGTATAACCAAGACAGATCAACAAGAAATCCAGCAACAGCACATCAAGAGACTGACCCAGCATGGAAGAAAGAAGACTGCACAAGAAATCAATTTCTGTCAAAAGCAATTTTATTTATTTTTGAAATCTTCTATATGAATGAGAGTTTTAAAGTAAGGCACAAGGAATGAAATTCTGTCTAAACAAAATTCATTTTTATGACAGTTTTGAAACCATTTTATACAGAGTTTCAAAGTAAACAGTACAGGTTGAGGAAGAATCTTCCTGAATACAGGTCACATTCTTTGATTGCATTTGACTAAGATTATTAAGTCAGCAGACTGAATGCTGCTATTTCTCTACAGTCAGTCAAAATGTCACTAGTTGACGACAGAACAAGATGTTGCTGCGATAAGAAGAGGATGTCATAACCGCCAAGAAGAATTGACAAGAAGAGAAGCTGAACCTGGAATCACTACTACGCCCAATTCATTATGATCTTTCTTAACTAATTAATCATTCTCTGAATCAACATGCAGTAATTTATGTTCCTGAAATTAAACTGAAATGGCCACATCTCTCATTGAATTGAAAGGAGAATGGTTCTGAAATTTAATGCTTATTTGGGAATATTTGGTTTAACATTTAAAAAAATACATTTTCATCTTCCCTGAAGTAGTCTCAAGTTTATCCAACTACCCACGCGTATGGGCGTTTTTGATAAAGATAAAAAAATCTCGACAGCTAATTATATTTTTTTGCAGGTAATTTCTTAGTTAAAGTGCAACCAACATCGTCATATGTTTCTTGACACCAGTGACAGCAAATTTTTCACAATTTGATCATATCTTTGACTGTTTGAATTTGGTTGGTTTGCATGGGATTAACTCCTATTGGCATCTGAAGAGCCTGATCTTTGAAGAACTTAAGCAGATTGTTTGCACTTTTCTCGTCATTCTCTGTCATTATTCTCAGTAACAGCAAGAGGCTCATGCTTGACTGAGCCGTTGTTGAAAGTCCAGCCCTGAATCAACCTACATTCCAATTTGCACTCTTTTGCCGTATCAAAAGAATTGAAGCTCATAGAACAAAATATTTCACTCAATTTATCTAAAATTGCTCTTTATCAACTTTTAGCTAAGCATGGTTTTGCTGAGGCACATTTGTGACATCATCAAAGTGTGTTTTGAAATTTTTTCTTGACTTGAGATGAATGTAAGTGCTTTTTACAATTCTCAATGTAAGTTAATTGTTTGGGACAGAAAGTTCTAGTTCATATGTTTCCAAGGATATGAAAGCAAAGCACGCAGTTTATGTGGGTAGGTCCACATGTCAGAAGCACTCTACAGATCACCATGTCTTTCCTCTTCAACCTGCACTATAGAGAACTCTCTTGTAACATTTTTAAATCAAGTTGTCTTTTTAAAAGTAGTCTCATTTAATATTACATATTAATATTACATTTGACCTCCTCAGTTATTTATATTTGATTTGGTTTACCTACAAAGAACACATCCAAAATTCTTAATTATGCAGCCTATGAGGTTGTTTTGATTCTTTCTGTAACTTTGCTCTTGGAGGACATCCTAAGTCACTATCACATAGGCTTTATTTGTTTCAAAGCGGAACTTGATCTAATATAATTATCACTTATTAAAAGCAGCATTAAGGTGAGTGTCATGATAGACACCACTGCATTTGTTGTATTTTATTTCAGTCACATTACTTAACAACTTAAGAATTGATCTAAAAGTTTTGGTCTATTTAACTTGTCAACTCATTATTTGTACTATGGTAGTGTCATAAAAGAAAATTCCAACCGTTTTTTTGTCTACTTTCAAAGTTTGGGGTACTGAGGTAGTGTCATAAAATAGAATTCCAACCTTTTTTTTTCTACTTTCAAAGTTGGTTTTCATTCACTGAATCTATGATTACCAAATTGTGTTGACCTTCTCTCAACAAACTACTCGGAAATCTCAAGATCTCAGTCTTCTGCAAGACGGCCGTCCAAATGCTGGATCATTTAGTCTTTGGCTTTGTGTAATGATCTAATGATAGCATAGGAGACAATTGGTTTCAAAGTGCAGTTGATCTTTTCCCTTTTTCTCTAGACCTAAATTTTATTTATTCTCAGTGATAATTTCATTCAGTTTTCGTGTTGAAGAAAATGAGCGTTGTTACTAAACAGTACAGTGGTTTCTTTACAACTTGATGATCAGAGTCAGAGGGGGACATTTTTTTAGGCTTCTGGTGTGTTTGGGTTTGCCTTGCTTACTCGTGTCCTGGAGAATTAGAGATGACTGAATGTAATTATCTGTGTGGTAATTTCATTTGGTTCTGGAACTTTCTGTCTGCATACAGATCTGTACCTGCTGCCTATCGGGTTCAGCGCCTTAACCTCTGCTCATTGTAGAGGGATGTTTGACTTTGAGAGGTAAGACTTGTAAAAACTGATAAAATTTAATTGTAAACTGCTCTTATAAAGATTTTTTAAAAGTAGCAGATACTTTGATGATGTCACTAACTCACAACACAGACATACTACATGTGCATGCCAGAATAAGTAGTAATAAGTTCCTTTGTTGTATCAACTGTATTGGAAAGGTGGTAGTGGCCACAAAGCAATATTCTATGCAACAGATTTTTTTTCTAATTGAATCAAACTTAATATTCTTTGTGTTCTGTTCCACCTTTCAATGTTGATGCGTGTTTTTCTTGTCACATCTGTTCCAATTTACTTTATCGTCTTTTTTCCATCTTGGCCACAGGTGAAGGAATAGAGCCGCTATTTGGCTTCATGTCAGCCCGCAGAGTTGTACAAATATTGCCTGTCAGGCCTGATGAAGGTCAGTTATGAGGTCTTTCAGGATTTCAGACTTTGATTGCTGCTTTCTGATATGTCATTCGATTTTCTGAATGAATTTCTTATGGCTTCATTTCTATTGCAGGAAACAATCATGCCAGATCTAGATCAAGTTCAAACCAAAGAGATAGTAGTCGAAGGTTTGAAAGACACGACAGTAGAGGCAAGTACAGCATATCTGTCATCAATTAAAATTTGTAGCTTTGTTTCCTTCTATGAAATGTGTAGGTTTAATCCATATATTTTTTTGTAAAATTTTCAGGCGATAGTTCAAGAAGACCTCTTGATGGTTATCGCCCGGACAGGGATGATGAAAGAAAAAGAGAAGAACGGAGAAAAGATAGAGAAAGGGAAGAAGAGCGAAGGAGAGAGCTGGCGCGAGACAGAGACCGAGAGCGCGAGCGCAGCAGGAAGAGGGAGGAGCCAATTAAAACAGAGCCAGAGGAAACAGAAGCTCCTACGGAAGATCAAGAGACCCACGAAAATGGAGGACCTGTAAGTTTAAATGAAAATAAATTAAAGTATTCAGTTCAGAGATAGATTAAAGTGAATGAAGTTGTTCAGTGAAGAAGTTTTTGATATTACCAAGAACATATTATAAAATCCGTGTTTCTGTTTATAAGTTTCTCTTTTGATGTGTGCTTTCAGTCTCATGGAGGGCATGGTCCGAGGCCACCACAATTCAGACCTCCCGTGCGGCCGCCCATGTTTTACCCGCCACATGCGTTCCCTCCTCCCATGGGTCCACCAATGTGGGGACCTTATCCACCCCCACCCAGGCTTTTCCACCCCAGTAAGTGGAGCAAATTTCCTTACACTTTATCTTCAATTGAAAAAAAAAAATCTGAAAATTTGGTTTTTTTTAATTGCAGGACCGAATATTCGCCGCCCTCCTAGGTTTTGATTCAACGAGTTGTTGTAATTTATTAAACAAGCAGAAGAAGTTTCTCCAAGTTTTTACTGCTTTTAAACTTTGTTGAGGCTGATCAAGTTTTAATCATGAAACATGTAATGGAGCATGCATACACTTTCCAAAATGTAAATTCAAAGGGCCCATGTACAGGACAAGATGTGCATTTTAGATTTTAAGATAAAATAAATTGTTTTTATTTGTTGACGTCAAGGTTTTTATTTCTTCCCTTTGATCATGAAACAATCACGACTATGTTGAGACTTAGTTTTCCTCTTAATCGAGTCACAGAAAAGAAGTTAGGGAACAAATAATGTCTCAATGGGGGTTCCTGGCGAATATGTGGCTACAGCGCCCGCTCGTCTTACGCACCCTTTAACGCCTGTAGACCCTGCCCGCAACACACTGGTGTGAAGACGGTGGCCTACCTCGCCCCTGTCGTCTTCACAGGGGCGAGGTAGGCTACCGTCTCCACACCGGTGTGTCGTAGGATGGGCTCGTGGCCTACCTCGCAGGCGCTTACAGTCACTGCAGCAAGCGGTGCTCTCGCTCTGGGAGGACAGGAGGGCCAACAGGTCTCCCAACAGAGATGTCCCTTAGATTGCGCGAGACTCTTCTCGCGGCGTGCGGGCCGAGGCGCACCACTTCCACTGCAGCGCGTGGGGGCCGTGCCTGGCCGTGCTGTGACGTCTGGGGTGGTCTGGGGCCCGTATCCGTCCTGGCCCAAGGACTGATTCACCACACTTGCCGGCTATCGCTATCGGCGATAAGGAATGCCCGCGCGGCCCTGCGCGTCGTCGCTGTCTCTCTCACCCGTACCGGATGCCCCGTGAGCGCGGCAGGGGCCGAGCGACGGAAGGACGTCTCGGAATCGGCGTGCCGGCGGTATACATACTCACACACTGGCGTGCGGCCGGGTGTTCCACCCTCGCAGTCATCCTCGGAGGTTAGCACGGGTTGATGGAACGTGCAGCCTTCCTCGCACTGAAGCGCTTGCTCGCCCCCAACGAGAACAAGAAGGTCAAGGTGAGGCCACACTGAGATCCAGGATGACATTTTGACATCGAACCGTTCCCCCTGGGCTCGTCCAAAAACGCCACTGTGGGTTCGGCCTCTGGTCCATGGTTAGAGGCGGAGTGACCGGTCTGTAGCGCCTGGTGGGTAGGCAACCAGTCCATCCTGGGGCACACTGGCGTAAGGACGGTGGCGCCGGCCGGCCGGCTTCCTCCTCCGTGGTGGGAACAGGACGAACAGGGACGTGCTTAACATGTTGGCCATGAACTGGCAGGGAGTCTCCTTGGAACGTCACCGCCATGGGAGTGTCCTTCCGCATCGAGTTCGACCGGCCGAACGGCGTGTACTTCCCAGGGGAGTTGGTGGCGGGCCGAGTCTTCATGAACGTGAGCAAGCCCCAGAAAGCAACAGGTAAGAGAGAGACACGCCCGGTCTGTTTCTGTCTCTCTGCATCCTCCTCGTCATAACCGACGCTCTTCGGCCCATGCAGACCTAACCTAACCTAACGGTTCGAGTCAGCTAACTGTTGCTCACTTTTAATTTCATCGACAGGTGTTAGCGTCCAGATCAGAGGCTTGACGTTCTTCGTGTGGACCGAGAGCTTCACAGAAAGAATTAAAAAGCTCAAAGTGCATTACGAACCCGGCACGTTCGTTGGAAACTAAGTGCTTTTTGACAACAAGGCCTACCTCCTCGGCGATAAAACTGGTACGTTTGGATTTGTAGAAGTATGATTTGCGGGGAGGATACCGAAATTAGTGTCCTTCGATAGTGGTGCTAGCTGGGCCAGGCCAGGTGGACGCACCTAAGGCTTCAGTACTATGCTGGCAGTTGAAAAGTTCAACCGCTTGACTTATGTTCCGGTTGGCAGGCGAGGTGGACATCTCCCCCGGCGACCACGAGTTCAATTTCGAATGCCGACTTCCCGGCTCGCTTCTGACGTCCTTCGAGGGCAAGTACGGCGGTACCCGCTACAGTGCCACTGCCAGCCTGCACAGGCCATGGCGGCTGGACCTCAAGGAGAGGGCGGCCTTCACCGTCATCTCGCACCGCGACCTCAACCACTGGACGCAGGCAATGGTAGGCGCCAGGGACGCTCGTCTTCGCTCAAGTCGGCGTCCTAATGGAGGGACACTGGTAGAACCGAAGGCCTTACCATGAGGCTGTGCTTGTTGCAGAGGCCCGCCTCCCACAAGGAGACGAAGAACTTCTCCTGGGGCGCGTCCGGCGCGCTCTCCGTCGACGTGCAGCTGCCGCTCGGCGGCTACGTCCCCGGCCAGACCATCTTCGGCCAGATCCAGGTGGACAACGGCAGCAACGTGCGCGTGGAGCGCGTGGTCTGCACCCTGCACGAGGTGACGGAGGACCGCTCGAGGACAGGCCAGAGGGCCAGAGAGGTTTCGTTGCTGACTGAGGCGTTGCTTGTGCAGGAGGTCAAGTGGACCGCGAACAGGGGGTCGACGACGACGGTCACCGAGGTGACGTCCTCCGTGTTCGAAGGCGCAGTGCAGGCGCACTCCAGCAAGACCATCTCGCTGGCCATGCCGGTTCCCACCGTGGCGCCCTCCAAAGAGGCGCTATTCTCGCTCATCGAGCTCAAGTACTTCCTGAGGGTGCGTCCCGGCCGCCACCATGTGCTCCAGCATGCCGACCTCAAAACTAATTTTGAATGGTGGTGCTCGCGCAGGTGACAGCGGAGGTCTCCGGTTACCGTGGCAACCTGCACTACGACTTGCCCGTCATGGTGGGCACCATCCCCGTGTTCGGCCCAGACGACCACAAGGCCGAGAAGTCGGACAGGGCATCGCCGCCGCGCAAGACGGACCTCCGTAAGCCCCCAGTCGCCCCGTGCACTGCAGTGCCTCGGCTTTGAAGCTCACTTTGAACGTAAAGTAATGTCGGTTCCTCCCTGCAGCGCCGCCAACGTACGAGGAGGCTGACTTGAAGGGGAAGAACAAATTCGTGAGGCGGTTCAAGTTAGGGCAGGCGCCTTACAAGCCGCGCTACCCTGTGTGGGACTTCAGCAACGTGCTCCGCGGGAAATGACTCATGCCTGCGTCCTGCTCTCAGTGACTTATTTATTCGTTATATGTTGTACTGTAAAAGTATTGTATAATAAATTTTTCTGATAAAAATGGAACAAATTACTTTTGTTGGATGTTTTTATTACTATTGGTGCATGCCTGTGCCCCTCTCATATCGACGACAATGTCTTGTGAAAGTCCTCCAGGCGAAAACACGCCAACGACCGTGGGGAGATTTTGAGTCCGGCAAAGCGTCCCCGAGACCCATGACGGGGCGCTTGAACCCTCCCCTTTGCTTCAACTTTGTCGCAACTGGCTGCACTGTCCGGAGCTCACGTCCTGGGTGGATGAAAATGAACCCTCCACGACTGCATTGCCTTCCCGCCGCCAACGCGGGTTAAGTTCGAGGCCCCATGTCGAGCATTTTTTTCTGCAGGCTGACTCCACGATCAGAGCTTTGTCGCTCTGTCTCTCTCGGGTCGACTGGTCGAGACCTCGGTCGAGACGCGAGAGAGACAAGAGCGACGAAGCGACTGTCCGGAATCAAACCTCGGCATGTGACGACGACGACGGTGACTCACTCTTCCGATGCCACCTGCGGGCCGTGCGCCGCGCGCCGTCATTTTGACGTCCCTAGGCCCTCTGCCGCCGCGTCGACGCTTTATCACATTGTTTTGGCGGTATCGCACTATCGCCGATAGGGAAGGTCTTCCTGCGTACGCGGCCAGAGTGGCCATGCCTCATGGCACATGTGGCATAAGTACTTTTCACTGCCACTGGCTGGGCGCCGCCCGTCCGCCCCTCCTCGCAGAATCCTCGGTGGAAGGTGAGTACGTCAGTGCTTCGGGCGTGGCAGCCTGCCGGCCCACCGCAGCCCTGCGCCTGGGAGGTAGGCAGCCAACCCACCGCGAAGGGCACCGGCGTGCGGAAGGTGGCCTACCTCGCCCCCGAGAGGGAAGACCTTGAGGCTCAAGGCTGGGTGCGTCTGACTGGCCGACCCACACTTTAAACATATATGTAAATTTCAAATTCTCAAAGGTGAGTTGAGCTGCTGCAGTCAGCCAGCATGGCGGTGACCCTCCGCATCGAGTTCGACCGGCCGGACGCCGTGTACCTCGCCGGGGAGTTGGTGACGGGCCGAGTCTGCCTGCACGTGACGAAGCCCAAGAGAGTCACAGGTAAAACGCACTCCACTGGTATGCGTGAGTGCCCCCGCCGCCCCCGCTGCTGATTTTCCTGTAGTCAAATTTCCGGCAGATTTCAGCATCCAGTTGAAAGGCGCGGCCGATGTCAGGTGGAACAAGTCTGTCACGAGGAGCAGTGGCGCCGGCTCCTCCAGCAGGGAGATCAAGAGGTACAGCGCGACCGAAAATTATTTCGTCAACAAAGTCTGCTTCGTGGGTGGCGGAACTGGTGCGTGGCCTCATCCTTTATTCTTGCCTGCGCCATTTCCTTTGCGGGAGATTTCCTCGTAGGATATCAAGAGTGCGTTTGGTGGACCTGGGGAAACGGAGGACTCTTGTCTTTGGTCGCGCTGTTGGCAGGTGAGGTGGACGTCTGCCCCGGGGACCATGAGTACCCGTTTGAATGCCAGTTGCCCGGCGTGGCGCCGTCCTCCTTCGAGGGTGTGCACGGCGGCGTCCGCTACACCGCCAAGGCCACCCTGTACCGGCCGTGGAACGTCGACCACACTGTCAGGGCGGCCTTCACCGTCATCTCGCCCCTGGACCTCAACGACGGCTGGCCGCAGGCCAAGGTAGTGCACTCAACAGCGTGAAGAAGCAAGTGGCGATCCCTAACACGCCCTCACGAGGATACGCTCGCTGCAGGAGCCCGTGCGCAGGAAGGAGACCAAGAACTTCTCCGGCGGGGCCTCCGGCGGCCCGCTCAGCATCGACGTGCACCTGCCAACCGGCGGCTACGTCCCCGGCCAGGCCATCCGGGGGGAAATCCTAATCGAAAACGGCAGCGACAGGCTGGTGCGGCACGTTCTCTTCGCGCTGGAGAAGGTGAGGGCAGGACTGAGGATAGAGAGGTGGGTCTGGCGGAGGCGGTGCCAGGCGGTGCTGACCATGCTGTTGCTCGCAGGAAGTCACGTGGCGCTCGTCCAGGGGCATGTCGCAGGTGACGCGCGCTTCCGTGGCGGCTGCCATGTTCGACGGCGGGGTGGACAAGCAAAGCAGCAAGGCGATCTCGCTGGTGATGCCCGTACCCGCCGTGCCGCCGTCCAACCTGGAGCACTGCGGCCTCATCGACCTGCAGTACTTCGTTAAGGTGCGTCCTGGACTCTGGCCTTTATGGTGGAGCCTCGATGTCGAGTGTAAAACTTGATCAGGGGCACTGTGCAGGTGACAGCCGAGGTCGCCGGCAGCCACCGCGGTCTGCAGTGCGACGTCCCCGTCCTGGTGGGCACCGTCCCCGTGCTCGTCCGAGACGGCACCCAGGAGTCCGCCAGCGCGCCCCATGGTCCACCACCGACGTACGGGTCCGACCAGTTTGAGCCCGACCTCCGTAAGCACCCCGACGCACCGGTTTTAAAAGTGCACTTGAAAACAAAAATCAATTTTTGTATTGTGCCTCCTTTCTGCAGCGCCACCGACCTACGAGGAGAGCGTCATGCAGTCGGCAGACGCGTGCACGACGGGGCAAGCGGACCCGCGGTATCCAGTGTGGGCCTTCAGCAACGCGCCCACCGCAAAATAATGGACTTAGCCAACTAGCAGTGGCCTCGATCGATGGAAAAGCTCACAGACAGATGTTTCGTGGAATGTAAAGAAAATTTTGTGTGTAACAAGTCAATGGAAAATAAAAATAAGAAGAATGGTATTTAACCTGCGTTCTTAAGACCGTTTCGACCATGCCATCGGTGCCCGTGCCCCTCACGTCACTCAAAACTCTGTTCGCGTTGGTTCCCATTCGAACATGCAAACTGGGCTCGCCCGGCGAAAGCACAGCGCGCCAACAACCTGAGGCTGAGGCGATTGTTTTGGCACAGTGTGTCGCCGCGGTACCCACGTTGCTCACGTAATACAGGGGTCTCAGACGGGCGGCCCGCGGGCCGCTCCGGCCCGGAGCTCGGGTGCCACACGGCCCGCAGCGGGCCGCAATGGGAAAGATAGGCGGGCCAGACTCGGGCCGCACAGGTCCAGGCTGGCTGGGCGGCGGCGCGCTGCCTCGTCGCCCAGCTGTCAAACGTGTCAACCGGCCGGCTCGCCGTGGCTGGCCGGCATCTCTCTCGCACTCACAAGGCCATATGGGAGGAACAAGGACAGACAGTCAGCCCGTGCGGCCGAGGCAGCGTAGCGCTGGGTCGCCGTCGCCGCCGTCGCCGCTGCCGTGCGGCTGGGTCGAGTCCGGCGTGTCACACCTTCGCCGCCTCACTCATTTCATCTCCTATCTCTCTTCTTTGCCTTTCTCTCTCTCTCTATGCGGCCCGCAAGCCATGCTCACTCTGAGACCCCTGACGTAATAGTCGTGACGTCTCCAGGGCCATTAATTCCCAGAGTCCCGCCTCCAGTGACTCGCCATCCTTTGGCGGTTATCGCTATCGCTGATGACGATAAGGCCTTCCCGCCCGTCCGCGGCTCGCGGCCACGACGTGCGGAAGGGCCGCGCACTCGCGCAGTCATCGGCGAGGCGCTGCGAGACAGCCTTCCATCCGTCACCCCCGTCACCTCAAGGTCAGTGCAGGTAGAGTGGTATTGGTTTCGCCTGCGGCCGTGTTGGGGATAAAGAGACAGGTGCGTGGCGCGCGAGGTGGCGCGCCGCCAGCCGGCCTGTAGCGCCTACCAACCTTCCTGGAGCGCACCGCGGTGGAGACGGTGGCCTACCCCGCCATTACCATTACCATTAAAGGCTAGGCCACACATGATCGTATGCCATTTCAGGCCCGACACATGCTCGCCTGCACTGGAAAACGGGACATGGCCGTCCTTACTAGGGCGACACGTTATGCCGGCAAAGAAGAACCTCAATTGGTTACATGCTCCCACTCGCAGTACGACCAGTCAGGGAGGAGGTATAGATCCCCGGGAGGGAATGCAGGCCTCCGCCCCAGAACAGCCTCTTTGAGCACCACCGGGTCCGGTGTCCGCCTGCTTCGTCCCCTTGTAGGCCGCCGTCAGGCTGACCGGCAGGCTTCCCATCTGGTATATACCCCACTGCTTGTGTCAATACCCCACGCTCCTTAGTTCTAGCTTCTGCCGTCAGCGCTGTTAGTGTCATTCCCGTACAGTGTCGCGCTCTTTCGGAGCCTCCGTATGTCAACCTGTGTCAAGTCAGTCCGAATTATATCCTTGCCGAGTCAACATGTGCCCATGATTCCCATCCCGTTCAGTATCGACAAGTATTCAACACCATCCATAATCGAGCCAAAAGATGATGCGTAACGTGTACCTAAACTCGCAGACAGCGCTCCGGGGCCGCCGCATCGCAGCCAGCCACCAACCTCACCATGGCGGTGACCCTCCGCATCGAGTTCGACCGGCCGGACGCCGTGTACTTCGCCGGGGAGTTGGTGACGGGCCGAGTCTGCCTGCACGTGACGAAGCCCAAGAGAGTCACAGGTAAAACTGCGCGCCGTAGCAACGCCCACCACCACCGCCTCGTCCCTAAGTTGGAGTATTGCGGGCAGGTTTCAGCATCCAGTTGAGAGGCGTGGCGAACGTGAGGTGGACCGAGAGAACTTCGAGATCGAGACGAAGAGGCTCGCACAGTGAGACCTACAGTGCGTCCGAAACTTATTTCGACAACAAAGTCTTCCTCCTTGGCGGAACAACCGGTGCGTTTTGCTGTGGTTTTGTCTTTATGTTAAATTGTGGATTGGTTACAATCGGTTGAAGCCGCGGTTAAACGGGTTGAAGAGCTCTTCAATCGATAGCGCTTTCTCTGTTGCAATGCGAGGGTGTAGCAGAGAGCAGAGTTATTGACAGAGATGTGACGGTTGGCAGGCGAGGTGGAAATCTCCCCCGGGGACCATGTCTACAACTTCGAGTGCCTGCTGCCCAGTGTGGTGCCTTCCTCGTTCGAGGGCCATCACGGCAGCATTCGCTACACCGCCACGGCCGCCATGCACCGGCCCTGGAAGTTCGACCACACCGCCAAGACGGCCTTCACCGTCATCTCGCACCTGGACCTCAACAGCCGCCTGCAGGCCAGGGTAAGGGTGAATCAACTCATGGCATTTCCAACCGTTGGAGACAAGAACACAACCGCTAACGGTGTGTTGTCATCCTTGCAGGAGCCCGTGTCCTCAGGCGCGACCAAGCACTTCTACTGCGGCCTGTGCAGGTCCGGCCCGCTCAGCGTCGACGTGCACCTGCCGTCCGGAGGCTACGTCCCCGGCCAGGCCATCCTGGGGCAGATACAGGTGGACAACGGCAGCGGCAAGCAAGCGCAGCGCGTGCTCTGCTCCCTGGAGAAGGTGAAGCACCCACCCGCACGACGCACTGGAGTCCAAAGGGTTGCCAACCTCTGCCTGCCTAACACGCCCGTCTCGGGAGGAAAGCCTGGAGACTTTAGGCAGAAGGCTGAGGTTGGCGGTTGGCAACTTTCTCGACACGGTGCATCGTGATTACTGATAATTATGTGGCAACACCGGCGCTGACTGACACACTCCTTGCAGGAAGTCACGTGGCACTCCAACAGAGGCAGGACGAAGGTGACGCGCACCCCGGTGACGGCCACCATGTTCGACGGCGCCGTGCAGACGCACAGCAGCAAGGTCATCTCGCTGGTGATGCCGGTGCCCGCCGTGCCGCCGTCCAACCTGGAGCACTGCAGCATCATCGACCTCCAGTACTTCCTGAAGGTAGCTTTGGGGGCTTTAGGACGCGGCCGTCGACGCTGACGATGTAGAGAGAGTGGTACGACGCCCGGCTGGCGGCCTCTGTTGACGATGCCCTTGCTTGCTGCAGGTGACCGTCGAGGTACCCGGGTTCCACCTGAACCTGCACTGCGACGTACCCATCCTGGTGGGCACCATCCCCGCCTTCGTGCAGGACGGCTGGAACAGGACCAACATGGCCGGGCCGTCCCTGGAGACGCCCAGCGCACCGCCACCCGCAAGTCCACCACCGATGTACCAGTCTGAGCTGCGTAAGTACCCGCCTAAACGCTTTACTTTGGCTAGTTCCAAGGTTTACAAATCTTACGTTTTAAATCGTCTTCCCGCAGCGCCGCCGTCCTACGAGGAGAGCGTCTTGAAGGGGAACAACATCATGGACCCCACGGACACCTACACGATGGGGCAAGCTGACTTCACGCCGCGGTACCCCGTGTGGGCCTTCAGCAACCCGTCCTTCGAAAAATACTGATTCACACGGCCAGCCTGTAGCCTGCTGTGTGCTGTCTCTCTGTAATGTGATATGTTTGTGATATTTGGAGCTTCCAAAGTGAACCTAATTTATACGTTTCGAGTAATGTAAGAAACGGATCGTGTAACACGTGTTTCGGAGAAATTAAAAAGCGAAGTAATGCAATTCACTCCGAGTTCTTGTGACAACCGCCATACCGACACGTCCCCATGTGCACTGCGAGCAAAATCTGCTCTTAACAGTATTTCAGTACACAGGATTTGCCGTACTCACAGCACGTTGTGGTTCTAAGGGAATTCCCAGTACTCGCTAAAAGCGCTACAAGGGTTTGGCAAATCCAGAGGGCTGCCCTTTAAGAAACTATTCCTAAAAACGATGTCTAATAGATGCGAAACGTCCATTTATCGCCAATTCTGTGGTCTAGGTACCATCGATTCGATCGTCAGTCGATCTCGGACCAAACAAGGTTTACCGTATACTTTCTCGCAGTGTTTGAGACCGACCGCCAGCTGAGCGATATCGAAGTTTCGTTTCGTCTCTGTCTCTGTCGCACTCATGGGGCTTACCGAAGGGGTGCGAGAGAGGCAGGATCTTCGGAGTCACTCAGCTGGCGAAGTCACGCCACTGATCTTCGGGCTGAGGCGCTCCGTTATTTTGGCTCGGTGTGTCATGACTGCACTCGTAACTGTGACGTCTCTGGCACACTGTTTTGGCGGCTATCGTCGTTATCGGCGATAAGCAAGGAATTCTCTCCTCGCGGCCACAGCGGCCACAGCGGCCCGTGCGGCATAAGTGCGCCGACCGTCCCCACCGCCTCTTCGGCTGAAAAGCGAAGGTCAGTAGTGCCGCCCCACAGTGGGTAAGTTACACCGATCAGTAGCAGAGAAACGCGTGAATAACTTGACTGCAAACCGACTCGCAGACAGTCTTGTTGGGACGTCAGCGCAGCCAGCCGCGCCGCCAGCATGTCGGTGACCCTCCGCATCCACTTCGACCGGCCGAACGCCGTGTACTTCCCCGGGGAGTTGGTGACGGGCCGAGTCTTCCTGAACGTGAGCAGGCCCAAGAAAGTCAGAGGTGAGCTAGAAGGACAGTAGCCCCGCTCTCCACTTCCCATGCTCGTTTCGGTTTCTTAATCTCAAATTCCTACTGCCTGGACAGCGTTCAGCATCCAACTGCGAGGCTTGGCGGACGTCAAGTGGACCGAGTCCAAGTCCAAGTCTAACAGTCACGGCTCCTCCAGCAGCGAGACGGAGACGTACAGCGCGACAGAGACATATTTCGACAACAAAGTCTACTTCCTGGGCGGCGCAACAGGTGTGCAATTGGTTTAAACCGGTTGGGACTCATTCGATTGGCATAAGTACATGTCCTTCGATGTTGACGCTATCTGTGTGGTGCGGTGCGGGGTGGCGAGCAGAGAGTTTAACAGTTTGACGGTTGGTAGGCGAGGTGGAAATCTCCCCCGGGGACCACGTCTACAACTTCGAGTGCATGCTGCCCCGAGTAGTGCCGTCTTCTTTCGAGGGAGTACACGGCAGCATCCGCTACACCGCTACGGCCGCCATGCACCGGCCATGGAAGTTCGACCACACCGCCAAGGCCGCCTTCACTGTCATCTCGCACCTGGACCTCAACAACCGGCCGCAGGCCAGGGTAAGCTGCACCGCGTTAAGTATTGATCACCATTCTTAATGCAAAAGGGTCACGTTCTATTTCCTGACGCTGTTCGCCTTGCAGGAGCCCGTGTCAGCCAGCGCGACCAAGCACTTCTGCTGCTGCTTTTGCAAGTCCGGCCCGCTCAGCGTCGACGTGCACCTGCCGACCGGCGGCTACGTCCCTGGCCAGGTCATCCTGGGGCAGATCCAGGTGGACAACGCCAGCAGCACGCGCGTGCAGCGCGTCCTCTGCGCCCTGGTGAAGCGGGTCACGTACTACGCGTCGGGCAGCACCAACAAGTCCAACGTCACGGTGGCGGCCACCATGTTCGACGGCGCCGTGGAGACGCACGACAGCAAGGTCATCTCGCTGGTGATGCCCGTGCCCGCCGTGCCGCCGTCCAACCTGGAGCACTGCAAGATCATCGACCTGCAGTACGCCCTGACGGTACGTCCCCCTGAATGGTAAGCCTTGGCGGCGCTTGGTGGTCATTCACTGACTCCTCACTCGCCTCTAGCTTCTAATTGGTGACGTTCCTTTTGCGGCTGTGTGCAGGTGACAGCTGAAGTCCCCGGCATCCGCTTCAACCTGCACTGTGTCGCGCCCATCCTGGTGGGCACCATTCCCGTGTTCGTCGAGGACGGCTGGAATAGGGCCAACACGTCAGGGCCGGCCCTGGCCTCCGCCAGCGCCCCGCCAATGTACAGCCAGTCAGACTTCCGTAAGCAGCCCGATGTTCGTGTTCGGTCCGTTTCGGTTCGTTTCGAAACCAAAATAAGTGTGGTCGCTCTTCCCGACAGCACCGCCGTCCTACGAGGAGAGCGTCTTGAAGGGGAACAACATCATTGATCCGACGGACAAGTACACGATGGGGAAGGCGGACTTCACGCCGCGGTACCCCGTGTGGGCCTTCAGCAACCCGTCCTTCGAGCGTTAGTCGTTGACTTCTCGTCCACCCGTCCACCCGAGGCCAACAGCATCACAAATTACATCAAATTGAATTTTTTTCTAGAATTTTAATACCCTAGTGAGCTAATTCCGACCAAAACACCAAAAAATATTAAAATTTGTTTGCAATTTTTTTTAAAACAAATGTGCACAATTTCATTGGAATTTAACGTTAACAATCCTGTATCGTTTAAAGGAGTACAGAAATGAGAAAAAAAAGTTCGCACCACACAGTAACATTAGTTGAGAACCAACCGGTGTTCTTGTTTGCCGTCGTCGGTCGGACATTGCCGCGCGCCCCTCACATGCCGATGAAATTGTCGAGCAGTAAAAGCACGCCGATGTCAACAAACTTTGTGTATGGCGTCGCATCCCCGAGACTCGAGGCATGACGGCCTAACGGCGTGACGGGGTGCTTGAACCCGCACAGCACGGGGGACGGCAGGACGGGGCAGGACGGGGCCGCCATCTGGCCGATTTATCCGATTTATCGTGGAGGCGGCGACACTCGGCGACACTCGGCGACCATCCGCGGCACTTACTTGCGCCGCTTCGCCGCTCCCGCACCGCCAAGTGATCGTGATCCTGGCGGCTCCCTGACCTCGCCTCAACCCTTGCCTCCGTCGCCCGGGGCGCCCAGCCACCCCGCCACGCCCCCACCCGGAGCTGCAGCCTGGCTGGGGCTGGCTGGGGCTGGCCGTCCCCGCACAACGGCGCGCGGGCAGGGCTCGGGGATCAGGGCGGCCAGGGCGGTGACAGCGTGGAGGGGGAGGAGGATGACAGCACACCGTAATGCCCTCTGCAAAGTGGCAACCAAACAAGCCGCGTAAAGTCGCCCAAAGCCCCGCCCCACTCTACCCCTCGCCCCTGGCGCGCCCCTTCGCAGCCCCGCTAGCCCTGCAAAGGGGCTCCGAGCGCTCCGAGTCGGTCAGGAAAAATCAATATGTAGCGGCGGGGGTGCCTCAGGGCCCAGTCCCGAGGCCCTAGCCCCTAGCGGGCAGCAGGCCCTGAGCAGGCCCCAGGCCCTAGCAGGCAGCAGACCCCAGGCCCAGCAAGCACCAGGCCCAACCAGGCCCCAGCGAGCCCCAGCCAGCCCCGCCAGGCCCCAGGCCGCAGGGTGGGGTGGGTACGTGGTCACTGTCACCATGGCACCGCCGTGACGTCACACCGCAGCGCTGCCAACCCCGCGGCGCGGCCACCGGTGCGGCGCCGGTCGCGCCACTACCGGCTCGCTCCGCCCGCGCGCCCTCACGCTCCACCCGCTCCTCCCGCTCCACCCGCTCCACCGGCACGCCGCGCGGGTGTATTTTAAATCCCCGACACAGAAAGGGCGCGGGTGCGCGGCGGAGAAAATGACCTGTAATCCGCGCGCCACTCACACACACTAACACAGCTCTCTCCCCTACCGTCGTGGGCGTCCGGCTCCGGCTGCGAGCTTACCAGAGCGGAAGAGCCCTGCCCGGCCCTGCCCGGCCCTGCACGTCCTTGCCGCACCCTCGCGGGGAAGGGCCACGCAGCCTTCCGCCCCGCGCCCCGCTAATGCGTTACAAATAAAGTCCCGGCGCGGGCATTGCGGGCATGCGCGCCGCGGCGGCGTGGCTTTGGGCGGCGTGGCAGGCTGTGTGCTGTGTTCACCTCGTGTGGGTAGAGTCCCACACAACTCCTAGAACTGTTCCAGGAATCTAGGATGGGCTGCCACTAGGCGGCTGCAAAGGCTGCACGCACGGTGGGCGGTGACCCGGTTCGCTGTCAGGCCCGTGTGGGCGCCTCGCCTCGCCTCCCACCATGACACGCAGACTCCATAGAAAGTCTTTGCCGCTCCATTCCCGTCCACCCCCCACCCCTGGGACCGCTCAGCTTCCCCGCCGTGCCGAAGCGTCTGCCCAGCGAAATGAAACGGACCGGTGAGCGGCGTTCCTCCCCCGGCCCGCCCCCGACCCGCCCCCGGCCCGCCCGCCACCAACCCACCCCCCGGAAGGATTGTCGTTTTTCATCCTCCGCACCTCGCAGCGCTCGCAGCGCGCAGCGTGACACGTTGAGTCTAAGAGCACTCTGCTGACGGCCGTGTGGGCGTGTGGGCGTGCGGATGGCGAGCTTTTCTCTTTCCTCGGTCACTGAATCAAAGAGACAGGGCAGCGAGTTGTTCTCCTGGTGTGTTATTATTGAAAAATGATTTGTTCGCCGTGATAAAGGGGCCGGGGGAGGTCCAACGCGCACGGCCGTGGGCGGCGCGGTGGCTCAGTCGTGCGTGGCCGTGTGGCCGTGTGGCCGTGCGCTGCGCAGCGCTGCGCGGACCATGAATGGATGCATCGCCCACGCGGTGCACGGGGCGGCTCCACAGGGGGGGGCCGCAGCCTGCAGCGCCATGGCAGCACCCTGCGCACCCTGCACTGCAGCCCTGTTGGCCTCTCGCCGGGCACGAGGGCTTTTTGGCGGGCCACTGTTGGCAGCGCCGCCACTGGCCGCCACCGCCTTGTCCGCGGAGACGGTGCGTCCCTCTGTCTGTCTCGCTCGCACGCGCGCGCCACCCACATGCGCCCTCTCACTCGCACCGCCGGGCGCCACCCCTTCGCCCTACGCCCGTTCATGCCGCGCCAAGCGGTGACGTCACGCGGCACGGGGCGGTGGCGGGGCGAGGGCGGGGCGGGGCGCTCGGCTCGTCACGGCTCGGAGCCGCGGTGGGGTTGCGGGGGCTCAGTGGCGCTGGGGCTGCGGCACGATGCTGGTGGCGCGCCGTCCGGCGAGCTCTAGCCCTGCGAGCCTTGCGACGTCGAGCACAGCATATCGACGGTCTGCCTAGGGATCGCCGCGCCGCCGCTAGGCCGCCAGCAGGCCGAGCAGTGTGGGTACGCGACGGGTACGGGCCGCGCAGCGAAGTGACGGCCACGCTTGTGACGAGTGACCTGACAGTGCCGTTAGGACCCACCGCCTGCAACCGCCGCCGCAGCGCCCCAGGCTGCACCGTTCCACCGCACCACCGCCGCCACACGCCGCCACGCCCCGCTGGGCAACGCGGTCGACACGCTGCAGATGTTGTCGTAGTCCCCGGGAGTCTTGACGCGGACAGGCCTGACAGGCGCCCCGCACCCTGACGGGCCCTGACGCACCGGGACGCACCGCGACGCACCGCACCCCGACGGCTGCATGCCCCGGCCACCGACCACGGTGAGTCCCAGTCGCCATCCCGAATGGCCGAATCCGAGCGGAGAGCCCCAGCCAGCAGGGCAGCAGCAGGGCAGCAGCAGGCCCCTCGCTGCAGGCTCATTCCGGACGGCGCTTCCGTCGTGCTGTCTCCCTCGCACTCATGGGCCGTTGCGTGGGGGTGCGAGGGAGACAGCGCGACGCGGCGCGACGGAGTGATGGGCGGCGTCCCTGCCTGAAGCGCCGCCGGCGCCGCCATCGCGTCTCGCTGGCCTGCATCCCGCCTTTCAGTGGAGGCACCGCGCAACAGTGGACCCGCGCAAACGTCTGGCGGACGACGAGGACAGCATGTTGAACTTTTCGGTGTCGGAGCTAGCGCTTTGGGTGCTGCATATCTTGCAAGTGCATGTGTTTACATGTAGGCAAACGTTTGGCACCCATACAACTGCAGTCCTCCTTGCACAAAACGAGTGTGTGCTCATGGGGGAAGCCACAAACAAGATCCCAAGCAAGCAAAGCGGTGCCCAACTGGCTTAAAATCTTATGTCTGAACGACAAGGACCGTCATCATTCAGATATAGGATCAATGTGCTCGGGAGTAGCTCCTCGTTGCCGATGATTTTCCTCGTGAATTCGTGACCAGTCCAGTTGCCCCGAAATCCAAGCACTGCTTTACGCTCCCTGCAACATGCACGGCCGTGGCACTGCTTCGGGTTCGGTTAAGAATTAATTCTTCTTGCCCGCACCCTCGTCTCGGGATGGAGGTGGAGGTGCATGACCTCATGACCTGCCTGGCTCTGGTTCCTGGTATTTCCTGGTTCCGCCTCCCCGCCCACCAACTCCCCAACTTGGAGAGGATGGCAAGCATGCCTATTGAAGACCCCAGAAACTCGGGCCGCATAAAAACTTAAAAAATAAAAGCGAGTTCTACGCCAAGGCATGCTGCACCGATGCAGGCAGGCCTGGAATAAAAATGAGGACGTCGCCGTGGGCGCTTGAGTCGTCCAGTATTAACTGAAGTCGAGTCACGGACTTTATGGCTGTGAATATAAAGCCGCATTCATACTTCACATCACATGCCTCGTATGGTTATGCGCCTCAAGAGCCTCTCCGCATTTTGTGAAAGTTTTTTTTAAAAAATGAGGCATTGTCTTGACTCCCTGGTTAGCTCACTTCTTTTAAGTACAACCAAAACTTTGGTGCTGTTCTTTGTTTTGTAAAGGAAATTGTAAGCTGTCCATCTTTAGCAGGTACATGTATCTGAAAAATTCCTCAGAGACAAGGCGTGCAACACTATCGCTTGACGTTGTCCGTTGGCTAGTAGTGCGCACCCATACGAAAATACCAAGCACCCGTTCTAGTACGTGTACCGTACAACTAGCTAATGCAAGGAAGTTGAGAACTGCTGAGGCAGGACGCGCTACGATATTGCAGCTGAGCGTCCGCCGAAGCCCGAAGCGTGTTACTAGTTCCGTGGTGTCTTTGAGAACCTGTTGGATACACCCTCCTGGTTGGAACGGGGTGGCGGGTGAGGCACAGCGAGGCGAGGCAGCGAGGCTCTGGCACGAATTATTGCCGAGCTCCCATCAGGGCGCAGGTAATTAGTCAGCTAGTTAGTTAGTTAGTCTGTGACGGCCTACTTGGCCCGTTCGTATCACTTCGAACACGCGGACAACAGCCGGCCGGTAGGTCGGGCGGTCGCAGGATGTGGCGAAACAAGCGGACCCCTTTCGGATCCACACTCACAAACAAACGCACCCAGGACTCAGAGAGGCACTGGCCACTTTCAGATCACTTATCGTCTACTCGATATCATTTTGACAAGAGAAATGAGTTAATTTCCTTCCTCCTTTCAATTCAAAAGTCTAAATGCAGCGTTGGTAAATATATAACGGTTTAAAGCAGGGTAGTTTAAAAATGTAGCACTGCAGAGTTAAAAAACAAATAAGAATTGGGTGCATTCTACACACTAAATGCTAAATTTACACACTAAATTTACATGCTTAAGCACAATATGGAAATATTGTTCCTAATTTATGTACAAATTTGTACAGGTTCTCTAGCACGGAAACGGCCCGCAGGACAGTACTAACTAGCTACAAACCTGGCCCAGGAGAAACGTTTGAGTGCCCAGAAGCCCGAAAAGCGGTGGCCGTGATCAACCTGGGATAACGGCCTCCATATGGCCGGGCGTCCGGTGAGCAGCCGCGTTGGCGGAGCCGCATAGGACGAATTGCCGAAACTTAGGCGCAGAGATTGAGATAGTGAGATGAAACGCATGTGAGGCGGCGAAGGTGTACACGCCGGACTCGACCCAGCCGCACGGCAGCGGCGACGGCGGCGACGGCGACCCAGCGCTCGCTGCCTCGGCCGCACGGGCTGACTGTCTGTCCTTGTTCCTCCCATATGGCCTTGTGAGTGCGAGAAGATGCCGGCCAGCCACGGCGAGCCGGCCGGTTGACACGTTTGACAGCTGGGCGACGAGGCAGCGCGCCGCCGCCCAGCCAGCCTGGACCTGTGCGGCCCGAGTCTGGCCGCCTATCTTTCCCATTGCGGCCCGCTGCGGGCCGTGTGGCACCCGAGCTCCGGGCCGGAGCGGCCCGCGGGCCGCCCGTCTGAGACCCCTGAGATAGGCGGGCCAGACTCGGGCCGCACAGGTCCAGGCTGGCTGGGCGGCGGCGCGCTGCCTCGTCGCCCAGCTGTCAAACGTGTCAACCGGCCGGCTCGCCGTGGCTGGCCGGCATCTCTCTCGCACTCACAAGGCCATATGGGAGGAACAAGGACAGACAGTCAGCCCGTGCGGCCGAGGCAGCGTAGCGCTGGGTCGCCGCCGTCGCCGCTGCCGTGCGGCTGGGTCGAGTCCGGCGTGTCACACCTTCGCCGCCTCACTCATTTCATCTCCTATCTCTCTTCTTTGCCTTTCTCTCTCTCTCTATGCGGCCCGCAAGCCATGCTCACTCTGAGACCCCTGAATTTGTACATAAGTTCTGTATGCACAAAAACGGCCATAGCAATGGACAATAAAGTACATAAAACATTTAGTGTGTACTACAAAAACACTGAGTTCCCACCAACGCGAGAAACGTTTTTGAGTCCTGTCTCAAAGAAGTCCAGAAAAGAGAGGGTGGACCGTGAATCACACCTGCGGCGCGGATCGAAAACCCTGGCCGCCTCCAATCATTGGCCCGCCCGGCCGCTTCCGGTTCGGTCCGAGCCGCCGTTCCGGTTCCGGAGCCGTTAGGCCTACTCTGGATATTTTGCCGCAAACTTGTTAGGCGCGTGATTAGATTGTGGATGAGAACCGCATGCTGCAGAGCGACCTGCCACACGCCCCCCCCCCTCTCTCTCTCTCTTTCTCTCTCTTTCTCTCTCTCTTTTTGCGACAGACTGCTGTACCTGTCTCACCCACACCCCCTTCCCCCGGTGGTCCGCGTCGCGCTCCGCCCCTTTGTCGCTCTCCAGTTTCGGCTCGAATCAGACGATTGAGTCGGCGTGGCATTTTTAGAACGGAATCGAGTCCGACAAAACAAAAAAAAAAAATGCGGAAAGGACGGAGGGCCCTTCGGTGTGGCGAACCGCGCGCGAGTGATGGCCGGAGAGATCCAATCACACAGCTCATTGAAGAGTATGCGACATGCAGCCACACTCCAGGTGGAGTGAGCCATGCTGAGCATGGCATGCTCACTGTTCATTTTGTACAGTAGACCATACGATTCCCATTTCATATCGAGTTAGCGGCGTGGACGGAAGAAAACAGCATCAAAATTTTACGTCTTCGTGCCGCGGTGGGGGTGAAAATGTGGTTCGCGCTCTTCCTCGTCGCACTGCAATAGCGTGCGCTCGACGAGACGAAACTACTTGTGATTATAAAAGATTCTCACTTCGTCATACATTCAGCGCCTAAAGTAGTTCCAATGCTAGACCTGTCTAGGGATCGAACGGATCATAATAGCTTCTTTATCAGGTTCACTGTAAATAAATGATCGGCCGTCGCATGCAAGCAATCGAGTATGTGTGTCACGATCGTCTGCATATGGGGCCACGTTCCTTACGTCATCCAGTCTTCATCCATGTTTTAGCCGCTCTGACAGGGTTTTCAGTCCAGATTCATGACTTGAAGAAAATGTCATGGCGAGGTCGTTTTGTCGTTGACAAGACGCGAGTTAAGTTGAAATTTGGGCCGACGTAAAATCTATCTCACTTTCTAATGCCCTGGGGTGTCTGACGCGTGGATTAATCAGCACAATCAGATACGACTTGCTGGCAGGCAAGATTGGTAAGATGCCGCCCACTGCGTGCCCCGGAATCGATGCTGAGCCGTCCGGGGGTCGACGTTCCGTTGATCCACCCCGCCGGGCCCCGCCCCGACCTGCCCCGCCCCGTTTTGTTTTTAACCAAAGCCCCCACTCAATCTCGGCCACCGAGACGACTCCCCCTTCCTTGCTCCCACCGTGCTTGCTGAGGGTTTTTCCTTTGCTTCCGCCAACGCTGCCACATCCACTGCTGCGAAAAACTGGAAAAAGAAAAGAGTGATATCTATCCAAGACACTGGCATCCCAAAGGCGTCTTCTTTGATGGCAGCACACCGCAAAAAAACCTCTTTCTTTTGGTGTTTGACGAGCTGCCTTGGGTTTGAATCCCTCGCTATCCAGGGTGTGCTGTAGGACTTCACCGGGGCTCAAATTGCACCCCTTTTGGTGAGATTAGAGCGACCACCAAAGCAGCGGAACTGTCTTTACTGTGGATGCGCGTCGCAGCTCTGCCTGGGAAGACAGAGGATTTGTAACTACACGAGTGAAACGTATTTTTGCGGTGCGCTTTTCTGTGCGTTTTTGCTTGTGCAAACCGGAAGCAGTAGCGCGTTAAGTCAACGAAGAAACACACTAAAAAAAGTCTTTGAAAATAAAATACGAAGCTAGCCGGCGGCTGGAAAGGGAAAGGACCTGCTGCTGCCGCGAATTCCAGCGCAGTGTCGCTCCACCCCGCTTTCTCCGCGACATAGGCAACCCGCCAGGAAGTCCTGTCCACGCCCCGGCCCCTCCCCGCAGTGTCCTTGGCCCAGCAGCCTGGCTGGCGCTGGCTGGCTCTGGCTGGCGCTGGCTGGCTGGCTGGCGCGCTGGCTGGCGCGCTGGCTGGCCTGTCTGGCGCTGGCTGGCGCGCTGGCTGGCTCTGGCTGGCGCTGGCAGGCCAGAAGCACCAGGACGCAGCAGAGCCAGCTGGCAAGGCCACTGGTAGAAAAAAGGACAGAAAAAGTGCGAAACGTGTCTGGTCAACTTTACCTGGACCGTCCGCGCACCTAGCTTGCCAACTGCGGAGGTTCCGTACAAGTTTCCCGCACCAGTTTACGCGAGATCCCTATTTCGGGCCCCATTTTCCGTCCATTTTCCGTGGCAAAATGTAGAATTTTTATTACAATTTTTTGCAGTGTCGCTGGCAGCAGGTGCCGCACGCTGCGATCAGGACAGGGTTCACTGTGCGAAAAAACTACAGTAAATCCTGTATTGATTAGTACAGCTGACACTGTAGTTCAGATTACAGGATTTATTGTACTTTTTTTTTACAGAATCTACTGTACTTTTACTGGATTTACTGTGCAACGGAGTTGGAGTGCGGAAAATGCTGTACAAGGCACAGTATATCCTGTAGCCAGGTACAGTAATTCCTGTATTCTGATCTACAGTAGATCATGGCAAAAAATAACCAGAATTCATTGTGTTTTTTCGCACAGTGTTGGGGGTCATCTCTCCATCCTTGTCACGCTCGGCCAGTCTGGCCGGAGCAATGGCGGGACTGGGGAAGCGCCGCCGTCGGGTATTCCGGGCTGCGGCGGTGCACCGGAAGGAGGAGGGGGAAGGGGCGCTTTGTTTAATGGCAGTCGCGGTGAAATGAGACTGGACCCTGCACTGCGAGAAAAAGAGATGGTCGTGCCTACTGTGCCTGTTGTGACTACTGTATCCTGTATTCTGGGTACGGCTGAATCCTTCTTTCAGGGTACAGTGGACAGTCACTTCGAAATAAACAGCCACAACCTTCTTTTTTTTCTCGCAGTGCATCCCTCCCCCTTTTGCTTTTCCCTCGACCCTCGTCCTGACCTGTAGCCGACAGTGGAGGCGCACGGAATCGAGTCTCCGGACAGGGCTCGGACTTCTCATCGGGCACTGCGATGCTGCGTTGCCTGGACGGCCCCGCCTGCCAAAAGCAGAGTCTGCATCTCCATGGCAGGCAGGCAGGCGGGCAGGCAGGCAGGCAGGCGGGCAGGCAGGCAGGCGGGCAGGCAGGCAGGCGGGCAGCAGGCGGGCGGGCAGGCAGGCGGCAGGCAGGCAGGCGGGGGGCAGGCAGGCGGGCAGGCAGGCAGGCGGGCAGGCAGGCGGCGGCAGGCAGGCAGGCGGGCAGGCAGGCAGGCGGGCAGCAGGCGGGCGGGCCGAACGCCGTGCAGGTAGGCAACGCTGCGGCCGGGCGACAGCGCTGTGTTGCGGGCTGGCCTATGCTCCCGTTCACAGGCGCTCCCCGGGGCACGTCCACGCCAAGCCACCCAGCCAAGCCACACGGCCAAGCCGCGGCTGCCTGTAAGTCCGTGCACCGGTCTTTGAGGGGGTTTGCCGACTCTGTCTTTGTGTTGCTCGCCGGGAGGGGAGCAGGGGAGCGTAGGGCCGCGGGGTGTAGGAAGTTACCGCAGACCAAATTCCGGCTTGTGAGGGCCCGGGGGCGTTGGAAAGGGGGGGGGAATCATTCTGGGACGTGAAGCGACTCTGCCCTTGCCGGGATTTGCCTGATGCCTGCCACAAAGTGTCTCAAAATTGGGTGGAACTGGGAGAGAAAGCTGCAAATTTGTGTGGATCGTTACAACAGCAGTTGTTCAGCGTCGACTGGTTCCTTGTTTCGTACAGTCAACGAAAGCGACATGGGCAACCTGACGCAGGCACCCTGACGCAGGCTCCCTGACGCAGGCTCCCTGACGCAGGCACCCTGACGCAGGCACCCTGACGCAGGCACCCTGACGCAGGCACCCTGTCGCAGGCTCCCCGACGCACCAGGCTGCTTATCAGCCAAGCGCTGCGCGTCAGGAGGCAATGGGTGTACCCTCGTCAACGTATCAGTGAAAGCGTTTCCCAAATAAGAGCAACCGTAAGTCATAAGCCGGCCATATCACCTCGCTGCAGACGCCAGCCCGCCCGCCAGCCCCGTCCACAGTTCCACATCAGCAGCCGCCAAGGCAGCCGACCTGCTCTGCAAAGCTCTGCGAGGCTCTGCAAGGCGCTCTCGGCAGCCATGCGGCAGCCCACCCCGCTTATCGCGTGTTCCCACGGGCCACCCGGCGTACGGTATACACACACCGCGCGACACACAGCACGTGTTAAAATTCCAGATGACAGAATGAAATACCTTCTTTTTTTTCCTGTGATGGAAAGAGATTCCCATCTCGCGCGCGCCCCGAGGCGGGAAAAGTCCGGGGCGAGACCATCATCACATCGAAGCCGCTATATCGCCACCTGGCCCAATCCAATAGCAAGCCTCGGCCGAGCCATCGGCCCAGCCATCGGCCCAGCCATCGGCCCATCGGCTGCGGAATGCGCCCCAGCATCCCTTCCTTTTCATCCCCAAGACTCTTGTGCAGACAGTGATCTCCAAGCCCCACCCCCTTAACGCTTAGAAAAGCAGCTGCCATAGTTCCCTTGCACAGCCCCCCCCCCTTTCTCTCGCCCCCCCCCTCTCTCTCTCTCTCTCGCCCTCCCAGTCGCACTTGAGCAGCCGCGAGGCCGTGGTTCCCGCTAGCCAGCCCTGCCCCCTCCCCCTCCCTCCCAGCACGGCCCTATCGATCCCTATCCCAGTGAGGCAGTCACGGGGGGTGCATGGCGGGGCGGGGCGGGGTGAAGGGGGAAGTCCTGCGCGCCAAACGACGCACGGAGCGAAAAGTGTAAGGAGGGGAAGGGGGAAGGGGGATGAAGGCTGCAGCAGGCAATGTGCACCCGACGTCTCCCCGCGGCCGCGGCTAGGCTGCGGGGCTGCGCTCGTGATACGTTATCAGCCCGGGGCGCTGCAGAATGCAGGGTGCAGAGGGGCAGACAGCCGGAAAACAAAAGCAAAGAGACGAGCTGCGTCGAGCCGCGTCGCCGAAACCTTTGTCCGTCAGCAAAGACCCGTGGCTCCTGCTGCAGCTGCGTTCAAACACAGAGCAACCTCTTTTTCTTGGGAGGAGGGGGAGGGGAGGATCCCATTGCTTTGGATTACATCTGAGTAATGGGTACACTGGTAAAACTAAGGCGTAACACGGTGCCTTTCGTGGCCCGGGCACATACGCTCCTTTCATCCTATCTTAATGCACGGGGAATGTTGACTTGAAGCGTAGAACTACCGGCACGCTTCAGTTTCACAGTGTACACTGCAAAAGCGTGGCCCTGACGCGCCCCTCTTTCCGTTGCAGGTGGTGTGAGAGTCCACAGGGTCTGCATCCGCAGCCATGCCGGAGCAGAGTAATGACTACCGGGTCGTGGTGTTCGGCGCGGGCGGCGTGGGCAAGTCCTCGCTCGTCCTGCGCTTCGTCAAGGGCACCTTCCGGGAGTCCTACATACCCACCATCGAAGACACCTACCGGCAGGTCAGTGCGCAACGCCCGCAACGCCTCACAGTGGATTTGCCAGAACTCGCTACACGTGTTTTGAGCTCCAGAGTCGCGAAATGGGACTCGAATCGAACATGTGACCCCACCAATGGATAGCTCTCCGAACGAGGAATTCATTCGCGGGGTTACACGTTCGGTTCGAGTTCTGTTCAGCGACTCTGGAGCTCAAAGAGCATCCAGAGTTTTGTCCGCCTGCGCTCGATTCAGACATTCTGAAAAACGAACTCAGCAACGAGGTATGGATGTTAACCTGTTTCATTGTGTGCAGGTGATAAGCTGTAACAAGAACATTTGCACGCTGCAAATCACGGACACGACCGGCTCGCACCAGTTCCCCGCCATGCAGAGACTGTCCATCTCCAAGGGCCACGCCTTCATCCTAGTGTACTCGTGCACCTCCAAGCAGTCGCTGGAGGAGCTGAGACCCATCTGGGAGGTCATCAAGGAGATGAAGGTGCGTTGGCGACGACACTCGTTCAATCTGTGTACACGGCGAGAAAGCAGGGTCCTGGTTTCCCAGGCAAACCGGAAAATGATGAAGGCCATCCAGGGTGTGCCTGGGAAAGCCGGACACTGGTTCTGCAGTGTGCACACAAGTCGGGTGTGTTCCTCTCCACCAAGTGACGCGAACGTGATTGTTGGCAGGGCGCCGAGCTGCCCAACATCCCCGTCATGTTGGTGGGCAACAAGTGCGACGAGACGGAGAACCGGGAGGTGGCCGTGACGGAAGGCGAGGCCGAGTCCAAGGGCTGGGGCTGCAACTTCATGGAGACCTCAGCCAAGACCAACCACAACGTCAAGGAGCTGTTCCAGGAGCTTCTCAACATGGAGAAGAACCGGAACATCTCCCTGCAGTTCGACTCGAAGGGGAAGTCCCAGCTCAAAGGCACCAAGAAGATCCGGGAGAAGTGCTCGCTCATGTAGAGAACGCTAGGCAGGCGGGCACTCAAAGGCATTCCGAGTCAATTTTGTTTCACATCGAAATTAACACCAAATTCGTTATTATTACTCACAAAATAAGGTATGCTTCCGGAGTATAATGTCGAAACATGCTAGGCATGAATTTTGCTAGAGACATGTAGACTGCGTTTTATATTATTGTAAATGGCCACGATATGATGAAGACGTGTAGAAATGCCTAAAGGGTGCGTATGGATACGAATGGGAACGGATCGTCCACACATTCCGTAACGCAATTTCTTAACTCTGTCCGTTTCGCTCCCTATGGACTTTCAATGAGTGCGACAGAGACAGAAGGCTTTACGTAATGTGTGGCTACACCGCCAGGCTCTCGCCGCGCTCGTCCTTCGCTCACTTGCAAGTGCCGTCTGACGTTTTCATCGTATGGTTGTTGCATCTTTATCTAGAATGTTAAAAAATTAATCTCATCTACAGATATTTATCTTTAATACGCATTAATTATGAATTATGAATTAAGATTTACGCACGTAACGCATATAATTTTTTTAAACATTAGGTACTGGAATCATTGATACATTGTATTACTGTAAGTTGTATTTTGTTGTCTGTTTGTCGAGTACGAGTCTGGCCGGCGGGGGTTCTTGACACTCAAAACCGGGACGAGTAAGGGTGAGACAACGTCGGAAAAAGGCGATTAAGAAAGAAAATACTGGGAGACTGTTTCAAAGTCCAGGCTGTTTCTGCTGGCATAGCGCAGCATAACGCCCCACGGAATGGTGACGTTGTCCACTCTTCGGCGGCCTTGTTGAAAATTATTGGAACGAATCGAACGAACCAGAAATGATTTGATAGCCGCTGGAAGTGAGAAACCCGGAGACCATAAAAGTGTGAAAAAAAAACGCAAGCCAGGCCAGGTGTCTTTTGAAAACCAGTCCGAGCTGGTCTTGTTGTTCCTGAAGTGTTTTTGTTGTTTTTATAAAAATGTGTTCGTAGCCACTAAAATTTCAAACTTCTCTCTTCACCATATGTTTATAGTGTATGGGAAGCTCTTGTGGGGCTAACGGAAATCCGATCTCGTTGTCCATACATTCTCTTTGAGAGCGCTGCGCCTCGTGGCTGCTCCGCGCGATGGGGCCCCGGCTCTACGTTTGAACTCCAGCCGGTCCTGCTGTTGCAAGGACCGGCTGCGCATGCCTTCCTAGCGGCACTCGCGTTTACGTTGACGGTTCCTTGACCGGGGTTATTAATCTTATTAATTAATTTATTTATTTATTCGTGTTGATTATTTTAAACCGCAATTTGTATTACCTAGAATGTTCATTTTCGTATCTAATATGCTCAAGTTTGATTTCGTCAGAAATCGTCGGGTAAAATAATAACTTTCCAAGATAAAATGAAACGGTGTGTTTCTTCCCTCTCAATGTTCATTTAAGACACCACAGAAATCAGAGCGAGACCCGATATTTTTCCCTACAACACGCACAGGCATCAGCCCTTTCAAAAGTGGTACATATACAATGTTTGTCCTCATGTACTCTACAAAGTGAAGTGTGTACTCAGTATGCATCTACAGATGCATACTTACAAGTACACACCTACAGATGCATACCTAACTGAGTACACATCTACAGATGCATACTTGGCTGAGTATACATCTACAGATGCATACTTGACAGGTATGCATCTGTAGATGTGTACTCAGCCCAGTATGCATCTGTAGATGTGTACTTGATACTGGGCATTTATATGGTGACAAGTACACACCTACTAATGCATACTTGCCAAGTATGCACCTACAGATGCATACTTCACAGGTATGCATCTGTAGATGTGTACTCAGCTAGGTATGCATCTGTAGGTGTGTACTTATAAGTATGCATCTGTAGATGCATACGGAGTACACACTTCAGTTTGTAGAGTATCTATGATGAAATATAAGTGCGTGCCATTTGAACTTCCGAGGGAAGTTCAAAGCTTTTGACGGAGTAAAAAAATGCATTCTTTATTATTCCAAAAAAGTTGAGGGTAAACAGACGGAAACGGTGAAGACGGGGAAGATTTCTCCGGAAAAATGGTACGGAAATTCTATCCTTGTAGCCCGACCATTTACGTACAATTCTCCTTCGCGTGAACCCATCCACCGATCACCTACGCTGCGGTTTTCCACTGGAAAACTGTACGATTTCGATCTATCTTTGTACGAAAGTGCCTGCGCATACTCTATATACTGAAGTGTGTACTTAGTATGCGTCTGTAGACGCATACTTGCAAGTATACACCTACAGATGCATACTTAGATGAGTACACATCTACACATCATACTTGGATGAGTTAGGTATGCATCTGTAGATGTGTACTCAGCTGAGTATGCATCTGTAGATGTGTACTCAGCTGAGTATGCATCTGTAGATGTGTTCTCAGCTGAGTATGCATCTGTAGACGTGTACCCAGCGGAGTGCATCTGTAGATGTGTACTGACAAGTATGCATCTGTAGACGCGTACTGAGTACACACTTCAGTTTGTAGAGTAGACCAAAGTTGTACGATCGTACGACTCGTTGTACGACGCCTCGTTGTAATAGAGTTTGGTACGAAATTTACTACCCATATTTAGACATCAATAACAGTTTTTTTTAATGCATAAGAGGGATTTACCATTTTTCATACATTTTAAAATAAAACATCCATTCTCAAGAGGGAATTTTACGTTGACTGAATCGGATTTTAAACGGAAGGACGACAGTGCCGCCCCGACTGCATCACACTGATTTGGCTGCAGCTAGCGGTACTGTTATTCTTCTTCTAGAATCCATTTCGATTAAAGTGAACTACCCTAGTGTAACGAGGCAAGAAATGCCCTGTTTAACGACGCCGCTGAAGAAAGCTTTAATTTATGTACATACATTACTTTCGAATTTAGCCTTTTTATCGTTTTATAAAGCTAATGTTTAACAATAATTATAATGAATTTATCGTCCATTCGTTAGTATCATTATATATATGTTATAATTTCCTTCTTTCTACTTGCATGTTTTGGACTGCTGTCCCTCGCCCGTTTATCTGCAGTGCGTCTCTCTCGCACCGCACGGTCAGACAATAATATGTAGATTCACTGCTTAAAGTCTATGGCCTGCAAAGGTGAGGCAATGTTGTTCGTTTTTCTTCCATTCGTGCGCCTCCCAAGAGAAGGCCCTGTGTTTGCAATGACGCCGTGTTGGGTGTCTTGCTCGTGCGTCGTTTCTTTCATTTGAGACCCTCTTCAGACCAGACTACAAAATAATCGTGCCAATGTGTGGGAATGCGCCCCTGAGGTCACGGCAAAATGAGTTGAGAACTCGCCTTAAAATCTTTCTCTTCGTTTACCTTTCTGCAATTTTTTGAGCGTATTTGTTATTCGTGCCATCTTTTACGCCTTCTTGAGTAAAGAGCTCACGTGTTCGAAAAACAACAAATTAGTTTAGAATTTCTCGATTTACAGTACCATTAGGATTAGGCAGTTATTGTTATTGTTGTTGTTGTTGGATAACATATCACTTTATTACAAGGGAACTGGAAATCAAGATCATTGTATAAAATATAATAAATTTTGTTCACTTGGCACAAAGCTTGTTGTTTTTTAGCGTTGAGGCTATCTCCTACTTTGTAAATAATACCCGATGTCAGATTGTAAATATGTTGGCAGAGTACTTGATTGGCACTGACGGTCCGGGCCAAAACGACATGTGTGGAAAAATACTTCCGAAAAATTTCAAGAAGCGCTCAAATACCGAAGATTTCTGATGTACCCACCTAACGACTAATAAACATAAGTTTATTCCCGATGTTCGTGACTCTTCTGCGCGCTCTTCAGCCCTCACTTCGCAAAAGTTGAGCTTTGCACTATCTTGAGACGTCGGGCGGCGGGGCGGCGTGTTTTATATCCCACCCCACGGGCTCACTCTGCCCCTGTTAGTGGGCAACTTTTCCTCCTCCCCCTCCCTTCCCCCTCCACAAAAACACCACCACCCCCTCTTTCAAGCCATTGTCCATATACGCAACTGGCAACTGAGTGCGTAATCCTCCCCAAACTAATAAAGGCATGAGAGAATTTCCTTAGCTCGCTTCAAGAAGATAATAAGCATCTTACGCTTATTTAAGAACTGTAACCCAAATGGAAAAAAAATACGCCACTGTAATAACATCTTGATCAAATCGTCACTAAATCATCACTAACGAACCTCCTCCCCTTTTGACCCTAACGTAGCCTCCTGAAAAATAGGCAAGAAGCAACGCTTGGCACCTGTAAATAGGCAAAAGGTGCTACTTTGTCCTCCCCCGCCCCCTTGGACTGACTGTAGATCCGCCACTTGCACTGCTTGGGGCTGCGCAAACCCTGGCAAACCTCACACCATTATCAAATAGAGAAAACAGAGCTTAACTAGGCCCTATCAACAACGTTGAAAGAAAGTCTCCTCAGTTTGATTCGTTAATTTTGTTTTGTTCCCTACTGCCCTACTCTGCACTGCAGTTGGCACCAATGGCTATTAGTAGAAGGAAAGATGGCTTCTCGCCTGAATGTCGTCAGATTGCGAAATCTATTTCCATGTTTTGGTGTTCAACTCAACTCACAGTATGTCACTCTGACTTATCTTCTTGAATGGAACCTATATTAACTCATTTGTGATAAAATATCGGCACTAGTAGTGTTACGTCTTGTTTTATCTTCCGTATACGCAGTTACTATCAATTCTCTAACCTCAAATGTCTTCACTGCTCCTCACTTTTTGCATAAAAATGAGGACATATTTTCTGGAAATCTTATCTTATCTTTTAAGTTTTATATGTACTTGAATCCAAAGTAATCTGTAGCTTTCAGAGGAACATATTGCCTTTCTGAATGTTGAACTATTCATCCTCTTGTCTATATTTTCTGCCGTTGATTAACTTCCCTGTTTCTATTTTTTAGGAATGTATGGAATGTACGAGACCTTCATATTGTTGCTGCTCGTGGGTTAAAACCTAGCATCAAACCTCAAGCCTACGATTTACTGCAACCACGATATGGCATTCTTGAGGCTCGGCGCTCAATGTTTATCCAAACTCAAGATACTCCAAATCCTAATAGTTTAAAATTTTTACCTGGTATTGAGGTAATTAAAACATCAAACATATTATTGTATTTCTTTGTAAAACTCTGACATTAGGCAATTTACCCCTTCAGGTGCTCGGTCCAGGAAAAACCATGGATTTTCCTAATGGTACAGAGGCGTACTGCTCACCTTTAGGAAAATTACTTTTCCGCATAGAAGGAGTTAAAGGAGTTTTTTTGGGTCCAGATTTTATTACAGTCACAAAGGTACAGCATAAATTTTATTTCTTCAGAATATAAATCAATTCAATAAATTTTGTTGGAAACGCATCCCATTTTAACTGCATATAATTTTGCAAGGTTGATGAAGATATTGATTGGAAGGTTCTGAAACCAGAAATCTTTGCGACAATCATGGACTTTTTTGCCAGTGGTCTGCCTGTAATTAATGAGTCAGCTCAGAAGCCCTCTGACACAGGTAATACATTTTAATAATAGAAGTGTTGATGTGCATTGATTCACTTTCTGTTTTAAATGCTGAATCCACAGGAAGTCTTCATTTCATTGAATCTTTGACTTTGCAGAAATAGCTGAAGATGATGACGAAACAGTGCAAATGATAAAAGAACTACTTGATACTCGAATCAGACCCACTGTACAAGAGGATGGTGGTGACATCTTATTTATGGCAAGTATTATAGCTCCTTGTGTGAATGGCTACAATCTGTAAAAGATGTGCATCTCACTTTAATTTTCTCTGTAATAGGGTTTCAAGGATGGTATAGTCAGCCTGAAAATGCAAGGTTCTTGTTCATCTTGCCCTAGTTCTGTTGTTACCCTTAAAAACGGTGTTCAGAACATGCTACAGTTTTACATACCAGAAGTAAGTTTTGAAGTGAATTTTCCAATGAACAGTTGTTTACATCTATTTTTAATTCGCTAACAATTAATTGCAGGTAGTTTCCGTTGAAGAGGTGACAAATGACGACATGGAAATTATGACTAAATATGAGTTCCAAAAACTGGAAAGAAAACTACAAGGCAAAGAGAATGAGGAGAATTCCACTAAATAGTCAATCATGTCATCTTTTTCGTTTATTATGTATAAATGGTCTTTGTTACAACTTCTTTCTTGATTTGTTTATATAATCTTCATGCCTTATAATGGGGAAAAAAATTACCATCACAGAGGAACTGTTTCATGGAACTGTCAATTGATTTTTGGACTAAATATTTCAGTATGTACAGTCAGATAAATAATTAAAGTAAGGACAGGTTTCTCTTAAGATTTTCTGTGCTTGATCCATTGAATTGTCAGTGTTCTCAAACAATTATCAAGAGATGAATTAGCAATATTAGTATCATCAATATCTGTAAAATGACATCCTAGCTCCAGCAAGTCAAAGAATTGGCGCTTGTTGGGGCAGAGTGGGGAAATGGTTTCTAAAGTTGACAATAGAAGGTCCTTGGTAAAAACAGAGAAATTCTCTGCACTAAGGTGTGGCACCACATTGGACAGTAAACTAACATAATGGCATAATGTTTCAGTAGAAACAGAAGCTTTGAGCTTATCTTTCAATGCTAGCAGGAGGCGAAACACAGTGCCAGCAGGATTTGCTGGGTGTGGGATTCCTGGGTTGCCCTTAGATGGTAGTGACAACGACTCCCACAATTTTGACACTAGCCTTACCATAGTATCAATGAGGGTTGAATCTTCTACTTTTGTACTAAGAATAGATTGGTGTAACCATGATGAAAGACTGTAATCTCTGACAAGGCGACAAGCGCCATACTGAACGCTTATGGCTGATTGGATGCAACTCAGGATAAAAAGCTGAAAAGCAAAAGCAAATTAAAGAGAAATTCCAATACACAAAACCTCTTGGAAAACATTACTAGATTAAAATCAATTATAACAAAATAAAACTTACTTTGCTTTTGGTGTCACACAGACAGCTTGAATAAAAGGAGAGCAACATCTTGAAGACGAACATTTCCATGCATATGTCAACATCAGAAGCAGATTTGATACCATCTTTCACAACCTCCAAGATCCAATGGCGGTGAGCTCTGTGTATCAATAATAAACAGAACAAAGTCAGGACACAATGATACCAAGATCCAAGGAAAATATTCCAGACAGATACTCACAAATGGTCCACATGGCTTGAATGCATTAGCTCCAAGAACTCTGGTATGGTTCGCATATTTAAAACTGGCTTAGCAAGAATAAATTTAACTAAGGGTTTATTCAAGGGGCTGAAAGGGTCAGCAATATGCAAAGTGGCCTTGGCAAGGAATACGGTAATAATGCTTGGTAGCCGAGTATTTTCACCGTCCAAAGCTACAATTCCTTCATGCATGACAGACAAGAACTGCAAAGCTATCTCCTTGCCAATTCCTCTGTAAAGGCAACACGAAAAGAGTTTGGTACACAATTTTTTACTTGAGATGAAAACACTAGACATACACGATATACACACCTTGCCATTTCCAGTTGAGAGCGGTAGCGAGCAAGAACAGTATACGCTGCAGCTCTCACATCATCATCGTAACTTGACAATGCTGCAAGCGTGATGCCTAGCCCTCCAGATGTCATGAACGTATGACAAACTACTAGTGACTCTGGAGACAAAAGATATATGAAGAGTGGAAGATAAAATGATGGGTCATAGACTTGCACAGTGCCAACAAATTTTGTCTCTGCATCTGTAATCTGCAAAACACAAATCAAGTTTAAGGTTGATAAGAAGTAAAAATTTGGAGCATTTGCAAATTAAATGTGAAGAGACGAATTCACTGCACATACCTTAAAAGTGGAATGAAGGGGAAAATTAGCAATGGTTTCATTTACCATACTTTCTTTTAAATGGTTAAGAAGTTGATCAGGTCTCAGCTGCTTATCCAGCGACCTATTGACCTTTGCCTGAGACCATATGGCATAATAATCAGCACCTTGACGGCCCCAATAGAAAGGCCGGTACTGAGAGAGATCAACTCCACACTGTTCGTACATCATCAAGATTTTGAGCAAAGCTCTATCAGTTTTGCTAACAGATGCATTATATGCAGAAAGCAAAACAGGTGCATGGGAACTTTCCATAATTTTTGGGTTTCGTTCAAGAAGAATATAGAGAAACTGAATGAGGTCAAATTTACATGGATTGTGGCTCAACATAAGTCTAATATATTCAGAATGCTGAATGATCATGCTATGAACCATGGGTACATGTTCATGGCCTTCTTGAGGAGAGTACATCTTCTGAAAAACAGTAGATAAAGTTTGGAGCAGCACACAGGCCAAATCTGACTGTTCTTCATCCTTTGCAACAAGTGCAAACTTCAGGACTATTCTCAGTGTCTCTTGCCAAACCTTGCTCTCTACAACAGATTTAAAATCTTCTTGAGTTTCTTCCTGCAGAAATTTTGATATAGCCTCACACAGAGGTTTAGCCAAGACAGCTTGTTCTGAAGCACTTCCATATTTCTTCAAAGCAACACCAAGCCAAGCAAGAAGTAATAGCAACAGTTGAGGCTGATGTATTTGCAAAACTTCTGTAATGAGCTGCAAATAGTAAAGTCTCTCTTTGGTCAAAGCCGGAGCTCTTTCTTTCAAAGCCAGGCACACTTTTTCTCGTTCAGCTTGTTTCATGTGACGTTTCATCAAGAGAACCACAACATCAGTATTCATGGGCAACCATACTGGGTGCCTATCCACTTTAACAGCATAGTCCTCAATTCTTCTTCTAAGGTGGGAATATACAATACCACAGACTGGCATTTTGATGCCTGAAAAAAGACAAGAAATCCATGGCAAACAGTCTAAATAACATAATACACACATAAAATATGAAAACAGATAAGACATACTTTCCAAATTGTCCTTCAAAACAGCTCTGAGAAGCGGCAAAATAACATGCATGTGGTCCTCTAAGCCTTTTGTCTTGTAGCTATTGACAGTAGCTGTTAATGAGGCTGTCAAATCTTTTACTGGCATGCAAGATGCCATCCACCTAAGAAGGTTATTAACTGCAGCATTGCATCGGAATGTGGTCAGAATACATGGGAACAGTTGCTGGAATGGAAAGAAAGCATATTAGTGGCTTATTTCTTTGAATGAAATGATTTGTCATGAAATTGCTAAAGTGCTTACGTCACTTAAATGACATGTCTGTTGAGGACACGATTTTATATAGAGCATGAAAGCTTCAAGTAGGGATGTCACATCAATGCTCTCATTTGGAAGAAAATACACAATCCAGTTTGATATTTGCAGCACTACAGAGGGTGGCAATATCATGACTTCACTGACATTAGGGCTGCCTTTAGTCCGAAGTTCAGATGCTCGAGTAAGTAGGTGCTCTGCTAATTGCACCCACTGAGAAAGTTTTTGATTTTCTTTAGTACCAACAATGAAAGTTGAGCATGAAAGGTCTGATATTAAGACCAGAGTATCAGATATATCTTGAAATGTGAGTTGGAAAGAATCCACCATGTTGGTGATGTTTTCCTTTGGGTCTTTCTCATGTGTTGTAAGTTTGAGTCCCTCTAAAAATTTCCTTTTGAAGGGCAAAATGTTGGGCCCAAGTTCAGAACATGTTGATGCTTTTTTTAACACTTTCATCATCAGATTTGTCAATAATGCAGAGGACTTAGTCCTGCCCTTGACAAGAGGGTTAAATTGTTGGTATAGGAATGGATGAAAGAGAATGACCTGTAGAAAGGTATCTTGTCAGTATTAAGTGAACTAAATTACTAAATTTAACTACATTAATACTTTGCATATAGTATTTTCTAACCTTGAAGCAGTCAATGAACAGTCCTGCATTTCTTTTCTTTCCAAACTGGTCAAAATGTGTAGCGGTGTCAAGTATGAATAGAAGTATTTCTTGAGATCTAAGTACGCAACCCTCAGTCAATTTCTCTAATTGAGTTAGTTGCATTAAATGAAAACAAATAAAATGAACTACTTGAATAACAGCATAGGAGCCTTTCAACCTTTCAGCCTCTGATAAATTTTCTGGAAAATAAAGATATTATGCTATTTAAAGATATGTGGACATCCTCCCAGGAAAGTGACAATAAACATATAAGACTCACCTTTAGGGTTGTCATGCATTGTAGGAAGAGCAAGACTAATAAACATTTTGTTGATGGTGTCTTGTAAAGAAGAATCATCGTTTTCACAGAACAAAAAGGTACTCAATTTAACTTCTGCACTATTCTCCCCAAGAACATTCAGCTCAACTGGTTGGGGACTGCCGCCAGGAAGCCATGATTGCAGGTAATTAGCCAATTTAGAAGGAATGACATTAGGATAGGTATGCAAAACCAGATGCAGAAATGCTCCAGAGTGTGGAAAACGACAAAGCAAGCGTAAAACTACCTTGCAACAGAAGTCTTGAACAACCTAGCAAAACATTGATAAATTGTAAAATGTTGGCTTAGTTTCAAAATCACTGTCTAAAAATGTTCTCGATTTGAAAATAATCACCTGTTTTTGATGCCGTTTCAATTTCTTTCCATTTATGTTCTCCCTAAGAACTTCTAGGAAGGCAGGAAGCCATGGGCTGAGCTTTGCAGAGTGGGCCATGTCATCGCAAGGCAATGCATCTTTGTTTTCTGAAAGATCTGGAAAATCCATTGCAGTGTCAGAGTAGTAAACAGAGAATTGGAAAAATTGCAGTTCATATTCATATTGATCAACTTTAATGATAATTTACCATCAAACAGCTCCTGCAGTGTTCTTCCGTCTGAGAGTGCTAATGTAGATGGACAATGCTTGTACATCATTTTTCCAGCTTCATCCTCAGCACAAGCAATTATGTCAAGATATTTGGGGCATGAAACACAGGCACGTATCATACTCTCAACAAGAATGTTAACTGCTTCTGAACATTCTTTCTTTCCGGATGCAGTTTCTTGAAAATTTGATAACCATATAATGGCCTCATGAGAAGAACCTTCCAAAGATCTAGACCTTTTGATCAATCTCTGGAGTACAAGAGAAGCCATGCTACCGACAATGGGGTTGGGGCTGATCAAATCTTGAAATACAATTGTAATAACATTTCTCAGCTCATTCTGGAATTAATAATATCAATTTAAATTCAATCAATCATTTGGGTGAATTTTTTTTCGCTTTAAGCTGGATTAAATCAAGTATTACCCACATTTTCCACAACAAAGTTTACATCTTGGATAGAGAGAAGCAGTTGAAAGAAGCGATTGCGAAGCAACGCAATATCTTCTGAGGAGTGATCCTGCAGTACAACATTAGTCAAAGATGTCTTGAAATCAGACTGGGCAGAATGTAATGGATTCAAAATTTTTGGACAAAGTCTCTGATACATTTCCAAGACTTCCAAAAGGAGAGACAACACATCTACTGGTCTAGTAGTTGCTTCACCATCAATTTCCATACTATCAGATTCAGACAGTTTACTGCTCCACACCTGCCATGCCTTCTGAAGGGAATCAAGACTGGGAACATTCTGAAAACAATTAAAGATAAATAATTCATATTAATAATAAAAGGGAAAAAAGAGAGTAGATTTGTCTAAATGAGGTTGGTATGCTCACCTCAAGTATACATTTTGTGAAAAGGTTGAGGAAAGCTGCTGATTGAGCATAGTGTAAAATTTTTTCAGAGCTCCACTTGCGAACAACATCACAAAAGGCAGTAGCCTTTCGGAGCATGGACAACAAGAGTTGTAATGATGATTTAGCAACATCGATGTTTTCCTTGCAAGATACCTCTGCTTCACGGGCATTCAAAGCACGCACAACAGGAATAGGAATGCACATGTTAATGGCAGCAGTAGATAACTTCATTGCTGACATTGGGAGTTGACGCAACAAAACCTCCTCTGGGTGCTGGTCCTCAAGGACCTGTGTGAAAAACAAGAAATATGATAGGTGTTTATAAGAAACAGCTTAAGGTAGCAGAGGAGAAAACTGTAGAATCATGAATAAAGTAACGTTTTTTTAGTCAGTAAATTTTTTTAAAATAATAATTTGTGGAGAAGGAAGGGGGAAGAAAAGAGTACAAACCTGACAGAGAAATTTAGCACATAGGAACCATTGAGGTGATGATCTTGGTTGAATGAACGGACGAATAGAATTCATAGTATCATCCAATGAGTCTGGACAAGCTGCTAAAGTCTTGGATATAAGATCCGCAACTTTAGGATTTCCCCACGGATGACCAACTCTCTGCCAAAATGAAAATAGAAATGCTTTGTAAAAATTAAAACTTATGGTAGAAAAAAAATTCAATTTTAGAGGGTAAATCTTAACTTTGCACAGTTACAGACGACCTCACAGATAATAACAACAGGTTTTACCTTTAAAACATTGGATACCAATCGATTATTGCGGTCAGTTTGCTGTGTGCCTCCAAAGATTATTCCATAACGGTGGGAAGTCAAAAGCACAAGCAAAAGTTCATGAACTGCAGAGGAGACAAGGCCAGCTTCTTCACTGTCAATCTACAAAGAAAGTTATTAAACCTCAGAAAATTATTTATTAGGAGAAAAACACATTCCAGTAAAAATCCAACACACGCAGAAACCCCCACCCCCTGGGGGAAAATCAAAGCATAGAACTGTACTCACTTCATTCTCCATCTTAGGCTTTTCTTTAATATTTTTCATTGCCCAGGGGGCAAGTGATTTTGTCTTGGGTCTGTTTTGAGGTCCTTTCCACTTGTACAGATGCAGCAATGAAATTATTGTGTTCGGGTTGAAAATGTTAACTTTTGATGTTTTAAAAACAGATGATTTCTCAACAATAGCCTTCTTAATTGTCATGAGGTACATCACTACAATGTTAGATGGGTCATATAACAAGCCTTCCATGACACAGGTAAGTATCCCTGCAGATAAGAAACATACAAAAATACTGCAACCTGATGCCTCAAAAGGTAATAGAAGTTACTGTGGTGCAACTTACAAGGCATTTGTGAGACAGCCAACAGCAAGCTACTGTCAGCATCAATTAGAAGAGCAACAAGTAATTTGAGATAAGCAACTCGAGACCTCAGTGGAGCTCGTAAAGATGTTAAATTTACAACAACTTCTTCGTCCAGAGTTACTTTCTGTAATATTTCTTTGGCAAATTTTGTATCTAGTGCCACCATAGCTAAAAAAAACATTCTTTGTTAATACCAGAAATACTTCTTCAAGTACAGCAAAAAAAAACAAACTATTTTTCATAACATAAGGAAAAATTTCTACCTGTGAGAAGATCCAAACAGAAATGCGGCTCACGTTGGCGTTTTAAAATATTATTAATTACTTGTAAATAAGAATCCAGCAGTTCTCGACAGGCTTCAACTGCTTCAGGCACTTTGTCACGATGGCTGGCAGATATTCTACATAAAAAATAAGAGATTGTTATCAAAAGCTGGATTTGAAAGCCTACCGAAAAGGTCAAAAATACAAACCTGACAAGAACTTTGAAGAGGGTACGGAAAATGTATTGAATTTGAGAAACCTTTTCAAAAAATTCAGGCGAAGGCAAAGTGCCAATGATGTCTTTGACAGAACCTCCAGAGGTAAGAAAACAATCAATGTGCTCAGCACACTCATTTGTAACCAAATCTATATTAAATAAACCAAAGAGTTAGCAAAAGTTGAAAGATATGAGGAATTGGTTTTTTACATGGAGCTGGAAAGATGCCATGTGTCACATATTATCCCTCATCTTACCCTCTGTTTCATTTTTCTCCTTCTCAAAACCCTTTTCTTCATCCTTCTCTTCATCTTTTTCAGTAGGAGTCAAGTTGTCAACTTCATCACTTTTCTCTTCACTGTCATTCTTCTCTGTCGATTGCAGTTTGTTGTATTCTCTTTGAGCTTGCCTTTCAGGTTTCAGTCTGTTCAACGTCCGGTCCATAAGAGATTTCTCCCATTCACTTGAAATCATGTACAGCCATTCACGTACAGCTTTAACAAAATATTGAGCAATTATTGGTCTCCTTAGGAATTATTTTTAAAAATTGTGCCTGATTCCTACCTTCAGGTCCATCGGACCCTTTCAGAGCGGCAATGAATTCTTCAGTGGAAAGCCCCTTGTGTTTCTTCTTTGGAGGTTCTGATATAGAAGAGATGGCAGTCTCCTTTGACACTGATACATCTGGTACATCTTCAGATGCTTTCCGTTTAAGTTTCTTTACCCCCATGATGAAGATTATCAAAATTCAACCTGAAATAAGATGAATGTAGTGATGACAAAAATAAATGAGAAGATGAACGGAATAACAAGCCAAAATAAGTGTCCAGGAAAGAACAAATACACTATACGGTGGTGATGGTTGTCCTGTTAACTCAATAACACAAATACCATTAAATACTGCCATCACTAACCTCTCAGACCACGCGCTGAACCCGCTGAACGTGTGTTGTGGGGGTGGCGTTCCGGCCGCTGCTGGCCTGGGGGGGGGGGGGGAGGAGGAGAGGAGAGGTCGAGAAGTCGACGGCTTTCGAGCTCTCGAGTCTCGAGCGACTGTCTCGATAGGGCCCGTGCACCGCTGGAGGAAGAACAAAAACTCCTGGTGGGCATTTCCGCGCGAGCCTTCAAAGCTGGGACCCAGCTGGGGTGCCTGTTTGTTGTATTTTATTATTTTTACCGGTTTTAAACAAGTGGCTAAGGATCGCGGCAGGTTGCGGTGTCGGTTCACGATAATTGGAGAAGGAAACTAGTCGATTACGCCGAACCTTAAGCAAAATAAGTGAACTTGTCAAGATAGTGCAGGTTAGGTTGACTAAGATGTCTGCTAGGTCGACGCCATGTTAACTCCGCGCACCCGTCGCTGCTGGTGGGCAAACGAAACAGCCTTTTTCTGCTTTTCCCGATACGAGTATGCCACAAAAGCTCTCAACGCGAGTCGGAAATTTTTATTTAATTTAATTTCGACAATGTAAAAGGTTGGATGAATTCCAGTCACTTCTCAAAACGCGAAAACGCGAGAACCAAATTTGAACTTCGCGCTGCTTTTCCCACCAGCACGGAAGGGAACGTTATGCGTCGTTTAACAGCACCGTTTCGAGATCCTCGACCTGCACGGGCCCTATGTGTTCGATCCTGGTGTGGTGCCGGACCGGGGACAAGACGCAAAACAGGCAGGTAACTCTAGGTAAATTTTGATCGTACGGCGTATTTGGCAGTCGCCAACTTCTGACCTAACGCTCTGTCTGTCTTTATAGTGCGTTCGGCAGCTTCAAAGCTGAGTTCTTACTTCTCCTCGCTCGACCACAATTTTACGTGTTCGACATGTTGTCTCTCCGACGTGCCGCATCTTCTGTTGTGAGGTAATTCTTGTCAAGGGGTCTTGAAGGTTTAGTTGAACCAGTATGATTTCGACTTAAGATCATGTGGGTTTTCACTTTTCACTGATTTTACTTCTTGTTAACTCTTATATAATCAAGTTCACGAAGGTCAAGTTTTGAGGTGGTTAGTTTATAAGGGTTATGGTTTGCTCCAACGTAGGTAGAAATTTTATCTTCCAAACGCAAGATCTTGGCAAGTTAGAATGTGGGCAAGAGCTGTCGGCTCCTTGTGTTCTTTGTTAAATGACTATGATTTGCGATCCTCATGTGACATGATCTAAGACTGAGTGACTGATACATATAAAACTCCCGAAGATAAGCCTTGTTGTTGCTCCATCGTATTCACCTTTGACCCTGTTTCCAGGCGTAATACCCTCGCTTTGTCCGGAGCAGCACAACAATGTGCTTTCAAGAGCACACTTCCTGAACTTCCTTATGAATACAGTGCCTTGGAGCCGGTTGTTTCTCGGGACATTATGACTTTGCACCATCAGAAACATCATGCTGCTTATGTTACCAATTACAACGCCACACTGGAGAAGTTGCAAGCTGCTGTCAGCAGAAGTGAGTTTTGAGTTTAGTCCAACTGTTTGTCAACTTTAGTTTATTTCTTTACTTTTAATATTTTGATTGCGTCTTTCAGATGATATTTCAGCCCAGATTGAACTTCAGCCAGCTTTGAAATTCAATGGAGGTGGTCATATTAACCATTCCATATTTTGGCAGAACCTTACTCCTGACACTACTAAGCCAGAAGGTCAGTACACCTTCTAAGATTAAGCCATTTATTATTTGAAATCAAGCATTTAATTTTGGTTCTTTTAACAGCTGGTCTGGAAGATGCCATCAATCTTCGATTTGGTAGCTTTGAGAAATTTAAGAATGAAATGTCAACCAAGGCAGTTGGTGTTCAAGGGTCTGGGTGGGCTTGGCTGGGCTATGACAAAACTAGCAAGAGCCTTCAGATTGCTACTTGTGCTAACCAAGATCCTCTGCAAGGAACAACTGGTATGTAAAACCCAAGATAATTCCAGAATTTTAGCATAACTTTGCAAGGCTTACAATTTATGTTTGAGTACTGTAGTAACAATGACATTGTCTGTCATTCAGAGACCAATTTGATTGTCTTTTGTTTTATTTCTTATTTCTTAAACTCAACTGTTTTCTTTTCAAGTGAAATTGAGTTTACAGAGACATTTGTCTGCACTCCCAATGATGAACTGACTATTTCATCCTTGCTCGCATATTGGTTTTAATAGACCAAGATGACGTAAAATGTGGCCGACTTTGTCAAGCCTGAGGCAGATAGAGTCCTGAGGGAGTGAAATTTGTTTTAGTTTTTTGTATATTTGCAGCTGTTTGTTTATCCCAATGATGAACTGACTAGTTCATCCTTGCTCGCAAATTGGTCTTGACAACCAAGATGACATAAATTGTGGCAGACTTTATCAAGCCTGAGGCAGATAAGGTTCTGAGGGAGCCAACTTTTTTTAATTCACATACGGTATTCACAGCTGTTTGTTATTCCCACTGATGAACTGACTTTTTCATCCTTGCTCGCATATTGGTTTTATGGACCAAGATGACGTAAAATGAGGCCGACTTTGTCAAGCCTGAGGCAGATGAAGTCCTGAGGGAGTTCCATCCTGAGGCAATTTGGAGTACTTACAGGGGCACTTGCAGGTTGCGGTCAGGGGCGGGAACGATGCCATTGCTTCGAATCAATTCAGTTTCGTGTTTTAATAAGTGTTTTCTATTCTGTTTATCATGCAGGTCTGATACCCTTGCTTGGAATTGATGTTTGGGAGCATGCCTACTATCTTCAGTACAAAAATGTGCGTGCTGATTATGTGAAGGCTATTTTTGATGTTGTTAATTGGAAGGATGTCTCAAAACGTTTTGCTGATGCCAAAGCCTAGTCACTCTGTTCATAATTTTGTGCTAAGTAATAACTTTTGTTCAGGTATCATATTATTCTTTTTACTTAGTTAATTAATTTTCCACTCTGTGTGATGTTTAGATGTGCAATGTAATGTATACCCACTTTGTTATTGTTTTGTTGTCTCAATGTTTTTGTAAAGAATTTTAATTGGATTCATCTTGATATAGAATGTGATACTCAATAAATAATGATCGAAAAATTTTAGAATCTAATTAGTCTTTTCATGCCTATCTTTAGACCTTTCTCATTCTTATCACCAGACAGACAGCGCGTGGCGAGCTGGTGAGTGATTTTGTGGCTTCCCTGCCTTTGCCTTCGCCCACGTTGTCTGTAACCTGGGAACAGCCGAAGGCATATAGTTCTCCTGCCGGGAACCACAGGTAGGCTTCCTTTCAAAAATGACATGAGAAGGAACAACAAACGAAGGTTATTGGTGCTACCAACAACAAGAAACAAAACAACGCAATTACATTTAGTTTCCTTCTTAATTTACGTTCTATAAGTCAATTATTACAGTCAAAGCTAAATGTTTATGTCCGTAAAAATGAGATCGTCTTCGTGAACTACTGCGTACATGCGTTGCGTAAGTACAAGTTGGTACTGCGCGTACTGCAGTGAGAGGTGGGGGTGGGGGGGCAAACTCAAAGGGGCTGTGAAATATTCAACTGCAGAAGGTTTCCTGTTCAAACTAGTAAGAGGTTAATTGTTTATGTAATTTTGTCCATGGCAATCTTCAGAAACACCCAGAATGGTTACCGGGCCTAAAGAGTATTTCTGGAATTAACTTATGGCAATTTGTCTTGGATGTCATTCAATGTACCACACACAAGACTGAAACTTAACCTGGGCTTGTCGATTCCATCGTCTGCATTTTTAAATGCACGAACATGTTGATTTGATGATAGCTTTGAATGAGATCCAATGAACTGACTTTTGTATTTGGAAATCCCAACTCCATTAATAGGGTTTTAGTGCTTCGCCAAAGGTTTGTGTAACCAAGGAAGTGTTTGATGGTGTTATTGATTCTATGTTTATACTATACTAAAATCTTAATTGGCTTGAATGAACATCAGGATACTCTCTTCCTTTTGACAGGTGGTATGTGGAATTGAAATGGCTGACCAACGGGCAGAATCTAGTCATTCATGTGAAATATGTGGTGTGGATGGTTTGTCAGATGACAGCCTACGCTCACACATGGCCAACAACCATCTGGAGGGTGCCGCTACTTGCCCATTTTGTGACCTAGGAGACATAACTCCAAAAGAAATGTTAATCCATGTCAATAGTGCTCACTTAGATTATCTGACACCTGAAAACGAGTGTATATCTTTCATAGATGAAGATGAGGACCATGACTCTTCCGTAAGTCAATCGCTTTATGATTATAAAACACAATTTTATTTGTTTTGAGTGTGTTTCAACTTTGCCATTAATTATTTTACTAAGGAATATGGGAAGGATTTCACAAGCAACCACTCTAAGCCCATCCACCAGAATTCAATTGTTGAACCCAGTCCCAGCTCCAGTGTTCTTACAGGTTGGTAAATTGAAGTGTTTTTGCGAGAGTGGTCTTTTTACCAAACTTTGTTCATGATTTTATATTTTTACACAGGTCACTTTTCTGGGTTGTCTGGAGGAAGAGGAGAGCATGGCCCCGGTTCACCACTGCGCAAGAAACTAGCCCTACAGCTGACGTCGGAGGCTCCATGTGTCCAGCTTCTGCAATGCCCTCTTTGTCCTTTCACTAATGCATCTTCTTCTCAACTTGAAGAACATGTCAACAGGGCTCATTTAGACCCACTTAGTCCAAGCACTGGAGGTCACAATGAGGCTGTGGAGGAAAAAAAATTAGACTGCCCACTCTGTATTGCAAAGTTTCAGTCTTCTACTGAACTTGAGAGACATGTGAATTCAGCTCACCTAGACATACTTAGCCCACAAAAGGTGTGTTCCCTTTTATGTTTCTTATTTATTATTATTATTTCAACCACCATGACATACAATTGAACATCTTTACAGCCTGTGTCTAGAAATGAAGCTTGTGGAAGTGAACGCAGGAATGGAAGCTCTGGGGATGGTTGTCCTTTGTGTAAAATGTCTAACTTTGCATGCGACCGTGATTTAGCTCTTCATTTGGAAGAGCACTACAGAAGAAGTGGTATGACTTCTTTCAGCTACATTTCATTGCTTGAATCTTTGCTTAGAACATTTTTGTAATTGTTCTCCTTATTTTTCCCCTTTTTTTGTGTGTTTATTTCAGATACAACACCAGATTTGTCATCAGATCAGTTGCTAGCTCGTGCAGTTGAACAACAGGAGAAGGATAACCGACGTCTTCAAGAACAGAAAGAATTTGATATGCTCCGGGTATGCAAATGACATTTGAAATGAAGTTTGGCTCTTTTTAACACAGTTTTAACGCTTGGGGTAAAAATAATTTTCGATTTATTCCTTGTACATCAGGCACAATATGGAATGGACAACCAAGGAAACTTTAGACAACAAAGTTTGACAAATATGCAAAGAGCTGTGTGCTCTGGAGAGCTGACAATAACTGACTACTATGAAAGACAAATGGAGCTGAGAATGGCTGAAAATTATGGAATTGATGATCAATCATCTTGCACCAAAGGTAATTTTTTGACTTTTGGCGTGAATTTTTTTAGCTGGTTTTGTCTTTATTCAATGTAATAAGCCTTTAAAGTTAAAAAAAATATATTAGAAATTACCTAACAAACCTTTATTGCAGACATCATTCAGAAAATTCACACTTTGAGTTCAATGTCAAAAAATGTTGTCCGCACCTATGTCTGCAGCAGAATTGATCATTATGCTTCAACTTATGGTGATAAAGGATGGGGTTGTGGGTACAGGTAGGGTGATATTACAGCTGCATGCTCATAAAAATCAATTTTTCTTTTCCTTAACTTGGATTTTTATTATCATTTGACTAGGAACATGCAGATGATGTTGTCGTCCCTGATGCATCATACAAAATACAGTGATCTCATGTACCAAGAAGGAAGTGGTCTTCTGGGTATTAATCAACGAATGGCTGTACCCTCTATCTCTCGGCTACAGAAGCATATTGAATGGGCCTGGGGCAATGGCTTTGATCCTCAGGGATGTGATCAGCTTGGTCGTAAACTGTACAACACAAGGAAGTGGATAGGGGCAACAGAAATGACGACTCTTTTGTCTTCCATGCGCATCAGGTAGGTATTATGGCCCTATTTGCACCTCTTGCCTCTCTGTCCCCTCTGAGGAGGAAATTAAACAGAATACCTATATGTCTTTCTATTAATTAATTATAGATGTGAACTAGTTGACTTTCACCGTCCCACTGCTCCTGATGGAAGTCATCCACAGCTTTTCAATTGGATATTGCAATATTTCCAGAAAGCAGATGAATTTAAGCCTCCTCTCTACCTTCAACATCAAGGTATATACAGTTTTACAGTTACAGTTTTTCTCTAGACTGGCTTGTGTTCTAGGAGACCTTCATTTTTTCTTTCCCTTTTCTAATTTTTCTCTCCTTCCAGGTCATAGCAGAACTATTGTGGGAATAGAAGTTCTTCAACATAGCTTGAACCTTCTGGTTTTAGACCCCAGCCATGCTCCCCGACAAATGGCTCAATTTTGTGACACATCTGGTGGGGCAAACTCAATGCGCATCATCCGAAAGGGATCTGGCACTATGAGAGCAAGACAATATCAGCTTGTGAGTGTAACAGGGGTTATACAGTCAGAACGAGAATTAGAGGTAAATTGTCATGGAATAACAATTTTGATGATGAATTTATTCTTTGAAATGACTGAATGAACTGAATTCTGGTTTCTATCTACAGAACAGCAAGGTTTTATCTTCTACCAGGATTCCCTGATTTCATGATTTGACTATAAACACTTGATCTGAGATGAAGTCATCAGGTCTGAATGTATATAAAATGTTTCATTTAATTTTTTTGTCTAATTAATAAAATGTTTAAAATGCACTGCAAAATTTTATAGCATTAGTCAGTATAATAATTTAAAAAAGCCTTTCACTGAAGATTATTCGTTTTACTTCAAATGAGCTGTTGATAAAAAATTTTGTTTTCCTTTGGAAGTACTGCTGCTAGAGCCCAGTGTCACCTGGCCGTCATCTCATTAAGCCTGTGATATGTATGCTTAAGTTATTTTTTCTTTAAATGCTTTTTTCTTTCTATTTATCTGTCACTATATTTTTAAAGTTAAATTTTGCTGCCATATTGCTATGTTATTGAGATTTTTTAGAGAAGTATGAATATGACTTAACTTCTAATGCACTTTCAAACTTTTGTCACCCGTGTAATTCTTTGTAGGTTGGCCAAGCCCTTCCGTATCAAAGTCTGGCATTTGCAGGGTCTTGAGAAGGTAATCTCAGCGCAGTGTTCACTGCCTTTTTTTCTAAGCATACTTTACCCTGTACACTGTTTGATTGCTTTTCTTTTCTTTAAATAGACGAATAAAAATTTCATGATAAAGAAAAATAATGGGTCTTGTCCCTTGAAAATGAAAAATACACCTCTGCCAGATGTAATAGAGATAATTTACTACATTCTATATGAACTTAACGAACCCTGTTCGAGTGTCACTCACGGTTAAGAAAAAGCTTAGGCCTGAACGCCTGAACAGAACACGCGCTTTTGCTTTCCCCGGCGTGGCACGGTGACACTAAGGTCTAATACAGGTGACACAGCCGCTGTCTCTCTCGCACTCAAGGGGCATCCCGTACAGGTGCGAGAGAGACAGATCGACGAAAACGACTCTCGGAATCAGTCCACGCTGACACACACTTGGCACGATTTAACCCGGCCTGACAGCCGACAGCGCCGCCAGCTCGCCGGCCCGGCCTCCTCTCCCGTCTCCGGCTGCTGGGGCGGGGGGCGGGGCCAGCCGACGAGAGGCAGCGGTCGGCGGGGGCGGGGTGGGCGGGGGAGCCGGCACGGAAAGTCGGAACCGCGCCGGCGGGACTGCGGGACGAGACCCGGCATGCCTGCGGGACGGGCGGCTGGGCGGGCGGCCTGCTTGCTGCTGCTGCTGGCACGCTCTCCCTTTCCCGGCCGCGTGGCTGTGCAGTCCGCCCACCTTGGCCGTACCGTGCTGCTCACGCTGCCCCAGTCCGCGCTCGCAAATCCGCGGACATGGGCAGCTGCTGCCAGCCAGGACCCAGACATGTCGGCCAAACATTCGTGCGAATGACGGCACAGCAGCAAATACTGTGGCAAGACCTTGTTGCACGCACACTGCTTTACTGCACACGCCAACGATCCCAAAGGGACCTCTGCACGGAGCCTGGAGGCCGGGAGGCTCCAGCCTGGAGCTTTTTGGACAAATACAATGGCCCGGCCGGTCGCCTCGTTTACCTGGCCCATCCCACAGGGCCGAGGCAAGGCCGGGATCCTAGGCCGGGGGCCGGACAGGCCTAGCTAGAGGCCTGGCCACTGGACCAGCTTCACCTGCAAGCTGCAGTACTACAGTGCACCGCACTCAGCGCGCCCCCACCCCTCCCCTACCCACCTCACCTGCGGAACCTGCGGCCTGCACGGCATGGGCTGGATGGTGCGGGCTGTGAGCTCGATACGTGAATGTCGCATCGGTGCGTGCCTGCGTGCATCATGCACATGCATGAGGTTAAGCCGGTGCTTTGACTGGTGGTTTAGCAAGGATAGAAAAGGGGGAGGGTGGAGCTGGAGCGCAAGAAATAGACGCTTTGCTCGCCGTCCAGAGTAGAACAAAAGTAATCAAAAAGCCAGGAACCAGTGGGCACGTTCGAAAACGACTTTCCTATACTGTACTCTGACCACAAAGCGAAGACCCCTGAGTTGTAGCACAGAGCGAGTTTCTGGAAGTACCGCACTCTAAATACTCGACCGACATGCATGCTGTGAAGAGGGGCAGAGGCCGGCAATGTCCTGCTGCGGGGCGATGTCCTTGCGAAGGCCACACAGCCAGACGCGGATTGGGGAGGGGGCAAACGCTGCATACCCCTATGCCCACGTCAACCCTAGTCCGCTTGCACACAGCCCAATGCAGGATACTATGGCGGAAAGACAGGGGGGGGCAATTTTTAGAGCGGTATCGATACATACCTCATCATTCCCCACTAGGGTAACCTGGCACGTTCGGGTCAGGTCAGCCCTGATGGCCACTTCCTTACTTCCAGTATGTAGAGTAGTACATCTTATAGGGAAAAGGAGAGGGGGCCCACCCTCACCCGCTCCCTCTCTCCACTCGCATCGTACGTACGCGTACGTACGCGTAAAACCTCTCCTCTCCTCGAGTGTGGAGAGCAGGACGTTTCCGAGACACGTGGACCCACGTGGGGCTGTGACCTGCTTTGTCAAGCAGGGATGTGGAGCAAATCCTTTGTCACGCAGTTCACGGCCGCCGAGGTCACTTCCGAGGTCGCAAACGCACAGAACCTCCCTGCAAGCCAGTGGCGAGGCAGTGCATTGATTTACAGGGCCGGCCTGCCGGCCTACCAACAAGCCGAGTGACACTTTTAGAGCCGGGACTGACAGCCTCGTTTGCAGTGTACAGAGACCTGGTCTCTTTGGCAAGACGAATGAAGAAAAGAAGTCCACCTACAATCACCCTCACACTGAGCAAGTGGCAAGGAGGAGAAGGAGGAGAAGAAGGAACCGACAGGACAGGGCGGGCTCTTTGCAAGTCCGAACAAGCAAGCCCTACCCGGCCTGCTTTGTCTGAGGCCCGGAGAGGGGCGGGGCGGGGCGCGGGCGGCGGGGCACAGGAAGAGCCGGCGGGGCGGAGGGGCTGAGAAGGGGGCGGCACCGGCGGCACAGAAGGGGCGGGGGGCGGTGGGCTTCTCCGAGCACCGCGCAGCACCGCCGGGACGTCGTCGTGGTCGTGGAGGGTTCGCTTCTCAGGTCGAGAGCACCGGCGGCGGCGGCGAGGGGCGTCCGGTTGAGTGCGGCGCCGCTAGATGGCAGCACGAGTCCGCTCCAGCTGCTGCGCGCACGATGTGGCGGCTGAGCAGCACAGCGCCTGCCGCTGCTGCTGCAGCATCCCAATCCCACACCCAGCACACGAAACTGCTGCCACAACCGCCGCCACTCCACCAACAACAAGCATCCCTCCCCCCTCCCTTCTGTTCCTGCTCCGACGCGCGGGCAGCGGTGCTCCCCTCCCCGCCGTCGGCCACCGCACCCGCACCGCGCACAACGCCGCGCCGCGCCCGCGCCCGCGCCGCGCGCTAGTGGAGTGCTAGCGGAGCTCGGAGCAGCATCGTCGTGTGTGTCGCAGCTCTGTTGTGCCGCTCGACCAGCCCGTCCGCCCCTCGTGGCAGTTTAGCCGCGCACCGCCGCGACGCGCCGACTGCGTCAACTAGTGCGTCAAGCCGCACTAAGCACAGGACTCGCGGCTACCCCTGCCGGGGTCACACCTTGACCGTGGATACTCTCACCGCTGACGCAATGGACCAGGACAGCGAGATCAACCTGGCCGCGCAGTGCCTGCTGGCCATGTCGCACGGCAGCGCGTGGACCAAGAGGACCACCGCGCCCCTCGACCTGTCCAACCCGCACCCCAACGCCCAGCCCCAGATGCACCAGTACCACCAGCACCACCACCAGCAGCAGCAGCAGCAGCAACAGCAGCAACAACAGCAGTCAACGCCGCAGCAGCAGGGGGAGGCGGGGGCGCGTGGGGACACGCTCTACATGGTGGCGCGCATCCTGACGGACCTCACGCGGATCAAGCAGGATCCCGTGGACTTGGACAGCGACCGCAGCGAGCCGGACGACTGCGACGCCCTGGTGATCGACGAGCGCATGGACGACTACGACGAGGACGGCCAGCAGCACGCGGAGTCCGAGGGGCTCAAGACGCATAAGTGCGCGCAGCCCGGATGCGGCAAGGAGTACGGCAAGAGCTCACACCTCAAGGCGCACCTGCGGACCCACACAGGTGAGGTTTCCTTGTTCTTGTCCGTCTTGTCGCGGTTCAACCTGATGCAGGCCGTGCAGGCCGAGGTGGCAACCACGAGGCGCGCCACCGCGGCGTGGTGGGCTGCGTCGTCGCCCGGCCCGGCCCAGGGGGGCGTAGGGAGGGGAGCCTCCCCCACCTCTTCCTCCTTGGGGTTGGCCGGGTTGGCGACGGCGAGCCGAGCACGGAGTTGAGGTGGAGGTGCCCGGTGCTGGGCTGGCACCGTGGCCTGGCGGCCTGCCTTGCGCTGGAGGTTCTGGAGGTGCCTCGCGTCGTGCCATGCCATGCCGCCGACCCAAGCCGGGCCTCCCTCGGCCAGGTGCGTCGAAACGTGCTGCGTGCCGCTGCGTGCTGCTCCACTCCACCAGCGCTAGTACTCCCTGCCCCTCGTGGCTGGGACTGCACTGTGTTGCATTCGATGTGTGTCGACGTCCCTCCCTTTGGCGCGACGTGTTCGCAGTGTAGGGCAGGTCAGATAAGGGAGTGGGACTGTAGGCAGAGCAGAGCGAGTCCCTCGGGTTTGTTCGTGGAAGCGTGGTTGTCGCTGTCGCAGCCCCGCGGCCGCACGCTGCACGCGGCCCTCGACTAACGGTTGCGCTGGAGCGGAGAGTGGTTGGGGGTGGGATGGGATGGGAGGTCACCGGGGCTGGCACTTCGATCACGCGGCACGCGGCCACAAGTGTAGGTAGGGTGGGGCTTGCCTGGCTTGCCTGCCTTTCGTCCGGTCTGCTAGTTCATCATCCACGGCGCCGCGCCGCGAAGCGTCGTGTCCCTCGGGAACGCCCCTCGCGCCACGCCCCGCCACGCCCCGCCACGCCCCGCCACGCCCCGAGACGGTACGCCTCGCTTGGCCCCGCTAGGGTACGCCCCAGCCCGGCTGCTGGGCAGCGCTGAGCGCGGGCTGCCCGTCTAACCGGGCAAACTTCTTTTGCGTTCGTGGAACCGTGAGAGGGTGACTCAGGCTGCGGTGCGGAGTGCGGACGGAGAGGACGGAGCGGGGGCTTGCTCTGGGTTCGAGCAGCGCGGCGTGGCGTGGCGCGGCGAGGCGAGGCGAGGGTACAACAGGTACGCTTGGCACCGCCCCGCCGAGCCTCGCCCTCGCCCCTCACCCCGGCGTCGGGGCCAGCAGCGGCGCTCCTAGTGTAGAAGGGCCTCTCCGTGGTCGGAGGGCCAGAGGGTGGGACAGATGCGCCCTGCTACGCTTGCTACGCCCATGCCTGCGTCGCGGCCGTCAGTACGGCTTCCAAGGGGAGTCTCGGCTCGCCAGTCTGACGAATCTCGGGCCTCGCCGCCTCGGCAGCATTTTTTGTGCGTCTCTCTCATCTGCTCGGCATCTCGGCCATGCTGGCTGTGTCTGGCTGCTCTGGCTGGTCGTGTTGTAATCTCCGTCGCAGGTGAAGGTCCTCTGGCAAGGCACGGGGGGTGGTGGGGTGGGGCCGAGCGCGGCTTGGGCGTGGCGACGCCGATTCTCGCTGGCATCGCCGCGTTTATGGCTTGCTTTGTCTAAAGTTGACAGTTTTTCTAACTCCCGTTTTTCAAGGACTGCGCTCGGCGTTCCTGGAGTGGCCGTGCCAGGGCCGTCGAGACGCAGGCAGGCCGCGTCGGCAGAGATTCCCCCCGCCCCTGCAGCCCCTGCCGCCCCTGCCACACGTGGGCGTGCTGGGGGAGTCCCTTGCCTTCCCCTCCCTCCCCCTTCCTCGTTAGCATGGAGGTGAGGGGGAGGGCCACAGCCACATGTGGACCCCAGCCCTTCACTGCGTGACTGGTGCATCGTACACCAAGCAGTGCGGGCCCGACTAGCGAGGCTGGCGACCCCCCGGCCTGGTCTGGTGTGGCCTGGCCAGCACTAGCGCCCCACAACTCTGTATATTTCCTCTCTCGGCAGGACAACACGGAGTCCCTTCTGGGGGCCGCGGCTCAGCCTGACATTGTGCTTGAACGTGCGGACGTCGGCGTTGGCTTAGTACGTAGGTCCGGCACACAGACACACACACACAGACACTGATGTTATGCAAGGGGAGGCTTTGTCGGCGCTCGCGGTCGCGGGCCGCAGCCACCCCTGGCCGTGCTCCAGCAGGTTGCTTCCGAACGGCGCTGTCTCTCTCGCACTCATTAGGGGGCTCGCAGAGGCGCAAGCGAGCACGACAACTGCTGGAGGGGATCTAGAGGCCGGATTACGCTACGCGACAAGTCCGCAGACCACGTGGACCTCGTCGACCACGCGGACGGGCGTGGCGGGAGTCACGGCACGGCACGGCCAGTCGCCCGCTCGCGCCGACTGGGACCGTTTTGTGGCAAAGTTGAGTGACACACGTGGTCGGTCCCCGCTTGGCCCCGCGCTGCTTGGCCGTGGGAGAGATGGCCTGGCCTCGCGATTGGTTGTTCTTGGCGGCGTGCCCAACGAGGGTCGCGCCGTCCAATGGACAGGTCACTAGACGCTGCGAGCGCGCGTGCGCGCGTGCAACACACACACACACACACACACACACACACACACACACACGCACGCACGCACGCACGCACGCTTACTCACGTCACGCACGCCACGCGCCGTCCGTGATTTGATGATGAGCAGGGCGTCTCGCGCGGCGGAGCACGCCGTACGCCGTGAACCGAGGGTGGCCGAGGCCCTTGCCTGCCGGGCTGACGGGCTGCCCTTGGCGAGGAGGCGCGTGGTTGGCTGCCGCTGGCGGCACGCCGGCCGGCCGGGTGCATCGGGGCCGAACCAAACGCAAAGACAGCGCGACTGGGAACTTGAATTTCTCTGGTGGGTGGGAATGCTAAAGAGTCCCGCCGCGGGCCGCGGGGTGCAATGCCCTTGCTCGGCCCACTCCGCCCGCTCCGCCTGCTCGCAGTGCAGTGCACCACCTTTGTCAAGTGTTGCGTCTGAAGCGCTGAAGATGAAGAGTGGCGAACTCGGCGTCCGGCGCAAGATCCTTGCGGTGGCGCGGTCGAGGTCTGGCGCATGCGTTGCCCCACGTGGGCGTGGCGACGCGGCGTCGTCGTCGCTCGCAGGGGCGTCCCTTGGATGTGCAAGAGAGGCAGTGGGCTCGATGTAGTACGCAGGACGCCCACGCGCGGCGTCTCGTGGCGGCGCCGTGTGGCGCCGTCCTACCGAGCGAGCAGCGTCTGTGGCCGCGCGTCTTGTGTGACGCCTTCCACTTAGCGAGACGCGCGGGCTGATAGGCGCCCCTATGGGACGGCGGCGACGGGACGGGACGGGACGGGACGGGACGCCCTACCCGCAGCTGCACGCCCTGCACGCGCTGCGCCGGGGCGGCCAGCATGGCGGCCAGCATGGCGGCCAGGGAGGCTGGCGGGGACCCGGATGACTCACTGTGGGGTCACTGCGTGTTGCTGACCTGCAGGCCGGTCCCTCTGCCCCCCCCTCTCTCTCTCTCTCTCTCTCTCTCTCTCTCTCTCTCTCTCTCTCTCTCTCTCTCTCTCTCTCTCTCTCTCTGTCGCACTCATGTGGCGCCTAGTGCGAGAGAGACAGAGCGACGAGAGCACACTGTTGGAATCGGCCTGCTATACGCGGAGTTTCCTCGGGCTTCCCGGGCGACGGCCGCTCTGTTCCCGGGACCGCCGAGTACGTACGTCTTCGCCGTAAGCTGGTGGGCTACGTCGTCCGGCCGAGCCAGCCCCAGCCCAGCCTGCCCCTGCGTACCCCAGGGCCACGGTGGAGGGAGGGCCCTGGGCCCACGGTGCCTGGGCCCACGGTGCCTGGGCCCCAGGTGGGGCTTGTTGCGGGAAGTGGCGCGTAGGAGCGGCGTGACGCACGTGGGGCTGTGTGGCGCTGTGCTGTACTCGGCTCGGCTTTCGCGCGTCGCGCATCAAAACCAGGTCAAATCTTCGAACCATCGTCGAACGCCCCCGTTGCCCGGACCCGCACTGTACAGTGTACCGCCTTTACCGTGTACAGTAGCGTTATCTGGATCCGCGACGCGACGCGCCGACGCGTCGCTCGGCAATTAGTCGTCTGGCCGTGACGTTTCTCGAGTATCGAACTTTAATCCAATTTTTGTGGACGTCCGCCTTATTTCGTACGTTCGAGCAGCCGGCCCTTTCCAATCGCGGCCAACGCCTTATCGGGGAAATTCGAGTCTGGTCTTCCGTAACCCCTCTCTCCTCCCTGCTGTCTCGACCACGCCCCCCCCCCCCCCCCCCCACCGCGCCACCGCGCCTCGAAGCACTGCGCAGCACAGGCTCTGGTTTCCGTCGCTGTGGTCCCAACCGTTGTGCTGATTTTGCCAGCAGGCCGTCGTCGCCGCGTCTCAAGTTGTGCGCGGACTGCGGCACTGCGGCGGACTGTCCCGACGGCATGGGAACGGATCCCCTCCCCCTCTGTTTCCCCGCCCGCCTAGTCTTTTTTTACTCGATCGGTTTTTGCTAGGAAAGGATTCTACCATTTCCCACCGACGATGCCGCCTGTGGCCAGTTTAGTCGCGGTTTAAACCCGCCCTCCCGTATGTACTATGTCGCGAGTCTCGAGGCGTTTGACGCGCAGTTATGCAACCGTTCTAGGCGGTCTAGGGAGCGGTGGTGGGGGGCATGGCGATGCACCTGGTGGGCCTGGCGGCCGCTGATACCGATGCGTCCTGTCCCGTTCTTGCCTAGTCAGACCACGCCGCTTAGGCTTATCGGGCCAATCTAGGAATCGTGGCTCACGGTAGTCGCGGCGTTCGGGCCAAAGTCTGGCTCTCCGAAAAATGGCGCGGCTAACGACGCGAATTTCTCCCTTCCTCCATTCCTATCCCCTCCGCGCTCCGCTCCCCTCAACCTGGCGGCGAACGGTCCCGGTCGTCCTCGTCGTCCTTGGTGCTCTGGGTCCATCCGCAGTTCGAAAATTGACACGCCGTCGCGTCGCCTGCCCTGCGGGCGGATCTGCCTGCCGCGCGACGCTCACGCTACGCGACGCGGCGAGTCAAGTCCACCCCAAGGCCACGCCTCCTCCACGTGCGCCGCCCGCCGCGGCGTGTCCCTGGCCGTGTCCGCAGTCCGCGGGCGGGGCGGGGCGGGGCGGGGCGGGGCGTGGGGCTACCGGTCCCATAGACTCGCGGATCCGCGGCCACGCGCCGCGTCCCGCTACTACTGCGTACAGACCGCCACGTCGCGGCGCACTGCAGGCTGATTCCGAACGGTTCGTCGCTCTGTCTCTCTCGCACCCACGGGGCAGTTCGTAAGTGTGCGAGAGAGAGCGTCAAAGGCTCGCGGGGCCGGGGGCACTGCGCAGCTGTCGAGGCTCGAGTGGCGTCACGAGCCGCTGCAGTCTGGCGCTGCCGCGGCGCCGTCCGCGTGTTCGGGGACCCAAGTCTGCGCGGCAAGGCGGCGAGGCGGCGGCAAGGCGGCAGTGGCCACGAGGGCGCGAGAGCGCGACCCCGGACAGGGCCCCCCACGGCCCCCACGGCCCCCACGGCCCCCACGGCCCACGTGGGGACCGACGCGACGACACGCCTCACGCTTTCGCGCCGGAGTCTGATTACATGGCAATCGCTTTTGATGTTGCCATCTTATCGAACGGCATGTCCCGCGCTGCGCCGCGCAGGGATCGACTCGCGCATGGTGGCACGTCACCGGCCTGGCGGCGGGGCCGGCGCGGCCCTGCTACACTAGTGGTGCAGTCCGACACCGGGACGGCTGGTGCGGCTCCGCGCGCCGTTTGTAACCCGCGCCTCTGCACGCGCGGAATCGGCGGGCAAGTGGAGGGTGCATCTCGTGGCCGCGCCGCGGCTCCGCCTTACGCAACACGTTATCGCGAGCCGCGAACGAGGACCGGGCCGGTCGCTGGTGTGGGCACACTGTGGGGGCGGCTGCGGCTGTCTCTGTCCAGAAGCGCTTTCGCCAAGTGCTGCCAGAAGCACTCTTCTTCTCAAGTTGACCGGGCCGGCCGTGTTGCCTGGGGCCGGGCTCGGCCAGGCCGGGGGCGGGGGTTCCTCTGGGGGTCGCGGCCGCGCTGACACCGCCGCCGTGATAACGCCTGGCTTCCCGCCTACCCAGGCCCCGCAGGCCGCGCGGCGCCCCGCCGCCTCTTCCTCCTCGCGCCGAGCCGCGGGGCTGCGGCTGGGGCTGCCCCAGTGGCCTGGTTCGCGCACTGTCAGCCTTATAATGTAACGCTGCATGGCGACGCATGGCATGGCGCATGTACAGATGTACACAGTACACACGCGCGGCCCGCCGGCCTGGCCGCAGCACTCAGTACTCGGGCTGTGGGGCCTGGTCCTCCCCGCAGGCCTCGAATTCGCCGGCTCAGCGCGATGTGCGCCGTGATGCCCGCGTCGACCTGCCGGCGCGCTTTCTCTCTCGCACTCCCAGGGCGCTCCGTTTGGGCGCGCGTGAAAGAGAGAGAGAAGAGAGCGGCGAAACGACTGTCCGGACTCTGACTCGTGCCGCCTCGCCGCCTCGCCGAGCGCGTGTTCACTTGTCGATTTTTCCGCAGATGCGCCAATTTCTCGCATGCGCACTCGACGACACGACACGACCCCTCTGCTGTAGACCGATTCCGAGAGTCGTTCTCGTCGCTCTGTCTCTCTCGCACTCATGGGGCGTCCCGTATGGGTGCGAGAGGGAGAGACGAAAGTGTCTTGGAATCAGTCCGCAGCCTCGCGCGCTTCGGGACTTCAAAAAGGGCCGGCCGACCTCCCCGCGGTGCCCCTGCTGCCCCGCCCCTCGCGGCCTCGCGGCTCGCAGTCCGCGGTCGTGGTTCCCGGGCAGTCTCGAGGTCGCGGGGGCGCACGGGGGGGCGTCGCGTCGTCGTGGCGGCCGCACACTTTGTCGCGGCGATGGGCACATTCCGAAGAATGTGTCTCTCTCCCGCCCTTACGGGACGCCCCGTGAGAGCGAGAGAGACAGCGCGAGGAAAGCACCGTTCGGAATCAGTCCGCCGTGTCCCTGATCCGCGCGTTCACGTGGCCGCGCGGTGCGTTGAAATAGCGCGGGCCGCTAGGGCCTAACGAGGCCCGCGGGGCTGCGACGCGGTGCCATGCTGCCGGCGAGTGAAGCGTCGTGGGGACAAATACGGACGCCACGCCCCGAATGCACTTTGTGCGCCGCGTGCACCGCGCTGCATGCGATGCACCGCCCCTTCCTTTGTCTCGGAACGCAACGCGCGCTACGCGCGCAACGCGGCCACTTCTCGACGCCGCACCGCGGCGCCGCGGCGCTCGCAGGAGAGGACACTGGTTCCGAGGGTCGCTATCGTCGCCCTGTCTCCCGCGAAAGCCCCGTGAGTGCGAGAGAGGCGGAGTGACGACTCTCGGAACCAGTCTGCTGCGCTGCTTTTCGCTGGGCCCCGTCTTCGTGTTCGCCTTATTGACTCCCACTGACCTCCGCCACTAGAAAACGGCAACGGCCGTCGACGGGCCAATGTGTGTGTTTCTTTTTGCCCGGGCAACTTGGCGCGCTGGCGCTGCTGGCGCATTGGGCCGCCCCTGCAGGCTCTGATTCCGAGGGTCGTTTTCGTCTCTGTCTCTCTCGCACCTACAAGGGACGCCCCGCGAGTGCGAGCGAGACAGGCGACGAAAAAGAGTCTCGGAATGAGTCTACTGCACGTGGCACGTTGCGCCCCACGTGGCCGTCAGGCTGGGTAAATAAACACCCTGGCCGGCAACCACTACTATACGTACAGGGCGCGGCGCCCAAGGCATCGCGCCGCGCACTGCACTGGCATCGCTCTGTCTCTCTCGCACGCTTACGGCACGTTGCGTGCGAGAGAGACAGAGAGAGACGGGGTGACGAAGACGGTGTTGACGAAGACAGTGTTCGGAACGCGGCTGCTGCCGCTGCTGCCGGCCGCGGCCCGGCGTGTCGCCTCGCAAAATTACTGGTGTGGTGTGCTGACCTCGCTGGCCTCCCCTCGCTTTGGCCGAGAGTTGCCACCGGACAAGCGCGACAAGCGTCTTTCTCTTTGAATAAAGTAGTGGGGGGGGGGGGGGCAGGTCATCCGTCCAGCAGAGTTGTCCTACGGATTGTAAATCTGCGACCCCTTGTTAGCGAGCCGACAGGTGACAGGCGGCTGAGCCATCGGGCTAATGAGTAACAACAGCATGAGGACGTCCTCGTCCAGGTCCAGGTCCCGGTGGTTAGGCGCGCACGCCAGGGGTACACGCCAGTGCAAAGGCCGGGCTACATAATTTGCCGATTGTTGGCGTTGGCTCGGCGGGGCGGGGCCGCCCGTGTTATATAAATCCGCGCAGTACCCAACTACGCCACTGAGCTGTCCAAGCCAAAAGCCAAAGCACCCCGAGCAAAGGCGGCGCCATGGCGCCTAACTTGGCTCAATTAATCAAACTCTCCGGCGCGGGGTGGGGCGGGCATGGCACCCTCCCTGCTTTTGATTCGGTTAAACCCCTCAGCGTGCCTGCCCCTGGCACTGGCAGGCCACTGGCAGGGTGTCGAAGGCAGGCCGTGCGTTCAATCCGCCAAGGCCCCGTGCACGGGGTGAACGCACGGATTGCTTCGCGCCTTCGCGCTTGGAGCGGCTAGGCTAAAACACTGCCAAACACAGCCTGAGCCGAGCGCTGCCATGGCAAAGTTTTGGACCCGAGCCGCGGCGCGAGGAGGCACGGCAGAGCGCGGAGCCGGCCGGTCTTCTCGCTTGGCGCGCTTCGCTTCGCGCTTCGCCCCGCCTCGCTGTTGGCGCGAAGCGCGAACTCCGTCCTCGTGGCCTTGGCAGCGCGGCAGGGGAATGTCCGGACCAGGACGAAAGGCGGATGGATGGGCGCATGCCGCCGCTGTCTTGCTGTCTCGGTGCGGCGGTGAGCCGGCTCGGTTCGGCTCGGCTCGGCTCGGCTCGGTGAGCCTGCCTGCCGTACCGCCCGTACCGGATGTGGGCCGGCGGGACCGGCGGGACGGGCAGCGCGGCCAAATTGGAATCCCCGCCCGGCGTGGCGGCGTGCACGCCACACTGCGAGCGATTCGCACGCTGCTGCCGGCGAGGCCCAGGCCAAGCCAGGCCCCAGGCCCCAGGGGGCTACTTGCCACTCGGTGTGCGCGGCGCGTAGCGCGAGGCCGCCAAGTATATCGAGGCCCTGGTGCAGCTGCCGCCAGCGCGTTGTCTCCTCTTGCGGGATTAACGGTCAGGGCGGCAGGTGCGGATACACTGGGGAATTTGGGGCGGGAGGAGGAAGGGGGGGGGGGGGTCGTCGACACGGCGCCCGAAAGGTAGGCACGGCGCTCGTCGCTTTGCTTGACTGGGCGGTTGTGCGCAGTACAGTACAGCTGCCATTCCGCAAAGCGCTCTCGTCGCTCTGTCTCTTTCGCACTCCCTGGGCGTCAAGGTGCGAGAGAGACGGAGCGACGAAACGCGGTGCGGTGGCGGTGTGCGCGGCAGGCAACGCCCTGCGTCCTGCGTCGTGCGTCGTCTTGCAGGAGGTTGCGCCAGTTGCGCCAGGCCGTGTCGCTGCCAGGGGGCGTCGCTGTCGCTGCCGCTGCACGGCGGACGCGCCGTATCACGAAAAGGCCCCGCCAAGGCTTGACTTGCACTGCGGCGCTATCTCGCCGTGTCTGCCCATGAAGGCCGGCTGCCGTTTGTCTTGGCCGGGCCCGGCCAAATCGCCGGTCTGTCTCTCTCGCACCCCTATACGGCCCTACGGCACGCCTGATGAGAGCGAGGGAGACGGGAGATTAGGCGTGCGCCGCGTGCGCGTCGCCACTCGCCTTGTGGCGCGCTTAGCCTGTGGCGTGGCCTTTCGCAAGTGATTTACCCGCCCCCTGGTCCCCCGTCCCGTTGGCGGGCCCTGGCGGGCCTCGCGCGGCCGCTGGGCGGGGGGCTTTGGCTGGGATGCGTGGCACGGCCGGCAGGCCACTGTAGGGGCGGCCCGCGGCTTTGGCTTGAAAATAAAATATTTGGCGCCAACGTGTGCTTTTTCCTCGGGCCGCGCTGTCATTGACGGGTCAAGGGCGCCGCGCCAGAGAGTCGTACGTACCCGCCGCGTGGCGGGGCGTGGCGGGGCGTGGCATGAGCACGGCGTGGGCAAGGCGGGGTGTTGAACCGCGTGGGGAGGGGCGTGGGGCCCCTCGAGGGGGGCGTGGCGGGGGCGGTGTCAGCGCCCGGCCCAGCGCACCGACCTGCGAGCCCCCCTCCCCTCCGCCCCGCCGGCTTGACTGGCCCCTCTCGCGTAAAACGCACGGCAATCCATCTCTCTCTCTCTCGCTCTCGGCAGGGGCTTCGGCCAGCCTTCTGTCTTTGTCTTCCGCGGCGTGGTCCAGGCAGGCCAAGCAGGGCGTTGTCCAAATGGAACCGGTCGGACTCAGCCCTGCGGATTGATCGTTTATCGCCGGAGTGCCGCGAGTCTGCCTCGAGGGCAATCACGTGTAAATGGCACTGCACCGCGAGGCACCGCGAGGTGCATCCTCTGGCTTGCCCGCCCCGCCCCATCCTGCCCCGCCCTTTCCCGCCCAGGCTGCCTCGTGCGGACGCTGACGCTCCGCGGTTTGGCGGGCAGGGAAGGCCCCGCCCCGCCACTCCGCGACCGGCGGCCCTTGACGTCAAAGTGCCGTGGCGTCTGCCTCTCTGGTACGCCGTGGACGCCGCGGATGGCCGCCGACGTGGCGGGTCCGCGTCCTCTCGTCCTCCCCGTACCGCGGCGGCGCGGCCTGGCGGTGCGACGCAGACAGCCTCTGTACACTCGTTTTAATTCGCGGAGCTCGCGGCGCGGGGCGGGGCCGGGCCCCGGATCGGGCCGAAAGATCGGGCCGGGCTGACGGGCTGACGAGCTGGGCCGGTGACCCGAAAAGAGGCAGGGCCGGGAGAGGCGGGCGAGCACGGCAAGCAAGGCGGCTTGGTGTCCGGACACGCGCCGCCGCCGCACTCGCCGCACCTGTCGTCCTGTCCTGTCCCGAGGCGTGGCGTGTGCGCACCTGGCGTCCCAGCCTTCCGGCTGCGTCGCCGAATTTCTCATCATTAGGATGCAAAGTGGGTCGCATCAGGCCGTTTGCGCGCCAGTTGGCGGTCTTACTCGCCGGCCGGACCTCTGATGAGAGAAAAAGTCGCAGGACGTCGCGAGCGGTCCCCCCCCCCCTTTTCCCCGGTTGTACAGTTGCCAAAATAACGTCCGCACAGGTATAGCCGTACTTCGGGGAACGCCCCGGGGCTGCCGTGGAAATGAGTCCCTCGGCGTTGGCGCACTGGACCGGCAGACGGCCAGCAAGGCGGCATCGCCATGAGCGGGTGGCGGGGACGCGCGGGGACGCGGGGAAGGCATGGGACGCCGCCTAATTACGGTGAGGTTCAACACAGGCCACTCACACGGGCCGCTCCGCCGCGCACCTCGCCGCCGCGCCGCCAACAAGCTGGCTCACGACGTAGACGTGGTGCGCGACATCACCAGGCAACACGTCGCCGCTGACGAGTCGGGTTTCGCAACGGGGCGAAACCACCCTTTCCCTTTGTCTGAGCGGCGTTCGCGGGCAGGGTCACCCCCGCCGCCCCCGCCCACATGGTGAGCTCCCTCAAAGCCCGTCACATCTCATCCAGGAGAGCACTTTTGTTTCGCAAAGAACATCGCCCCGAAATCCTCGCCAGGGCGGGCGCCCCCCCGGCGGGGCCGCTGCGGGGCCGGCGATGGCACGGGGAGTGAAGTGAAGTGGCCCGTCGGGACATTCTACCCAAAGCCCGCCCTCCGGTCGCCCAGCGGGCCCAGCCCAGAGGAGCCTCTTGCCCCGTGCAGCCCCTCGCTTCGAGCTGACTGACCTCGGTTCATGGGCCCTTTCCGCCGCCCCGCCGTTCAGCGCGGTTCGGCGCCGGCGCCACCCCCTGCCCAAAACGCGGGGTGGGGCCGGGGAGGGGTGACCGCTGGACGGAGCGGAGGCCAGGCACCTGCCGAGCAATGCCGCACCGTCGTTGTGTCGCTCTGTCTCGCTCGCACACTTGTGGTACGCGCCGTTCGGACCCGGCTTGCTGGAGCCTGGGCGGTGAGTGTGGCGGAGGGCGTAGCGGTACGATTGCACAACTTGCGCGATGTGTCTCCGCGGCGACCACCTCCCCCTCTTTCCAGGAGGCTTGTCGCGCTACGTGCCACGTCAGGGGCTGAGGGGGTGCGGAGCGTGACGCACGCTGCCACGCTACTGGAAGCCCCGCGCCGGGCAGGCCAGGCGGCGAGCTGCACTGTCTCGCAGGGTTGCCTACCCCGCTTCGCGCAGGCGCTTCCACTGTTCGCGTTGTCTTCTGAATCCTCTGCGTTGCCGGTCGGTGCTGCTGGACCGGCAGCCAGCAGCCGCGCTGCTGCGCAGGGAAGGCCTAGCGACGCTTCGCTGGGCGGAGTGGCGCCGTGGTGGGGGGCACTGCCAGGGCACTGCCAGGGCACTGCGGGAGAGGGAAGCCCCGCGAGAAGGCGCGCCGAGCCGCGTCCCGGCGCGCGCTTTGTTTGCGCTAAGCGTGCGTTGACCCGGTGCGCCCCGCCGCGCCGCTCCCCGCCCCGCCAGTCCCGCCAAACGCGGCGCGGCAGCGCGGGGCGTCCTGTCCGGTCACCCTGAGTCAGTCCAGCGGCAGGCCGGCAGGGCGTATGCCATGTTGATGACCGCCAGCGCCCGCGACCGCGCCCGCCCATGTCGGGCGTCGCGGTGGCCGGCGTGGCCGCGCGCCACCCTGATGGGCCCCCGCGGTGGCGAGTGGGGCGTTGCCGCCTCCCCCACTCGACGACGGCGAGGACGGCGATTTCGTGCCGGACGCCCCGGGTTTGGCGCGGGAGTTTCATTTTTGGCGCCCTTTTGTGGTCGTCTGAGATGTGCGCGCTTATCAACGTGAAGGAAGTGGCCGCTGTGGTGGGTGGGGCGGCGGGGCACGGCCGCCCGGGCATGTCCGGGAACCGGGCAATCGTAATGACCGTGGAGGGGCCTTGGGCCTTGAGGCGGGCCGTGTACCTGGCAGGCAGCAGGCACTGCCTCGCTCCCCGCTCCGCCCCGCTTCTTGGCGGCGTGGCGCGGTGGTCAGGCCAGGCTTGCCTGTGTTGGCCCAGGCCGCCAGGCCGCGGGGCCCGCGAGGGGGCGGGAGGGGCTCCGCGTCCGTGGCGCGCCAAGGTCGACGGTGTTGCGAGGAAGCGCGCACCGTGTCCGCGACCCTGCGGTCTGGCCGCCAGGGCCGAGGCACCTGCTTCTTCCTTGATACTTGGGCCCTCCGGAGATGGCCGGACGCCGGTCCAATGGGTTGGTGGCCGTGGCGGCGGCGCCCGAGGCTCTGAACGTGAACGGCCTGTCATCCGGGGCGACGTCCTCTCGTCTGGAGGACATGCCACGCTCGGGTGCGGCGTGCCGCCACGCCCCTCGCCACCCTCTGTCTCGCCGCCCGCCGCCCGCCGCCCCCACTCTGCTCGCCTCGATGCCTTATTCAGTGACCTTTCACAATGCAGGCAGCAGCGCCACGCGTCGCCCAGGATGTCTGTAACGGAGCCCCATGGCGATGAATGGCGAGGATGAGGACGAGGGAGGGCTGCGGCCGCGCGTTATCTTTGCTGAAGGGATTACGAGACTGTCGTGCCTGCGCCGTCCTCGCCGCGGCGCCGCGGTGCGCTCAGTGCCACAGGCAATGCCAGCGGGGCCGCGTGGCACGTCGCGCTTGACGGGGACCTCGAAGGCGCGGCGCAGCGCGGCGCAGCGCGGCGGCCGTAGTCCTGGATGCTGGCGAAGTGCAGCCCCAGGGATGCCGCCGTGTCGCAGCGGTAGATGCACGTGCCGATCTGGTTCTTTTCTTTTGTCTGCCCGGTTTCGTCTGGCGTCTCTCGGTGGCGGTGCGGCGGGCTCGAAGCTCGAAGGCCGTCGTCTGGGTCCCTTTGGGGCAGACACCGGTGCAAAGTTGGACCGCAGCCCCGCTCCCTCCCCGCCACCCCGCGGGTCAGGCCAGGCGAGCTGGGTGTCCGTGGGACCGGGTCCGGTTGGTGCGGCGGCGCGGCAGCTCGCGTTACGTGTGGCCAGCGCACCGCCCGGCGCAGCCCGTCTCTGATTGGCCCGTCGCAGGCCTTTCATCACCCCGTGATGCCGTCCGGGACGGTCCGCCGGAGAAATGAAATGCCGAGTCCGCGCCGCTCGTTGACACGGCGGCCCCCGCCAGGGCGACCCTGGTAGTCGTTTTGCAGCTGCTGACCGGCGCGCGGCGCGGCGCCAGGACCTTGCCGTCATCCCCTCCAGGACCGCCAGGGCTGCAGCTTGGCTGGCTCCTCGAGTCAAGGCGAGGTGCGCGTTGGGTCCGCCCTGCCCTCGTCGCTCTCGGCGTCCTCTTGTGACGAAACAAGGCGGGGCCCGCGGTGGCCGCGTCCGAGACGCTGAAAGGCTCGCGGAAAGTGGCGCTGCTTTGGGCGGAGGACACGACGGGCCGAGAGAGAGGCAAGGCTGCCCCAAGGGCTGCCCGCCCGGCCGTCCGTCTCATTTGCTGACATTGTCTAAAAGACTGTGTACAACCCGGCGGCGTTGGGAGCCCTGCCCGGCCCGACCCTTGAGACGGGGTGCGGTGCAGTGCGGTGGTGGGTGTGGCCTCTGCTGCAGCGCGCGGTCCGCGACGTGGGGCGAGGGCCCGGCCTGTGGCCCGGCGGGGACGTCTGGCCACTTTAGCACGAGTCCTCATGATCGCTGACTGCAGACGGGCTTTGTGTCTCGCAAATGGCTTCTCGGTTGATGGAGGGCCCTTGGCCATGCCCGCGCCCCGCGCCCGCCTTTCCCAGAGATGATCGCAAACTTTGAGGGTAGCTGCACCGGCAGCACCGCCAGCTGGGGCCAACCCGGGCCAGCTCGAGCCAGCCTGGCCGGATGGTTTGCGGTGCGGTCAGCCCGGCCGGGCCCCAATCCGAGGCGGTGCGGCGAGCTGCTCACTCGCCGAGGCGGCCGATGATTACTGCTCCATCTTCGTATGGTCTAACATTGTTATTGCCACGGGCGGGATTCGGGATTTGAGGCCGAAACCCCCGACCGCCTCGCCCCTCCAGACGTAGACGGGGAGGTGGAGGGAGAGCAGGGGTCGGCAGGACGCCGCCGACGCACGAACGTCTGTCCTCGTCTGGGGAAAGGGGGCGGGAGGGGCAGGGGCACGCCCAGGGCACGCCGGCCGGCTCCGCTTGGCTCCGCGCGCGCTTTGTGAGCGTTGTGGTCGGCGCTCCCAGCGGGCTGCTTTCGGAGTTTCTCTCTGTCTTTCTCGCACTCACGCGGCGTCCCGCACGGGTGCGAGAGAGACAGAAGCAGCCTGCAGGCAGCTCCCCGGTCGGGTCAGGCATTCGGCCCTGGGCGGCTCCGAGCACTCCGGGCTGCTCCGGGAAGGCTCCGAGTCGAGGGGCCCAACGAGCTCCAGGGGCCAGGCGGGCCGGGCCAGCCGGCATGAGGCATCCGGTTTGGCCGGCAACCGCCGACGCCACGCCACGCGACGCCCGCCGCTCATTTCCAGACGGGCAAGGCGGGCACGCCGGCACGCTGGCACGGCGAGGTGGGGGCGGATCTTGCATACACCGCGGGAAAGTGGCACTGTAGGCGAGGCGGCAGGACCGAACCGAACCGAGGCGGAAACGGCATTTCGATTTGCCGAACCGGCGAGCGGCCGTCTGCGTTATCGGGCCGCACATTGGTCGCCGGCTGGTCACTGCCACTGCATTGGAAAGGCGGCACTGCGCCGCCGAGCTGGCAGCCCGTCGCTGGCGCCTGTCCCTGTTGGACCCGGAAGGGGGCCGACCGGTGGCCGACGTCGTCCCTCGCAAAGGCCTCACCGCGTCGCGCTGCGCTCGCTGCGAGTGCTGTACGCCGTACACCTGCAGTGCCGCTGCCGCTGCCTCCCCCGGCCAATTATCGATGCATTTATACCGTCCGGGCCGTGCCGGCCCTGCCGGCCCTGCCACGCCACGCAACGCCGGTGCGGTGCATTCCAAACGCTGCCGGCTCCTCACATTTCTCTGCTGCTCGGCGAGCAGTGCTCGCACTCGCCGGGGGCCGGGAATTTTGGTGCGGTGGCCTGGCTGGCGGGCTGCCTGTTTGGCTGGGGCGGGTGCGGTCGGGCGCTGTTCGCGGGGAAGCACATCGCGGCCTCCTTGTCGTTTGCTTTGAGAGTTCATGGCCTCACGGGGCGTGGCGGCGCGCGGACCGCGATGGATGGCGCTTTATTTCTATTTCGATCCATATGCTAGTGGGGTTGCACGTCGCCGCGTCGCCGCAGTCCGAGTGCACTGGCCACTGCCGTGCGCCGCGAGGTCGCGCCCGCCTCGCCACGCCATTTCGCGACTGCTGCACTAGTTACAGTCGATTATTTTTATCGGGACCGTGTAGTGAGGGTCTCGTCTCCGCCCGCTCGCAGGCCTTCTGGCTGCCCGTTTTGCGAACCGCGGAGGTCCACCTTCTGCTGGCCTCCGCCCCGCGGTGGTAACGGCGGCTTGCGGCTCCCTGGGCGGGGTGGGGCGGGGTGGGGCGGGGCGGGGCGGGAGGCCCAGCAAAGGGGTAGCTCAGAGGCCCCTGCCCCCTGGCCGAGGCCTGCCCTGGTGTCAAGGCGAGGCGAGGACGGCGTCAAGGACCCCCTCCCCTCCAGCGCCACCCCTCGACGCGCCCCCTAATGATTGGGTGGAGTGAGAGAGATACGCAATGCAGCATTTGGACCGGACCCGCTCGACGCCGTGCCTCGCCGTGCCGTGCCCCGCCATGCCCCGCCGTGCCCCGCCGTGCCTTGTTTTGCAAGCGGGGAAGGTCATGCGGCCCGGCGGCCTCCCCGACGGGGACCCTGCGGTACGCTGCGGGGGGCGAGGGCGAGACGAGGCCCTCGAGGGAGCCGCCGGAGCCCGCGTTGCGTAAGGCGCCGCAGTTTGTCTTTCAACTTCTCCGCGTTTTTGAGAGGTTGCCCTGGAGAAACGGCGCAAGTCATACGGACGTCACACGGCTGTCGGCGGTTCGTAAACGAGTGAGGGACTGCAGGGTGGTGACTCACGGGAGGCGTCCTCGCTTGTAGTGGAAGGGACCAAGGAACTGGGTGAACGGGCAGTAGGCCGCGCTGATGGCTGGCGAGGTCGCCTCTAATATGGCTGGGATTTGAATGGCGCGCTTTGGATTCAGGACGCGCGCTCTAATGGTTTCTAACGTCGTGTCCCTTTTGTTTCAGGTGAGGCTCAGACCGGTCGCTCGATCCGCGCCGCCCCTCGGCCCCAGCATGGGCCCCGCCCCACTGGCGGGGTCCCCACCGCCCCGCCCCGTCTTTTTAACAAATCAGGTGAGGTGTCCAGGATGACGTCCTGACGTTGCAAAGTGGGCCAGAAGACCGGTGGAAGCGATCAAAATCCCGGATGCGTTTTGAGCTTCAGAGTGGCTAAGTCGGACTCAAATCAAACGTTGTGACGCTATCAATGGATGGAGTCACACATTCGATTCTAGTTCCGTTGAGCGAATCTGAAACTCAAAACGCGTCTAGAGTTTTGGCCACGTTCACCGGCCTTCTAGCCCACCGTGAGTCGCGAGCGCGGGATTTCGGTGTGTATATGTGTTCTTGGGAGGGGTGGGGGCGCTAGGCCCGGTGGGAATCGGGAGGGCGCGTTTATTAGGCGCGTTTGAATACGCCGGGCGACGGCGAGGCCAGGGCTTTGCGCGGGGTCCCTCTGGATCCCCACCGCCCCGCCGTGTGGCTGCACGACAGCCACCCTATTTTCGGTTCGCGCCACCTTGCCCCTCGCGCGCCCTGCCCGCCCCGCTGCCCGCCCCAACGGAAGCTGTGGAAATGAACTTGTCAACCCCCGCGACGCTCCGCCGGCCTCCACCGGCCTCGCCCGGCCTCGCCCCTTCCTGACGCGGCCGACGGGGTCCTGACGGGGCGACGCCCCTCGCCTTCGCAACTTTCACGCAGCGATTCCAGTGGGACTCGGACTGGGCGTGCGGGGCGTGCGGGGCGTGCGGGGCGCGGCGTCGTGGCGCCGCGGAAGTACCGGCCGCTTTCTTGGCCGCACAGCGCCTCTCTCTCGCACTCACGGTGCGCGGCCTGTGCAGGTGCGAGAGAGAAGAGGCTGCCGGCTCATTGGCCGAGGCCTCGCCGTCGGCATCGAGTGGAACGAGGGTGACTTGCAAAGCGCTGCGCGGCGAGACGAGAGCTGTCGGACAGCCACCCCTAGCAGGCTGGATGCGAACTAGGCTTCGCGGTCTGTCTCTCTGGCACCAACACGGGAGGCCCCACGAGTGCGAGAGAGACCGAGCGACGAAACTCGTGTTCTGATCTAGCCAGCAGCGCTGGGGGTGGGGCGCCGCGCGTTGGTCGTCGAGACTTTAGCGGGGGGTCGCAATTTGCAGGCGATTTACTGGGCTTCCGCTCGCAAAGTGGAGGTGGAGGCAAATGGAGTTACCGCGCCGCCGGCCGCGCGGGGCGCCCTTCGCCGCGCCGATGCTTTTTTCGGCCTCTGCCATCGTCCGCCTCCAACGGACCTGTCTCCGAGGACGACCCATCACCGCCGATTTGAGGAAACGCTGCTAATCAGTGTCGATTTGTTTCGGCCTCTCGCTCTCTGGCCTCGTCCTCTGGACCGGCGGGAAATGGCCGAAGCTGTCGCGCAGTTCCTCCGCTCGCGCCTAACTGTCTCTCTGGAGGAGGGGGTGGGGGTACCACCGCGCACCGGTTGGGCCCCTCGAACTTGGACCGTGTAGGCGCCCCGTGCCCCGCGCCCCGTGCCCCGCCCTCGACGCGATTTGAAAGTGGTGCTCGAGTGCTTGTCGAAGTAGGGCGCGCGCGCCGGGCGGGAAGGCTGTACTACTACCGTGCACAGCCCGGTGTCGAGTCGATGTTCACGCTGCGCTCTTTCGGTCCTTAGTTGTTCTCCCCCCACCCCTCCCTTCCCCTCAGAAAGAACTCGAGGAGTCCGTAGAGAAAAGTTAAATTTATGTGCGCGTCTGTGCGCGGTGACGGCGTAGTCCTGCTGCTCTTCGGAAAGTTTTGTTTTGCAAACGGAGCGGAGCCAAGCCGGGCGGGCGGAGCAGATACGTCTCGACGCGTTGAGGTGCTTCTGCTTTGTCTGTACGTGTGGCGGGGCGTGGCGAGGCGGGGCGGGGCGGGGCGGTGCTTCCTGGTGGCGACCTCGCTTTTGTGTCCAGGCCGGCGAGCCGTCGCCGCGCCACCCGAGGCGAGGCTTGGCGGCCACGCAGTATTTTTAACGCCCTCCTTATGCCTCACGGGGTGCACAAAGGCGAAGCAGGGCGGAGCAGATGGGGCGTGGGGCGTGGACTGGGCAGAGGGCCGGGGCACAGCCAGGGCACAGCGAGGGCACAGCGCGGTGCAGGTGAACTGAGAAGCTCAGCTGAGCGAAAAACCGCTCTGGGAGAAGGGGCGGTGGCGGGGCGGTGGCGGGGCGGTGGCGGGGCATTGTCCGTGCGGACGGCCGGACGGCCGGACGGGCAGCCGGGCACCGCGTGGACGGCAGGCAGGTGTCTGGTGTCCCCGGTGTCCCCGGCGTCCCCGGCGTGCCCGAGTCGCTTCCGTTGGCGCGGCTCGCGGCCGCGTTCTCCAGTCGGGATGCGCGGCCCCACCCCACCCCACCCCGCTGCGCGATGCTCGCCCAGCCAGAAAGTGTACTTTCGCGCTCAGATGGCCCGGCAAATAAAGTGGAATTCCCGATAGGGTGCGGGGCGTCATGTGTGCGCCGCCGCGCCGCCCTGCACTGCTTGCTCGCGTACCCGCCCCGCCCCGCCCCGCCTCGCCCCGCCTCGCCTCGCCTCACCGTGCCTCGCGGGCGCCATACTCCGTAGGTAAACAAAGGTGTCTTTGCCGCCTGATGCTTGTTGCCCCCGCTTGAACGGGACCAGCTCCCCCCCCCTCCCCCCGCCCCCTCTTGGATCGATCACCAAAACATTCTGCAGTGGCCAGGGCCTCGCCAGGGGCAGGCGGGCAGTGCTCTCGTCCTCGCCCTACCTCTTACCTTGCCCCATCCCCGCGGCCCTGCGGCGTCCCTGCGGCGTCCCTTCGGCGTCCCTCCCTGCGGGGGCCGGGGGCGGGCTTGGGCGCCCCTTTGAGTCTGGCCGAGCCCTGCGCGCCAGCGCGACGCCCCGCTGCGGTGTAAGCCTCAAGTACACTTGAAGGGCTCCCGTCCCTGGAGCGGAGTGAGGGAGTGCGCGGCGGCCCGGCCCCTCGCCCGGGCGACGACGCCGTGCGACGCCGTGCGACGCCGTGCCTCGAGGCCGTTCCACACGGACGGGGCAGTCGTGGCGGCCGCGTCTGTTTATGTCCCCGTCGCTGATACGGACTGTGACGCCGACGCCGACCCGCGCGGCCCCTCCGCGGCGGTGGTGGTGGCGTGGTGGTCGAGGATCGAGGACCTTCACACCGGATAGGCTGCGCACCCTCCTCGCCGCCCCCTCGGATGATTGAAGGCGGCCTTGGATGACCTTGGGCAGCACCAAGCCGCAGCAGCGGGCACACGCACACACACACACACACAACCGCAGCCCTGCACCCCAACGTCGGCCCCCAGGCCACGCCGTACCGCTCCCCGCCAGAGCCCCGCGCAGGGGCCGGGGCTGACGTGCCGTGCCGCGAGCAGGGGGTGGGGATAGCACAAGTAAACGACCTCGCATCGGAGTCGGACCCGCCCAGCCCGGCCCGCGCCGTTATCCCCGCGAATGCCCCTTCCCCCTCTCCCCTTCCCGTGGCCCGCGGCGTGGCGACGGCGTGGCGGCGGCGTCATTTGCAAGGCGCGATGCCCCGAGTCCTCGCCGTTTTCTATTTCGCCCACCTCGCGTAAGTGCGGGCCTCACAAGACATGGGCGATGGCCTGGCGGCGTGGCGGCGTTCTCAGATGGACTCGGGAATCGCTCGCGCGGGTCGCGCTGCTCACGCGGGCGGGGCGGGTGAGGCGCGCACCGGACCCCGCCGCTCTCGTTCCGCGCCCGGTGTCTGGCGGGGCGGGCGGGGAGGGGTGGGGCGGGCAGACGCCCGAAGGCCCGGTTACACTGGCTGGGCTGGCAGGAGCGGCGTAGGCAACCTCCACCTGCCGCTGACACGCGCGTCCGGCGGGCCGGCCTACCTGCCGGGGGGCCGGCCCTCCTCTCCTCTTCTCCTCACACGACTCACGCACAGGACTGGAGTGCAGACTGGAAGACAGGAGCGGGCGGGCGGCGGGCGCGCTCCCCACCTCACGCCTCCCGCGTCCTGCTCTCCCGCTCCGCCTCGCGGTGTGGTGCGGTGCGGGAGTGTGGGGGCAGGGACTCCCGCACGCACGGGCGTCTTTCCGCAGACGAAGCCGAGCCGGGCCATGGGGCGTAGCCGGCGTAGCGTAGGTCCATCTATATTGCATACAGCTCGCTAATTCCCCTGAGCGGCGCGGTGCGCGGCCCGCTGGGGGCCGACCGGGGCTGCGCGGGGCTGCGGGGGCCGCTCGCTCTCCCGCCCTTTCTTCGATGGCAGGGGAGGGGGGATCAATAAGCCCCTCCCCTCGCTCATTCCTCTTCTCACTCGTCCTTTTTTGCGTGCCGGATTACCGAGTAGCCGTGCGTTGGCCGTGCGAGCGAGCAGCGGGTGTTCGAACCCGGCCCGGGGTCATGCCATTCCGTGGCGTTGCGGCGTTCCGCATACATGGGGCCGTCGCCCGGCCGAGGCAGCCGAGGCTTCAGGGCCGCAGAAGGGCGGACGGTCCCTGCAATACTTGCGACGATATTTCAAGTCGGTCGCGTGGCTTTGCTAGTCCTGCTCGTCCTGGCTGTCTGTCGTCACCGCGAGAGCCCCTGACAAATGGTTTGCTTTGACCGCGACCGCCGCGCAGCCGCGCCCTGTCCGTCAGCGAGGAGCCCTGAAGGCTGGAACGCGGGCGGGGCCCGGTAGGGGCGTCCGCCAAAGGGTGACCAGGGTGCGGCCGCCGGACAGGCAGGCAGCGCGGCAGCCAGGGAGCGAGATAAGATAACCTCGGGGCACCGGGGCCCGGCCCAGATAAGCGGTTTTTCATTCAAGAGCACTGGCCGGCCCCGCCGCGCCGCCGCGCTGATTTGTGATTTGGGGGCGGAGGCTGATCGACTGCCCTGGCCGAGGCGGCCGAGGCCCTGGCCGTTATCGCGTCCGCGCGTCGCGCGTGCAGAGTGGAAGGGCCCACACTGTAGGGCCACTTGCCTGACGCCTCGTGGCGCCTTGGCCGGCTGGCCTACGCCACGCGTGCCGGTGGACAGATTGCGCTCATCGTTTTGTCGCCCTGTCTCTTTCGCACCTACACGGATCGTCCCGTGAGTGCGAGAAAGACCGAGCGACTATAGTGTTTGGTATCAGCCCGCAGGGCCGTGGCCGCCGAGGCGGAGGGACGCCTCCTGTGGCGCCAAGTTCTAGTCGAGCACAAGTCCGCGGACGGAAGCCTTTGCGGGACCAATCGCATGGTCGCCGTTCGGTTCGCTTCGCCCCGAAGCGCGAAGCGGGAAGCACCCCCTGCCGCCCCGCCGGACTGGGTGGAGGCCTGGCGGGCCTGCAACCTGTTGCGCGACCAGAACCGCTTCGCGCGTGGACCTCGCCGAGCGGCAGTTGCACTACGACGGCGGACGTCGCGGCAGCATGGCGACGTGCTAGCGCAGGGCCTCGGCGTGGACGACGTCGCTCTGCGTCGCGCCATGTGGGCGTCGCGGGGGAAGGCGGGCCCGTCCCGTCCCTGCTCGGCCGCCAGAGGGGCGTACCGTACCGTACGCTGCGTCGCGACGCGACGGCAGGCTACGCCCCCACGTGGTCCCCACGTGTCGCCACGTGGTGGGCCGGTGCCGGTCTCGAGGCGCGCAGCGCGTCGCGACGCGTCGCGGCGCGTCGCGGCACCGCCACCGCCACGTGTGGCATGGTGCGTCTCTTTCCCTGCGCAGTGAGGCCCAGAAGCAGGGACACCCGCCACGCCGCCGCACCGCCCGGCTACGCTATCGGGCCAACATTTCCTGGTAGATAAACCTCGTGGCGCGGCCGCGGCGCCGTATGCCAAGCCAGCCAGCCAAGGCCTTGGCCAGCCTTGGCGCTGGCTGGCCCTAGCTGGCCCGGGCGCCCCTCCCCTCCCTCAAGTAGTAGCTTCCCAAGGCCGACTAGACTCGCTCGCCGCGGTGTGGCGGCGTGGCGCGGCCGGCGCGGCCGGCGCGGCGGCGGCGGTGGCCCCAAGGACTTCTGCCGTGGGGTCATGCCTTGGATGCCTTGGCTTTGGCGCGTTTCGTTTGGCCGCGCCGCGGAAAAGAAGCAGTGGCAGAAGCAGTCTTGTCTCGTCCCATCTAATCCGGCGGGGCCTTGCCTCCGCGCCTCGCCACGCCCCCACCACGCCGCGGCGCACGCGCTGCCCGCGGTCCTGGCCCTCCGCGTCCTTGGTCCTTGCCTGGCCGGCTCGGCCGGCGGTGAGGCGCTGACGCACCGAAATGCCCCCATTAGCCTTCGCGACAACCTTCCCTTCCGCCGCGTCGCCGTGTCGCTTTCCACTGCCGCGGCGTAGTCTTGCCCTCCTCGCCCCAGCTGGCCCCAGCCCCCACGGCGTACGTACACCGCACTGTACTCCCTTCGCGACCCTTGGCCTTGCCCAAGCGCACGTGCAGCCGGCTCACGCACATCCGCCGCGCGAATTCAAAGAGTCGTTCCGTCTCTCTCGTACCTCTGCGGGGCACCCCATGAGTGGGGGGGGGGGACACCACGACGTAACGACTCTTCGGAGTCGCTCGGCTGTGCACACAGTCGTCGCCCAAGGCCCTCGAGGTGTGAAAGCTGCGGCAGTGCCACCTTCATGATGTAGTGCGGGGGCGTCCAGCGACACGGCGGCGTTGTATGGTAGGGTGGGTCTCACCCGCCGGCGACGAGGCAGTCTGTGCGTGCCGTCAGTGCCGTCCTCAGCCCCAACCAACCCCCGCAAGCTAGGCGCATTGAGGTTTACGACGGCAATGTTCTGACTCGTTTTCTGTTTTCTGTTCTGCAGGAGAGCGGCCATTCGGCTGCAGTTGGGCTGGCTGCGGCAAGAGGTTCGCGCGCTCCGACGAGTTGGCGAGGCACACCAGAACGCACACCGGCGAGAAGAACTTTGCCTGCCCCGTCTGTGACAAGAAGTTCATGAGGAGCGACCACCTGAGGTGAGTGCCGATGCTGAGTCGTCTGAAGTCTGAAGGCACTCAAAACCCTGAGCCAGGTGTGGTCGGCTGGTTTCTAAGCGTCTGTGTGCTTTTCCTTTTTCAGCAAACACGCTCGGCGGCACCCCAACTTCGATCCCTCCGTGCTGAGACAGCGCCGCGCTCCCACCAAGGCGTCGTCGGTCAACTCGAGCGAGGGGACGCTCTCCCTGTCGGAGGGATCATCCGAGTCCGCGCCCTCGCCCTAGAGAGCGACCAAGGGCTCCCCCAAGGGCCCCAGCGGCCCCAAGGGCCTCGAGGGCAGAAACGTAGGGGCTGCGGGCGAACGATTCAAGGGTTGAAGGCGGCTGCTCGCCGGGCTGCAAGCTGGGCTGTTGATCGGAGTCCCAGGGCAAGCTCATCGCGACGTCTTGGGCCTGCTGCCTGCTACTGCCTTGCTGGGTGCTTGCAGTGCAGAGGGCCCGTAGGAGAGCTACGCCTTTGCAGAGCCCCCGCCAGAGCCTGGGAACTGCTATCACGGGGAAATAACGCCAGGTTATACTTGGGTGTTGTTTCTTTGATATGTGCATGTATATAGACTCCGAGGAGCGTGCTTGGTAGCGGTAACTATGTTCTGACAGTCCGAGTACGAGGTATATAAATACGCTGTCAGTCAAAGGTTACCAGTTAATTGTGTTTTTGCGTTGTCTGTGGGGGTAGTATCATATGTAGTGGTGTCAACCTACATAGTCTGCAAGCACTCCTCTCCTAATTTTGTTGCACGATATGCACAGTAATGATTGTTTACGAGAACTTGGAAGCGACTTACAAAGAATGTAAGCTCGTTTGTTGTGGTGCTTTTGTAGGTGTTAAAAAATTTACCACCTACAAAATGAGAGGGTTCAGGGAGGTGTACTTCAGTTGTATGAAATAGTGATGTATTTTAGTCACATGACTTACTTAGTGTTGATTTTAGTTTCCTGACAAATATTTTTGTAGTTTCTCAATTAAGGTGTGTCATATAATTTAAGATAATCTACTGGAAGGCGTTTAAAACTGTTAGAAATAATGTGAACCACATAAAGCAAACCTAGGGAACATTAAAATAAACTTATGACTGTTCTGCTGGCCAATTTTTTGGTGCATACCTTTTGATTGCCTTGGAATGTTTGACTATCGATGAAAATGTAAGAAAAGATTTATAGAAACAGGTTGTATTTTTTTTTATTATGGCAAATTTTTTGTCTTATTTTCTTTTTTGGTAAAGAGAATAAAAATTTTTCCTACTCAAGTAATAAAGAGAACTTTTCTCATGAATTTCACTCTATGTAAAATAACCATCTCTGGGATCATACAGCTCCTCATCTGAAAAGTTAGGAAGTGGTTTGCATCTTTTATATAATTCTTATCTTTGTAGTTCTTTACTTACTGACTCTTCACAGGACTGCTCTAGGATATGTAAAACCTCCCTGTTCTCAAAATAATGAACTTGAATCATGTAATGTGAATAGTGATCTTGCCAGTAGTTATAAACTTTTGTACAGTTCTCCTTTTGTTAGAATATGTATTGTGTATAAACTTACCTAGCAAAGAAACTTGTGTAGAATGGTGTAAATTGTAGTCAGTTTATAAACTCAATATGTAATACTTGGCTGTGCAGACTTTCTTTGTGATTGTAACTAGATGGGATACAGACACAGCAGATTGGATATCATGTTTCACTTGCTCTATCTTAAACACATAGTTATGCAGAAATTTACAATATCGTCCACTACGGCTGTGCTTACTTCTTTAAGCTAGATCTATGATAATGACCTGATGCAGGAACTACACAAGGTCTGTCACAGGTGAAAGTAGACTACATCCCTTTCAGAAAACAAATTGTTGCCAGTTAATTTTTTTCAGTGGTACCTAAAAGAAGCTGGCTACATGAGTTTCCTATATTTATTTAACTACGCACATGTCATTTACCTCTATGATAGCAGGTTCGACTTTTGTCTCTATTCTAACAACCTTTGAAAGTTGTGTGGATCTAAATGAATTTCATATTGATTGTCTCTTGGAGTCAGTCACTGAGTTCTTGGGTGAAGAGGAGAAAATTTACCCATTGTGAAACAAATCTCAATTAATGGATTTGATTTGTGTTGTTTGTCTGTAATATTTCATAAGCCTCTTAAATTTGTTTGGCTTTAACTACCACAAATTAAACTTAACCATGTAGATTCATTACAATGTCGATGTTTCTGTCCACTCAGGCATCTTGCTTTAACAGCTGGTCTTTATTTCATTATTTTCTTTTTAACATAGGCTTCAAAATTTGCTATTGTGAGATGTGGGTTTTCCTGCAAATGAAGTCAATAAATATTTGGTTCTGCTCGGAATCAATCCAGAAATAAATTTGAATATGGCTCCCTGTGTCATGTTCCAAGTAAATTTCAAGCACTGATGGTATAGGCATGCCAGGATCTTAAATTTGGGACTTCTTTGTTTACTTGGTTGCTTTATCCTCACTTTAAAAACGTTTTACTAACAGTTGGTTTGGTAACTTTCATATCTGTGATAGCTACTACTCTAAGGCATCAGTTACCAAAATATGTTGTTGTTTTTTTTAACCTTCCTTTTGCCTCCTTAATGTTAACAGGCAAATGTTTGAACCTTAGTTGTTTTAATCAGATGCAAAACGCTTTGAGAGTACTCTTTAAGTTTGGATTTATTTTACAATGTTGTTCAGGTTTTCCTTTCAATTGTAGTCTATTTTATAAGCCTGAGTAATAACATGTGCATGTACGTACTTCATTGTATTCTCAGTTTTTTGACATTCATTGCTGATGGATCTTTTTAATTAAATTAATGCTGTACTTAATAAATATGTGCATGTATTTTCACATAGATTGGAGTGTTGTCTACGCTCATTGTTGCCTTCTTTTGTATAAATCTACTCTATAAAGTATACTTTTGTACAAATTTTTACATCACTGCCTTCTTACTCTAATCTGTTAAGTCTTCAGAAGTAGTTTTGTAGATGTATAAATTTTTAACTAAGATAACATTTCACTGTTCTCTCTTAGTTTACTTCCAAATGTTTTGTTTTAATTGTAAATATACTAATGGTTTACATTTGGTGCATTTATCGCCAATGTAAATAGTAATGGAATTCTTCCTTACGCAAATCCCATTTTAAAAGGGACACTGAGATATTTTCGCTGCGAGTTAGAATTGTACTGGCAGCATAGTAGTTTAGATGGCCTAGATTGATTTGCTAGGGGAACAGTGAAATCTTCTAAACACATGCCTGTTTATTTATATTTTCAATATCTCTTGTATTGTATGTTTGTAATGAGTGAATTGTTTGACTTCCATGAAGAAATGTGGTGAAAACTTAAAGGCTGTGTTATTTTGATTTGATGTGCCTTTAAGTTCTGTAAGGAAACAGAATTAATGTAAGGATGCAGTGTAGTTCTTTTTTCTTTCCCATTTTTGTTTCTATTTCATTTTTTACTGGTTTTAATAGATGTTGGATGTAAATTCTTGTATCCCTCGTTCTTCATATCGACAAATGAATGAAAATGATGAAAAATGAACTTGGCGTTTTCTCTCAATGAAACCCTTGTACCATACCATCACTGAAGAAAAGAAAAGAAAGCCACGTTGGCACACTTATCGTGGTTTGTCTAAACACGCAAGATCCACTGAAAACCTTATTCACTGGACTTCCCTTCTAGTTGAGAACAATTTTACATTGTCGTTGCCCAAGCGAGCCAGATTGTGGGTCAAAGTGGCATCTGGGAGAGGACATCTGCTCGCCTTTTTCTAGTTAGCGCATTATACTTACAAGGTCCTGGATTGCTGGAAACAAACACTTTGTGGACGACGCATGAGGGGGCGAGCGGTGGTGACGGAAAAGGGGAGGGGGGAGGGGGAGGCGTAGTCGCACGTAGGTTGTTGTTGTTGTTTGTTATCGTCGTGTCGCTCCTGGTCGCGTCGTCTTGCGGTGCGGATGTGGATGTCGCCTGACATTTGCTACTAGGAAGAAACACCATCGATGGCCGAGTTTATCCGGGGAGGTAGCGGCGTTGTGCTACCCACACCTTTGCCGAGATACAAAATGCAGGGATCCCCGAGCACGGGGAGCGACGAAGGTCCAGATCCGCCGCAAGCCGAAGATTTCGATCCCTTCCTGGCAGAGGCTGAGGAACCCGAACCCCCGATCAACAATGAACCCTGTGCACCGCCAGAGAGCCAGTGAGTTTCTGGTTTGAATGAGGGAGTCGTTTAATCGTCATTTGCCGGAGCAATTCAGTGTGACTGCTCAAAAAATTAATCTAATGGGATTCTGCTAACCGATTTTGAGGTTGGGTCGACCGGTTAAAGCACATTGTAAATAAACACTACATTTAGTTTTGTTCGGTACACTTTCGCCTCATTTTAACATTACTTCCATTCGGCTTCATAGTTCTGACTTCAGTATCGTTCATCTACTGGTATTACTTGCAGTTCATTGTGTCATATGTAACCTGAACAAAGAACTTGGTCATACTGAATGTTTCCTTCAAAAATACCCAGTCGCTCACTAAGGCCTTTGCAGTTTAGTTAAACCAGTATTGGGAATGCTTGTGTCAACACTATTATGCTCAATCTGGTACTCGAATACTCTTTTGAAAGAAAACACAGTTCACTCATGCACTGCTGCTGTCATTCTCCTAAATGACAAAAGATTTCAAACTGTGTCTGTCCATACTACAGTGTGTTGCATTAATGTCCAATTTAGATGGTACCATGGACGACTTCACCGTTGCCGTGCTGAAGAGCGTCTTTGGGGCGCTAACAAGTCTGGAAGTTACTTAGTGCGTGAAAGTGACAGAAAGCCTGGTTCTTATGTGTTGTCATATCTTGGGAGAACTGGTATCAACCATTTTAGGTAAGGTTGCAAAGTTTTGTTTTGACTTTCAATTAAATGCTTTCCTAGTTTTACTTAGGGTTGGTATGTTTTCAGTGTGTGATATCTGGGTTATTTTATTTCAGAATAACAGCTGTTTGTGGTGATTTTTATGTTGGTGGACGACAGTTTGATTCCCTTTCTGATTTGATTGCTTATTACATACACTCTTCTGACTTGCTCAAAAGAGAAAGATTGGTCTACCCCGTTCCACCACCAGAACCTGTCAATGATAAAAAGCGGGTGGTTGCTATCTTGCCTTACACTAAAATGCCGGATACAGATGAGCTTACGTAAGTGATTCCTTATGAATTTTCATCACTTATCAACGTACGTTTAGATCTCAACTTGTATTTTATTTTGTGGCAGATTCCAGAAAGGTGATATCTTCTTTGTCCACAATGACATGGGAGACGGATGGTTGTGGGTGACTGCTCACAGAACTGGCGAGCAGGGAATGATATTTCAGGAGCTTGTTGAAGACCTTGATGACAATATTGATCCCAACACAGTATTTAGTTGGTTCCATCCTGGTGTTACAAAAAGTGAAGCTGTTGATATGTTAGTGAAAGGTAATTAAATCATTGCAAAACAACTCAAATTTGGCAAGCTGTGGTGATTGTGCTTTAAATTTAGTTTGAGGAAATGATGTTATGTTATTGTTGTAGCTGGTCCTGGCAGTTTCCTTGTAAGGCCAAGTGATAACTCACCTGGAGACTATTCTCTGTTCTTCCACATTAACAATCAAATCCAAAGATTTCGTATTGAGAAGAAAGGTGTTCGATATCTCATGGGAGGAAGAACATTTGAATGCCTCGATGCAGTGATAAATCGTTACCGCAAAGAGCAAATTGTGGAGGGGCATACCTTGGTTCAGGCAGTTTCAAGAGTATGTATTAACATTTTTCTTGATTGTTGACGTTCCTTTTTAAGATTGGACTGTCCAGTGTTTTAAACTTGCCCCAATTACTAGAATGTTTCAGAGATTGACGGACCTGTAAAATCCAAAGAAGTGCAACATGCAGAAAAAATTTATGCTACTCTTCGTGAGTGTAGAGAGCAGGTTGGCATGAAAAAGATTAAAGGTGAGGAATAAAGACAAGATGCCACAAACATTTTTTTTTCTGATCTTACTGTTTGACCCTTGTTTTTAATATCTTTGCCCTTTCTTCTCTAGGTATTAAAATGCAGGGCTATCTTAGCAAGAAAAATGACAAAAACAAAAAGTGGAAGCCCATGTATTGTGTTTTGCTTGTTGATGGATCTGACACTCAATTAATGTACTATGAGAATCCAAAGGTGCATTAAATCTTTAATCTTTAATTTAATTTTTTTTTTAGTTTCTTGTGGGAAAAGCTTATGTTACCTTTGTGATTTGTTTCAGAGAACTAAACCGAAAGGCCTAGTGGATTTAAGCTGTGCCTACTTATATCAGGTTCATGACAGCGTGTTTGATCGGCCAAACTGTTTCCAGCTTGTTGAAAAAGCCCTTCCTTGCCTTGCTACTATTTCTTATCTATCAGGCTCCACTGCAGATATCACTCAGGTAAAAATCTTAATGCTAGGTTTTAAAAAAGGCGCAGCTTTCTCAAGTAGTTTCCGAATTTTTTTCCTGAAACCTGTTGGAATCTTAGTTTACTTGATTTTAATCATTACATTCTGTAGTAATGTTGGTCTTCTGCCTGTTTGTGTAGGAATGGGTAACAGCATTACGTCCTCTATGTGTCACCCAAATGACACGCACTCCCAAAATACCCAGGTTGAGAGAGATGCGTTGCTTAGAGCTGCACCTTCTAAATGCTCATAGGTATGCTTCCCTTTTCTCCTCTCGGTACACCTGATCAAATAGCATATTTGATTTACTTATGTAATTTAATAGATTAGATCGTGTTTCATGAATTCTAACTGAACTTAACTTTTCCAGACTGCCATATAAACTAGTGCCAAATCCATTTTGTATAATATCTCTGAATCAAGTAAAAGTTGCAAGAACAAAAGTGAACACTGGCCCTGATCCTCTGTGGGATGAGGAATTTGTGTTGGATGATGTGCCACCTGATGTCATGACATTCACTATCACAGTGTATAACAAGGGTAAACGTTCAAAGGACACTGAGGTTGCAGAACTCACTGTAGAGTTATCGTCATTGGTAAACGGAGATGAGGTAGGCCTTTAATTCCATCTAATATTTGTGTAAAAGCTAAGACTAAGTATTTTGAAAGTTTATTAATTCTTTCCAATTTTTTCTCTGTTGAAGACTGAAGATTGGTACAGTCTCTCGGGCATGACTCCGATGGGAGAGTGGGGATCTCTTCGACTCAGAATTCGTTATATGCATGATCTAATAATGCCACAAGAGGAGTATTCGCCTATGAAGGAACTTCTTCTTGACCCTTCTTTGGAAGTTGTTCGAGCTCTTGCAGATGTTTGTCATATGGACCGTGTACCGCTTGCCAACTCTCTCTTAAGAATATTTAGGTTTGTTAATTGTTACTATTATCATCCATAAAAACATCTACTGTATGTCCTTTAAAGACTGTAATTATTTATTTTTGTTTTCTTAAAGGCATGAACGTAAGGAAGCAGACTTGTTAAAGACATTAAATGAGGCAGAAATAGAGAAAGAAGAAGAAACATCCACTCTGTTTCGGGCTGCATCTTTAACCACAACGTTAATGGATTTGTACATGAAGTCAATTTGTACTGGTTTTCTTCAAGCAGCAATTCAAGACACAATTCAGAAATTGCTGGATGCCAAACAATCTTGTGAGCTTAATCCAACTAAAATGGAATCTCCGGATGATGCATGCAACAATGCAGAGTACCTGCTACAGATTTTGGATGAAATCACTTTGTCAATATTTATGTCTGCAGAAGCTTGTCCCAGGTTGGTGACTTATGAAGTCATTATGTTGATTGTTTGAGTCTCTATAATTTTAATTAGAATGTAATGTGTTTTTCTCATTATTTTTTTCTTTTTCCCAGGACTGTACGATATATTTGCTGTTGTTTGCAACGTACTGTTATGGCAAAATGGCCACATGAAAGATTGGTCCGAACTCGTGTTGTGAGTGGATTTATCTTTCTGCGGCTTCTTTGCCCTGCAATCCTGAATCCTCGCCAATTCAACTTGATTTCAGGTCAGTTTTTTGAAGTCACCTCATCCTTAATTTACACCAGTTACTTAAAAAGTGTTAATTCAAATTTACAGAGCCACCTCCTCCAATGGCTGCTCGGTCTCTTATAATGGTTGCCAAGTGCCTCCAGAACTTAGCAAACCTAGTTGAATTCGGTGGCAAAGAACCATATATGGAAGTAGTGAATCCATTTATATTAAAAAACAAAGAGCGCATGGTTGTCTATCTTGACCAAATATCTGTAAGTATGGCTCATCCATCTCAAGTCTAGTTCAAACAAAAAAATCCCTTTAGAAGCAGAGAGTGGGCTGGTGTAAAATGGGGTACATAAATAACAATTTTGATTGTCTAGAACTTGGGTGACAAACCTGATTCCGAAGAAACTGGGAAGATAAAGGGAGATCCTGCCAGGGAACTTGCTACTCTCCATCACATTTGTGGCAATCATCTGAAAGAACTGCAGACATTGAGTAAATCAAAAGTAGGTATCATAGTTTTTCACAGTCCTGTATAGGTATATGTCATATGAGTCAAATTTCATTTGTATTGCGCTTTCCTTTTACAGCCAACCATCAGACAGTTGGTTACTGTCACCGAAATGTTAAGCAAACACAAGCAAAAATACATGGAAATGATTGGGTAGTTTGCTATGTGGCAATTTTTGACCAATTTTATTTTTTACATCAGGGTGCTAGTTTGTATTCTGTGAACAGTTTTTTTTAACCTGTGTTTTATTTTAGCTGATTTGTCTGTTTTTATTTTCTAATCCTATATTTAGCATAATTTTATTATTACTGTATTTAGTTCAAGTTGTACTGTTTTACCACAGCATGTCTAGAAAATTGTATTGTCATTCTCTTCATTTTTTTTCTTTCAAGTTTCTGTATATCTTTCAATGTAGCAGTTACATTTGGTTACGATTTTGTACTGTGTAATTTGATGGCTAATTAATGTAGGGACATATCCTATGAATTCATATGTTCAAGTTATATGCTATGTAATTATTGTACTGAGTTTCTTGATGTGCCGCATTTAGATTTTTCTTAAATCTTGGTATTTATGGGGGATCCTATGAATATGTCCCCTTGATACAAATGCAGAAATGATACAGTACAGATTTTTACAGATGTTATACACTTCAATCTTTACTGTTCACTCTAAATTAATTAAATAGTATTACTTACCTTGCCTAGTCTTAATCATAATGTCTGTGTGATAAATGAAGTTTCTAATATAATCAATCATTCTTCCTGTGCCTGAAACTGTAAATGGCGTGGAGAGACAAATAGCTTTAATTTTCATCTCTTTGCTTCTCATTGTATTATCATACTTAGTCAATTATCTGCTGTACTGATAGAAGTGGAGGTGTTACTTTTTTGAAGTTCTACATCAGTGAAAGCTATCTAAGGAGCTGTCTCTTTAAACTTATGCTCACTTAAGTATAGTCCCAAAGTGATCCGCAATTTTTTGGTGTTGTGCTGGTTGTGAACTCATGTACAGTACTGTCAGTAGCATTTGTAACAGGATTTTGTATCTTGTTTCTATGAGTGGAATTTCTTAACATACAGCTGCTATGTTTTGTGAATCAATATAATTAATTTTCAGAGCCTTAGAGCTGTTGGATGACATTTTAACTTGCATACTGGTGACATAAAAACATTTGCACAACTGTAGTTTGAAAAAAAATTGATAGAAAAAGGAGAAAAAAAAACCTGGGATGAATGGCCCCTTTCCTTGCACTGCGCCCCCCCCCCTTTTTTTTCTTAAGTACATTTTTGCCAAATGTGAAACCTTTTGTTAAAGATATGAGATACTGTACTTTAGGGAACAATGTGTATTTTAGTTCCATCCAGACAGAAAATCCTGGGCCTGTTTAATTTCTAGTCTGAGAGTGAAGTGCAGGTTTTGCATAAAATAAACTTTGCCTACAAGATAAAATTAAAAAAATTTAAAAAAAAAGGATATGTCCAGAGTGCGTCTATGAAAAATAACTTGTCTTTTCAATGTCTTTGGTCTTTGTAGGAACTCAAAAATTTTTATATACAATTAAGAATTTTTGTTTTAACACACAATGGTAAAATATGAACATGAACTGAAGCACCAGTTGTCTTTACTAACTACCACAATCCACTACATATTGTAAACTGAGCTTCCTGACAAACTGAAGAATTTGAGTTTCACTCCACGATGAAAAGGGAGACAGCAGAGAGATGCTTTCTCTGCCATACAAAGAAGTCAGGTCCGCTGCTAGTGCTGACTGGTTGCACTTGCAACCCACTACCAGCAACTGTAGATTCTTATTAGATGCATGCACTTGACGTAGGGCAGCCTCTATTTCACTTTGCTCATCTATGATACGTAACGAATATCTGTTTTGAAAAGACAAGGAAACAATGAGTATTTTGACTCATTAAGTATGTACCTTGAGAAGAAAATGTACAAACCTGGATACTAAATCCTGAAGAAAATTGGACTGCTTAACAAAATCTGGGTTTTGAATAAGAATTGTTGCGATCAAATCTGTTCTCTCCATTTTTTTCCACACTGCATGTACAAAGTGCAAAGTTACTACTCCAGTGAGACTTGCATCAATGCATAGAACTACCTCCTCCATTCTGAAATCAAAAGATGTAAAAGTACTGGATGTAAAGCTACTTTATACAAAATTCAACTGCATCATCTGCTTGATTTCTGTCCTGATGCACTACCTTGACCTGGAGAGAGCCAGAACAACATCTTGAAGGGCAGCATTTGCATGATCCATTCCATCCTCTAGACATACATTTTCAATTTTGGTCATAGAAAATTTAAGAGGTTCAGGATCGAATTCAACTAAACAATCTGTCATTCAAATTCAGAAAAAATTAGTCATTGGGTTTCATTAGTACCAACGATTATTCTTTTATAAACAGGCACTCACCAGTAGGAAGGAGTTCCCTCAACCTGTTAACAGCCTTAGACAGAAGTTCAGGGTTGTTGCTCTCAATAGTGAGTTTCACTTTGTAGTAACTGTAAAGTTAGATCATTTTTGTGTTAAGTGTAAGACAAAAATAGCTAATTTTAAAATCACAACATTAATTACAAGAAAAATAAATATTAAAAAACAAAGTACTAAAAGAACAGATACAGGAAACCAAGGAGCAAAGGCAATACTCAACCTGTTAGGAAGTTGGGGATAGGAACCAAATGAGACTGATGGGAACTCTTGAACTGCTTTAGAAAGAATTTCTGCAATTGATACTTCATCTTGGTTCACAAATAAATCGGATTTGTGAAATTTGGCTCCACCACCAAACAAATCCTAAAATTAAGCACATCATTTTCAAAGTCAGCAAGTTGAATTACATCTAAGATACTATTCCTTTCAATGTCATGCCAGGAGGTGAGGCATCAATTTTCATTTCTATGGTGCACCAATGGGTGTATCTGGTTTGTGCCAAGACCAGGCGCGGATACAGGGGGGGAGGGGGGGGCAATGGGGTTTTATGCCCCCCCCCCCAAAGGACCCTAGATAGCCGCCTGAAAGGTAGGAAAAAGTGCTACTTTGCCCCTGTAAGTAGGCAAAAAGTGCGACTTTGCCCCCCCCCCCCCATAGGCCGCCTCAGGATCCGCCACTGACCAAGACAACCAAACTTGTAGCAATGAGTTTAAATCAACAGTGATAGATAGAATGATGTTCAGTTGATGATTGAAACCCCTCATAATACTTGTAGCTGCAGAAAATTTTTAATTACCTCACACAGCAATGTGAATGATTTTTCTAGGAGAGGTGGAACACCAGGGAATATATAAACATTTTGCACAGAGATGTTTGGATACTTTGATCTGCATTGATGGACAGGATCAAATCCATACTTAAGTCTTGCAGATTTGGGTACCTGAAAGTGTAAGATAATCAGCAAACCTTCCACATTTTAATCTTTTAAACTTCTTCAAATAGATACTAAAATGTTAAGACATACATACATGTGCAAGTTTCATTGCGGGTGAACATAAATTTGTTGTATTATAAAATTCTGAACAAATTTTTACAAGTTCTGGATGGGGGAACACATTTTCTCTAAATGCCTTAGCAACACCTGTGGAAAAACACAAAAATTACAACAAGTTTTTCTCTTGTTTTTTCTTGAAATATCTGGGCTTTTCTCAACAGCAGAGAAAACTGATACCTTCAAAAGTTACATCATCATGTGTTGGTCCTATGCCACCAGATGTAATGACATATGTATAAAGATGAGAGAATTTGCGAACCTCATTGCATATTTCTTCAACGTCATCACCAATGACTGATACCTGGAAATAAACCAAATATAAATCAATACAGAATACTTAGATTGAATTCTGCCCAACATGGCATTCTTAACTTACCTTCAAGACCCGGACACCAATATCATAAAGTTTTGAGATGATAAAAGAGGAGTTTGTATCTCTAACTTGACCTTTTAATATTTCGTCACCTATAACTAAATTTATTGGAGTTGAAACTTAAGTAAATTTTCTGATTAATGTAAAGTTGTTGTTGGTCACAAAAGTATTCGCTCAACAATACCTATAATGCCTGCTGTGGGGACAGTAGTGGCTGTTGTGCTTAAGTTGAGAGAAGTCATCGTCTGCTTTTTCCAATTGGACACTCTAGTTTTGGATGCAACAAAGTGACAACCTTCTTTGAAGATGCAACGGATCATAATACAGTTTTTCCAGTTCAGCGAAAGTCAGCGGAACCCGTCCCCTCGCTGATTACGAATTACAATTACAATAACAAAACATACTGGCAAGAAGGAACGCATGAGGGTTATGTTTTCGTGTGACTGCGAATAAGCAGACCGGTGAAGGGTAGTCCCAGGTAGTCCGCTGTCTTTTGTTTGTTTGTGGTGGTGGTGTCTGTCAAAAAGGCAGAAAGGACTTACTTTAATCATTTTCTGTTTGTCTTGCTGTGTGATTTTGCGCTTGGAAGTATATTTTATTTTACACTTGGTGAGTTAACACAATATGAAAGGAATGACAACAAAGGTACTTGACATTAAACACCACTTCTTTTGCGACGGATTCCGTCCCTTCCCCTTAACCTCCCTGATATGGGCAGGTTGTGTATTCCCTGTCATGAAAGTTGATATGTCCACGTCCACTAGTTTTGTGTTTCTCTCAAGTTTGAAATTATTGTTATACCACACTTAACAGCCTAGCTCCAACTTTAATTTGTCTGTTCCAGACCACAAACTTCTTTGTGCCTTGCATTCGATTCATTTGGAGTGGCCCCTATCTTTTTAAGACTATGAATGGAATAGTTCAAGATGAGCCTGCTGTTGTAAGTAATAAGTCGACGTATGTTGCCCTGAATAATAATAATAATTTATTTTGTTCCTACAACGTCTGTTTATGTCTAGAATAAATGGTGGTGTGCTAACCGGACGAGAGTTTTGTATGCCCCCGTTCCAAAGCTTTCGGAGGACAGTCTTTCAGCACGGGAAGAGGAGGAGACATGGCTCAAACGCAATCTGCGGTTTCAGACAGAAATTACATGGCTCCTGTCTCTTGAGCACCACAGGTAACATTTAGATTGACTCAAATATTCAATACTGTCCTTCCCTGATCAAGCAAAGCACTTATGTACTACCACATGCTGAAATGGATCTTTTGCAGGTTTTGGTCCCAGATTTTGTTCAGTGCACATTCCATGGATGGTTTGATATCATTTCTTCAGGAAGCTCTTCCTTACTATGTGCTTCCTGAATTCCTGGTAGCTCCCCGTTTGGAGGAGGCCTACCATAGAACAGCGGAGCTAGTGTTTCAAGCATTTATGAGACTAGGTGTATTTGATTCTAAGGTAAGAGAAGAAAATAAATGTTATTTATTTTTATGAGAGGACCATGATGTACTATTTTAACTTTTGGTATGTCTATCTATTTTCAGTTTCTCAGTTATTTTCCTGTACAAAAGCAAGCTGAACTTGTTTATGAACATCATGTTTTCACTCTACCAATAATCCTAGACCTGTGCCACTTATTTGGGAGAGAAAATCGCCAAGCTATATCCAGCCTTGTGGAGATATTATTTAGGAATCAGCCTAGATATTTGACTGACATTCCACAAATTGTAACATTCTTAGAAGAGGTGTCTATCCTGATGTTATACTGTATTTATTTGGAAGGATCCATTTGTATCACACTGTTTAACCTTTCACTTTTTCTTTAATTTTAGGCATTTAAGATACTTACTCATAGCTTTTGTGGGGCTGCCTCTATTCTTAGTGTCTATGGAGAACCTGCTCCTTTGGCCTTTGGTAATGACCAAACTCGTCTAGAAGACATGTCATCTGAGCAGTGTAGAGATAAGTTGCTTTATCTTCTAGATACTGTTGCCACTGGGGCTGCATTTCTAGACTTATGCAGCCCTGCAAGTCATGATTTTCGTAGGCGGCATTTTCATAGCAGGTAGGGTAGGTCGGCGAGGCCGAACGTTTTGTAAACATATTTTTATACAGAATTCAAACCAAAAATACTAATAAAAATTTTTTTTCCTAGGCTGGCTATGTTTTACAATGAAGCTATACCTCGTGTGGAAAAGAAAATAGAATCCATTGGCTGTAGTGAGGACCAAATTTCCCAATATGTAGATCTTAAACATAAACTAAGCCTTGCTAAGATGGAAATTTTACGACTTTTTAAATCAATAAGTCTAAGTTATGTTCAGAGTCTACTTGAAAACAGGTTGGTGAAAAAAATAAAGAAACAAGGGAGGATGTGTGTGCAGTTAGAGAAATGAATACTGAGTCACTAACATTTTTGTTTCTTACAATTTAAGAGATGACATGAGTGAAGAAGAGCTAAAGAAAAGTGTGGATGACTACATGACAATGCTGACAGACTGTCTTTCTGAGCAGACTTTTGTGAGAGATTACAATGCTGTGTATGGAATAGACAATGATCTGGATACTATAGCTCAGATCTCTCCTGATCTGTATCCTTTTCGCATATTGGTCAACATTAACAACATTAAATTTAAACATAGTTTAAAAGTTTTTGAGAGTGTCTTTAATTGTTTTTGCTGTTTTAATCATGGTTTTCCTTAGCAAACTTTCAGTGATACAATAAAATACAATTATCTTATGGAATCAGTATTATCTTCCTATTCTCTTCCCAAGAAGAAGGATCTGAATGCTACTTGTTTTAAGCCCAAATCCTCTTCTCAAGCTAAAACAGTAAGATGTCCATCTGTTTTTTTGTTGTGGTTTTGTCGTACCATACACTTTGTTATTTGAGATAGTAAAAAACTAATAACAAAATTGTTCTTTCAGAACCAGTTACTAGTTGAAGATGGGCCATCAACAAGCTCATCAAGCTCTGCTACAGGGAACTGTCCATCGGGAGTTGAGCTGGATTCATTAATATCAGAAGTTAAAGACATCTTACCTGATCTTGGGGATGGTTTTGTGCAGGTGTGTTTCATTATATTTTATTTTCACTTGTCCACATTCATCTTTACTGAATTTAAAAGATATAACTTGTTTTCGTGTTTGTAGCGTTGTCTACAGCATTTTAATTATCAAAGCCATGCTGTGATAAATGCAGTACTTGAAGATTCTTTGCCTCAAGAATTAAGCAATCTTGATAGAAGTGCTTCTCACATCACAGGTCTCTTGAATGAAAAGGTATGGTTCTTATATGCATATTATTTCTATCTTGCACATGATAGCTATTTGTTAAAATGGGAACATGTGATGACTACCTGAGTGTTCTATCTTGACTCTGCATTGTAGGATCCATCAACTGTGAAGAGGTACAATGTTTTTGATAATGATGAATTTGATATTATGACCAGAGATCATATTGATACCTCAAGAGTCCATAAGGGCAAAAGGTTCGTGTTGTTTGATATCAATACCACTTTCTTCTTACTACTTCTGATAATCTAATTTTGTAGTTACTATCATGTAATATTTAAATTGTGTACTATTTCTAGGAAAAATTTACCGAAGAATGCATTTGATCTATTAAATGACAAAACTGAGGTAAAGGCTCTGAGGGACCTTTATCATCGCTTTGGAACTGTTGACACAACAGGAAGTATGTATGATGATGAATATGATGACACATATGATGATGATCTGGCAATTGAAGAAGCTGGAGAAATTGAACAGAGGTATGGCTTACTATCTTGTTCAACATAACATGATATTCATTCCACTGGTCTACATTTGATGTTATAATAACATAATTTTCAGACGAAATTTTGTTGTGCCACGCGTTCTTCGATCAAATGAAGAGGTTGAAAGTGAGGAAGTAAGTGGAAATGAGGAGAATGACACAGAAAAGATTCCTCCACCCAAAAATGCATTCTGTGAGGATCCTGCAGCAGTTCGAGCGAGGAGGGAAAGGCAGTGGGCTGACAGGATGCAGCAAAGAGGTGGTGGAAGGAGCAAGGGGAAAAGCGGTGGTAGTTCTTCTAGTGGTGAAAAGAAATTTGATGTTGTTGGTAAGAATTTGCTCTTGCACACATGAAATGCAAAAAGTTTCACTTCTAACCAAAGAATTAATATAAATTTGTATTTCTCTAGGTAAACCTAAAGGGCAAGGCCAAGATAAGCAAGTTACACAAAATCGAGACCACAAAAATACAAATAAATCTGCAAGGGCCAATCATAATCGAAGATCTGGAGCATCTCATAAAAGAAACCAAGGAATGATACCATCATAATTTGATTGATAGCTAATTTTGTGTTCCTTTCATTCATCTCAAAGAAACTTGGAGTTTGATGTGACATTGCTGGAAATCTCAATTGAGGCTGTGCATGATTGAAAGAGCCTCTATTCCTCCATAGATTTTTAACTAATCCTAACTGATGTGACTGTTTGGATAATTGGTTTGATTGATACATTTGAGACACATTAAGAGAAATACCAATACTTGATGGTAGTAGCAACATAAGTACCCTGTTACCCTCTGCTGGCTCAGATATTGTTGCAAGTTGCAAAAAGTTTCAGGTTTATAAAATTATTGCTTTTGGGAGATTAAAGTTATTTCTTTTAGATGGTGCTTGTTTTAATTTTTATTTATATGAACATGTTAATCAAAAAATAAAGAAACAAAGAAGTTTGTACAGAAGAAATTTAAGAACTTTGCACTTTTTGCAGGTAACTTAGTTATTTTTTGGAGTGTACTCAACACATCTTGATGGATCAGTTGTGAAGAATTCTTGACATTTGGTCATCAACCTCTTCAATGCTTGAATGTATTTCCTCTGTGTTTCATCATTCAACACATGGGCAACATTTTTAGAAAAGATTTTTTCTCGTCCTGTACGAGCGTGGATACCAACCATGGTTACACCAATGGGCCATGGTGCATTGCCAATTGCCATTTGAAGATATGCATCACTAGCCTAAAAGAAAGTAAAGAAAGAAAAAGAAAGTTTTGTTTTTTGTTTTTTAAAGAGCTGACTACACCAAATATCATACATGTCTGATGCCAAGTAAACAAATACACTTACCTTCAAGTAATTTCGATCCAGTAAATGTTTGGTAATTTCCGTGAGGCTGTCTGAAATATCTTCAGGTAAGGTGCGGCTCTTCAATTTGCGTAGCAAGGGTTTTAAGTATGTTTGTGTTTGTGAGTAAGTGGCACTTGCTAGCTTTACTTTGGTAGTACGCTTTTCAGCGGCTGGTATGTTGTTCAGCTGCTCACCCCATAATCGTAACAGAAGCTGAAATTAAAAACAGATGGGTAAAGATTGTTGTTTCAGTTCAGTGCAGCGACTGACATCAAGGTCTTCTTAATGTTGCATACATACCTGTAGTAGCTGAAATGTCACTTTCATGTCAAGATCCCGATCTCCTTTTCCAATTAGATCAACATTTTGATGAATGTCCTCCCAGGTTACTTCCACAGTAGGGACTTTCACTTCACCTTCCCTTGGAAGGCCTTCATGAACTAACTCTTTCAAATAGCCCTGGTCAACTCGTTCCATAGCCTCTTGAAAGTCGTTTCTGAATCCCTGTCAATCAATAACATGTGACATGAATACTACTTCAACAGACTCAGCTACTCTGACAGTGTCGTCACCCCAACTCACTTTGTTAACTTCCGGCTCTAAGATTTCAACTCTTCTGAGACGTTGGAATGCTTCTGCTTCACTTTCACCAAATAAGAAAATAGGTTCTCCTCTTTCTCGCAGGCGCCGAATAACTTCTCTTCTAGGAAGTTCAGTTTGGTCTGGGCCAGACTTCCCATCAGAGGTGCCTTCTGTCAAGAAAATAAGAGAAATGTGACTAGCTTGAGGCATAAATAAGGATGATAGTTGTGGGAGTACAAACCAAGAACACCTTACCTCCTGATGACTTTGATTCTGATTGCTCCGAGACCCCAATACAGCCATATTTCTTTTGATACTCTTCCTCCTCCTTCTTTAGTAAATCCCCTCGTCGAAAGTATTTCTCCGAAGGTGTCTGAAATGAACCATGACACCTAATAAAGCTTAGAAATAGAAACACGGAAACCAAAACAAAGCTTTAAAGGCAATAGGGTTATTTACGTACAATGACGTTAGTATCTAATAGCTGCTTTCTCTTTCGTGCGATTTCAGCCTTTATGGCCTCCATCTTATCGAAATGTGAGGGCCAATCTCAACGTAGTTTCAAGTAATTGACATATTTCAAACACCTCAAAATTATGTCATATTTCAACTTTTCAGAGAGCTTTTTTCCAGAAGACGAGACAACAAGATAGGCAACGGCAACAAGACCATCGCATACGTTATTTACCCTCCAATTTCACCTATTCGCACGAAACCACTTTATCCAACTGCAAAGTTCTTCACTCGGTGGCTAGATCCTCAGCTGTTACGAAAACTGGAAGATAGCTGACATGCGAACGACGATTTCGTTATTTTAGTCTTACATAAGTTGTCTGTTACCGCGGCACCAAATTTTCTTACTTTTGTGAGAACTTTTGCTTTTCTTTTTAATGTTTCTTAACTTGTTTCAAATCGTTTTCCGGTTCCGTTCTGCACTAAAATATTCTTTCCACCTTCTTTTCTTTCTTTCAAGCCTTGGCCTTCGGGAGCCCCACGTGCACAATTGCGCGTGGTGTTGTGCTTAGTAAATAAGCACGTTCAATCTGTGTATTATTACTTGTTTATTTTAATTTGTGAAGATGGCGAAATTATGTTTAAGTAAGTTCCTCAATAATTTGGCGTTTGACTCTGATCGTGTGTGCGTTTGCTGGATTAGTGTGCGCAATGCCCCCCTCTGCCCTGCCTTGACTTTTAGTTTTAATTAACTAGTACTAGTACGTCACTATTCGATGTCAAAATGAAGGCCTTGTTTCGTATTCAGTTTATCTCTGCCATGCGATTGAATTGTTACGGACGCAGGATATTCCGTTAGGAAATTGAGAAATCTGGTTAGGTTGTACCAATCCGGCAACATGCGGCGTCGTACCTCGCGTAGCATTGACACTATATTCTCGTTCTTTATTTTATTACAGAAAAGCCAAGCAAGCGGGTTTCTGCCAAGCGTCGTTACAAGATAGAGAAACGTGTAAGGCAACATAACAAGAAGAAAAGACGTGCTGAGAAGAAAAGTGGCAAGGGTTAGCTTTGTTTGGCTGCTTTCTGAAGCTTTCTACCATTGCTGAACAAATTGATTCACATTATATTTTGTTTTGATAGGTAACAAGACCAACAAGATAATTGAAGTTCCAAACATCTGCCCTTTTAAAGAAGAGGTTTTGAAAGAAGTGGACGAATACAAACAAAAGGAAAAAGAGGTTCTCAAGAAGGCTTTCGAAAATCATCTTGCAAGGAAAGCGGAGGCAGAAGAGAAGGATGTTGACATGGGTGAAGAATCTGAAAGCCTAAATGATCTTGTACAGAGTGCTCAATCTAGACTTGCACAGCATGAAATTTGGGGAGAAGGACAGCCTTCCCGTATTGGTTCTGAATTTGTGCAGAAAACTGAGAACTCGTTGAAAGCGTATTACAAAGAGTTCCGCAAAGTTGTGGATGCTGCAGACGTTGTCCTTGAGGTTGTAGATGCCAGAGATCCGTTAGGAACTCGATGTCTTCAAGTTGAAGAAGCTGTCAGAGAGGCTCGTGGCAACAAGAAATTGGTGGTTGTTCTAAACAAAGCTGGTAAATGTATTGTATGCATGTGTGTACATTTGAAAGTAAGGGTAGTTGGCTTAATTGTTAATATTTTTCCTAGATTTGGTACCTAAAGAAATTTTGGTAAAATGGCTTCAGTACCTTCGTCGCTCTGTGCCTGCAATTGCCTTCAAAGCCTCCACTCAAAAACAGAAACAGAAGTTGGGTAGACGCAAGGTGAAGAAGAACTGGAGCCAGCAAGAAACTCAAGTTTCTGCGTGTGTTGGTGCTGAGGTCTTAATGTCTTTGCTCAACAATTATTGTCGAAACAAGGACATTAAAACTTCTATTCATGTTGGGATAGTTGGTAAGTCATGTTACTGAAAAGTTAGAAATTCTTGCCCATTAAACTTTAGTCTACTAATACTTTCATGAAAATTTCAGGTTTACCCAATGTTGGTAAAAGCAGTATCATCAACAGTCTCAAGAGAAGTCGTGCCTGTAATGTTGGAGCTATGCCAGGTGTGACCAAGTGGGTATATCTCAAGTCAATGAGCCTTCTATCGTAAAAGAAACCTGTTTTGTCTAATTGACATACATATTTAGATCTGCTCAGGTGGTTGAGTTGGATAAGAAGATAAAGTTACTGGACAGTCCTGGTATTGTGTTTGCTCATACAAGTAGCAATGATGCTTCATCTGTTTTGAAGAATGCAGTACACGTTCAGTCTATTGCTGATCCACTTACACCTGCAACTGCTATTCTACAACGGGCGAACAAACAACAGGTATAGCGTTACGTATTTACAAGAAAACTGTGAATTTTAAAATAACCTTCAGTGGTTTAAAATTTTTGTGAGATTGTCATCTTTCTCCTGCACCCCTGCTCATCAATAGTTTCTTACTGACCATATTACTGGTTTGATTATGCCCCAAGTTTACCAGTAAAGCACACATTTTTGTGCTCCTCTCTTTACACTAATGGGTTTCTTATATGCTAAATGACTTATATTTCAGTAGCCATGATTTCCATTGTAAAGAAAATGATGTTTCTCATTGGTTCCTTCCGTAGTTGGAAGTAAGCCAATAAAGATTTCAACAATCTTATCTATCTACAAAAGGGAGAATCAGCTTGGTTTATTGTGTTGCTAGTGAAAATCTTTCTTATGACAATTAACTTTTACTGTACTTCAATGGATCACAATATTGCTGCAGGAATGTGATTGCCTTGTAGCTATTTGGTCCATTGAAAAGCAAATGATGTTTCCCATGGGCTCCTACTATAATTGGAAGTGGGCCAAGAAAAATGTCCACAATTTCAATTACCAAAGAGAGAACCAGCTTGGTTTGTAATGCTTTTAGAGAAAATATGTCTTGTAGGAATTTACTTCTTCAATGGATCAGGATATTACTGCAGGGATGTGATTGCCTTGTAGCCATTTGGTCCATTGAAAAGAAAATGATGTTTCCCATGGGCTCCTACCATAGTTGGAAGTGGGCCAAGATAGATTTCAACAATTTTAATTTACTAAAGAGAGAACCAGCTTGGTTTATAATGCGTCTGGATAAATTATGTCTTTTACTAATTTACCTTACTCCAATGGATCAGGATATTGCGGCAGGATATCATTGCCTTGTTGCTATTTGGTCCATTGAAAAGAAAATGATGTTTCCCATGGGCTCCTACCATAGGTGGAAGTGGGCCAAGATAGATTTCAACAATTTTAATGCGGTAAAGAGAGAACCAGCTTGGTTCATAATGCTTCTGGATGAAATATGTCTTTCACTAACATACGTACTTCTACTCCAATGGATCAGGATATTGCTGCAAGGAAGTCATTGCCTAGTAGCTATTTGGTTCATTGAAAAGAAAATGATGTTTCCCATGAGTTCCTTCTGTAATAAGAAGTGAGCTAAGATAGATTTCAACATTTTTTACCTAACAGAAGAACAACTTGGTGGTTGTAGCAGTTGCAGCCAAGAATGTGTCGATAAGAGAATATGTTTGTACCTTGTTTTAGATGATGATCTTGTATAATCTTCCCGAGTATGACACACCAGAAGAATTCTTCATCTCATTAGCAGAAGCAACAGGAAAATTTAAGAAACAGGGCTTACCTGATATTGAAAAGGCTGCTAAACAGCTGATTGATGATTGGAACAAGTGAGTGATCTTTGATCTCTATCTTCTGCAGAATCAAAACAAGTTCTATATTGTCATTTTCTTTGTTTTGTAAAATTTAGGGGTAAAATTAGGTATCATACAGTTCCTCCAGAAGCTGAAAGCACTCATGTTAGTGCTTGTATTGTGACAGAAGATGCAGCTGAATTTGATTTAGACTCCTTCAAGCAAATGGAAGCTGAAAATTTGCAAGAATTTCAGGATAGCGCACCTAAAAGGAGATGTGTTCAAGGTATGTTCATTTTGTTCTGTGCTATCATTGATTGTGAACAATAATTAAAATAAGCTTCTGTGTTCAGTTGAGCCTCTGGTCATAGACCCTACAGAACCTGTTGTGGCCCTCATGGATGATGCTGACACCCAGGAACAGATGGAGGAAGTTAGAGGTGGTGATGTGTTGGTAAGTTTTGAAATATGCTTTTATAACTTGCAAGTAAGGACTTAGCGATTGCTGTCAAGAGAATCTTGTATTTCTACTGCATATCAAAACTTGTATACTGAGACTAAAGTCCCTAGTTAACGGCCCCTGCCATGATTGGGTCTCATGAGTCTCAAAGAGGAAATGCTCGACTTATGCACTGATGTGTGTGTCTATCGACACCTCAGTCGCCAAGTGGAGTTACACTGAATCATGTTTTTCCAAATAACATTTTCATTGCACTGTGAGACTAAAGTCCCTGGTTAATGGCCCCTGCCATGATTGGGTCTCATGAGTCTCAAAGAGAAAATGCTCGACTTATGCACTGATGTGTGTGTCTATCGACACCTCAGTCGCCAAGTGGAGTTACACTGAATCATGTTTTTCCAAATAACATTTTCATTGCTCTGTGAGACAAAAGTCCCTGGTTAGTGGTCCCTGCCATGATTGGGTCTCAAGAGTCTCAAAGAGGAAAGACTCGACTTATGCACTGATGTGTGCGTCTATCGACACCTTGGTCGCCAAGTGGAGTTACACTGAATCATGTTTTTCCAAATAACATTTTCATTGCACTGTGAGACTAAAGTCCCTGGTTAGTGGTCCCTGCCGTGATTGGGTCTCAAGAGTCTCAAAGAGGAATGACTCGACTTATGCACTGATGTGTGCGTCTATCGACACCTTGGTCGCCAAGTGGAGTTACACTGAATCATGTTTTTTCCTAATTCCCCATAACTAAGACTGAAGCTGCTTATTTTATTATTAATAAGATATTTTGTTCTAGGTTGATGAAAATGTGAAAGTTGTTGCTGAGAAAAGGAGGAAAATTGATAGAGGTGAAAGTAGGAAGTCGAGTGCAAAAGATCAGAAAAAAGAAGAAACTCTTATGCAGTTGGAAGGAAATCAAAAGTTAAATTTGCACAACAAACTTGAGGCAAAAAAACTGAAGAAAAAGCAGGCAAGAAACTGTGAGTTCTTCAGTTTTTCATTCAGGTATTTAAATCCATTTTTATTATGGTTTTCTTATGTTGTCTTTCTTTCTTAGCTCGTCATGCTGCTGCATTAGCTGGAGTGTTGGAGAACTTCTCCCTCAATGGTGGAGATGATTCTTATGACTTTGAAACAGATTTCACCAAGTGAACCCCCAAGCTACTATACATTTAGCTTTTGATTAACTGTGATCATAATTATAGGTAATAAATCTGTCTTGAATGATTTATTTTATTCATTAAACCTTGGCTTCAGTTGCTTGATAAATAATAAACTTAGATTTTAACACAATTTTTATTTCCTTTTCTTGGTGCAAAGAACACTCAAAGCAATGTAACAAAACACAGATTCTAAAGTCTTATCTTAGGTGCAAACTCAACCAACACCAGTCTACCAGTCCACCTAAACTTTTAAGAATTGGAATGCTGTCAATAGTCTAAGTAGCTGAGAGACAAAGTATGTGGAGGGAAAAAGGGATTCTTTGGGTCACTTTTCCCCTTAGAACATACATACTTAAGAACTTGTGCCTTCTGATCATACGTTGATTGAGAAGAGAAGTATAGTGCTTGTAGAATGACAGGTACACAACATTCAACTTTTAGTCACTGGGCATGCACTAAGAGTAATAATCTGGAGAAGATGCCCAGACAGTGGTCAGCAATAAAATAAAAAGTGGAAACTAAAACAGCTGTTAAAAACAGAATAATTTCAAATAAAGAAATAATAGTAAATCTAGATCTCCAATATATAATACTTCATAATAAGTACGTTATAGAGAGGAGGTTTGTGTGCTACTCAACTAGAACCTCTTGACTAATTGTGAAGGCACATTTGGAAGCACTTACATATTCATTTCTATTGTCATTTTGTGCATAACAGTAAAGAAACAAGAACTATCAGTGAAAACTTAAGTACAGTCAAGGTTAGATGTAAACTGCCAAAAAAATGCAGGAGTTACATCAAGATAAAAGAAAACGTCTTTGGTCCTCAAAACAAGAACAGAGGCACTTAGAACGCTGAGCAGTTATGCTGACGCTACTACTACAACCCTGCAGTCCGCTCCACTCATTTCAAATTCTTAAATAATAAGAATGAAGTAAGTGAAGACCTGGCTAAAATTAAAAAAGATAAATATGAGCACTCTAGAAATTAACCACAGGGACAATATTTGGTGTCTGTTACTAGCCACAAGGATAGGATACAGAAAAATCAACTACAAATAAACAGTATTAACATCACATATGTCTTAAGTACTTATCTTGCTGTTGTTTTTATACCCTCAAACATCACATTCAATTTCTTTAATTTTCAAAAATTAAACTGAAACAAGAAACACTTGACTTGGAAGCCACAAAGTAAATATGTCTCAAAATGGACAAATTGTTTTAATAAATATGAATACAAAAAATACAAAACATATCATCAAAAATGTTAGGTTACAACGAAGTATGTATTTTAATAAGTTAAGAAAATGACGGCAACAAACTTGTTTCTATGATCTATTTATTAAGAGCTTGGACGGACTCAGCTCATCATAAAGAAAGACGAGATTCTTGTTTCAATTATGTCACAGCCATCAAGCTCCAGATCTTAACAGCAGTTATTTTAAATGTTATGATAAGTTAGAAAACAAAAGGGAATCAATGGAAGCTTCAAATCCTGTCAATGCACTGGGACAAGGACAAGCGCACTGGTTGAAGCAACATTTCAGAATGAATGCTAAGATAAGGAGAGAGCACATTGCATAGTAACACTAGATCAAAAAGAGAGCATATTGTAGCACATTGTTGATTTAAGAGGCGTGTTAGATAAAATAGGATTTTGCTCATTGCAAACATTAACGAGAAGGACTATCAGGTGACAAATCCAGAGAAGGATCCATAGCTACACCAGCTGCTTCAAGCATTCCATAGAACACTGACTCTCTGTTTGACATAAGAGTTGAGGGTTTGTCAAATTCAACCACCTGAAATGAAAAACATCATTATTTTAAGTTTCTTAGGGTAACTTCAAATAAATATTTTTTATTGTAATGTAACCACATACTTTCCCAGCATCCATAACCATAACTCGGTCATAAGATGATACTGTATGTAGTCGATGAGCGATTGTGATAACAGTGCATCCCTTAAAGGTCTCTCTAATGGTCCTCTGAATCAAGAAATCTGTCTCAACATCCACAGATGCAGTAGCTTCATCAAGGAGCAAAATCTAGTTGTAATTAAAGAAAATGACAATTATGAGCCTCGAGCACAACTTTCAGGATATTGTTATTATTTAGAGGTAAAACACACTACAACCTTATTTTGACGTAAAACTGCTCTTGCCAGGCAGATTAGCTGCTTTTCTCCCACAGAAAGGTTTTGTCCAGCAGCACTTACAGGCGTCAATAGTTGCTTTTCTTCCCGGCTTAATTTCTCCTTTAGATGAGACTTCTCTAAGGCATCCCAGATTTTTTCATCATTGTGCTCTCCAAATGGGTCAAGATTAAATCTGCTCCCAGAAAAGAAAAGAAAAGAAAAAGGCACATCTTTATTCTGGCATTTAATAATGGAAATGACTATTTACACTTAGTCCAAAGGATGTAATTTTTTTTTTTTTTTTAAATCAGAACCTACCTTAATGTTCCTTCAAAAAGAACTGGATCTTGGGGAATAATAGCAATTGCTGAGCGCAATTCTTGCAACCCTAGGGAGGATATGTCCACATTGTCAATGAGAATGTGACCTCCAGCGAGCTCTGTGAGCCTCAGAAAAGTTGTTATTAAAGACGATTTTCCTGCACCAGTGCGGCCAACAACACCAACTTTCTCTCCTCCACAAATGTGAAGGGATACATTTTGAAGAACCAAGGGCAACCCATCCCGGTACCGTAATTGTACATTTTCCATTTTGATCTCACCCTTGTCTGGCCAGTTGACAGGCTTTGGGGAGTTTTGAATATGCTTAGGACCTTCTTCTGGCAGGTCAGAAGAATACTCCAAGACTCTTTCAACAGATGTGAACCTTGATTGAAACTCTGACTTAAGCTGCATCACATATGGAATAAAAGTACACACTGCAAAAACACAAGATAAGGCTAGACCACTCTGGGCAGAGGTCACTGTTCCCCGTAAACAAACAACCACCAGTCCTGTTAAGGTGACCATAACAACAGCAATCATATCCATTCTGAATGTGAACCAACGGACTGAAGAACGATATATAAGATCTGAAGCAAGGGACCTATTGAGACGAGCACAAAAGCGCTCTAAGAACACCCTTTGACGACCAAATGTACGGATAACAGACAACCCAGCCATTGTGGATGTGATGTGATTCAGAACTGGTGACTTGCGCAGATTGTCTAAACGTTTAGTTTCTTTCAGTCCTTTGTTCAGCCAAATATCAAGGAATGCAAACAAGGCAGCGGCAATAGCCAGAGCAAAGCTGAATATGGGAAATATGAAACAAATAAGCAGCATTTGTGTGGCACAAAACAGCAGACCTTGCCAAACAAACTCAAAAAAGAAAGGAATTCGAACATCCAATTCATCCATATCTTTGGAAAATCTCTGTAAAATCCTGCCAGTAGGAGTCACATCAAAGAACGAGATAGGGCAGCGTATGGTCTTACGAAACATGGTATCGTGCAAACGAGATGATCCAAGGAGAAGTTGTCTAGCAATACCCCAACCCTTACATATACCAATGAAAATAGTAATTATAAAAGTTAGTCCATAGACTAGTTGGTAAAAAGCCCTCTCTGGATTGTCATTAACCAGCCCCTTGAGTTTGTCATTGTTGTATGTTACATTGAACAAGGTCATATTATTCCTCCTTTCTGCCTGAAAATAAAGGAGAAAATAAAACGTCAAAACAATACAAATCAACCTTTCAGGACTTTTCTTTTGGTTCCTTATGTAAGATATAATTAGATAAATAAAGAATTAGTATATTTACCTCGAGTCCATCCCCTTTGTCAAGCCATGTTTGAAGCCAAATACCAGAGAATAAACGTGCCAAAGTAAAGAGCAATACAAGTAGCAAAAGAGACAGCATAATAAAGTAACCACCGCAGAAAACAAAGTATTGAAGGTATCCTTGGAGTCCCAGAGATTTGTGTTCTTCTGCTGATGTCAGATTCCCACCAAGTTCATCTACAACACCAAGAAAGAATTTTTATGGTAAACATACTTTTAAATTAACAATCTAAACACAAGTAAAAACACCTTCCACAACCACTGACCAGGAAGAACATCATCAGTTGTTTTCAAATCTGTATCGTCAGCACTGTTTTGTTTTTTAACAGCACGAGCATGATCAAAAGTCAACATCTGGCTGTAGTCTCCTGAGGCTTTTGATAATTCAGAATGACTTCCCCTTTCTGTGATAGAGCCTTCTTTCAAGTAAATAACTTCATCACACTCAGCCAGGAACTGACACCAATACAGAATGACAATGGTACATATTATGAAGTCAGTAAGAGAGATATAAAATAGATTGTACAACAATTCTAACATACCTGCAAGCCATGAGTTACAAGCAAAATTGTCTTGCCACTAAGCTTTCCCTTAATGCACTTCGAAAATATATGCCTTGCAACCCGAGCATCAACAGCACTGAGTGGATCATCCAGCAAGTACACATCTTTATTAGCATATACAGCACGAGCCAAATTAACTCTTTGTTTTTGACCTCCACTGAAAAAGAAAAAAAAAGTTCATTGCCAAAAAAATGCATGATCTACATTTATGTACAGCTGCCACTAATTTCAATTTAAGCGCACCTGAGATTCGATCCCCTCTCTCCTATTTCTGTCATATCACCATTTGATAACAAGTCTAGATCTCTTTGTAATGAGCAGACATTGATAACATCTTTGTACCGCTCCTCATCATACGGGAGTCCAAAAAGAATATTTTCACGAAGAGTTTCGTTAAAAATCCAAGCTTGCTGAGAAACTAAAGCTACACTGCCATGAACAGAAAGGTCACCTTGCAGACGTATCATCTAAAAAGAAGAAAAAGAAGCCCCAGTAGGTAAAGAATGAAATGGATAAAAATCAACATTGAAAGTTGTATTGTGGCACAGTACCACATGCTTACATCTCCTGTTATTGCTGCCAGCAAAGAGCTTTTTCCAGCACCAACTGATCCACAAATACCAAGTAGCCTCCCTTGTTCAACCGTCAATGTAATATCTCTGAGAGGCTCAAAAATAATTTCAGGTCTGTCAGAGGGATGTAGAAGCCCATCAGCTTCCAGCTGACCATTCTTATATTTCAATCCATTGGCAGAATCTTTTAGAGCAGTCTTTGTAGATTTAGTTTGTTTTACCTCAGCTGTGGAGCAAACAAAGTTTAAGAAATACAAATATAACAACAATTTCAATTTTATATCATAAATGAAGTGCAAGTTATGTGTATACTGAGCTGTGTTATGTGTATGTGTATCTGACCTTTTGATTTAGATCCAGGTTCATCATCATCCCAAATGAAAGTTGCATTTCTGATCTCAATAACTTGACCATTGCTTGATACTCCTCCAGTATTCTTTGTTGACTCAAAGTTGGGGCGCTGAAGAAACTTCTACAGAGGACAATAAATTAGAAATATGAACTTAACATGACACATGAAAGGAGAATACAGATGCTCTACATACTTGAATTTTATTGCATGACACCTTTGCTTCAGCCAAGCACTTAATACCATAAGGAAGAGTGCCAACAGTGAACTGCATTGCAGTAAAAATGGCATAAATTGTAAAGGCTTCCGCTGTATATAAGTTGTTGCCTGTTAAACTAAGAAAGACAAAATGGTAAATAGAGGAGTATTAAAATAAGACGTCTATTGGTGTTATTTCAGACAAAAGGAGAATATGTAAAACATACCTGTATCCAAGGAATGTGGCAATCGAGGCTAAAATTGTTATGGAAGGAGTAATAGTATTGCTAAAAGACTGCAAGAATGCTGCCTTTTGTAGTTGCTGTCTTTCTAACTCTCGTACACCTAGATTAAAATTAAATCTTCAGTGAAGGAATATATTTATACAAAACATACAATATTTTACAGAAAACAGAAATGAATAATCCTATCAGAATAACTAATAAAGAGGTAACCAATCACATACTTACTGCATATATTTTTAGCAAAGCTGTCCTCCCAAGCATACATTTTTATAAGCCTTATACTGTTCAGAATTTCATTCATTAATCCAATACGCTTGTCAGTGACTTGCACTGTTTTGATTCGCACCATGCTGGTTAAACTTGCAACGCCGGCCTGTAATTTTCAGAAAAATCAACAAAATAATCACTGTGTGGAAAACATGAAGAAAAAAACACACATCAAACTAAGCAGAAAACTAACCATCACAGGGTAAAACAGCAGTATAACTAAATTTCCTACTAATGCCCATGGTCCTAGCACCCAGACTGAATAGATAACACACATAGTGAACATGACAGGAGTTCCTGTTCAGATGAAACGATTATATCAGTAGTGACTTAGAGAAAAGAGAAACAGCCAACACAGTCCAGTTTTTTTTAGATTAATCTTTACCTAAAATGAGAACTCCCATGTGAGCAGCTTCAAATACCCTCTCTTGCTCATTTGTACAAAACGTTATTATTTGGCCCAAAGTTCTCTCTCCACCAGACCGAAGTAGCAGCATTTTCTTGTAAACAAGGTGTTGAATAGAGCCTTGTATACGAATTGCTGTAAAAAATAAATGGTAAACCTTTAAGAAGTTGGTCAATTGAAACAGATTTTATAAAGTGGATTCCAATTAGGTTTGAGCTTGCCTGTGTGTAAGCCCATTACATAAGCTGCCCCAAAACAATAATTTCGTAACAATTGCACAGCAAATAGAAATCCAACAAGGGTCAAGCCCCACGAAAGAGGTTGAGATTCATCATCGACATATTGAAGGATCAGGCGTTGTAAAATAGCCTGTAAACATAAGTAAAAACATTTACATGTATTATTGAATAGTTGCATTGGAGATGAATGCTAATTAAAGGAACTCACTGGACCAAGGAATTGAAATATGACAGCCAGAACCATCAAGACAGTAGCCACAATAGCTCTTGTTCTGACGATACGCCACATAACAGAAAAAAGTGATGCTTCAAATCCCTGCTGGCGAACACGGTTGTGCCATGAGTTTTCAAGTCGACAGGAACTTGCTTCAGCTCGGTCAGCAGGCTAGAAATTTGGGCAGAGGTTGGGAAAAGCATCTTTCATTAATAGATACTAAAGTTACTGGGATGAAAGAATTTGGTCACCTACATGAAGTTCATATAAATCATCTTGACTCAGTCCATGACGATAAGCCTTCCACATGAGTTTTGTCATCCAAGACACAGCAATGAATGAAAATAAGCCAGACGAATTGCCAGGCATTACTTGGCTGTCTCTAACAAGTAAAACAGATTCATCACATAAAGCACGCAACTTTGTACAACACACACGCAACAAAATAGAACATTCAACCAGTACATACGGAGGAGCTTTACGATAAGGAAGGAGGTGTTTCATTGCTGAACCATATTTTTTACCCCTTGGTTCCTCATTAGAGGGGGGACTTCTGCAATGGGTCATAAAACAATAAATTTTAACACACAATGCAAAAGATATTTTTAATTATCATTCGTGAGACATAATTCTACTTAAGCAAGCTGACCTAGATGAAGGTCCCATGTCTTCTTCGTCCAAATTGGTCTTTGTTTCGTCTTCAAGGCTAAGGCAAAGGGAACCTGTAGACAGCCACTTATGATGCCCTCCCCTGGTATCAGCCATACTACTGCAGCCAGTAGCTTACAGTCCTGCACAGAAAACCATAAAAACTAAAGTCTAAATGTTTGTAGAAAATACATAGAAACGATAACGCCTTACAAAGAATGCAAAGGAAAAGCAGTTTATATGTTCATATGTAAGATTTCTTTAAACACTATTTGAAAATCTTTGCCATTCATTAAGAATTCTAAATTCAACAAGTTGGTGGGAGCATTGGTACAATGACCTCAAAAGCGGACTTAAAATCGTATGAAAAGTATGCAGAGAAGACGACCAGTGTCCCTAGAAACAGTATGCACGAATAATACATGACAGACCACTGGGCCAAAATTCAACCAACAGGAGAACATCTTAATCCCTTTAAATAAGTTGATTCTAACCTATGTCAAGTTAAATACACATTTGAGACCATAAAGTTAAAGGACATAAAAAGAGAGAAACACTAGGTCACGCCCGAAAACTTACACTAGACAAGTAGGTACACACTTAGATTAGTACAATAATGCGTCTCATATTAAAATTAAAATGTATAACTAATGTAACGAAGTTAAGCACTGAGACACCGCCATGTTTATACAGATTGTTGTTGTTGCTGTGCTGCTGCTGTTGTTGTTGTGTCGTGCACAGCCCGCAACGCGGTATTTTTGAGTCGCCAAACTGTACAGTCGTTCTTTTGGCCCATGAGACAAGAGACTGGTGTAGGCTCGGACACGATCTGTATTGTATTGTATTTCACGATCATTCTTTCCATACATTAGTTTTACATTAAAAAACATTTTGAACATCGTCAGTTTCTTCAAGGATATTTGGCGGTCTAAAATAGTAACTTAGTAATAAAATTGTACCTGCAGAGAGAACACTGGGAAACTATAACATCACAGTGCCTCTACTATTTCTTTCTTCAGTATAGTTGTTTTCAGGGGTTTATGTTCAAAAGGAAAAAGAAAACATAACTTTAACTTTTTTTACTTTTTACCCTTTCCATGTATGTGTACAAAAGTGTGCTTTTGAATATCACGAGGGATTTGTTTTGAAGTGTCTCGTACTCCTAAATAATTGCAATGGAAATTGAGAAGGAAAAATCTGAGTTAGAAATATCACAATGTTCGGCCTGCATGGTGATATGATAAAGATGGGAGAAATTCACTTAAAGGATGGATGTAATTGTGGGATGCATTGTTGCAATGGCTCTTTAGCTGTTTAGTGGTTTGTCACGGCAGTGTAGTGTCGAGGAGGCCTGCTTCAGCCTCACATGTTGGAGTATGTAAATGATATGAAACAATTAAAAAACCATAATTTATTTAGTTGACTATCAAATGATGGTACAGTACATGGATAAGGTAGATGAAGATCAAAATGACTTTCGCTCCAAATATATATAATTATTTTATTTAGTATCACAAAGTTCTTTTATTCGTTAGATAGAAGTAAGAGCACAGCTTGACAAGATAGTCACCCAAGAATTAGTTTTATTACTATCAACGCTGTGTTTAGAAAGATAAGTGGAACTGCAAGAAAATAAACAATTATTACAAAATATTACAGAGCCCAATGTCTAAAAATAATGAAGGTAAAGGCAGGCTTACTGTTTAATACTTACTTCTTGTGACAGTCCTAATTGACCTAACCAAATGAAGAATTTGTGATTTTACTGATGGCTGTTCGCCAAATCCTTGAACCGGCGCATTTGCACCCCAACCAACTGTGTAAAAGCACATTTAAAAATAGAATTAGAAGTAATGATAGACGTTTCTAACCTAACAAAGAGGACAACAGGGCATGCCCTGGGTCCAACATACCATTTTTCAGAAATCTTTCTTCGTGAAGAACACATACTGCGTTCAAGATAAGAATGGATGCTTCCAAGAGATTCCATAATGTAAAGGCCATGTCAGAAGAACACGTCTGTCTACCTAGCTGTCAACTTGTGGACTTGGACAACAACAACAAACAACAACAAGAGGACAAAAGGCGGTCTGCTGCCTTCCCTGTTAGCAGGTTTTGGTTTTCGTTGTTGAAGTGTTTTATAAATATTTGAAATTCTCAATAATTCCGAATTCTCACGGGTTAAAAATTTAGGGTATCGTGAAAATTAAGAAGCCGTTTCATCATTTGTCACTGCCCCGTAAAATAATTTATCATAGACGAAGACGATGTTCCGAAACTGCGCGCCCTTTTCTTAAAACGGAGTCCGGAAGTCCCGGAAGTGCTCATAGAGGGCGTTGGGCGTTGGAGAGAAAGGCGAAAAAGTAAGAAAAAGAAAACGAGTACTGAGAATCGTAATGGCGAAGTAAATAAAGCTTTAGAGGCTTGCTGATTTGTGTTTGGCGGAGAAAGGAATATCTTAACTCTTGACGTTTTATATAGATTAATCACAAGGTACGTAGCTCTTCCTGCTCAAAGCCATGTGATTTTCCACTATGGGCTGTGTCATGAATGTTGACTGGCGGTGCGGCAACTACGTTGACTCATTAATTGCACATACAAACAAATATTTATTTCCAAGTGTCCTCTTTAAGAGGTCGTTCGCTTAGTGTGGAATGTTCAGTCTTAGATTTAATATGCTTCAAACAAATTTACGATGCTTTGCACCATGTATTCTGTGCTATTGTTAGTTCGTGTTGGCCTTAACAGGTTATTAAAAGCAAATGTTTTGGTTTCAGTTAAGACTCATCAATCTTTGTTTTAAAATGTCTTCTGGACGCCCAATCAAATGTGTTGTTGTTGGAGATGGTACTGTTGGTAAAACGTGTATGTTGATATCATATACAACTGACAGTTTTCCTGGTGAATATGTCCCAACAGTGTAAGTTCGTTCATTAAGGCACTGTTTCATTGTTTTGTCATTACATCAAACTTGAATGTTTTTATTGATATGCTTGTGTGCCTTTCCTTACAGATTTGACAATTATTCTGCACCCATGGTTGTGGATGGCATACCAGTCAGTTTAGGGTTATGGGATACAGCAGGACAGGAAGACTATGATCGCCTACGGCCCTTGTCCTATCCCCAGGTATAGGATTAAATATTTGTAACAACCCTCAATTGATCCTAATCTAGCTTGACATTCAGCTACTTTGTCGTTTTGTCCAATTAATTTTTATTGTCTTGCTGCTTTCAGACAGATGTATTTTTAATATGCTTTAGTGTCACAAGTCCATCATCCTTTGAAAATGTAACATCTAAGTGGTACCCAGAAATAAAACATCACTGCCCAGATGCCCCCATGATTCTTGTTGGTAAGTTTTATTTAATTAATAGGTCCTCTTGTGTCTTTTCATATATAGTTTTCTCCTTCTTGGCAGCATACATATTAATGGTTTCGAATGTTTTAGGAACAAAAATTGACTTGAGAGATGATCGTGAGACACTGACTCTTCTCTCAGAACAAGGGTTGTCACCGATAAAACGTGAGCAAGGTCAAAAGCTTGCTAATAAAATTCGAGCTGTAAAGTATATGGAATGTTCTGCACTGACTCAGAGGGGTCTTAAACAGGTAAATCAGTATCATTCACTTACCTATTGACAATATGAAACATAGAAATGATTAATGGATTGTTTGTCTTTGCAGGTGTTTGATGAAGCTGTACGTGCTGTTTTACGACCAGAACCTCAGAAGAGACGTCAAAGAAAATGCATTGTTATGTAGTCATTTAACTAAAGGTACAGAGGCTAATATGTGCAGTAATCTGTGCTTCAGGGTAAGGTAGCCAATCTGAGTCACCAACTTAACTTCAGCTTTGCTCAAGTTTCTTGAAGTTCTGTTTGTCATCAGTACACTAGTTTTGAAAAGAAATCAATTTCAATTTGAAACCAAAGAAATCAGCTGTTACAATTGAAACCCTGGAGTTGTAAAGAAGCCTGTTTGCAAAATTTGCTTCTTTCTTCAAACTTTATTTTTACTTGCAAGCCTTGTGTGTTAGTATTACATTACAACCACAAGTGCTTTTTTTTTTTTTTTTTTTTAAACTAACTCTGAGCTGTGCTTTTTAAATTCATTTGAGGTGAAGAGTGTTTTAAAAATATTAATGTGTCAATTTGGAGTAATATTTTTAAAAATTGGGAACTCCTTTTTTGTTTTACTTGTGTCTGACATAATTTTAATTTATTTTTTGCATTATCATTTTAATGCAGGAGGCAATTTCTAGCTATTAAGCACATATCTATTGTTTTCTCTCAAGCTATTTATTATATTACTGTAGATTCCATGAGACTGAGGTGGTTTGAATGTGAACTTTCTTCAATCTACTACTCCTTGTTAAGGTGTTGTGCTTTGGAAGTATCCAAGAGGAATGCCTCATCTATTTTCTTCCACTATAGCTGAGTTCATAATCTTTGTTTGTTCAAAACCAGTGCCATTAAGAAATATTCAATACGTATGTTCATTTGAATAACTTTTGCATTTGTTTTATATGTGTTTGATCTTTTTCAGACGAAAATGTTTAATAAGGGGTGGATTGTATTTTACAAAATCTCATTGTGTGCTTACTAACTCAACTCGATTCATCATTTAATTTTATGACAGTTTCTTGCATTGACTTTGTAAGCTCATTACATTATTCAATTATGGACTGATTTTGCACAAATACTTTTTGTTTCCTTTCTTTCAAAATGGCTACCTTCAGTTCAATTGAATATTGGAGGAGTGTGTGGTTTTTTTTTCAATCACTGCCCTTGTCATGATTTTTTCTTGTTATCTTGGATATTTATAAACTATTGGCCCTTGCCTCATAGACACCTTGTTTGTTAGCATCACTAATATTTCAAGAAAGTGATGATTTCTCTAACACTGCTTTTTTGATAAGTCTGATGATATGTGATTGTGTATCCCCCTCCCCTCTTCTCTTCCCTTTGTAACTTTTATCTTAACAATTGTGTGTGTATTTTGTTTGTATCTTATTTTTAAATTATTTGCACTTTTGTGTTTTGATGCATGGTTTATTTAATGAAGTAGAGTTTTATTGGGTTCTCTTGTGCCAGTGATCATGAGAGTTTGATTGGTAATGTACTTGACCGCTTTTATTGATTTGGTCAGCTGCAGTCCAATTTTGCTGACCAGAGGAAAATATTTGCAGTACTTCAGCATTTGTGCTGTATATTTGTATGTTTGTCCATAGAGCAATTTTAAATGGGATCATACTATACAAAGAGGGTAGATTTTCTGGGAAAATTTCTGTATGCTATGTGAGGACCAGATCAGGAGTCACTTTCTGTGTATATTGTAGTGATACATACTCTAACCAAAATTTCAACTCTGCTATATTTTCCCTTTTTATTGGCCGAGCCTGCCAAATGTAGGTCCCCATCATATGTTCCCTATTTTGACAAAAACAGCTTTATTTTATTATTACTACTTTCTCTTCAATCAGAACATGCAGGTCCCAGTAAAGTATTCTCTCACAATGCACTGCCATTGTAATTAAAGAAATTCTTCTATACATTTCTGGTAGATGCAGCACCTGTGAACCATGTTATTGGAGGTGCTAGTCACAAACCAAAGTAGGCCATAGTTGTTAGAACTAGAGTGTTGCCTTGTTATGACGTAATCTAGTCAGTATATGCCCATGTTTTTCATTTTTCTGCACACTCTTGTATATTCTCCCACTGTATTATGTTGTTAGTTATTCCTCATTGTCATAGCTGTGACTTGGGGTTATTATTACTCAATTAACCTTTCATTCAAAACAAAGTAGAATATCTGCGACAAACATGACCTTTTTCTTCTTAGAACATACTCAAAGCTACCAAAAGGTATGAGGGAAAGAAGTGTCCTGTGTAACCTTGTGTAACCTAGCAGGCCTAGGTCTGCTGTCAAAGCTGTGACACATTTTCATTGCATGTCTCTTTGATCTTAATGTTTCTGGTGCAGTCTCTTTAGTTTGCCGGTGTGTAAGTTTTTGTACCATTTGTATCTTACTTCAGTGGCAAAAATTGATCAACAAATAGGTTTTGTGTCATTTTTTTTGTGATTTTTCCACATTTTGTCTGCGATTCCCCAAACACTGCTCAGCAGTTTCTAATATATTTTGGGTACCTCAATATTTTTGTGTTGTTTTTATTGTATTTTTTCCATCTGTATGAGCTACATATAATATTAACTTGGAATGTCAAATCTCAACTCTTGTGACCAACAAGGAGATTTTTTTGTCATTTGTAATATTATTATAAATCATTAATAAATTAATGAAATCCAAAGCGAGTGATCTCTTGTCGTGCCCGGCGTTGATATCTCCCATTCCCATGTCTCTCATCCCTTGCAGTGGAGGCCACCCGTCAAGCCATCAGAATAGAAAATGGTGAGAAGCAACCCTCGCATACTGACCTGCCTTAACTTTTACGTCATAACAACCCGCTGTAATTTTTGTGTTGCAGGAGCGCCTGTATAGGCAGGTGGACCTGGAAGTGCCATGCACCTGTTTCCACCGTATTGTCGAGCTTAGTGTAGGGGAGGGATCTCAATCACCCATCACCACTCTCCCTTCCCCCGTGTTCCCCTCTTTCCGGGCTGCCGCCCCTGGCCGCCCAGGGCCGCCCGATCAGCTGCTCGTGACGTCGACTTCGGTGTGCCTTCTGGTGTGCCTTCGGGCGTTTCCGTACTTCCCCCACCCTTCCCCTCGTCCCTCCGCCCAATCAGCTGTTCCAGAGCTCCAGCCCAGCCGCCAGCCGGCCGGTCAGTCAGTCGCTCGCTGGTCGGTTGTCTGTGAATGGGTTCGGCTTGACGGCAGTAGGGACGAGACAGCACGGGACAACAGTCAAATATTGCCAACGCTCCCACATCGACTCATCTGTGGAACAGACGAAAACGTCCCTCCGTCACCTGGCTTATAAACTATTCCCCCATCGTTAAGTTATTATTACAACGACCAGAAGTTCTACTAGCGACTCAATTTATCTCTCGTCAACGCGTAGCGTTTAGTTTAACCCGAGTGTGTGATTGCACCGTACTTGTTCCCGACCTTCCGCGATGTTGACCTCGAGGTACGAGCTGCTGCCCGAGATGGCCTGCTTGTCGTCTGACGCGGTGTCGGAGGTGTCGACGCGGGGCTCCAGCATGTACAGTGACTCCCGCGAGGACCTGCGGGATTTGGCCACCTCGCTCGGCCTCCAGGACGTGGACCAACTGTGCCAGGACAGGTTCCGCGTGGACCGCCGCAAGCTGGAGCACATGCTGTTGGGTGAGTTGTTGACGAAGGGGCAGCGCTATACAGATTCATTTAATTTTCGGTCTTGCACTTGCGTGACGTGTATCAATACATAACGTTCACACTAAGGCAGTTTCGACTTCGACTATAATATGGGGGTTTAAATTTATCTTGAATTTTTGTATTCTATCATGCGTTGAATGAAATGGAGCGACTCGTTCAACCGGAGCATCGTTTATGCGCGGAGTATTTAGGCTCTCTGTACGGTTCTCCGAGTGCACTTGCTCGCCCAGACGGAGCCGCGCTCGAGATACTGAAGCGCTTTGAGCGGAATGGGATTTGTCTCAGTTTTGATTCCTGATTACCATAGCTCAATTAAAAGTATAACATTTTGACAACATGCGACTTGAACTGATTTTCAGAATCGGCCCCTTGTTTAGCCATGCTAACTCGCACTGTTTGAGCCCTTCGGTCAGACCGGCAGACCGGTTATCTCGTTATCTAAAACCTTTTTTAAAAACGCACTTACTTTTCCGAAAATTTTCCCTTTGCCTTCTTTTTTTTGTTGCTGTGCATCATTTTGCTTTCCGTTGTAGGTGACACCCCGACCAAGGAGACCGCTGCGGAGTTTTTCCAGCGGGTAAGTGCTTGGGGGGGGGGGGGTGTATTTAGGAGACTGTGCTGTTGCGGTACTTGTCACGCGTTAGTGCCTTGCCCACTCAACTGCCGTGCCCTAGCCGCCTTGCCGCCTTGGCCTCGGGCCCCAGGGTACCCGCTCGCAACCATGGCACTTGTTGGGGCTGCTATGCGCCGCCGTGGGTTGGGGCCGGTGGGAAGGTTGGGCTGGGACTTCCCTCCCTTTTTCGCCTCTCCTTCAATGGGTACGCGGCCTACGCGGCGTGTCGGTCTCGCCACCGACCGCGGCATGTCACCCTGGGCTCAAGTCACGACTTTGAAACTTGTCTGAATCAACTGACGACGCTCAGCTCTACCGGGGTCGTAAGTAGAGCGCGTATTCCCAGGTCGCGCGGGTCGCGCGTGAGGGTGGTCTGCTCTTGCGTTGCCGGTGCCCGTGAGTCTGTTTGCTGGCATGTGTACTCTCAGGGACTGACTTGTATTAGTGCCTTCTCCTTCTATTGTATTGAAGGTCAGCCTTCAGTCCCGCCGTGTCTGCTCGGCTGAGAGGCTTTGGGAGGAGCCAGCGCGCGGCGATACCCCTTGACCTGAGAATCGCGGGGTATATCATTGACTTGTAACTGCTGTTTTGATTTCAGGTCATGGACGAAACCAATACACTCATCATTTGGCCAGCTCGATTGAAGATTGGATCGAAATCAAAAAATGGTGAGATAATATTCGCCAGTAGTGTGCTCAAATATGTCATGCTTCTTTCAACTTATGCTTTTATGCTGTGTGTTGCAGACCCTCATGTTAGGATCGCTGGTCGACCCGAAGATGTGAAGGAGGCCAAAGCCAAAGTGATGGGTGCTCTGGATGTTAGGGTAGGTCGACCATTCATGTTCCTGCTAAAATTGTAACCTTGTGTCCTTTTTAATTTTTGACTTTTCCTTTATTTTTTTCTAGAGCAATCGAGTGACAATGAAACTTAATGTGAGCTATACTGACCATTCCCACATCATTGGAAGAGGTGGTTTGACTATCAAGCGAGTGATGGAGGATACTGGGTGCCATATTCATTTTCCTGACTCCAACCGAAGCAACCCTATGGAGAAAAGTAACCAGGTTTCAATCGCAGGAGACTTGGATGGAGTAGAGAGAGCCCGTGCTCGCGTGAGAGTAAGTAAATCACTTGAGAGTTTTACATTCTCTCAAATTCTTTTTTTGCTTTTTAATGAATAAAATAACTATTTTTCTGATTCTTATTTTTTTCCCCCTAGGAATTGACACCTTTGATGTTTAGTTTTGAGCTGCCTATTGTTGGAACACTTCAACCACATCCTGATCTAGAGTCACCTTTTTTGCTCTCTGTACAAGAGAAATTCAATGTTCAAGTTATGTTCCGTACTCGCCCCAAATTGCATGCTACTTTGGTGGTAGTCAAAGGTTGCGAATGGGAGGTTTCCCAAGTTAAAGAGGCTACTTTACTTCTCATCAACCATATGTGTGACTCTCTTGCTGTAAGTATCATATCATAATTAAAAAATGACTTAGTTAATGTAAATGATCTGTTCGAAATTTAACTTTGTTTGCAGAATCAGGTGCAGGTGCAAATGTCAATGGAAATCTCACCTCAGCATCACCCTACTGTTGTTGGAAAAAATAATGCTAACCTGAAAATGATTATGCATCGCACAGCTACTCAAATTATGTTTCCCGACGCATGTGATCCCAATATTCCATCAATTAAGAAGAGTAATGTGCTTATTACTGGAGTGATCCACAATGTGTACTTGGCACGTCAACAACTGCTTGTAAGTGGTATAAATTTGTTCAAATCTAACTTTTTTGGAAAAGTATTTTGGTTTTACCTTCTTTTAAATTTTTTTTTTAGGGCTCATTACCTCTTGTTTTGATGTTTGATGTTCCTGACGAATCTGTATCGATTCAAAATGAACAAGTGACTCAGCTTATGCAAACCCATGATGTACTCATTACAATTCGTCACAAACCAAAGCAGAACAGCATGTCAATAATTGTGAAAGGAATCGAGCGTAATGCAAGTATGTATGATATCATCTTTCACATTTTGTATTTTGTTCTTTACTGAAAACTTATGACTGGTTTAACTTGATAGGTAAAATTTATGAGGCAAGGACACAACTTCTTAACTTAAAAGAAGCGAATGTTAAGGCTGAGATCCCTCAATCTTATCAATTGATGGATAGTCCAACCTTGTATGACCGCAATTCAAATCTTGTCAAAGGTAATATTTTAAATCTTAGGAGATTTAAAACTATTTTCTTTTACGTCAAGTTTCAATTGATTTTTCTTTTGTTCCAATTTTATTAGGAGTTACTAGTCCATTTAGTATGCTGTCTATCAATACCGGGAACAGCATGTTCACCATGCCATCACCAACTTCTCTTTCTCCTGGCATTTCACCTAGTCTGATGTCACCAAGCCCTAGTGTGTCTTCTTTGGCATCTCTTGGGTTACCGTGGAGCAATGTGGGTCTCCTTCAGTCAGCACATGAGCACTCGAACCAAAACATGTCTCAGCACCCCTTTGCTCAGCTGCTGAACTCCCCTATGTCACCAGGACAACAGTATCATCAGCACAGTCAGCATACCACCAACAACAACTTCTACTTCAGCAGCTTTTGCCCAGGTAAGCAAGCTCTTTTGCTAGCTATCAACGATATTGTTTTTTGTTTCAAAAGAGAAAGAAAAAGAAAATTGTTTCTTTTACAGGATGCAAGCTCATGGTCTTTCGCAGTCCCAAGTTCCCTCAAGTGGACCTCTTTCTGATGGTGGATGCAGTGGCAGCTGTTCATCTCTGGGCTATCATAGTCGACCCAGTAGCCATTTATCGGGAAGTTCACAATCTCTTGACTGTAGAGACTATCAAGGTAAGAATGCATGATTTTTCTAAACTCTTAGAAATGACAGCCTATTAACTATTATTTATTCAATTCCAGTTCATTCATCCATGAGCAGCCATAGCCATGGTGGAAGTTCTCTTGGAAGTCCCAGTGCCAGTCCTCGTATGTCATCCCCGCGTCCGAATTTGAATGATTCTAAAGGTACTCATTTATTCCATCTGATAAGCTACAAGTGTGTTTCTCTTTAGCAATATTGATCCAAATTTATGTATTTGTGCAGAGCATTCTGAGATCAGCCATAAGAATGCTGAACAACAAAGGGCTTTGAGCTCTGCCATTGAATACCAACGCAAGAAAGCGCTTGCTGCAAAAGGTAAATCTATTTTATTTTTTCTGTCCTTGATCCATTGGGTCTTCGCTGATTTCCTTTTTTTTTTTTTCAGCCATGCAAATGAAACCTACGCCTGAAATTCTGCGCGTTCCTTCTTCTATATGGGCAGGCTATGGATTTAGCCATTCTAGTCCTAGTGCTGCGTTGAAGGAACAATTCAAGCGTGAAGGCTTGATCTCTGTAAGTTTCCATTGCATGTGTAGGTTTGCACATTGCCTGCAACGAAATTATGGCCTTCTGTATTGTGTTACAGGAGACTGAAGAAGCGGATTGTTGGAAGAATTCTGTTTCTGAAGGCCTTGGATCCCCATCTAGCTCTACCTTCCCTTCTGTAGCGGATCTGGGTGTGGCACTGACACCTGGGTCTGGCAACAAGGGCAGAGACAGTCCCTTTAGCTCAAGTAGTTATCTTGACTCCATACCTTCTTCATCTCGAGCATCTGTCTCTTCAATGAAAGCTACCGATCTGACTTCACTACTTATTTCCATTGGAATGGAAAAATATATCAGTGAGTTTTGTGATACTTCAATAGCTTATGTTTGAGTTGTATTCTTTTGCTTACTTTAGGGTTATTTCAGATGTCTTCAAGGAGCATGAAATTGACCTTAATGTTTTCATGACACTCACTGACAAGGACCTGAGGGACATAGGAGTGTCTACCTTTGGAGCTCGACGCACTATGCTTATGTCAATTTCCCGTAAGTTTTTTTTTCTTCTTGTCTTTTTAAAATTTTCTGTGCCAAACTGTTCTCAACTTTGTGTATTTTCTTAGAGCACAAAGGACAAAGCAGCCCATTCCGCTGCAGTGCAGCTCCAGGTGCAGAACGAAAAGGCTCCTCATCTACAACTGGAACCAACAGCCCTTCCGACATATGGTAGAATAATCCATGCACCATTCGGCCAACCGTACTAACTTTTATGCTGGTTCTTCTAATAGGGTACCTTTTCCAATGACCTATAAAATTTTCAAATTATTTATCTTGGATTGTGAAGAGGGTAATCAATCCAAGTGTCATGTTATATTGTATGATGAAGTTAAATGCATTTCTATTGTTTTTCTGACCAAAGTCAAAGTTGAAAATGCCTGTTTTGCCAGTTGCAAATTGTTAACTTTGTGACCATCCTGTAACTGTTGGCCTAAATAATGACTTAGGAAACACTTGGTGGATGGGTTTTGATTCTGGAATTAACATTAGAACTGAGTTAGAATTTCTAGCATTGTGGTACTTACTGGTGGAAGTGGAACTTTTAAAACTTAAATTTTATAGGAAATAGCCAAAAACATTTTATGAAAATGAGAATACAACTATAAGCATTTTTAAATTCTTTGTAAAGTAGTTTTTGGATTGATTCAATTTTTGTGATTTATTCTAGCAGTATGATGGCTAAAGTTACCCTGAATAAGAAAATAAGCTATGTTTTTGTAGTGATTGCTCTTTGTTTGATTGTGAGATGTGATGCTGCAACGATTCTCTCTTGATGGTCAATTTTACTGGTCTCTGCTATGTAGTCAGATTCCACAACTTTGTTTTGTGCTGACTAGGCATTGTAGACGTTGCAGTATTTCAGTACGGTGTCTAGTTTGTCATTGTATCAGTTGAGTATTTTAATAATTCTTTGAGCTTGAAATCCTGCTCAGACTGAGGCATTAATAACCTGGTGCACCACTTTTGCTGTGTCATGGATAAACAAAGTAACGTAGGGTTTTATGAGAGAACAAGACCTTGCCCACTTGCCAATATGGCTTTCTAGTCGTACTTTCTTACAATGCAAGTGCCAAAGTGATTTAACGTTTGTGAATTATATTTATATTTGATATTTGTGTTATGATTTTGTTATTGTTTCTTTAATGCATGCTTATATGAAATTGTAAAATGTCTGCTTTGTACTGGTATTCTCTTACCTTTAATGAGAGTATTTGTCAAACAGAGATTTTTAAGCATGCTTCTGATTTGTTTGCCTATTCCCCCTTCTTTTGTTTTGTTTTTTGGTGCATTGCATACACATGCTCCCTTAGTGCTGTTTTGTTTGGGGAAGGTATTTGTATTGAGATTGACTGACAGACCCTGCAAAATTTGTACGGTCTGGTTTAGTATGAGATGGGTTTTTGTACCAACTGTTTTATCATAACATCACCATGCTGGTTAATGGTAGATTAGGTAGTATTGCTTGCTTAATTTATTCAAAGTAACTGATCTGATTGATGAGCTGTGTGAGGAAGATGCTTTCCCTAACATAATATTCAAGTTGATGGTGGAGGAACCTCTTTGAATTTCTATACTTTGTAACATTTTTGTAATTTTATCACTATTTTTGGATAATTTTAACAGTAGTTTTTAATGTCTTCCATGTGCTAGAGGCTCAGGATTGTAATATGATTTGACCGATGACAAGACAGGAAGAGTTGATCTAAGTTATTATTCATGTTGATTGCCACAGAGTACTTCCTCGTATTGAATGAAATGGTGAAGTGAGGAAAATTCTTTATGATGATTTCAGTTGTGGTCGTTGTATTTATCGTACTTTGTTTGAAGACTTTGTAAGGTGTTTGGCTTAGTGTTAAGGAGAGCAGAATATTTGACTAGCGTCTTGTGCCATTTAGGTTACATCTGGAGGATGTATATATTTGTACCTGTACATTCCTTGCAACTGTTCTGTGATAGCTTGCTGCTGGTCTTGTAATGCTGCTTGACATTGTCAAGCTTTTCTTTAAGGTTTGAACTGTACAACTTTGTATGTAGTTAATTTACTTAGATAATAAATGTTTTCTTCACTCAATTTTTTTATTTTCTCAAACATCCTTTCCATGCATCTTTTTTTCAGATTTTCCAGAGTCTTTACACAGGCTCTCATTATTTCTTGGTCAATTGCTCTGCAAGTGTCCTCCATGACAAGTTGTGTAACAAGTTGCTCAGTCTTTGTCTTGGTGCCACTGAAATTCCAACATATTGTGATTGTCATCAAAATTGACCGCGAGTTAATTGTCTTCTGGGGCATTCCATTAACGGGTTTGAATCACGCGGTTGGCCGCCACTCCACGTCACGGACAGCAGGAAGGCGCTGGTTTCAGTGACGTCACTGCAGTTACACCTCGCACCTCGCTCTACGGCTGCTGCTGCCCAGTATTGCGTGGATGTTGTGACAAATACTTTGTTTTTGTCTTCATAAACTGTCTGTCTGCCAGCACCAATTCTTCGTCTTTGTCGTGACTACATCCTCTGACAGGTGAGTGCGTTACAAAGCCGACGTTTCGATGAAAGTGCGACTACGGTGTTTGAGGCATCGATCTGACATTGACTAGGCTGCAGGCCTTTGACGGCCCAGGACCCATCACTCCACCCTTTTATTCGGTGTTTTTCATGCAGTGCGACGAGTCACCTCCCTCAGTTGGGATCTAGAGCAGCGCTGCCTCCGTTGCGTGTGTTCAACTTATCGTCTTACCGCGGCTTCAACACCTGGAATCGCATTATACTGGCGTGACGTCAGACTGCGGTACATTTCGCTCGTGTTAATTCATTATTATTGTATGTATCACACCCGTTAGCTCAGTTAACTCACGACTTTTTATGACATATTTTATGCCTAACTTCCTTAAATTCTTAAATTTGTGGTGCATTGTGCTCTTTTTATCAAAATTGAAACGTTGATATTTTCGTCCGGGTCCGTGAAAAGAGGTTAGAATGTGTGTTTTTCTTTACAGCTTTGTGGTGATATGATATTGAAGTTGTAAATTGAGCATCTTTGATGGTACATCCCTACCCTAAGTGCCTCAAGTCTTTTAGTCACCAATATATTTGATTTATGTAAGTTACGTGAGGTTATGTTGATGTTTGTGGTGTTCTAAAATTCCTTGGATGTAGTTTTACTTATGATTTCTATATGCTGTGAAGGAAGTGTCCAATAGGGGTCAGAAGCAAGTTGGTGAGTTATTATGAAATGCGATGAAACTACTGACATCAGATGCTTTTTGAAATGACGCTCTCTTATGCCTGACGACATCAAACGATCAGTTCTGTTTTTATGGCGTCTGAGTCATGTAATATTTTTGTTGAAGTAAATTAATGTATGGCAGTCTGTCTAACAAAACCAAACAGCAGTCTTGTCATTATTTTCTGCCTATCGTCGTAACAGTTATCCATCAGTGGATGGTTTCTGTCAGTTTCAGCTCTTTATTAGCCAAGCAGGAGGTGATACATTCTTGGTCATGGACTTTCCCTCTTTCTTTGTCTAAAGCCATCATATTTCCAACATCTTTTCACTGCTAAGGCCAATGCTCTGGAAAGGACATGAAATGCGATTAACCTTGTGTACAGTGTCTCTTTGAAGCACTTATCTTTGCTTACGCTTTTCTGACCCAAGTGGAGATAAATAATGCATAACCGGCGCTGCGTCCGTACGATGAAGCCGGTAAGAGGTGGTGGAGCATTTGTCGTTTTTAGTAGTAAGTATTGTCCATGAATGAATTGGGTATGTTTCGAGAGGACGCCGGATTCTACTGCTAGTGAAGAGGTGATGCAGATATCCCCACCGTTTTAGCTCCCCGTATACCGCTTCTGGATTTATGGTGTGTCAAAGCGATATGGTGGCTGGGGCGGCCGGCCTCAGGGACCTAAGGGTGGCCAGCCCTGCCGCCAGGATGGCGCCCTGCCACCCCTCGCCCATGGCACGCCGGCGTCGGGACCGTCGGGACACCCTAGCCGCTCCCGCACCCCGAGAGCGCGCGCGCGCCGGCGCCTCCGCCCGCCCACGCCTCCGCTCAGAGTCCCTCCTCCCCCGCCACGCCGCGCCCCTCGCGGCCCCGCCGCGCCCCTCGCGGCCTCGCTACGCCGCCGCGCCGCTACGCCCCGCGCGCTGCAGAGCCGCGCTGCCGCTCTAGAGCCCCCACCCCCAGCCACGTGCTCTGCGCTACGCTGCGGCCTGCTGGCCACCCTAAGGGCAGGGCTGGCAGGGCCCCACCCCGCTCCACCCCGCGCCACGCCGCGCCACCCTCTGCTGTGAGATCAATATGGAGCCGGGCTGGTGCTGCCGCTGCCACGCCGCCCCCGCCTCAGGGCGCCTCGGCCCCCGCCGCCCCCGCACGGCAGCGACGCCCCTCATGGACCCCAAGGGTCGGCCTAAGGGTCGGCCGGGTCGGCGAGGCCGTGGACGAGCGCGCTCTCCTTTGAGGGCCTGGGGACGGGCTGAAGCGCGCTGAAGTCCGCGGGGCCTCTTGGCCGGCGAGCGTGCTTATTTGGCAATCTTTCGCCGGGAATGGCGAGGCCGGGCGTGGCCGGGCGAGGCGCTTCCCTCTTCCCCCTCCCCGCGGCCGCGCGGCCTGGAGCGGTCTGGAGCGGCCTGGAGCTTCGGGACTTCGAGCAGCAATCAGTAGTTGCCGTTCGGAATGGTGCGCCAACTTGGGTCGTTTGCGTCGCATGTGCAACCTCGGAGGACTAGGTGGAATAATTTAGGTGCTTGGCGGACAGCGAGTAGTTTGGCGCACTCGCGCCGCGGGGACCCAGTGTACTCCCGCCTGTCCCGAACGCGCGATGGCAATACGTCGCAATAAAAGGTGGAAGGGTCACTCCGACTCGAATCGCACCTCCGCCCCGCCGGCCTGTCTGACCGTACAGGAGCGTCCGTCAGTCCGGCGCGGCGGCGCTGCCCGGAGTCAGCTGATGCCGCGGCGGTGCGGCGGGGCCTCCCCTTGCCGGCGAGGCGAGGCTCTCTGTCCTGACATAGATGTAAGTTTCGTGACGTCATTGGCGAGGCGATCAATGCCGGGTGGACCCCATGGGGGACCCCGCCTGAGCCCCAAAGCGCCAAGCGGCCCGCCGCGCCACCGCCCCTCACTCCAGCGACTTGATTCGGCCTCGCGTGTTGCATAATTGGCTGAGCTGCGCGCCCCGCTCCGCCTAGCTCCGCCCTGCTCGCTGCTGTTGCCTGTTGGCTCCCTGCTGCTGTGGGCCTGTGGGGCTGTAGCATTCGCAGGAGTCTGATTCCGAGAGCTCTCTGTCTCTTTCGCATCCATACGGAACGCCCGTTGAGTGCGAGAGGGACAGAGTGACGAAAACGACTCGGAATCTGATCGCAGAGGCACAGACGCTGCGTCCGCGTTTCGGCCTCGGTTCGGATTGCCTTGATTCTCGCGGCCAACTGTGCCTTTGCGTTTTCCGAGAAACGGTGCGATGACTCTCTGCGTCCGAACGACTCGCGCGTTGGATTCTCTTCTCTTTCCACTGCCGGCTGTCTGGACTGTACTGGCTGGGGGCTGTGCCGAGCCAGCAGCCAGCCTGAGCAGCAGGCAGCGGGTGCCTGTCACCCCGACTAAATCCTGCCCCGCCGAGCAGTTCCCGGAGCCTCCAGTGAGTGGCACGCGGCACGCGGCGGGCCTAGGCGGGGCCTAGGCTTGTTGGGCCGCTGGGAGTGCCAGGCTTCCCCCTGGGCGTGACGGCCTGGGCGTGACGGCCTGGGCGTGACGGCCTGGGCGTGACGGCCTGGGCGTGACGGCCTGGGCGTGACGGCCTGGGCGTGACGGCCTGGGCGTGACGGCCTGGGCGTGACGGCCTGGGCGTGACGGCCTGCCTGTCCGCCTGTTCGTCACGTCTGACTGCCTTAGCAGTTTGCGAGACGGTCGAAGTCAGTCGGACGGACCGACGGGCGGACAGACGGACGTGAGGTTCGGCGGTTCAAGTCGTTGCCACCTCACCTGGGGAGCCTGTTAGGCTGTCGGGCCTGTCGGGCGTGGCGGGGCGTGCGAGTGGCGGTCGTCGAAAGCACGCAAGTCGCGCGGCGTGCTCGAGCCCCTTCAACCCGCGTCGGGCGTGGCGGGGCGTGGCGTGGGCCTCTCGCCGATAATATTGCATCCGTGGAGCGCGATTCGCTGCAGGGATTCGAGAGATCTGTCTCTGTTGCACCCCCAGGAAGCGCCCCAAGCGTGCGAGAGAGACAGAGCCGGCGTTCGTCATGATACGACAGGGCTGCCTCCCGTCGTACGGATTCCCTCCTCGGTCGGGGAGTCTGGCAGTGCCGTGCTCCTCAGAATGGCAGAGTGTGCGCCGCGGCCCTGAAGGAAGTTTTGCGCGGAGGCCCGTACACTGCGACGGCCATTTGCGGCCAACGGCACGAAGGTTGATTCCGAGCACTGCCCTCGTCCTTCTGTCTCTGTCGCACTGAAGGGGCGCCCCGTACAGGTGCGAGAGAGACTAACTGCTCGGCCGGCACGCTGCCGCCAACGCGGTGCCTTGCAGCGGACGCGTCAACCCGAGCCGCACGCTCGCGAAGCATGGCGAAGGCGAAGCATGGCGCCGAAACTGCTGTGTTGCAGATTCAACAGCGCGACCGAGCGCGCGCGCTGCAGACTAATTCTGAGAGTAGTTTTGTTCTCTGTCTCTCTCGTGCACTCGTGGGGGGCCCCGTATCGGTGCGAGAGAGTCGGAGCGACGAAAACGACTCTGCTGGAAAGCTGGTGCAGCGCGAAAGATGCATGAGTGGCCATCGGGCGGCGGGGCGTCGTCGGGTGTAAGGCTTGCGGCCGCCAATCAGGATGATGATGTGTACAGTGGCGCCTGCCCGGCCTGCCCGGCCTGCCCGGGCTGGCGCTTGCATATACATGAGCGCGGCGGGTGGTGCGGGGTGGCGGCTGGGGAGCGGCACGTCATCGATGTGCAGGCCGGCCGGCCGGGGGTTCGCGACGCAACTGACGCAACATGGAGACGAGGCGACCCAGTGCCGTTGTCTCCGTCACCCTTCTCGCTCGTCTTGAGGCGCTTGTCCTGCGGCTTGTCTGGCTCGCTGGGCCGGAACAGAGGGAGAGGGAAGAGGATTGAAATCCGCGCTGCCTACGCCACTGGCAGCGGGGACAAGCTGGCCAGGACAGGGGACGCGCCGCGCCCGATCTCGCTTTGAGCTGCAGAGTCGCTAAGTGAGACTCGAACCGAGCGTGTGGCTCCACCAATGGATTGCTCATTCGCGGAGCGATCAATTGGTGGGGTCACACGTTCGGTTTGAGTCCCATTTAGCGACTATGCAGCTCAAAACGCGTCTAGAGTTTTGGCCGCCGCCATCGGTCTTCTGGCCCACTGTGTGCTGGAAGGGCACGGTGCGTCCGGAAACACGCACCGCGGGCGCCTCCAGGCGGTGACGGAGACGAAGTCGCCCCGGGGGTGCTTTCGGGCGCGGCCCTGGGGGAAGGGGAGGGCTGAGCGAAAGGTCACGCGCTGCTTTTGATGTGGGGGCGAAAAAGCCGGCGCGGGGCGGTCCGCGTGCTCCGCGTGCTCCGCGTGTCTGTGATGAACTTAGCCGGCCTGGCCGGGCCTGCCATGCGGCAACCCGTGTCGCGTCTCGTCGCGTGGCGTGTCGCGAGCTGGGCGCGACCAGTCGTTTCCCTGGTCGAACTGGTCAGTTTCTGCTTCCTTGGGCAGTAACCCGTGGTGCCGTGGCTCTGGCCGGGCAGCCATCGGCAGCCAGCCGACCGATTTGCTGATTTCCGTCCCCTCTGTTTGCCTCCTCGGCCTTCGTGGACCCCAGGAGGCCAGGCCGGGCCTGGCGGCCGGGTCGCCGAGTCGCGACGCCGGGGCTGGCCGGGGCCTCAGCTTGTTAGTGCGCGACAGTTGGACGCACTCCAAGTGCCCCCTGCAGTCCTTTCACCATGGCCGGGGGAGGGGACGGGGACCCGACCCGGCGTGCACTCTAGCGCACCTGCATGCATGCGCTGTGCCCTGGCCCGACGCTGTTTGGCTGGCTTGCCAATTTCCGGAGGCCCCGCCGTCGCTCTTGCTGTGTTCAGGCAGGCCGAGGCAGGCGGACAGACATCGGCCGGCATGCCTGCCCTCTCCGTGCGACAGTGGCCACTGCAGAAGTCTGAACGGGGCGCGTTACGTGGCCCGGTTGTTTGTGGGTCGCCCTTTTCTCATGCACGCGTCTCCGAGTCTCTTTGACGGCGCCTCGCGAGACGGAGGCATATTGTTGTTTATGCGTCCCCGGACTGCTGCAGCGGCCGTGTCGTCGCGTCGTCGCGTCGTCGCGGCAGGAGTCCGCGGGGCCGAGCAAGGAAGGAGCAACGCCAACTTTGTTTCTTGCCTCGCCCTTTTTCTTTGAGGGAGTGGCGCGAGTGGAGTGCACTGCGAATTGAATTGAAGCGAGCGGGGGAGCAGCTCCAGCGCTCCAGCTCGCCGTTGGGCAGCCGACCGGGGACAGCCGACCGGGGGCAGCGCGCGTTTAGGCAACCCGCTGGGCGACAGTGCCCCTGCCTGCCTGCCGCTGGCACTTCTCGGTAGAGATGTACCATTGTTTCGAAATCGAATCCAGTCGGATTGGCCCTGACTCGGTTCGGAGTCGCAAAATCCGTAACCAAAGATTCGTCAATTTTTTCCGTATCATCTTGTCGTTAAGAAATGAGATTTTTGATTAGAGGAGATTCCATTTGAAAGTTATGGGACGGACTCGATTCGATTAGGTATTTCTTTCGACTCTCATCGACCAGAAATTCCAAGATTCGCATAAATGTGAGATCTCGTGGCGCTAGAGTACCAGGCGCGGTTCGCTTTGGGCAAGGAGAGTACTGGAGGCTGGCTGGGCTGGATGCCCCACTCTCTGGAGTCACTCTCCAGTAGGACTCGCCCCATTTCTTTCCAGCCGCCGCTGCACTGGGAGAAGGGGAGAAAAGGGGGACGGGGGGACTGCATCGCAGCGCAGCCGCCGTGCACGGACAATGCCGGCCGTGCTTCGCTGCTTCGCCCTCGCCAACGAGTCGGGGCTGCTGCTGAGTATTAGCACGGCAAGCAGACAGAGCCCCCTCCCCTTTCCCCCCGGGCTTGGCGCCGTCTCGCTTATTGGCCGTGGCGTCGTCGCTCCGCTGAGCAGCACCGAGCTGCCGCGGCCCGTGCGCCCCCTGACTTATGGAGCAGGTCATTCATCTAGCTTCGCTGCAGCCTTCCCCGTTCCCCCGGCCTGCACGGCCTGCACGGCCGCTTCGGACGCTACGAGGCGACACTACAGTGCACTGTCGCTCTGCGATGATGACGTCCCCGGGAACAAAGGGTTCGGCCGTTCGGCCACTTGAGTCGCGCTGCGCCGCGCTTGAATGCGCTGTGTCACAATGCCGGGACGACTCGCACAGGCTGCACGCCCGGGGAGTCAAAAGCAACGAGTGCAGGCCGGGCTGGGCCGGGCCTGGCCGGCAGACGAGCTGTGCCTGCCGTATCCGCGCGACCAATGTTTCGGATTTGAAGAGTTCTCTCGCTGTTTCTTTCTTTCTCTCTCTCTTGCTGTGTGGCGGTGAGAGGGCGCTGTATTGTTAGTTGCGCGGTTCGGCGCTTTTGTGTGGAAGGAGGAGGAGGCAGCCTATCCTCTTGGAAGGCACGGAAGGGAAGTGGCGCTCCGAGTGCTGCTGAAAAACATCGGTCGGAATGCGCCCCGGCCCCCGCTTTGAGTGCCCCGCGTCGCCACGCCTCCATCGCCATGCCCAGGTTGAAGCGGGTCGGGATTCTTGCGCGCGGCTCGCGGGCCGCGCTCCGTGCGCCGTGCTCGCCGATAAAGGCAAGAGGGAGAAGGGGCGGCATCGGCAATTGGGTTACATGCCACTGTCGCGCCGCCCGCGCGCCGCCGGCACGCTGGAGAGGGAGAGAGAGAGAGAGCCTCTCCTCGATAGCCTGGTGCGGCGTCTCGCGCGAAACGCTCCAAATATTTCCGAATATTTCTCCCTTCCCCGACGCCGTGCCGCCGTGCCGCCGTGCCGCCGTGCCGGGCTGAGGGAACGGCGATTCCAGGCCTGGGCCCGCGCTGACACGGACTCGGGGCGGGGCCGCCGTAAAATAGGGACCTTTTAATTTGGAAGCACGGAAGGTGGCGTAGGCCGAGGAGACCGAGGGCGCTTTGATGGGGCCCCGACCTCGCCGACCTTGGACGCCACCGGGCGCCGTCCGGCTCTGTGCGGGAAGACAACTGGAGCGGACGGGGCGGGTGGCTGGAGCGGGGCGGCCTGGCTGGAGAACTGGAGCGCGGGAGGGGTCGACCGAAATAGCGACGCAGGGTGGGGCGGGGCGGGGCGGCCGCCATCATGAGCGTGGAGCTCGTCGAGCCCTGGTCGTCCTGGCTGCCTCTCTCTCTATCTCTCTCTCTCGCGCGCGCGCCCATCGCGACCCCCTTGACGCCACCGGAAACGTGGCAATAAAATCGGAGAGTTCCTCTGCGCTGCCGCCGCGCCGCCGCCATCTGGGTCGTCGCCGTCGTCGCGCAGGTGTGGGTCTCTCGGCTGGCGAAGTTTGGAAGCCGATGGAGTGGCGCTGTGTCTTTCGCTCTTCGCTTTCTGCCGCCCGATTCGCGCCAAGGCGCTCTCGAGATTCCCGATGCATGCCGTGTTTACTCCGGCAGGCTGCCACCATGACGGCCCCGAAGACATTCCTCACCGCGCGGCCCGAGTTTTCCGAATGATTTCCCCAAGTTTGGTGTAGGCGACACTGCGGCCGGAGTGGTGACCCCTCGCCTGTCGCCTTGCCGGTTGATTTATGGTCCTCGCCGTGCCCTTGGCGCGTCCTCGACACGCCCTCGGCGCTCTTGACACGGCCTCGACATGGCCTTGACACCTGTTCGACGCGGTGCCCTGCCGCGCCGTTCCGCCCGTAATTGGAGCACTTGGCTCCTTGGCAAAGCGCCGCGTCGTCCCTCTGTCTGTAGGAAGAGCGACGGAGAGAAAGAGAGAGAGATACTACCTAGCAGTTGTAGGTCAGCCTCAGCTCTCGGCTAGTTCCCTCGAAACTGCCGACGTGGCCGAGGCCGAGACACCGCGAAGTGCGGACGGCGCGGACGCGGCGGGCGCCTGCGGGACTCGGCGTAGGCAACCCGACGGCACGCGTGCGCGCGGCCGGCCTACCCCGCCGGGCTGGAGCGCGCCTGCGGATCGCGGGGTAGGCCGCCCGCTCCTCACGGGAGCGCCCGGCCGGCCTGGCTGCCGGGCGCGCTGCGTGGCGTGGCGTGGCGTGGCGTGACGTGGCCGCGTGGCTCAGCCTTCCTCGGTGCTTAACTTTCACTTGAGATGGATTCTAGCGGGGCGCGCGGAGCTGATCGGCTTCCCGGCATCGCGGCGTGGGCACTGAGCTGTGTGTGCGCGGCTCGGTACTATTTTGACTGGCGCCCGCTGGAGCGAGAGCGAGCGTGTCTTTCTCTGCGTTTGCCGGGGTGTGCGTTTCGAGGAAGGGCCCGCTTCCCCCGGCCACCGCCGCCCCGCTACTACTCCCCGCCGCGCTCTGATGACGACTTGCCGTGTTGACGGTTCAGATCCGGGGTCTTTTATTGCCGTGCTTTTTTTTACGCGCGTCATGATTCGGGGAGAGCGTGCCCCACCACCGCCACCACGGTGGTGGCGCGCGCGAGGCTCCCAACGCAGCCCGCGGCCTGCCGCCACGTTCGCAGTCTGCTTCGCTTTTTTAGAAAGCTTTAGTTTTGCTCCTATTTGTTTTCCAAACCGTAAAAACTTCCTCATCAAAGCTTTTTTTTCTAATTTTTTCTCCAAAGTGGTACAACCGCCGAAGCGTGTGTTGTCCTTGTCCAGGCTTTGAAGTGGAAGTGCAGTCGGCTTGTTTGCTCGACCCGTTGGCGTGGAATTGCCCCGCCCCGCCCCGCCCCGCCCCGCCCCGCCACTGCTGCCAGTTTGCCAGTCGATGGCGGCCATGGCGGCCGGCGGGCCTTGGCGGGCGGCACTCGGCGCCAAAAGCTTTCGGGTCAATCAGGCCACCTGTACAGTGCCGTGTACGTACAGGCCGGCCACAGAAGAAGCGCGGAGGCGAATCTGGGAGTTGCCGACACGATGTATTCAGTGGCAGCGCGAGCCCGATTTTTCATGTGAGTTGAGAGGTCGCCTCGACCTCCTTCCCCCTCCCACTCCTCGTAGACTCCATATCGTGCCATCCATCAAGATCGCTGGAGCATCCCTCGGCGTTCCAGAGGGGGAGGGGGGGGGAGCCCTTCGGCTTCTTTCACCCCGTGGCCCCGTTGGCGGCCTGCGCCTGCAGTGGCGCGCCTTCCCCGCGTACCGCGTCCACGAGCGGAGTCAGGCAGCCCAGCGGGGCACAGTGGGCCAGAAGAGCGGTGGAGGCGGTCAAAATCCCGGACGCGTTGAGCTCCAGAGTCCGCTAAATCGGATTCGAACCGAACCTGTGACCCCACTAATGGATTGCTCTCGGATCTTCATCATTGGTGGGGTTACACGTTCGGTTCGAGTCCTGTATTTAGCGACTCAAAACGCGCCTAGAGTTCTGGCCGCCTGCGCCCGGTCTTCTAGCCCACTGTTACGCCGCCACGCCTCATTGCAGACCGAGCCCCCCCCCCCCCCCACTGGTTAATACTTTCCTCGTTGTCGACTGCGTGCCGCGCGCGCACACTGTTGCGAATGCGTGCGTGTTTGTTCCCGGTGATGACAAACGCGCTGCGCGAGACAGTTTGCCGATACAAGGCGCCAAATGGGTCCCTGGGCCGCGCGCGGCCCTGGCGCGCCGCCCCCGCCCCCCCGCCCCGCCGGCCCGGGGGAGCTGCAGGGACACAAGCGCGAGCGGTTTAGCCTTGATGAAATTTGAATATCGGGCCGGACGCGTGTCTGATTAAAATTTGTCGCGTGTTTGCAGGTGGGCCCAGGTGGGTCTGCCGAGGCCGCGTGGCCGTGGCGCGCGTCGCGCTGTCTCCGCCGCCGTGTGCGCAGTGTGTTAGTCTCCCTTTATTCGGACCGTCCACTCACTCGGCTGGGAGGGGGAGGAAATGAAGAAAAATAAACACTAGCGGAAATAGGAGGAGGTTGGTTGGGTCTCAATGGGACGTGGAACGAACCGGTGTGCCGTGACGCCCCCCCTCCCCCTCCCCCCCCCACCTGTCTGTCTCTGTTTCTCTCTGTGTGCGGCCGTCTCGCTCGCTCGCCCCCCGGGGGTTCCTGACGCCCCCGGCGCCCCTCGGCAGCGCATGCCCGATTGAGAGGTGTGCCGCGCCACGGGGCCGCGCGAGGTCGCAGGTGAGAGAGAGAGAGAGTCGGCTGTAATTAAAACATGCCGGTCGTGGGAGGAAAAAAAAGGGCGAGAATGCGAATGGGAATGCGCGGGAAACGGGAGGGGCGTAACTTGAATTACTCTGATTTCAGCTGCCTTCATACCAATACCAAGGTTGTGCAAAATGTGATTTTTTTTCGGGATGACTTTTATTCTAAATTGTGCACACAGCGCTCGTACCGCCGGTGAAGCCCGGGGCCAAGTTGGCAACGGAAGGTTAATTTCTGAGACTGCTTCCAAACCGTTGCTTTCTGATTGGCTCTCGACGAAGGTCTGCAATCAAGCGGTCTTGGCTTGGCTGCGCGGGGGGCGGGGTGGCAACCTCATCGCCGCCTGTCGAAAGCCGAGTCTGGCTGCCCCGGCCCCGCCGCTGCGGGCGGAAGGGGTCAGCCCTAAATGCGGCCGGCCTTGGCACCCGGTGGGGGGCGGCCAAAACTGTAGACGCGTTTTGAGCTCCAAAGTCGCTAAATGGGACTCGAACCGAACGTGTGACCCCACCGGTAGATTCCTCGTTTGGGGAGCAATCCATTGGTGGGGTCACACGTTCTGTTCGAGGCTCATTTAGCGACTCAGGAGCTCAAAATGGGTCTAGAATTTTGGCCGCCTCCGCCGGTGGCCCACTGCGGGTCGGTAGCCACGGGGCACTGGTGGCACTACCCGCTGAGGGCCGGTCGGCCAGGCCGGTGCACTGTGCCAGTGTGCCAAGCAAGGCAGGCAAAGCAAGCAGGGCGAGCAAAGCAAGCAAGGCCTGCTCCGACCGCCCATCCGATCGGTCAATATACCGCCGGCCCGTCCGTCCACCCTTCCGTGTGCTACCTGTGGATGTGGCGCCGTCCTCAGACCGCATCACACTGCAACGGGCAGCGACCCGTCAGGTTTGCCAACCTAACGCTAATTAACTTTGGCGTGGGCGCAATTTCCGGGATGGGACTACCTTAGTGGTGGGTGGGTTGGTGCGGAGCGCTCGGATCAGAATACCCGTCGTTCGCAAGACATTGATTCCCCCTCAAATTTGCTATATTTTTTGTGACGTTGGCACTGCGCTGGCCGTGTGCCAACGTGTCCCTTTCTTTGACGGTTCTCCCCCGCCGGTGGCGTCGCGCTGGCTTGCGGTCGCGCCGCACTGCGCCGCCCCCGCGCCGCCCCTTTGCTGCATTGCGTCGCATTGTCGCGTTCCATGTTGTCGCGTCGTTTCGCGTCGCTTGTTGCGTTGTGCGTCGCGTCCGCGTCGCGTTGCCGTCGCGTCGCCCGGCTCGTTGGACCGCAAAGGCCAGAGGTATGTCAGCCACACCGGCGCCGCCCCCGCACCGCCCCCACGCCGCCCTGCCCCGCGCCGCCCCCACCACCCCCAGGGGTGTGGCTGGGGTGGGCCGCGGCCCGGTCGGCCCGTCGTCGGCGGCGCGGCCAGTGAGGGCTCGGAGGCCCGCGACGCCGGTTTCGCGCTCTCTGCTGCAGCGCCGTCGCCGCGCGCCGTGCGTCCGCGTGACGCAGCGTGACGAGGTGTGAGGAAGTGTGACCAGGCCCCGTCGGCTCCGAGTGGGAAGGGTAGTGCGGTGCCGGGGGCTGCTGCCGCTGCTGCCGCCGCGCGCTGAGTGGGGCAGCTGAGTGTCCCTGTGAGTACGCCAGTGTTTGTGTGTGTGGACGTGGACGTCTTCGCTGCCGGTGGTGGCTGTGGTCCGTTGGTGTGTCGGTCAGTGCAGACGTTCCAGTCACTCGGAAATGTGTGGTGGACGTAACGATTATCCTAATTTAGTGCACTGCACTGGCCTCAGAGGAAGAGTGCCTCACTGCTGCGTGTGGTTGTGAGTGGAATGCTCTTGGTGGGCCGTGATTCTGTTGGTGCAGTGCCGTAACACACTGGACACCAGTCTGGCCGCGAAGTCGGCGCGAGTTGCCAGAGACGAATGGCTGGCCCGGTCGCTAGGTTGGCGCACCGTGCCGCATTACCATTGGCACCTCTATCTCTCGGGCAATCTCTTGCCCCGGGCTGAAGCTAATAGAGCCCGGAATGGATGTCCCCGCCGTGCCAGCCCGATGTCCGCGGCCCTGCCAGAGGCGTCGCCTGGCGTCGCCTGCACTCGAATGACGCGGAAGGGACACGCTGCCGGAGGGGTGACTCGGAAAGGAGAGAGAGGGCGCTTCTGCGCGCGGCTTGCTGGAGGCGGGGCGGGGCGGCGAGCGTGATGAACACGGCGAGATGGAGATTTACCGTGGATTAGCCGTCCGTGATGTTGCGCGAGAGTGATGGCGACGCCGAGCAAGGCGCAGCAAGGCGCAGCAAGGTGGGGCGAGGCGCCGCCGCACCGCGCGGCCTGTTCGTCACTTTGTCAAGCCGTTTCTTGCGCCCCGAGGAGGCCGCCCGCCCCGCCCCGGCGGTGGCGTTCCAGTTTCCAGTGCCACGTCCCCGCGAGCAGGCCGTCTGTCTCTCTCGCACCTCTACGAAAAGCCTTTACGAGTGGGAGAGAGACAGTGTACCGGTTGGCAGACTCGCTCATGCAAGAAGGGCTGGTCGGCGGCCAGCCTGCGCGTTGCGTTCTCGCTCCAGTTTGCGCCTTTTACTATTCCAGTCAAACAGTGCGCCAGAAAGCCATCTCCAGTTCGAATTAGGTTGTTCAGAGCGAGGCCGAGTTATGCCTGGCGGGGAAAAAGAAGGCGGCGCCGCGAGGGGGGAGGAATAAGATTCGAGATAAAATGCATGGCGAGCTCAAGTGGATTCTATTGGATTTCGGCTCTTATCTTATCTGTCGGGAGGTGAATCGGTTACGGGGAGGGAAGCAAAGTTTTGCATAAACAAACGCGTAACTTTTTTCACCGAATCGCGCTGCGTTTTCGACAGCAAATTGAGTGAAATCTGCAGCGCTGGCGCGCAAAGAAATAAAAAGCGTTGGCCGTTCTGTTCTTGGGTGGAATCCGCGCGAAGTGGCGCGTCCGATCTCGCGTTGCCGGCGTTGCCGCCTTTGTTGTGGAGGCCGCTCGCGCGCTTGCGGGACATTCTTTATGACGCGGGGTTCTCTTTATGGCGCTCGCACGGCCTCTCCGCGGCCCGCCACGGCCCCTGCCGGCCTCTGCCCCGGAGCGAGGCCCCACGGCCGGCCGGCCCGGCCTGTCCACCGCAGCGCTGGCCGAGGCCGAGGCTGGGTCGGGTCGGGGGAGGAAAGCAATTTGTTATATGGGATGGATGCGGCATGATTTGAAAGCGTGCCCTGTTGTCTGGCGACGCCGCTGTCGCTATATAGTGTAGGCGCACTGGCCCTTGCTTTACGGTCCGGTTTGCAGCAGCGCGAAGGTGTCTCCGTGTCTCCCTCCCACCCTTCAGGACAGGCCCGTGAGCGCGACAGAGACAGCGACGAAAAGACAGGCACTCCCGAATCGCTCGGCTGAGGGAGCAGAGGGGGCAGCAGCCCTTCAGAAGGTCGGCCCACGTGTAATTTAACTTTTTGACGCGCCCTGCCCTCTGCCTGCCTCGCTTGCTGCCTGCCTGCCCATGCAGCCACGTGTGGGGGCGGACGGGCGGACAAAGGGCTGGTCGGCCGGCAAAGCACAGCGGACGGGCCCCACTGCGGAGCCCTCATTGGGGCCGGTCGGTCTATCGCCCTTCCTGTCCGCCTCGTCCCTTTTGTTTTGTTGTTCATTCTGTGGGCGTCAACCCCTGCCTGCCTGCCTGCCTGGCTGCCTGCCTGGCCTGGCTGGCCTTTCCCCGACTCCATCTCGCCCCGGCGGGCACGTCACCCCTTCATTTCTTTTCTGCCGTTTCACCCGCACTGTAAATGTCTTACGGTGACAGGCTGCACCAACATATTATGGTGGAGATTTTCTCCACAATACCAACGAAATTCGGCAAAATATCTATAATACAGTGAATTATGGTATGTTACGAAAGTCAGCTGCACCTCCATAATATGGAACATTTTCACCATAATATGGAGAATCTTCACTGTACAACATTTAGAGTGCGCTGTAGGGGGTTCACTGGTCGCGAAACAGCCGCGTTTACCCCCCCCCCCCTAAAAAAATGACGTTAATTTTTTTTTCCATATGTCATTGAGATTTTTGAATCAGGTTATATGGAAGTCTTGAAATTCGCAGTGAAGGCATCAAGAACTAACAATTCATCTTGAGGGCAGGCTGAGATGATAGGAAACCGTTTTGGCACTGATGCGTTGTTGAATTTTTTGGCCTAGTTCCGTGGCACCACTGGTGCTCCTCCCCTCCCCTTCTCTGGAAACGTGGTTCTGCCCCCCCCCTCCCCTTTCCCCTCCATGCTGCTGCTGGCTCGAGGTCTCTCCACTGGAGTCTCCAGCAGTACTGGCGCCGGCCCGACACTTTGGGCGCCAGTTGGGCAAGGCTGCCAACCTCGGCCGCCAAGAGCAGCGTGATTAATGTAAACGAGTGCTTCTGTTGGCAGCAGTGTAGCCACCGCGGCCACGGCCACGGCCCCCTCATCGGCGCTTGTCATCGGCCGGTCGGCAGTGCGGGGCCGCGGGGCCGCCACCCTTGCCACTTCCTTCCCTTTTATTTTGCAGCCGCTGCTCCTTTCCCCGGTCCAGTCTGTCTCGTTTATGACGTGGCGGCCCTGCCCGGTCGCTCTTTGAAAGTCCTGAGGGAGAGAGGGGAGGGACATCCAGAGACTTTTATCATCGCGTAGTTCTTCTCGTATTTTTTTGCAGTGGACACACTAATAAACACTCGCAGCAGCGCTTTGGCCGCTTTGGCGTGGATCTAGAGCAGACGGAAGCCCGGCGATCTTCATCCCGCGCCGAAACGGACCGGACCTCCGTCGGGGATTTAGAAGACATAACGTCGGCGCGCGCGGGTGCTTTGCACCGCCGGGTAATATATATACGGAGGAAAGGCGGGGAGGGAAAAAAAGCAAGTGGAGAAACTCGCTGCGGAAGAAATGTCTCGCCGTTTGGCTCGCCGAACCCGGGACCGCGATCTGTGTGGCCGGCCGCGGCACCGCCAGCAGACTGGTTCCGAGAGTCGTTTTCGAAGCCCCGTCTCTCTCACACCTACAAGGGGCACCCCGCGAGAGAGACAGAGCGACGAAAGCGACTCCCAGTCTGCAGCACGGCAGGCTGGACGCCCCGGCGCCGCTGAGCCTCCCGGCGCACCCCGCCCGGCCAGGGATCCCTCCAGCGCAAACGGGCCGCCCGCAAGTTTGGGGCTAAGCGGGCATCAATCTCTGGGCCGCTCTTATCTATCGGGTGGCGAGCCGCCGGGGCGGGGCGGGGCGGGGCGGGGCGGGGCGGGGTGCGGCATGGGACCACACTGCGGTCGCCCCGCCCCGCCCCCTCCCAGTGTCCCTTCCCCGCCGCCCTCCTCCCTTTAACTACAAAGTCGCCGGCGTTATGCAAAGTCGGCTTGATCGTGGCCTGCCGGGCCGGGCCGGGCTGGGCCGGCGTGCCGCTGCCTGGGGCTGCCTCGCGCAAACCTCGTTCATTACGATGTTCGCGCGCGAGAGCTCTCGCTAGCCGTCGTAGTGCGCAGGCCAGCCAGACGCCCTTTTCCTTGCTTCCTCTTCTGTGCTCACTCGCACCGTCATTTTTCTCGTTGGCGATCAGGCCCGGCTTTGCGCACGCTTTGCACCGATTTTCACGTCCCCGTCCGGCGCACCTAGAGAGACTGGAGACTCGGCACGAGCGCGTCTGTCCCCACTGCGATGCCGGGACGTTGCCTTGCCGATGATGATGTTTTGAAAAGGCCCGTTTTTCGTTTGTGGCGCTGTTTCCTATTGGATCGCCCCGCGGACTCCACCCCTCTCTCTTTTTTCTCTCTCTCTCACTCTCTCTCCTCCCCCTCATCCGGCCTTTTATCTAATGCATCACACACACATACATATCACGCGCCGCCGGGGCTCCCGGAAAGCGAGTTCATAACAGAATTATACTTTTTAAAAAGGCGCTTGGCACACTTTTTTGCTTTGTCTGTGTCTCCTCCTCCTGCGTGCTGCCGGTGCGTGTAAACGCGTATCCACGCGGCGCGCCCCGGCCCGGACGGCGCCTCTAGGACGGCGCCTAAACGCGGCGGGGCTCCTCGACGCTCCCTGGCGCGGCGGCCAAACGAGCCGTGTGGGCTAATTGTGGCCGAAATGAATATCCTGTTTGGGGTTAGCTCGCATTAAAAATGGAGCGGTATTCTGTGAACCTGCTACCCTCGCCACTGTACCCCCACTCCGCCCCCTTTTCCAGCTCGTTCCGACCACTCAATGCTCGACTCTTTTTCAGAGGGAAATGGAATAATGCGCTCGCTCCTTTCTTTGGCCTCTGTTGTTTTTGTTTTGTGGGCTTCGTTGCCTCGGACGCCTCTGAGCCAATTAACGCCCCCGCGTCCCCTCCCCCTTCCGCACACGCGGAAAAGAGAGAGAAGGAAGGATATGGGAAAATTATGTGGATGTGAAATCGCTCTTCGGACGCATGCTCGGATCTTGCCTTACACAGCATTGATCCTCTCGACGCCCTGCGGGGTGACTCCGAAAGGGAGCTCTCGTCTCTCTCACACCTGTGCGGCACGCGCGGCGAGAGAGAGACCGCCCTCTCGGAATCCGCCTGCTGGTCTCTCTTTGCCGCGGAGTCTCTCTCTGGCGTCTCTCTAATCGTGGCGGCGGGTCTCTCTGGCCGCTGCAGCTTCGCGCGCACCCCGTCGTTAGTCTTAATTACTGTGGCGCAGGGTAGTCCGGCCGCTCGCCGCCACGCCACGCCATGCCACGCCCTGCCACGCCACGCCGCCGCGGTGCCGCGACGCGTGTTGCCTCGCGGTGTCGGAACCAACTTGACAAACAAGTCCCATCTCCGCGCCACGACTTGCGTGTGCGTTTTATCACCCCGCGGCGTGCCTTGGCGGCGTTTCCATGCACCCGAACTTTAATTGTACGTGAGAATTGTTGAGAGGAGGGTTGCGAAAAGTCATGCTAGTGTTTTGCGCAAGCCCGCGCCTGTTCACTGTGTTGTCCTTGTGCTCATGATGATGCTTTGTGTGTGTGCAGTGCTCCCCGGCTTCGGCGATGTGGCGGTCACTCGGCTCCTGTTTGCCCCTCGTGGGGCCCTCCTAGGGCCCTAGGAACTCGGCCCTAGGCGCCCTAGGCCCGCCACCCGGCACAGCCGGCACAGCCGCAGACTTGGTAAGTTGCTACCTGCCGACCTGCGCGCTGCGCGGGGTGTTAAGTTCGGCGGAGGGGGCGCGTCGTTAATCTGCCTCTGCCAGCGGGCTGAGCCGTTTTCGGCGCGCCGTCTCTCTCGGACTCGCGGGCCGTCTCGCGCAGGTGCGAGAGAGACAGAGCGATGACGGAAACGAGTCTTTGAAGCAGTCTGCTGGTTTTATGGCCCCGGTTTTTGCCCTTTTTGCCAGACGGCGCTGCGAAGGCTGGGGATTTTGGGGTGGTTCCCGACAAGGTCCAGAGCCCAGGGTCCAGCCACTGTTCCGAGCACGTTTGTATTTTTACCGAGACCGACCCCACAGCGCGTTCGACACCGGTCCGGTTCGTGTCTTTGAAAGTGCAGGGCGATATCGGTGGTCGGGCCGGTCGGTGTGAAAACGGGGACGGGCCCCGCGGGGTCTGTGGCCGAAGGGGCCGAAGGGGCCGCGGCCGCGTTTTGGCTGGGATGGTGATCGCGGCCATGAAGGCCATGAAGCTGGCCGACCACCGGACCTCATAATGGCGACTCTCGGCTTTGCGCGCGGCGGGGCGGCGGGGACTCTGGGGCCGAGGCGCCGCCACTTGGCTTTTACGATGACTGCCCCCCCCCCCATCCCCTCCCCTTCCAGTTCTGCCACCTCCACGGCTGAGGCGACCCCGACCTAGAACGTACCCGTCCTGTACCCCTAGCGGTCCGGCCGGCGGCCCAGCGGCAGCCCCGTTGTCGCCTCTCCCTTCTCCCCGCCCCGCCCCGCCTCGCCCCGCCCCGCCCCGCCGGACTGTGGGAGTGGACGAGGACGAGAGCTACTTTGCGGGCCGCTTGCAAACTGGCTGGCCTGGCTGGGATGATGCAGCAAACGGTGCGGGGTGCGATTGTGGGTGCGGACCGGGGGCTTCCCCTCCTCTTCCTCTTTCTCTCTCTCCCTTCCCCTCTCCCTTCCCTCCCCCCCCCCCTTTTTCACGGACGCGCGTGACGATGGACGGGCCTGCAGCGGGGAAGGGCGGAAAGTAGAATAACTTCCACTGACAAATGTTTTCGGAGGGTTGAGAACGTTTGGCGCAGTTCGGCGCGGCGGTTACCGAGACTGGGGTGGAGGGGCGGCCGCGCCTCTGCGGCCTCGGCCCGGCCGACAAGGACAAGGGAGGCGAAATGAAGCTCTTTACGTCCTCCTATGACTGGGGCCGCCCCGCCCCGCCCCGCCGTCGGACCGACGACGCACACGCGCGCTCCAAGGAGCAGGGAGAATTGGAGCCTCGGCAGCTGTGCAGAATTAGCTGGTTGAAACGTGTTGGCCGATCCGGGCCAGTGGCGGATCCAGAGGCGGCCTGGGGGTGGGATGGGAGGCAAGGTGGCACTGTTTGCCTACCTTTTAGGCGGCTATCTAGGGGCTTTGGGTCGAACTGAACGTGTGACCCCACCATTAGATTGCTCTGCGAACGAGGAATCCGTTGGTGGAGTCAGACGCTGGTTTCGAGTTCTGTTAAGCGACCCTGGTGCTCAGAACGCGTCGAGAATTTTGGCCGCAGGCGCCGCCAGTCTTCTAGTCCACTGTGCTGGCGGAGACTGCCGTGGCTGTACGCGGCCCCCAATTATCACTCTTTATTTGTTGCGCGCACAGTTTGCCACACGCTTGCGGTGGCACTCGTCCCAAGTTGCTGTTGCGACGTGCCGGAGCATGCGGGCGAGGGCCTCGCTAGAGGCCATGCCCGGGACGTCCAACTTTCAGCGTCTTTATAGGGCCGGTCTGGTCCGGGCTGGCGTGGGGTCCCGCCTCTCGGCGCGTCTTGAAGCTTAATGTGGCAAGAAATTGAAAACCTCCATGGGTGTCCACGCCACACTTGGCCACACTACAGCACGATGGAAGGAAGCGGACCGCAGCCGCGGTCTTCGGTTTCGACGGTGTGTCTGCCGTCTTCTCGCGTACACTGTTGAAACTGTCTGCCTTTGACACGTCACACTGGTGTCCTGAAGTTGTCCGTTTTGCGACCGAGGTTGCTGCGGTTCCCTCGGGTTCCCTCGGGTTCCCTGCGGCGCGCGCGGTTTTCCCGCCCCCTTTTCCTCTTCTCCTCGTCGACACGCGAATTTCGGCGGCGTGATGCCGGCGCCGCCCAAGTTTTACAACCCCTGGGTGGGGCTGGCGGTGTGCTGGCGGGGCCGGGCCGTGTTGATCGCATTCCTGCGCCCAAAGTAATTTCCCACGTGCTCCAACCCCCCCCCCCCCCTTTCCCCCAGCGCTGGAAGGGGTTGCAGCCTCATTATCGCGGAGGGGCTGCCGACGGACGAATTACGTGGCGTCACATTGCAGTCGGGTCCTTTACTTTTTCCTCGTCCCCCTCTGCCACAGGCCTGGCTGGTTCGCGTCATGAATGTTATAGTGGACCTGATTTTTTTTTTCAGAACGTTCACATGTGGAAGTTTGGAAATATTGGCCCGAAATGTCGTGAGACCTTTGAGAGGAACCCTCGGAAGGTGGCCCGCCCCGCCCGCGGGGCTCGGGCAAGTCAAGGGATCAGCCTGGCGGGTAGGCCGTCCCGCCGAACGCGGCTGCCGCCGGGCCAGCCTACCCGCAGTCCGTCGGGCGCCGTGACTTAGCCGCCTGCTCGCTTGCTGCGTGTGAGGAACTGCTGCAGCAGCCGCGGCCAGGCTTCGTTGCCTTTCGCTGCACGACTCAAACGATCCGCCGTTTCTGGCAGTGCCGCCAAGCGCCGCCATGCGCCGCCATGCCAGTGATGATGAAGAAGAAGGGACGGACGGGGGACGCGCCGCCGCCGCCGGCCCGTGCATAATTTGCTTCTTCGCCGACTCTCGCCGATTTTCGCCCTCTTTTTCTTCTTTAATTGAAAGAAAGAAAACGAAAAGTGCAATTTCATTTTGTTGGAAGCGCGGGCGACGGCTGCCGCATCGGAATGGCGTTGGGAGGCGCGCGGTTCCGGCTTGCGCGGGCTGCAGACGCCCCCCGCGCCGCGTTAAATATGTTTTCCTTTAAAGCGGCTGCCTCTGCCGCCTCCCCGACTTCCGGCCTTCCGGCCCAGCCAATTGTTGGCGGCGCCGCCGGTGCGCGAGGAGGGGAGGGGAGGGGGAGCGCCGACGACGACATCGAGAACGGAGGCAATACTCTGTGAAATCAAATCAGCCCAAGTTTGTGCTTCCACGAGTGCCGGCCGCAGCCTGTCGCGCGGGCCCCCTGCCGTGGAAGTGGCTGTGGGGCCTGCGGGGCGGGGCGGGCGGGGCCGGGCGGGGCGGGGCGGGGCGGGGCGGGGCAGCCCCCACTCGACATGACGCAACCCCTTCCTCCCTGCCTCCCCTGCACACGCGCGTCGCGGGGAGGTATGCGGTGGATAGGCGATGCGCAGAGCGAGTCTGGGGACGCGCGCGCTTTTTTCTACTCGACCCTTTTTTGTTTGCGGTTGTTTGCACGGGTCTCTGTGTGCGCAGGTCGGTGTGATTGGATGAAATATTTCCATATCCCCCCGGTCGCGCACCTCACACACCTTTTCTATTGCATCATCCCCCGTTATTCAAGAGGAGGGGGAAATAGAAAAATCGCGCGAATGCAAACCGATTTTATTTATTTATTTACCGCACCGTGTATTTGAATGTGGCGGTCGTGCTCCGCCGAACGCGGCGGACGCGGCGGACGTGTTCGGCCTGTCGGAGGTGTCGGCGGCGGTTTCGCCCCCGGCATGATTGGCCCGTTCGGGGCGGGGCGGGGCGGGGCGGGCGGAGGCCCCGCCTTTTGATGCCCCGAGGCGAGGTGCGATTACCCGGGCCTGCCTGGCTGGAGCCGGAGGCACTTGGTGGGGTGTGTGGCGCTGCTTTGCGCTGCGTGGCGTCCTGATGCGGTGCGTGGTGCGCCGCCGGAGCCACACTCACCTGGTTGCTGCGGCGGGCCCAATTGGAGCTTCCCGCTTCCCTCTTCCGGAACATCGACTCGGGAAGAGAGGGAGGGAGAGAAAAAAAGATGGACTCGTCGCATGGCATCGCGGCGGATGGCTGCTCCGCCGCTCCGCCCTTGCCCTTTTCGCGCCGTTTCGCTTTGCAGCCTATGCATAAATTAGGTGACGGTTTCGGATAACGTTTCCTCCCCCTCGTGGCCGACCGGGCCGACCTGGCCGCGCAAACATAGGGCCGTCATTTGCAGCTTAATTAGCCTTCGGCCCTCGAGCGATGACGTCACTTATGCACGAAATGCCGACGCACGTCTCGGAGACTGCGCTCGGCGTGCCGTCGCCGTCAAGCCTCGGCCTCCATTTTCCCTCCGTCGCGTCGGAGACCAATCTGCGTGACGAGGCGTGACGTGGATTCAGGCGGTGCCGGTGGGTTGGGATGATGCGAGTCCGCCGCTGGGGTTCAAGTGTGGAAGAGGTGAGTCGGCAGTGCCTGGCTCGGAGTGGCCGGGCTCGCTGTCCGTGGCCGGGGGCGGCGGCGCGTTTGCTAGTTTGCCCGAAGCCTGCGTCTCGTTAGTCGGGCGGCGCGCGGTGGACTGATTCCGAATTCCGAGCGTTTTCGTCGCTCTGTCTCTCTCGCACTCATGGGCGCCCCATAAAGGTGCGAGAGGGACGGAGGGACGAAAAGGACTCTGGGAATCAGTCTGCAGTGGTTCGGGCTGGCCCGGGGCTGTGCACGATCCGCCTGGCCGCAACCCCCTCCCCGGCCGCCCCGCCCTGCCTGGCCGCGGGGCTGCATCGCGATTTGGCGGAGGATGTAGGGAGAAAGGGGAGGGGGTCGTGATTGTGTACATATTTAATAAAGCTACCTCAACTCGGCGAGATTAACTCGCTTGCGGGGCGTCCCTCGCGCTTTGGGGCGTTCCTGGCCTGCGGGGCGTTCCTTGCGCTTAGGGCGGTCCTCGCCTCCGAGGCGTTCGGCGTGCGTCCTGCTGTGGGTCATGACGACAAATTCGTGCGAGAGAGACAAATCGGGGACGTCGGTGCTGAGAAGGTTTATGGAAGTATTTTTTGCGGGCTTTGGCATCGCAGTCTCGATCGTCTTCGTCAGCCACGCAGTGCCAGTCTGCCAGTCCGCTCCGCCGGGCGAGACGCGCTCGCCTCCTTCCTCGCTGCCCGTCCAGTCGCATCACGTCGATGAGAACGAAATCCCCGCCTGCCACGCCTGCCACGCCCCGTCCGAGCACGTCGGCGATCCGTGCGCCCCGCCGACGCCCCGGCCCGTCACATTCCAACGCTTCGTCGCTCTGTCTCTCTCGCTCCCCTGTGGCCCTGCCGGACGCCCTGGTAGTGCGAGTGAGACAGAGCGACGAAAACAGCGCTGCTGGGAGTGAGCCTGGCCTGTCCGTCCCTGCTTTGGTTATTTATACCCGAGCCGTGGCGAGCCGGTCAAACAGGTGTGGGGCTCAAGGGTTGATCCGGGCCGCATGGCGTGGCGGGGCGTGGCGGGGCGGGGCGTGGCGGGGCGTGGCGGAGCTGGGCGTTGCGGGGCCGCTGGACAATCTGATTAACCCGGCTGCGGCTGTGGCTCTGGCACCCGTTTGTTTGCCCGTTCGGTAATTTGTCCCAGCGTGCTTGGAGAGCGACCGCACTCAAGTTGGACTTTGGAGGGCGGAGGAGGGGGGAAAGTGGATGCCCAAACTCAAGCCTGTTTGCAACCCTTATTCGCGGTCAATTAATCCGTTAGATGTTGCGAATCTAAATGATAATGGATAAAAAGAAGACTTGCGTGGTCATGTTACGTAACGTCTCCCGCTCGCAGCGAGCACACGTGGTGCGGGCGTCTAGCGCCCTAAACGAAAAGAAGCGGAGCGGTGCGGTATCCTCGTGGAATCTAGCCTGCATGTTGGCGGCGGGGCGGGGCGGGCGGTTGCGGCAATCGATATTCGGGTGTGAGGCGGGGCGTGGCGGGGCGGACGCGCAGGGTGCAGCGGGATGAGGGCAGCACGGCATGGGTGTTGGCTTTGAGCCGCATGCTCTGCTGTGTCAAGCGGTTTTTTTCTTGTTGGCCCCCTTTTGTTTTTTGTTGACTCATCATTTTGTTTCCATTTCTTTTTTTTGTAACTCGCCTAGCAAATTATTTGAGCTGACGACCCGGGCCGGCCGACGCGGCGGTCGTGCTGTGCGGTGCTGTGGCTGTGGGGGGCAGGGGGGCGGGTGCGAGGTATTTCCCCCGAGTGCGGCCCACGGCGAGGCTAGGCGAGGCCCTCTGCGTGTCCGCTGGACCGCCGCGCATCGCCGTGCCTGGCGTGGCCGCCCTGACGCCCTCGCCCTGACGGCACCGCACGGAACCTTGACCTTCAGCTCGAGTGGCGCGGCGAGGCAGGCGAGGCAGGCAAGGCACGCCCTTCCGTGTGGGCGAGGTGAGACCGCGGCGGGCCCTGGGCCCTGGGCCCTGGGGAGGGCAGGGATAGGCCCCAAGCCGAACCGGCACCCGGGGGCGGGGCGGGTCCCTGCCGGAAGAAGTGCCAGAGGATCCTGGACCCGATGATGATCGGGAGCATCCTGCGATAAACTGAGGTCCTGCGGTGAATTTGGACTGGGAACCGGGTTTGGGGATTCGGAGCTTGGAGTACGGCTGTCCAGGGGCGGGAGCCTGGAGGCCTTGCCGGAATGGAGGGCGCGCCGAGGCCGTGGCGGGGCGGGGCGGGGCAATTGGAAGTGGATGTTCGTGTCGGCGGGACGGCCCGGGACGGCTGGTATGATTGAGCGATAATAGGGCAGACAAGTAAGCAAGTGGGCGAGCGTGTTCACTTCGCGGAGAAAAATCGTTTCCCGCGTCTGATTTATGCGCGTTATTCTCTACAGCCTCGCTCCTTACTCCGGCGGACGGACGGACGATGCGGGTCGTTGCGTTCTCGCCGTTCCTCGACCACCGACTCGCTTCTCCGCAGCGAGGGCACTGTGACTCTGTGTGCGAGCCACCGCCTTGCGAGTTCTCGTTTCGCAGTGACGCGAGCAGTTTGTCATTTCGTTTCTAGTGAAGAAATGGGTGGGTACTTTAATGGTGCGTCCGGGTGGTGCCTGCTCTGGATTTGTGCGTCGCCGGATTGTGCGCTGAAGGATACGGAGTGGAACGGTGCAGAGTCGTCCATAGCGTAGTGGAGCGAGAGGAAAGCCAAGGCCGATGGGAGTATTGCCGTCAGCGAACGCCGCGCAGGACCACTCTCGGGAAAGGAAGCGGGAGCATCAGTTGTGTCTCCGAAAAAGAAAGAATCTTGTTTCATGCATCCTAACCAAGTTTCTCGCACCGCACGCCGTCGCATAGATCCTGTCCTTAGTTCTAATCCATCTTCTCTCTCTCACTCGCGTTTTCTCCGCGACCTCTCCCCCTCTCCGCCTTGCTCCGCCCTTTATCTGCAGTAGCCAGCGCGGGCTGCTGGTGTGCAGATGTGTGTGTGTGTGCGCGTGTGTGGTTTCGTTTCCCGGCTCTGCGTACGCAGTTACTTTTTATGACAATTTTGCGCCTGTGTGCGATGGTGTGGTGCACAGCGGCGCATTCCTCGTTGTTTCTGTTGTTGAGTTGGCCCAGCGCGCGAGGCCCACAGCGTGTACCGGCCTGACGCGGCGCATACCGCTCCGCCAGGACCGGCAGGACTACCGGGACAGGCGCCCCTCGCCTCCATCTCCCCTCTGCTTCCCGTTTGGCCCGATTCGGCTCGGCGCCCTATTCCCCGGGGAAGCTCGCTCGAGCTCGCTCTGCGCCTCACCGGCCTCGCCTGCGCGGACGTTTCCCACCTACACACCTCTCTCTCGCTCTGGTGGTCCTCGCGTGGGGCGGCCCGTGACGGTTCCTTCCAGGAAGGGGGCCTGCAAGGCCTGCAAGGCCTGGGCAATGAAAGAGAATGGCCTGGCCAGGCGGCGGCCCGATTACGCCACGCCGCCTCCTGGACTCTGGCTCTTCCCCGCCCGGCCGACGATCGCTGCCCACTGCGTACTGTGAGCGGGAACCGGCGGGAACCGACCCCGACTCCAGAGTGAATTCGAATTGGAGGCCGACTCGGTGAGAGAGGGAGTGCTTGGGCAGTGCGTCGGTGGGCTGCGGTGTGGTTGCGTGGCTGGCGTGGGCTGCTTTGGAGCGTTGGCATTGCGGGCTTTCCCTCCGTAAACTCGCTTTGTGTGTCCGGGGTGGACGCGGCGCTCGGGGCCCTGGCCTGGCCCTGGCCTGGCCCTGGCCTCGCTCTCCCTACCCACGCCCGCAGCCAACAGCGGCCGGGGCAGTCTCTGTCTCTCTCGCGGGGGCGCGAGGCGACACTCGGGCGTGCGAGAGAGACAGAGTGGCAGCCGGCCGGCCGAGGAGGAGGCTGCACGCGCCGCCCCCGCCGCCCCGCGTCGAACCGAACGATTCGGCCAGAGATTCGCTGCTAGCTTGCGTCAAATTGCCTGCCCCCTCCCCTTTGCCCGTCCCTGCCCTTTTCGGTCCTAAACGATCCGGGGCGAGCCGGGCGATCCGGCCGGCGTGCGTGGACCAGCCCGGCCGGCGGACTTGCAATGTGTCCCCGGCAGAATTAAGCAGGCGAATTGGGAATGGCCAACTTTGTTTTCGCCGAGTTTGCCTCGCCGCAGTTTGACGAGGGGATCCCGGAACCTGCGCGCAGCGCGGAACGCGGAACCAGGGACCTGGCGGGACTCGGCATTTGGGATTTGGATTGGCGGTTTCGGATTCCACTTGCGGTGGCTGCTCAGGCCCGCACGTTGGGTGGCTTGCCCCGCAGCGCGAGTTTGCATGTTTGCACGGCGACCACCTTTGTCTTGGCACGGCACCCGCTGCGGAACGGCCGAACTCGGCAGTGCGTATGGAAATGAATGCCTGTCTGTCCGTCGCCTCGGCCGCCTCGGTGGTGGTGAGCGAGAGCCTCCTCTCCTCTCGTCGAATTCGCGGTGCGCTGAGTGGAATGAAGGCCGTCGTCAATACGCTCGACGGCGCGAGGGGCTTCTGCTGCAGACTGAGAGTCGTTTTCGTCGTCCTGTCTCTCTCCCACCTATACGGGACGCCCCTTGAGTGCGAGAGAGACAGAGCGACGAAAACGACTCTCGGAATCGGTCTGACCGTGCTGCTGCGGCTTGCGGGTGGGGCCGGGCCGAGGGCCGGGCCAGGCGCACCTGCTGGCGCGGGGCTGCTGATGCTGGCGAAGCACAAGCAGGCCGCCTTCTCCACCCCCGGCTCGTCCTCGTCCCCAGATGGAGTGGAGCATAGATAGACAATCGCCGGGCATAACTCCTGCCGGCTGTCGACTCTGCCGGGGGAGAGCACCAGGGCGGGGAGCAGGCAGGCAGCGCGGCCGGGCTTTTGTTGTGGCGTAAGGGGATCGTCGGGCGGAGGCGGAGGGAATCTAGGGGCAGGAGCATTCGGCGCACCTGGGACCAAGGGGGTGGGGGCGGGGCACGGCGGGGCACGGCGGCGACGACGTGCGTGTACCCGCCCGCGGCCAGCATGCCACTTGTTCCTGTTTTTGCGCCCGTTTGGAGGCGGTCGTTGCGCTGAATCGCCGCGGTTCTGTTCCTGCCCCGCCTCCGACGAACGCGAACGCCACTGCGCTGCGGTTCAAGTAGCCTTTCTCCGAAACTTCGGCCTGTCGTGTTGCCCGATGGCGGTTGCCGCCTGATTCCGAGAGTCGCTCTGTCTCTGTCGCACTCATGGGGCGCCCCGCATAGGTGCGAGAGAGACAGAGCGACGAAAATGACTCTCGGAATCAGTCTGCTGGCGGGTTAGGAACTTGGGCAGGTATAACCTTCTCTGATTCCCTTTTGTTCGCCGCCAGGAGGCCGGCCCGGGCAGTCTGCTGGGCGGGGCGGGGAGCGCAGGCCTCCTCTCTCGCATTATAGCCTCTGGGGAGCACCTTGCAACCCCTACAGTCCGCTCGGCTTTTCCTCGGCAGCCTTGAGGGAGGCAGGGGGAAGGGGGGGGGGCTCGCCTTGATGCAGACGGCCCCTCGTCGCCAAAGTGCGAATGCTCGCGCCGGGAGGGTGGGGCGCTGCTGTTGAAAGCGTGGACACTGGAGTGTACACGGTCGCTAACATTCGGTTTGTACACGGTGTGTATGCTTTGCCTACACCGCTGCACAGCCATGACCCTCGTCCACTCTCTCTCTCTCACACTCACACGCGCACACTGCAGCACTGTGGTGGTGGATTCTGACCGCGCTAGTTCCCCTTATTTGTATTCCATATGAGTCCGGCGGCACCCCCTTTCCTTTCCCCGCGGGCGTTGCCGGGCGTTGCCGGGCGTTGCCGGCGTTTCAGGCTCATGTCTGCTGGCTTGCTGGCCGGCCGGCCCCCGTATTGATTCAATGCCCCGGGGAAACTTGGCGAGTCGGCTGGAACATTGGAATAAGCGGAAGCGGGGCGCAGAGCAGTCGAAAGCTGTCGCCCCACAGTGGGCCAGAAGACCGGTCTTCTGGCCCACTGTGCCACGCTTTTCCAAGCTAACGGCACGGCGTTGCAAATGGCGCACGCGCCGCTCGGGGCTTGAGGCCTGCTGGAAGCCCTGCAGGCCTGGAGCTGGATCGCCCGTCGACGTAATTTCATCCCCCACCTTTTCTCTAATATAACACCTCGTTTTCTCATCCACCCCTTCGTGCGCGTGATTCTCTTTCCTCCCCCCTTTTTTTGCTAACATTATTTTATACTTTTTTCACTTTCTCCGTCGGGGAGGAAGAGCATTAGCAGGTCGTTTATGGATGGCCGTGGCGCGCCGGCGGCGGGCCGGGCGGGCCGGCCAATCGGAGCGCGCCTCGCCGCGGTGGAGGAGGCACCCCCCTTTCCCCTCTCCTCCCTCAATTCCCTCTCATCGTTTGCACGACTCCACTTTAAACTGGCTTTATTGGAACGTCTTCATCAACCGCGAAGAACGGAACGGGATCGCGGGGAGGAGACACGGCTCACTCATTCATTCCGTGCGACTCGCTGCGTGGGTGTTGCGACCCGGCTCGTAGTGTAGTACCTGCACTCAGAATCTTGCTTTGTACGGGAGTGAAGTAGAAGCTGAAGCGTCCGCAGTGTTCTATCTGCCTCATTCTCCGCGTCCCGTAGTCCTTTCTCTTTTTGTGAATGTTCCCTCCCCTCCTCCACCTTGATTCCCCGCAATGCCCTGCGATGCTCCGCGCTCCGCCATCTCGACAAACATTCTTCTTGGACGCGACAGCGCCGCCGCCCTCCTTGTCTCTCTCACTCTCGCTGGCGGTGCGCGGGGCTTAGGCGGCGGAGGTATTAGACGTGATGTGGCGTGTTTGAGTTAAAAGCCATTGCAGCGGGGAATGGTTCCGGACGGGATAATGGCCGATGCCCCGCCTCGCCTTCGGAAAGGAAAGGAATAGGGAATGGGGGTGCGAAGCAACCCCCTTCGCCTTCAGCCACCGGCCCGGCGCCGCCAGAGCCCTGTCTCTCTCGCACCCCTGCGGGACGCCCCGCGGGTGCGAGAGGGAGGGACGGCGACGAAATAAGCCCTGTTCGGGCTCGGGCTGCTGGCGGACCTTTGTTGTCTTTTGGTTAGAGTGTGCCGGCTGGGCGGGGCTGGACCGGGCGCCGCTGCTTGCCCGGCTCGGCGCTCTCGCTGCTGGCAATGCTGGCAATGTTGGTGCCGCCGAGCCGGATGGGGATTATGAAACAGAACGGGCTTAGGACGCTGGGCCCGCCCGGCCCGGCGCGGCGCGCTGCGGTCGGTTCGGCTCGCGGAGCTCCGCCCTTCGGCCCCGCAGCCCTTCGCCGTCCGTGCTTCGGCTCCCTTCATCTGGCCGGCATGATGCTAGTTATGATCCCCGCTGAAAGCACTCGGCTCGCCCTGCCACCCTGCCCCGCGGCGCGGCTACCCTCTGCGCGGAGAGAGAGGTAGAGAGAAAGAGAGGGGTTCCCGGCTGCGGTTTGTCTTCCTTTTGCTTCTCGTTGTTTCGACGAGCACGCTTGCAGCAGGTATGCAGTGTGGGTTCGCCTTCGCATCGCTTCGCATGCCGGACAGAGACGCAGAGAGCGAGCTTGCGGCGCGGGCGGCTCACGGGGGCGCGGCGGCTCACTCTACACGACGCGCGCGCGGCCCTCGGGCCCTCGCTTCGCGACTGTGAAACATTTACCGGCCGTCCCTCGCTTCGCGCTGTGCTCGGCTGCCTCGGCTGGCTTTGCTTGGCGTGCCGCGCCGTCGTCGTCGCGCGGCCCGGTCGCCCGGCGAAACCTTTGGCGTCTGGGGCACGGCCATGGCCAGGCACGCCGTCGAGGGGGCACGCGACGCTCGAGTCCCGCGACGGCCATCCTCGCGACACGAACGCACGCGGGCCCCGCGTCGTGCTTGCCGGGGTGAAGCTTGGAGCAGGGCCGACGCCGTCGACGCCGACCCCCTGCCCCCCCCCCCCTCGCTCCCGCGCCGTGATATTGAAACGAAACTTCCCCCTCCCCCTCTCGAATTCCCGCCGTGTTTCACCCTTTAGGGTTTTAATAAGGACGCGGATCGCGTTTCGGTACTCGCCCCCTGCTCCTGCCTCTCTCCTGCCTCGGCGTGGCATTGAAGTCGGCCGGGGTGGGGCCGACGGGCCGACGGCACCCGAAAGCGGGCAGGGCGTGGACGCGTGGAGTCGCGGCGGAGAGGCACGCCAAAGCACGGCAAAGTCAGCCAGCCTCCCGCCTGGAGAGGGGGCGGGAAGGGGGTAAGGGGGCGCTGAAGGGCCGTCCAAAGTTAATTGCACGTTATCCTCTTTGGCTGGCGTGCCGCGTGCGGCTAGGAGACACGAGCCAAGCCGGCCGCAGCGGGGCAGGTCTGGTAGGGCCGTGCGCCGGGTCACGCACCGGGGCCCTTTACTCCCCTCCCCCGCCAGCGTTTGCCCTTTCCCCTCGCCACCCCTTCCACGCCCCCCGCCTGCCCCCGGCCTCACCCCGCCCCGCCCGGTTCGCAAACCCTCGGCCCACGGGGTGTCTTCCACACATGTACTTGGTGCCTTTTCTGGTGCACGTAGCCTGACCTTTCGTGCCGCGGTAGATTCCGTCTCTCTCGCACTCGTGTCCCGCAGGGCTGCGTGGGAGAGAGACAGAGCGACGGAATGAGCCTGCCGGTTAACGGTGTATATCTACGCCGCCTGGGCCGCCCCTCGCCCCTAAATGGCGTTACGCACTTTGTGGACGGTCCATTCTCCACGCAGCCTGTAGAGTCCGTCCAGCCAGGGCTGCGGTGGGGAAAGGGGTCGGGCCGGCCGAAGCGTAGAAGCGTACTCCACTAATAAAGGTGGCCTTCCTTCCAACTTTCAGCATTAGTGTGATTCATGAACGCGCCTTTCTACCGCCGCCCACGCCCTCATACTTTCCTGTCCGCCGGTCGGTCTATCTGTCTGTCTTTCTGCCTGCCTGTCTGCCCGCCCTCTGCGGTCCGCTCCCACGCGCTCTATACTGCCTGGTCCCTGTGCCGCCGAGCGGAAACTTCTCCCTCTCCCGATTTTGCAGCCAAGGTCACGCGCGTCCCTTGGCGGCCGAAAGAAGCGCGTCCCGAACCCGGTTTTCCGCGCAGCCTGCCTGCCCCGTACCCGGAGCAAACCCGGAGCAACCCCGGACCCGGGCCCGGACCGGCCGGGCCAAGGTCGAGGCGCAGCGGCCGCGCCACGGCGGTGCTGGCGGAGGCACACTGGACGAGGAGGGGGAAGATAAATTATGCAGTAGGTGCGGAGACAAGCCTTTCGGCGTGGTGACGCACTTGCTGCACCCACACGGGCCTCCCCACAGCCTTGAACAGGCCCGCGCGCGGAACACCGCATTTGCACAGCGGTTTGCTATTATTTTCTGACGCGCAAGTCGTTAGCAGTGTCCCAACAAGAATATCTGCGTGTTGTGTGCACAAAGCATTGCAGCCCAAGTGCCCAGACGAGATTGTTATTTGTCGCTCAGTGCGGCTGGCGGCCGGTCTTCGCGGTCGTTCCGGGGCTGCTGCCTGCCAGCCTGCCTGCCAGCCTGGCCTTGCCGCCGCGCTGCCGGCGGTATAGCTAATGGCCATTTTGACGTGCAGGCGTCGCCGCGTCAGGGAGTCGGCGCTCAGATTAGCTCTAACTGCGTCACGGCGGCCAAATTGACCTGGCGGCTGCTCGGCCCGAGGCTCGCGCGCTCGCGGCTCCGGGGCAGTGAGTGAGCCCCAACCGCCGCGGGGTTGTTGAGGGTCGCGGCGCTGCGGTGGTGGTCATGGCCCTCATGGCCCTGCCCGGCCCTGCCGCTGTAATACCACTGGAAGTGCCGGCGGTCTTGGGGCTTTGCCTGGCTGGCTGGAGCGACCATGGCAAGGCTTTCACGAGGGCCTCCAGGGACGTCGCCGTGCCTGCTGGAGCTGGAGCCTTTGGCTGGAGCCTCCCGGACGTCGACACGGCGGTATTAATCGCGAGCGATGGAGACGAGCCGCGCTCGCTTCGCCCTCCCCCCGCGGAGCCTCCCCTCACACTCCCCTCCCACTCCCCTCCGGGCCCCTTCTTTGTGCCAGCCGCCCGGCGGGCCCTCCCTTGGCCCTGGACATCCCGTCCCGGTCGCGTCGCCGTCACGAAGAAGATGATGATGACCATGTTGATGATGTCGCCGTGGTTGTGGCGCAGGGGCGCCCAGGGGCGCTGGGGAATGAAGCTCAGGGTGTGCTCAAAGTTTTTGCTCGGGGGATGCGGAGGGGAGGGGGATGGCGAAATGGCGCTCTTTGTACTTCTTTTCTTGTGTTTCCGGCGCGTCGCTGAGACAGGTATTCCCTGCTCCTCGGGATACAACGCACGGACGGACGGCAGGGAGGCGCTTATCCTCCCCGCCCCGCCTAGCCCCGTTCCTGCTGCTGCTTGCGCTTGATTACGCGGAGAAGCCCTGCCTGTGCCCCACCCCCTCGCCCCTCACCCCCGCGGGGCCTGGCCGGGGTGAGCGGGCTGAGCCAGCCCGCCGTGTTGCCGTGCTCGCCGTGCACTGGGGACTCTGCTCGTCCCACTGACTCGACTGGCACGGCACGCCACGCCGGGACGCCGCCCTCCTCTCCTCAATGACCCTCTCGTCTGCCTCCACTCTCCACCCTTCAGCTCAGGTGTCTTGATGGAGCATTCCCTCCTGCACTCGTTGCCTCCCCCACCCACGCCCCTCCCCTCTGTATCGAATGTCGCGTCCCACGCCGCGCTCGCCTCCTCGCCTCGCTACCGAAGCAGGTTTTTACGTGCCGCCGGGGTGCGGGCCGCGGGGTCGGGTCGGTGCGGACGTTTGGAAGGGCGACCTGGGCTTCGGCCTGGGCCTATGCCTGGGCCTGGGCCTGGGCCGGGTGGTCTGCATCAGGAGCCCTGAATCCTCGTGGCGCCCTCTCTGTCCGTCCTTGTCGCTCTTGCAATCCAGTTGGCGCCGAGCGCACCGCCCTTTTCGCGAGCCTCTCGTTTCTTGCTGCAGTGGCCTGGCGGCAAGGGACTGCACTGTTAAAGTTGATTCTACACACACTGGCCTGCGCTACCGCCCAGGGTGCCGGTACCTGCCGCACCTGACGGGCTTCGCCTGGCTTCGCGCTCCGCGTGGAGGGTTGACGCGTACCTAATGAGCGTGTCTTGCCGACAGGGAGCGGGGCGGGACGGGGGTTCGACTCCCGGCTGAAGCCGCCCACGCCCCGCGCTCTTGTGTCATTAAATAGTCATACGCGTTTCGGCGCCCTTTTTTCCGCCTTCCTTTTTTTCGTGTCAGTTGAAATGAATCAGGGGCCGCATGACGTGTACCATGCCGGAGAAGTTTTCGCGATACGCACCATTTTTCTTTTCAACGTTGATTTTTTTTTTTCGATTTTTTTTCCTTTTTGCAGGGGTTGGTTTGGTTGTGAGTGGCGCTCTTGTGGGGGTGTCGGGGTGCGGTGGACCTGGCTTTTGTGGGCCCCGCCCTGCTACGCCACGCCCCGCCCCGCCCCGCCCCGCCCCGCCCCGCCCCGCCCGCCGCTAACAACCCACCGAGTTGTTACAACACGACCCTGTCTCGCTCCAGCGCGGCAGCGCGGCCCTGTCGTCTTTGGTCTGCCTTCCGGACCTAACTGAACTTGGCCCAGTGCGCGCCGCGCGCGCTGCTCCACTGCTATTCTGCACTGATGTGTTGGCCGGGAGAGGCGTCTACCCAAGCAACCCGTCCGGCCCGACTGCCGACGCTGCAGCGGCATGCCGACTCAGTGCCAGTGCTAAGGCCGACGATCGAAGTGGCGGCGGGCGGCCCAGAAAGAGCTAGCCGAGGCCCCGCACTGCACTGCACAGCACAGTGGGCCAGAAGACCGGTGGGGCTGGTCCAAATCCCGGACGCGTTTTGAGCTCCAGAGTCGCTAAATGGGACTCGAACCGAACGTGTGACCCTACCAATGGATTGCTCTCCGAATGATAGGAATCCATTGGTGGGGTCATACGTTCGGTTTCAGTCCTGTTTGACGACTCTGGACTGGAGCTCGAAACGCGTCGAGAGTTTTGGCCGCCGGTCTTCTGGCCCACTGTGCAATGGCGAGGCCGTTTTCGCGGCGGCCTTTCCACGCGTTGCTGCGCCTTGCTGGGGCATCGCGCCCCGGGAGAGAAGAGAGAGAGAGATGGAAGCGACGAGGGAATCAATGCCGGGCCGGAAATAGCGGCGCGGCTCACGGCGTGTTAGTGGCGCCGGCCGCGCTATTTATAAATGTGTGTTCCCTGACGCGTGCCGCTGGAGCGCTGGAAAAGGGGTGGGGTCGCTGCTGGGCCGCGCGGGTTTTGGGGTTTGGGGGTCGATGTTCTTTACACAAGTCGCTGGCAGGGAGTGTACTCCCCGCAGACGCCTCGGCAGACCTAAAAACAACCACAAAAAAAAACACTGAATGCTCCTCCCCTTTCCTGCGAATGGTCCGCTGTATGAATGTAGATGTGTGTGCGTGCGTGTGCACGTGGGCGTTATTCGCACGCTCGTTAGGGCATCCCCGCGATAAGATCGGCTCCCCGCGGCGCGGAGTGGCGCGGTGAGTGTAGCGCCAGTGTGGGGGACCCACTGGGGGTGCTGTGGTTTGTTCTGCTTTGCGCTGCAACGCGATACCATCTCCGCTGTACTCCGCTGTGCTCTGGTGCCCGGTGAGCGGAAGGGCGGCCCTTGATTTGCCTGCCTGCCTGCCTGCCTGGCTTTGGCACGTGCCACAGCACCCCCGGTTCCGCGCCCCGCGCGCAAGGCCCCGCGCCGCCGTCGCCGGACCAAAACTTGGACAAGTTGGCCTTTCGCGACGTTTGCCGTTTGATTTTGTTTTCGTTGTTTGTTTCGGCCGCCTGAAAGTGCTGCGACTTATCGCTCCTCTCTCTCTCTGTTTGCTCCAGGAGGTGGAGACCCGCGCCGCCGTGGCTCCGCACCCCGTCCCGGCCTTGGCCTGCCCTGCCTGCCCTGCCTGCCCTGCTCGCTCGGTGAGTTACAAGCCGTATTGGTGTCGTTCTGTGCCTGCACTGTAGGAGCTGGGCTGAAACGAACGACGCCGTTTTTAGCAAGCGCGGAGAGGCCCTCCTCCTAAACGCTGGGCCCCGCCTAGCCCCTCCACGGAGGAGGGGGAAACATGCAGTCATGACGTGGGTTGGGTTCAACGGGGACGTTTTTCCGCACCGGAGTGTTATTTCCGTGCGAAAGCGGCGAAAGCGGCTAAAGCGGGGGCAGGATGGGTGGAGGCCCCCCTCCGCCTCGTTAATATGTGAGCGGCGAGTCCGCACGGCTCCGTTTGTGTCCTGCACGGCTGTGGCACTGCGCGACCGCGTACCGCGGCCCGCAACGTCAGCATGAAATATGCACGCGGCGGGATGGGGTAGGGGTAGGCCGGCCGGGGTAGGCCGTCGGCCCTTGACTAGGCCAGAGGCAGGCTGTCTGATCTTGGTGCTGCGGCTGGCTGGCGGAGCGGAGCGGGCTGGTGTTGGACCTCCTGACGCTTGGTCAGGAGGCCACGTCGTCTACAGTGTCAATTGTTATCCTTCTTCCTCCCGCTCGTGATGTGAGCGGGGGCTGGGGTATTCCCCTTGCACTCGTGCAGAGTAAAGTCGTTTCAGTGTAATGAGTAGTCCTTAACCTTGAACCAAACCATGATCGGAACACTGGCTCTCTCTTTTCGCCCCCCTCCCTCTCTCTTTCTCTCTCTCTCACACACGCTGGTAATGCCGCCAACCGCCACTTCCCTAACCCAGGGCTCTCCCGTCTTCGCCCTTGTGTGTGTCTGTCAGTGTGTGTGAGCTCATCCCTCGCGGCGCGCGGGAGAAAGGGGATGCGTGTGTGTGCGTTGTTTGCGTCTGTGTGTGTGTGTGTTGTTAATGGGAGCATCCATCACGCACTCAGGCGGCCGCAGGTGTGGGCGTCGCCGTGCTCTCCCCCCTGCTGCCGTAACTCGCCGCCTATCAAGAATCGTGTGTGTGAAGGGGGCGTGGCGGGGCGTGGCGGGGCGTGGCGGGGCGTCGCAGCGCATGCGAGCTTTACGTGTCACCGGAAGGCCCACGCCGCGCGACGCGACGCGATGCGTTCCATATCCGGACTTTTCCTCGTAGTTTTTTCTTCTTCTTTTTATTAAGAATTTGCGAATGTAGCAAACGCATTTTCTTTCCGTCTCTGAGTCTTTTTCTAGAAATTTTGGTCTACTTTCGTTTGATAAATAAGTCATTTCGCTGCTGTTTTGCCAATGTTTTTTTTATTTTTTTTTCAAAGTCTTCTCCTTCCCTTTTATGTCTCATCCTTTTGGCGAGTTTGGACGATAGCAACAGCGCGCGCTTTTTCTCCGTCTTTCTCTCCTTTTTGGCTGCCGAGTAATAAGATTAAATTGTCGGTCCGCGATGCGCGGTGCAGTGTTGGCAGAAGTTCTGCGGGTCGGGGGTCGGGGCTTGGGCTGCGCCGCTGGACTCGCTGGCTGGCCGCCTCGGGCCTTGGGAGCGGATCCCTCTTATATGTCTGCTGTCACATCACCGGCTCGGCGGACCCGACGTCCGACCGACGCTGTCCTTTTGGCCTCGGCCCGGCGACTTATCATCAGTGTGTGGCTTTCCGTCCCTCGTTGTTCTTTTCGACAAAGTTTGCCTGTCTGCTAAATTTGTGACGTTTGTGGTTCCTGTTTAATGGGACCCCCTCTCCTCGCTGCCAAAAAAGAGGAGAGTGGGTGGCGACAAGTTGAGCTTGGCCTGCGCTCTGGACTGGCTGCTGGTTTCGGGCAGTGTAGATTTGTGTTGCAAAGTACCTAGCCGTGGGCTGCCGCACAGTGGGCCAGAAGAGCGCCACGGGCGGCCAAAACTCCAGACGCGTTTTAAGCTTCCAGAGTCGCTAAACAGGACTCGAACCGAGCGTGCGGCCATACTTATGGATACCTCGTTCGGAGAGCAATCCATTGGTGGTATCACACGTTTGGTTCGAGACCCAGCAGGTGCTCAGCACGCGTCCGGGATTTTGACCGCCTCCTCCACCGGTCCTCTGGCCCACTGTGCGGGCGCAGCGGCGCAGCGCGTCGCCAGTGGGGAGCCCCTGCGAAGCCAGCATAGGCCGTCCGCCGCACAGCCCAGCGCGGCGGGTCGGCCCTGCTCTCGACGGCCATTGCCATTACCATTAAGGGCTAGACCACACATGATCGTAGGCGTCAGGCCGGTCGCTTGTGGTCCCGCCACGTTCATTAACAGACGACACGCTAAATTTTAACGACACAAAATAGGTTTGTACTTTATGGAACGATTAATGCGCGCGTTAGATGTGTGCGGGCAGCTGGTAGGAATGGGAGGGGAGAGCTCGGTAGGGACTGTGATGTCGGCGTGCAAAGAAAGGGGACATTCCCTGCGCTGTTCCGAAGTCGTCCGAAGTCGTCCAAAATCGGTTCCGAAAGAGTCTCCGTTTCCGGGTCTCCATGTCGACGACTCTTGTTCTTTGCATTCGGAACCATGTTCTTGACTCTACATGTTTTTCTCTGCTCGTGTTGCAGGTGGGGCGCTTCCATAAGCATGCGCTGTTTATGGTGAGTGCAAGAAACGGTTAGCAGTAGGCGCATTAGGCGCAATAGCCTGTTACACATAGAGGTAAGCTCCCCGATGTATTGATTTAAATCCTGAGATGCACCTGATGACTGCGTCTCGCGACACGCTGTCTGACTTGATTCTGACGCGGCCCGGTGTCTGTTGCAGACGGAAGTTGGTCTTCACCCCGCATGCCGCTCCTCCACCCTAAGATGAGCTCGCGGCTCTCCGCCATGTTCTACACGGTGGAGGTGGGGGACACCAAGTTTACCATTCTCAAGCGCTACCAGAACCTCAAGCCCATCGGATCTGGAGCTCAGGGTATCGTGTGGTAAGCAGCCTTTTTTATCTGCTCCTCTTTGTTTTTGTCGACACTGTTACAGTTCCAGTGCGTGTATTTTTACCTTTTAGTGAGTAGTGTTTGGCATTTTAAGTGGTATTTAGTTTTAAAATTTGGTAGAGAGCTTCCAATTTTTTTTATGATTGCAAGATTTGCTTGAATTGGCATTTTCTGCCCTATGAAATAATCTGTGCATGGGTAATTTTCTTGTGCATGCCATGTTGTTGCGCTTCCCCTTTTTGGTCTGTTCTCTCTTTAGAGCCTGAAGTTAAAGTTCTAATTTCATTCACAAGCATTACTACGGAATGTGGTTCAAGTAAGGTAAAAGGGTTTTCAGCATCTGTTGAGGGTCTCTGAACTGCTAGTTATTTACTTGCTTCCAGGATGAGAGGTTTCTTAAAGTACCAATATTGCATCCTTGTTTGACAGAATGTCCCTCTCGAAAGCGAGTAGCAATATCTTCTAGAATTGCGTACTGTCCCAGGCTTTTTGAGCCACCTGTTCCTATAATGAACCAACATTTTATAATTTATTCCTTTGTAAATAAATCCCCTAATCGGTGTCAGTTGGGATTAAGGTCTTACCTTTTGAATGACTTGTAGCTATTGCTAATATGTAAGTTTAAGGTTTGTGGCTCCTCTCCCTTAAATAAACCTTGTACAACTAAAATTTGGTGGATGGGCATAAGCTGGGTAACTGTGAGCAGCATTTTTGTTCCAGTTTCAGTGACCCATAATGTGCTCAGCATTAAATTTGCAGCATTGAAAATTCAAATGTTTTAAAAAAGTACTGTCTTTGTTAAACCCATTTGTATTGAATTCTCCCCAGTCCACTTACACACACTGCAGATACAATTGTTTTGTTTGTATTTTCATTTTGTTTTAAGTTTGGCTGCTGCACTAGGACATGCTAGTTTTAAGTTTGGCTGCTGCACTAGGACATGCTAGGCGTTTGTTCCGTTATGTCCTGACTTCTATTGCATGTAGGGGGTTCTAGAAAAGTCCCTTGAGATGGCTTTTGAGATTCGGTTTCATTTCAAGGTACTCTTCGGAAGATAATCTACATGTAATGAAAGTTGAGCTTGAATACTCTGTAGTTTATGGACTGCATTTGTTTGTTTGTTTTGTTGTTTTTATTATGTAGATATTAAGTTGGCTAAATATAATTTTTCAGCAAACTGTGGGCCTGAGAGTGGTTTTTGTTGATGCAACCGTGAAGAGCTAGTTGCTTAGACGAGACAGACAGTGGTGCTGTGCAGTGTACGTGGTCTGACTGCATCCCAATCATGTTCTACTCAATGGAGGTCGAGGACACACAGTTCTCGGTGCCGAATCGCTACTCGGATATGGTGCCGAAGGGCGTTGGGGCCCAGGGCATGGTGTGGTGAGTAGCCCGCCCAACACTCGCCTGCTCTGTCGCCATCTGGCTTCACTAACAAAAACTTGCTAACAACTCTTACCAGGTGTTTACCACCTCTAACCAGCGCAACTTACTGAGGGCTCTGCCTCTGTTCATCTTTCAGAACAGTTAACATTGCGGGAATCTAACCTGGGTCAATTGAAATCTCAAATATGTATATTTCATTTTAAAAAACATGAGTTTTTTTTCAAATGTCCTATAGATAACATTTTTTGTAGCCTATTCGGGCCAAAACTTAACATTATACAAAAGATTCTCTTTACGCTCAACTTTATCCAACTCTCTGGATTTCATAAATGTAGCACAGTGTAGGGCATTTATTTTCATTGAGTTTTGCATGTGCATGAGCATTGTTAGTCCGCATGTAAGCCTTTCTATTTCTCATGATCTTTCCTTCCTTTCATTTTCTCAACCTTCTATCTGTTTTCTGTACGACAGCTTTACTCCATATCTTATTAAACCTTTGGAGTAAGATAATACTTAAATAAGTTCCATTCATTTCTGTTCATTGACTAATTATATCTTTTCCATTTACAGCGCTGCATACGACACATTGACACAACAGAATGTGGCCATCAAAAAGTTAAGCAGGCCCTTTCAAAATGTCACTCATGCCAAACGTGCTTACCGAGAATTCAAGCTTATGAAGCTTGTAAACCATAAAAATGTAAGTGTTTGCTACTTTCCTAATGTCTTTGGTGGCTTTTTGGATTGTGTTTTATTCTTGTATCTTTCTATGTCAATAGATTATTGGACTGCTGAATGCATTCACACCTCAGAAGTCATTAGAAGAATTTCAGGATGTGTATCTAGTGATGGAGCTAATGGATGCCAATTTATGCCAAGTAATTCAGATGGATTTGGACCATGAACGAATGTCCTACCTTCTGTACCAGATGCTTTGTGGAATAAAGCATCTTCACTCAGCAGGAATTATTCATAGGGTATGTTGGTATTATTAAATCTTTTGAAAACAAAGTACACATTTGTGTTCGATTCATGATGCATATTGTTGACCTCCTCTGTACCAGGACCTGAAACCCAGTAATATTGTGGTCAAGTCTGACTGCACTCTAAAAATTCTAGACTTTGGATTAGCTAGAACAGCTGGAACAACCTTCATGATGACCCCATACGTAGTCACCCGCTATTACCGTGCTCCCGAGGCAAGTGTACCTTTACTTGAAATTATCTTATACATTCAGCAATTTAACCATTTTTCCTTATTATTTTTTGTAGGTTATTCTGGGCATGGGATATAAGGAAAATGTGGATATTTGGTCAGTAGGATGCATAATGGGAGAAATGATTCGAGGCGGAGTCCTTTTCCCTGGAACTGATCACATTGATCAATGGAACAAAATAATTGGTATGTATTGAGTTGTGTTCGAATTCTTTATACTTTACCCTGATACCATGTTCCCATATTTATACACAATATTACATTCTCTCCTAGAACAACTTGGCACGCCCTCATCAGAATTTATGAAACGATTGCAACCGACTGTGCGAAGTTATGTTGAAAATAGGCCAAGACATGCTGGGTATTCCTTTGACCGTCTATTTCCTGATGCTCTATTTCCGTCCGATTCTAATGAGCACAACAGGCTAAAAGGTGACACCTCAATACATTCCAGCCTTACTTCACAATTTCTAAACATGTACCTCAAATCCGAACTAAAACCTTGGTTTCTTTCTTTACAGCGAGCCAAGCGAGGGATCTTTTATCTAAAATGTTAGTCATTGATCCTGAGAAAAGGTTATCAGTGGACGACGCATTAGTGCATCCTTACATCAGTGTCTGGTATGATGAGGGAGAAGTCAATGCGGTAAGTAGGTGTTAAAGTATTTTTTATTTACTCCTTCCTACTTGCTTACGTGTCCTAATACCGTTACAATGTTTCCCTGTCTCAGCCTGCCCCGGGGCCGTACGACCATTCGGTGGATGAACGCGATCACACTGTGGACCAGTGGAAAGAGCTCATCTACTCAGAAGTTATGGAATACGAAAAACTGCACGGCCAGAACAGCCTGGCCTCACCGGCAGCGAGGGCGACGCCACAGCCGCCCGCGGAGGACGTGGTCGAGGACATGGTGGACGGGCAGCGTGCCGCAGCCCGACGGTAGAGGTGGAGCCTGGTTAGCGGAGTCGGAGTCGAGTCGGCGATGCAGGCGAGGCCAGACTGCCAGACTGCCAAACCCAGCCACCGTGAGCAGCCCAAAGGAGCCAGACATAGAAACAACCCACAGTTCCGCCGACTACGCATAGCCGCTCTCAAGTCACACTCACAAACTTAATTCAAGTTTTAAAAAAGACTACTTTTATCTTATCCATTTATAATTTTTTTTAATTTTTTAAAATGAAACGACTACAAGTGTTTGTTACATGTGTTCGGTCAGTTTGTGTGTGACACATGAAGTGAGAAGTGAAGCACACTATTATGAATGAATTTTAATGCTGTGTGTGAATGTGTCTTGTATGTCTTGTAATTTTAGAATCAATCAGTGGCAAGTGTGTCAATAGACTCAATACTTGAATAATTTTAACTCTTTTTTTTTTCTTTTCTTTTTTATTATTATGATGAACCATGAATTGTACTAAGTGTGATTTGGAAGTAAGTGCATTTTGCACCATGTGCCAGATCTCAGGGCTGACAATTGCCTGCAGCAACGGCACGCTGGTCTCAACACCAACTCCTGTGTAATACTTATTTGGCTTGTTTTTCTGTGAGTTTCATCTCAGGCAACATTCTAAATTCCTTTTCCTCATATTTGGTAGCAGAGTTTAGAGCTTTCTTGCCACTTATTAAGTGCTGTAAGAATAATATTGCCCTATAATGGATGGTTCTGGTGTTAGAGAGTACCTGATGTACGTTGCAGTCAGTCCTACCACAAGTTATCGATATTAGCTGTAAAACTCAAGTATTACCAAAGAACTGTATACAAAACATCTTTTTAAACATAGAGAGTCGAATGTGTATCGACATGTTGGGAATCTTGTTACTTTGCTTATGACTTTCCACTGGTTGACTGGAGGACTCGCCAATGAAAGGTAGTCAAGAGTTGATATATTGAGGTGTGAAGTGGTTCTTGTGGATTGAGCCTCTTTAGCTTTAAGTGAGAGTGCAAGTGCAATAGGCTAAGGTGTAAAGCAAATTATCTTTGTGCCACAGCCATGTTTTATACTGTTGGGTGGCACAATTTGGTAAATTAATTGTTGCCATTGGGAAGTTTGATAAAGCATAGCTTCCATAATAATTACTTGCTTTGGTCCGATCCAATTAAATTTAGCTATTTGTATAAAATCCGGTCTTTTAAACGGTATGTGTTGTTGAAGGGAGAAAGGTGATTTTCTTGTAACTGCTACAGTCAGTTGTGTATCTTGTTTTTTTTTTTTCTGTTTATTTATTTGTTTTATAAGTATGTATTTCTCCTCTGTGATGTGTATAGGGCAAACTGAGAAGTTGGAAGCTGGGACACGTTTTAAAAGACATTTAAAAAAAAAAAACATTAAAAATTTATTAAAAATGTAATGAGAAGGAGGTATTAAGATAATTTGTTTGTTTGGGAAATCACAAGTGACATAGAACTTTTTAAGAATACCCATTTGTGATACTGACGTTCGTTGACTGCAATGTTATCTGCATAAAGTGGTTTCTTTACTTCAAAAAAAAAAAAGAGTATATATATATATATACACATATATATATACAGGAAAGTGAAACAGGTATATAATTTTAAATCTGTGTTATATTTGGAGAGTTGTGCACATTGCACAACAATTTGTCAGTATTTCATTGTCTTGTAATCCACAGTTTTTGACCCTCCTCACATTTTTTGTTTCTTTAATCTGTTGAAGAAAAATTTAGTGCTCTAAGCAACAACTAGATATGAGAGTACTGTGTATTTTCTGGTAAATTTAGGTCTGTGTGTAAACCTTAAAGATGAATGTGTTCTCTTGAATGAAATCCGCTATGAGGAAGTATTTTTAGCACATGGACTGGAATTTATGGGGATGTATTTTGTATAAGCGGCCCATACCCCTTTCAATTGCTTTATTTTAGTTGAAAGTGTCCGATATGGGCTTGTAACTATGTGTACTTTTGTAAATAGAACATGTCCTGCTCCAGCCCTCATTTGTGAATTATTTATATATTATGGTTATAATTGTAGCTCTATGAAGGCAGTATGTTATCATTCTTAGTGTGTATTGTACTCTAATTGACACCTGCTGTAGATTGTTTTTCCATGTCTTTGAGTACAAAGTTATTTGTATTGAGGGTTTATGACAAAATAATGCTGCAGTTTGAGGAGAAGCTTTTTAAATATCATCTGTCCTGTACTTAATAGCCCATTAATAAAGATAGTCAGTCAAACTTTTGATCATTGAACTTCTAGAATAAGTTTTTAAAAAAGCAGTGGTGTGTACAAAACTGTACCAACCTGTTTTCTCATGCTCATAATTCTTTTTATGTTCAGTTGTGGTGCAAACTGTCAAGGAACCAATTTATTTAAACAAGTCCAGCCAAATCCTTCCATTGTAAGTCACTTGGATGGGGTGGTTTATTACTTGTAAGATGACAATATTTTGGAAACATCTTCAGGGAGCTGTTGACCTTGTATTTGTGACTATAGAAAAAGAAAATTAATATGTAGTGTGCAAGTTAAACTCCCAGTTCTACTCTTTAATCCGTAAGAAACAAAAAGTATATTTATAAAAATTTTATCTAACCTGGATAAATTGAAGGATTTAAGAAAGTGTCCCAACTAGAAAAACCCTTGTGTTAAAAAAAAAGAGCTTGTTGACTTACATACTTGTCACTTCTTTCACCCTAGCACCAGGCATCACAGAATAAAGTGAAATTGAAACTAAAGTGAAACTGCTTGGCGCGTAAAATAATAATTTCCCAAAGTCTTCCTACGAGGTGCACCCTCATGCAAACTTATTGGACATAATCACACGCCCCTTGCAGAAAGGGATGCTTACTTTGTTAGTACCAGTGTCCCAGTGTGGACTGACTAAAGGAGTCCTGAAGAAGCACGTAGGTAGGCCGCATGTGACACAGCTGTTATGGAAACAAACCCAACTTTGAGTGAAAATGGTCCTTTGCAAAGACAAGCAATTTAAGAAGTTTGAGATGGCGTGCAGAACAAAATGCACACCTACTAACTATGCATGCATGGCAAAGCTATGTAACACATTGGCTATAGAATAATTTCCAGGAAGGGAATGAATATAAACCAGCAAGTGAAACAATTTTACGCATTTTATTACATGTAAATTAATATCTACTGTACAGACTGAACATATAAAGCCCCCACATGAGGAATTACAATGAAGACTGTATTTAAAAATAAAATAAATAGAGATCAATGGTACAGGGAGGGTATTTATTAGTCAGTTCCCCTTGAACGGTACGACTGTGTTTCTTTGAGTTCAAAGAACTATGCAGCCATCGTTAGCACTTTTCTGAACTAAAGATGGGAGCTGCGGGAACATTGTCGATTCTTTTTAGATCCTTGTTACTACAGTATACTTACTTAAGTTCTGTGATGTTCAGGATTGGCATAAAAATATCACATAAGTTCAAAACAACCACAAAATTTTATAACAAAGAAAAAATTTGCTGATAGAGACGAAAGGCTCTCCCCTTTGATGAAAATACACAAATAAAAAGTAAGAGAATTGATGTGCACACAAGTACAATCTGGTTTTGAACACAAAAGAAAATTATCAATTACAAGACCGTAGTCTTGGCTGGTACACATGCTATAAATCAAACTGCTTGGTCAGAAATATGTCAGACTACAAGTGCATGGGTAATATTTTAAAAAGTCTAACAATAGTAGTTCAAGAGTACAATGGGGTGTACAAAATTTAATGTCCCCTACATTTTGTTTTTCTCCTGAGTTTATGAACACAATTTAAGACAATCACAAAGAGACAAGCCTCTGCTAAAAGGCAGTAACTATGTAAACATATGGTAGGATTTTTTTTTAATGGACACAGTTTGTGGTAGTACTTTTCTCATAAAAGGGACTAGCAAAAATCAAGCTTTACCTACTGGAACAAATGTTACTTCCACTAAGAGCAACTTCCATCTTTCCTTCAAGCAAACATAAAACACAAAAAAGATGAAGAAAAAAAAAAGGAAGTGTAAGTGAAAGGTTACGTTACAACCAGGAAGTTTGGGGCACTCCCAGGTTGACATTATTCTTTCAAGCCACTCATAGAAGACAACAGAACAAGCTCTCATGATTTAAAGGCATAGAAATCCTTGATGATCAGTCATAGACATTGTATATGGCACTGAATATAATACCTTTCACAAGTTCCATTTATCATGATCGTTTCTAATGGCTAATGAAAACGGAAGACTTCAGGAACTAGGGCATTAAATTTGCACTTTACATTTACAGCTTAGCAGGAAGTTACAAGCTAACAACCAGCAATGTTCCGACAATGGCCACCAAAACAAAATTGTGACAATCCTAATGATGAAGACGGACTCCAGGTCATGGACAGTCCCGACCTAACAAGCCACATTCCTAAGAAGAAAACAATTGTTTTTGGCTCAACCAGATAGCTCACAGATACAAATGACCAGGCCTAGGAAAAGAATTGTTGCAACAGTTCAGGAAAGAAAACTAGTCTGGAATACTAATTTGCCTTTTATCACAATGATTTAGAACACAAAAAAAAAATAATCAGAATAATTTATTTGATTCATAAAAGAAGAAAAATTGCTGTCACAAAAAGTTTATGACTTTAGATATTTCATGTTATGAAAAATATATTTACATAATTTTAAGAAAGCTTCTTATTTCATACAGCATGACCAAGCATTGACCTATGTACAATGTACTATGTGCAATGTACACAATCAATAGATAAAAATATACAAATGTACAATCACAATTAATTACATTAGGATATGCCTACCCTCTAGTGAGAAGAGGACAAGCTAAGAAATTGAGACAAGTTTCCTGAGGTTTAATATGGGCCCTTTCCTCACAGAAGACCATGGGCAGAATAACAATTATGTGCAGTGTTGAACTTAAAACAAAGGTTGAGGAACGAATTTGGAAAACCACTGAAACACAATGACTCGTAATTAAGTCAAAGATCTCACCCTTCATCGAATATAAATAAAAATAAGCAAAGAGAATAAAACCAGAAAATTTACAAACTAGAATAAACTTTACAGTTATTGGCAGTTTAAAAGCATCGGTTTTGTTCCGATGGCCTCTAAAAGTCATCATTGACACCTACTAATATCACCGCTCAACATGTCAAATATGTTGCATCACTACTGGACACATACTTTCAGCACACACAGGCGTGGCGTCAATGAGCACACAAAACAAAAACTCACAGAGGTAGACGCTAAGTGTACCACTGCCATTAACTCTATAGTTTACCCTCAAAAAGAGTTAAAAATGTGCTTCAGAAAAGTTCTGGTAAGCAAGAACTTTCAAAACACAACAAAGCTGGAGGCGGTGCCTCAGGCCTCAGGTGGCTGACGGTAATTTAGTTCCTTGTCTTCTTGACCTGTTGAAAGATCCAGGAACAAAAATTATAAAATGATGAAAAAGCAGTTGGATTACAGTGCAAAATAGTTAAATCTATAAAAATGTCACCAATTATGATTTGCACTGTTCAAGTAGAGCTGAAATATTGATAATCGAATTAAACTTACCAATGTCATCAATATCATCACAGAGATCATCATACATGTCTTCCAATTCCACTTCATCATCAACTCCATCAGAGTAGTCTGATAAATTGTCAAAATATATTCCATCTACAAAGTCAGGGCGTAGATGTGGTACAGATAAATCAACTAATTCAACATTCAAATGGGAAGGAAAATCTTGCTTGCAGGCATCTAACTGTTCCCATGCAATTCCGGTGCCTGAAATTACAAACATAATTTTTGAACAGAAATTACCCACTTAAATTTTGAGCTAAAAGAAGGAACAGAAAATCGTTTGTAGATTCAAACAGGGCCACCCACATAATGCATGAGACTTACCACCAACAAGAAGTCGAAGGAAAGTATTGTTGTTACGTAGTTTGACAGCAGTTATTGCCGTTTTCACTATTGAAATCTTTACATGATCACAACCACTAACATCACACAGTTCCAAGTCTGGGCATAAAGAAATAATCCTAGAATAAAGAGAGCAAAATAAAATACATTGATTAAGATTAGTTCAACAAATCGTACAAAACATAAACTACTGTACTCTGACATGCATTTTGAAGAAAAGTGGAAATTTGAACACAAACCTCAAAAAGCCATCTCCCTTGAGTGATGGACATCCTCTGCATTCTAGCTTATGGAGAGCGCTGTTTTGTGCAAGGACAATAAGAGCCTCATCATTGATATCAGCAAGATAGCTCATTTTCAGCTCACGTAAACATGACAATCGAGCAAGTGTTTTGATTCCTTTCGTGGTCACACAATGTTCAGGAGCATATGCCCGACAACCTAGGAACATGAGGAAAGAAAATGTGCAACTATTTACATGACAAATTCCATTTTAATCTTTGTTTTTCACCACTGAAAGACATACCAGTTATGTTGAGACATTCAAGATCTTTACAGCCCTCCACAATGGTCTCTAAGCCACTGTCTGTTAAGAGATCATTGAGTTCAAGATTCAGAGATCGAAGATTACACAGCATACCGATGGATTCCAAGGAGGAATATTTAAGTCTTGGAAAATACTGTGCCATATTTAATGATCGCAATTGTGGAACAGATTCAAATATGGCCTTCACATGCTGATTAGAAAGGCTAATACAAGATGTTAATGTCAAACTTTCTAAGTAAGGGAGGCGTTTTACTGCCTGGAATAGAAAATGGCAAGCACCTTGAATTACATTATCACGCTACAAGCAACTAAAAAATATGTTGAAGTATATTTAAAATTTGTGAAAATAGCTTACCGAAAGCAATTCATTAGGTCTCAAATTGCTACAATTATTAAGATTCAATTCACGCATTGTGTAAGGTGGTAGCTTATTTAGTGCTTGTCCAGTTAGGTCACCCCACTGAGCCAAACTTAAACTCTCGAGGTCAGGTAATATTCGTAACAGGTTCTCAAGAAACCGTTCATCCACTCCTGAGCAAACTGAAAACAAATCCAAACTCATTACAAGTGAGTCATTAAAAGCCGAATTCAAGGTTTAGTAGGTAACCACAACTCACAGTTCAAGTTAAGTTTGCGAAGTTTTGAGCAACCACTACCCAATCTTTGCAGACCATATTTATTCAGTCTTACACCTGTAGCATCTAACTCATGCAAGTTGGGACAGAGAGTACCTGAAAGTTATCAATGTGTTAGGACTCATCATGATAGCATCTTCAAAATAAAATAAAAATAAGATCCAGAAAATAATATTACCAACAATGGGAAGAAACTTGCTGCGCCTATGCCTACTGTGAGCATAAATGGCAAGAGACAAAAATGACAGGCTGTCACCACATCTCATTAAAATACTTTTTAGTACTCCCATACTGTGAAGGTGGTGAGGAGGTAAGGCCAGCTGTTGCATGTCTAAGGAGTGCATACGCCGCCACATACTGCGAGCAACAAATTGCCACCGCTTGCATACTGGAAAAAGGACCGAACAGGAAATGGAGGGTGAGACTTTTCAACAATTAGGGTACCTAGTGAGGATTGTTCAAGAAAGTGACACTTCATCTCAACATTCTGATGACAGAACTTTAAACTCACCTCTTTCAACACGAACTCGATCAGTGAGAGAAAGGAAAGAAAATATGTGAAGAAGACAATCATCATTAAGAGTGGAAAAAGGAGAAACTTCTCCCTCCCTGTACTCATCAACCACATCCATTGGCTCAGATTCACTAAAAAGACTTGATTGAAAATCTAGTTGGTTCCTTTTCTGTTAGGAGAGACAAAATGTTGAAACAAATACAAGCCAGATAATGTACAAAAATTCCTAAGACAGCAAAGATACTACATATACTTACAGCTTTCTCACAAACAGCTTCACCAGATTCCTTAAAGAAACGTTTGCCAGGCAGCCATTGAACTGTTCCATCGGGTAACTCAATAGGCTGATGCACTTTGTCTGCTTTATTCACACAAAGTTGATATCCAAACAAAGAAAGCTCTTTTGGTGGAGCATTTAAGGCACTGATGGAGTAACATGAAAATTTAACAGTAATTGTACAAATGGAGATTTAAAACAAGTCATTCATGGGTGACGGTAGTAAAAAATTCACTTACGTCCTCGCATCGTCTGGCTTGTGAAAAGTGACAAAGCCATAAAATGCATGTCTTCTTTTAGTTGGTTCACGTTTAACATGAGCATTTATCACTTTACCAAACTTGGTAAAGAAAGCTTTCAGCTTTGAGTCCGTAACCTAAAACATATTAATTCAATTCTATACACCGTAAATTGAAAAAGTTGGAGAGTGTCAGTTTTCTAAAATTTCAAAAAAAAAAGTGGATACAAGACAATTTTTACTTGCAAAATAGAAGCAGTGGTTAATTAAAAGTGCTAGAGTTGCTTGTGTATGGTGATGTAGTACAAGTAAAAAACTCACCCTGTACGGAAGATTTCCCACAAATAATTTTCTTAGAGGGGGCCCATCAGGATCTTCTGGACTATCGTCTTTTTTAGGAGGAGGAATCCATATATCGCCAAATTCTAAATATATATCAACAGAGAAAATACGTAAGATCCACAAGCATAATCCACCAAGTTCATATGCAAATTAAATCACACCAACCATCATTCAGCTTTGACCCAGATGAACTAGGGACAATATTATTATCCAAATGCATTGGAGCAGGAGGCCCTGCCCCAATAAAACACATTTGGTTGTGATTTGGAGCCCCGTCCAAAAATACTACATTTTCAGTTTCATTTTCATCAAAGTCCCAAGCTTTGTCACTAAAACTGACTGACCAGGAATCCATTTCTTAACGTGAATAAATATAAATTCAAAAGAGTCCTGAAAAAGAAGAAGACATTTTAACAAATATTAGCGAAATACTAAAAATGCTAAATTCTGTGATCAGGAAAGTCATTATTGTGAACTAGATCTGTGGGGTATTGTGGCACAAGAAAACATAATCAATCATACATCATACGATAAAAATACACACATTAATTCAAAGTTAGGAATATAATTGAGAAAAAAACATAAACAATGACAGAGAAAATGTGCACTTACGTGATATCATAAAATGAGACAAGTAGCACAGTTCACTTAATGTAGTTCGATAGTCTGATGAACACTTCGCACTAGAGTACCGTTAAAACATTTGGTGACACGGTTACCTTCACAACGTTCAATTTATTCTTCTTACGGCACACTGCTCGAGAGTAGGAGCAAGGAACTTGTTCGCCATTTTGGATTTGGAACTGAACCTGAGACTTCCACGGCGCGGGGGAGAATGTCGTCGGCAGAGTCTCTGTCAGTCTGAAGTAACGACGATGTAACAAAAACTGAGATTCATTGCACCAAACATTTTGACAACTTCAATGGACAGTGATAAGTGCCATTGACAAAGAAATAAGATACTGCTTTCAAATGCTTTGAGTACGAAACAAGAAAGTACTCATTAAAAAGACAAACGGCACTGTCTCTTCCGACTATACCCCACGGCCTGAGAGACATTATATTCTGCCGTATGCTGCACCGGGAATATCACAGCCTGTGCAGAAATTTCTTCTTGCATATTTCGCGGGAGCTTCAAAAGAACCTTTAAAGGATTTCCACTTCTAATTCTTTTAAAATTCCATCCATGGCCACGGTTGACTCACTTCAAACGGGACAAAGTTTCCAAAGTGGATGGGAAATGTCTATTCTCAGTTGTTGCAAATTCTAGTGTTCGGTATCGCTATCATTCATTGGCGCACATGTGCACTATTCTCTAATAAAAGTCCAGAGTGCGTTTCTTTTACGGTGCAGAATACAATATCCAGACCAGTCTTCGCAGCCCGCAGCGTCAGGCTCTCGACCCGAGTCGTATCGAGCCGAGCCAAGCCGAGTCAGCTGGTCCCGGGCGGAGCCGAGCCGAGTCAAGCAGTGGGGGCAGCTTCTGCCGCTCTGCCAAGCAGCTAGCAGACGAGCCCGGCCCGGCGCGGCCCCGGCCCGGCCCGGTCAGTCGGAGTCGGGAGGTGGCGGCGAACTGGCGACCGGGCCGCCGTGTCTGTCGATGCAGTGTCGTTTCCCGTTGTGTCCGAGTTTGTGCTCTGTGCGCTGCGAACGTTTTCAGTGATTGTGCGTTGTGCTTGATCCGTGTCCTCTGCCCCTTGGTGCGCTACGTGGCCGACGACGCTGCTAGCGTCGCCATGGATGGGAATAGCGCCGGGGGCCCCGGGGCGGGGGCAGGTGCCGGTGCGGGCGCGTCCCCAACCGAGCCAGGCAGCAGCCCGGGGACGTCCTCGGGGACCGCGCCCGGCTCGGGGTCCGCCGCGGGCCCCCGCACGGGGATGCAGCCCAACGCCGCCAAGGCGTCCACGGCGTCCACGGCGTCCACGGCGTCCGCCTCGCACCCGGGGTGTGGCTGCCTGAGCCACCCCGCCATCAACCCCATCACCGTGACGGTGTCGATGACGACGGGTGGTCAGTTCACGTTACAAGTAGATCAGTTGGAAAGTGTGGAAACCCTCAAGAAAATGGCTTCCAAGAAGCTAAGAGTGCCCAAGGAACGGATATGCCTTTTGTACAGAGACAGGTGAGTGTGAAATGAGGTGTTTCGGGTCGTAATTTGTGTGGGGGTGGTGCTTGGAAATCTCGGTTGGTTATTTTCTGTTCTAAAACGAGGGCAGACTTGACAACGTCGCCGTTCTACCTTCATCAGCTGGGCACGCGCGGGGGCCGCGGAGAAGGGGCGGGAGGGAGGTCCCCAGTGCGGGGGTGGGGGAGGGGGGAAGGGCAGCGGAGAGGGCCTTTCGAATCGACGCTTCGCTTGGCTACCTGGCAAGCCTGGCAAGCAGGTCCTGCAGCCTGCGGCCGTGCGCCGTGCGCGTCCCCGAGTGTCTTTCGAAGCCAGCCGAGATTTTCTCGCGGGGCGGGGCACGGCAGGGCGTAGGGGCCTCGCAAGCACACCTCGCCAGGCCGCGCGGGGAGGGCGCGTGGCTTACCATGCCTGAGCCAAATTTTCGGGAAATGATTCCATGTGGAAATTCCGGGACTTCCCCCTCCTGCGGCGAGGCTGGACCGCGCTGGGCTTGGCTGCGCCGGGCTGCGCGTGTCGTGTGGGTGGACCTGGGTGGACGGGGACGGGAGATCGATTCATCGGCAGAGCAGCGCGTTGCAGCGTTGTAGCCTCCCCGGCGAGGATCCAGGAGTGACCTGAGCGATAAGCGACCTGAGCGAGGGGCGGTCACAAAAGGGGGACAAAAGCTGCCCACTTGCAGGACTCGGGACTCCTTGGCCACGTCGGGCCTCGGCCTCAGCACTGCTGCAGCGAGGCTTGCAGCGACGAGCCGGGCGTGTCCTCTCGGCTCCTCGGGGTGCCTCGGCCACAGGGCCACAGTGCCTCGGCCCGATAAAAGAGGTCGCGGCCGCGCCAATGGAGCAACTGAGACAAATTGGCGGCCCGCGCCCTGCTGCTGGCAGCCTGCTGCACCCGGATGCGTGGCGGCGACGACGACGACGCATCCTTCCAGGCGGCCGTAATATTTAATTAGGCTAAGCCAGCCGGCAGACAAACGAGGTTCGACACTTTGAGCAGCGCGCACTGTACGCCGCAATGAAATTGGAAGCGGCCCGCCCCCTCCCCCTCCCCTCCCCTCGCCCTCGGCGGGCCGACCGGGCCGACATGCGGGCTGCGCGTGGAGGCGCGTCGGCGCGTCCAACGGGGGATGCACGGCCTGCACGGCCTGCACGGCAGCAAGTAGTACAGCAGCAGAAGTGGCAGCACAGCCGCGGCCACCACGCCAGGTCACGGTTGCGGCGGACGAGCTGTACCCGCCCCACCGCCTCGCCGCGTCCATGCCATGCCAGCCATGCCGCTGTGCCCATGGCGGTGTCTGCTGTGCGCCTGCTGCGCCCCACCCGGCCGGCCTGGCGGCCTGGCCTCATGGCTGCCGGCCGCCTCGTGGCCCCGTGACAGGCCGGGCATGGCTGGGCATGGCCGGCACAGTCGATTTTCCTCGTTACGTGGAGAGTGGAGAGAGAGAGAGAGAGAAGTTTCTCGTCACGCGCAGGTCCACGTCGACGCGGGCGGCCGGGCCTTGGCCGGGCTGCCCCAGGCGCTGCCACTCTGCCACCGCGCTATTTGTGGAAAGTCTCATCACATCACCGAAGGATTTCCGAAGGACACCAAGAGCTCCGCTCCGCTTATCTCTTCTCTTTGCCCAGCGTAATTCCTCTTCAAGTTGAGCCCTTCGGCTCGGCCTCTGGCGCGTTGCTGGCGTTGCTGGCGCCGCCACTGTGAAGAAGCAGCACTCTGAGCCTCTCCGCGTCACGGCGCGGCGGGGCGGGCCAATCATCGGATGGAGTGGAGTGAGATGTTTGTTTGACGCGGCACTGCGTCGCACTGCGTCGCACTCCAGTGACGACACAGCCACAGCACAGTGATTCCGAAAAGTGTAGTCGCTCTGTCGCTGTCGCACTCATGGTGCGTCTCGTAGGGGTGTGAGAGGGAGCCAGCGGAGCCAGCGGCGACACGAATCTTCGCATAGCCTCGGAGCGGCACTTACATGCGTTATCGCGCGGATGGTTCCGCCCGGCGGCGAGCACAGCCCCGGTGGGGTGACTTCGGTCGTCGTCATCGTTGCTGAGAACGTGACTCAGATGGCCTGCTCGGCCTTCCTAGCCGTCCGAGGTGACGTGGTCCTGCCTCGACGCGACGCGACTCCTGCCTGCCCTGCGTGCCCGCCAGGCCACCGCCAGGCCTCGGAGCTACATTCGTAAACAGGCCCGAGCGAGCGTGTGTGTTTCTGTCCGTCGAGTGTACTCCCATTTCGTGCGAGCGCGAGTGGGAGACGGAGACGGCGGGGGCGCTGTACCCACGAGCCCTGTACTACGCTGGGAGGGGCCCCGCCCCGGCCAGGACGCCGTCGAGTGTGTTCGCGCTTCGCGGCCCCCTCGCCGGGCCGCCCCCGTACCGCGCCGCCCCCAGCTTGGACTCAACCTTGGCTCGGCCCGCGTCCGTCCACCGAGCAGCGCCGCACCTACGCTGCTGCCTCTGCACTTCGCCCGACGTTTCATTTGGGCCGCGTTTTCAGCGGCGTAGGCAGGCGCGCACGACATACCACAGCGAAACACGGCTGGCGGAGGACGGAGTGGACGGAGCGCTGGGGCACTGTGGAAGCGTCGCCGCCAGGCTCGCCGCGCCGCCGCACTGGTTCCACTGGTCCACGATCAAGACGGGACGGAGGAGCAGGCGATCGGCGGCAGATGCGCGCCGAGAAGGACGCGCAGGACTCGCAGGTGGACCCATCCAGCGCATCCAGCGTCCGCCGGCCGGCCGATTCCGATGCAATGCGTGCGCCTGCTCCGCGCTCCGCCTTTGTCCAGGGCGGCGTGGAGCGGCCGAGCGAGCGGCAGTGGCGTAGCCGGCGTAGGGTGGAGGACGTTGACCGCGCACCGCGTACCGCGCGGCGGGCCGACCGGCCGACGCCAAGCTGCTCGACGCTCCCGGCCCACGTCGCTGCCCGCCGCTCCCCGGGCGTGGCCGGGCGTGGCCGGGCGTGGCGACCAGCTCGACTCACGGATGAGACGAGACGCCCGACGCCCCACGCGCCGCCAGGCCGGGCTGCCGTGCGAAGCACTGCGAAGCTCTGCAAAGCGTGCAAAGCGACGCGGTGCAGGGTCTCCACTGTCGTCCTCCTGCTTCACGGCCTCCTTGGCATCCACCTGGGGGCATCTGGAGGCAGCAGCCATCCGCGCCCGCGCGCCACGGCCGGGCATTGTTTGGTTATCCGACAAGGAAACGAGGCCGCCGTCAATCTATCTGGACACAAAGTGCGCGCAGCACGCCGCAGGACGCACCAAAGGGCCTCAGGTTGCCTGCCTCGCCTGCCCAGGTTGTTTCGTTGCGTTTTCTTTACCTGATGCACCTGGCGACAATGGGCCGAGGCTGCCTGGCACCCGGGCGAGGGTGGATGCTGGCGGCAGCTTGGTCTGCCCGGCGGCGCGTCGCGCTGCTGCCAACTCTGCCTGCACCACGCTCGGCAAGTGCCAAAAGTGCGTCGTCTCGTCGTTTTGCAGTGTCGGAGGCTGGCTGGCTGCCGCTGGCTGGCGGCCTCGGCAAGGTGCGAATAAAGGCGGAGAGGCTCGCTCCCGATGTGTCCAGTGGACACACAGTGGACAGGACATCGTCCACCCACCGCGGCCATCTGCAGGCCGATTCCGAACAGAGGTTTCGTCGTCTCTCTCGCACTCAAGGGCCGTTCTGCAGGAGTGAGAGGGATGAACACTGCGGAACCGCCCCGCTGCGTACGCGGCCGCGACTCAATAGCATTTCCTCGGCCGCCCGTCTGCCGCGCGCCGCGCCCCGCCGCCCTTCTGATGCGCGTCTATTCCCGAGCAGTGCGCGTGACGTTTATGTAAGAGAGAGAGAGAGACCGAGGTGACACAAGCCCCTCGCAGCGGGCCGCGCTGGGCTGGGCTCCCCGGCCGGGCTCCCTCCCCGGCACGGCTAGCGCGCGTGGCGCGGCGAGGGCGTTAGGTAAGTGCTGCGTTATGCAGCGTTGTCGGGCCGCTGTTAATTTCGGTGGCGGTACCTACCCGGGGTTCTGGGTTCCTCCAGCCGCGGCGTCGCGCCGCGCGCCGCGGGTTTCTCACTTGCCCGTCGGCCGCCCCTTGCAGTGCAGTGTCAGGCCAAGCCGGCGGGCTTTGGTACGTTTTATCCCCGCTCTGCAGCACGCGCAGCGCCGCGGCGACCGCCTCGCGAGTTTTTCTCGTTCGCGATTTTCTTTTCTTTTCGTTTCTTTCCTTTGCGCGCCGTCTCCCTTTTTCCTCTTCCCCTTCGCCGCGGAGCCGCGGAGCAGCGCAGCACAGCACTGGCAGCGTAACGAACGGGGCGAGGGAAGGGAGCAAGGTGGATTGGAAGGGAGGCCGCGGCCGCGCCGAGGGTTGCCGTGCCGTTGCCGTGCCGTGCCGTGCCGTGCCGTGCCGTGCCGTGCCGTGCCGTGCCCTGCCACGCCTGGAAGGGGAGTGTCTGGGAGTGTCGCCGCTCGCCGCAGTCAGCTGTTGCCCTCCGTCCTTCTTGAGATTGGGGAAGAACGCGCGGCCATTCGCTCTCCCTGTCTCTCTCGCGCGCCCAGTGACGCTCGTCGCCGCCGTGCCTGACCGATGAATGGCCCGAAGACTGACGCCTCCGGAAACTCGAGTCGGTCCTGGTTTCTTGGTTTTCACGCGGCGCGGCTGTTTACCTTCAGTCGTCGAGGCGTCGGCGCGTCGGCCGCGAGGCTGAGTGAGGCCGCGCTGCCAAGTTGGCAGTCCTGGTTCTGCTTTCTGCTCGATGGCCGACGGACAGATAGGTCAGCCGCGGGTCACGGCGATGAAAATAGGCGGCCGTGGCCTCGCGTCGCGTATCGGCTACTCTTCGGCAGCGGCTGGCGGTGGCCCAGCGCCCAGCAGCCACACTTCGATTTTTGTCCGAATTTTGATGTCCATTTCGGATGTGTTGCTACTCCGACGGCGACGTCCACGGCGTTGAACGACTGCTGGCTGTGCTTGTGCTGCGCGCGGGCCTCGACGGCCGCGTCGTGGCTCCAGCCCGTTCCGCCTCAAAGGGTCGGCCGGCCGGTCGCTTTCTTTTCGGTGGCCGAGTGGGCCACGCCACGCCAGCCGCGGCACCGCCACGGCGCGTTGCGGCGGTGCGGCGTTGCTACGGCGATCCGATCGGACCGGACTTGGAGCCAGCCCTGGCTGCCTGGGCCCAGTAACGGGGCCCAGCCCGGCCGGCGTGGCCCCACGGGGGCCCAGGCAGCCAGGGCCCAGGCAGCCAGGGCCCAGCCCCAGCCCTTTCCTTTCACGGGCCAAAGCGCAGTCGCTGCTCACGCCCAAACATGCGCCCGGCCCGTCCCAGCGGCTGTGCGCTGCTGTGCACCACGGCGCAGTGCCTCACGTGCTGGCGGGTTGCTGCAAGAGAATGTTGGCGCTGTGCTAGGCCTCCGGGGCGAGGCGAGGCGAGACGCCGCCGGCATCACGTAGAGCCCTGTCATTGTTATTTCGGTGCAAAGTCCGCGAACGCTCCGACGACGGTGCAAACGATTAGCGACGTGGCCGGGCGGTGGTGGCACGGTGGCACCACGCTAGTAGTGCGCTACACTGACAGCCACAGCTAGCCGCGCGTGTGTGGCTGCCCGGCCCGTGATGCTCACGGCGCTTCGGTGCACTACGTGCGCACTGCGCCTCTCGAGCCTATCTCTCCTTATCGCTCGGCCTTTTTCCTTTCACGATTTTGCGCAGGAGACCGGCGCTGTTTCGGCCGTTTCGTCCCCAGAGCGGCAAAGCGACCTCCCCGACGGCCGCGGCGCGTGTGCTCGTCTCGGCGGTCTGGCTGCACTTATCATCGCCGTCCTCCGCGTCCTGCCCACGCCCCGCCACGACGCCACGCGCGGCAACCCGGCCGCCCGGCCGCCCGACCCCACGCTGCAGTGGCGGCCGCGACCAGCCGCGACGCGCTGACGGGGAAGGCGAAGGCGCGAAGGCGTCCGTTTGGCGGCGAAGTAGAGCGCTGCGCACGTAGGCCGGCCGGGTGGGCCCGGCCGGGTCGCGGGGCGGGGCAGGATGGCGGGCGTCACCCCGCCGGGTCGGGGGCCCTTTTCGCCCGTCGAGGAGGACACGGTGCTGACACCTGCTGCATGCCCTCTGGTCACCTCTGGTCTTCGCCCTATCCCGTTGTGGGCTGTGCTCAGCTGCCAAGGCCTGCTACGCTGCTAACGGTACTGGACGGCCTGGCGCTGCCCTGGCCCTGCCGCCCGCCCGGCCCGCTCGCTTGGAGGGTCTTGGACGTCTCGACATCTCCGTCTCGGCCTGAGCCGCCCGGCTAAGGCGACTAACGTGCTGATTGGTCGTGTCACGTCGTCGCCGTCCTTGCAGGGGGCGGCCGTAAGCGCGCTGGGGCGCTGGGTGTCCCCGGAACCCCGCCCTGTCGCCTTATCGCCGGCGTGCGCGTGATTGTCGCGCTATCGCGGCCCAAAATGCCTGCCACGTGCACGCCGTGCCTCGCAGTGCCTCGCAGTGCCGCGGACCAACGCCAAAAGTCGTTAACGGGGCGCATCTAACCGCGTGGCCGCGGGGCTGGCGTGGCGCAGCGTGGCGGCTGGGACCAATCTAACGTTCGCGCCCGCCTTGCCACTCGCCGCGCCGAGGCAGCAGAAGGCAGAAGGCAGAAACTTCGCGTCCGGGTTGCTGACGACGCGGAGGGAACTGCATGGAGTGCTCGGCCGCCGGCAGCTCGGTGGACAGAAAACGGTGTCGTCCGCCGCGCGCCGGACGCCGGCCTGAGTCCCGCCCCCGAGTCCCGCCTCCGCCACCGCGCTGACCGTCAGCGTGGTCGTGGCTGTCGCGGCACCCCCGCGCGGACCGGCCCACCGTGATGTCATGCCTCATGCTGCGGTGGGCTTGGCTCAGCCTGACTCGGGGAAATGTGAGACCGTCGGCGAGCCCCTCGAGTTTCCCAATTTGAACCCGGTCCGGCCGGGGCGTCGGACTTGGCTTGCTACGTATGCTATTGACTCGTAAATGGGACCAAAATTGAAACGGGGTGCGGAGCACGCGGAGCTCAAGGAACTCGAGGCGCGTGTTTGCCGCGCGGCCGTGGCCGCCGTGGCCGCGTCGCCGCAGCGCGATGACTTTGGCCCCCGCGCGTCCTTGGGCCGCGATCTGGCGGCGATGAACTCGCTGCGTCAGTCCCAGTGGCACCTTGAGGCCTGCCCGTCCGTCCACCAGAACCATACTGCCAGATCGGCGGCCGGCCGCGCGGCCGCTCACCGCGACCGAGTCGCCCTCGCCGCGGAGTACACGTCCGGGTACCGTATGGTATTGTTTTGAGAGCGGCCGCTGTTGTATCAGATGGCGCGCTGCGCTAGCCGCCTGCGACCCACTTCGGATTTGAAAAGTTCCCAGAACAAATCTTCTTCCCTATCGTGGCCGCTGCACCGCTGCACCACCGCGGCGGCCGTGGCGACCACAGCGCCAGCAGGTTTTGGCTTTTATGACGGGGCTGGCCCACTGACGACTCGACGGATTTCGGAGTGGAGTGCTGCCACACTGCCACGCTTGTCTGCGGGCTGGCGGCCGTAGCGTGGGCGGCGGGGGCGCGGCGTGGTGGAGCGGAGTGGAGCGGAGCGCACGTCGCGGCCAACCCAACACCTGCCGGCTGGGCCTCAGGCTCTCGCCGAAACGCGGCAGTCCCTCCCTACAGTGCCCTGCCGGCCCGGCATCCTGCACCGCGGTGCATTGAGGTCGCGGTCTTCCAGGAGGGCTTTTCCTTTCACCGGTCGGCCAGGCTGCAGGCTGGCTGGACCCGCCTCGCCCTCGCAGCGGCCACACACGCCCCTCTCCCCCTCCCCCTCCCTCCATGCTTATCGGCATCTCCAGCCGTCACCGTGACCTAGCTGGTTACCGGGCTGTAGGGCTGCGGGCTGCATGATCGAGACAAAGGAATGCACCTCGACTCGCGGGCGACAAGTAACGACAAGTCTGGCGGCGTGCGTGGCTGCACTGTTCGCCGTGCCCGCGGCTGGAAAGTAGGCCGCGAGTCGCAAAAAGGGCTCCGGTTGTGTCAGAGGCGCGCTGCTGTGTTCGATTTGCGTCGCCACTGGCGGAGCGCGGAGCTTGCTTTCTGCATTGATCTCTGTTTGTTTTTGTTTTTCGCCGGACGAAAGTCACGAGCCGCGCCTCCGCCGCCGCCGCGCTGGGTATGCAAAATGAAACTCGGGTGGGGATTCGAACCTCGGTCCGTGGTATCAGCGTGTCGGCGGTCCGCGGGGACTCGCGACGCGTTGTATAATGGTGGGGCAGCCCCGTGCCTTTGCCGCCCTACGTAACGCCGCCGCCAGCGCGACCAGCCCTCCGCGATGTGGTCCAAGGCTCGCTGCTGCAGCCCGGCCGTCAGCCCGGCAGCGCGCCCCCGATGGCGGTGATAACTGTAAAGCAGACTGGGATGTGGCCGTCGGGGCGGTGCGCCGGCAGCATGATTCCGCTCATCGTTTCGTCGCTCTGTCTCGCTCCTACATCAACGGATCGTCCGGAACGTCCCACGAGTGCGAGAGAGACAGAGTGACCAAAGCGGTTTTCGGAATCGCTTTGCGACGCCAGGACGACGGTGCGCCTAGGCCGCGCCGGCTTCCCCGTCGTGGAGCTGCTGATGCTGGAGGACGCCCTTTTTTCGCTGCAGGCGCGGCGACACGACACAAAGGGGTCGTGGGCACGCCGTCGAAAAACGATCGAGGGCACACTGCAAGACGGCGTGGTGCAGCACCAGGGCATCGGAGTGGTAGAGCCTGGCCAGCATGATGCAGGTCATGCAGGCATTGTTCTCGTCCTTTTCGCCTGCCGCCTTCCGAGGGGTACTGTACCGTTCCGCAACCGGTTCGCTTCGCCGTGCTCACTGTGCTCGCCGTACTCGCCGTGCTGCGGGGGAGGCTCTGGCACCAACGGCGACGGCTAAGGTTCATTTCAATAGCGCCCACCCGGTGCCTGCCGTGCCTGCCGAGCCTGCCTTGCTCGCTGAGAGAGAAAGGCCTTTGCAAATGAACGCGTCCCGGCCGCGACGTGGACTCGGACCTTGTGCCAGAGCCTGCCTGGCTGCGCACTGACCGGGGCTGGCTGCGCGCTGCGCATGCGCCACACTATCCGATTCGGACCGAGGACAAGTTGGACAAGCGCGGCTCCCGGCTGGACCCGTGCACGGCGCGTGGCCGGCCACCACACTGTCTGCTGCTTTGCCTACGACGGCCAAGCAATGGGCAGCGGGCTCGGGGCCCCATAGCGACCGCGGGACCCAAGGCAGCGAAGCAGCGGGCCCCGCCGTGGCGCAGCCGTCCCAGGCCGGGCAGGCAGCCCTGATTGAGGTTAGCTAACGGTGAGGCGCCCCTCCCCTCCCGTCCCCCCTCGCCTGTTTCTCTTTCTCCAGCCTTCCGCTCCGATGACAGACCGCCGCCACTAGAGGCCGCCCGCCCCGACGCCGCTGCAGGTTTCGGCAGCTGCGCGACAATGAATCGCGCCGAGCGTCGCCGCGACGCCACGCCACGCCTCGCGGTGCATCTCGCTAAACGGCCCGTGTCGCTCGCACGCCCCGCCACGCCCGCCGCGTGACCCACATCGCTACACTGCCAGGCGCGGCAGGCGGAAGTAGTCCAGTGCGGGGATAAGCCGCGCGGCGCCTTCTCACGCTCTAATTAGGCCGGCTTGTCATGTTCCTGGACGTGAGCGTGTCGCCTCGTCGGCGTGTCGCGGGGGACGCCTTCGACGCGGACCCCGCCTCGCACTGCCTCGCCTCGCCGCTGGCGGCGGTTCGATCGCGAAAGAGCGACGCACCTAATTGGCGCCAGGAACGCTCCTCTCCGCTCCGCGCTCCGCTCCCGCAGGCGATGCGATGCGATGCCGAGTCGACCGGCACGCGCGTCGTGCGTCTCGGCACCGCGGCCGCGTAGCGCCGCTGCAGGAAAGTCGGGAAACGCGCACGCACTTTCTCGCGGCCGCGGCGCCGCGGCCATGGTCGCCGACGGTCGAACCGAACGGCGGTCCGCGCCTTCGCCTACAAGCAGCGCAAGCAGACAAGCGTGGCGCGCGGCGTTGGAGCGGGCGGTGGCGGTTAGAGACCCTCCCGTCAGAGATGCGCAAGCCAGCCCTTGGTAGTCCCGTGGAGTCAAAGGCACCCTGAGTCAGGCTAGCGGGCGACCGCCGTATACCTGCTGTGCCGCACCAGATGCTGACCTGCGTAGCCTCGCGCGGGGCGAATCCGGGCTTCCCGCTCCGCATAGGACTACCAGTCGTCTGTGATTGGCTGAGAGGGCCCCCCTTTGCGCATCTCTGACGGGAGGGTCTCTAGTGGCGGTGCGTCGATACGGTTGGGCAATCGACCAGACGGCGGCCGGAGTCCGCGGACGCGGCAGGGTGGACGCCAGGCGCGACGCCAAGCCGGCAGGGTCAGCGGACGCAGCGGACTGCCCCGGCCGGCTGCGTAGCCAGTAGCCGCGTCGCAAACTGGAGGAAAGCTGGCAAACGGGGCTAGCATGCCAGTGCCAGAGCCAGAGTGCTGGGGCTGCTGGGGTGTGATCGCGCGGACTCGTCTTGAAATGGTCCAGCTTTGGGTGTGGGGCGGGTCGTCCGCGAGGCCGCGAGGAGACCGGCGAAGCGGGGCCGCCTCGCCTCGCCTCGATCTCGGCAGGCATGCCGCTGCTGCCAGTGCCAGGCAGAAGGAGGCCAGCGATATCCCCGCTCGGCTCGCTCCAGCGCATGAGACTTTGAGACTACAGAGGGGAGCGCCGGCTTTTCCTCGTGTTGACGCCCTTCCCGCTTCCCTTTCCTCTTCCAGTGCCGTCGGGTTGAAACATTGAACGGCTGGGGTTGGGGCCGGCGGGGCCGGCACGGGCGGCAGGGCCAGCGCACTCACGCACTTCATCAAGTTTGCAGGCGCCACCAGTCTGCCGCCGCCCCGCCGCCGCCGGGCTGCTGTGATGCAATGTAAAGTTGATGAGGCCGGCCGGCTCGGCGTCGCCCCCCCGCCGACTTGACGGACTTTCGCCGCCCCGGCCGGACTCCGGGCTCCGCGCTCGGCCCTGCTCGACTCGGATCCGATCGACTCGGCCGTCGGTTCGTCGATAACGTGTTGCTGATGGGTGCGTCGCGCTGTGAAGGGTGTGTAGGGTGGCCACCCTCCCGGCGATGTCGACCGGCATGGTAGTGTAGGGTGTCCACCCAGAGACGATGTCGACCAGCGTGTTCAGTATAGGGTGTCCGACCGGCTGTTGGGTTGGGAGAGCGTGACCGCTGTACAGCGACGAGGGCTGTGACGACGTCCTGCCCGCGCTGCGCGCTGCCTTTGTTCCCGTCTTTACATAACGCTGCGTGAATTGAGCGTCGCGACGCCCCATTGGGGCGCAGGGCGTAAGTGACACGTAGCTGGCCGACCCGACAGCGTTGCCACAGCGGCACTGCGCGCGGCTGGCTGTGCTGGCTCGGCAGCAGCACCGCCGCCGTGCTGCAGGCCCTGCAGGCCGTGCTGCTGGCGGGGGAGGGGTGGTCGTTGCGTCCCGGACGCGACGCGGTCAGATTGCTCGCCAGGGCGTGGCGGGTCGTGGCGGAGCGTGGCGGGGCGTGGCGGGGCGTGGCGGGGCGTGGCGGGGCGTGGCGGGGCGTGGCGGGGCGTGGCCGGTGGAAGGAGAGGGGGGTCGCCCGATACCGCCCGGTCATAGGTGGGTTCGATTACACCGAAACGCGACTTTGCAGGACGCTTGACCCCGTGGGAAGCTCTGCGGCTCGCACCTGACGTCGGCGACAAGCCAGCGTGCGTGTGTGCGCGTATGTGGTGGTGCTGCAGGCTGCGGCGCTGCCCCGAGCCGCCCCTGCCCCGCCCCGCCCGCCCAGCTGGTGTGCGGGAGGATGGTGGCGTGGCGGCGCGGCTGCACGTGCACCCCTCTCCAGAGTCCCACCCACCCTAGGGGAGTGCAATGACCTCCGGAGCACGGCGCTGAGCTCAGCCTGCTTGACGGCGGCACGGCCTAGGGCGGACGGGACGGCCCAGGAAGCTGCCCTCCCCGCGTGGCGCTGCGTTCGATGTCTCGATGTGCGCGAGTATCGATTGGGATTGTGAGCGGCTTTGCCTAGCTTTGCCGGGCGTTTCCTAGTGGCCTGGTGCATCCTGATAGTAAAGCCAATGGTGGCGTTTCCCGCCGCGGCACGGCGGCGTGGCGCGTGCACTGCAAACCGTGAGCATGCGCCGAGGCATGCGCCCTTCGTGCGCTTGGTGTGCCATGCTTCGTGTGGGCCGTCGGCCGGGTCCTCCTCCCCTCGCGAGCTTTCGGCCTCGCGTGTGCTGCGCTTTTGGCGATGACTGACACTGTGGTTTGTCTTTCTGTTGCAGACAACTTTCCGGCGGGACTTTAATAGACCACCTGATTGTCAACGGCAGTCGCATCACTCTGCTGCCCAACGTGGAAACGGGACTGCTGGTGAGTACTCGAACCCGCGAGCGAGCCGTTTGCGTTCCGCGTGTGTTTTGCGGTGCGTGGAACGGAATGCGGGTATGGCTTTCCGCCGCGCCAAGCAGCAAGCAGAGGGCGTGCGTGGCGTGCGCGGCCTATACGCACCGCCCTGGCGGGCCTGGCCCTGGTTGCCATGGCGACGGTGGCGAGGCGCGGCCGCGGGCCGCGGCGTGGCGTGGCGTGCAGCGCGGCGTGCGGCGCGGCAAACAACGCCACCGCGGTGGTCGTGGGGTGGCGGGGTGGCGGCTCGACGGCGTGCCGGTTTGCGTGCAATTCGGAGGGCGGCGGCGCGCGCGGCCGGGCGGGGCCGGGCCGTTGTGCCCCATGATTTGCATGGGCTTCAAAACGGCCGCCGGCGCGGCCCGGGCTGAAGGGTGACTGACGCAAAGGGGCGGGGGCTGGCCGGGGCCTCGGGCTGGCCAGGAAGGGCACCGCGTTGCCAGGCAACCGGAGGAGCGCCCCGCCGGCCCCCCGCAGCCCCCCGCGGCGTGGCACGGCGCGGCACTGCGCGGCACTGCGCGGCACGGCGCCCTTTGCTGGCAAGCTGCAGCCAGCTGCCGCGTGCTGCCGCGCTGGTTTGCGTCGCGAGCGAGGTGAGGCTCTCCGCGGGGAGGCGACGCCGCCGTGGATTGACGGCCTGCCTTTGGCGCCCCAAACCCCATGGGCCCCGTCAGTCTAGTCGGGGGAAAGACGGGCGGGGCCACTGAGCCTCCGCAGAGGCGCGCGGGACGCGTTTTACGTGGAGGAGCGTTCCGTGTTCGATTCTCGCGCTCCAGAAACTGACTAGTGAGGAACCGTCGCGCCGTAGTGCCGCCGTGCCGCTGTGCCCCTCGCGACTCGACTCGCGTGCCGCGATGCTGATAATCTCGCAACCTGTTCCTGCCCCCCCCCCCTCTACTTTCCCCTCCCACTCGCGTCTTCTTTTTCTTGACTCCATAACGTCCGTCCGTCTGCGCGGTGCGGCCGGCTATGCCCTGCAGGGTTGCCAACTGGCTCGCCGTGTTTTGCGGATGTGTGTACGACGCGCCCCCACCACAACGAGTACGAGTACCAACTTGGCGGTTGAGGTCAGGCCTTGCCGGGACATGGCGCTGGCTGGGTCAGGTGCCTTACGCGTGAGACGGAGACAGGTGTTCTCGGCGGCGGGTCTAGCTTGGGGGTCACCGGGTAGGAGTGCTACCCGGGACGGGCTGGGATTGGGACGGGGCGTGGGAGAGAAATATCCATTTCGGAGGGCCGAGGGCGGCCGCGGCTAACGCGGCTCATTTCCGATTCCCGAGTCGGTAGTCGGGTCCTTGTTAACCGGCTCGACGGCTAGGCCGCCTTGGAACGCCATCTCGATAAGGCTATCGACTGGGGTCCGCCGGGGTCAGGGGGCCGTCAAGGGTCTCGGCGCGGCATGGATATGAAGCAGGCGAAGCAGGTGGCGGCGCGGCGGGGGAGGGGGATGCAAGCCATACAAGCAGTGTATGTAGTGGCGTTCGGTTCGCCCGTTCGGCTTCTCAGTGGCGGCACCGTGCGAGCCTTTATCGCTGGCCGCATCTCGCCGCCCCGCCCCGCCCCGCCCCGGCCCGCTACCGGATGTTGAGACTGTTGCTCATGTGAACTACCTCCGCGCCGCCGCGCCCCGCCGCGTTACACTATCCGCATTCGGATTCGGCTTGTCTTGGCCCTGCCAGCCGACAGGCCCGGCCCCGCGCCGCGTGGACCGCGATGCCTTCGCCGCCTCGGTGCGTGTGTCGTGCGGCTGGGCCGGCTGGGCAGCGTTTCGGACGCTTTCACACGGAAGTTCGAGAATAGCTCCTTGAGCAGCACAGCGCGCGGAGTGCAGCAGGAGACTCCCCTGCAGCGCGGCCCGGCCAGCAGCCTGCCAGCCTGCCTCCTGCAGCTGGTGGAGCGCGTTGTCGTGTCGCCGGCTGCGGCGGTGACTGCGGCACTGCAACCGTCGCCTCGCCTCGCGCGTCCCTGGCGGAGACTCCCTGTGGGAACCTGCCCGCCTTCACAGCCCCCTCGACGTAAAGCGACGAAAACGGAGCCGCGCCGCGCGACGCCACATCTGCTCCGTGGAGTGGGTGTGGTGGAGGACGAACGCACACTCACGCACGACGACGAGCGCGCCCCGCGCCGCCTCGGCCATGTAGGGCATCGGCGTGCACACGGCACTTCTGGCTCTGCGGACTTCGGCACAATGGCTTCGGCTCTATCGGCCTGTGCGCCAGTCTGGCAGTCCGGCCCGCACCGCGCACCCCGAGACCAACCAAGGCCCAGGCGGGCCCAGGCGGGCCCAGGCCCCCGCCGGGCGGCCGCAGCCTGCTAACTCAGCGTGTCTACTATACTACATAACTCTGTCCGTGGACTCGGGGTGCGGGGCGGGGCGAGGCGAGGCGACTTCCGCCGCAGGCTGCAGGACACAGTGCCATTCCATCCCCCCTTTTTTCCCCCGGGGGCTGTACCGTGTCCGTCTCGCACCGGCCGAAAATTGGCGATGGCTGCTGGCTGGGTCTGGCTACGCCGCTGTACTCTGATGCCGGGGTCCGCGAGGGAGGGCAGCATCAGCACGCAGCACGCATCGATCGGACGAGCGGCAGTGGCGGCATGGAGGCGGGGCGGTGCTCCCCCGAGGCTTCCCCGATGGCTCCGCGATGACGCCGACACCACCGCGATGAGTCGCAAGTCGCGGTTCCTGGAACGGCGGCCGTGGAGACGAGGACGGCGCCGTGACGCTGCGTCGCGTGCCGCGTGCCGGGCCGTTGCAGTCTGGCTCTAACCCGCTTCTATTTCGGCTCGGTTTCGGCCCGGCTGCAACTGGGCCGGCGGGGTGGGGCCGTCTTCTTTTGCGCCTTTGGCGAACTGTCCTGGAACTGGGCGCAGATAGCAGCAGTCGCAGCAGTCTGGTCGCCAGAAACGCGACGCGGCGCGGCGCAGCGCGGCGGCGACTCGCGGCTCCTGACGTCACTGTGTCTGCCAGCTGATAGCGAGCAGCTGGGCCGAGCTGGCATCGCCGCGCGGCGCGGCGCGGTGGCGGCGTGGCGTGGCGGTGAGAGGCCGGGTCTCGCGTCTCGCGCTCGCCTCTAAACTTCCCTCGAGTCTCCTCTGTTCTCCTTTGCTCGGGGTCTGGTGGCCCCAGACTGGTGCGCCGACTGGTGCGCCCTTGGTGCGCCCACCGTCTGTCGCTCTCGCACCTGCACGACACGCTCCATGAGTGCGAGAGACAGAGCGATGAAAGCGCGGTTCGAAATCCTTCCGCTCGCTCTGCTGGCAGTCTTGAGCCCAGGAGGACGCTGATTTGATTGACGGGGCTCTGTGTGGGGGTGGGTGGGGGATTTTCCTGTCGATGATCCAGACGGGGATGTGTAACCAACCGTCAGCATGCCAGCCAAGCCAGCCAAGCCATGCCATCCAGAGCAACAATTTCCCTTGTTCGGTGTGGCAGCTGATGCACCGGCCCCTCCAGCCCCTCCCACCTTCCCGTCGTAATGCGATTGGGAGGGGCGAGGGGCGCTGCTACCTGGCTGGATGGCTGGACCCTGGACCAGGCCGACGAAAAGTACGTTAGCCCCCTTTTGTGCGCGTGTGTGAGTGCGTGTGTGGGTGCGGCAGTGCATTCTCAGACGGTGCTAATGGCGCTTTGTGTGGGGATGCGGCCACTGCAGCGGCAGTCTCCCCCCCCCCTCCCCTCGCGCTTTGTAAGGGGTGTTTTTGCCAGACAGGGTGGGTGGACGATGGCGGGGGTGTTTGGCGTGGGAGCGTCTTCCAGGCTCAAGGCCCTCAGGAGCTCAGGCTAGCCTTGCGGGCTAGGCATCGGTCCAGCTGCACAGAGCCAGCGTCGGTATTCAGTCGCTTAGTCCGGGTTGTGTGGCGACAAACGACCTTCTTACATAGTTAGTCACCACTGTTTTAGGGCTGCAGGCACGTTGGGCCCTTTAGTTTTACGACCGACCGCCAGGCCGAATTATTGGAACTATTAAATAGTGTGGCGGCCCCAGCGAGTGCCTCAGCGTGGTGGTTTCTGCCTTTGTTCTGCTGCTGTGTCGTGTCGGGGGCCGGGCCGGGCCGGGCCGTGTGACTCTGGTCGAAAACACACGTCGGCGCAGTCAGCCGACCGCGCCGCGTCAATGCCAATCGAAACTTATGGATCACGTGCAGCAGTGTGGTGGTCGCGCCCCGGACGAGCCGAGCCGTCCCCAGGGCGATGCCGTATGACCTCCGGTGACAGGCGAGGCGCCCCTGGCAGAGCCCCTGGGGCGGAGGGCTTGGCCGCGGTGAGTCAGAGGGTGAGTGTAGGGGTGCGTCAGACACGTGGACCTGTGTGGGCGACGTGGTGTCGTGGTCCCTGGGCGTCGGACGTGGCCGTCGAGCGCGTCAGCGCGTCACGTGGCTGTCCTGGTTCCGGGCGCATCGCGTGGCGTCGCATGTCGCATCGGCGCGTCGGGCCTTGCCGTTTCCGACGCCAACTTTGGTGGCGGCCGTCGTGTGCTCCAAGGCCTTCGAGTCCCCCGCCGCATCGCTGCGCTGCTCGCCGCGCTGCAATGGGGTGGCGGCGTCGCAGCGCGGAACTCGCGAGTTGAAGTTGAAGCGCCAAGTTGTAGTAGCGCAGCGGCATGGCGGCGACAAGTGCTCGACGAGCTCGCCAGAGTTCCCCCTCCGCGGCGCAGTCCGTGCAGTGCCGTGGCGTTGCTGGCGTAGCCCGTCCTTGGGCTTTGTTCACTATCTTCTTCTCCTTCTCCGCGACACGCCGTGGGGCAAGGTGGGCTTTGCACCTCCGTCTGTGTGTGTGAGCGTGTGTGTAGCAACAAAGTCCGTCCTCCTCGTTCTTTCGAACGGAGCGGGCTGTTTGCACGAGCGCGCGCGCGCATACACACACACACACACACACACACACACTCGTGTGTGTATGCACACGGTCGGAGCGCAAGCTTCCCGAGGCGCGGCACCGGCGTCGAGTTCATCTAGAGGGTCCTGAGGCGGACGCGGAGCGCGTCTTCTTTTGACCGCATTAAATTATCCCGCGGTTCTGTCCAACGCGCCGCCACGCCACATTTGGAGGGGGGCGTGGGGCATCGCCCTTTCACCGCCGCGGCGCGCCGCTCGCCGCCGGGCAGACGAGCTGGCAGGCAGGCGGGCCGGCGGCCTGGCTGGGGTGCCTGACTGCTGAGCCGGCTGAGCCTGACTCCACCGGCGGACCGGCGGCACGGGAAATTGTCCGATGTTATGTGCACCGGCCCCGCGCCCGCGTGCTTGTGGAGCGCGTTGTGGTCGGGCTCGCCTCGCCGCCATCAAGGCCCTCACGGCCGCGGCCGGCCTGCGCGGATGCTGGCTGACAAATGCTTCGCCAATCCGCCGCCGTCTGTCTGCCTGTCGGAAAGGTCTCCGGCTGATACAGTATCTGGTTGGCTGCTTGTCTATTTTTACCGGGTCTCATCGACCGCCGGAGCGTGGGGGCGCGGGGGCCGCCGCCCCGAAGTCTCTGGCCACGCCCAACGCCGCGCTGTTTGACGCCTGGGGCCCGCGCAGACCTCGCGGCCCGCGCCGCTGCCAACTTAACGGTGAAACAGTCCGGACTTTTTCAGCGAATATCTCTGTAACGGTTGGCCCACCGCGGAGCGCGCGCACCGTGGGGCAGGGGCGCGGGGAGCGCGAGGGGCTGCCGCCGCTCTGCCGGCTGTCTGCTGGCGCGGCTCGGCACGGTATCGCCTACTCGGGTTTGTGACTGCCGTGTTCCACTCCGGCCCCCATTTCTTGATTGTATTCCGCCGGGGGAATGGGGGCGCGGGGCAGAGAGGGGCGCGGGGATCTCGGTGTGCAGCGCACCACTTTGCTCCAAAAGCAGAAGCCAGCGGCAGCAGCCCGCTCGAATCACACTGCAGGCTGCAGGTAACAGGCAGGCCGCGCACCCACGCCTAGCTGAGCAAGCTGAGCACCGCGGGAAAGGAAAGGGGGCACCTGATTTAATTATTTCGTCCGTTACCTGATTTGTGCCGCACACCTGTTCCCCTGTCTTGTCTCGGGAGGGGAGGGGAAGGGGGGTCGGTCCCGTGCCCCTGGCCAGCCCTGGCTGGCTCAGCTCGCCCCGCCCGCCTCGCCGCACCGGACGTGAGTCAGGCTCGAGAGATGTTCCCGCCGCATTTCCGCGATCTTTCCCAATCGGAGTCGCCATGAAGTTTGCCGTCGTCGTGTGAGTGCGGCAGAGGGAGGGCTGCGCTCTGGCTCTGACGCCTTTCTCAGCTTCTCGTGTGCGTGGCGTTTTCAGTGTCGCTTCGTTTTCGTTCGTCTTTTTCGCAGTGCACCCTGACGGGTCGCACTTGCACGCATTCCGTTGTGGCACCTTGACGCTCACCTCAAGTGGAAGAGGCGCTTCTTAGTGTCGCCCGTCAGCCTGGTGGGTCAGACCGGAAGCGGACTGGTGCCTCCCTCGCCAAGGCAGAGCTCTAACTACCTACGCGGCGTACACGCGGCCTCCCGTCGCTGCCTGTCCTCGGTGTTTTGTTTCGGCCGAGGGACGAGCGTTGCAAAGGAGCAAAAGCTGACCAAGAATACCTGTTGTTGGCAGTGCCGGGGCCGGCCGTCTGGTCGCCTCGCGTTCGCTTTCTTCGCCCTGAGGATGAGCGGGGCCCTGGCAGGGCAGCTTCGTCCTGCCTGCACCGTTACCTGGAGGCAGGCGAAGGCGCGGCGGCAGCACGCCGCGCTGGGCGGCGCTGGGCGCGGGGCTAGGCAGGCCGGTCCTCGCCAAACGTCCGTCGCCGAGTATCGGGCGGGGCTCGCCGTCGACGTCCCTGCGGCCGGCACCAGCCACGGCATAGCACGGCGTCACGGTGTGGGACGCGGGGACGAGGGCAGATGGGCGCCGGGGCTCCGGGACCCACTTCTCTCTCATCTCGCAGCCGTCCGTCGGGTTGCGGGCTGCTCGGCTGCTCGCGTTCCGCAGGGCATAAAACCCGCGCCGCCGTGCCGCCGTGCCGCGGTTCGGCCGGCTTGGCTTGGCCCGGATGTGCCGCTGGCTGGCTGGGTCGGGTCGCCGCGAGTCCCTGGAGTCTGCAGGTCTGCAGGCCACTCCCGTTAAAGGCCGGCTTACCTTGCCGCGGCCGTTGCGGGCGTAGCCGCGGCATAGCGGCCGGGCCCGCCCAGGCGACGCCCCCGCCTCCCCCTCCCCCTGCCCGCCACCTGCGCACCATGTTGACAAGGGCGTTTCGCGCGGCCATGTAAAGGAGGCCGGAAGACAGTTGGGCGGTCGCGAGGCGCCAGCAATGCCCCGAAATTCAACACGCGGCCGACGGGGTGCTGCGACGACGTCGCGGACGTTTATCTACAGCAGGAAAGAGGTGCGGCCGGAAGGGGCCTCGTCACTGACTTGCCGGGGAAGCGACTTGGTCTCGACGCGGCGGCACCAAGCGGTAAACTGTAAGGTGTGATAAATGGAGGACAAGAAGAGCGTTTTGCTGGTGTTGGCGGGGGCGGCCTGGCCCCGGGGCCCTGGGGGCGGCCCTCCCGATCACCCCCAGCGACGCGGCCTGGAGGACAGCGCCAGCGCCGCGGCGTGCCTGGACCAGAAAGCAGAAATCAATACGAGGTGCCGTGCCTGCCGCATGCGCTGCCTGGGCCCTGCCGCCCTGCCGCCCTGCCCGGGCTCTGCTCCGCGGCCCCGTCGCGTCACCGTCGGCACGCCGACTTGGTTACTGTGCGGCGTAGGGCGTTTCAAGAGAGCCTCGAAACCCTATTCAAGTTGTTTCCAAACCCTTCCCAAATCGCAACTTGTTGAATGGCGGCTAAAACTGTCGCGACCCCACAAGCCAAAGTGAAGTGCCGCTCTCGCCCCGAAGGAAATTCGCTGGACACTGTGGAGAAATGCTCTTGGCCTGGAGAAATGCTCCAAGGATGAAAACCACCTAAGTGGCCTTCCTGGTCCGGCTCGTCGCCGCCGGAGGAAGTCCGGTCAGGTCGTCGTCGGATCGCTCCGTTTCCAACCAAGGCCATCCAAGGGGAGAGCACGGCGTCCGACGGCGTGGTCGTCGCGTACGGCGTGTTGCCGCCGCGGTGCGTTGCCACCCAAGTGAAGTGGGGCTCTTGGCGGGGCCGGCAGCGGTGCGCGCGGCACGGTACTTCCGTGCTCCACTCTGCACCGCGGCTGCGGGCTGCGGCGCGGTCCCGTTGACTGCCGGGGCGCACGCCGCGCTGGCCACGGCCGTGCCCGGCCAAGCCACGGCCAAGCCACGGCCGCCTAACGAGATACTCGCCAACGGCCTGCTCGTGCTACTCTGTCCCGCACTCGCGGGGGCGCGACCCCCGGGCCCGGCCTCGCCCAGTCATGTAGGAGGTCGATAGGGCTCCTGGCTACCTGAAGAATCGCGTTGTCGCTCTGCTTCTTCCGCTCTCATGCTCCGCCCGGACTGAGACAGACGAAGCGCTGTTCAGTTCAGAATCAAACTGCTAGCCGGGTATAGCACCTAGTAGCACCGCAGCCGTGTGCAGCACTGGGTCGTATTGATCTCTGAGAAAATAACGCCAAGAGCGAGTCCGACCGTCCGACCGGCAACCCTTGCCGAGCCCAGGCCTGGCCCAGGCCTGGCCCAGCCCAGGCCCTCGAGGCCCGAGGGTGGACTTGCGTGCCGACTACGACGCGGCAAGGCGAGGCGAGGCGAGCCCCCCTCCGCGGCCCCGCCCTGCTTCGCCACCCTTTTTACTGCCCGGGTCGCAGAAAGCCCCCCGGGAGCCTTGCCGGGAGCGCCACCCCGCCCCGCGGCCGGATGGCGGATGCGTGGTGCTTCGTGGAGACGAGGACGGCGACGAGGAAGCTGCTCGAAGTTCGAAAGCCGAAAGAAACTAAATTTCAGGATTTTCTCATGCAGCAATATGGTCATGACGGTTTTTTAATGTCGGTGGTAATGAAAGCGGAAAATGTGTGGGAATCCAGGCCTGCTGCCGGGGCGGGTGCGGGGCTCTGGGCAGGGTCACTGGGGAGGCGCGGCGAGGCGGGTGGGTGTCGAGTACAGAGGTCGCTGAGACGCGACCTTTGAACCTGTCGGCCCACTGCACTGCAAGGAGATACCGGGGCGCACTGTTGGGACGTTCTCTCGAGTGGTTTGCCCGTGCTGCGGCCGCCGGGCCGGACGCGTGGCGACGCGCGACGTCATTCTCAATTTTATCATAGAATGATGCTGGAAATGTGGGCGGTTTGCGGAATTCCGGGCAAGTGGTTAGCAGGCTGAGACGCGGCCCGCTCCACGCGGCTGGGAGTGATCCGCGTGTCGTGTCGACTGCTTGGCAACGCGGCGACACTCGCCCCCGTTAGGTAACTGAGAGGGATGCCGTTGGTGCCGTTGGTTTCGGGCGTCGCCATTACCATTCCGTTTAGGCAGTGGCGCGCCGAGGCCGCCGAGGCGGTCTTAATTGACTAAACGGTGCCTGGCACAACAATACTCGGCCAGCAGCTGGGCCGAGCTGGGCCCTTTCCTTGGCCCTTCCTGCCTTGGCCGCCTTGCCCCCCGCCGGTGCCTGGTCGCGCTTTTTCGGCAGACGACGCCCCTCTGCCGCACGCGTGTCCCCGCCCCGCCGCGCCCCGCCCCGCCGCGCCCCGCCCCGCCGCGCCCCGCCCCGCCGCGCCCCGCCACGCCGCCATGAACGCCGTCCCTCTATCTGGGTCGTGGGTTTCCGTTTCCAGGCTAGCTGGCTGGCTGTGCCTGGCCGGTCAGGGATGCGGCACGCCAAGGGCCTGACTTGGCTGGCTGGCTGGCCGGAGCATCTTGATTAGTTCCTGGTCGTAATTGCCCGCAGAGTTCTCACCTGTTTGGGGAGGCTGCGCCACGGCTGCACCGGGTAACAGTTGGCCGCGGCCTGCAAGGCCGAGCCGAGTCGGCCCGCTGGGCTTGCAGGCCCAGGCCTACCGCCCGAGTCAACTGGAGCAGAGGGAAGGCCGACGGGGACGGCGGATATTGAATTTGCCGCGCGCTCGGCTCGGCGGCCCGGCTAGTGGCGTCTTGGTGGGCGGCCCCAATATGTCACCCTCACTGTGCGTCCCGCCGTTCGCCGTTCCGGTGTGGGTCAGTGGCGGGCGGCGCTACAGCCTCAGTGGAGGTAGCGCCCTCCTCGGGCCTCGCTTCTCCCCTTTGTTGTCTTTGTCTGATCAACAGTGTCTAACCGTTGCGGTGTTCCTCCTTGTTGCAGGCTCAGCGCCCGGAGCAGAGTGTGATGCAGGCGCTGGAGAGTTTGAATGACGGCCAGGTGAGTTTTTGTAGTTTTCCGGCTTGGGGTGAACCGGGGAGGGGAGGGGGGGGGTTACACGGCGGGCCACTGTCTGCCACGTTGTAACAATCTTGTGACTGCGGGGCGTGGCGGCGTGGCAGGGGGCGAGGATGCGCCGCGTTTTCCCTGCCACCGCGCCACTACACTGCGGTAACTGCGGTGTGCTCGGGATGAGGATGAGGTGTGTGGGTTCTGCTCCCCGCCAAGGCCGTTATCCGCCTGTTTATGGGCCGGTGCATCGCCATGTGCACGGGTCCGGCGGCGCCGAGTCCGGCAGTCCGGCCGAGGAGCAGCCATTGTGAAATGAGGCCACGCCGGGCGGGGCGCGGCTGGCGCTGCGCAGGGCCCGTACGTTGCATTGATGAGCATTGCGGCGGGGCGCTTGATGACGCCGAGGAATCGCCCTTGTTTTTCTTGCTCTTTTTAACGCGGTGGGTGGGCCCTCTCCGCCCTCTCCCCACTGGCCCGGCGCAGGCCGGCGCCTCCGCCACTGCAGCGCGACGGGGCGGGGCGGGGCGGCGGGGCGCTGCAGCGCCACGCGCGGCGCGTGGGTCTTATCGGCCCTGCCCGCCCTGCCGTGCCGCGTTCGATGCGTCCGTGCTTCGACGCGCGCAGCCGACGCCACGCAGTGCGCCGCCGCGCTGGGAGGCGGGCACGACGAACACCGTGGTGGCCGAAAGGCGGACCTCTGGGCGTGTTTTGCGCCCCATTCCTCAAGGGAGACCCGAATCAAACCGGTATCAGGATTGGCCCCTGAATGAGGAATCTATTGGTGCTTATCGTGTGATTCGAGTCCTATTTGAGGACTTCGGAACAGAAAGTGGCCATGGCTGCTTCAACTGGTCTGGTCTACAGTTCTGCTCTCGACGGCGGCTTTTGTGATGCCTTAGAGCGGGTGGGTGGCACTCTGCCTCGGACAGCTTTGCCGCTTCTAGCCGCCGCTCTAGCCGTTCCTTACCGGTATTGCGCCGAGTCCCAGTCCCAGCGATGGCTGCGCTGGCGAGTCAGACAGCCGGCGTGGCGGGGCGTGGCGGGGCGTGGCGGGGCGTGGCGGCGAGGGTCGGGCGCAATGCTGTGCCGCTGCGCCGCTGTACTGTGCCTCTACACCGCGGCCGCGCCGTGACCCATTTCCCGAGCACGGCCTGGCGTGGCGGCCTGGCGTGGCGGCGGTGTGCTCGCCCGGCTCTCCACGCCTCAAATCGACGACGCGGGGGTACGGCGGGTATCCACGGCAACGCCGGGCACACGCTGTAGGTGTAGGCGCGGCGGGAGGCAAAATCGACGCGCTGTCGATTTTAAATTGATTGGCGCCGCGACTGCTGGACGGCCGGACGGGCGGCACGGCTTGGCCAGGGTTCGCCGCGGTTCGCCGTCGGCTAGCCCCTTTCCGGGCCGCAGGGCCGCAGGGCCGCACCGCTATCGAGGCCTCCTCTGCCGCCGGCCATCCTCGCCGCGCGCGTCGGGTCCGCGTCGGGTCCGCGTCGGGTCCGGGTCAGCGGAAGTCCCGGTCGGCGTCGGCCAGCAGGAGCCTGGCCTGGCCGTCTCGCGCTGCGCCACGCTGCGCCACGCTGCGCGCTGGCCCGGGCCGCTGGGTTGGAGTTGGCCGCTCGGCCGCTGGTCTGCCAACGGGAAAGGTCGAGAGGCCGGGCCGGCCGCCCTGCCATTGATTCGTCTACTCCACCCTCCTTGGCGTTGTTTCGGGCTGCCGACCACTAGGCTTCGCGACTTTGGCGCGAGTACTTCTGCGGGGCTCTCGGGCCTCTCGGGCCTCTCGGGGCTCTCAGCGCCCCAGCGGGCGGCCGTCTGGAAAGGGTCGGCCGGGTTGCAAATGAGCCACACCTCGGCGCCCTGCCGGCCTGGCGTGGCCGCCCCGCCCTGGCAGCCCCTGGGCAGGCGCTGGGCAGGCGCTGCTCCCCCTGGCGATGGCGGCGATGGGCCGATAGGGTGGGAGCGTCACCATGGCGCTGCGGGGAGGGGGAAGGGGGCGTGGGGCGTGGCGCCGGTCGTTGTGCGAGGCTCGAGGGCCCGAGGGGGGCGAGCGGAGCGAGCGGAGCGGCGGCCTTCCCTGGACCCCGGCCGGCCCAGCTCTGCGAATAGGATAATAGGATAAACGGAAAAGTAGTGCGAGATTTCTTGGAGGTGCTGGGGGCAGCCGTGTCGTGAATGTCCCGGTCCTTTCATCCACGCGATTTTCTCCGAAAGGACCCACCTTTGCCAAGCATGTCTCGCCTCGGGCGCGGAATCGGTGGCGTGGCGCCGAGCGCGGTGGCCGCGCCGTGGCCGTGCCGCGTGCCGTGCCGTGTGGCCGCGCCGTGGCCGCGCCGGGGACCGTGCTGGGTAGGCTATTGATCACCACCCCGTGCTGCCGTGCTGCCGCTTTACGCTGTCGTCCTGAACAGGATGAGTGTGGGGAGGACGAGGAATCCACGTCTCTTGTTTCGCGCCGCGCCGGGCAGCCATTCAAATTTGAGGCTTGATTGGCGCACTGGGGCTGCCGCCGCTGCCGGGAAGGCCGAGTTCCCCGTCAGCGTCAGCGGGTTCTCCCGACGCTGAGGCCCGAGGCCAGCAAGCCGCGCTGTGATGATGTTTCTCTGTTTCTTCTAGCGGGGGCGGGGGTGGGGCGTTCCCGCGGGCCGCGGGGCCACTCGACGCGGTGGCTGTTTGCTTGTTTGTTTGTTGGGAGTTATTCGCGGGGAGGGTAGAGCAGAGCGGCTCTCTCGCCAGCTAGAGCAGGTCTCTCAGCTGATCGCACCAAGAGAGACGGTCCGGCTGGGCCAGTCAGGTCCTGGCGGACTGGGGCCCGGGTGCTGGGCGTGGTGCGGCAGTGCCAGCACAGCCAGCACGGCCTCGGCGGCGTGGGCTCGGAGTGGTGGCGGGGCTGGGCTGGGAATCGATGCAGAGCGGCGCGCTGGCGCGACCGGGGCCGGGCTGGGCCGGGCTGGGCTGGGCCGGGCCGGGCGTTTCCACCCCATGGGTGAGGCTAGCCCGGCAAGCCGAAGCAGGGTGTAGGCCCGGGGCCCGTTACGCCACGGGCTGCCACGGGCTGCGGGACCAGGCCTCCCGGCCCCCGACTGCGAGGGCCCCGTTGGCGTGGGAGGATGTGAAGGGCGGGATGATGGCCAACGCGGCTCCAACTCTGACGCAAAGCATGTCTTCCTCGTTTTCAAGGCCTGCGGGCGAGCGTATCAAATAGAAAGGATCTTTTAAAAATAAAGGTAGTGTCTGCAAAATGTTTTGGAATTGTCCTGACGGCTCTTTTGTCTGTCTGCCCAGGTGAACGACTTCCTATCTGGCAAGGCGCCGCTCAATCTGACGATGCGTTTCGGCGACCACATGATGCTGATCCAGCTGCAGCTGTCCACCGTGTCGCCGCAGGTGTCACGGACTCGCGCCTCTGCGGGGTCGTCGTCGACGTCGAGCGCGTCCAGCCGGGTCGTGCCCGGCTCCTCCACCTCGTCGTCCACGTCCTCGGGCTCTGCGTCGTCGGCGTCGCGGCCCATGAGGTCGGCCGGCACGCGGCGTAGCGCCGTCCCCGCGGGGCTCGTCCCCAAGACGGCGGCCTCGTCGTCCGCCTCGTCGTCGGCGTCGCCCGTGGCCTCCGCCACGCGGTCGATGCCCGGCGACGCCCTCTCGTCGCCGTCGGTCGGGCAGCCTATGGGCCCGCCCGCCAACCCACCTCCGTCTTCGTCTTCGCCGGCGCGGTCCGCGGGGGGCAGCCCGACGGCCTCCACCTCCTCCTCCTCGTCGCCACCCGCCAGCCCCACGGCGGCCGCGGCGGCCACGGCGTCGGGCCCCTCCTCGCCCTCACCCCTGCCCGACCCCCTGGCCTCGCTGCCTAGTCCGCACGCGTGCGAGGCCTTGTTCTCGCAGCTCGTGGACTCGGCCACGCAGGCCATGAACCGCGGGGAGCGCCAGGCCTCGGCCGCGGCCTCGGCTTGCAATGTGACTGAAAACGGCAGGCGTCCTCTTTTCCGCGCCAGTGACACGAACTGCAGGACCAGTGACGAGTCGAAAAGTGAGAAAGTGTGTCCCTCTGCCTCTACCCCTTCCCCCTCCGCCCCCGCCTCCCCGAAGCAGGGCGCTTCGGCGCCCGTCGCCCGCAAGGTGGTGATCCGGCCTGCCACGTTCCTCGCCAGCGAGTCGGCGTCGGCGTCCTCCAGCACGTCGACGTGCACGACGTGCACCTCCACCTGCATGCCCATCTGCTCCACGCAGGTGCACCCGACGCGGTCCACGTCGCCCATGCCGTCGACCTCCCCCTCCACCACCAGTACGCCGGTCGCCAAGGGCGCCGTGCCGTGCCCCGAAGACAGCACGTCGGCGACGTGCACCTGCGAGGCCTCGCTGGCGTCGCGGTGCCCCATGGCCTACCGCCAGGAGACGCGGGTGCACACGCGGGCGCTGGCCGAGGCGTCGAGGAACCTCATGCAGACCCTCAAGCAGCTGTCGTCGGAGGTGATGACCAACAGAGAGGAGGAGGTACGTGTCTTAATAGCTTTAATGCATGAGGGAAGTGTGCATGTGATCTGTGAGCGTCGGAAGCGAGAGCTCTGCCGTGCAGCGACTCGCGAACGCCTTAGCAGCCGGAGGTAGGCAGTCCCGCGGCGCTCGGCGGCTCGACGGGCCTGCCTGCCCACAAGGCGATGGGCCATTGCCCCTACGGCGCAGCCTGGGCATGCAGTCCCGTCGACCCGCCGTGCGCCGGGACAACGTATCCCAAGGCGTCCGTTTTGGAGCCTTCATGGCTGTCCATTTCGTTAAACGTTCACACGACTGTACGGCCATGGCGCGTGTAGCCATGCCACTGCACGAAGTCGCACGTTCATCCTCACTGTGTGTCTGAACGTTTTATGATGTGCTGCGGTCTTGCAACGGACCGCGGGTCCGTACCTACACTAGTAGAAGGCGGCGGGTGACTGCAAGTGCGGACACGTGCCCCTTCCTCTTGCATTGCTGAGCGTGGCTGCTACACTCCAAATCCAGGGTGTCTAGAAACTATACGCCTTAGGCGTATGCCACAGAAATGGAACTGCCTTAAGGCGCCTTGATTCTACACGCCAAAGGCGTATACCCCATTGAGCACCTTTTGCAGATAGAAGTTAGCATGTGAACACCATTGGTCGAAGGAAAGGTGCGTGCATTGTACACACCCTGGATCATAGGCACTGAGCTCAATAGGACTCAAGGTGCGTAGAATGTAAACACCCTTTAAGGCCTCGGTAGGCATGGCCTCGGCCAAGGGCGGTGTTTGCATTCAACGCACCTTGAGTCCTGTTGAGCTCAGTGCCTATGATCCAGGGTGTGTACAATGCACGCACCTTTCCTTCGACCAATGGTGTTCACATGCTAACTTCTATCTGCAAAAGGTGCTCAATGGGGTATACGCCTTGGGCGTCTAGTTTCAAGGCGCCTTAAGGCAGTTCCATTTCTGTGGCATGCGCCTAAGGCGTATAGTTTCTAGACACCCTGGATTTGGAGTGTAGGGCTGCTAGTTCAAAGGCCTGCCCTGCCCGCCCTTGTGCACGGCGTCGTGCCCGTGCGCCGCGCGGGACGCGAGATTCCCTGCCAACAAAAATTCCGTCTTCCGGTGTCCCCTTCTCTGGAATGGTGGGCGTTGGCCTCTTTATACATAACGTCACTCAATTTGTAAATTCGACTTCCTAATTTTGTTTCCCTATGCTCGACGCTCGAAATTTAAGATTTTGAAAACGTTCCAAATCGAGCGCCCCGACGTCGTGGTGCATGAAGAGGGAAAAGTGGAGCAATGGCGCCGCGCCGCCGTTCCGTTCACCTGTCACGCCTAGTCGCCGCGCATGGCCGTGGCCGCCGTGGCACCGCAGCACCGTGGCGAGGCACAAGCTCATTATGACTGCGGCCGTGTCACCGCGGCCCTGCCCTGCCTGCCCCGCTCGCCCTGAATGCGCGGCCCGTTCGTTAGACGACTGTCTTGGTCATTTGCGGTGGCCGCCACTGCCTCCGCAGTCGGAGCGTCGAGCCGCGGGGAGTATGCATTATGCGCGATGCGCGGATGTCGGGCAGCTGCGAGCTGGCCCAGCTAGCTGCCGGCCGATGGTGATGGCGCCCGGGATGGCGGCGGCGGGCGCGGGATTGGGGCGGGGTTCGGGAAAGGGTGGAGCCACAGGGGCGGCGCGGGGGCGGCCCTCGGGGACACTAACGACGCCAGCGTGCGCCAGCGTGCGCCAGCGTGCGCCAGCGTCCCTCTCCTTATCGACCGGATCGCGTTGGACCTGGACGGGAAGCTCGTCGCGTGCCCTGGCGGCGGCCCTGCTGCCCCCCGTCGCGGCCCGGCGCGTCGCGGCTCGCCAAATGTCGTCCTTTTCCTTAATTCGACCCCTGGCCGCCCTCGGCCGGGGCCGCCCTGGGCTGTAAAGAGCGCCAGTGCGCCCCTGTTCAGTTTGGCACGCCTCGCACGCCCCTGCCGCGGCCCTCCCTCCCCTTTCACCCGAGAGCGAGGCGGGCTGGCTGGGGCTGGCTGGGGCTGGCTGCCTGGGCGCCGCGGTAGTAGGGGTGGTTCGCGGCGCAGTGCGCAAAGACCTCCCCGCCCTGCCTGCCCTGCCCTGTCCGGGTCCCGCGGCCAACGGGAGCGGTACAGCTCGCGGCCCCGTCGCCCTTCCGGTTGGTCATTTTCATTTTTCCTGTTGGGATGAACGCGGCGCGCCCCGCCCGGCCGCCCCGTGTACCCAGATTGGTACAGTCAACCCTGTGGGGTGTTGGCGCAGGTGCCCCGCGGATGTTGGCCGCCCCCTGTGGCCGAGTGGTGGGCGTGCCCCGGCGTGCCCCGGCGTGCCCCGGCGTGCCCCGGCGTGCCCGCGAGGGGCTGCGGCTAGCTGCGGCCGGTGAAGGAGAAGCGGGGCCAGAGCCTGGTGACGGGTTGCGGCCGACGCCTGGTGAAGCCAGCGCCTTCTGCGCGCTGCGCTGCGTGTTCTCGGCTTTGCAGCTCGCCGATTCGGTTGGCAAGCCTGGCGGAGCTGGCGCTGGCGCGCGCTGGCGGCAACCCTCCGGCTGCCCGGGCTGCGCTGCCCGGGCTGGTCTGCCCGGGCCGCGGCTCGGGGCTGCAAGATCGATGCCTCGGTGAGGCTCGCCGCGAACGCCAACCCGAGCCGTGAGCTGCGGCAGACGGTCTGCCATGAAGCCATCGACCAGGGTAGGGCTGGCCGGGCCGGGCCGGGCCGGCCTGCTCGAGACGGACTCGAGTGCAGGCGCCGTCGCGCAGCTAGCCGCAGAGGATTTTGAATGCTGCATGCCGATGGTTAATGCAGCGATGCAGCGCTCAGGTCGGCGTCCGAGCGGCTTTGGCTTTGGCCCGCCGACCGCGTTCAAAATGTGAACCCCCCGCGGGGTGCCCTCCGAACCCTGCGAACCCTGCGGGTGGCGGGTGGGTGCCACCCTCTGATTAGAGGGCGAGAGGCAGGGCGGGTCGATCACGGGAAGGAGGGAGGGAGGACGGCCTCTGCCAGCCAGCTCCCCCTGCGTCGCGGTGCGCGCCGAGGCCGAGGCAGCCAAGGCCCTGAGGCTGAGCCAAGGCCCTGAGGCTGAGCCGGGCTCTGGGCCGCCCTGGGCCGGGCTGAGCGCCCCGTGGAATCTTGGAAAGGCTTCCTATTCCCCGGAGTGAGGCCGGGTGCCTTGCTTGGCTCCACGTTGCTCGGCGTCTTCGGGACCAGAGGCCCGGGGCCAGGGGCCCGGGCTCCAGGCCCTGCCGGAGCTCGTTACCCCTTTACCAGAAAAGTGGGGCCTGGCCTGGCCTGGTCTCGGTGGGGTGCGGGGGCTTGTCCTCCGGGGCCTGGTCGGCCAGCCCAGTCAGCCCAGCTACTGGAGCTGGAGGCTGGCAGGCTGGACTCGCCGCAGTGCGGCGCAGGCACAGGCTCAGGCGTCGTGTGGGCACTGGCCCGTCCGGCCCGTCCGGCCCGTCAAGGTCGATGGTCCTTAGAGCCGGCGGTCCTGAGTCCTGGCGGAGTCCTGGCGGGGCAGCGCTTGGTGCAGTGAGCAATGCCCTGGCCAGGCCCCCTCTTCCGCCGTCGCCGCCTCCATCTCCAAGTGCTGCAGCGCTGGCTGTGCTGGCCGTGCTGGTCGCCTCTGCCGGGCTGTTGCCCTCTCGGCATAAGTACGGCTGCTGCAGCGAGGAGCCGCACCGAGCGCGGGGCGGGGCGGGGCGGGGCGGCGTCCAATGACGACCACGCCGGCAGCAGCCAGCGGCCACTGACTGCACTGGGGCTTCTGGAAATCCTTGTCAGTGTTGCCAATGCCTCTAATTTCCGTTTGCCTTGTTCCAGGACACTGCGGCAGCGCGGCGCCGCCAGGGAGCTATCATAGAGAGTATGCACAGTCATGGGAAAGGGGTGTACTCGGGTACATTTTCGGGTAGGTGTCCACATCCAGTATGTGTGTTGGCTTTTCTCGGTGTTGTTGACGATACCTAATTCGCCATGTCTCTCTTGGTTCCAGGGACCTTAAATCCAGCCCTCCAAGACCGTTTCGGACGGCCAAAGCGTGATATTAGTACTGTCATACACATATTGAATGACCTACTGTGTGCGACGCCGCAGTACAGACGGTCCTACCCGGGTCTACCTCAGAGCAACTTCGTTCTTGAATCGAGCACGTCTATTACCACTACCACTAGCCCAGGGGAAACCATTGATGCACAGTCAGCACCTTCACCAACCTCAGGTGAGTCCTGTTGCATTGCAGTGTCTTGTGTGACGGACTGTGGCAGTAAACGTGTCGAACGTGTTAACGAATTCCCTTGTGCTTGCTTGCCTTGCCCGTAGACGACGCCGAGAACCAGGCCACGCGCGGCAAGGTGGAGCGCCTACGCCTGGTCATGGAGGAGAGGCGGGAGCGGAGGCGGGCGCGCCGAGAGGCGCGGCACTCGCCCTACGGGCCCTCGCAGCCGCAGCACTGGACGGCCAAGTCGGAGACGCAGCCCGCGGGGAAGGGCGAGGCCATGGACACGGACCAGCCGCTGTGTGATATCAGCCCCCCTGAGCCAGTCGTCGCCTGAACTGACCCTCCCCCGTCTAGCCTAGCCTCCCCTCCCCTCCCCGACCCTTACCAATGTGACTTGTGAGTGTAGCAGCGCAGCAGCGCCGTGTGGTGTTGCTGATAGGAATGCAATGCCCTTTTGACTTTATCTCCAGACTGTGTATACAAAGTTTTATCAAATTCCAAATTGTCTCTATTACTGTGAAACAGTTGACTTTGTTGTTGCGTTATCACAGACGTACTTGCTTGATTGAGTTATTGTAATGTACACGTAAGGGATAGATATACTATAAAATATTATATATATATATATGTAAACATACAGCCACTACCATGGCTGAGCCTCTAGTTTAGCAAAAGTATCAACTTCTAGTGAGCTGCATCTTATTGATGCACTAATTAGTTGTTTGTTGAGGGCTATAATATTATCAATTGTTTGTAGTCAATATTAATTGAATGGACTTATTCAGGTCTTCAAAATCCCACCAATGACCATTGTTTAAGTGTAATTTATATTCCTCATTTACGTGTGTGCTACTGCAAGACACTCTTTTTCATTGCAAGACTCATGCTGCCGTAATTATATGTGAAGTAAAAGATATGTTTGCGCTGTGACTTTTTTTTTATTTCTATTCAGTGCAAGCTGCACAGATCCTAGTTTTGTTGGTTGTTGTTTCCTCTATGTTGTAAAATGTTTTAATTGTTTATTATTTTTACTCGTTCTTTTCCCTTTCTCCTTTTGCTAAAGGAATTGGAAGAAAAAGTGCATGTTGTAGTTCCATCTCTTACTACACACTCTTCACATGTTAAACTGAGAGAACTTTTCACTTGAGCTCCAAATATCTCTCTTTGTAAAAAATTTGCCTGTAACTCTGGACTGAAATAGTCAGAGAGCAAAAGGAAAATCCTGAATGGTTTCTTTTTTCACTCATTTTCACTGGGCGATACTGAAGAGTAAGGGTGAAGAATGAGTACTTTCTGTTAATTCCAATTTCTATTGGCATTAATTTTGTCTTCTTGTTTCTTGTGTGAAAAATGGTGTGCCTAAGTTTTGGACCCTTAAGTCTATTTTCTGTTTGGTAAATTTGTTTCCATTCTTTGTTCACATAGTATATCAAATTTGTGATTTTAATGAATAATTTGTTTTACCAATAATTGGTGTGTCAACAAGCAAGATGCCATCTTTACATCATGCTATTCATCATCCCTGATACAACTCAGCTATAGCACCCCTGTACTATGTTATTTGAGTTGTTTGTACTGAGCTCTGTGGGTTGTCCTTCCCCTACCACTTCCCTCCCCTCCATCTTGTGTATCATATTTCTTACTGTGTTATATTATTCATTACAAATAAAGTTAAATGCAAGCATTGAATAATTATTTCAGAAAGACGATATATCATCGACCATGCATGGAACCCATTGAGGCCTGATGCCTTCTTATTAATCATCGTCAGTGGCCACAGTCCCTGGCACTGAACCTTTTTGCCTAAAGAAATTTTTGATCCAGCTATATGCAGCATGATTCAGTAGTTAGAACTATTTTGTACTTTTTCTGTTATGTCAGTTATACAGAGAAGACTCAACTCATGTTATGTACATATTCTTGTATAGCATTTTACATGCTTGCAGCTCCAAATCACTTGTCAAGTTCCTCTAAGGTTCATACGCATACCACTCAAGCATTTCGATTACCCTAATAACTTTCACTTAGTGATTCTGTCGGTACACCTTGTTCTGAAAAAAAATATGTATCTCTGTGTTGATGTCAATACAGCTTTGGCTGTTTTGCATAGTGTTTTTGTAGATGGTAAAAGAATACAAATTTAAATCTATGGATATCAAATTTCATCATATTCAAATGCTTGTCTATTTGTATGTAATCCTAAAGATCTATCTGCATTGGTTTATTGTAAGCTGCTAATAGAGAATTTCAAATTCTGTTTCAAAACAAATTTTTTGTGATAGACAATATACCTTGTTTTGAAACATGAAAACTTAACCTGAAGGTGTCAGACTTTCTTTGGTGAAATCCTGTGTTTTTACATTGCTGTCTATATGGAATTAAACTATTTTCCATGTCATGTGGACTGAACAAAAGCGTTTCTTTTCCAACCTTTGGCAAGAAAAAAAAAACACCTTCCTGCCTGGTAAGACACGCATGTCTATCTTTTCCATCATCCATTCTAATTAGGATAAATGACAGGAAATTTATGACTCCACACATTTTAGAAAAGACTTGGCAGAAACCAATTTTATTCCAATTCAAAGAAGAAACTGAGGAAAAACCAGACAAATATGGAGTGCACCAACTCCGTTAACTATACATTACTTGGAAATGGAATTTGGTCTGTCATGTATTTACAAAATTGGAGCTGGTGGACACTTTTGAACATAAGGAATATAAGTGACTAACGAGCCAAAAAGAAAACATTTTTGTACTTTCCAAATGCCTTAAATCTACTAATTCATAAACATGAACCTACACTAATCCATTTAAGTGAAAAACTTAACTGTAGTACCAATACACCAGGCACATTCTGAAATGAAAAGACACTGTTGGTTCTCAGACTCATCTTAAACTCCTAATAATAACCATCCTCAAAATTTCATAAATATAAGATAATATTTGAAAAACTAGTTATATTTTACAAATATATTTCAAACACACAAGAAGGCACTTTACAGGTTACTCAGTACAGTCATTAGAACAGATTTTAGTGTGGGAAGAAATTGAAGCAGTCTTGGAGTGAGAAAGTGGCACAAGGCAGACTGTGGAATAGGAAAGATTGAGATCTCAAATCGTTGTCAAATCACAAGCAAGAAGTAGATTCTCTAAAGAGAAAAGATATGGCCTAAATCCATTGAGTGCAAGATCATCATACACATGGTCACATTTTCATACATGTGAAATTGCTCCGCAGTCAATGTCTATCAAAGAGAGGAATGCAGTCAATGTTTTATCAAAGAGAGGAATGAGGATAAGTGCAGTTTTACACACTCACTGTTAAGAGGTTCATGAATTGCTTGGCAAGCCTTGGTAAAACGTCAATTATCCAGAGCAAGACAAGATACATTTCATACAGCAAAATGTAAGTTGTTGTAACAAATAAAACATGTCTTGAAAATCACAAATTAAATTATCTACATTTCATTTCAATGGGCACCGGGCTGCTTACAAAATTCCTAAAACTCAGATAACATGCTAAAGGCACTTTTGTTAAGAAAAAGGAGTACAAAAATTTTCAATCACGAACGAAGTGGAGCATTTATTATCCCCATAAATAAATATTAGCTTCCCTTAAAATGGGAATCATTTCTTTTAATTTAAAAAAGTACATGATTTATTGTCATGATAAACTTTATTCCATAGAAATCATTTTTTAATTCTGGAGATCTTGGACAAACCACAAGATAGCACTACATTATCTACAAGACTAACAGTCAACTGACATTACACAAAACAAGACAAATTCCCTAAAATAGGATCTTGTAGAAAGGAATTTTAATCAATCACATAGACATAAATTGCACTTTGATTACCTAATATGTAAGTAGATAAAAGTTTTGTGTGACACCTCAAGGCAAGAGTTCGATTCTGAGGTGCACACACAATATACAAATAAGTAGAAAAAAGACAAACTGGTCATTCAAGTAAATACAATAATATTTCACTTTTCATGCAAATGGTATCTCATGAGTATTTTAATAAATTCTCAAGTAGAGAGCATTTCATGTACTGGTCAAAAGATTAACATAATAACATCAACATTGAGTATTGGTCCCATGAAGTTACAAAATAGAAAACATCAACATTGAGTATTTGTCCTGAGAGGTTTGGGTGAACATGTCTTGACGTTCAATTTGAGATATGATTACTTTTGACAGTCAAGGTATGTCAGTCATACCAACATATTCATCAAATTTTAACATCTTCCTTTAGACAAGGAATACACAATAAAAATTTAAACCTTCAATGTTAGGGTCATTTAAAACAAATGACTACCCCTTTCAGGCTTTGTTTGAATAGAACATGGTACACAGCCAAGTAAAAAATCCAACCAGTTCAATTTGCTTCATCCACACAAATAAAAAGGCTCTGATGACTTCCAAAACAAATTGGAAACTATACAGAGAAGACTATCATGAGTAAAGATAAGTACAGACCGTAAATGAGGCAGGTAACTGGTTGCATTTAAAACTTAATCGAGACAGCAGCATGAAGTCTTAACTCACACTAGGGTTGCGGATCGCGGGGGCGGCCCAGCCGGGGCAGGTGCTGGAGGAGGCTGAGGTGTTCGCTGGTCTTGAAACCATGCAAGCATTTCATTGGAGAAGGCATCAGCCAAGGATTCTGAGTTTGCTGCAGGACTGCCAAAGCTGGCATCAGCTGGTGCTCCACTTCCAGGAGGACGCCTAAAAATAGACATTCTTGACTCAGTTAAAAGGCAACCACCCTCAGGCTCAACCTCTAATGACGCAAAATTAAAAAACACTCACACTGGCTCCACAGGTTGACAAGTGAGAGGCTGCAAAGGAGTGTACACCCCCTTTTGTTGCTGAGGAGACTGAGGGGACTGTGGTGCACCATCAGGTGACAAAATTACCGATGGGCTAGGAGTGGGTGGTGGCATCTGCTTCCGAAACTTTGTGCTGTACTTGTAGAAGTCAGACATCTCAAACGGTTTTGTTACCTGCAGTCAAAGGAAGAGTTACGTTGTATAATAAAGTGAATAGAGCAATTTTTAACTAGTACATTTAGAAGTCATACCTCTCGATAAGGCTGCCACGATCCTGCTTGAACAACCATGTGGTTTTTGGGAGACTCAAGAGGTACGTGAGGTGGAGGAGACAGAGGCCCATCATCTGATTGGGGTGAGAGTGGGGGGTGGGAAGCAGAGGAAGAGGCGGAGGGTGGCAGAGGTGGGGGGTGCGAATGCGGCAGGTGGTGTTGAGCATGAGGAGCATGCGGCGGAATGTGGGGAGGCACCTCTGGCGGACCATGCCTTGGAGCAGCCTGCGGAGGGTGAGGCATTTGCAAGGATGCATGCGAAGAATGCAACGTCATGTGACCTGGAGTGTGTGGAGGAAGCTGGGGCGGCAGTTGAGGAGAGTGATGCAGAGAGGAGTGGGAAGGGGGTAGAGGCGGTGGATGGGGCTGGGCAGGGGAGTGCATGGACGAATGGGGGGGAAGTGGAGGCGCAGCAGAAGACTGAGCGCCATGTGGGGGGATGGCCGGAGGCTGAGACGAGGCATACTGGTGGGGGGGTGGGGGTGGGGGATGTGGCTTGGCTGGAGGAATGTGGACAGTTAAATGGGACACGGATTGTGTTGCACTCAGCTTTGGGTGTAGCTGCGGATGAGGTGGTACTTGCGGTGGATTGTGGTGGGGCTGCGAGTGCAGCATGGGGTGAGACTGGGACTGCGGTATTGAAGGTGGAAAGGATCCTTGGTTCTGACTGTGGTGGGAGTGATGATTGTGATGGGCTGGCATGTGGACAGGTGCAGCAGCCTGAGATAAGTGAGTGTGAGAGTGGGACTGGGAGAGAGGGAGGGGGGGAGACTGATGAGGTGCATGATGCAGTTGAGGGTGAGATTGGTACAGGTGAGAGTGGGGAGGGGGGTGAGAGAGGGAAGCTTGCAGAGGAGGGTGACTATGCTGATTATGGGATTCTCCTTGCGATCCCTGTGGCGACAAGATGGGGGCCACATCTAAGGATGTTTCATACCACTCCTTTTCCTTTGGTTTGCGATCAATAGATTGGGATCCATCTGGAATTATTAACAAATATATATGTAAAAGACAAGTTTTAAAGCCAACTGCTGAAAAGAAAATCATAATTCAAGGCATAATTTACCTCTGGATGGGTCTCTGTCAGAATTCAAGTTTCTAGGTCTTGTGGCTTCCACACTGCCTAAAGATTGTGTTCTGACAAGGCTATGTCCTAAACTATGTTCAGGATAAGTCTGACTGGGCAAAAGAGCAGGTACACCAGTTTCCACTTCATCTATGTTGTTCACTGTAGAACTTGAGCTGTTGTTTGCAGCATTTGCAGCCCCAGCCCTTCTTCGGTCTAAGCTTCCAAACCTTGACATCCCCATCATTGACCTTATTTAACAAAAAAATAAAATTATGACAAATCATTTATGCAGTTGCATTTGCTGAAGAAAAACAAATATTGAAATAAATACATTACCTATCTCTTTTCCAGCGCTGATTCGCAGGTCTTAAGCTATCATCAATTTCCACAGGTACTCCTGTTGGATACCGAGAGCTTGAATAGCGAGAGCTACCTGGACTTGGTATTTCTTGTCTAGAAGCAGAATTCCAATAGTTTGACCCTGTATTAGGACCAGTTTGGACTTCTCTTCTTGTACTTAAACGGTCTGGCTCAACACTCCAAGAAGAATCAATGGTCGAGTAACGATAGCTGCTGTGCCTGTGGCTTGTCGCAGGTTGCAGAGGCAGGCCTACAGTATTTGTGCTCGCTGTTAATGCTGAGCTCAATCGCCCATCTCTAATTTCACGGTCCATTTGACCTAAAGGAGATAGACTTATGCCACCCGCGTGTAACATGCCATCAACTTCAGCCACATCAGATTCTGTAAAAAGAAAGACAAAACAGAGAATGTAAGTTGCTAAGTTCTAAATATACAAGAGTTCATTAAGGAAATCTGAGAACCACTACCATTTTCAACAGGGGGTCGAGGCTTTTTCCTGTGCTTCAATTGGTTTTGCTGCTGTTGTTGAAGCTGTTGGTGATATGCAATGTGTTGCTGTTGTGTTGGCTGCTGAGGCTGTGCACAAGAAGATGCAGCTTCAGCTTGTGCTTCTTGAGCTGCTTGTTTCTCTTTCAAGTTGTTCAACTTTGTTTCTAGATCTTGCAGTCTCCTCTGGCTCTGCTGGTACATCAGTCTGTGCTTCCGGCGCACTTGCTTATTTGCAGATGAGTCATTAGCAAGTCCCAGTGCTGCTTCAGCTATGCCAGTTTGGATTTTCATTTCTAGCTCCACAGCTGCTACAGACTCCTCCTAAACATTAAAAAAAATACCAGTCATGTTAATAAATAATAATAAAACACAAACAAAGTAAAAAAAGACAAAATAATTAAGTAAAGCAGTACCTCTGTGGAACGAAGTTTGTTGAGCAAACTTTCTGGAAGAGTAAATGAAGTACCCACTCTCCTTCGTAGTGTTGGAGGAGTCTCTCCTGGCTCCAAAGGTATTTCAGGAGGTAAGACACCTGTGAGATCTGCCTCTTGAATGCACAAGATTTTGAGCTCTTCATTTTTGGCGGCCAGCTTTGCTTCAAGCTGAGCTCGCCTTGCTTGTAATGTTGCTACCATTTCTGCTTTCTTAGCGGCGTGATCCGCTCCACTGCCAGTGCTTCCTAAACTAGCTACACTAGCTGCACAGGAGATCAAAGGAACCGCACTTGATGGTCCAGGTAATGGACTCGTTTCACATTCTGAAGGGAGGAACAAAACAAGATCTACGTTAACAAAATGTCTTTAAAATAAATGAATGATAATAAAGTAGGTTAGTATCTCAACAAAAACAAAAACAAAAAAAGGACTGATTTAACAGGAAGATGTCAAAACCGAAACATTTTGAAACATAGAAAGCTGTCGAAGATTTACCAAACATTATCACAAAGGAATAAACTGAGCAGAACAGGATTGAGTCGAGAAGTAACAAGTGTTTACAATGAAAAAAGAGGTTAGGTGTCTTCCAGTTGGAATCAACGATGTGACAAGGCTTCAACATAGCTATACATTAAGGTCGTCTTTAGCAAATCAACAACTCAAAGCGAAAAACATAGGCAGGAAAGGGGGTACTTTAGAGATTTTAGAGTGTGAGTTGGTGGGTTCACGTCAACTTCTAAGATGACTAGACGTCAGTGAAAGAAGATGCAAAAACCCCAATCTTCACAAAAACTGAAGAGAACCTGAGACGAAGGGAGCAAAGGGAAAGAACTTAGAGTCTTATTTAAGAATGCCGGAGTGTCTCATCGTTTACCTTCAAGTTGGGGGTGAGTAAAAAAGGGGAAAGGCAGAAAAAGAAAGTTGGACAATATTGGCCTACAAGTCAACTCACCCATTTCTACGTCGGTAGGAATGAATTATCATCCTTCCGAGTGCGAGACAATGATGATGTTTTTCAGTATTCTCCTGGGAATTCAATTCACACAAAAGCATAACTCAGAAACCGGCATTACGCTACATTTTGGACGATTCATTCTGTCAGTTCACAACATAAACATTATCGCATTCCTTTCTTCACTGACTCAACATGGCTGCCGACGTGGCAGTCGTACCAGCGCAACGAAATGAAACTCTCGCCTCGCCACCTCAGCCGTACTCCTTTCGTGCTGTAGTTTTGCTGCACCTGATTGTTGTCTCTAACCAAACAATAACCGAAGGAATGGCCACCAAAACTGTAGATTTAGAGCTGAAAAAGGTATTTAATTTCACACTTTTGGTTTTGGACTTTGCGTCTTTTTATTATAAACGAAGCGTGGGAGGTAAAAATTGTGAGTCTTTATGTTACTTGAGCCCATAGTGTGCCTAGACTTGGCTCAGGTGTCAGTGGGCATGCATGTCTCCTGTGATTAAGAGCACAGAAAATGGTCTTTCGAAGTAATGACCATTCTGGAATTGAATTAATATTACTGATTTCCGTAAAACCTTCAATGTCACCATTCATGAAGCGATGCATTTATGGAAACCATTCATAACTTGGCACTACCTAACCTTATTTTCTTTGCAGGCTTTTGGCGAACTCCAGCACAAGATGACTGACACTGCGCAAAAGCTGAAACTTGCTGACATGCAAATCGATGGCTTGAAAAAGTCAAAAATTCATACAGAACTGACAGTTCAAGAAATTAAAGTAAGTATTCGTCAAGGTATAGCTGAATAACCATTACTGTAACCAGTGTCAAAACCTAAACAGTATTTATATTTTTCAGAGTATGCCTCCCAAAACAAACACATATGAGAGTGTGGGTAGAATGTTTATTCTTCGTGACATGCCAGAAATCACTCAAGACCTTCAGTTGAAAGCACTAAAGTATGAAGAAAAAATTAAGACCCTTGAGGTGAGACTATCAATGTGGTTTTTCTTAGAGGGGATGATGAAAATAATATCTGACTTGTTGCTTATTTCTTTTGTATTTCCTATTATATTTCAGAATAACAAAGTGTTTCTTGAACGTAACTTAAAGGAGGCTGAAAATAATCTTCGGGAAATGGTCCAACAAAGAAAGGCATAGGCTTTAACCAATTTCAACTGTTTATTTATATACAATAAATGTTATTAATTAATGCAATGCATTCTCATGTATCAACATCAGAATAATGTTAACTACCACTCTATGAATGTATTATTTCTATTTTACTCAATCAAATTGCTGATGTAAATCAAACTAATTCAACGTGGCCCGTGTTCATTTTTTAACCTTTTGTTTCCATATAAAATAAAATTGCTTAAAAATTTAGATCATAGCCCTGTGTTAATACTGAATTACCCTGTCTATTTTCACTTATTCACATCCACCCTCGCTGGATCATTTCCTCCAAGGTATCACTGAGACGCTTGTTCCTCTCGGGAGCGCTCTTGGACTCCACGGCGAGCATTTCCCCCATATCCTGGCCGCTCTCGAACTGTGCGTCCAGATCGGGCAGCTCCTCCGAGTCGGCCAAGAACAGTGGTACGGTCAAGACAGCCATGCACAGACCAAATCGCCCGCGTTCTTTAAGCTGGGCCTGAAAAACGAGGAATGCATTCGGAGTCCCGAAAGTGAGGGTTGACATGTTTTTTTTTCTGTCAGGTCGAAGCCAACCAGGCGCCATCGCCACAGCCCCGCGTGTCTTGGAAAACGGACTACCTGCATGGTAGTCCAGGGGTACAGCTGGTCCGGGTCGCAGTCCAGGCGTCGCAGCGTGCCGCTCAGCATGTCGTGGTACTCCCTCAGCATCTTGTCCAGGTGCGCGTCCCGCCACTCGCGCGTCGTGCAGCAGTACACGGCGTACACGAGGTCCAGCACGGGCGGCGCGTAGCGGCACAGCTGAAAGTCCACCAGGCACACCTCCTCTGCCCTGTCCTTGTCGCCGGCCTGCGAGCAAACCAAGCGGAGGGCACGGCCGCGTGAGTGCGAGTCGTGCGAGTTCCCGGGACGACAGCCACGACGGGACGTCAACCTCACCTGGGCGTACTTGAAGAGCAGGTTGTTGGTCCAGGAGTCGCCGTGCGTGATGGCGTTGGGGGTGGTGTTGCTGGGGGCCACTAGGGCGGCAGTCGCTGTGCCGTACCCATCGATGAGGCCCTGCAGCTTCTTGTAGCCGGCGCTGCCCTCGGGAAAGCGATCCGCGACGAAACCTGCAGCAGAGATCGAGCTGAGTCCGCGGCGAAGACTATTCGACAGCAGAGGAGACTTGGGACTCGTTCGCACCGTACGTCCGTTTGACCACCACCTCGAGCTGTGCCAGCATGGCGTTGTTCGAGTCGAACAGGACCTCGCCGACGACGTTCCGGATCTTGGCGAAGTCCTTTGGGCGCTGCGCCTCCATGGCCATGCTGGCGGCGTGCAGGAAGGACAGCGACTTGAAGACGGCGCGCACGTGGTGCTCGTCCAGGCCGACGCGCCGGTCGTGCATCGTGAAGCCCAGCGGCCGCATGTCCTCCAGCACCAGGGTGTCCTGGCCCTCCTCGCCGCCCGAGCTCGCTTCGTGGCACCTGCCGAAGAAAGCAAAGCTGGGACTAGAACCCACGCCCTCCTGCCCAGAGGCCAGTCGTCTGCCGTACCTGGCCGTGTTGGGGAAGAGTCCAGGCTCCTTGACGTCGTCCACGGCCTTGTCGGCGAGGAAGCGCGCGAGGGCGGGCAGCACGGTGCGGTAGGCGTGGAACTCGTTGTCAAAGAAGGATCCCACTTGCATCTGCTCGCGCCGCTTGGCGCTGAGGGGCATGCCTTTGAGGATGAGGCGCAGACCGGGCTTGTCTTCGTCGCCGTCCTCCGTCACCACCACGCGGAAGAGGACGCCCAGGTAGTTGTCGCCCGCCTGGCTGCCCGCGGACACCGCGTACCTGTTGAAGTTCAGTAATGGCCATTTACAGAAGATTAACACATGCGCGGCCAGCCGGGGAGGCAGACCCACGCGCCTGTAGCCTGGCCCCGCCTTCCACGCGGGGCCCGGAGGCGACAGCGGCGCGCCGGGCTGGCCTACCCAGCACTTCGCAGGCGTCCTCGTGTCATGTCAGGGTCGCGCGTTCACTCCGCTCAATTGTGGGAACGCGAGGCTGCGGCTTCGGCGCCTCGTTACTTCCGCGGAGAGACATCTGAGGATCTGAAGATCTGAAGTTGAAACATTCAGCCTGGCCCGCCGGAGAGCATCTGAATCAACGTGAAAATCGGTCCATTCTGGCGATCTTTGCTGTGGCCGGATCGAGGCGGTGTTGTTGTCTTTGCGGGGGCCTGCACTGTACGATCATTACGTCCATCCTATTATGATCATTGCGGAATAATGAGTCTTTGAGGCCCGCGAGGTGGCGGTGAAGAGTCGTATTTTTCTTTCCATCTCTGTTGCACTCGTGGGTAACTCCGTTAGAGTGCGACAGCGACAGGAGAGAGCAATGAAACAAACGACTGCGGAATCAGTGAGCAGGCCACACACGCGCGTCACCGCGGCGCGGCGGTGGCTCGGGCGCTTCGCGGTGGCATGGTGGCGTCGTCGCGTACCTCGGTGTCCGGAAGCCCTTCCGCTTGGCGAGGTCCTCCAGGAGGCGCTGCATGTGCGGCACCGGGATGGCGGAGCACGGCGACGGGGCAGGCGGCGTCATGGTGGAGCCTGGGTGGAGCTGGCTGCGTGTAGCCGGTCCCGCTTGGCCGCGCTGTGTGCGGCTGTGTAGCAGTGCTGCAGGAGACTCGTGTGTGACTCGAGGATCGCCACTGACGATAGTTTTGAGGCTGCATGCCTGTCGACAGTCGACGTCTCGCCGTCCACATCTGATGGGTAGCCAGGCCGCCAGGCGGGGCGGGGCGGGAGTCCGCGGGGCTCTGGAAATTGGCGTGGACACGCGGAGGCGCGGAGGGGCAGCGAGCAGCCGTGAGAAAAAAGGCCGGCGACATTATTGTTTCTGCTGAGATAAGGGTGCCCCCCCCCCCCCCAAAAAAAAAAATGATTCCAGCTCGACAGTGCGATGGACACGAGGTAGACATCATCTGTTGCCTCCAGGTGCGAGGTGCGTGTCATTGTGGTGCCGTTAAACGCAGAAACGGTTCAATTTGTACTCTTTATTGCAATAAACTATTAAAATATTAACATTTGTGCTAAAGTTTTGTTCTGAAGAGCCCCGACCGACTGCGAGGCGGCTGCTTGTGAGCATGTTGAGCATGTTGTGAGAACGCCACCACACTTGACGGCACATCGCCAAATAAGGCTGGAAGCACGCGACCAGCACGCGCACAGCTGATACTGATACATTCGAAATAATCAAGTCAAAGTGACTATGCCGAGTGTCATACTCAGGCTAATAATGACTTGTTTTCAATCGATTTCATTGGATTCTTTCTAGACGTCGCTTCACAGCCACCCTTGCTCCACCATCTCCTCGATGACGTCACAGATCCGCTTGTTGCGCTCCGGCGAGCTCTTGGACTCCACGTCGAACACCTCCGAGGGACTCTTGCCGCTCTCGAAGGACTCGTCCAAGTCGGGGATCTCCTCGGCCTCGGCCAGGAAGACGGGGATGGTCATGAGCGCCATGCCCAGGCCGAACACGCCCCGCTCCCTAAGGTGCGCCTGAATCGGACAGGGAATTCACTGGTCAGTGAACAGCCGCTGTAAAAAGATGCACCCTGCGTTGCTCTTTGCAATGTGCCAGACTAACCTGGAAGGTTTCCCAGGAATACAGCTCGTCCGGGTCGCTGCCCAGGCGGCGAATGTTTTCGCTGAGCATGTCGTGGTACTCCTTGAACATGGCTTTGAGGTGCTGGCGGCGCCACTCCCGCACCGTGCACGTGTACACCAGGTACACGAGGTCGAGCACGGGAGTGGAGTGCCGACTCAGCTGGAAGTCCAGCAGGCACACATCCTCCACGACTCCAGGCTGCAAGCAAAGGCGGTGCGGTTACTGGTGGTTGGAAGGCGAACCTAATTGACTTTTTCGGCAAAACCACCCACCTTCTTGTACTTGAAGAGGAGGTTGTTGGTCCAGCAGTCGCCGTGTGAGATGGCGTTGCCTGTCGCGGTCCTGGACACCAGGCGCTCCATGGTGCACCCGTAGCCGTCGATGAAGGCCTTCACCTTGGCGTACATCTCGCTGCCCTCCGGGTGCCTGTCCGCGATGTAGACTGCACTGCGCTCGCGCCCATCGGTTAGCACGCCACCACACCCAACCCACAGCACAGTGCAGCACAGCGCCGCACAGCGCCGCACAGCGCCGCACGGCCCTTGAGCCGAGTCGCAAGGTTACGTACCGTAGGTCCGCTTGAGTATCTCCTCGACATGGGCCATGATGGGGTTGTTGGAGTCGAACAGGGTCTCGGTGAACAAGTCGCGGATCTTGGCGAAGTCCTTTGGGCGCTGCGCCTCCATGGCCATGCTGGCGGCGTGCAGGAAGGACAGCGACTTGAAGACGGCGCGCACGTGGTGCTCGTCCAGGCCGACGCGCCGGTCGTGCATCGTGAAGCCCAGCGGCCGCATGTCCTCCAGCACCAGGGTGTCCTGGCCCTCCTCGCCGCCCGAGCTCGCTTCGTGGCACCTGACGAAGAAAGCAAAGCTGGGACTAGTACCCTCGCCCTCCTGCCCAGAGGCCAGCCGTCTGCCGTACCTGGCCGTGTTGGGGAAGAGTCCAGGCTCCTTGACGTCGTCCACGGCCTTGTCGGCGAGGAAGCGCGCGAGGGCGGGCAGCACGGTGCGGTAGGCGTGGAACTCGTTGTCAAAGAAGGATCCCACTTGCATCTGCTCGCGCCGCTTGGCGCTGAGGGGCATGCCTTTGAGGATGAGGCGCAGGCCGGGCTTGTCGTCGTCGCCGTCCTCCGTCACCACCACGCGGAAGAGGACGCCCAGGTAGTTGTCGCCCACCTGGCTGCCCGCGGACACCGCATACCTGTGGGTCAATAGGACTCGGTGCATCGGAGGATGGCCACCGGCGTCTACGTGGGAAGCAGGCAAACATCATCTCTACTTTAGATTATTTTCTTAGTTGTGCCGACTTTAAAATCGAGCAAATTTGAGGTAACTATCAATTTGAGTTGACTTTGGTTTTTTGACAGTACTTGTTGACGTTCTGTGTTTTTAAATCAGGATGATGACATCACTGGTAAAACTAAAGCGTAACTCTATGCTTGAGTCGAGCATAAAGATCCGCTCGAAGACATTACGCTTGAAATGAAGCATGGACTGAAGTTCCGCCATGCTTTTAGAACGGGGGAATTTCGGCGGATGAACCTGTTACGCTTCATTTCAAGCGTAAACTGATTACGCTTGAAAACCGTGGGTAGTAATACTACGCTTTAGTTTTACCAGTGATTGCGACATCAGGCGACATTGTGGTTACTTCACTCGTTGCTCGTTATCTAATCACACTGTTGGGATGCGCGAATCTCGGGATTGCCGCGCACATTCCAGGTAACCGGATAGAGCCGGGAGTGTCTATGGGCCGAAAGGAGCAAGAGGCAACATAAGAGAGCCTGAGCCTAAGAAGGTGGCATCTGGAGCGACGACTCGACGGCAGCCTTTGTGACGGCGGCGGCGAGCGGCCGCGTGGCCGGGCCTCCATCCCGGGACCATCATCATGCCCTGGAGCAGCACGCGCGGGCCACGCCGCGGCGCCGAGGCAGCTCGTCACAGCTGATTGAGCACGACGCCGAAGAATTGCGAACAGAACAGCCGCCAAAAACCAGTAAGACCGGATTCGGCGTATGTGCTGCGTGCTGCGTGCTCCGTACCTCGGTTTGCGGAAGCCCTTCCGCTTGGCGACGGCCTCCAGCAGGCGCTGCATGTGCGGCACCGGGATGGCCGCGTCCGTCATCGTAGTCGTTGTCGATGGTCGTCGGCTGTCACTTGGATGGCTAATCGCAGTTTTTACGACGCGCCGGATCGCGTGCGAGAGTGCGCGGCGCGGTGTACACACTAAAGCTGGGAAGCGCGCTGCCTGGCTGGGCTCCTCCGACGGGGCGGGGCGCGGCGGCGGGCGGAGAGAGGGCCCCTGCCGCTGGACGGGCGGAGAGTGGCGGAGAGATAGACGCGGCGTGACGTCGCGGCGGGGACGACGAGGTGCCAAGTGCCGACAAAGTCATTTCGCGGTAAACTCTCTCAGTGTTGCGTGTTTTGGCTGTAGGGCGCCGCCCGCCCGACCGTGCGCGTCGATGCGACTTTGCGGCGGACACCCCCCCCCCCCCCTTTTTTCTGTGATCCGCCCGGAGGCCGATTCAATGTTGTCTCGTCGCGGGTCACTGCGCCTGTCCAGCGGCGGCACGCTGGATGCTGGACCCGCGTCCAGCCATCCTCTGTGATCGCGGTGGGCCGTACAGTTGCACCTGGATAGCCTGGATAATGCCTGGGCGTCTGGGGCTCCTCGGGGGAGCTCACCAGTGCCCCCCCCCCCACCCTTCCCTTCCCGCCTAGCCATCCACTCTTCCGCACGTGCAATTACATAGAGTACACAGGACCCACTCGCATCAGCCTGTCTCTCTCGCACCACGCGGCGCGCCCCGCGAGTGCGATGAGAGCGATGTGCGGCATCAGCCAGCAGTTCGTGGCCCGGTCCGCGCAACTGGTGTGCGTGCCTGGCGGCCACGATCACGCACTCGACGGGGAGGCGGCGGCCGCTACGCTACGCCAGGCCGGCCAGGCCAAGCACGCGACGACGGCGACGGTCCGGGACCAGCCGGGCTAGCCGCGGCGAACTTGAGGCAGGCTGCCACTACTGGCGAGGTCGCCCCCTCGTCGCCCCGTCGCCCCGTTGTTGACGAGGACGGCCTTGGCGGCCTTGGCGGCGCGCTCGGGCATTATCGCTGGCAGCCCGTTGGTTGGGCCTAGGTCGTTTCTGCCGACTCATACAAATAAATAAAAAATGGCCATTTCGACGTCATCAGTGAGGATGCGCGCAAATTTTTGGCCGCGGGAATTTCCTGGTTTGGGAGGGTCCGGTGAAGGCGCTGTTCTGCACGTGCGCCCTCGCTCCAACAGTACAGCAGGCGTCGCGCGGCCTCGCCGATAGTTGCTGCGCGACCTCGTTGAGGTCATGCAGCGCCTATTTTTATCGGCATGCGCCTGGAGTGTCCACTCCTTGTGCTGGGCGCGCGCGGCGTCGCACAGAGGCGGCCAAAATTCTAGACGCGTTTTGAGCTCCAGTGTCGCTAAATGGGACTCGAACCGAATGTGCGACCCCACCAATGAATTCCTCGTTCGGAGACCAAACGATTGGTGGGGTTAGAATCCTGCGTAGCGACTCTGGAGCTCAAAACGCGTCTAGAATTTTGACCGCCTCCACCGGTCTTCTGGCTGGCCCACTGTGCGCCGGAGACAGCAGGGCGTGAGAGAAGCGAGGAGAGGAGCGCGAGGAGAGTCTTCGCCACCGCCCCCGGAAGAGCACATATCCCTGCCGCGGCTCCTTACCCTGTTTGCCTCGCAGATTGGCCTGCCCCGCCGAAACTAAAGAGTGAAAAACGTGGAGGAAAGTGGAATGAAGCCTTGCCGCCTTCCCCGGCAGTGGGCGCGCGGCCGGCCGCCTGGACTGGAATCCAGCCATCGGGCCTGAGAGGAGGGACAGCTGGTGTTCCAGTGAACTTACAGGAGGCCAATCAAGCGACGCCACTTGGTCAGGCCGCCCGGCCCGGGGCCCGGTCGTCGCATGCGCAGTCGTGTTCCATCCAACTTAGCGGGTCGATGTGGGTGGAATCGATTGATCGACCGGGCAGAGGCCCCTTGGCGGAGGCCGCTTATTGCTGTCCAGCAGAGGCGAAGGCAAGGAAGGAATATTTGATGCGCAAGACGAAGACGAATCGATGAATCGACGAGGGCGTGCGCGTGCGCATCGTAAACACACGGCGCGGACGCTCGAACACACTCCCCTCTTTCTCAATAAAGAACTCAACACGGCCGGCCAGCGTCTGTCGTGCGTGGACGCACCGAATTGCCACTGGCCTGTGGGCCTGTGATGTCTGCGACATTTATGAGGTCTTGGTCTATTCTCATGCTAAATTTTTCATGCAGCCTCAGGAGACGGGGTCAGGTGCACCCGGTGACCTCCGTCGATAGCGGCACGGTGTCCTGACCAGTCCTGACCGACTCAATGCAAGTGTGCTCTTCGCCTGAGGAAATGCTCTTGGCCCGATGAAATGTTCTTGGCCTGGAGAAATGGTGTTGGACTGGGGAAATGCTCTTGGTCTGGGGAAATGCTCATGGCCTGACGCTTGGCGCCACCCCAGGAACTTGGAACGTGACCAACTTTTGCGACTTACCGTCTTCCACAAACTGTCGTGCCTGATGTGTGATACCGATCACGCCGATCACGACAGACGTGCCACGGTCCAGCCCGTCGGGTATAAAGGTCGGGGCGTCTAATTGTGTCCTCAGAGTACCACCCAGTACCGCCCCCACGATGTCCATCAAACTGATGTTCTTGTTCGCCCTGCTGTGCCTCGCTGTGAGTTCCCGGGACTGGAGCGCGTTTCCAAGTCAGGTGGCCCTACAATCATGCCTTTCGCAGCAGGGCTACCATGACTACAAGTAACGATTACGACGACGCATCCTGACGTATTCTTTCACATAGAGAGTGTTAAAATCGTTAGCACGTGCTTCTCGTAACTTCCTCACTTGCTTTTTGTGCATTTAGAGCGTGAATTGCGATTCCCTATAGCAATGTCCCCGAGGGGGTATGCGCTCTCTGAACATGTGTACCGACTATTACGCTATTACGCTCTATTACGCCACAAATTAATGGGAATATAGCTAAAAAATGACCTAAAACACACCAAAATTGATAAAATTTTGACAATTTCGGCTATTACGCGACTATTACGCGTATTATTACGCGTGCTATTACAGATAGAGTGTACCGACTATTACGCGAGTGCATACCCCCTCGAATGTCCCTGTTTCTGCTTCCAGGGTGCGTTCGCGTCACCAGCCCCGGCCCCGGGACTTTGTCTCAGTTGTGCCAAGCCCCCCAAAGCTCCGAAAAATCTCTACCAGCGTCGCACGGGCCAAAAGCTATCGCCCATTAACACGAACAGAGGCGACGGCAAATGATCGCATGGAAAGTGTAAAGGAATGAATAAACTTACAAAGCATTCCTCACCTGTTCGAATGGTTTCGACATCAGAACCAACACAACAACCACAACCTACCGGTGCAGAAAGCAAAAAGGAAACAATCGGTAGCCCCTGTCTTGCGTGACAGGGAACATGTAGCTCAACGGGCGCCGGCGGGGTAGGCAACCCAGCGCACGGCAGCGACGGGACGGTGGCGTGAAGTCACAGTCTGTAGCCGGCAGGGTCGACATGAGCCCCATCCCGATTGAGCCCCGACGACCTGAGCCCCGACCAGAGCCCCATTTGAGCCCGACTTGAGCCCCGACTCGAGCCCCGACTGAGCCCCGATGGCCAGAGCCCCGACCTGAGCCCGGTTTGAGCCCCCACCTGAGCCCCGTTTGAGCCCCACTTAAGCCCCACGCCAAAAAACTTCCATTTTTGAACTTTTTTAGTGAAGATTTTGCGTCATATTGCAACTTTTTTGACGCGGGGCTCAAATGGGGCTCAAACGGGGCTCAGGTCGGGGCTCAAAACGGGCTCAGGTCGGGGCTCTGGCCATCGGGGCTCAGTCGGGGCTCGAGTCGGGGCTCAAGTCGGGCTCAAACGGGGCTCTGGTCGGGGCTCAGGTCGTCGGGGCTCAATCGGGATGGGGCTCATGTCGACCCTGCCCTGTAGCCTCTGGCTGGGTGCTTTGGACGCCGTCGGCATGCCTCCACCGCGCCGCGGCAGTGCGTTGGGCTGCCTGCCTCGCCGGCGCAGAGCCGCCAGGATGATGCCTATGGGGAGGGTGGCCACTCTAGGAGTGCGGTTCAACCGACAGCACGGCGTGCACGCGCGCGCCCTGCACGAACCCCAAGGGAGTCTACGCCCGTCTACGCGGTGCGAGGCTGCGGCCTCGCCTCTCGCACGGATCGTCTGAGTTGCATCCTGACTGTTTTTGCTGCGGCGCAACAGATTCGAGTGTAGCGCGGAGTCGGGATTCGAGACATCGTTAGATTGATTCATTTCCTCCAAATGGCTGCAATGGGAGTGGCCTAGTGCGCGTGACGCGGTGGCCCATGCTCTCGGTGCACTTGGCGACGGCGCCACGGCCACTGTGTTTGCAATGGCTTGGCCGGGCTTGGCGCTCGGCCGGCTCGGCACGTCGGCGTGCTAAGTGAAGTGCCCGCACTGTACCGGGTGGAGTGACTTTGCACGGTCACCGCCTCAAGAATACGTCCGTCACTGATCCTCGCTGGCTGGCTAGTTGGAGAAAACACGGGGCTGCAGCCGCTCAGACGCGTCGTGTTCATGTACTCGGGTCACTACAGCACAGAGCGCTAAAACATCTTGGGAACTTGCAGTAACTTAGCTTAAATTTCACTTTCAGTCATTTGGAGTATAAGTGTACAAGACTGACGCAATCTTAATTTTCGCAAAGTGAAACACTTATTGAGGCCGGGGTCCTACTAAGGGCGACTCATGTGTCGTTTGGCAACTGATAGCCCCGTCTGTTTGTGCTTGGTGCCGCTTGGTGCCGCTTGGTGCGGCAGGATGGCTGCACGTGGCTGCGGCTGGCGCTGCCACGGCGCTGCCACGGCGCAGTACGTACGTGGTTACACGTGGATGCGCCTGATCCAACGGCAGCGCCGTTGCATCATCCTGAAAAATAGAGTGAAAAATGTTGCTGCTGACGCGCAGAAAGTAGAGCGAATGCCCGCGAGACGACACTCCGCTCCTCCTCGACGGAGTCTGCGGGGAAAGTGTTGCCGTTGCCCCGAGCCAAGCGGAGGGGCGGGCATCGTTTCCTGACGGCCCCTTGGCCGCTCGCCCGCTTCCACGACGGCGACGACCCGGCCCTGGTCAGCCCTGGTGCCCGGCGGCCCCGCCAGCCGCCACGGCCCTCCCGGCCGCATCCCGGCCGAGGGCCCCGTCGAGGACAACTTTTTCCTGTTTGTTTTGGGGATGGTCGGGCAGCCGGGCCAGGCTTCGCAGCGGCTTCACCGCTATCTGCTGGTGTGGTGGTGCGGTGCAGGCCTGGGAGCCCCACGGCCACGGCTCGCACGGCTCGCATGGCCCCTCGCTCCGACCGCCTCGATACAGTACGCACAGCCCAGTGGGCCCCGGACTCATCGAGAAAAGTCTACGCTGAGTCGGCGCGGTCGCATGACGATGACACGCGCAGCGCGCAGCGCGGTGAGGTGAGGGCCCGCCGCGCTAGCGCCTTGTGCAATCGAGCAATGCGATCGGAGTGGCCCGCGGCTGCCCGCGGCTGCCCGTGGCCGCCCGTGGCCTGGCCTGGCGCAACACGGGGCAGGTGGCGTGCACCGGGAGCACAACAACCCTGTCGGAAGTAGAGAGCGTGGAGAACAGAGACCACTTCCGTTTTGCCGCGCATGGTCGAAACGTCGGGATCAAACTGCGGAGAGGGAGAGACCACACATTTCAACGAGTGGCGGCCTACGGACGGCCCCTGCTGGGGCCAATTTTAACCTGGCCGCCGGTCGTCTGGGGGCATCCACCGCCACCCGTGCCTGCGCCCCCAGGAGCAGCCGCCGTGCCGCGGGGCTCCAGAGCGTGTGGTGTGTGGCTCAGGCCTGTGCCGAGAAGGTATTTTTGCCCCGCTTATCGGTGGGCCCGACCCGACCCGGCACAAAGTCCCGGGTACAGTGTGTACAGGCCCAGCAGACTGATTCCGACTGTCGTTTTCATGGCTCTGTCTCTCTCCCACTGACGGGGCGTGCCGTATGGTACCGTATGGGTGCGAGAGAGACAGCGACGAAAACGAGTCTTCACGGCCCGGGGCGTGGCGCCGTCGCGTTGGTCGGAGCACCGCGACGACGTCTCCACTCCTGCGGCGGACGCCTTAGCCGCCGCTGAGACGCAGTTTGATGGTTATCGCCCTCAATGGCGCGGGGACGTGACGGGACGTGACCTCAGCCACAGCCACCCCGACAGCGCCGTCAGCAAAGCTTGAGGCAGACTGTAGGACAGCACGCAGGATTTGCGTGGGAAACAAAGTGGCGCGGCTGGCAGTCGTTGCTCCAAGGAAGAAAACAGGGAAGGAAGGGGTATTTCGGGAGCGGCTTCGGCGAAGGGGGAAGTTTCCCTCCGTTAAATCAGCTTGCTCTGGCAGCTTCGCGAACAACAAGTCCCCCGTGACGTTGCTCCGCGTCGTCCGGCGTCATCAGGACGCGAACAAATCAAGGACGGGGTGCGAAGGGTGGAGGTGGACGGCAGGGGCGAGCCTTGGCTGGCCCGGCTGGCCTTGGCCGGAGCGGCACCGAGGGGCAAACCAGAGGGCACACTAGGCGCACCCACACCCACCCCTTCAGGGCCAGTTTGCTGTTTGCTTGTGGAGCGGCTCAGCCACTGCAAAGGAATGTTACGTCAAGTGGTGAAATGGAGATTTTTGCGAGCTGCGCTCTGTTCCTTGAACAATAAATGCCTTTAAATCGCTTTAAATCGTTAAAAGATTAAAACTGAGGAGCCGCACGATGATGCGGGACGGTCCCTGCCCTGCCTTGCGCCTCGGCTGCCTGTCGAGACTTGCCCGAAATCGCTGCGGTGATTCACCCGTCCTGGGCCTTAGAGGCAGGCTCGGTCATACGTGATAAGGAAAAATCTTTCAGAGGTCATTGCCAAGAGTTTAAAACTGTCTCAGGAAAGTACTATACAAGTCCTATTTTCTGAAATTATGAGGTCATAAAACTTGACCTATTTTTATTCTTATCATCAGCTGGCTCGATTTTATTTGATCCCAAGCCCAGGTTAGAATTAATATCTCCGATGACCTATTTTATCGCTACTGTTCCGTGGCTTTGTTGACAGTCGTTGCCGAAGTCCGTCGAGCAAGCGGATCCGATACTGTTAAACCAAAATAAAGCATTTCGAGGCATGCTGTACGAGCTTCGCTGTGACTGTACCACAGCTGTTTCCTGCATATCCAATCATAGGGTTTTACGCAAAACAACCAACCCTTCCCCCGCGTTACCGGGCACTCTTCCAGCATTTTCTCGAGCGGCGCGCAGGGTATTCCACGGCTTGGCGTTGGCAGCCCTGCAGCCGCGCTGACGTCATGCACCCCCCACCACGCCGCTTTGCGGAGCTTATAAAAGGCGCACGCACGGCCGCCATTGCAGCATTTCTCTCTACTCGCTGAACTGATACGCATCGACGTTTAATTCCCGAGTGACCCGAGTGTTTTTTTTACTACTGTGACCCTGACTCGTGATATGTAAGTATTGTGCTCTTTGCACCTTTCTAGTTTTATGCAGTTCGGATTTAGGAAACTGGTCGTTGATGGTGAGGAGGATTTCGAAACCTGGAAACGCGTCGGAGGGTCTGGGAGCGATCCGTCTTTGTTAGCGTGGACCTTGCGTTGGGCTGGTTCACTCTAGACTGTTTGATCTCTAGTAGTTTTTGGTTATCGAATTTCGAAATTGCTTGAACTCAGACTGCGCTGCCTGAGGGCCTTCGGTTCGGCAGCATTTTGCCAGTTCTGAAGTTTCACTGACGCGTTCTTTGTTGCGTCAGAAGCCTGTCTGAGCCTGTCGGGCGCCATGTTGGATGGAAAGTTCTTTGTTTGCTGCGTCTGCGTCACAGGACTTCGTTGAGTCACTTCCGTGCGTGCTTTTGCTGTGCCTAGGCGAACTAAATCTCTTTTCCTTGCTTTGTTAGGTTGGCCCGCCACGTATTTAAATACTTTTTCGCGTGTTGCTGGACTTGTCAGGCCCGACCCCCATTCCAGGCACTTCATTGCCTAACAAATGTTAGCTAATGAACTTCAGCATAGTAGTTGCACCCTCACTTATTTTTTTTTTGTATTGCTTTGTTACAGAAACATGCAGATCTTTGTGAAGACCCTGACTGGGAAGACCATCACCCTTGAGGTCGAGCCCTCTGACTCCATTGAGAACGTGAAGGCCAAGATCCAGGACAAGGAAGGCATCCCCCCAGACCAGCAGCGTCTCATCTTCGCTGGCAAGCAGCTCGAAGACGGACGCACCCTGTCCGACTACAACATTCAGAAAGGTAAACATTGTTCAGTTATTTTCATATGCATGTTTCTTTCCTTCATTGAGCCATCCCATATGTTGGGTTTCACTTGCTAATTGTGAATTGTTCTTGTTTTTCAGAATCTACCCTTCACCTGGTTCTCCGTCTGCGTGGTGGCATGCAGATCTTCGTGAAGACCCTGACTGGAAAGACAATCACTCTTGAGGTCGAGCCCTCTGATTCTATTGAGAATGTGAAGGCCAAGATCCAGGACAAGGAAGGCATCCCCCCAGACCAGCAGCGTCTCATCTTCGCCGGCAAGCAGCTTGAGGATGGCCGCACTCTTTCTGACTACAACATCCAGAAAGAATCTACACTCCACCTTGTTCTGCGTCTGCGTGGTGGCATGCAGATCTTCGTGAAGACCCTAACCGGAAAGACTATCACGCTGGAAGTCGAGCCTTCGGATTCTATTGAGAATGTAAAGGCCAAGATCCAGGACAAGGAAGGCATTCCCCCAGACCAGCAGCGTCTCATCTTCGCCGGCAAGCAGCTGGAGGATGGCCGCACTCTTTCTGACTACAACATCCAGAAAGAATCTACACTCCACCTTGTTCTGCGTCTGCGTGGTGGCATGCAGATCTTCGTGAAGACCCTAACCGGAAAGACCATCACACTGGAAGTCGAGCCTTCGGATTCCATTGAGAATGTAAAGGCCAAGATCCAGGACAAGGAAGGCATTCCCCCAGACCAGCAGCGTCTCATCTTTGCTGGCAAGCAGCTGGAGGATGGCCGTACTCTTTCTGACTACAACATTCAGAAGGAATCTACTCTCCATCTTGTCCTGCGTCTTCGTGGTGGCATGCAGATCTTTGTGAAGACCCTGACTGGAAAGACAATCACTCTTGAGGTCGAGCCCTCTGATTCTATTGAGAATGTGAAGGCCAAGATCCAGGACAAGGAAGGCATCCCCCCAGACCAGCAGCGTCTTATCTTTGCTGGCAAGCAACTTGAAGATGGACGCACTCTTTCTGATTACAATATTCAGAAGGAATCAACCCTTCACTTGGTACTCCGTCTGCGTGGTGGTATGCAGATCTTTGTCAAGACTCTGACAGGCAAAACCATTACACTCGAAGTTGAGCCCTCTGACTCAATTGAAAATGTTAAGGCCAAGATTCAGGATAAGGAAGGCATCCCCCCAGACCAGCAGCGTCTCATCTTCGCCGGCAAGCAGCTGGAGGATGGCCGAACTCTTTCTGACTACAACATCCAGAAGGAATCTACTCTCCATCTTGTCCTGCGTCTGCGTGGTGGTATGCAGATCTTTGTCAAGACTCTTACTGGCAAGACCATCACCCTTGAAGTTGAGCCTTCGGATTCCATTGAGAATGTGAAGGCCAAGATCCAGGACAAGGAAGGCATTCCCCCAGACCAGCAGCGTCTCATCTTCGCTGGCAAGCAGCTTGAGGATGGCCGTACTCTTTCTGACTACAACATCCAGAAAGAATCTACTCTCCACCTTGTCCTGCGTCTGCGTGGTGGCATGCAGATTTTCGTGAAGACTTTAACGGGCAAGACCATCACCCTGGAAGTTGAGCCTTCAGATTCAATTGAAAATGTCAAGGCTAAGATCCAAGACAAGGAAGGTATCCCCCCAGACCAGCAGCGTCTTATCTTCGCTGGCAAACAACTTGAAGATGGTCGCACCCTTTCGGATTACAACATTCAGAAGGAGTCGACCCTTCACTTGGTCCTACGTCTGCGTGGTGGTATGCAGATCTTCGTCAAGACCTTAACAGGCAAGACCATCACCCTTGAAGTTGAGCCCTCTGATTCTATTGAGAATGTGAAGGCCAAGATCCAGGACAAGGAAGGCATCCCCCCAGACCAGCAGCGTCTCATCTTTGCCGGCAAGCAGCTTGAAGATGGCCGCACTCTGTCTGACTACAACATTCAGAAGGAGTCCACCCTCCATCTGGTCTTGCGTCTGCGTGGTGGCCAGTAATTCTGTTCTCATTAATTCATTTATGATCTGGCATATTCAATTTGTGGCTAAATCATCTGTGCCTTCTAATATCAGACTTCCTGTAGGATTTCTCCTTTCTTTCTAGTCCTTCACATGGTAGGAAGGCACTTACATTTTGTCTGGTCATCTGAACTTTTATTTGTGATATTATATTATTGTTATGCGGTTTCTGAACTGCATTAATTAATTCCCACTTTTTTTATCAGACATTTTTTTATGTTGTGAATTGATACTTGAATTAAATATTGCTACATCCAAACCCTTTGTAATATTTTCCCTTTTTCACCCTCACAAGAACAAACATACACAAACTTTGCACAAAATAAGCAAACATTATTCATGTCCAAATTCTTGAGCTTGTTCAGAATAGTCTTATACTTCCCCAGGGAATATGCTCCTTAGTGCTAGCAGTAACCAGCAATCTTGAGCAAGCAGTTTGACTGAATATTGAATCTATGAACTTAGTTGGTGATGGAAGTCTAAAACCAAGACGGGATTCTGATTCTAGAAGTGTGAAGTTGGGTTTAGGTGCTTTGAGAGAGTCAAACACTCAATTATCGGCAGTAATAAATGGGTAAACTTCTTTTCTGGAAGTTCTGCAAATTGAGCAGGGTTTTACTTACTTTAATGGATGCTAGAAAAATTAAAGTGAACTGAAAACGGACATGATTGATGTATCGTTTGTGACGTTTGATATTTCTCTCGTCATGTTGGTAACAAGAATGTTTACGAAAATGGCCGCTCCCTCCGGCCTGTAGTGCAGGTGCCATCGGGTTCATTGTTATTTATGTTGTGTCTGCTGCATATTTATTGGATGATCCACTGATTAGAGGTAACTCATTCATTCTAAATTTTTCTCTTGACCAGTAAAGCCCATTTTTCTTGTCATTCGTCTAGTTTCACACTTAAAATATTCTATCTTTGGACATGACAGGCTGGTGAGTTGTCATATCGGTTTCAAAAAAGATGGTCAACAATACATTTTCTACTCAAAAGATTGTTTATTTCTCTAGATGATTGCGTGCTTTTTCACTTTGTAGCTCTAGCAGCATTGTCTTAAGCACGTTTGCACCCGCTATAATAAGGTTGTGCAGGTTAGGATTTCAATGTCAATATTTTCTTTTTCAAGATAAATAATAAGAACTGTGCGCACCTGCATCACCATTTTATTTTTACAATAATACAATCAACAGAAGTTACCAGCATTATTTGCATATTGAGGAGATAGTTGACAGATGAATATAAAACAATTTCATGGTGAAGTTGACTTTGCTTCAGTTGAGAGATCCTTATGTAGGCCACAGGCTGGTGATGACATTCCTCTCTTGACGCAGTGGAGACAACTGATTGTTACTTACACCTCATGCAGTGAAAGATGCTCAAACAGCTCTGCAAAAAAAGAAAAGAAGTTGTGATAGGAAAGCAAGGTGACTGTCATGTGACGCCTGGTTGTTGCTTTGCTAATAAGGCATCATGGGGAGATTACCTTTTAAACATAAGGTTAAATTTTCTATTTTAAAATAATAAAAAAGAGAGTTATGTGGCTTTGAAGTAGGGGCATGGGCTCAATGGGGAGGCATAGTGGCAACTCACTAGTACGCATGTCCAACTCCAAACATGCCTGTCACAAAGCTATGTCTCCGTATTTGTGACATGAATGTTGCATGTTTATTTTTTCCTTAAGCAAGTAAAAATTAAAATATGCCAAAAAGAAAAGTCATTTTTTAAATTTGTAGGCACAATGCTGCGACCCAGGATCGGCGCCATGGTGATCCCCTGAGGTGAGGAGACATGCCCTTTGCTGCGTCCCCAGGCAGCCCTGCAGCCAGCCCGGCCAGCCCGGCCACTAGCGCGGCCACCCTCGCCTAAGGCCGCCCCCAAGCCCTGGGGGAAGATCACCAGGTCGGCCGCTCGGTGACATTTTCCAGTGCATGGGCTGCCCCGTGGCCTAGCTCGCGCTCCGCGTGGCCTAGCTCCCGTGCCCTGGCGCCCTAGCGCCCTGGCCTACAGCCCAGCCCTTTATTGCGACGCCCCTACCCTATCTGGCGTGTCCTCGCCTGCCCTAGGACCAAGGGCCCAGGCCGGCCTAAGGCCCACTGTTAATCCCCTTCCGGAGGGTGACGGGGGTGTAAGGGCCCCTCTTCTCTCCCTCATAAAAGCCCCTTAAATCCTACATTTGGGGAGAGAATCTGGCGCCAAACAAAAGCCCCTGGAAGTCAGTCAAAAAGCTTCCCGTGCGAAGGCCGCGTGCAGCATGTGGGGCATGGGCATGCCCCTGCTTGGCAGTGTAGGTGCACGTATCGAAGTGGCTATCGACCGCCACTGCATCGGCATCGGCCAGCTTGACTGCTTGGGCTGCTTACTTTTAAATATGGATGTCCCCTACTAATGCGCTTTCTTTCGATGAGGCGCGTCGCGTCGTCCCGGCCGCGCCGCTCGATGGAGGAAGACCTTTAACGACTCCCAGAACTTTTCTTTCTTTACCGGCGTTTCATTTTCTTTTCGGGGGCACTAGATCGATGTAGCAAACATAGCCCGGTTACTTGCTACATGTGATTTTTTTTTCGGCACTCGGAGCTGCAGTGGGTCGGCGCGTGTGTGAGCGTGGCGTGCGTTTCGGCACTGCGCCCGGAGGTGGGCTGCTTGTTGAAGCTGTCTCGTAGGGGCTGGTCTGGCTGGTCACGCACCACCCCGACTGTCGCTGGATTTACTTTGGCTTGGGGAGAGGCCCTGGTGCAGCTAACTGGGCGGGGCTCGGGGCCGCCTCGCTGTAAGTGCGCTCTCGGCCTAGAGACACATTAACGGAACGCCGCCCGGCCACCCCCCGCCGCGGCGCGCCGCCATGGCCGCCATGCAGCCCCTGGTTCCAGCCTTGTTCCAACTGGATCCGACGGGGCGCCCCTGTCAATCAGGCCGCTTCCGGGACGGTCCCGCCCTGTTCCGGCCGCCCGGCCTGCCCGGCCTGCCCAGCCCGCGCGCCGTGGCGAGGGCGGCAGCAAGGTGACGCAAGGACGCCTGCACTTCACGTTCCCACCTTAAACACGGCGGGGTGCATCAGGCGCTCTGTGCCGTCACCAGTGCCACGTCTGCCACGCCCCGCGCGGCCCCGGGTTCGAATCCAGGCAAAAACGCGGTGTATTTTCCCTTTCGCGTGTTTTTTTGGCCCGCGGCCGAGCAGGGTGGGCCCGGCGGTCCGAGGCGCAGTCCAGGCGGTTTCGCCACGCCCCCTTCCGCCCTTATCTCCCCCACCCCCTGCACGCTAATTTGCGTCACGGCCGGACAGCCGCCACTTCTTCATCACTCTTCCAGGCAGAACTCGGCCGGCCTCGGCCGGGCCGCCGGGCGGGACTGACTTCTTCGTTCCATTGCGGGGACGACACTATGACACCCACGGCTGCCCACGGCGGGGCGCGCCCGGGCGTTGGGCGCGTTGGGCGCGGCGCCGCCCTGACCTGACCCGACCCGATCCGGCCCGAGGGTTGAGATTTCGGTGCCCCGCCCTCGCCTGAGTGTCCGGCCGCCTGTCCGCGCGCCCGCTGGCTTGTCCGCGGCGATGGTCACGTCACGCCACGTCACACCGCTAACGCAGATTGATTTTGGCCGGCCTGCAGCGCTGCAGCGTGATTGCCGACGCCTTTTTCCGTGTTTCATTTCATCCGGGGCGCGGCGGGGCGTCGCCGCCATGCCATGCCGCCGCCGTGCTCGTCCCGGAGGCTTGACGTCGCCGTCGACGCGGCCTTGGCCCCTCCGCCGCGGTGCTCGCCCAGCCAGACCCAGACCTGGGCGCCGCGCCGGGGTTGTCGTAACCCCCAGGTGGGCTAAACCCGTGTGACATTTGGCTTCGTCCAGCGCGGCCGGCGCGGCGCACCCAGGCGCGTAACGGCGGACTGGTCGGCAAGGCGAGCGGCCGCCACCCGCCGCCACCCCACCCAGCAAGGGGTCAGCACCGGGTCAGCGCGAGGCCGACACACACGGTCCCAGGGGAAGCATCCGTTTTCACATTCTCGTGTCACCTGTCCATTTCCTGACCTGGGGCCTATCTGCGCCTCGGGTCGGGCCCCTCTGATGGCCATCCCGTTGCCCTGGCTGCCCTGCCCTCGGCCCTGGGCGGCCCTAGGCGGCCCTGGCCCCAGCAGTGGCAGCGCGGGGAGCAATCAGAGGAAGAGCCGGCCGCGGTCAAACGGACGGGAAATGGGGTCAGGTCGCTCAGTTTTCCCCTGCAGCCGCCTGGTTCCGAAGGTCTCGTCGCTCTGTCTCTCTCGCACTCCTACAGGGGTACAGGGGACACCCCTTGAGTGCGACGAACCGACCCTTCGGAATCAGACTCTCCCCGGACCTGTCTGAGCCCAGGGTTCCCTCAAGACCTTCCCCAGTGTCCCCGCTGGAGTTCCTCCGGGACTTCCCTGCCCCGCCCTGCCCCGCCCTCCCACTTAGCAGCTGACGGGGACGCCACTGGGGCTCACGTCGGCCAGGCCGCACCCTTGACCGCCGCGCCCTGCCAAGCCAGCGCTGCATTCGGACTAAAGGGCGAGGCGAACTCCACCGCGGGGCCGAACCGAAGGGCCGCAGGGCCGCGCCGAACGGCCACGCCCTTGATAAAGGGACCGCGTGCCTCGGCGCCGTGGCGGTGTATCTCGCCGTGGCTGGCCGGCCTGTCGGCCTGTCGGCGTGTCGGCCTGTCCGCGCCAACTTTATTCCCGAATAAACAAGCAAGCTGGGCGGCGTGGCTGATACCCGCAGAGGGAGGAGCAAGCCTCACCTACGCGATGTACAGCACATTCGCCGCAGTCCATGCTCCGAGTTCATTTCCCACTGTCGTACCACAGTACCTGTGCCGAGTCAACCCATGGTGGTAGCAGCGGTTTGTTATCGTTGCTTGATTCGCTTCCCAACTTGAGAGCTTCGTGGCTAGCTAAACCGGCCCTGGCCCTTTGAGGGCCGACCGGAAAGGCACGAGCGTTCTCTGCGAGCGGGGAAACAGAGAACACAGCCAGCGGGTGGGGGAATGAGGTGCCAGCACACACACCACACCCTCGCTTCGCAGGCTGTCGCTCGCGGCAAAGCTACCGGGGCACCATCACGGACCACCCGAGGGCTCTTTTCCATTTGTATAGTCTGATTCCGAACTGTTGATTTGTCGCTCTCTGCCCCCCCCCCTCTCTCTCTCTGTCCCTGCGGGACGCCCCATGAGTGCGAGAGAGACCGGGCGACGAGACACTGTTGACGAGGGAATGTATCGCGTATCCAGGCGCCACTCCACTCCGCCTAACGAGGCCGCTGCCGTGCCGCAGCCAGCGCGAGGCGGCCAGAAGCGGTACGGCCTACCTGGGGCGGGGCGCAGGGCAGCGCAGGGCAGGCCAGATAGCTAGCTCCACGTGGCCGTCTCATTCCGAACACTGCTTCCGTTGCGCGCTGTCTCGCTCTCCCTCGCACCCCCGCGGGCCGTGTGGCACGCCTTGCGAGTGCGAGAGAGAGCGCGCAACGGAAGCACTGTTCGGAATGAGCCTGCTGCTGAAACATTCAAGTTGGCTTCGCTTTGCTCGAGCATCCAATCGGGTTCGACCCCTTCCTTCCGTCGGCCGCCCCGGCCGAGGCCCTGGTCGAGGCCCGCCGCCCCGGCCCGGTGCACGCGCACCTAGACGGCGGGAGGGCTCTGTCTCTCTCGCGCCCTTTCGCAGAACAACACGAGTGCGACAGAGACAGAGCGACCGTGCGACTCTTCCGAATGGCTCGGCAGTGCCAGCGCAGCACAGCGCAGCCGGCATGCCTTATTCAGCGTGTGACTGCCGCTGCAGGCCGCAGGGTGCAGCCCGGCGGCCCAGGACGCCGTGGCCTTGCAGGCCGTCATGGCCCTCACGGCCCTCCCGGCCCTCGCTACACTAATTGCGGCGAAGCGCCCTGCCCGTCGTCAAGTGTCGAGTCCGAGGTTCTGGGGCTTTGAAGTCGTGTCCAGTGGCCGCTTGGGTGGGTGCGGGGAGGAGGGAGGAGTGTGGCGCGGCGAGGCCGGGCGAGGCCGCCGTCGTGCGTTGCTCGTTACTCGCCTCGCGCCTCGCGCCTCGCGCCTCGCGCCTCGCGCCTCGCGTCCGGCGGCAGGCCGACCCGCCGAGCAGTGCTGGCGGACGGGATGCCGAGGCCTGCCCGCGAGGCGCGCCGGGAGGGAAGCGAGAAGCTAGAACCCCCTCTCAACTATTTCCACCCTCGAAACCACTCGAAACCCCTCCGCAACGAACAAGGGATGAAAACGAAGTGCGCGTTTTTGCGGAAGTTGGCGAGGTACGTATGAGAAACTCCGTCTCGGCATTCAAATGATTCCACGAGCCATCGCACTAGTGAGCCCCGGTCCACACCCCGGGCAGCTTTGTCGAGTGGAGCCATTCTCGGTATCCCCGGAGGCAGCCCTCTTGGAACGCCGACGCCGGGGACGGACTTCAAGGACGCCAGGACGACGCTCTGTTATTAAAGAGCTCTGTCTGGTGGCAGGGCCGGGCAGGGCGGCCGGAGCGACGCGTCGTCGCCGTGTTTGAGTAAGCGGAAAGCCGAGAAAGCAGAGCTCTGGAAGCTCGGCTCGGCCTGGAAGTGTTTGAGGACGTGATCCTACCCCTCCCTGCAGGCTGGCCGAGGGGCGGGGCGGGGCGGGGCGGGCGGGGCGGGGCGGGGGCCGCGGTAATGTCACGACATTTAGCTTACGGCACAGCAACCTTTGAGGAGCTAGGCCATATAGAGCGTCTCCCCCAGCGGCGTGCCCGCTGCGGCGCTGCGCGGAGTGTGGGCGGCAGGGTGGCCGGAATCGAACCCGCCTGCCATCAGCCGCGCTGCTGCTCTTGTTGGCGTTCCGCGGAAACGCGGTGACGAGGCCGAGAGTCGTTTTCGTCGCCCGGTCTCACTCACGTGGCGTCCCCTGTAAGTGCGAGAGAGACGGGGCGACGACAACGAGTCCCGGAATCAGCCTGCGGGGTCGGCGGTGCGCACAATGGACTGGGTATCGACGCGGTAGTCCGCGTACGCCACCTTTGAGTGCAACGCAATGGATTCGTAGCGCCGCTCGCCGCGCGCCTCGCACTCGAGGAAGGGCACCTCGATTCCCGAAGACCTGGAAGGGGTCGATGGAGTTGGAGGGAGGCTATCAATCACTAGTCACTGCGCTTCTCATCGCCGCCTCGCTTCGCCCCGCCCCACCTGGTTTCCGATGGTTTCCGAACGCATTGCCGCTGGCCACTGCGCGGGGAATCACGCGCAAGGCTAACTACGCGTCCGGTCTGGCGTGGGCGTCGAAAGTTAACCATGGTTTCATGGAAACGGATTGTTCGGTCTCACCTTCACCTCCGTCTCTCTCGCACCCCTACGGGATGCCCCGTGAGATCGACGGAAGCGCCGTGCCGTAGGGTGGAAAGGGAATCGCCCTGCAGAGCGCCTGCCAGCGGCACTGCCGGGCCGGCCCGTCGAGCGTGGCCGTGCGCAGGGTGGCCTACCCGGCAGACTGCAGGCGCTCGGGGCCGCGAGGCCGCGACGCGCCAGGGGCGCTGCAGGCTGATTCCGAGGGTCGTTTTCATCGCCCTGTCTCTCTCGCACATATAGGGGGACGCTCCATGAGTGCGAGAGAGATATAGTGACGCAAGTGAGTCGGTTTGTTGTGCGGCCTGCCGCACAGTGGGCCAGAAGTTCGGTGGAGGCGGGAGAAATCCGGGACGCAGAGCCGAACGTGTGACCCCACTAATGGATTGCTCTCCGAACGAGGAAGCCATTGGTGGGGTCACACGATCGGTTCGAGTCCTGTTTAGCGACCCTGGAGCTCTAAAACCATCTGGAGTTTTGACCGTCGTCGCCACTCTTCTGACACACTGTGTGCCGCCTTGCCTTGCCTCGCCTCAGCCACTGGGCCATTAGCGCCGCTGAGTTGGGCTGCCGGCTCGATAGACTCCCAACTTTTCCACCGCATAATGTGAGTGGTCGATTACGGTCGGATTTGCGCATGAAACATTGAGCACCCGCTCGCTGCTCGTAACGACACGTCTCCGTATTGACCGCCATGGGCCTCGATTCTTTGGGACGACGCCGTCATCGTGGCATGAGTTGCGATATCAGGGAAAGATGCGTACAACGCATGATTTTGGAAATGCAATGTAACGCCCTCAAACCAAGTGGTCAAGGCATTCCGGAGGCGGGGCATGGAATAGTGGCAACGGGACGTTGAGGAAAGGTTATAACCACAGCTAGATTGTACACTGTGATTCCCATCGGCATGCACAAAATACGCCGAAACGAGAGCTTGCGCCCTGTTTTAGAACTCGGTGTTGCGTAACAGCGCGCGTACATGTACTCCTACTGTCCTCGGGAAGGCGAATGCTGTCGGCAAGCAAATAGAATTTAATCTCGTGGCCTCGAGGACACCTGGTACTCGTCTATCTTATCGTTTTCTTGACTTGAGATTATGAGCCTCAATATCCTGCGCCGCGACACGAGCAAGAGAGTGGCGGATATCGCAAAGTGCTGGTGGGACGGGAAGTGACATGTGTTTTTGAGGCCTGAGTTTGTAAGGATGTGCCTCACAAACCACAGTCTCCGCTAAATTCGACGCTGCGAACCTCAAACCGCTCACTTACGTGAATCATAATTCAAAGAGAAATTTGTGAAAGCAGATCGTGAAACTTCCAACACGCGTTGCAACTTCAGTGCACACGTCACGTTCGTTTTGAATGTGAATCATGTCCCAACTATGCTCGGCCCTATCGGACTCACATTGAAACGAAGGGTGACTCAATACTCAAGCGAATACGACGTTATGACGTATGTGGCGTCACCAGTGCGAGAATTGTGTTTAATTAAAATACAAAAATGTATTTTGGTTCTTTTTCATCTAGTGTGTGCAGTGAATCAGACGCTCGAAACTAGCGCGAGGCGCTATCTCTGAGCAGCAGGCTTCACGTACGGAGTGCGGACGAGGCAGATGGTGTACAGTCTACACGCACTGGCTCGTGCTGTTTGAACATAAATATGCAGCCAGGCATATCCACTCTGGCGCTGGGCTGGGTCGGACCGGGCCTCGGGCCGGGCATGGCTCGGCGCGGCCGAGGAAATGCTCTTTAGGCAGGAAACGAAAATATCCGCTGCCGGCCCGCTCAAAGTCTCAAAGGATGCCCTGCGCACTGCATGACGAGGGGAACGTCAAATGGCATCGAGACGGACGATCGCAGTCCGACCGACGATATCCGCCGCGGCTGACCTATGCCGCGCCGCCACGCGCGCCGCCGCGTTCCCTGAGGGATAAAATTTGTTTTGATGCCGCGTTTGTTCCTCGATGCAGAATGAGTTGACTCGGAGGCATTCCCTGCTGCGCTGTAAAAGGCCGTGTCAGGTGGTTGAATTCACTGTTAAGGGGGTTTCTCTCATTCTAAATAGGTAAATTTATCCTGCCTTTGGTGCTGAATTTTACGCACTACAAAGAGCTCCTAGGCGTGGACGCGATCCTGTGCGCTCATTTACCCAAAACATTTTTACGGTGTACTTTTAGGCAACCGGGGCCGGTCTGACTGCACGGGCCTCAGTGCTCTGCTGCACAACCGCCACGGCCTGCACCGGCGCGGGGGCCACCCACGTCGCGCACCAGTCATGCCCGGGCCCGAACCGGCCTCGGCGTCGGACCAGACGGGACGCCCCGTCCTGCAGGACGAAGGACGACGCGCTGTTAGACGCTCTGCTGTCCAGAGCGCGCCTCGCTTAGCTTCGCCCTTCGCCTCGTCGATACCAATTGCCTCACACTGTGAACTTTGTCGCGCGCTAACGGGTTGGGTTACACTACACGGCGTACTAGACGCGTGCGAGTTGGCGTGGGTCTTGCCGCCCCGCTGCAGGCACCAAGGCACTCAGCCCGTTTTAAGGCCCCCGTCGTGCTTTGCTGGCCGCGGCTTTGCGGCTGCAGTGCAGCGGTCCCTGCAGCGTAATCTGGCGGTACGGGGGCCCGGCCCGGCCCGGCCCGGCCCCACGCCTGGATAAAGGAGTGGGAGGCTATCTCCATCTCAAATCTGGGCCCTCTCCTCGCCTCGCCTCCTTGCCGCTTCTCGTCCTCTCGCCCTGCACCTTGGTCTCGGTACCGGTAAGCGCCGCGTCTATGCGCAACCCGCGGGCCGCAGCCCAGCCGCAGCCCAGCCAGCCGCCCAGCCAGCCGCCCACCTTCCCTCCCGCTTCGCGCCGCCGCGGCACCTGCCGCCGTTCTAGCTAGTCTAATTCGGCGGCCCGGGTGCATCCTCCGCGTCCCCGTCGTCGTGATGGTGGGCCCCGTGCCCTAGCACTCCATACACCCAGGTGAGCATGTGTGCTTTTATGCCGTGTCCACACCGTGGTACAGTGTGTAGGGCCCCGCGGCGAGCCGCGGCCCTTTGGCGTGGCGGCGTGGCTGTCGTAGCAGCCCGTGCTGCGGTTGTAGCCGACGAGGCGGCCGCGCACAGCTGAAGGCGCTAGGCTGAGTCGGCGGCCCCACCGCGCCCCGCCCCGGCCCACCGCGCCAACCGCGCCCCGCCGCCGCGCCCCACCACGCCTCCGCCTGGCTCACGTCGCCATCCGCCTGGGCGGACTGGCGGACTCCGCTCCGCGCCGCGGCCCGGTCCGCTTTAGTTTGAGTGCGGCCGCTGTCCACTGCAGGTGCTCGCCGCCACGCGCCGCGACGTACCCCACGCAAGCGCCGCCGTGCGCCGCGCCGCGTCCCCTACAGTTTGGCGCCAAGTGCGTGCGCCCGCGTTCGTCCGCGCGCGCGTGAGCGTGTGTGTGAGAGTGAGTGTGTGGCCAGTTGGATACTGTCTTCGTTGTCCTCCGCCAACCAGCGAAAGCACGGTGGCTCCGGGGAATACTCGCCGCGAACGCTCTCTCGGGTACGTGCTAGTCACGCGTGTGTGTGACGTGTTGGTGACGTGTTTCTGACGCGTGTGTAAGAAACACGTGTTTGTGACGAGTGTGACTCGTCAGTGTCCACCACCGGCACGCGGCGTCTGCCGTTACCGGGGACTTGAGCGCCCTTACAGCCTTCGCCGGCCCCGGTGATGGGGCCGCCCTCGTCACCCTGGGCGTGCCCTGCCTGCCCTGCCTGCCAGTGCTTTGACGGTCTTGATGACAGCCCCTGATGGCAGCCCTGATGGCAGTCTTTATAGCCTTTGGCTCTTTGCACGCCCCTCTCCCGTAGGTGTCAGCCCTTCCCTTGAAGACTTGAGACCCCGGCGGCCGCACAGCGCTCCGTTGACATCTGCCAGAGCCCGGCGTGGCCGCGTAGTGCAGCGGTATCTCTTCTGGATATCTGGCCCTCGCACACGGCAGGTGGGACGCATTACGTGTGGTCGCCATGGTTACCGTGCCGGCCACCGATAGTCGTGCGATTCGCGGGGCGGCGCGGGGTGGGGCGGGTCGCGGGGCACTGCTTGCTGAGGGCGAGGCTGGCGGAGGCCGGCGGGGAATGTGGGCAGGGCCAGGCGTGGCCAGGCTGGGCCGCGAGGACGAATTGGCAGCGGTCCACTTCGAAAATAAGGCGGATCAAACCGCGTCTGTGTTTTGTTTTGCGAGCGCCGCGCGGTTTATTCTCGTTTGGCGGGCGGCGCGGCAACAACACGCTGCCTCGACTCGCGGGGCAAACGGAAAGACGATTGACCTGACCGCCGATGGCGGCCGATGGCGGCCGATGGCCGATCGCGGTGACGTCGGGTCGGGACGCCTCCCGGTCACGACGCCGTCCTGTGAGGGGCTGTCTGTCTGGCCGGCTGGCCGCCTCGAGGGACTCCGTCGACGTGTTGTGCACAGACAGTAGGCAGTGCTTCTCTCTGCAGACGACGCACAGTAGCACACAAAGCCACGTCGAATTCCTGCGGCGTCATCGGCGACTTCCAGTGCTAGTTAAAGGCTGCTTCATTTCCAAACTTGCCGCGCCTAAGTGCGGTCACTTCACTGGTTGTCGGCCTTGGCGGCCTTGGCTCTTGGCGGCGACCGGGCGGTCCGTGGGGCGGTCCGTGGGGCGGTCGCACGCCGCGATCGCCGCGGTCATGCGAAGGAACTGCATTGCCACGCGGGATCGTCTATTCATAGAAAAGTCCCCGGGATCCCCCCTGATTGCGTGCATGCACAGCCATGGCGCAGCCCAGGGTCGTAATCCCGGCGTCCCGGCCGCGCTCCCGGCCTGCACGACGTCCTGCCGCGCGGCTCCGCGCTCCGCGGTGCACCTGCACCGGGCTGCACCGCGGCCACGCTGGTACAGGCAGGCCTTACGCACGGGCCGCAGCGCAGCGCCCCGCCAGCCCCGGCGCCGCGGCGGAGAAAACGGCCTACTTTTGCATTTGATGAGCCCCTGGGGCGCTCTGGGGCCGCGGGCCTCCGCCGTGCCTTACGCCTTACGGCAAAGAGAGTTATGCAACGCGGACCCGCGGCGTCGCCGCGGTGCCCGGATGTGTCCTACGACTCCGCTCGGCTCGCGGGCCGCGCGCCGATTCTGCGTCACGCCTTGCCGCCCCCATGCCAACTCCGATGATTCCACCGACGTTCGATGGCGTTGGCGGCGCCGTCGCTCGCCACGTGGACGCCGTCGACGGCGCACCTCGGCGACGACGGCGGCTTGGCGGCGCGGCGCGAAGTCGCGGCGCGGACGGACAGGTGGACGTGCTAACTCTGCCGGGCTTCGCAGTGTTTGGCAGTGGTGCCGCGGGCGCCGCGCTTACAGCCCCGCTTACTGCAGCTTACTGCCGCGTTACTGCCGTGCCTGGGCCGCACGGCCGGACGGCGACGGGCATTCCATTCGCGAGGCCCTTCCCTTCCCTTCTCGTCGGCCCTAGTCGGCCCGGCCCGGGCGGGTTAACGCTCGCTGCAGTCGCTTTGAGTGCTGGTGCACTCCAGTGCAGGCGCGGCCCGCGGCCGGGCGGCTGACTGACTGACTGGCTGGCTGCCTGCCTGCCTGCCGGACTGGCAGGCTGGCGGCGCGTTCAAGGCTCTGCTGGTCTGGCTGCCTCGCCTCTCTTGCGCAGTCCAAGCCGTCCAAGCCCCTCTGGTCCAGCCAGCCGCGCAGCGCGCAGCCTGGCAGCGGCGGCAACTCTCCAGGCTGGTCAAGGCGACAGCTGGAATAGGCATTTCTCGAGCCCGACTGACCGGCCTGCAGCTCCAGGCCGTTTGTGGTTCGCATGCACCGAAGCGCGCGCCTCTCGATTTAAATGAGCTTGGCCGGGGCGGCCCCAACGGCCTTGGCGGGCCCCAGGTGTCTCTGAACCTGAGCTGAAACACAGCCTTTCTTCTGGCCCGGGTCCAGCTTGTGTGGCCTGGAGCTGGCCTGGAGCTGGCCTGGAGCTGGCCTGGAGCTGGCCTGGAGCTGGCCTGGAGCTGGCCTGGAGCTGGCCTGGAGCTGGCCTGGAGCTGGCCTGGAGCTGGCCTGGAGCTGGCCTGGAGCTGGCCTGGAGCTGGCCTGGAGCTGGCCGGGCTTACCGTCTGCTGCAGAGCGGTCCTCCGCTTGGCTCGCCTCGCCAGGCTCAACCTGTTTGTGGGCCACGCTACTCGCCGCCACTCCCGCGACGCCCCCACCCCACTCTCCTCTCCGCCTCTCCGTGAGAGTGCTGGCCGGTGCCGTCTTTCTGCGGCATTGAGGGCTCATCCCCGCGCTGCTGGCCATGCTGGCCATGCTGGCGATGATGCAGATCGTCGTCGCGGCCCCTTTTTGTGTTCCGCGGCCTCGCCGAGTCGGCGTCGGCGGCCACTGTTTTATGCATTTAATCGGAACCTATCCACTCTCACATTCAGCTTTCGAACTGTGCCGCTAACGAGGTTAACCCACTTTCCACCGATCCGACTGCCGGGCCCCGAAACGGATAAAAAACGAGGGACGGGAAAAAAGAGGCACTCCCCGGCCGGCAGCCCTGGCCACGCCTCGGTCCCGACCTGGGTGACACATGGCAGGTAGGCTCTGCCGCGCCACGGTGGGGGCCTCGGCTCGGAGCCTCGACTCGGGGCCGCGGGGCGCGGGGCGTGGCCGCCAGCGGTGCGGTGCCTCCGTGGCTCCGCGGCTCCGCGTGGCGCTGGCTCCAGTAAGCGGCCCGGTGCGTGCGCACTCTGCGAGCGCGAAGCCACCGCACTGTCACCTGACCTCCGCTCCGGAAGGCGACGCCGTGGCGTGGGCGGGGCGGCCTCGGGGCGGCCTCGCACGACCACGACGGCATTCATTAGGGCGAGCCGGAAGAAGGATTGCAAGGCTGCAGCGGGCCCTTGACGTGCTGCTCAGGCGCCGTCATCTGTCGCGGCGAGTGCAGAGAGGCTCGCCGACGACGAGTTCTTTAACTGCGCGTTAATTCCCCATGCTGGCTGACTAAGCCGCCGTGTCACGGAAGAGTCGGATCAATGGGATATGGCGTCGTTTCCTTTGCGGCGTGGCGGCATGGCGGCGTGGCGGCCCCTCGGGCTTCGGGTGGCCCGCCGCCAAGGCCACGCCGTCGTCCAAGGACTCGGACTCCGGCGAGGACTGGGCGTTCGGCCGGCACTCTTTGCCTGGTTACTTATGTACGGGCTGCGGGCGGTGCCTCGTCGTGCTCTGTGCCTCTTGGACGACACTTGCCACGTATCGATTCACATGCCCGGCTTTGCGCGGCCAGCGGTGCCCGCGTGCGTCATTATCAACCTATGAGTTGCCTGGCCTTCATCGCGATGGCGCGGTGCGGACCTCGCCGGCGTTATCCTCAAGTGGCGGCCGCGGTGGCCCTTTGGCGGTGGCCTGGAACCCTCAACAGCCGCCGTCATCGTGGTGCTCGCCGAGGCCGTGACGACACAGCCGCAAGGCCCCGCCGTCTAGCCCTAGCCTCCACAACGCGTCCCGCTGTGCGTCGCAAAAGTGTTATGGCCCCGGGCGCGGCGGGGATTCCCGGGCCGAATGGGGGCTGCCGGCAGCACGAGTGGAACAGGGCCCGCATGTTGGCGGCGCGGCGCGGCGGCAGCGAGCGCTCCGGAATGGCTCACCTGCCAGGCAAAGGCGCGTGCGGTGCGGTGACCAACATCTATTTCTGACTTGACTCCGCGAATCGCGCCGGGCAGCGCTGGCAGAGCAGGCTTCGCGGCAACCTTATGGCGGCGCCGTGCCCACCGGGCCCCGCCGGTCCCGCCCCTGCGGCCTGCGGGTACCCGGGCCTTTGATCCAGCCAGGTCCGGGGTCGAGGCACGGGTACGGCGCGACCTCAAAACAGTCGAGTCGAGGACGCTGGGTACGTCTGCCCGTCCGCCCAGGGCCCTGACGCTGGCGCGGGTTGGCACGCCTGGGGCACGCCTGGCCCTGCCTGGGGCCCGGACTGGGTTAGCCCGCCCGCTGGGGTGTCTGCCGGGCCGGGCCGGGCTGGGGCCCCAACCGGTTCCCTCTCCAGATTCGGAGCCTGACGTAATGACGGCGTCCGGAAGGTGCCCAAGGTCCCCAAGGTCCTGTCGGCTCTCCGAGGCTCTCGTCGCGCTGCCCGCCTTTCCCCGTTCCTCGCGCGTAGGGCTTGAACGCACGCGTGTCTCGGGGCTCCGCGCTCCGCGGTGAGGCGCCGCTTTGTTTGCTAGCGGCGCCGCGGTGGCCGCCGACGCGGGCCCCATTCTAGGGTTACGCCGTCGTCGCGCCGCGCAACAACCGCGGACCGCCATGCCACCGCCGCGCGGCGTGGACCCGTGGACGGTTAAATTTCTCATCCTGCACAGGCCCTAAGAGCGCCCCGCCGAGCGGACGGCTGCAGCGGCGTTTTTCGTTTTTCTGTCCGTTTCGCAAACGGCACAGCAGCACAGCCAGGCAGCCACATGGCGTGCCGCGCGGCCCCCAATCGCACCACGGCGGCGTGCATGTGCACCGTGGCGAGCAGTGGCGGGGCTCGGTCGGCCAACGTATGGCCAGTGATAGCGGCGCCGGGGATCAGCGGCCGCTCTGATCTGAAGCGCGCCCTTTTATCGAGAGATCACGTGGGCCGCGCGGCTCCAGCCTTATTGGAGGACCGACCCTTGCGGACCCATCCGAACCCATTCCAACGCTGGCCGCGGGCGCGGCTAGAGCTTCGTAACGGCATCGGGTGGCAGTGATGTTTGTGGCGTAACAAATTATCAGGTGTTGGGCAACCCGCACAGCGCGCTGCGCGCTCAGCAAAGGCTTGTTGTCCTGTAGGCGCGGGAAAAAGTGTGAGCGTCGAGCCTCGGGCGCGCTCGGGCGCCATTAGCTGTGGCCGCCCTTTGCTTCGGCCACGCAAGGCGACCCCCTTCTTCCTTTTCGGGGAGATGTGGCGGCCTGCTCTGCGGCAGGCCGGCAGGCCCTCCTTACGTGCGGCTAGTCCTGACCGTCGGAGCGTGCCAGCGTGCCAGCGTGCCAGCAGCGTGCCGGCCGAACTGCCGGCATATTAGCCGCGGCGGTCGATGCGGCCCGCGGCCAGGACGCGGCCAGGACGCGGCCAGGACGCAAGCCGGATTGGCCACATCGATTGCTGGCTTCATTGGCGCGCCGTCACGCCGTGCGCGGCTTGGCGCGGCTTGGCGCGGCTTGGCCAGCCCGCACACGCTGATCCGGTGAATGTCGAACAACGTGGTGATGACGCGACCGGGGGCCGAGGCGGCAAGGCGGCGCGGCGCGAAGCGGCGGTCCCTGCGCCAAGAGGGTGCATCGATTGCCGTCACTGACGAGCACAGCGACGTGACCGTCCGGCCGGCCCGTTTTGAAAAATACATGCGGTCGGGTCATTTCGCCGCGGAGCGTGGAGCAGCGCGGTGCAGCGCGGAGCAGCGAGTGGACACGGACACGGTCAGCCTGGCGGCGCCGGCGACGTGTGCCGGCGCTGTAGCGGCAGGGCCGGTATGGCGTGCGCGTTGTTGACGCGGCCGCCGCCCCGTCCGCCGCCGCCCCGTCCACCGCCGCCACCGCCGCCACGGCCGCCACGGCCCCGGCGGACTCTGTTGGCCGCGACCCACTGCCCCCGAATGGGCGCGTCGCGCGTCGCGTTCATTTACCGCCGCGAGCCGCTGCCGCCTGCCGCTTTCGTTGCCCTTGCACTTGGGCAGCCCAGCCCGCCTCGCACAGCAGGTCCCGCAGGCTGGACGGATGCCTTCCCACGGCCCTCCACGCCGTGCTCCACGCCGTGCTCCACGCCGTGCTAGCCCTCGGCCGCTGCCCGGGCCCTTGGAACCCTCGAAGCCCTTGAAGGGACACGCCGGCCGGCCAGCCCCTTTTCTTGATCGGCGCTGGGAATTATTAATCAGCCGAGGACTCGAAGCGACGGCCTGACACTTGCTTAGTTCGAGTCGGGGGGAGGGGCGTCGCGCACCTCGCCGGCTTACCCGTAACGACCCCCTCGCGTGCCCCCCGCTGGACTCGACGCGCCCGGACGTCCGCCGGTTCATTTTCGACTCGCGGCCGTTTTCCACCGTTTTCCACGGTGACGTGTCGTGCCTCTTTTCGGCCCCACCTGTTCGCGTCGTTCGCGTCCTTGCAGTGTGTGCCTCCGTCGGGCCTCCCTCCAGCCTGTCGGACTGAATGGGCGGCGGCACGCGTCGTCGCCGCAGCCGGGGCCCGGTTATCGATTTGCCAGCGTCCATTTTGACGAATTTTCAAAATGCTCGCGACGTGTTTTGTGCGTCGCCGCCGCCCAGGCTCGAACCGCAGCTCCGACCGCTTGCTTCGCTTGGAGCTGCGCCATGCCACGCCGGCGGCGAGACCAAGGCGAGACCTGTCTGCCTGCATTACGGGCAGACTGGCAGACTAGAAGCGCGGTGTCGGAATGCTAGGCCTGCAGTGGCGGGGCGCAGTGCGCAGCGGAGCAGCGGCGCAGCGGGGCACTGGACTTGCTGGACGGGCCTGCTGCATGGGCATCGACCATCGCAGTGTCAGGCGGACGGCCCCGCCCCGCCTCACTCCTCCCTACGCTGCTCACCTAGGCCCAGGCCCGGGGCTAGAGTGCTGTTCACCAAGTTCGCGCAGTCGCGGCGCAAGTGCCCGTCGGCGCCTCGCCCATCAAAGTTTACCCGAACGGGTGTTCGGACCCTCTTCCTTTCGATCTGCCTTCTAGCTGGAGCGCCGCCGCCGAGACCCCGACGCTGGAAAGGCGGCCTGCGCCGCGGAAGGGCATCTGCCCGGCGAGCGGCTAACGGAACTCTAGGGCCGCTAGGGCCCCGCCGGCCGCCGGGCCGGCTCGGCTCCGGCATGCGCCCTTGCCGCGCGGCCCGGCTGGGCTTGGCGGCTCGGCTCGGTTCGGTTCGGCTCGCGAGTGCATCCACGCCAGACAGGCAGACAGGCGCAGGAGTCCTATCTTGTCCCCCTTCCACCGGGGCGTCCGCACTCCGCACGCACACCGCAGTGCCGTCAAGGAGTATCAAGGATGTCTTGGCCTGCTTTTCATTCCCCGAGATGCTATTCCGAGGTGGCTTGGGGAAGCGCCCGCCGCTGCCGACGCACGCGGCACGTGGCACGCAGCACGCGAACGCGTCCGTGGAGGCGCCGGGTCGGCGGGCACCCCGGCCGCACCGCTGTCCAGCGGGTTGCCTACCGCCGCTCGCACGGCGCCCTCCGGTGCGATAGGCTGCGGCGTCATTTTCGCTGTGCCGAAGTGCCCGGGTCGCAAGCCGGCCAGGAGGTGGCCGTTCCCGGCCAGGAGGTGGTCGCGGCCTGCCCAGCCATGAGGACGCCGCCGCCCATGCGAGCACATCTGCGTGCTGCATCGGCTGCATCGCATGGAACGTTGCATGTTTGGCGCAAATCGCATCACAGCCGTTGTCTGCAAACCAACAAGCTGCAGAGTGATTTTTGCTCATGCTTTTACGAATGAAAACATTTTCATTCATTTCAGAATCCAGTTACACTGTGCGTTCTGTGTTTGCTGTGCGTGAAGCAGTAGCTTGTTCATTCTTGAACCTGTATGCTGTCAGGTTGGCCGAGCGGTTTAAGGCGTCGGGCTTAAGTTCTGATTCCCTCTGGGATCGCAGGTTCGAATCCTGCACCTGACGATATTTTTTTGGGAGTGGCGGATGGACACAAAATCATATTTTTAGTTTGGCTGTTGCAGTTCATTAATGAGTTATGGTTCAATATCCTGCATCGTGTCAGGTTGGCCGAGTGGTTAAGGCATCGGACTAAAGATCCGACTCCCTTTGGGATCGCAGGTTCGAATCCTGCACCTGACGATATTTTTTTAGAGTGGCAGATGGACACAAAATCATACTTTCAGTTTTGTTGAGTGTTCATGGCTGTTGCAGTTTATTAATGAGTTATGGTTCAATATCCATTCTTGAACTTGTATGCTGTCACTTTGGCGGAGAGGTTTAAGGCATCGGACTAAAGATCCGACTTCCTCTGGGATCGCAGGTTCGAATCCTGCACCTGACGATATTTTTTTGAAGGGGGTGGGGTCTGGATTTGGATGTTCACAAACATTGTTTTTGAGCCAGTGGCACGTATTTTGGAAAATTTACAAAATTTGAACATTAACCGCTGCGATTAAACGGTCTCGACGCGCGATCAAAGACCAGGCAGCAAGGCCGGCCAGGAGGTAGCCGCTGCTGCCGCTGCTGCCGCTGCCCTGCCGGGAGACGGCCGCTCACCGCTCCCCCCACTCTGCGTATCAGCCCATCGGTGCGGCGGGATGCGTTATAGACGCGTCATCCGCCGAACGGCCGCGAACGGCGCGCCGAGTCGGAATGCAGTCGCTTGCAGAGCCGTCGCCGCCACACTCGTCGCCCAGACGTGGGCACCTGCATTTTAAAAGTTTAGTTCCTTCGGCTGCCTTCATTCTGGCCCCACCCTGCGCGGCACTGCACTGCAGCTGCACTGATAGGGATTAGAAGTCACCTAATGAACGCGCTGCCCGGCTCGGCTCGGCCCCCGTGGCTGGCCCGGCTCGATGGGGCGCTGCTCGGCTCGGCAGCACGGCCCGTGCTGCCCGGTGGATCATTGAGTAGGGGGGTCGATATCTGTGCTGGGCGAGCACATGCCGGCGCGGCGGCGCAGCGTCGCGGCCTGGGCAGGGACTGGGGCTTGGCTGGGGCTGGCGGGCACGGCGGGCACGGCGAGCTACTGGTGGCCGTCGTGGCCACCGGCGCGGCTCTCACGCCACTGTAACGACTGAAGAGCGCCCGCTGTTGTAGTTTTTTGCCTCGACGGCTTTTGTTCCCGGCCGGCGTACAGTGTGCTGTATCGGGGCGTGTTTGCCGAGGTTGCCGTTGCCAGCCGTTGCCCGATTAGTTTGCCTGCCGTTCTGCCGCGTGCGTGCTGGCCGGTGCTGGCCGAGCGGGCCGGGCCGGGGCCAGGGGGCCTCCACTCCACCCCTTGGCTTGGCCGGCTTGGCTAGCGGGGCGCGGCGTGGCGCCTGCGCCGGCCCGTCTGGGCCTCGGCTATTGCCCTCGGCCACCCTGCCGGCCACCCTGCCGGCCACCCCATCCACACCCTCACCTGCAGTGCCGTGACGCTGGGGTTGCAGGCGAGTCGCGCGTGCGCGCGCCGCGTGTTGTTGTTGTTGCCTTGGTTGTTGTTAGACGGTTGGTTGTTGATGTTGCCCGCCTGAGACACGGCGGACTTATTAAACAGAATGGCGTCGTTGGAATGACCGGCTAGCCGACGCACCCTGCAGACTGATTCCAAGAGTCGGTTTTTTTTTGTTTTCGCTGTCTCTCTCACACTCACACGTGTGTTCCGCATAGGTGCGAGAGAGTGTCAGAGCGACGAAAACGACTCACGGAATCTGTAAGCAGGTGGGCAGGCAGCTCCGCCACGCTCGTCGCGCTCGTCGCTCGCGCGGTCCTGGAAACGGAAAGAGACTGCGGTGAGGTCGGACCGCGGCGCCGCGGCCGGGCCGCCGGAACTGCAAAGGCTTCGAGGATCAGCGAGTCTGCCGGCGAGCCTTGCGCCTTGCCCCGCCTCGGCCCGCCTCGACTGCTCTGGCGCAGGTGGCCCAGGTCAGGCACACGCCTGAAAACAGCGCCCCTTTGTCTCGCATTCCGCTTTGAACGGCGGACATAACGTCCCATAAGGCGCGGACGGGCAACGCCGGCAACGTATGTGCAGTGGTGGGTCGCAGTGCCCTTGGCCGTGACGCGTCGTGGCGCGGCGTGGCGTGCCGCGTGGCTAATACGTGATGTATGGGCGTTGCCTTCGCGTAACCGGAACGAACGCGCCACGCTCCGAACCCTCTCTCCGCTATAACCAGGCCAAGCTCGTGCCCAAACACTCTCACACACACAGAGTCAGACACACACGTGCGGTCTATTCGGGGCTGGCCTTGGGCCACCGCACAATGCAAGTGTGCACACCACGTAAAATGAGTGCGCGGCTTGCCGGCCTGCCGGTCCGTCGCTGGCCGGCGGGTGTCGGCGGAGCTCGAACCCGCGTTCCTGGCTTCCCCGTAACTGTGACAGCCTGCTTGTGGCGGTGACGTCAGCCTGCTCCCCGCGGGCTGTACTACTACTACTACCACCCTGCAGGGCCTGCTCCCGGCCCGTCCCGGTCCCGGTGCGTGCCGCGAGGTGCGGCCGTCGCTTCGTGACGCTGCGCGATAGAGTGTATGGAGTGTGTGGGCCCCGCGCGTGCGTGTGTGGGTGAGGTCACGGCGCCGAAGTCGGGCCTGTCACGTGACGCGCCGCCTATTGTCGTCGGCGGCATGGCGAGGCACGTCCGCCACGCCACGCCGCGCGGCGAAAGGCGGCGCGATATTGGCGCGGTGTGCAGGAATCACGTAACACCGCGGCAATCGTCCGTTCGTTAGCGCGTCCTCGCGTCCGCGGCGCGGCCGGTGCAGCCGGACTGACGGACTGGCCGCGTCGTGGCGGCGCGTCGTGGCGGCGCGGCGGTGCGCGCCAGAGGTCAGGTCCACGCTGACGGGCAATGGGCGGGCCGGGCCGCGCGGGGCCGCCGCTTCGCCGCTATCGAAGCTGGTCCGCGAGCGAGGGACATTCCACACGTGGAACCAACGACGGGCCATAACGACTACACCCGGCCCACATTGATAACAATCAACGGCCAGCCTTTTCAGTCCCAAGGCCCTCCCTTTATTCACCCCAAACACCGCCGCGGTCAATATAGATAACACAGAGGTAACTTTTGTCCGGGCCTCTTCGAAAAATCGAGTGTATCGTATCGGACGGGACGTGAAGTGGGGCCCTCGTGGCTGGTTTCGCGTTGAATGTCCCTCGAGTCTGAGTCATCAACACTTGTCCGGTTCGACTCCCTCCGCCATGCGTGGCCTCTGGTTTATTTCGGTCGAGTTCCGCCCCGAGTGAGTGAGTTAGTGTGAGTGTGTCAGTGTGAGCCTGGCCAACCTTTGCGGCCAAGTGCGGCAGGGCGGGCCGGCCAGGGCACCGCGGGGTGTGTCGTTGTGCCAGGTCGTAAACAGGCTGGCGGAGGGCGGCCGGGCCCGCGATGGACGGCTCCGGACAGGACCACGCCCACGTCCATTGGCTTTCCGCGTTTGGCGGGAGGGTCGCCAGGCACGAGTACTCCCGGCCCTGCCGGCTGCCTGCTCCGGCTGGCCGGCCGGGCCGTTGTTGTTGTTTTTGTGGTTTTTAGGATCGTGCCTGTGTGGCGGCATGGCGGCGTGTCCTTGGCGCCGTCCGGTCCTTATTGCTTTCCGAAAAGCTGCTCGAGAGGGCCGAGCCGGCCCCAGAAACAGTTTTAGCTTTCAGCGCGCCGACGCGGACCGGGGCGGGGCAGAGGAGGCCCACAACGGGTCACAGTGTGCACAAGGGCCATGCGGCACGGCCTGTGGGAATGCGTTCCCGGCGCACAAACACTGACTGAAGCTGCGCGCTGCCCGGATAAGTCGTGCCGTGCCGCCGCGTGCCGCGCCACGCCGTGGGATGTGTGCTGCGCAACGGCGGCGTCCTCGCGGCGTGGAAGCGCTCCCTGGGAAACGCGCGTGCTATCAAGTCTCGGATGCGCTGCGCCGCTCACTGTTATCCATTTATTATTTTCCCCGAGGCCGTCGTCATCGCCGTCGTCATCGCTTCCCGACCCGGCCAGCAATGGCGCCGCACCACGCCACGGTTCGAAAAATTGAGAGTCACCTTGTTTATTTCTGCTTTGTTTTTTCGCCTCCGACGGTCTCGCCGGTGGCTGTGGCGCCAGAGAGCTTCGCGGAAACCCCTGCCTGGTTTTGCTGGACACGTCCTGGACCGCCGGGGACCGCTTCTTCTCCTGCGATTCTTGCGGGCGCCGGAGCCGCGTATACGTGTACTTGTGAAGGCACACGTTGCACACGGGGCGTGTCACATAGTACGTGTGTTTGTGTGCGTGCTCGCTCACACACACGCACGGTCCTTCCCGTCCCGCGCGGAGTCCGCGTCCCTCTGCTGCATGGGATGTACGGCTGCAAGGCACACGCGAAAGTGTCTCTCCTGAATACCTATGACTTCCCCCCTCCCCCAATTTTTCTGGACCCTGAAAATCTCCCCCACCCCCTCCCCCAGAGACGAAGCATGACGTCGAGGCTTCGCCGATCACCACCTTCAAATGTCGGGTCCATGTGGTTCGGTTTATTCCTAGCGCATGACGGGGTCCATGTCGGCGTCCATGTCGGGGTCGTTGCCGGGGCCATGCCGGTCCACTCCTTGTGCTCTGCCGGGCGCACTCCCTGATTGGCCCGACCCTGACACCGCGGCCCGCGACTGGCCAGTAGTGCCGCAGCCGCAGGCGGCGCCGTCCGTCCCAGAGCCTAACTCACGGAAGCGTTTCCCGCTCGATTGCTTTTTACGGCCGCCGGGTGGCGCGGCCGCCAACAAGTGCAGCACTGTGCTCGGCGGCGTGGTCTCGTCGTCGCGCTGATTGACGGACGTCGTGCAAGTCGCCATGTAACGCGTGTGCAAGGCCCCGCCAGGGCCCTGCCCCCGCCTGCCTGGCGGCCTGACGGGGTTTTTAACTCCAACAATGAACGCGGCGTTGCACGGCAGAGGCCCCCGGCGACCCGGCTTGGTGCGCAGCCTCGCCGTCAGCGTGCTCCCGTGCGCTTGCTGCGTTCGACCGACATCCGCGGCGGTTTGTTTTCGTTTTGGGTGCTGCTGGCACCGGCCCGGGGCGCGGGGAGCGGGGCGGGGGCGAGGCTCGCCGCGTGGGTACACGCGAACCCAACTCGACGCGACCGCTGGCCGCGCGGCGAGTCACGGCGCGGCGCCTGCCTGCCGCTTCCGTCGATTGAATGCGATTGGCTGCTGGCTGATTTTTATTGGAGGCGTCGTGGCCACGTCGATGACGACGGCGGCTGGACGCAGCCCGCGCCAAAGGGGAGGATGTCCGTCGGCGGCGCGCTGGTGTAAACCGTATGCCGCCTTGTGCGCCGAACCTGGCTCGTGGGGTTGGCCGAGGGGCGCGGCGTGGCGCGGGCGGTTGTTGACCAAGTTTCGTGCCGGTGGTGGCGGGGCGGGGAGGGTGGCGTCTACTGCCCAGGGGGGCCCGATGGGCCGCGGTCGCGGCCTTGGCCGGGTGCAGGGTGCAGGCGGCCACTCCCCTTTTACACGTGAACCAACCGGAAACCAGTATATCACCCTTGTCTCTCCACGCGGACGGTGGTGGACAAGTCCGCCGGGGTTTTAGTGCTGGCGCCCCGCATGCGTGCATGTACAGTCGTTTTGCACCCGTTGAAAAATGGCGTCTCGCCGCCGCACGACGCCGCCACGCCGCGGCAGTCCGTCGAGTGTTGCGTCATGCCGGCCGTGGTGCCCGAGTGCCGAGCCGAGTCCACGCCCGGGTCTTAAAGGGGGGTGATTACCTGCCTGTGTGTACAGGCCGTGCAGACCCTTTCAGCCGCGCGCCCCGGCATGTCCACCCCGTGGCCGAGGCTCCGAGGCCACGGTCAGTGCTGTCGGCCTGCTTGACCTCGCCCGGCACATTGTGGCCCGCGGCGCAAATACGGACGGCGCCGCGCTCCTCGCCGCCAAGCAGGGCAAGCAGGGCAAGCAGAAGCAGGGCGCTGCGGCGGTGGCGGCTGCTGCGGCCGGTCGGCCGGTCCCCCGAAATAGCCCGACGCCGTGGCGCGGCGGCCAAGGCGGCGGCCGTGTCCCCAAGCCCGAGGCTCAATGGACGCTGTGTGGCGGTGCGTCGAGGCGATGACGCCTGTTATGCAGGTGTGGCTTTCGGGTTCGGGCCTTTCGGGCCTTTCGGTCAAGCCGCCGCCATGGTGTGGTCCAGGTGGCTGCCACCAGGCCGCGTGACGCGCGACTACACGCTGGCGTTGAGTCACGCCACTGTTTTGTCACGCCGTTTGAATGTGTGACGTGTACGGCGCGTTGCGTGAGTGTGCGTGTGTGTGTGTGTCTGGCCTGTGGTCCGCTCCGCTCCGCAGTGCAGGTGCACTGACTCTGCCGCGGCGGAAGCTCGTTTTAGTCTGGCCGGTTTCTTCTACGCTTGATTGTCTCGCCGCGCTTTGGAGCGGCGCCACGATTGTGTCTGGGCGACGCAACGAGAGTCGTTTTCGTCGCTCTATCTCTCCCGCACCTGTATGCGACGCCCAACGAGTGCGAGAGAGACAGAGCGCCTAGACTGGCCTGCAGGACCAGGCAGGCGGCGGAGCCGCGCGCTGTTTGAACGCGAGTTTTTCAAAACAGTTTGGCCCCTCCGAGATGAGCCGTCCGATGGCCCAACGCAGCGGTCTTTACGGTTTTATTTTGGGGCCAAGCGGCCCAGACTACACACTAACACGCGCAGACACACATTATTGTGTCGTGGCGAAAGCGGACCCATTTCCTGCGAAATCTTGTTCGGCGCGCGGGGTAGCGACGTGATGCCGCCACCAGATAGCTCTGTGACACCGTCGCGCTGGTGCAGCTGGCGACCGCGTCGACGCCGCGGCTGCAGGTGGGCCTGTTGTCGCTGACCAGCCCACGCACCAAGCCCGGCGGGCGGCGGGTGCATCTCTCTGCGCGCGGCGTGCGTGGGTGCTGCTGGCTGACGCTGCACCGGGTGCTGGCCGGGCCAGGCCGTGGCCTTGGTGCAGAGGAGCGTCGTCTCGTCGAACGCTCGTGGCGGCGTCCCCGTGCCGTCCCCGTGCCGTCCGTCGCAGTGGTGTCCTCTGATCGTCCTTGGCCGATCCCTCGCCGACGAGCTCCAGTGATCAAGGCCCAAGGTGAAGGCGGCGGCCCGGGCGAGCGGATCGGAGCCGAGCGGAGCGGCCCGCGGGGAAGAAGAGGCCACTCCTGCGTTTGTTCCTGGAAGCGCGGGGCGGGGCGGGGCGGTGACTGAAAAAGGGTCGCCACGCCACGCCACGCCGCCGTTTGGTTCCTCTAAAAGGCGCGCCGGAGAGTCGGGAGCGGTTTGCATCCTGTGTTTCGGTCGGCGTGTCGGCGTCTTCCCCGGCCGCCGCGCTTCGGCTAGCTTCGGCCGGTCGCACCGCGCCTCGCACCGAGTCAGCCTCGGACTAATTGGCAATTAGGTCCCGCCCCGGCCGCCGCGCCGCGTGTTGGTGGCGCCCAGTGGCGCCGGACGCGCAACAATGTCCACAACCAACACAGCGGATCTAGGACATCCAGGACTCCAACGCGGCAACCCGGCCGGCTGAGCCGTCGTCGCGGTGGCTTTTGGCTTTCCCTCATTCGCAGAGCGGTAGCGAGATGTCTCATGTCTGAAAATTGCGTTTTTGAGCCGATTTTGTTATAGCTACCCTGCGTTTGCCTGCTGTCTAGCCTAGCCCGGTCTTCGGCCGAGTTTTCATTAAGTCGGGATCATGTGTGTTATCTTTTTCACGTATCACTAGGCCGCGGCCGGCGGGCACAACGGCGTATCCCCTACGGGCTCCTGTCTGACTTGCGCCCTTGTGTCCAACCCAGCGGCCATCGATATGGCCGGATATGGCGAACGCTGTCCTGAGTGGCTTGTGTCACCCCGTGTGCGTCCGTTTCACGTGAACTCTGCATGACGTGGCCGGACGCCGTGGAGAGCGTCGTCCTGAGGGCTTGCCTTGGCCTGGCCTGCCTCGGCCCGTCGACGGTTTCGTTGTGTGGCGCTCCCTGTTGTTATCAATCGCACCATGGCTAATGCATAAAGTTCACGGGGCTGGGCGCGGCGCCGCGGCGGGGACTTTGGTGTCATTCAGCGGGCCTCGCGCACGTTACGTGTGCCAGCCGTGTGTGGGTCCGTGGGGCCGACCGCGACCGCCTCCTCCCTCGCCTCGTCGGTGACCTGCGTCGGACATCAGGCTGACTCCGAGCGGGAGGTCTCTCTCTCTCTCATTCTCGCCCTCATGAGGCGCTCCGTTAGGTGCGAGAGAGACATAAGGCCGACGAAAGCAGTGCTCGTAATCACTCTGCGGGTAGGCGGGGCCCCACCTCCCGTCGTGGGTCACGCCGCGTGTCATGTGTCATCGGCCTGCCACTACTACCCCCCCCCCTCAAATCTCCCTCCAGGGGGCACTCTGTCTCGACACAAGTGCCCGCCGAAATATCGACGCACGCGATGGACTGGGGCGGCCGCCTGCGGACCCGGGGATAGGCAACCCCGCGACGTCGGTGCGTCCCAACCTGGCGTGGTTGCCTACCTCGCAGGCGCCCCCTGTCGGCGACGCGGCGAGCGCCACAGAGAGAGAAAGAGACAGAGATAGGAGGAGGAGCCGGCCTCCCCGCGGCTCTGCTCTGTCGCTCCGTCGCGCACCCCGGGGTGTATGACTGATGTGACAGGGTGTTCGCGGTAGAGAGATAGAGAGCGAGAGAGAGAGAGAGAGAGAGAGAGAGGAGGACTTTCTGGAGCGCGGAGTGCGGTCCTCGCCCGCGTGCCCGAAACGCGACGCGCGAAAGCCGCCCCTCCTCGGCGGTGCCTTTGATGTGCCAGGTGTCGGCAAGTGTCGCGCTAATCCACGCGGGTAGGGCGGGCCGCGCGATACGCCCAGATACGCCTAGAGCCCGGAGCCCTGGGCCGTGCCGCCGTGCCGGGCGAGGCCGGGCCCTACACCGATAGCGGCCGGCCGCACGGAGATAAGCGCGCTTCCTGCCATCGCACCATCTGTTTCTCTGTTTCCGCGCGCCGTGCCCGGCCGTGCCATCCCGGCCATTCGGGCTATTCCCGGCCGCACGCGCCGCCGTGCCGCGTAGGACGCGCCAAGGTGGCTGGGCAGCCGAGCCGCAAAGCTGCGATCTCGCCATGCGCCAACAGCGATAGCAGCGGAGAGTGGCGGTGGCGGACGAAAAAGGAACTAAAAGAGTGCCTCTGATCCGCGGCGGCGTGGTCAGCAGCAGCAGCAGCCCGTGGCGCGGCGCGCGCTGTAAATTGATTTTTGCGCCGAGAGTTTGTTGTCGTTGTTTGTCCGCCTCGAAAGTGTCGCAGACTTTGGAGGGGTCGCTCTGGGTCGTTCGGGCTGCGTTCCTGTTTGCAAACCGTTGAGGCGTTTAACGGCGCGGCGCGTGGGCGGTGTGCTTGTGTGTGCATCGCCCGCCCCGCAAGTGGCTCGCGGCACGCCTGTAAGCCCACTGTAAGCACGCTTGTAAGCAAACGCAGCCGGCCCGATGTTGGCCAAAGTGATGGCCAAGGTGTTGGGTGTTGGGTACTCCGATTTGGTCTGATGGCGGTTACTTCGACCACAGCGAGCCGCAGTCGTCGGCGCGCTGTTTGAACTGCGCCGAGTGGCTGCTTTCCGACTTTCCCCTGGCTGGATGCTCGCTTTGCCTTTCGTAGCGTTTGTAAAGGAACGGCGCTCTGGGGTCGGGGTGGGGTTACACGCGCCCCATCCAGGCCCCATCTAGCTGGCTGATTCCGAAGAGCGGTGCTGTTTCTGTCGCACTCACGTGACGTTGTCCCGCGGGGGTGCGACAGAAACGGAACCATGACGCAACTTTTCGGAATCGCTCGGCAGAGCGAGCGAGAGAGCGAGCGCAGACAAGAGACTGGGAGGGTGCAGCCGTCGGATGCGCGGTCTCGTGGGAACCTCTGTCCGGAGGACGGGCCGCGCCACGGGCCGCGCCACGGGCCGCGCTGGCGACGTCGCGGGCCTGGGGACCCTCCTCGCCGCCGACGTCGCGACGACGCCACTTCACTTAGTCGCGCTCACTGGGAAAAACGAAAACGCGGCGTCCTGGTAGCGAGCTTTGTTGCCGTGACGGGGTCCTTTCCGCCGCACTGCGCTTCGACGCCGAGCCGCCAGCTCCCACGGCCAACCCGAATGATGATCCCAGAGCAGCAGATCAATCGCAGGCCGCGGACAGCCTGCCGCGTGCCTCGCGACGGCTGGCCGCGTGTGCGGTGCACGCCGCGCGCCGGGCCTTGGCGGTGTCACTTTGAGCGTTGAGACTCGCGCGGCGGCCGGCCAAGTCTCGCTACCCCCGCCCCCTTTTGAGTGACATTACGCCGCGGTGGTCGCGGCCAAGGTACCCGTCGCCCCACCCCCGCACCCCCGCCGCCGTACACTGTATGTGTGCTGGCTGATGACGGGGGGCGTGGCGGGGCTGGGGCTGCCGCAGCGTCCCTTCTCACTGCCACTGCCAGGCGCGGCGAGGCGCGGTGAGGCGCTGTCAGGGATGGAGGCGGTCCAGGGTGGGGCAGGGGCAGGCTAGACCTGTTGCGCCCGCCCCGCGGGGCCCTGACGCCGGGCCCTGCCGCCCCCGCCCCTCGCCAACTTATTCCATTCACCGCGTTGTCTATATTGCGCAATGAGCGTGGCGCCCTGGCCGAGCTGGCCGAGTCGGGGGTAGTGACTCCTCGGACAGGAATTCGGGGAATTCGCTGCGGGGCCCTTGGCGGCCGGGCCGCAGGCCGGGCCCTTGCCCTCGTTGTTTGTGTGCGTTCCCGTCTCCCCCGTCTCCGCGTTGACGGCCGCCCCCGGCCCGCCCCCGGCCTGCCCCTCGGCCCGCCCCTCGGCCCGCCCCTCGGCCCTGATGACACGTTAAGGCCCGCGGAGCGCCGCGGAGCAGGTGGTTCGCGTGTGGTGGGGCCATCATGCGCCATCATGCCATCGCCGCGGCAAAGAAGTAGTAAGCGTGTCAATGATTGACGGCGCGGCCGACGCGGCCGACGCGGCCGCCCCAACGAGCCACTCTGTCTCAGTCACACTAGCGGGCCATCCTATCGGGGTGCGACAGAGACAGAGCGACGAAGCGACTCTTCGGAATGGCATCGTTCGGCCGGACGCCGGGGCGGCGAATCCTTTGTACGGCCCCCAGCCGCCCCGCCTCCCCCTGCCGCCCCCAGAACGACCTCGAAGCAACACGAGGCGATTCATAATACAGTGGCGGCGGCCACGCTTCCCTTGTGTCAACGACGATGGCGACGACGACCACACTCGCGAGGGAGCCGGCTTCGGACTGTCATCACTCTGGACACGCAGTTCGCGACCGGCCGGGCCGACCGCCCTCGCGAAGGCCGCCGCGCCGCCGCCACACCTCTGGCGTCTAGTGTACACTGTGGCCCGCCCCGTGTCTCACCTTGTTTGTGTTGTGTTGCAGGTGGAGTGAGGCGGTGCGCTGGCCGACACATGGCCCGCCCCCTTAGGACAGCCCCCGCCCCCACCCAGCGCGCCGCCCCCGGCCGCCCCGTCCCTTGCGCCGGCCAGCCTGTGCGCCCGCCGGGCCCGCCGCCGCCATGGGCAAGCAGGGCAAGCAGGGCAAGCAGGGCAAGCAAGTCGTGGAGGCCGTCAAGCCCACGCGCAGCCGCATGCCCAGCCTCGTGGGCCCCAGAGGTGAGTGAACAGTGTGCCTGCTGGGTGCAGTCCACTGCTGCAGGCTGCAGAATTGCTTTGCAGCTCGCAGCGCCAGTCCCCAGAGCGCCGTGCGGGGTAGGCAACCCGAGCGCACGCCTGTCTTGCGGGTCCGTCCCCCTTTTCCTTGTCATCTCTGCCATCACAGTAAATGATTTCAGCTTCTTCAAAATATTGTAAATTGTTTCCTCTCGGTTCCTCTCTTTTGCTCGCGCTTTTGCCCTTCCTCATCCATTCTCAGCTCTGTTCGGCGGGGCTGCACGCTAGCGGTCAACTGCTATCATTGTGGTCAACCGTCCGCCGGATAATGGGTGTGCTCTTGCACCCGGGAAGCTCTCATGGGCCTGCATTCTGTATGTGACGCCGCGATTTCCTCATACTTATTGATTTCCCTTCCCGCCTTTGCTTTCTCGTCCCCACACCGGCCGAGCTTTGGCTGCGTCGCGAGGTCGCTGCGCTGTACAGTTCGTCGCGCGCAATGTACACAGTGCACTGTACATAGCCCCGTAGTGAAGATGTCCGGCGGGGCCAGGCCTTCTAGGTCCTTTGAACCCCAGTCGGTTTGGCCCGTTCGGGCCTTCGGGCCACCCCGCTGTGTGTTTTATGACGGTCTTGCAACATTGTCCCGCTCTCCCCGCTCTCCCCCCGGCTTGTCTGCTTTGGGCTCTCCAGCGCCGCCCCTTGTTTGTATTCTCCGTCCTCCTCGCTCTCGCTGCGCCGCCCGCCTCATTCCCTCTTCTCCGTCTCTGTCGTTCGTGGAAATGGTCGCGGCCGTCGTCACGTCGCCGTGGGGCGGAAACGCGCGCAACTCGGCGGGAAAACAGTGCGGCTTGCACCGTGGAGGCACGCGCGAGGCTGGGGCAGAGAGGGGGGGGGGGAGAGAGAGACCGCACCCCGACGGTGGCCGTGTCTAGTCATGTTAACCACCTTCCGGCTGCGGGGCGCCATGGCGCGCCACCCTCCAGCAGGCTGCTTCCGGGCAGTATGCTTTCGTCTCCCCGTCTCTCTCGCACTCACGGTGCGTTCCGCAAGTGTGCGAGAGAGACGGCGAGAGAGAGCGCCCCCGTCCGCCGCGGTTCCATGTTCCATTTCCGTAATAACGAGTCGCGGCGCCCCAACCGAATTTTGAGGAATGGACTTGTGATCCATTCTTCATTGGCCGCGCCACCGCGCCGCCGTGCCGCACCAGGCCATTGGTGCAATCACAACTGTATTCATTTGTCTTGGCTGTCACTGCCCCAGGGGAAAGGGGGTGGGGGAGGGCACCCTCGATTGAAAGGGCGTCCGTCAAACACAGGCTGTTGTTGCCTCGGGGCGTGGTTGCCTTTTCGGTGACTTTTGGGTGTCGTCCCTTTTTAGACTTGCCTTTTTTCTGGACTTTCCTTTGCTACTTTGTTTTTATTTTGGACTTCCCTCTGCTGCTTTGTTTTCGTTTTGTACTTCCCTTTGCTGCTCTGTTTTCGTCTTGGACTTACCTTCGCTACTTTGTTTTTGTTTTCGTTTTAGACTTTCCTTTGCTCCTTTCATTTTCACCCCAGACTTGCCATTGCGACTTAGTCGTTTCGTTTCGAGCTTGGACGCCTTGTCCCTTTGCTCCGTGCGTTGTGTGTCGATGCTGTACCCCCTAATTAGGTATCGGGCAATTGATTAAGGCGCCACCCCCGCGACCTCGTGACCTCGGGGCGAAGCTACAGAGAGGCGGCCGGACGACGAGTTCCAGCTCCAGCGGGGCCGTTCCGAACTCTCTCGCACCCCTGCCACCCCATGAGTGCGAGGTGCGAGAGAGAGACGCAGTCCGGAATGGGCCCACAGTGCAGGCACCGAACATGATGCCGGCGCCTCGGCCACTCGGCCGGCAGCGCTACGCCCGGCTACGCCGCGGCGCCCTGGGCGCGGAGTCTGGCCGGACGGGCTGGGCGCCACCCGGCTGTGCCGTGCTGTGCCGCTGCGCTCGGCACCGCGCTGCGCTTGGCGTCGCGACGCTCGGCCCGTGGCGCCGCCTGGCGTCAGACACCCGAACCCGGTGGCTGCTGGATCGAGTGGCGCGGCTCGCCAGGGCGCGGTGTGGCGCGTCGCGGCAAGGGGTTGGGCGGCGGGCGCAGGCGGGCGCCGCGGCGAGGGCGCAGCAGCAGACGACAGTGTGAGGACGGGAGCACTGGGGCTCAGGGGTCACTGAGGCGCTCAGTCGGACCTAACCGCGACGCGGCACGGCGCGCACGTACGGCGCGACACGGTACGTCGGGACGCCCAGCTGTGCTGCTGCGCGGCACAGCCAGGGCACAGCGCGGTGTCAAAGTGTCAGGTGTGCCTCGGGCTGCGGCGTGCACCTTTGGCAGCGGCGCGGCGTGCGTCGTGGCCGAGGCCGTGGCGGTGCTCGGACAGTGTGGGTGGCGCGGTGCGTGCAGTCACTGATATTGACCCAGTTAGGATGGACGTCGTGGCCTGCGGCCTGCCCGCGTCCTGGAGAGGCGCGGACGAGGTGCGCCGCGTGGCGCTGGAGGCGGAAATTTACTAGTTAGGGTCCTTGTTGACGGGGAGGTGCTTGGGTACCGCCCGCGCCGTGGTGCCATGGCTACCCGGCTGGGCGCCGTGCCTCCCCCACCCCAGCCCTCCCGCCCCTTCCCCCGGTACAAAAGTATTGATTGTGTGTGAGTGTGCGCGAACTCTGCTCCGCTCCGCGCGCTGCTCCGCGCGCTGCTTCGAGCTGAGCGGGGGCGAGCCGCCGAGCCCAGCCGAGCCAGGCCATCGGGGGCCGCGCCGAGCCGTGACGAGCGTGACCAGGTGCTTCTGCTGCAGCCTAGCAGCCGCCATGCCTGGCTGCCCAGCCCATCTTTTTTCGCGGCCTCGAAAAGCACAGTGACCCAATTCGTGTCCTCGTCAAAATGGGCGACGGGCTGGCCCTGGAGGTTATCGGTTGGCTAGCCCCACGGCTGGCCGTCCCCAAGGCTAGCACTAGCCGCCCCGCCCAGCCTGGTGGCCCAGCCTAGCCCGCCCGGAGCATTGGTACGTGTCGGTACCAGCCAGCGCGTGGCCCCCAGGCCGCCCCAGGCCGCCCCAGGCCGCCCCAGGCCGCCCCAGGCCCCGGGCGTCAAGGCCCGGTGCTGCCCCTCCAGTGGACACTCCCAGGAACCTGCAAGGCATGGCCTGCTTCGCTTGCTGCGGGTCGATGTCGCGTCGTGGCACGCCTCAAGTGGTGACGCCCAAATTCATGTCATGTCGCTCTTCGACCCTTTTTTCGCGGCCTCGAAAGCACAGTCCCTTCCCCGTCAACCCTGCTGGCATTTTGCAGGGGGGCCCCCCAACTGCACTCCGCCCCGCCCAGCCTGGTGGCCACCTCCCCGGAGCAGGGACGTGCGGTCCAGCCGGCGGGGCCCCCAGCCCCCCACCGACCCGGCGTCAAGGCCCCGGACGCAACCGGTCTGCCCTAGTGGAGACTCCCCGGAACCTGAAAGGCATGGCCGCTTCGCTTGCTTCATGTCGCCCACGCCAAAGTGGTAGCCCTTCATGTCTTCGCTCCGACTCTTCACGACGCGGAAGCCTCTCTCCCCGTCCCCTTCTCACAGGGTGCCCGAGCTCTCCACCCCATCCCCATGAGCGTGCCGCGACCCTGCCGGGCCTGCCTTCGTTCCGCCGAACGCCCAGAGCGCGAGCCCCGCGGGCTGCACATGGTTTTGGGCCTTTGCCTGCGGATGCTTTCGACTCTTGGCATTAATTTGGGGCAGAGGGCAGAGAGCCGAGCCTGTGCCGGGTTCTGCACTGTCCCGTAGATAGTCTCGGCCGGATCCCTCTAGTGTTCTGGCAAATAAGTCCCGGACCCATCGTTACAATAGACCAGTGCGGCGGCTGGCCCGGCTGGCTCAGGCCGCTGGACGAGGCTGGACCCGACCAGACAGAACAGACGCGGCGCGTCGAGGCAAGGCTGGCAAGGCTGGCAAGGCTGGCTAGGCTGCTGGGAGTAATTCAGTAAATGGGCGCGAGGGGAGGCCGGACCGCCAGGCCGCCTGTCTGAGTCCATTGAGGAAGTGGGTGGACCCGCCGCACCGCGCCGCACCACGCCGTCCTGGCCGCGCCGCCGCGACGGTCACTTTGACGACGCGCACGCCGTGCCGCACCGCGCCGCACCGCACCGCGCTCACCGTTGGCGATAGTTGTGTGCACAGGGAGTGCACGGAGGCGACAGCCACTGACGGCGACATGGGCAGGTGATCTCCCGCGGGGCTAGCTCTAAGCCCCGCTATGACTCGGCCAACATGGCGGCCCCGCTGTGCGTCATGGAGGCCATGGACGAGGAAGACGCAGACGGCGTGGAGCTGGACGATCTGCAGTTTCGCCGCCATCAACGCCACCACCACCACCACCATCACGGCGTAGAGCGCGCCTCGGGCAGCGGAGGCCAGCACTTCCAGCAGGACGACGATGACGAGGATGAGGAGGATGATGACGAGGACGACGATGACGAGGACGAGGGCCGCGCGGGGTTCCACCGCAAGCGCAAGAGGCGGCGACGGCGCAAGTCTGTGCCGCTGTGCCCCGCCGCGTCGGCCGCCCTGGACCAGTCTCCGCACGCGCACCTCCGCCACGGCCTGCACGTGCATGGCCAGGCGCCGCGGCGGCCGCACGGGCTGCGCGAGTCGCTGCTCACCGTGCTGGGCAAGCTGGTGGTGTGGCGGCACGGCGGCGCCACCCAGTACCGCCAGACGCTCGGCGTCACGCCGGGGTACGCGCCGCCCGATTACCTCCGCGGATTCATCCCCATTGGTGAGCCTAGCCTCCCCGCCGAGCACGCCGGGCCTCGGCCTCGGCCTCCCGCCGCAGGCTCACCGCAGCCACGTTGCGTTGCGTTTGCTGTAGCCCAGTACAAAGTGTAGGACCCGGAGCGACGCGTCAGACCCTGCCACCTGAGGGGCTGACTTGCTCAGACGTAGCTTTCTGTTTTAATGATTTGAGAAATTGTATACGTTGTCGGAGCTCTGCGAGCTCCACTAGTTTGTGGCCTCCGTAAGGGCTTCTGCAGCAGCATGAATTATTCAACCCTTTCCTTTTGCCGCCCCTCTCTGTACGACCACTCCACTCCTCTCCTTCCCACTCTGCGCCGGCCTGGCAATCCTGTTTCCTACTCTCTCGCACCGTCTCTCAGTCTTTCACGTATTTTCTTTTCGTACCTTTGTAGTGCTCGTTCCTAGACCCTAGATGCGTGCCATGGTTGCCCGTTGTCGGGGTGCCGTCTGTCCCTCCGTTTGCCCCTCCGACCGCCGTGCCTCGGTGGCCTGGTGGCGAGCCTGCTGGCGAGCCTGCTGGCGAGCCTAGTGGCGTAGATTGAATGCGTGTGTGCTTGTGGGCCGCCTTGTGGGCCGCCTTGTCGGCCGCCTTGTCGGCCGCCTTGTCGGCCGCCTTGTCGGCCGCCAGCGCCAGGATGGTTGGATGATGGACTTCCCTTCCTGAGCAGCGCGGCGCAGTAACGCTGGACTGTTGAAGCAGAGTGGGGCGGAATGACTTTGCGACCCGGATGGGGGAGGGGAGGGGAGGGGAGGTTCGAGATTCGAATAATGTGTGGGGCTTCATCAGATGACGTCCCCATTCCACCTCCCTTCACTTCGTATGGGCTCCGAGCCTCTGGGCAATCCTCATGCGCGTCCCTAAAACAACTGTTGCTATTCTTGGCATGTTTAGCTCAAGTAGACTAGGACTTGCTGCACGGAATTCTGTAGTTGATTGGCTGTATCTCTAAAGACTGTTGTCACAACCGTAACAGAGTTTTGTAAATGTGTATCTTAGTGTTACTGGTAACTCGGCCGAGGAAAGTGCAGCCAAGGCAGCACACGAAAGTGACATGCAGGACGTCATAGAATAGTGCTTTAACTCCTGTCTTTTCCCTTTTGTTTTCAGAAACAGAACGGAGAATCAGAGCCAATGATGGGGAATATAATACACAATTCAACTATGCAGTGAGTATTCTATCTCAAGAAAATGTCAATCAGTTTCTTTATTTTGACTTATTTTACATTTTTGTGTCTTGTCTCTTCATTTCCAGAACAACTACATTAAGACATCAAAGTACACAGTTCTGACATTCCTTCCCCTTAATCTCTTTGAGCAATTCCAGCGGCTTGCAAATTTCTATTTTCTTTGCTTGCTAGTCCTGCAAATGATCCCTGTCATATCCTCCCTCACCCCTATCACCACAGGTATACCACTTATTGGTGTGCTCGCCCTTACTGCCATTAAGGATGCCTATGATGACTATGTGAGTTCCATGTTAGTTGTATTTTAATTTGCTGTGTTTACCCAGCCTTGCATAAATACCAATTTTGTGTTTTCATTTTAATTCCACCAACAGCAAAGACATTCTAGTGATCGGCAAGTCAACCAACGCAGGTCAAAAGTTGTACGGAATGGAAAATTAGTAGAAGAGCGATGGGCTCAAGTCCAAGTAGGGGACATCATCCGAATGGAAAATGACCAGTTTGTTGCTGCAGATGTTCTCCTTCTTTCTACTAGTGAGCCCAATGGTCTTTGTTACATTGAGACTGCGGAACTTGATGGGTAAGTGCTTGGATGGAGGCATTACACATCTTGATTAGTGTCACAAATTTGACTATTTTTCATTATAATTTATCTATTGTTTTAGGGAGACCAATTTGAAGTGCCGTCAGTGCCTTGTTGAAACTGCAGAAATGGGTCAGAATGATGGTCTTATAGGAGCTTTCAATGGTGAAATAGTTTGTGAAACACCAAACAATCTACTTAATAAATTTGATGGCACTTTAGTTTGGAGAGGAAAAAGGTAGGAAATATTTAATTTCCACACATCTATTTCAAAACTGCTCCCTTTCATCTGTCTGATTTTCATTTAAAACTTTCAGGTATCCCCTTGACAATGATAAAGTGGTTCTTAGGGGCTGTGTGCTGCGTAACACTCAGTGGTGCTATGGTGTTGTTATCTTTGCTGGCAAAGATACCAAACTAATGCAAAACTCTGGGAAGACCAAGTTTAAGCGCACCAGCATTGATAGATTACTAAACTTTATCATTATAGGAGTAAGTCATAGTGTTTCTTTTAGTACCCTTTGAAAAGTTTAATTTTCGTAAAAAAATATCTCTCTATCACATTTTTACCATTTGTGTTGCAGATAGTTTTCTTTCTCCTATCGGTATGTCTGTTCTGTATGATTGCGTGTGGAATCTGGGAAACTATCACTGGCCAGTTCTTCCAGATCTACCTTCCATGGGATACCTTGGTCCCAAGTGAGAAAATCAGTGGTGCCACAGTGATTGCCCTCCTTGTCTTTTTTTCTTATGCTATTGTTCTTAACACAGTCGTCCCTATATCATTATATGTCAGGTACTGTTTCTCTTTTAAACTTTTATCTTGCAATGAGCTGTCATTGACACATACAGTTGAATGGCTTTTAAAAATTGTGCACTGATCTTTTATTTATTTTTTTCAGTGTTGAGGTCATAAGATTTGTGCAGAGTTTTTTAATAAATTGGGATGAAAAGATGTATGATGAAAACTCTGGAACTGGCGCTAAAGCAAGAACAACAACATTAAATGAAGAGCTTGGACAGATAGAATACATATTTTCAGATAAAACAGGAACTCTCACTCAGGTATTTTAAATTGGGTGTGTGGTTTATTTTCACTTGTTACAGTTTTAAAATTGTTTGTTGACACTGTTTTTATTTCCATGTTAAGAATATAATGACATTTAACAAATGTTCCATTGGAGGAATTTGTTATGGAGATGTTATAGATGAAAAGACTGGTGAAGTATTGGAGGTCTCTGAAGTTAGCAAGGTACTCTAATGTTTCTTTGTTCTATTTGTTAATTTATTCGCTCACTTACAATTTTTGGCCTGTTTTGTAGAGCTCTGCGCCCCTAGATTTTTCATTCAATCCAGATTATGAACCAGAGTTCAAATTTTATGACGGCTCTCTAGTACAAGCTGTAAGAAATAACGACCAAGATGTACATGCCTTCTTTAGTCTACTAGCATTATGTCATACTGTGATGGCTGAGGACCGTAGTGGTAAGCTAATAACATTTAACAATTTACCAGGTTGCTTACTTTCAATCTAGGAAATAAATTCACAACTTTTCATTCGTCCTTTATCAGGTAACCTTGAATATCAAGCTCAATCCCCAGATGAGGCAGCTCTAGTTTCAGCTGCACGAAATTTTGGATTTGTGTTCAAAGAGCGCTCTCCAAACAGCATAACTGTTGATGTTTGTATCCCAAAACTTATGTTGTTCTTCCTTAAAAGCAAAGCACTATTGTAACTTGTAATATTGTCTTTACAGGTTATGGGAAGTAGAGAAGTTTATGAATTGCTGTGTATTCTTGATTTTAATAATGTGAGGAAGCGTATGTCTGTGATCCTACGGAAAGACGGCCGTCTAAGGTTGTATTGCAAAGGTGCTGATAATGTGATTTATGAGAGACTACAGCCTGGGATGGATGGAATAAAATCAAAAACTCAAGAACATTTAAATGTGAGTTCTATAACATTGCACCCACAATGCTTTTAAAACTCTTACTTCAAGAAAATAAATTATAACAATGTATTTTTCATACAGAAATTTGCTGGGGAAGGATTACGCACATTATGTCTTGCAATTAGAGACCTCGATGAAGTCTTTTTTGCCAATTGGAAACAGCGCCATCAAGAAGCAGCTCTTTCAATGGAGAATAGGGATGAAAAACTTGATTCAATTTATGAGGAAATCGAAAGAGACATGACTTTAGTTGGTAAGATTCTTCGGCAACAGAACTAAACTCATTGAAATCCGTATCTTTAATTTGAATTTTTTAAATATTAACAGGTGTGACTGCTATAGAAGACAAACTTCAAGATGGAGTTCCTCAGACTATTTCAAATCTTGGAATGGCTGGAATAAAAATATGGGTGTTAACGGGCGACAAGCAAGGTACCTATAAACTCCTTTATGAATATATCAAAAGGCCAACCTTACATATTTAAAACTTTGTCTTATTTTTTAATTACAGAAACTGCTATTAATATTGGATACTCATGTCAGCTGTTGACTGATGAAATGGCTGACATTTTTATTGTTGATGGTCATTCATATGATGATGTTGAAGAGCAACTCACAGCTTATAAAGACGCTTTGCGCAACCAAATGGGAAACTCGCATAGCAATAGCTCCACTAGCCCACAATGTAATAACCATAGGGTTGTGGAAACGACTGATTCTTACAACCCTCCGACTGAAGTTGCATATAGATCACAACCATCATCAGACCATGCGAGGAATAATGTAACAGGAACCACCAACACGGCTGTCAGCATTGTGACTTTCAGGTGGGACCGAAACAGGTAGAGTGGGCCAACGAAGTGACAGAGGCAGAAGGAGTTTCCTCAATAAGTTCTATGGTAGTACGCCACCACCCCGGCTCTGCTCGGCTCGGCTCAGCTCGAGTAGATTTGCTTTAGGTGACAGTATAGCTTGAGTGGTGCTCTGAATGCTAATTAACTTAAGTTTGACAAAACAGGGAAAATGTGGGAATATTTTGTAAGGGCGGCATAGGAATTTGAAGAAAATTAAATGAATGTAATTGCGCAAGCTTTCTCTCTGTAAGTTTTTGGTAGATGGGTTGAATCTCATGGCTGTATTAGCTGCGCTGAGACTTTAACGATATTAAATGTAAAGAACCATCATTGAATGCATCTCTGTTTGGCTTGAGGCTTTAACTGAGTATAGTTGAAGCTCTTCCCTGTATTGTTTGCAAATTTGCTCCCATAATAACAATTTTTAAAAAACTTTTTTTTAAGAATGATTATTTATTGTGCATGTCTCCCATTTGAGCATGTTGCACTTCTTCCATAGTAATTGAACCTTTCGAATGAATCTCAATTAAGAAACTATTTGAGAAAAAATGTACAACTTTTTAAATGGTTTACATTTTTGTGAACGCTATTCAACTGAGCGTGAACTGCCAAAGTTGTCCCAAAATATCGACAGGTACTGAAACAAAGCTTGCTTATGCCTCAGAGGTCTATGTGTTGTATAAATTATATGCTAATCATTAGCTCATTTGGTGAAGGATGGCTGGAAAATAGTGATGCTGATTGAAAGCAGCTAAGTTTTATTTATTGTTTGAAGTGGGTATTTGTGTGCCTTATGTGTTTAAAGCTTGAAGCAGCATGCCCACAGTGCTCATGAATATCATATGCTGCGCCTAAAACTTATCTTATCCAATCACTAATTTTTCTTTTGTTTATTACGAAATAGTTTTGTTTGAATCCCTTAGTCAATTAAGTCTTAACTGTTCTTACTTTATCTGAGAACAGACAAACGTTTTTATGTCCCATAACACATAATCTTCTCTTGGCTAGGTGCATTGAGGATATTTGGAAGCTTTATTCTTATAATTTTCATGTCTCTTGTAGATAGCCTTGTATGTGTTACAAATAGACAGGGAATTTTTTATCTTTTTCAGTCATTCTCTTGGGTGGGTACCATTTTTCAGCTTCATTGCACCACTTTCTGTAGTAAAAGGAATTTTGTACTTGGGGAATGTCACCAACCAAAATTTGCACATGGTGGTGTGGAAAGAAATTTTGCTGTTTTTAATGTGGTTCGGATGTTTGCAGTGTTGTGGTAGAGTGACCTCTGGCCTTGATTTTGCCATGATAGGGTCAGACAATTCTTTTCACCCATATTGTTCCGAATTTGATAGAATTTACTTAATATCATCAGAAAATTGATGGTGTCATGTATTGTTTTACTTAGGAGGCCAGGATGCTGTAAGCAAACGTTCTACCACAGCGAACGCAGTAACTATTTATGTGGGCTTGTGTTGGGAGTAAGACGGCTAATGCATCTCCTTCTCTCTCTGTCCCTTCTTTCCCTCTGTCTGCTTGTGTGTTGTATTTTTAGACCTAGACAATAGAAGTATTCAACTTCATAGATTCACAGACATGAAATCATTCGTCATTACACTGACAAAATCTGTTAATAACAAGCATAGCCTCTTTATTTTACTTATATACAATCACCTCACATTTTTGAAATTATTTTTGTGTGTGTTCATTCACATTTTCATGTACAGTCCATGGCATTTGCTCAAGTAGTGACCCTTATCTAAGTAGACCATCTATCAATATGTGTATGGTTTTCAATACTTTTTTAAAACCTAATACTTATCCAATGGATTGTCATTTAATGTCCTGAGATATTTGTACCTGGGAGGTACAAAGCACTTTTGCACTCACTGAAACACCCATCTGTTTTTCTGTGCTTCATTTCACCCTAGCACTTAAGGTTTCGGTGGAAGGAAAGCACCAAAATTAAATTTTAAGTCTGTGGGAATCACACGCCCAGAATGAGGCAATAAAAGTCCCAACTACTGAAAAATAGTAAAGTTTATTTTTCGTACAGTTTTAATTTTAAATCACGTTCTCTCAGGATCATTGCACATATTTTATGTCTTCGAAATCATTCATCATGGTTAATGAGGTTCATTGAAGTTGACCAGGGATTTGTTGACTGAGTGAGAATAGGATAAAAGCAAGGCAGTTTTTTTTCTCTCTTATGACACCTGATGAGTGTGATACTGTATGCTGTTCAGACCCATTAAAACTTAATGAAAGGAAAAAAAAATGTATGTACTGGTGTTGCTAATTTGATTGCATCATGAGTTTGTTTTGATTTATTTATTTTATAATTTTGAAGTTTGCTCAATTTTTTATGTGTCTTGTGCTAACTCTGCTCTTGTTGCTAAGCTACTGCTAGAATTGCTGCTGCTAATGCCTTTATTGTTCAGGCAACGAGCCCTGGTCATCGCCTATTCTTACAAATGCGACACATTTTCATATAACATTGATAATTGAAACGAATCTTTTAATTTTTGTCATCTCAAACAAAATTAATTTTAGTTAAAAATTTGTTCAATACAGTAGTTTTGTTTGTTATAATGATTACTTTTTTCATGTCTTGAGTAGATTTTAGCTGAATGAAAGTAGTTTCACTTTTATTCTATTTCCTGGAAGTTTAACATTTGTGTTTATGTGGTGCAGTGAATCAGAATATCAACGAGATATAAGTCCAGAAGAACCAGAAGTACCTGCAGGTTTTGCAATAATTATAAATGGACATTCTCTAGTTCATGCATTGCATCCTCAGCTGGAAAAACTTTTCCTTGATGTTTGCACACAATGTGAGTAACTTTTGTAATTTGTTTTACACATATTAGAGTTTGTTTTCCAACACAATAGTAATTTGGTTTCTGTTTCCTAGGTAAATCTGTGATTTGCTGTCGAGTTACTCCTTTGCAAAAAGCAATGGTCGTGGAAATGCTCAAGAAGAGCCGTAAAGCAGTCACATTGGCTATCGGGGACGGAGCCAATGATGTCTCAATGATAAAAGGTATCTTATCATTGTTGGCTGTTGTGTAATGTCTCTTTTTTTTCTCGAAAGAAATTGTTTCTTACATCTTTTTAATATTTGTTTTCCAGCGGCTCATATTGGTGTTGGTATCAGTGGACAGGAAGGAATGCAGGCAGTTCTAGCCTCAGACTACAGTATACCCCAGTTTAGATTCCTTGAAAGATTACTGCTTGTACATGGTCGCTGGTCATACTATCGCATGTGCAAATTTTTGCGGTACTTTTTCTACAAGAATTTTGCATTTACATTGTGCCATTTTTGGTTTGCCTTCTTTTGTGGCTTCAGTGCTCAGGTAATGTTTTAACTTGAAGCAAAGGTAAAATGAATTTAGCTAATCAATGTTTTTATTACTCTCATCACCTTTTTTTTTCTGTTGCAGACTGTCTTTGACCCCATGTTCATTTCAGTTTACAATTTATTTTACACATCACTCCCAGTGCTGGCATTAGGAATGTTTGATCAGGATGTTAATGATCGTAACTCATTAGCATACCCTCAACTGTACACACCAGGCCATAGAAACTTACTTTTTAATAAAAAAGAATTTCTTTTAAGTGCAATCCATGGCTTTTTTACATCATGTGTTTTATTCTTAGTCCCTTTTGGTAAGAAAATTTTCCTATCAGCATTATTATTTTCTGCACTCCACAAGCGTATTTATCTAAGAGAAATGTTATTTTCTATCCTGCAGGAACCTACAAAGATGCAGTTGACTATAATGGATTAGTTCTGTCAGACCATATGTTGTTTGGAAGTGTGGTTGCTACTATACTTGTGATTGTTGTTACAGCTCAGGTTTGTTTTTCTTTTTAACATCTAAAACAATCATACTCTGCCCATCCTCAACGCTTACCTGAGTTGCTGGTTCACTGTTTCAGATTGCATTGGACACTTCGTACTGGACTGTTTTCAACCATGTAATGGTCTGGGGTTCGTTGTTGTGGTACTTCATATTGCAATACTTTTACAACTATGTCATTGGTGGCAGTTATGTGGGTTCTTTAAGCAAGGTAAGAGATGGAAGGAAAAATGTTTACAACTGTGTAACATATTTTCTTTGCTTGTTCATATATTAATTGTACTCCATCTCTTATTTCTAGGCAATGAATGAAGCAAATTTTTGGTTTACTACAGTATTAACTGTCACAATTCTGATGATACCTGTGCTGGCTTGGAGGTTCTACTTTGTTGATGTATTCCCGACACTGTCTGATAGAGTCCGTTTGAAACAACGACTGGCTCAGTTACGATCAAGACAATCCCAAGATGTATTGCGCACTCCATCAGCAAGAAGAACCAGGCGCTCGATACGATCTGGTTATGCGTTTGCTCATCAAGAAGGCTTTGGTCGCCTTATTACATCGGGTAAAATAATGAGAAAACTACCTCGCCCCAATGGTGACTTCTTGTTTCCCATGGCATTTGCCTCCCCAAGCCATGCAGCAAATGCATCAACGAGACAAGCCCACTGCAGCAGCAGCAATGCATCTTCACCTCAGGACAATGGTGCTGCACTAACAGATTCTGGCATCAACTTGTGATGGTGGTGTGAGAGCACGGGAAGCCAGACCGTGCATTACTGTCACCACTTTCGTCTTGTGATATTTTTGTGGCATATGCCACAATTTTAGGTAACGTCTCTTATGAGTGTTGCCATAATAAGTTAAATAATTGACTCTTTTTTAAATATTTTGATGAGTGAGGACTAAATATGTATGTATACATGCGCCTGATCATTAAGATTGCACACCCATAAAAGCATAGGGGTGTTGTGTATCTGAATGTGTTGTGATTTTGCTTATATTTGTATGTCACCAATTCAATGTTACCATTTAAATTGAATAAAGTGCAAAACTAATTGTTTTTAAAGAAATGATTATATACTTTTGTACTGGTGTGACAATGACAAAAATTATCCCTCTTCTTTCGGTATAAAGTCACTTCTTCACCTTAAGTTGGAATGCCTAATTTTTATTTGTTTGTAAATATTCAAATTGTATTGTTCTGTATGATATGCTTTAAAAGAATTTCTTACCAAAGTTGTTTTCTTTGCTTTAAGGGGGCTTGAGTATAAATATTTATTTTTGTTGCAGTCCAGAAAGTATAGTTTATAAAATCCTGTATTTTAAAGGGAAAGATGTCTATTTTGTACATAGAAATAATTGATGGAGCATCTACAAGATGGCATTTAAACCTGTGACTTAATATGTTAGATTGTTAAGGCACATGGGAGTACAATATCGATTTTTATTTCAAGTAGCTTTTAAGAACACAAACATTTTAGATATCAATCAATCTTGCCAATCATTTCAACAAGTTCGTTTTCCTTCCATTGTTGTGTCTACAATGCAAGGAGTATCATCACTCAAGTCTCCTTATGTTTCGTAAAATGGGAACATCTTTTAAAAGATGTAGGCTGATAAAATGTTAATAAATTCTTGTTGAACAGAGTTCTAGTGTGCCTTCTTTCTGAAAAGTTAGAAGTCGTTTAATTATTTCATCAATTCTGGTCTGGTGTGTCTGATTTGCTTTTGTCAGATACGCCACTCTTTTAAAAGTATATCAAACATTATCACTGAGTATTTCTTGTCCAGTAAGTTATTATTTCCTCCTTCACTGGTTACTCCGGGATTACATTCAGTTAGCACATGATTACATTGAAAAAAATTGCTGCTGTAGGTAAATGATTGCACAGTCATTAAAATAGTGATTTATTCTTACATCATAATTTGTCTTTACTGAATGCTCAATCGTCTCAATTTTGAGATAATTTAATCATGGCTTAGTTTGTATGTATTGTTATTTCTCACAAAGCACACATTGTACAACCAAGTGGAAGTGTTTAATTAAAATTTTACTGAACATCAGGTGCTGCCATAAATAATACATGAATAACCTTCCTTTCATTTAATTTCGCCTTCTAAAGCAGCTTTGATTATTGTACTTGTTACTACATATTGCTCAGCTGATGTATTTTACCTTACCAGAAGTGATCAAAATCCTTTTTTAAATTACTTTACCTTATGCAGGGCTTTTGAGTTGTGCGCTGTATCTCATCTTCTTCAACTCATGACTGAAATATTCAAATACATGTAATCGAATTCCAAGTATATTCCTGTTGCTTTTCTCCTTTGGTAGCTCTCTGTGTTCCCTTCAGTACTTGTATGTTAAAACACATGTTTCCCCATCATTTAACCAAACCTGGAAACCTCCATGAATCATTCAATCGTTTTATTTAAATTCACTCATGTGGAAGAAATTTTGCTGCATCTCTCATGAATACAGTGTCTGTCTCATTGTTAATTCCTGTAGTGGATATGTGAAAAAAAGAAACTTCATTTTTAATTCTACATGAGGTGTCTATTGACATAATTAAGATGACGTCCTTTTATTCAATATGTGATCAAATCTAGCATTCGGGCCTTTCATCTAAGATAGACCTTAACGCCTATGTAATGAAATTGTATCATTAGTTGTCACGGCAAAACTCGGAATTTCATCGCTGTTGTATGTTGGGACCTTTCCATGTTTCAAGTGAATCACATTTCCTTGTTTTGAAGTAGAAGTCACCAAAAATGAAAACGTGGAGTTCCTTGCCATAATTTTCTTTCTTTGCATTTAAGTTTCAGAACTGAACTTGCTCTGCTTTGGTTTACGTTGTATACTTGATAATTAATTATTGCATCCGTGCCTCTAATTTGTCATTCCTATTGAACATTTTTGTTGTTTAGACACACTTGTGCCACAGCTAATAGCACATTTGAACACTTCCTCTCTGTTCCTGATGTCTGTGATCCAAGCCTTTGGTTCAAAGTTAATTGTTTTACTTTTTTCATTTTTTCACACTTGTTTTTTGCAGTATAAATTGTTATGCAGAAGATTACTTTGCGTGTCTTCAGTGCAACTGTTGTTCAGTAAGAATGGAGAGCTGTTCTGTGTATGTTACTTAGTTGTATTGCGTTCTGTCAGTATTGTTAACATGTTAAATGTACTTAGAGAAGCTTATGGAAGTGTTTTGTTTTTAATTTATGCTTTGTCAGATTTTGTATAAGAGTTAATACAAATTTCTTATGTCTCTATGGAAAGTGTACAGGCTATTAAAACAAATCTTGATATATTTGAATTTTGGCTTTGCCAGTTATTAAGATGTTTTATAAACCAGTTGGAAGTTCATGGGTATTCTATTTATTAAGCAATAATCAATTTACAAAGGAAAAATTTTCACAGTATTTACAGCAGATGGAATATCCATCAAAATAATATTTTCAATTATATACAATAGTCAACAGTTTTCTATGAACACAAATAACGTGAAAACATTCATACTTAGTGTGAAAATATTTTCATACTGCAGCACGCATTCCTACGCTTGCCTAACATCATACATAGTTACAAAACAACAACAAACTCCATTTCCTGTAACTAAATTCATTTATAAGGCCCTATGGCACAATAAAAAACAGAAACAATTTTGTTTCTTGAACAATTAGATTGCAAAATGGGTTGCTCCAGTTGTTTGGAGGCGAAGATACAAAGCCATCTCGACTATAAATAAAATGGCTCAGATAGAACACAAAGACACACTTACAATCATTTTTGATGTCATAATGAGAATGTTTGCCATGGAAAAGAAGCAAAGCTGAAGATCAACAAGTTGACTTGCATTCGTAAAAACAGTGTGGCTTTCTGTTCTATCCAGCATTCAATACATAAAGAGATAAGAGATCTGTTGGTGTGCTTGTACTGAAATAATGGTGAATCACGTTTGATTTCAGACTAGATAGATTCCAGTACATTTTCTTACTAACGAAGTTTGTGCTGATATAGCCTCATAAAATTGGCTTTAAATTCATCTTCATTGTTCCCAGGAAAAGGGCGGAGGAGAGGAAGAAGCAGATCTCACAAAACAGATTTCCTCCTCTCTCTAACTCTATCAAAAAGATACTTTTTCAAACAAAATTCAAAAGCTTTCCAGAAAGTGAGTGGACTGTTTAATAAATGCAAAACGTGGCACTCTGAGCACTGAAACTGTCCCCTCCATCGCACTAACTTAGATCTTTGATATTGGTGTTGAGTTAGCTCTCTGGTGGCAGAATTGTTCCCCTTCACTTACACACCAGTTACAAGTACTTAAGCTCTGAGCTCACCACCAACCCTTTTCTCAAAAAGAATTAAAAAACTAGGACCATATTTTCTATAAGAATATGGCATGTTTTTTTACTTTCTGTTTTTGAGTAAGTTACATCAAAGAGCAATAACCGACTGCTCCGATTTGTATCACAAATATGGTGATTTGTATCACAAATATGGTGATGGCATCACCTCCAAGGTACACCTCCAGAAAATATTTAAAATATTCACGGGGATATGCTATTTCCAGAAAACAGCTTCAGGGGAATTATTAGTGCATCCATGGTGCATGCTCTCACTTTTCAGAGGTTCCAAGAATTGGAACTGGTCAATGTCATACAAGAGTTGATAGTTCATGAGGCGTGGTTGTCACACTACTTAAATCTAATGTTGCAGGAGGCACTCCAGGAATCAAACTTCCATTGCCTGTGTGCTTGGAAATGTCATTCATCCAGTGGGTTGAGTTCAGTTGTTGAGAATGCTGATGGAGATTTTGCCTGTGCTGCTCCTGCTGTTGCCTTCCCATCTGCCGAACAGCGTTAGTCTTTTCCTAAGCAAAAAGGATTTGAAAAAATTAAAATTAATTAACATGACTTGTATTGGCGGTTACCAAAAGCAAAGATTTGAAATGTTAATTACCTTCTGCCAAACAAAGACATTGTGGACCATTGCGCATCCGCAGAAGATGATTCCCACGCCGATGAGGACGCTCGTCACGATGGCTGGGGTTGAGTGGAACTGGATGAATGTGTACAAGATGATACCTGCGAACAAGGAAAACAAAGGTCATTTTTGGGCGAGAGCGTAGGCGTACTGTAAGAGAGGCGGACGTACGACCCCCCCCCCCCCTCTTTCTCCCCATTAAAAAAAACTGGCTACTTTGCCCTTTCGAATCATTTAGTGTAGAGTCCCCGAAATTTCACTCCAACAGGTCTACAAAATGTTAATTATGGGCGAGGAAATGGGGGGGGGATAATGGGTGATTTGGTTGTTAGCACTGCCATGCCGGCTGCTACTGCCGTGTTTTCCAGTTTCCAGAGCGCACGCGCACCCTGTGCTCCTATGTGCTCCCAGGCCCCAGGCCCGTGGAGACTCTCCGACCAAACTCTCGCCCCGCCACTCTCCCTGTAAAGGGGGAGCCATAAATCCCCATCGGCCGTCTTCGACTTCTACCGTCTTCTACCCAGATCCCCGATCGCATTGTCCGGATTGTCCGCGCGGCCATTGGCCAGGCGTTGGCCACGGCGGTCCATAGTCGGCCCATAATGGCGCTAGGGTGGAACACTGGAATTCCACACAACGGACCAAGGCGGAGGGACAGCCTTGGCCTGGGGACCTCTGGCGCCTGTCACCTCGGGCCGACTCCTCGGTTCCCACGGAATCACCACTCACGACACCGACGAAAAAAAAGAGGAAAAACATTTGCATATTAATGTCGGCGGCACTTCTGGGTGGATTAGCTTTGTAGGCTGTAATTCTTGCCCGGGGATTTTGTGCTAGTCTTTATACTTCGGCCGCCGGCTGTTCGCGGGCTAGGCAACCCGGCTGAACCCGGCCGACAGCCGCCGTGCCGTACGACCGTGTTCCGAGTCTGACGGACACCACTCGGTCCAGTACGCACACAGTGACGCGTCAAAACAAACCCAAACGCACCGAGCGCACGGCACGGCACGGGCTGCTGGGTAAACACTTTCCCCTTCGCGCCCCTCCTCTTGTCGGACTGTCGAACTGTCTCCGTCTCTGCCACTTACACTCTGTCCCTGTCAGCCCCTTTGTTGGCCGGTGTGGCGCACGGCGTGGCGCGGGGTCGCTGGCCATCTCGCTGGCCATCACGCTGGCCATCGCCGACACCCCGACACCGCTGGCGCCAGCGCGGCACAGCCCAGCACAGTCAGTACAGTACTGTCTTGGCGGCCGATGTCTGTGCCAGTGTCGCCAGTGTCGCCGTCCGTCTGGGATTGGGCAGGTGGGGGAAGTGGGGGTGGACGGGTGGACAGTGGCGGCGACCTCGTCCGAATACCTCGCAGCCTTTTTCTTTCACTATATAACTCGACTTTTATTTTCTGGTGGCGCGTCCGGCACGCACTGCAATGCACCGCAGGTATGCAGAGGAATGCACCCACCCCTTGCCTTCCCCCTCCCCGCGGGCCGCGGACGCGCTGACGCGCGATGCGGTGCGCCCACTAGGTGCGCCTCGGTGCGCCCACTAGGTGCGCCTCGGTGCGCGCGCCTCCTCCAAGAAGTCTGGCCGCGCGCACCGCGCATTGCAGGGGCTTCGGAAAGGCTAGGGGCGGAAAACCGTGACAAGTATTGGGGCTGCCTTTGAGTGCTTCCTCGACCGTCAAGCAGGCGTTTGAAGCAGCAGCAGCTTTAGCGCGTCTAGCGCGTCCCGCGCCACGTCCCCGTGGGTCTTCCCCGTTTAGAAAACGGCAGCGGCGTGTTTTGCTCGGTTTTGCTGGCCAGCCTCCGCCACTTGCAGGCTGGTTCTGAACACTGCTTTTCGTCCGCTCTGTCTCTCTCGCATCTGTACGTGAGTGCTTGTGAGCGCGAGAGAGACAGAGCCCGCCCAGCTGCCGGCCAGCACACGTGGACCGACACGTGGTGGAACGCGCACCCACTCCACTCACCTGTGAGGAACACGGGGATGGACACGAAGAAGCCCCCGACGGCGCACACCCTCGTGGTGGACGACTTGCGGAGGTACTTGTCCGTCCTGGAATCAGAAAGCAAAAAAGGCGAGCTGGTTAGACGACAGAGACGAAAGAACGTGCGGACGCCGCGGCCAGTTTGAAACAGGAAATTAGGTGAGGCAAGATGAGTGGCCGGACGCAGGACGGGCAGGACGGCAGGACGCAGCGCAGCGCGGCATGTCACGGATGCCCGGCCGGCCCGCCTCGCCCCGCCTCGCCCCGCCTCGCCCCGCCTCGCCCCGCCTCGCCCCGACAATCAGCACAAGACACATTAAAAAAGTAACGCCGGTCACCACGCTGCACATACAGCCGCACAGCCTCGCGAGAAATCCTGCGACAGCGGTCAGAATGAGAAGAAGACGCCCGAGAGGTAGGCAACTTGAGACTACATACCTCCCCAAAATAAAAAGTATGGAGAGTACAACAGGGCAGGTGGCTTGCGGTCGGAATGAAAGAAACCAATGACCGTCTGTCCCACCCAAGTCCCCCTGTCTGCGTGTCAGCGTGTCGAGTTACGCCCCTCTCCTCGCATGACGGCCAGGTTTATGTTTCCTCTCGACAAGTTTTCAAAGTGCAGTCACTCCACCGCCAAATTCAAATTTACCGCCGGAGCTGCGGGGGTAGGTTGGGGGTTGTCCACCGACTCTGAGGGATTCGAAGGGGACGCGGCGTCGAGGACCTGATTCCAACCAGAGGCCTCGTCGCCGTGCCTCTCTCGCTCTCGAGGGGCGTCCCGTAGGGATGCGAGAGAGACAGGCTGGAGTCAGCCTGCAACACGCGAAGCGAAGCGGGCCGCGGCGGCGATGGCGCGGGCCTCGCGGGCCGAAGTGAATTCCTATTCAGAGTGCATCGCGCCCGGCGTGGCGGACCCGACGACCCGAGCCGACCCGACGCAGCAGACTGCAGTTTTGCGTTTTACAGCCCCAGCCGGCCCTGCCCTTCGCCGCCGCGCCCCGCCTCGCCCCGCCTCGCCCCGCCAAGGCGTCCCGCGGCCAAGTAAAGCTGCAGGATAGCCGAAGCCGCTGCCGCCAGCCGGTTAGGTCCAGTCCTCGGCTTCTCGGCTCGGTCTCCCTCCAATGACAGCCTTAGTCCTGTCTTGGCCTGCCTTTGCCTGCAGTCCTTCGACCTCCGCGAGAATGCCGATGTGCTGGCAGGCAGGGAAGCTGAAGCTGGGAGAGAAGGCCTCACCGCGCGACGTGCAAAGGGGGAAGGGGGGGGGGCGCTACTCTCGTGTCATGTGTGCCCGCTCCGTCCCGCTCCGTCCCGCCGGACAAATGGACCCCGGGAAGTAATTAACGAAGCTGAGCTTTATTAGGCCCCGAGGAGTAGGCCAGCCAAGCCAGGCCAGTCCGGTGGCGGTGCAGAGGCTGCGCTGCAGCGCTGCAGTAAGACGCTGACCCCCCCCCCCCGTTTTGCCTCTCTCCACGTCAGGCCCCACGCTGCGTTCCTGGAACGGCAGGATGCATTCGCCGAATTGGAGGCCGCAGGGCCGAAACACACAGGGCCACTGGAGTCACTTCAGTTCCAGGAGAGTGGCGCTGCTGGAGTGCTGGACCGGCCGGACAGACCGGGCTGGCGGGCATGCAGCACTTTGCTGGAATAATGCTGTTTGCTGTCGCCTTTGGAAAATAAAGAGACACGGCCGGTGAGTGGCTGGGCTGGCGGGGCTGGCGGGGCTGGCGGGGCTACGGGCCCTTGCCAGGCTCACACAAATAATACAAGGCGTAACGGAATGCAAATCGCCTGCTCGAGGACGTGCGTGGGCCGGGCCTTGGGCCGGGCTGGCCGGGGTGCGGCTGGGCTGCACTCTGCACTCACAGTGGTGTGACACCGCGCCAGCGGAGCCAGCGGAGCCGCGTGCACAGACACACTAGAAACACAGCCGTGTACGCGAGCAGAATGCTCAATCTAGACCAAAGTATGCTCCACGTTCCCTTATTCCTTGCGTGGAAAATGCAGGCACAGTTCACCAAACGCCATGCTCGTGCTCCATAGGTCTTGCCCATGAGCCATGCATGCCGCTGACTTTCTGGGAGGTTACGCCATCAAGAGCGATATATGACTTTCGGCCCGAAAAGTTTCCCCCTGGGACAATGCAGGTGCGATCGCAGCCTGATGCTAGTTGCAGTCAGTAGCGCCTAGGACGCCCGGCCAGGGCTAAAGCCCTACAGTGCCGTGACTCCGTGACCCGATCGCCGCGCGGGCAAGCCCCGCATGCCCCTCGTCCCAGCGGTTCCAGACCAAGCAAGCAGACCAGGCAGACCACACAGCGGCGCGAGGCTGGCGAGGCAAGCCATCCTTTCACTTTTGTTTCAATAACAAATGCATCGGATGCACGCCTGCTGCTGCAGCCAGAAGGGGGGCCGCTCCGCCCACCCCACCCCACCCCGCCCCGCCCCGCCCCAGCTCGGCCAGCAATCGCGCCGGTCTCAACCGAATCAGAAGACAAACACAACTTATGGCCGGCTGTGCCGCGGCAGTGCCGCGTCCGCCGCGTCGGTCAAAGCTGGTCAAAGCAAAGCAGCCTCCGGCGCGTTGCGTTTCGGGTCCGCGACGTGCCGTTCCCAGGCCTCTCCCTCCCACCCCCAGCATTGTCTTGCCGCCCGACAGTCCGAGCCGAGAGCCGAGAGCACCGAAGGACCGAGATCTTCCCGCCGCCTGGCTCAGGCTGTCTTTGTCACGGCGCAACCGGCCCAGGCTGGCCGCTCGGCTGGCCGTGGACGCCAGCAGTGTCATCCGCTCAGCCTGATCCGCGAGCCCGCCGCCACGCCCTCGCGTCGCGTCCATCCAGAATCCAGACGGGGTACTTGGTGTGGGTGAGGCGGGGCCTAGCGGGGCCCGGCGGCCCTAGGGCGGCCGGACCCAAGCCGAGTGTGGAATCCCTTGGGCCGGGCGCGGTGCGCGGCTCGCCACGGCACGGTCCTTTCCATTTGGTTTCGTTGGTGACGTCTCCTCGCTCGCATCCTCGGCCCCACGTCCGCGTTGTCCGCGTTGTCCGCGTTGTCCCGGCTCCCGGGCGATGAATCGTGCGGGGTCCAGCTGCTGGGGGCGAGCGAGAGCCAAGTCGAGAGCCGAGGCGAGAGCGAGGCCCAGCACCCACCAGGCACAGTGCCAGGCCTGAAACAAGGCCATCTTGCCCTCCTTTTTATGCTTCATTCCCCCTTTAAACGGTCGTCACCCGCGCGGGTGCGAATTAAGTATGCGTGTGACACACCTTGTACATCGGCGCGAGTCCCGCGAGCCTGGTCCAGGCCTGGCCCACCGCCAAGGGGGCGAGGCGTGTCGCGGCCATGCAAAACAACAACAAAAACAACAACGCCGCGGAATATGTTTTTGGGCCGGGCAGCGGACTTCCCTTCCGGTACAGACTCGGGTTGGAATGACGAATCCGGTTGAGAACCCTCGATTTAAAACGCCTACGGAATGAAGAAACTTGGAGGCGGGGAGCGACGCTTGGATTGCTTCTGCTGGTTGATTGAGCGGAAGAAGGGTGGCGCGCTGCGCGCTGGGCGCTGGGCGGGGTCGCGAGGGGAGGGGCCGGAGGGGGCGGAAGTCCGTGCCAGGTGGATGGAAAGGAGTCCGGTATGCGGCGCGTGCCCCCCTTCCCCCAGGCTTCCCCCTTCCCGTCGCCTCCAGGAAGGGCAACGGTAGCAGCTGGACGGGTTGGCCGCGGGGCCGTTCGGCCGAGGCGTTCAGAAAAACAGGCACCTGTCTTGCGTCGCAGTCGCACTCACGGCGCGCCCCGCTCCGGTACCGGAGTACCCGGGCAGTGCATTGCGGCGCGGTGCAGCGCGGCGGCGTACGGTGCGACGCCGAAGTGCGCGGCCAAGCTGGTACAGTCCTCGTCAAGAGCAGCACTGGCAGCACGCAGCAGAAAGGAGAGGCGGCAATCCAGTTGCGGCAGGGCTGTGCGCGGTGCAACGCGGTGCAACGGTCCTCACGAGCGCTATGCCGCCGCTGCAGCAGCCGATGGCCCCGGCCTGACAGTGTCCTGACACGGGAGCGCGGCCCGGCTGTCGCTGACCGTCACACACATGCCCCTTAGGGAAGTCGAGCCGACGACAGCTCGGCCGGTGAAAACCCCAGACTCTGTGGTCTGAAGGGGTGCAGCTGGGGCACCATCGGCCCCAGCCCAGGGTGACAGCTGCGTGTGCGCCCGGTCCATCCATCCCCCAAACTGCAGCGCGAACGTGAAAACCTCCGCGATGACGCGCGCCCCGGTGGTGGTGTCCGAGGAGCCCGCCCCTCGCCAGGTGGCTGGAGACTCGCCGTTGCTGGCGTTGCTGCAGTCCCCATCAGCCACTGCCGCCACTGCGGGCGCTCGGGTGGAGCGCTGCAAGCGGCTGCAAGCGGCTGCAAGCCGCGCGACTCCCAGGTGCTGAGTAATGGCGGGTCAGCGTCAGCAGACTGATTTCGAGCAGCCTGCCTGTCTCTCTCTCGCACCAGTAGGAAACGCCGAACGCGTGCGAGAGAGAGACAGGCAGGCCTGCTCGGAATCGACATGCAGACCACTGGCCTGACTTGGAAGCGCGGCCTGACCACACACGGCCACGGCCAAGGCTGCCGCCGTTGGCTGCCGTTGGCGGACCACCAAGGCTGGTGGCGACACACACGGCCTTTCCTTCACCAAGCCGCTTCTTCCACCCCGGCTTGCCAGCCCGGCCAGCCCTGGCCTGGCCTGCCGTTCCGGTTCGGCTGCCGCGCCGCGCCGCGCCGGGCCGCGGGGGCGGGGCTGGCCGGGCCAAGGGCCGGGCGCACGGCGCGCACGCGATGGCCCGGCGCGGGCCGGGGAGGCGCGGGGGGCGGAGTCAGGTGCGCATCTCTAGGCAGACGCACAGGTGCTCCGCCGATCGGGCTAACGATGTCGGGCTGTTTGCGCCCTGCTCGCGGGCCGCGTGTAGCCGCGGTAGCCGCGTGCTTCGGCGGCTCGCGTGCGGCCGGCCAACAACCCGCCGTGCCGCCGTGCCGCGCGTGGCTGTCGAGCGAGGCGCCCCAGGCGTGCGGCGCGTGGCGCGAGGCGGCAAGACGCGCCGGTAAGGCGCTACGCGTTGGCGAGGCGTGCCAGCGGCCGGAACCGAGAGGAAATTGGATGGGATGCCCATAAGGCAGCACGACAGCGGCCAGGACTCCGCGCCCTGCAGCTCTGTTTCAGGTTTCAGGTTGGGCATAGGCGAAAAGGGAAGAGCGGCCCTGCGAGCGACGTGTTACACTAGGTTAGAGGATAGAGAGCACCGGTCGGGATCCACGGCTTCCTGCAGACTGCAGGCCGGCTGGCGGGCGGGAGGGCGTTTGCTGCCCGGTGTCTTGCGGTTTCCCTCGGCCCATCGCTGCTGGCCGATTCCGAAACGGAGCTTCGTCGCTCTGTCCTTCTCGCACTCAATAGACGTCTCGTAGGAGCACGGGGAGTGCGAGGGAGACAGCGCGACAAAGCACCGTTTCGGGATCAGCCTCGCCGCCTCGCCGCCGTCGTCATCGCCCGGTGTGCGGTCTGGCGGCGTCGCGTCGTAAGCAGCACCGCACAGTGGAGGCCAAAGGGCAATTACTCCCACTTGGTTGGATGGCCGCCCGAAAGGTAGAATTAAAAGACACATTGCGGCCCCGGATCCACTTTGCTTCGACTTTCCGTCGCGGCAGGGCGCTTCGGTGCAGGCCGCGACCAACTCGCGGCGAGGGCGAGCGGCAAGCGGCAGGCGTGGCCTGCGCCAAGGCCTGCGCCAAGGCCTGCGCCAAGGCCTGCGCCCCGTGGGCCGGATTTAAATCAAAGGCAACAAGGACGGCGACGGCGGCCCCCGAGACAAGTGGGCGTCCAAACAGTCCAATTTCGCGCCACTTCCAACACGGGCCGTCCGTGCCCCGCGATGGTGGCGCGGTGCGGGTCCGGGACCTCGCGCCATAACTCTTGCCCATTCAGATTCTCGTTCCCGCCAATACATCTCCGTTCTGATTGGAGGCAAAGATGGGCCGGCTGGCAGCCTCCATGCGAGGCGCCGCAGTTTTTTCTTCCATTTTTTTCAGATTGGAATGAGTTCTAATGGCGCGAGGGCCGCGCCGTTCCGTTCCGCGGCGCTCATAAACACCCGGCATGATTGGCGCCGCGATGTCGCGATGGGCCACAGACGCACGTGTGGCGGCGACCTCGGCCAGGACGCCGTCGAGGCCCCGCTGGGGCCGCGGAGCGCCGCCGAGTCTGACCAAGAAAACAAAGAGTGGCCCGCGCCGGCGCGCCAGCGTCACGCCCCGCCACGCCCCGCCACGCCCCGCCACGCCCCGCCACGCCCCGCCAACGACAGGCCGTCCATCATTGGCACTGCTTGCTCTGTGCTCTGCTCGCTCTGCTGCTCCGGATCGTGTCAACCACCCACGGGCCAGCCTCGTGACGTCACGCACGCGACGAGGAGGCGCTGCATGTCACGCGCGCCGCTACTGGCCGATGTGTGTGTGGGTGAGTGTAAGTAAGTGTGTTTGTCTTTCACAGACTCGTTAACATATGATGAGCGACCGTCGCGTTTCGCGCGGGTTGTGGAGAAAAGTGGTCCGCGGGGTGGTGGTAAGGGGATGGGGAGGGGCCGGGGCAATGTAGTGATGTAGTGTGCGAGACTGAATCGAAACGTGAGACTTGCAGAGAAACAAGACCCTTGTGTCGCGCCTCTGGGCATGCGCCCGGTGCATGGGGCGTCGGTATACGTGCGGTCGGCCTGCGACGGCGTGCGCGGCGTTCGGGCGGGTACTGCAGTCAGTGCCACGCCCGGCCGGCCCCGACACGCTGGCCGTTCGGACGTACGTTTACAGAGTTTCCCAGCATGCAGCCTGTATCGCCTGTACCGCCTGTACTGGCCGGTAGCTCATGGCGCCCCTCCCTTCTCCCCTCCCCGCATCCTCCACCGTGGAGTCAACGGCATCGCACATAACACTCCCCCTCCCCTTCCCGCTCTTGAATCATGTTTACGATCGCGCCTTGCCTTTTGCAGGTCCTTGCCTCCCAGGCGGGTCCGCCGTCCGCGTCCGCCGGCCTCTCTCCCTCCTCGGCGCGCCACAGCACCGCGGCGGCCATGCCGGCAGGGAGCGCGGCGGCCAGCGCGACCGACTTCTTGTTCCACACGCGGCCGAACCGAAAAACGGCGGCGTGGAGCGGAACCAACCGAGCCGCTGTACTGCCAGCTCAACAGGTTGCTGAAAGGCCAGGCCGTTGTTGGAGATTCCGCCAGCGTCCCCGTCCCGTCCCCGTCCCGTCCCCTCCCCGCGGCGCAACGCGCAAGCAACCGCTGCTGGCCGCTGCACAATGCGCGCTGAAATGCGACCGGACCGGATACTGGACCGCGACCACCACCGCGAGCACCGCGAGCAGCGCGTGCCTGGGCTGGTCTCGCTGGTCTTCTAGGAACCGAGGGCCGCGAATGGCCGCGAGTTCGGCCGAAGAGTCGAGCAGTTGCGGGACGCCGGGTGGCCGCCGAGGGCCTACGACTCACCTGTTGGCGGCGTGCGGAGACCGCGCCAGCTTGACGGCGAACAGGAACTGCACGGCGCACACCAGCAGGCAGCTGAGATCGAGCGAGAGCGCCAGCGCGCACAGAGCGAGCGCCGCCTCGTGCACCAGGACGTACTCGTCGGGGGCGGTGAGGTCGAGCGGCGGTGGTCCTGCGAGCTGCAGCAGGGCCAGCAGGGCCAGCAGCGCGAGCAACAGCGCGGACACGCACACCAGCCCCAGCGACCCCAGCGCCTCCTGCACGCCGGGCTTGGCCAGCCCGTCCGCGACGCGCACCGCCGCCATGCACTGCCCCAGGCTGTGCCCCAGGCTGTGGCCGCCGGGGGTCGGCGGCGGCAAGAGTCCATGGCCCGAGGGCGCCGTGATGGTGGATATCCTGGAGATGTGCAGCCCGCCATTGGCGACGTGGCCGTGGCCGGCCGGTCGCTGCGCGTGGTGCGCCGCGTGCAGGCCCTGCAGGGCGAGCGCGTGGGCGTGGGCGTGCGCGGGGCTGTGGTGCGCGCCGCTGGGGCTGGGGCCCGCGGGGCTGGGGCCGGCCGGCGAGCCGCTGGCTGTGCTGAGGTGTGAGTGGAGGCTGCGCGACAGGGAGGGCGTCCTGGGCGACAGCGTCCGAGGAGACAGAGGCAGTGACGCCGCCGACAGCGGGTTGCCTCTCAGCACGCCGTGGCCGCCGTGGCCGCCGTGCCCACCGTGGCCGCCGTGCCCGACGTGGCCGCCATGCCCGCCGTGCCCGCCCCCCGCCGGCACCGCGGCCCCGGGGACGACGCCCCCGAGCGGCGAGCCCAGCGACAGCGGCCCCCCGAGGGACAGGGGTCCTCCAAGCGGGGACGCGGAGATGTGCTTCAGCATGTCAGCCGAAGCGCCGTCGTCGTCCTGGGCCTCGGCGTCCTGGGCCTCGGACCAGGCTGGGGCAAGGCCTGGGGCCCCGCGCAGGGGCCGTGCCGCATTTCACATCACCTGCAACAGAGACAGCATGACGTGGTTAGGATACGGAAACTCTCCTGTTACCGTAAATTGACGAGACGACGGCCCGTTGCAGCGTGGAGCGTGCAGCCTGCAGCCCCGGCCCAGCGATAAACTGGTGAAAAAGATGACCCGCCGCGCCGCGCTACGCCGCGCCTGCTGCAGACCGGACTCCGGACCAAACCAGGTGAGCCGGTGGCGCCGGCGGCCCGGCCCGGCCGGCCACTTGGCGGCGCAGTCGCGATCGGCGGCTCGGCCGGCTCGACCTCACAGCTTTACTGCGGCTCTTTCGATTCTCAGTAATTAAATTATCGCGCCCTTGGACGCAGAGGCCGTGAGGCTGGCCGGCCAAAAAGCACGCCGCAGCCTCGGCCGCCACAGGAATGCGCCCCGCGGCCAGCTAGCCGGCCGGCCGGCCGGCAGTGGAAGGGGGCCTCCGGACGCCGCCAGGAGTCCAGGACATTGCGACAGAATAGGACTGCAGGCCGTTCCAGAGTTCCAGTCGGTGGCCGTTGACTTGGCCCTTTCGAGTGTGTCGGTTGTTTGGAATCGTCGCTTGGAGTGTGTCCCTCCTGTCCCACCGGCCCCGCCACTGCAGGGGCCACAGGCCCCGCCAGAGGCCGTGGTGTGTTTAGATGCAGCCAGGCCAGGCCGGGCCGGGCGCAGCGGAGACGCACATGGCTCGCAGAGGAAGCGACGCGCTGCGCCGAGTGTGAAAAGTTATCGCCCCGACTCGAAGAAGGCCCCGAGCGCAGTTCGAGGTTCGAGCAGGAAGGAGTCGGCCAGGCCCGGCCTGCATTTTAATTTCGACGGCCCGCTTCGTTTGTTGCCTCTGCCCTGGCCGAACCGGAAGCCCGGCCGACGCCGACTGCTACTTCCGGAAGACGGCCAGACGCCCTGCACTGCAAGCACGCTGCAAAGCGCCACGGCGGCGTGCTCACCAAAGCGCCGCGCCGCCACGCCCCCAAGCACTCCGTTTACGTCTCAGAAACCAAACCAGCAGCAGCGGGGGAAAGCCGACCGATTTCTGCCCCGCGTCGGTGGATTCAGCGTGGAAATTAAACGGTGTGAAGGGAAGGGTCTGGCCGACCCGGACTCACATCCGCTCCGCCGCTCCACTCGTACTCTGTATTCAACGGCGTCCTCCCACGCCCTGCACGCGGCCCAGACCGAGGAGAGGGTGGCGGTGGAAGGGGGAAGGGGAGACGACGGTTGGAGGACGCGCCCGCGCTCGCCCGCCTTCCCGCCCGCTCACGCGAAGGGAGAACCGCCGAACGCCGCGGAAGCGCTCAGTGGGGACACGGACACGGCCAGCACTTGCAGCACTCACTCACACTCACGCACCGCGACCGGGACGACCGGGACCGGAATGCGAACCACCTTCGTCCTTTTTTCCGAGTGTCGGCATCGTGCATTCCGAGTCTGGGTCTGGCCAGCCAACTAAAGCAGCGCTGCAGCGCGGCATACAGAGGTGCACGCTGTGGACAGGTGTGGTTCATCCCCCCCCCCTCCACGCATTCTTTCATTTCAGCCTCGCCCCGCCCCGCCCCGCCAGGCGCCTCCCTCGAGTATTATTCGACGCTTCATCCGCACATACACTGCGCCAGACAATGGGCTGCAGCCAGCAGCCACCTCGCTCTCCTCGCTCCAGCCCCCAGCACACCGATGCGCCAGCACAAGGAGCCAAAGAGGGCTGGGTGCCCCGGGTTCGATTCCCAGCACCGACCGCGAGCGTTTTCCGCACCTGCCTGACCCCGGCGGTGCGCAAGGAGGCCCTCCTCGAATGCAACAACACGGCGCAACTATAAAGCCGTCGTGTCGAAATCCACCTCGACGGGAACTTTCGACGACTGCCTGTTTGGCCCACAAAACTCGTCGCGGCGGTCGTGAACTTTGCCTCGCCGAGGCGGCGCTTCGAGGCGCTGCGGCGGGGGCCCGGCACGGCGGGGCTCGGCACGGCGCGGCGTCCTCGCTAGGGCCCTAATCAAAGAGGCTTATTTGCTCGACGGCGCCACGCTGCCACGCTCCGCGACGCTATAACGAAATATGTAGACGCGGCCACGCAACCCAACCCACAACCCACCGCTGCAGCGGGGCGGGGCGCGGCTCGGCGGCGGCACTCGGTACCTCGCTGCGCTGACTGCGCTGCCTGCCTTACCTCGTGTCATCTGTGAGTCACGGCGCCTCCCGACCAGCTCCGCGGCTCCGGGGCAGCGGGCTCCTCGAATTGGAACGAGCCCGATGAGTGGTCAAAGGTAGCCGCGGCCCGCTTGGAATGTCGCTGACACCACGCCAGCTCCGCCCCGGCGGCGCGCGGCGCGGTCCCGGACGCCCCGGATGTGCGCGCCTTTACACTCCTCTCGACGCGACGCCCCGCGGCACGAAAGGCACACGAGAAAGGGCACGACGGCGGGGAGGCGGCGGGGTGCTGCGGAAAACACTTGTCGCCCGAGCAGGCGATGCAGGCCCTCCACAGCCACCTCCCAGTGCCAGTGCCTCGCAGCCTCTCGGCCGCCCGACGGGACGGGCTGCCCATAATTCCCCCGCCCTGCATTCCTGCACGGAAAGGTTGCGTTACCCCTTGTTTTGTCACACGTCGGCCGGGGCCTGCTCGCCACCATGGTCGCCACCAGCAACGCCAACGCCCCCTGGGAAATGGCCGGTCTGGCTTTTCGAACGGCAGGCAGCGTCCCAGAGAGAGAGAGAAGGGCTCGAGGCTTACAGACCGGCCCTGCGTGACTGCGTGGGGCTCACTAAGAGAGGCGTCGAAAGGAACGCTGCAGCAAGGCAGCAACCATGGATACGGCGACCACTTAGCTCGAACGGCCGCCCTCGCGTAGGGCCTGTTGCACACACACACACACGGACACACTCACCCACATGAACATGCGCGGACACTAACACACACAGACAGAGTCACAGACACCCACTCACACAGCTGCAGTCGCACATAGTTCCTCGTAAGCAGTTCTGGAAGAGATCATCAAGGGGGCCTGGGACGTCCTGGGACCACTTGACATACTCCATGGGCGGGTCTCTGGAACGGCCTGGGGTCGCCGGGGGTCTGGGGTCATGCCGGCCTGCCTGCTGGGGTAGGCGGAGTGGGGGAAGGGGGGGGGGGAGCTCAGCTCGACAAACGCCCCCGGCCCCCGTACCGCAGCCCCCGCCCACGCCGATCCTTAGTTTTGCTCTCTTTTTCTCGGCCCATTACGCTTCATGCTTTCGTGTTTCTCGGCCCGGGCACTGGCACTGCCAACGCACACACGTCGCGTTCACACACACACACAGACACACTCGCGCTAACACACGCGCGGTGCATCATGGTACCGGTGCAGCTCGCATTAATACAGTATGAGAATCCACTCGGCCGGCCACGACAATGCTCAAGGAATTTTTATGGCGAACTCTTGTAAAGCCCGACAGCAGGCCGGCCGCCCCGCCGAGCCGCCGCCGTGCCCGTGGGAACCTAGTCGACAACATCGACAAGGCGGGCTGCATCTTGGCGATCTCCGCGTCTCTGACAAGAACAGATTGGCTACGCCACCGCGTCAACATCGTCGACATGCCAACAATTCAGGCCGCGGCGCGATGCGCGTCCGTGTTCGCGAACACCGCCCCCCCCCGCGGCCAAGGTCATCGGCGGCGGGGAGGTTCATTATCGGAAGCCAAGGCGGGCCTTAAGGAGGTGGGAATCGCGGGGGGCCGCGGGGGCGTGTCGCGGCCGTCAGACAAATTAATGTGTGAATTGGTGGGGCGACGTGGGAAGTATGTTTGAGCTGTTAGCAGGCGGTGAGTTGGCAAAACCATAGTGAGCGTCCCGCGAGAGTGTGAGAGTGAGTGTGTGCCGCTGGAATGCGGACGACCCATGCCGTCCGAGCTGGCAGGCGGCAGGCTGCAGGCCCAGTCGGAAGGCGGCCAAATGCTGGTCTCCTTCTCCTTCTGCGGCAGGCCGCGAGCAGGCCGCGGGCCTCCGGCTGCTGCAGCCCTCGGCAGCGCCGGACCCGGAGTGGAGCCTGAACCTGAAGCCCCCGGCCGTCCTGCCGTCGAGCCTTGCCTTTGACTGCCTTTGACTGCCTCTGGCCGTGAGTCCAAACCGCGCACCAGCCGAACCACAGCCAAGCGCGGCCAAGCGCTGCGCCGCGCCACGCCGCGCTCATTTTCATGGGCAACCGGTTTCTTGAGGCGGCGGTGGCGGTGCGGCGATGCGGCGGTGCCCAGGACGGCGAGGGGCGGAGGGCGAGCGGCGGCAGCGGCAGCCGGCATCGGCGGCGCAGCGACCGGGCGGCGTGCGTTCCTTCCTCCCAGCAGCGGAGTCGCTGGACCCGAGCCTCACCCCACCCCGCCCCGCCGATGACAACACGAGGGGCCTAACGGTGGACGCTCTGGCCGGCCCCGGCCACGTTGCCCTGGCTGTCCACACGCCCCGGACGGCGTGCCGGACGCCCTGGCCGAGGCTCAATGGCGGGGATGGCAGGGCGAGGCTGACACGTCACCACGCCCGCCTTATCAATGACCGACCTCCGGGCCTCCATTCAGCGCGGACCCCGCGGACCACGGCCTCCAGGACGACCTCCAGGACCTCGTTGAGGCCTCCGGGACCTCGTCGAGGAGACCTCAACGCCCGAGGCCCCGAGGTGCAGCAGAGAAAGACACGACTTCTACCGTTGATTCTGTGCGCCCGCCCCGCCCGCCCGTGCGCGGGCGATTATTGTGTGATTTCGTTTGCGTGTGTGTGAGTTGGAGAGGTTGTGTGCGTGAGCGAGCATGTGTGTACGCGGCGCTGTGTGAGTGTGTGCGTGTGTCCCACGCCCCTACCCATCCCCACATTCCAAAAAGCGGCCGTGTTCTCACCCCGCCCCAATCCGCACGGCATCCCCCCTCCTTTCCCAAACCTCTCCGGTGCCCGCCGTGCCCGCCGCCGTGCCCGCCCGCCCTGCAGGCAAGGCAGGCAAGGTGACCTGGTGCGATGTAATCCGCGGTGCTGGTGCTACACTGCTACCGGCCGCTATCACGTCACGGCCTCGACGCCAGACCGCCAGCAATATCTTTATTTTGGCTTAGAGATTGTCCAGCCGGGCTCCAGAGTAGAGTAGTACATAAAGTCGACCTCGGTCGCATCTTGTACTCTGTGGCCACGACACAGTGTAACCGGCACCGCGGGGCCCTACGGGGCCCTACGGGGCCCTACGGGGCCCTACGCCCTGGAGCCGGAACGGGGCCACCGTTGTTGGGCCACGTAGGACCGCCCGGCCGGCATTGTCGCCCGCTCAGCCCCAGCACCGTCGTCGCCCCGTCTCTCTCGCTCTCCAGGAGCGTTGCCTTGGGGCGAGAGAGAGAGACAGAGCGACGAAGGCACAGTTCGGAATGAGCCTTGCAGCATAATGGGATCAGCCAATAAGAACACACGCGCTGACAAAGGCCGCGCGCGCCGAGCGAGGCAACGCAACCGAACCTGAAGCCGAGGCAGCCGAGGCTGGCGCTGCAGCACTGTTTGGCAGACGGTTCGGTCGAACAGCGTCAATATTGCCACACCATTCCCTTCCTACGCAGCATGGAACCATGGAATGCACACCGAACGGTTCGAACAGCAGCTCAGCGAGCAGTGTAGCGTTCCCTGTTACTGCTCCTGCAGCATGCTGGAGCCTGCAGGCTTTGCCTTTTTCCACGCTCCGAACCTAATGACATAATCGGCCGTTCGGTGCGTTCCCAGGGCCGCTAATACGCGTCTGCGGGGCACTCCTGGAGCTTCCATTTCCAGGGCTCCGGGAACGCGCGGCGTGGCGTGGCACGACGGAGGACAGTACAGGGATAGTAGGCCGCGGGCGATTCCACCCACGTCGCGAGGACGCGGGCCGCCTTACACTGTAGTGGCCGCCCCGGCCGCCCCGCCCCTTCGTGTCGCGTGGCCGCCAAGGCCGCCCGAAGGCTGACCGGGCCCAGAACGGGGTCACCATCCCGAAGTCGTAAATCGGCTGCAATTTTTAACTCCCTGACAGCTCGCGGTGTGGGCAGCATAGACAGAGTCTACGGTGGCCACGCGCCGTTCGCCAAAGCCGATCAGGAAAACATGAATTCCGCGCTGTTACCGCTCGTGAACGGCCGGCCGGCCCCGCCTCGCCCCGCCTGCGTGAGGCGGCGTGCGCCAGCGGCGCGCCTACCAGTCACTTTGCTTTGAAATTCAATTTCCGACATTTTGAATGCGGCTGAAATGACCACGTTGGGCGCGCCGATTTCGTGACGCGGCGCGGCGGGCGGCGTGATGCAACCGCCGCGGGGTGCGCCTTGCGCTTTGCACCTACAGTGGCGTGCGGTGGCCGGCAGGCAGGGCTCCGGAAGTGGCGGTGCCGCCGGTATGCCGCCGGCTGTGCCGGCACCCGTCAGAGACCGACTATCCGAGACCCACCCCCGGCGCCCCCGAGGCCGCGACTGGCTGACCGTGCCCTACGCGCCCTACGCGCCCTACGCGCCGCGACCACTGGCCGGACCGCATGCATGCCGCGACGCCGTTCCAGGTAATTGGCCGCGGTTCCGAGAAAGAGAGAAAGAGGGAGGCGCCTCTCTCTGGGTGCGTGCCGGGCTCGGTGCCGGGCCGGGCAGTGCACTAGCCCGCCACCGATGTGTCTCCATACCGATGGCTGCCGGCGGAGCTGCGGTTTGGAAAGCAGAGCGCCGCTGTGCAGCGAGTGAGTGCAGCTCCGGGCGCCACGCCGCGCCACGCCGCGCCACGCCACGCGGCGGGGAAAGGGCACAGCAGCCCTCCCTCGCGGGAGAGCGCGCGCCGCGCGTTTGGCGCTGCGCCGGCACTGCAAGTACAGCAGCAGCCACTTCCAGAAATTCCGCCGCCAAGAAGGAGAAACTACGGGGAGGTGAGCTATCGGAATCACAGGCTGGCGGCCGACGCGGGCAACGCGGGCAACGCGGGCAACGCGGGCGTGGCACTGCGGGCTGATTCCGAGCAGAGGTCCCGTAGCGATCTGTCTCCCTCGCGACCACGGCCACGAGTGCAAGAGAGAGAGAGAGACCTCCGAGACCTCCCGCTCGCTCGGAATCAGCCTGCTGCGCATTGCTGCGCAGCACTGCGCGCGCAATAGCACCCCGGGCCATTCACGGAATGCCGCGGTAGACAATCGAGCAGTCGGTGTCAATGGACGGCGCGGCAGCGAAACGCCAGGATTCGAACACGGGGCCACGCCCGGCCACGCCCGGCCACGCCCGGCCACGCCCACAGCGGAGCGGAGCCCATGGACAGCAACAGTTCCACGCGTTCTGCTGCCCTCTAGCCAAAGGACAACAGGTCGACAAAAACGTGCACCGCGCACCGGGCCGGGATTCGAACTCAGAACTCTTTTCCACCTCACCTCAGCAGTTCAGCAACCTCCCTGCCCAGGCGGCGGCAGTGGCAGCCCCGGGTTAGCCCGGGTGGGTCAAAGACGGTCAAAGGGGTGATAAGCATACAATGGGCCCCGTAGCCCCGTGGCCCCGCAGCGGAGTGGGGTGCCGGAGCCGGAAGCGCCGGTGGAGAGGCGGCCCGGTCTCAACGACCGGAGCAGCGCTGGGAGATTACACAGTGCACACACCGCAACCCAGACTCGATACAACGTAGATGCAGTGGATCAGCTCGCGGCACTTCCCCGGCCCGATGGCATGGCGCCTCGCCGCGCTCGCCGCGCTCGCCCGAGACTCAAGGCCGGCTTCTGCGTACAGAAATACAGTCGTGGCCCGCGGCGTAAGGCGGCCCTTTCTAAATACCCCATCGAGGAGCAATGGAGCGGCGCGGCGAGGCGGAGCGGCGCGTTCGTTAGCCCGGCCCGCCGGCTTATAGAGTTATTAGGCTTTCGGAACGCGGTCACCACCACTGGCAACGCCACTGGCGATGCCTGCTGAACGCGGCGGGAAATTTACCGCAGCGGAGGGAAACTTCTCTTCGCGCGCAGTGGCTGGCGAGGGGCGGCGTGCGAGGCGGCGTGCGAGGTGGCGCGACTTTCACGACCCCCGCTTTAATCCCTCATGCCGGGCAGTCCGAGCTGTCAGCCCAGCCCCGCAGCCCCGGTGCGCTTAGCTAATGCTAAGGCGAGCGCCGCGCGGGGCCCCGCTGCCCTGCTGTCAATCACTCAGGGCCCACAAGCTGTACTACTACACTGTACACGCCGGAGGACGGATGGACGGATCGTATCGGCTTGACTCCTGTTCGGACAAACGACAGCCTCACAGCCAATCAGTGAACAGAGCGAGCGCAGACAGCGCAGCGCCGGCCGGCGTCAGCCAATGGGCGCGCCCCGCTCCGGGGGCGATGACCGGGTCTGTCAGTGCAGGGGCTGACATCAACGCGCCCGGCTTTCAGAAAATCTTCTTTTACGTTCCTGTTTTTTGGGATGCTTTCTTGGGCGAGGGGCGAGCAGCTTGGAAAACGTGGGAAAATAGGGCAGGGCGGCACCGGCAGGTCGACTCGCTCGCCTCGCCTCGCCCATTATGCCACCTGATCCGTCTTCCTCCCCTTTCAACCGAGCGCGGCAACGCCGCGCAACGCGGCGAGGCGATTCGAGCGATTCAGCATTACACGTCGGGCCCAATAAGCCCCCCTCAGGCCCCCCTCCCCCTCCATCCTGCTGCACCCATAAAATGGCTCGGCAGGTCTCCTCGGCAAAGACGCGGTGTGTGCCGCGTCGCCGCGTCCGCGTGATCGACAAGGTTGCACGCTCGCCCGCTTCCGCCTCCCTTTTCGGTTCACGTGACTAAACACACAACGCACGGCCGTGCGACGTCGCCGTCGCCAACCCTGAACCCTGCCCCCCGACTCCCCGACCGGAGCGGCGGCGAGACGCGGCGGTGACCCCGGCAACCGACGACGCCACCGCGACGGACGGACGTCCCCCGCCGCCCCGCGCCGTCCTTCGAGAGTCCACGGCACCGCGATGCCGCGATCCACGCACCACGCCAGGCTACGCCAGGACTCCAGGCTGGCCGGCTCCACGGCCTCTCGAAGGCACGGCCAGGCATGGGCCAGGCGCGGCTCACCTGTAGAACCGGGTGGAGCCGGGACCGGTGGACGGATCGGCGACCGGCTCCCCAGCCCTGTGTTCCCTGCGAGTGAGTGCCCGTCCCCCGACACACAAGGGCCGGCCCGCCACGTAAGAGGGAAAATGTCCAAACATTTTGGATTGGTTTTGTAAATTCATCGAAGTATCAGCCAAGCAGCTGAGTCACTTCACTTGTCCGGCACTGCGAGGCCAAAGGGCCGCGCACCGGCGAACAAATATTTCAAATTAGTCAGGGTGATAAGGATCGCGTATCTCTAATAAGCCCCCCCCCCCCTCTCTCTCTCTCTTTCTCGCTCTGCCCGGAGGATAATTGAGTTCCAGGCACGCCGGCTTGACATGTGTGAAGCCCCGACGCGCCTCGCCGCCACCGGACGGCACCGTGCCACCGCCACGGCCAAGGTGGGGGAGGGGGGGGGGATGCTGTAGGGCCAGGGGACACCCCCCACCCCACCCCATTCACACCTGAATCTTGCGTCTCCTTCCCCTCAAGGGATGCACGATGCACCCCGCAAGATCTCTCTCTCTCGCACGCTAGCCTAATGCAATTCCAATTGCACAGACTGAGGTCTGCTATTTGGCAGCGTCGCGCTTCAACATACCAAAACATCAAACAGTGGCTTTGAAGTTTGATTTGAGAGCGTCTCGGTCGTCATCAGCGACCATCGAGGGTACAGCCCAACCTTTGGTTGGGTAAAGCGCGAGGAGGCGCGGCGGCGACGAGGCGGCCGCCGTTTGGATGGCGCGATGGCCATGGCGATGGCGCGGTGCGCCGATGCGATGCGGAGGGGCGTACCCCTACCCCTACCCGGTCCGCGCATACGCGCGCAAGCCCACATTCCAGGACCGCCCCTCCCCCGCCCCGCCCCTTCCCCTCGCTCCGGCGAGGTGAGCGGAGCGCGGACTTACCAAAGGACAGGTGGCCCGCCGAGCAGGGGGTACTTCATCGCCCGGGAGGCCAGCACTGCCAGCGCAGGGGCGACTGGAGGGTGAACTGCCACGGCCTAGAGGACGATGACGGTGACGATGGGGCGAGCGGTGAGGGTAAATCCGACTCGTGGGAGCAGGGCGTCGAGGACACCCCGATCAAGCACTCGCTGGGGCGCAAGCGCGACGACACACACGCACACACACACTTGAGGAGCACAGCACCACACACACCTGGAGCACAAGCCACTGTTACACTGTCACGTCGCGCAGATCACTGCAACCTGGTCCACCTGGTCACATGCCGCGGTCCGGCTTGGGCGGCGCACGGCCTGAACCAACGGCGGTGGCGGCGCGTGGCGGCATCGACAAGACGAGGAAGACCGGGACGAACGACGACGACGACGTCTTCTCGCGTCGAGCTCGGAGCGCGAACTCACACACGTTCCCGTCCCCGTCCTCGCCACCGTCATCCCCCTCCCCATCCACGACCACACCGAGTGCGCCGCGCCGGCCGGCCGGGCGCATTCGCAGCTGCAGCAACGCCTGGCGGCTTGGTGGCGGAGGGGGAAGTGCCTGGCCAGCACCGCGGCGCAACCGCGCCTACTGCTCCAGCCGCCACCGCCACCACCTGCCGCCATCTTCCCGGCCAGCGGCTTGGCTCAACGGTCCGACGTCCGACGGCTCGACCTGCTCGGCCTCGGCCCGGCTGCGGCGCGCGCCAAAGCCAGTCAAGGGCCGTTGCCTGATTGCCGATTTTCCCGGTAGGTGCAGCTCAGTCGAGCCTGCAAGCTCCCGCCAGTCTACGAAGCGACTGAAATGACTGAGAAGAGTCAAGAAAGGACATTTAATTAAGTTTGGGACATAAAATCTAAACATATATCCGTGCTGTGTATGGTTCTTGATCTTGAGGTGGTTGAGCCAATCCATAATGTGGATAGGACTGTGAGCGGACTTATGAAAGGTAGTCACAGCAAAGACAGGATTCATGGAATTATATTGTTCCTTTATTTAAAAAGAAAAGAAAATCTCTAACATAATAGAGCTTTAATAACAGAAGTTGGCGGCTCACTGCACTTGCAAGTGACCTGCTTGCAATTTCTCTTGACTTTGTAAATAATACAAAGACATGCTTCAACAATAAAAGCATACATGTGGAAATCTAATATGACAAACTATTTCATAACAATGCCAAAAGCATAAGCTGTTCTTCAAGTCCATAAGATAAACGTACAAATTCTCAATCAAATACTGTACAAACAGTCAGTTTTACATCCAAGACACAATATTCTAGTCAACCTATTTTTCAGACCACAATTTTCTGCCAAAAAAAGAAACATTGGCAACATACATAATTTAGATCACTTACACAAAATAAACTCAGCTAAAAAGAAAATTTCTACAAAAATCTCCCTGCATTAATTCATTAAAAGCTTAGCTATTCACATGCACACATACCTCATAACCTTTCTAGGATACAGGATTAAACAATCAAGCAGATTTAGCTTGGTAATCTATAATAAAAATAACATAGTCATCATTCTGAAGACTGTAACACGTGGTTTCCTCTACTTACAAAAAAAAAATAAAAAAAAATACTAATACAATAAAAGCTATCATGATTACATAAGAGGCAGTGCTATAAAGTTACACAAAGTCCCTGCACCTGTGACACAGAAAGCAAAAAATCCACAGCAAACTGCAGTTTAAACAAAATAGAAAAAAAAAAGAGAAAGAGAGAAAAAAAGACACTACGGTAAAGGGAGGGGCATTGTTTCAAAATGTCTCACTGATATGAAAAGAGGGGACCATTGGCCAAGTTCAATCAAACTTAATTGACTACCATCATCTGCCAAAACATAAATCACACAAAAACATGAAACACAATCATAAAAAAAGAGAAAAATAAAAATAAAGCAGAGAAATCACAGACACGGAATTTTAGAACTGCCCTTCAAATAATAATAGTTTATAAAAAGCCAAATAAATAAATCTAATAAAACCACAAAATTCTTTTGTACAATTTATCTTCAGTGCAGCCCATTAAAATTGAAGAAAACAAGTGTGAAGAGCAAAGCCTCAGAATGTACTATAATGATGCTTCATACATTTTCAGAATGAATTTAAAATTGCTCTCCACAACAATGACCTTGGGTACAAATACCAATTTCATGCAGAAAAAAAAGACCAAAGAAAACATCCATGAGTATCAGCGCCCTTCTTGAGAGACTGGTAGAACTAGTGTAGAAGAAGGCTCTTCTGTTTTGTTGTTTAAAAGTTGTTCCACCATAGTTTCAATCCTGTCATCAATCGGTAAGAAATCCTTCTTCTGCTTTTTTGGAGGAGGCCACACATCATCTATAGCAGGATCGATGAACTGATGAACAATTTTGTCCCCTGAAATTTGAAAACGAGTGTAAGTACTGTGCAAAAAGTTGAATGCCTTGGAAACATTTCGTCATTGCTTCCTTACCTGGATCAATTGAATATCTTGCTTGCTTGGTCTCAACAGGACCAAAATCATGATCAAAGAGAGCATTGCCCTCTGCCTCAAGATCACTGGCACGTCTTTTCCCCAACTGAGGAATGGTGATCTTGAATTCTTCCTCATCCAATAATTCCAAGTCATCTGTGGAGTCTGCTGCAAATAATGCTCCAACTGAGGAGTGTAACAAAGTTCTTGATCGGCCTGTGGATAAAAAAACAAGCTTTAACTGTGTCAGATATTTAGAAAAATGAGTTAGCACTAAGAAGAAGCAAAAAACAAAAAAAAAGTAGTCCAAATACAAATTAATAAGAAATGTACAAACCTGGCAAGGCAGGAAGCTTATTATCTGAGCTAATAGCATTATTAGCTGATGTAAGCTCCTGGTCCTCCAAGGTGTTATTTCCTGGCCGAAGGTTGGGAACCATAACAAGAGCAAGTGACAGGAGAAGAACCATCAGACATGTGGCAGGCTGAGCTCCGCGAGATCCACTTCCTGACACGCCGCGCGCAACAACTGCTCTGAGACGTTGCAGCTGAGTGGCAAGTGATTCGTTTTGCGATTGCAGCACCTTCAAACGTTTCAGCAATTCTCGATTTTCATCAGTACATTGTTTCACCCTGAAAAATAGACATTGCATCAGTAAGTGCAACAAACCAAACGTGTGAACCGTAAAAAGGTTTTACTAATCAATTCGCAACTGCTAAACTCTCCTAAACTAACTACGAGTCATACCTATCCTCCAATCCATCAACATATTCTTTCTTCCTTTTTCGAGAGTCTTGAGCTGATATTTTGTTTCTTATCTTTCGACGAATTCGTTTGAGCTCTCGTTCCTCTTGCTTAGTAAGAGGGTAATGAGTAGGAAGTGTTACTCCCTCTTTCTCCATCAAACGCTTCTCTTCCGCTGGTATATGACATTCCAAAAATAAAGTAATAGTACTGAAGTAGTAGTATATTTTCCTGCACTACTGAAGATTTTACTTACAGGAAAGAACAAGTCTCGGATATGGTTGTTGGCTGTTGTGCGTCTCCATGGTATTGTCAGAGGAATCATCACTAGAGTCATCTCCAGACATGTTGAGTATGTCACTCATGCTGCTGCTAATGTTACAGCTCTGGGCTGGACTAGCATTCATGGTGTTCAAAACAGTGCCAGGTTTCACTTGAAGAAGGGTGACTGGAGTTCCCTTCCCTATAGCTGGTACCATGGGACGGCATCCTTAACAAAGTAACAAATTCCATTGATTAAGTTTTTCTTTTTAAACTTTAAATTTAACTTAAGCAGAGAGGGATATACATACTTGCTCTATTGTTTGCAGCATTTTTTGCATTTACAATTTTGATAGTGCGAACATCTTTGAGATCCTGAAGTGGTAATAGGATTGAACGAGGGTGTGAAGAGTTAGAAGAACCAAGAGCAGGCATTGGAGTCACACGGATCATTTGTCGGACTGTGGCAGAGCTGGCGCCTGTTCCATTGCGTTTCCAGGTCTTGACAGGACGAAGAGTTAACTGCTGTGTTGACACATTTGATTGACGTGGTGCAACAGGCAGTTCTGTATCAGAGGACGCCAAGTCTGAAACATAATTACATTGAACATGAATACAGCCCACAAATGTAACATTAGTTACAGTCATATATTAAGTATTACACAACTTACTCATGTTAATTATAGCAGTGTTGTTTTTAAGTTGGAGTGGGCCAAAAGATTTTGAATCAAAGATACCAGCATTGATTGCCGCTGAATCCAGAACATTGAAATGGGTAACCTCTTCTGGAGATGATAAAACCTCTGGCGAAGCAGGAACTGAAGAAACATCCAAATCCAGGTCCTAAACATAGGGAGACCAATGGTTAGTAAATGATTTAACATGCTATACTAAATATTTCTTTCTTTAAGTTCCAAAACTTACCTCTTCTACTTCCTGTTTCAGAGGAGACATTTGCAAATCAACAGAGGCACCGCTGTCTTCAGCAATATCATGTGTTGATTGTTCTCCACCAACATCACTATAGACATCACTGTATACATCACTGTTGACTCCACTGTCAGAGCTGCTGCTGCTCACAACAGCAGCGGTAGGTGACAAGGACGCATTGCTTGACAGACAGATATCAGCGGAAAGTGGGTCCATGATTTCTGTTTCAGCAAGTAGAGAGTCATCGAATGGGTTTCCATTGAGAAGAGAGTCCAGGAACTCATCTGGGTTGCTGGGCCAGACTTCAGACTGTAGTTAACAGAAAAATGAAAAAAGAAGTCATCATTAAAACACCCAACTCCACATGTAATCACATTTTATTGAGTTGAATTTGAATGCACTGAATATTTTAGAATCAAAGACTTCTTAAAATATAGAGATAAAACCTGCCACAAGGAATCCTTACAAATAATAGGTTGCACATGTCCATGATTCAAGTTCAAGAAGAAAACTTTTACTTTATAAAGTCACTCAATAAAGCCTATAGTAATGAAAATTATAAATAATAATCACAATAAGATGAACTTAATTAATGGACTGGGTTTGATGTCACCATATGCAATGAATGACATTGCCACATGGCTCAGTTACAAAACTGACATTTTCAGTAATTTGGGAAGATATTGCCAGATATTGCACAATGATTAGAGCAACCAAGCATTTGAAACTTTTATAAACATTCATAAAGAAAGATTTCATCATTCATAACTTCAAAAGAAAATAAGAATTCAAGATTGCATGTGACTTCAATTGCTTCAATCACCCACAACATATTCACATTTATTACATCATATGGAATGATAACCAGTAGTTTTTTACTTATTGCAGAGAGTATGGCAGGCCAAAGAATTTTACAAAGAAAAAAACCATTATCAGAAAAAGATTAAAAATGAGTACATGAGGGTTATCTTTAAATAACTTGTAAAAAAATATAGGTCAGAAATCAACTTACAGAGATGCCGAATGATGGTTTGGTGTCAATGTCAATTAATTCATTTTTTGGGTACAGATCATCCTTATCAAAAGTAATAGGCAGGGAAGGATCTTCCTTATCAAAGAGGAGATCCATCAAATTCATTTCTGATGTAATGGACATTCTGTATAGGTTAATAGGTACAGGTGTACCTATATCCAATTAATCAGCCGAAAAAAGTAAAGAACGCAGCAGTCAGACGACTCGGCGCAAGACACGACAAATGGGCGGGGTGCGTCCCTCAGTGATCAACACAGGCCGCAACACAACACGGGCAGGTTGCTCGAACACGGGGATTTAAATTTACGCAGCTTTGCGGGTCGTTTGCGGCGCACAATATGGTCAATCAGTCACGATGACGTGAAAGTTTCTACCACAGAAAGGAACGAGATGCAAACGGCTTCACGTGGACTTCGGTAAACAAACCGCACACGATTATGTCTCCAATATATAATTTTGGAAGGCCATTTTATGGCATTTCCAGCCTAAAACCACTTTAAAACGCCGCCCAGCCCATCGCAAAGTGCACCTTGAACGGCCACACTTCCAACGTGGAAGTAAACAAAGTTGCTCGTCGTCTGTTTTGCCCATGATGCGTATGAGAATATTTGCGTTTTCAATGAGAAATTTCTTGGGACGTTAAAATCGAGTGTCTTTTGTCGCTCGCCTTTCACCGAATTCAAATCGGAGTGGCAAACTGTCTCCGACACCCTCGAACCGAAAAGAGAGGCATTTCGGGGCAATTATCTTCAGAGTGGAAACTCGGCCGAACGGAATGAGCAGCGTCACAGCGTCGCAGCCCGACGAACCCGACGGTCAGGCAACGTGCACAGTGGAAAAGGCGACCCAGCAGGCGTCGAAATGCAGTTGTACCTTAATAGTGGTCTGTCTGCAGCTAAAAAGGAATAGTTACTCAATGATCGAACAGGCAATCGATAGTTCATCACGCTGCTGCAGGCTACTGGTGACTCCACACCACAACGACCACCACGACGACCAATGGCGTCCCTCCCCTCCCCTCCTCTCCCCTTCCCTCCCCTCCCTCCTTTCAGCAGGCGCCGTTCCTCTTGCGGCCAAACGGCCGGCCGCCCCGCCCCTCACAATCCCGCCGGACTCCAACAAAACACGAGGAAAATATAGCGGAGGTCGCTGCAAACGCGGTATATTTTCATGGCCAGCCTGGCCAGGCGGAACACGTGAGGGGAGGGCCGGGCCCGCCGGACCGCGGGGCTGGCACGCTGACACGCTGGCGGGGAAGGCCGCGTGCATTGCTGCGGGACAATCAGGCTGTGTTTGAAAACAACCACTAGACATTTCTCCCGACTGTTCCTTCCACAGAGCCACCTGCCAGAGGTAGGGCTCTAGCCGGAGGGAGCCCACTAAATTCTGAAGTGCAAAAAATGAGCACGACAATGCTGTGTATACGCCAAACGCTGGTAAAGAAACGACCAGGAAATATGACTGTTCCCAGCCTGATCGTTTCCACGAAGCCCGTGCTCGGGCCACGAAACGAAGTTTGTCGAAAATGCAGCCTCGACTGCACGGCAAGGTTTCTATGACTTCTCTTCCCAATTTTGTGAAACTTATCGTTTTCGCGCCGGGATGAGGATTTCCCAGTGGCCGGGCCCGGGGGCAGTGGCTAGCAGTGGCGCAGCCCGGGTCTCGTTGCAGTGCAGTGGTGTCGGTGCCGCTGTGTCGGTGCCGCTGACAGGCCCACAATAAAACGGCCTAATAATGCCATGCAGCCGGTCTAGGCCGACTGGGCCGGCGCCTGCTATGCCGCGCATGCCACCCCGCTGGGCTGGACTCGCGCAACGGAACGGCACGGCAGGGCACGGCACGGCGCGGGTGTGAGCTGAGCACGGGCAGGGGCGCGGAGGGGCGGGGCGCGCTTGGTGAACTGATAGCGTGCAACAAAGGCGCGAGCGCCGTTCGGTCGAGTGAACTATACACATAGACACACGCCCGACCCGTGCAGCGCGCGACAGCGCACACGCTCTCTCTCTCTCTCTCTCTCTCTCTCTCTCTCTCTCTCTCTCTCTCTCTCTCTCTCTCTCTCTCTCTCACTCTCTCTCTCTCTCACTCACACGCTCAAACACACACACGCGCGCACAGATCCTATAAGCGGCGCAGCTGCGTGACGTCAAAGGGTTCCGGAACAATTTGAGCAGGGTACTCGACCCAGCCGGACGAAGCTTCGCAGCGAGGCACCTCTTCGCGCCGCCTGCAGGCAGTGCCGACAGTGCCGCCGGTTGACAGGCAGGCCGTCGTTGGCGCCCGGTCGTGGCGCCCTGCAGACAGATGGAGTCAGGACTGGAGAGGATATGGTCCAATTCTCGGCACAATCGGCTTTGCGGCTAAATTGGACATTGGCCGCGGTGGAAATATCTCCCCCTGGAGGAGAGTGGACTCCAGGATCTGGCGCGGCTCTGGAGCGGGACTTCTCCAGACTAGCTGCCGAGGCGAGAAAGGAGTGGCCACTCCCCCGCCGGCCAGCCAACGGCCAGCCAAGGGCCAGCCAACGGCCAGCCAACGCCAACGGCCAGCAGGAAGAGAGTCTTTATTTTCTCGGCGCGAGGAAAGAAAAATCTACTCGTCTATGATCCCTCCAACCTGCTATCCGACATAACCATTTTCCTCATTCAGAACGAGTAGAGGATGGACCCTCAGAGACAGAAAATCTCAACAGTTGCCCTGTCAGTAGAAAAGGCGTCTCGCCGACGGCGAGCGCCTTGTGGGTAGGCAGTCCCGTAACGCAAACGTGCCGCCAGACTGCCTACCGCCACGGCGCTTGGCCTGCTTCGCCTGCTTCGCCTGCTTCGCCTGCTTCGCCTGCTTTGGCGGGACTGTACACCGTACTCTGTGCCACTGTACCTGCTGGCGAGTGGCAGCGCCGCGGCCAAAGGGTTTTCCGCTTGGCGCTGCCCAGCGCTGCCCAGCGCTGCCTCGGCCCGCGCGGGCTTAGCGAACGAGGTTTGGGTCGGGCTGCCGCCTGCCGCCCTACCGTCCCGTCCGGTCCGGTCCGGCTGGGCCCGCCGCACCGCTCAGTCAGTCAAAGCCCTGTCCGCCCTGCCCGGGACGCGGCGCGTCTCGACCAGCCTCGACCGCCAGCGACTCGGACGGCGGGGCGCCAAAGCCACTTGTCTCGCCTCTAATTGGCCCCGCAGTCTGCGCCCGCGTCGCCCCGCCCCGCGCCGCCCCGCCCCGCCTGCTTACGCGCCGCTTTGTTTCCCGGCGCTGATTTTTATCGGGCAAAGGGTCGCCATGACGGGCAAGTTCATCCCGAAACGAAAAACAATTTGGCCGTCCGAGCCAACCCACCGCGAGGCCGCGGGGCCAGGGAAAAGGGGGGGGGGGTCCAAATTGCTCGTGTGGAGGGCGCACCCCCATGCCGCCGCGCTGCCCGAGTCGGGTCGCAACATTATCGCCAACATTACGGGCCTTAATCTCAGCAGACCTAATAATTTCGTCCGGCAAATCTGCGTTTAAAACAGCACAAAAACAGATTGCACCCTCGCGGGGGCGGCAACTGGCGGGAACCCTCCCCCACTTCCACTTTGCTGCCGCCGCTGCCCACTCCACCCTCGATGTCGCCGACGGCCGGCGGGGGACGGCGGCTTGGTGACCACCGGCCAGTGGTCGAGGCAACGGAATCATGGCATCTAGCCCCAACAAACCAGGCCGCGAATAAGGGGATTAAAAGGAAACAGAACAACAACGGTCTCCTTTCCAAATCGCCACACCTTTAATCTCGTTGTTTGCATCGCGGCAATCTATGCGTCTCATAAATAAAACATCGGCAAGGGTTCCCGCGGCTCGGCGGGCCTGGCAGCATGGGCAGGGAGAGCTATGACAGCAGCAGCGACATCGTGGAGGCAGGCGACCCGTTCCACCATCGCCACCACCACCATCCCGACGACCATCAACACGAGGCGCGATCGAAGGCCAAGGTTTTCAGCCGCGCCAATTTCCAAGCCCCGAGACCACAAACTGTACACTGTTCAATGATTCTTCCGGCCTGAAGTATGCCGGGCGGGAGTGGGTCGAACCGAACCGGGAGCGAATGTGGCGGCCAGCTTCGGCCAGGAATGCCGAGCGAGCCCCTACGCTGTAGGTATTGAGTGCACGCGCGCTTGTGTGCACTGCATGTGTGCGTGTGTGCGTGTGCGTGCGGCGCCGTAGTTGGTGCTGACCTTCTACCTGGCGGAATGCGGGCCCTGCTGATGTACGCCGAAGGGAACCGAAGGGAAGGCCGGAACCGGCGATAGTTCTAGAGCAGAGGGCTGGGCGTGGGCTTTATCACGGCAACGGAGTGCTTGGGGGAGGGGGACGGACGTCCGTCTCATCATGATCCGATCGCACAGCCGACTGATTCCGAGAGTCGCCTTTATCGTCCTATCTCTCTCGCACCTGTGCCTCATGGAGTGCGAGAGAGACGACTCTCGGAATCAGTGTGCAGAGCTGACTGGGGCTGACCACGCGTCTCGCCGCCCCGCGCGCCGCGACGTGGGACGTGCTGGCCGTCAGCGGCACGGCGGCAAAGCGCCGCAGATCATCCCCCGTCCGCCCGCCCCGCCGCCATCGAGGCCGCCGTCATGGTGTGCGCCAGCACCGCCACCGCCAGCACCGCCAGCACCGCCACTGCGCAGCACTGCAGCCCGGAGGCGCCGCCACGCCACAACACTACAGACTGCCTCGGCGCGGCGCAGCGCAGCGCAGCCGTTCGGATGCGTTATGAAGCCATCATCACCCTAAAGCACGGCGCGCCGCAGCTAGCTACCCCTCCCCTTCCAGCCCCCCACCGCGCGACACACGCACCTGCTGTGATTGCGGGGAGTCGATTATTTACGAGGCGCTGCTGCAGCGGGAGGCCTCTCTGTCTCTCTCGCAATGGTGGGGCGCGCCGCATGGGTGGGAGAGAGACAGAGAGACGGGACCGGAATGAGCCTGCCGGTGGCGCGCAGGCCGCATCCCGTGCAGGACAACGCGCCCCGCGTCGCCCCGCCATGGTCCTGCAGGACACTCGGCAGGGACGGCCGGGGACGGCGCTCCTCGTCCACCTCGTTCTGCAGACTGATTCCGAAAAGCGCGCCCTCGCTCGGTCTCGCTCGCACCGACGCGGGACGCCCCGAGAGTGCGAGAGAGACAGAGCGACGCCACCGACGTGCGGAATCAGGACGCGCGGGCCAGCCAGGGCACTCACCGGCACGAAAACATCAACGCGGAAAAATGTCACGAGTCCGCACTTTAGGCCACGTTCGCATGAGTGTGTGTGCGCGTGTGTGTACGTGTGTGTGTGTGAGTGTGTGTAAAAGAGGGACGCACGCGCGCGGCGCCGGCGGGGCCGGCCAGGGGGAGCACTCGCGCGGAATGAATTTGATTAAGTGTTTCGGGGGGAAGATTTTGGGCAGCAAATTGGAGAGCATTGCGGCAGCATGAGCTGCAGGGCTAGCTGGCTAGAAGGGTCGGCGCGGCCCCATCGGGGAGGGGGCGGGGAGTAGGAATGCACGCACCGCCGCCGTCGGGGCGTGGCGGGGCGTGGCGGGGCGGGGAGTCGGCCGCGGCGGTGGCGACTGGGGGTAGATTGTGGTCAGCGCGAAAGGACAGTCTCGTACGACGTCATTAAAATTCGGCTTAATGTACGGTCAGCGAAACACGATGCGAAACGGCGAAACGGCGGCGGGGTGAGTCGGCTATCTGCGAGCGGCGGGTCTGCGAGGAGAGGGGAGGTCAGTGCTCACAGATAAAAGTGGTACAATGTTATTCAGCCGACGAGTCGCCGGCGTGGCCAGCCAGCCAGCCAGCCAGACAGACTGACATACATACAGACAGACAGACAGACAGACAGACAGACAGACAGGAAGCAAGGAAGACTGCCCTGCAATTCTGTTATTCTGCACACTCTTGCTGCAACTGTGCCCCACACAATGTTCCGGCGAGTGCTGGAATATCCACCTGTCTAACAAGTTTTTCCTAACTCACTCACTGTGTTGAGCTGCGCCTGAAAATTCGTACCCAGAAACTCCCTTGGTTCGATGGTTCGATGGTTCGATGGCCGGAACAAAACCATGACGAACACACTACTGTTGTGCCACTCGCCGTAAAGCCGCGCCTGGCCGATCCAGGCGGTGTCCTATGGCGGTGTCCTGGAGTCCGGCAAGCCCGCAAGTCTCGCGTAACGATGGTAACGACCTGCAGGAAGCGGGAATTCCGCGGTCGCCTAAACGATCCCCTAATCGCCCGACGCCCCTCCACTCCCTCCTGCGCCTACCGCCCGCACTGCGCCCGCATGCCGCCTGCGAGCTGATGAGGGAAATTAAACCGAAGCAAGACGGATGGCGCGGAGACGAACAGTGTGGCGATGCCGGCGGTGCAGCGGCCCGCCTGTTGCACTTGCAGCATGCTTGCAGCGCATGTAGTGCGTGACGAAGGCGGGGAGCGGAGGGAGAGAGACAGCGGGTGCAGTATTTCAGCCACGCCGAGCCATGCGCTATGCCGGACTGCAATGAGAGCGCTCCCTCTGTCTCTCTCTCTCCCGTCCAGTCGATTCCGGGCGTCCCTTTTTACGGCAGCGCGCTGCCATGCCCATGGCCATGCCCATCTCTATGCCACTGCCTTGCCGCCCCATGCGGCATTCCATGGCATTCCTGGGCGGCCACTTTCGGCACGCATAGCAGACGCTCCCTGCAGGGCCCCGCCCGCCCCGCCTGGACCCGCCCCCGCTCGCCCGAAATTATCCACGTACCTCACAGTTTGCGTAGCGGGGGAGCGGAGGGAGGAGGGGCTCTAATTTGTGAGGCGAAAGGTCGCTAAGGAGCGGGCGGTAAGAGCGTCAGTGACACCCCTGGACCCCTCTGAGTAGGGTGGCGTGGGTCTGCGCCGGGGCTGCTGGGTCAAGAAGGCGGCGCGGCGGGGGCCTGGTCTGCGAGCATAATGGCACCAGCAGGAAACGGAATATAACACTGTAACATTTTTTTTAGCAGTGCGTCGAAAAAATGGCGTCCGACGCGTTAATTAGATATTGCCGTCGCGGAAAGTTCATCCGTGGGGCCGTGCCATCCATAGCACTGCCATCCATCCTGGCCGAATTCAAAACCGCGTCCAGACAAAATGAAATAAAAGTGAAACTTGCCACCGGGCGGAGCCCGCCGAAGGCACCCCCCGCTTCGTGAAAAGAAGAAATATTTGAAAGGGTTGAAGATATTACCACACTGAGAAAACCTTACAAACTATTTTGGACCTTACAAAGAAAAGTAGTTTGTATAACAAAGTATTTTGAGCATACGTAAGCTTACAAAGAAAATACTTCGTAATTTACGAACTATTTCTTCGTATAACAAAGTATTTTAGTTTGTTATATGTATGCTCAAAATACTTCGTAAGGTTTTCAGAGTGCAGCAGGTAAAAGATATATAATCAGGGCAGATTGTTGCCAGCACGTAAGAGAACCAACCTCGCAAAATTTGAAATCTGCGCACGGTAAAAACGCGTCCTCGAAAAACCAGGACCGAAGGGCTTCAAGGTTGTACGCTCTGCAAACTCAAGTGTGTGCCAGGCACGCACTTCTTGGTGCATGCCTGGCAGGCACACACTTCTTGGTGCATGTCTGGTTGGGAACGCCTGGTTGGTAACGCCTGCTCAAACTGGCCCACGTCGCCGCCAATCCTTGCCATTACAAAGGGAGAGGACTCGCCCTGAAAGACTGATTTTATGACAGCCACTGCGTGGCGGTGTCGCGGGTGGCTCCTCGGCGGTGCGCCTCCGAGTCGGCGGCCTCACCCACGTCCACCAAGGGTCTGATGCGTAAACCGGATATGGCTCGAGGGCTTCCGGTCCGGCCGAGTGGGGCTGCCCCGCCGCCGCCTCGTAGGCAACGCTGTCGCGGGCACGCGGCCGTGTGCGGCGGGCTGCCCACCCTGCGGACCGCAGGCGCGCAACGGGCCGCCTTCTCCCTCCCCTCCCCTCTCCCTCCCCTCCCAGGAGGCCGTGCTCGGAATAAGAAGCACAACAACGATGAAGTAGGGGAGTGAAGCATTCCGATCCGGCCGACCTAATCAACCGTTCGGCTGTCGTCGGGGCGATGCGATGCGGCCCGGCCGGCAGACCCCGCCTTGCCGCCACCCCAGCACGGCCGAGCGGTGGCGTGGCACCGCGTGGCACCGCGTAGCACGCAGCGCGGCCGGCCACACAACTCGCTGGACTCGTTTTGGGCTGTACGGTCGCCAAATAGGAGTCGCATCAAACAAATGTGGGCACCAATGGATTGCCCCTCGTTTGGTGAAACTATTGGAACCCACAATATGACTTAAGTTCCAGCCTGGGACTTCACAGTTCAAAAATTTTCTGACGTAACCGCTCCGAGCGGGGCACGGCGCTGGGAAAGCCGATGGCGATCTCTCGCGGCTCCTTGCGCGAAATGCACGTTATCGGATATATGCTAATTCGCGGCCCCCTCATTTTCGGCGCGCGGGCCCCCGAGTCGGAGTCGAACCCGCAGCTGTCACGATCGGCAACCGGAGAAGGCACAGAAGGCCTGGCCGGGCCGCCCCGGCAGGGCTGGAAAGCCCGTCCCATTCGCCGGGAATCGGGAACAATACGACAATATGACGGGAAATAAATGGATATCCGACTGCGGTGCCTCTGCACTCTGTGTGTGTGTGTGTGTGTGTGTGTGTGTGTGTGTGTGTGTGTGTGTGAGAGAGAGAGAGAGAGAGAGAGAGAGAGAGAGAGAGAGAGAGAGAGAGAGAGAGAGAGAGAGAGAGAGAGGGGGGGGGGAGAGGTTGGATCCGCCATGCAGACAAATGAGAAAGGGAAGCAGAGGGAGGCACACATACGATTGGCTTCAAAGAAGTGACCGCTGCCGTGATTCGTATTCCTGTCCAGCGAGAGGCGGCGGAAAGGCAAGGCCGGGCAAGGCCGGGCAAGGCCGGCCGGGTAAACACTCCGGCCGCAGCCAAACGAGGGCCAGCGGCCGCCAGCGGGGGAGAGGAGAGAGCGGGTCAAGTGCGGATACGTTGCCGAAATAAACGATTCTGCGGTGGGGCCAAAAAAAGGGGGAAGTAGGAAACAAAAATTAAAGAGAATGAAAAATAAAAATAAAGTGAGATAAAAGCGAGATAGAAGAGTTGGGGTCTTTTTCGTTTTATTTGCCATGACAGATAGTTAAAACGATAAGAGGGAATGGCCAATGAGCGCGGGCCGTGTCGTTAAATTGAATTTACTTCTTCCTTTGTGCCTTTCTGCCTCTCGCTCGCCCCTTTCCCTCTCGTCCGATAGGCGGCGTCAGAACGGCGTTCATGTCGACAAGACGGCGACAAACCCGAGTTTAATCGTTCTTAAACGCCCTTCATGCAAATACGGTGAAAAATAAAAACAAACTAGAAAAGAAGGTACTTATCTTTTTTTGTTGAAAAAGTAGAAATGTCCAGTTAGTAGTCGTGACTGGGGTGCGGTATAAAACCGAATACGGGTAAAATCGTTCTGAGATTTTGAAAGGGTGTGAAAATTGTCGGGCAGTGCCGTCGAGACTTTGACCCGAGAGGGGCCAGTGCCGGAGATCACCGCCCTGCCGGCCGCGCCGACACCCGGCTTGCTTTTATTGCCAAATTGAGTCAGCCGGCCCAGCGCGGCCCAGCGCCCCGGCGACGGGGAGGCCGAGGCGGGGTGAGGCGGGGCGGGGCGGGACCGGGCGCGCGTGTCAGCAGCGGCCGGCAGACTACCGCCTTTTCATCCGGTCACTCACTTTATTTGAATTTTTAAAGCTTCATTCAGTCGGGCGTATTTCGGCGCGTGGGGCACTCCGTACGACCACCCGACGCGGCTCGGCGCGGCGCGGCCGCTCTACCCGGCGGGGCGGACGCGCTGCTGTCGATGCGATGACGGCGATGGCGACGGCGGTGGCGTTGGCTGGTCCAATGCACAGAGACAAACTGCGCGCTCAAGCAAGGCGTGAAGATGCCCCCGCCCTGCCAGCCAGCCCCGCCGCGCCACGCCAAGCCCCGGTACACGAAGCACGGCGTGATTGCCGATGTCGTCCTTCCCTCCGCCCCTACCCTCCCTTCCCCTCGCCGTCAAGGGCGCGCCGCGCGAAGAAGAGTCGGCGCCCTGCGTCCCACGGCCCGCGCCGCGCCGCGCCCTGCGCCCTGAGGCCGATTCCGAACAGCGTTGTCGTCGCTCCGTCGCTCTCCTACTCGTGGGGCGCACCGCAGGGGTGCGAGAGAGACAGAGCAGCGAGGCAGCGTTCGGAACCAGTCTGCTGGCGTGGCGCCCAGCCAGGCATGCAAGGGACATCAAAGCGCGCCTACACGCCCGCCCGCCCTGCCCCGCCCCACCTTGCCCCGCCCCGCCCCGCCCCGCCCTGCCCGGCCACACCCCGCCACGCCGGGAACACGGCCGTCCCATGCTAATCCTGCGGCAGGGCGCGGCGGGCATCGGAGAACGCCCTCGAATTCCATTCGGAAGGCGGGGTCCTCGGCCCTCGGCCCTCGAATCGGAGTGACCCGACCGGCGCCCTCCCGGCAAGGCGTCCGGGACGGTCCGGGACAGGTGCCCGTCCAAGTACCGCACTCAGAGCACTCAAAGCGCGCCCGCGCCGTGCGCCCCGGACCCGCTCCGCTGCTCCGCACAGTGGCGCGCAAAAAACAAAAACAGATATATGATGAGCGCGGAGGGCAGCGGGGTCACACACGGCGGCCACTCCACGGCACTCACGCAATCCAACTTCAAAATTCCTTTTTTATTCTCTTTTTTTTCATTTTCCACTTACGGTTTTTAATTTGTGAAAAAAAATCCCCACCAGCATGACCACTACTGTCATCCCAATGTTAAGTGGCGCGCGGTGGACGTCAAGGGGGTCGGTCACTCACACACACAAACGCACAAAAAAGAGAGCACACATACACAGCACACAAATGCGTAAATTTTTGAAATGTCCCGTTGACGTGGCGCATGGACAACCATGCCAAGGATGGCACTTTTTTTTAGAGGGCAACGGGCAAACTTTTTTACCACATTTCACGCACTTATGGTTTGTACGTGTGTCGACTCTGGCAGTGTATCGGTCTGGGATCGGATACCAATGGCGTTGCGCGGAGTGGCGCCAACGAGTGCGTCGCCTTCCACACCGTGCGTTACTATGACCCGGGGCGAGGCCTGCTGGCGCCTGCTCATCACTCCGTCTCTCTCGCACCCTTGAGGCATTCCGATGGGCGTGCGAGAGAGACGGAGCGGCGAGCGCACTGTTCGGACGCAGCCTGCTGACCCGGCAGTGTGGATGAATCGAATCAACAAACGCTGCTTTTCAATCTTCGCTTCAAGTAAGTCGCGCTGCTTCCCATCGACTCCCCCTCCCCTCCCCGCCCGCGCGCCAGACTGCACCGCGACGTTGTGCCAGGGGAGAGGAAATATTAAGAGAGAACAAAAAATGGGACCGCGTCGCCGAGCCCCGCCGATAGTCGGCTCGGGGTTTATTATCATCATTATTAATACTTTGGCGACGAGAGCGCAATCCCAGGGCGATATTGTTCGAGTGGCCGAGAGGCTTCTAGTGGCCGAGGGGGCCGCCGAGTGCGGTGGGGCGGGAAGGGGGTCCTGGACGACGGCCTCCGTCGCCAGGCAGCGAGTCGCGCCGCCACACCGCCGCAGACGCCGCCGCCGCCGGGCTCGCCGGCCAGCCGCCCCGCGAGCGACCGCCTAGCCATGGCCGCCATGGCGCAGCCGCGGCATTCAGGTTCAACACAGCATGAAATTCTCAGCCGATGTTATTTATCGCATCGCCCCGACCGTCCGGCCTGGAAGTGTCCTGGAGGGGCTGGACGGGCTAGGGCTGGAGGGGTGCGCCCCGGCTGGTCGGCCGGCCTGCAGGGGCACCGGAATGCTCTCCAGGAGCAGGGCGCCGCTCCAGTCCCGTCCAGGATTGGCGTCCTGCTGCATTCCTGCGAAAAGCAATGGCCCGGACCGCAGCCTCGAACCAAGACAGGATTATTGTGCCAAGCTCGACGAGTTATCGCCGTTGACGTTCGGAACGCACCACCCTTGTTTTGGGAGTCCACCGTGTATATCGTTTGTGTACATTGTTTAAAATGAAATCATTTAAAGAAATCACACATACGATACATACCCTTGGCGTGGTCCGCACGGCGCACGTCTCACCCCGTGCTCATCCCGCAAGGTGGCCGCCGCAGATAGGGCTTAGCCCGCTCTGCCGCGTAGCGCGCAGCGTCCCGACGACGTCCGAGGCACCCCGTCGAGGCCGTCGTCGCGGAGAATGAGCCGCCTATCTATCGCCTGCCGTGGGTCATGTGGTACACCGCGCGCCAGCCCGGCAGCCCGGGCAGCCCGGCCAACCTGGAGGGGTGCTTGTCGCTCAGCGGGATGGAGGGCCAAGTGGAAAGGGGATAAGAACGGAGCCGCCACCATTGTGCAGTCCGGAGCGCGGAGCCATGGCGGAGCCGTGGGGGCGCTGCGGGGCTGCGGCGCTGCCGTGGGGCCCACGGCGGGGCGCGGTGGGGCGCGGCGCGTGGTCTGGTCCTCTCCCCGCCCTCTTTCGGACTCAGTGACTCGTTGAGAGCCAATTGTCCTGCGCGGCCGGGCTGCAGGCTGATTCCGAACGGCGTTCTCTGTCTCTCTCACGCTCATGCGGGAGAGAGAGAGAGGCAGAGCGACGAAACGACTGTGTGGAATCGCTCGGCTGGCTGGTCCGGGCTGGTGCCGGCGCCCCTTGACACACCAGCGTGTGGCGCCAGCGGAGCAGTTTCCTGCAAGCTCGGCCCGGCCCGGTCCGGCCCGTGTGGCTCGAAAACAACAACAGGCTGGCGCACGGTGAGCCAGAAGACCAAAGACAACGTTTTAAGTTTTAAGAGAACCATGTTCTCTCTGATGGAACGGAGTCTGTCAGGCGTCGAGCCCCTGCTGGGAGCAGGGTAGGCAAAACGCGACACGGGTGTTCACCGCGTTGCCTACCGGCGGCTCTGCAGGGGCTTTTGTCACGGCTTGACTGGCTCTGGACGCCACAGTAGTGGAAAATGCCCTTCGGAACATTTAGCGTGTAGACTTGAGTTGTGCTCTACTTCGCGGCGCCGCTAACGCATAAAGTAGGGCGCGACGGCAGCCGGGGGAGGTGCGCGACGACGAAGACGACGACGACCGGATACGAAAAGAGACAGCAGGCGACTCGCTCCATCCGGCTCGGAGGATGGAGTTGTATCCCCCGGCTGGGCCGGGTTGGGCCGGGCGGCCTGACGATGTGAATTTCCCTTTGTCTGCTGTCTTGCAGTGAGGCGCACGCCAGGCGGCGGCGGCGGGGAGGTGCATCATGGCCACGGCGGGGATCGCGCGGCGCGGCGCCAGGAGACACCGCTATTTGTCACGGGACGCCACCGCCATGACACCCTACACGATCCCCATCGGGATTCTCGGGGCAATCCCTCCGCCAGCCTGTCCCGCGTCACGCTGATCCTGGCCCGGCGTGGCCTGGCGTGGCCTGGCGTGGCCTGGCGTGGCCTGGCGCCCCGAGCCCATATCCTGACGGAGCGCGCGCAACCTGACGCCCGGCCGAGGACCCCCGCCGCGCCGCGCCACTCCCCGCTGTTGGTGTCCGCGGCGATTCCAAGCGCCGCGCTCTGTTTTGCCGACTTCTCCCTGTTTTATCGACTCGGGTGTGGATATTCGGCCGTCGTCCAGGCCGAGGCCCTCCTCGGAGTCCTTGGCCTCGCGCAATCTCTCAGACACATCTCGCCATTCCCCTTTCCTGCCTGCCTTCCAATGGACTGCTTGACGCGCTGCTCGCCCTGCCCTCCACCCCGCCGCGCCCCGCCGCGCCCCGCCGCCGGCATTTGCATTTCAATCCGAAAGGAGGAGAAAAGTTGGCCGGGCATACGGTCAAAATGTTGCCCCGCCGCGCCCGGGATAAATTGAATTGATGTCGCGAGGAGCGGCGGAGCGAGCCGGCCGGGGCAGAGGGCTGTCTCTCTGTCCCTGTCTCGCCCGCAGCCGAGGCTGTCTCTCCGTCTCTTTCTCGCGCGCAGCCGTGGCGGTGGCGCTGACGGAACATGGACATGTCCCTGGGCTGGCAGGGCAGCCGCCGAGGTAGCAAAAGCAAAACAATAAACCGACGACGAATAAAAAGAATAAAATATAGTCACGGAATCGAGCCGCTTAGGAGCGGGCCGGGGCCGGGGGCACGCTTCGGGGAGTCATAATCGCAATAAACCCCAAGACGGCCGCGCAGCGCGTTATACTACCCCTCGGCCGCGCGCGCGCTTGGGTGGCAGTGTGGCAGTGTGAGTGTGCGCCTTTAGTTTTACGAGTCTGGCAAGCATCGAACTGCTACCGCAGTGCCGCACGCCACGATGACGTCATCGCCGGCAGACAAGATGGCGAATCGCTTTTACGACACTTTTGTTCATCAATGAGTGGCTGCCTATAAAGACCTCGCCCCTCCTCTTCCCCCTCCTCGTCTGGGGTGCTAATTATGCCAATGGGCGTAAAATACTATAGAGTGGGGGAATGCGGGGAAGGCCCAGGTGGCCGGGAAGCGTATGGCTGCAGCGGGCGGGGGATGGTATACGCGTGGAGTTTGGTCGCTTCGCTTCCGACCGGATTCCGAAGTGGAACCCTCCTGGAGATGCTGGACTAATGCCGGCGGACGGTGCTGCTGGAATGTTCGGTAGGCGGCAAGGAGGAGGGGGAGGGGAAGGGGGAGGAGTAAAGGTAGCGCACACGGCACGGTTACATCGCAGAGCCAGCAGTCGCCAGTGCAGCGGACAAACAACGCGGAAGAAACTAGGCCAGCTAAAGGGCGCCGCTTTATCTAAACTCGCCGAAACTCGCTCATTAAGCGCGCCGTGCCTTGCCGTGCCGTGCCGTGCCGTGCCGTGCCGTGCAGTGCCTTGCCGTGTCTTGCCGTGCCGCGCCTTGCCGCGCCGTGCCGCGCCACCCGTGCATTTATCGCCAGGCACATGTGATTGTGATCGCAGGACGGCCGACATGGCCCCGGACCTCCCCGGCCCGCCCCGGACCCGCCCGAAAACGGGCAGAGCCATCGGCCCCAGTTTCCTCCAGTCGGGCCCCACGGAGGCCAATCCGATTCGCAGTGGCGGAGTCGCGAATGAGCGGCGGGGCGGGGCGGGGCGGGGCGGGGCGGGGCGGGGCGTATCTTGGGGATTTTTATGCCCGGCAAAAGTATCGTGTCCCATTTGTGTCAGCGGGAAAGAAAGTTTACGACTGCACGCGCCGCGCGCTCACTCGTCCCCTCCGCGTCAACCCCCGTCAGGGCGCCGTCAGGGAGGCCGGCCGGGCCGGGCCGGGGCTGCGCGTACTTGTTTGTTTGATGCTTTTTATTGCCGTCTTTCTGCTGCTCGTTTTTTGTCTCTCGTTGACTGTCTGGTGGGAGACGACGCGCTGGCTGCAGGCCGCTGCAGGCCGCTTCAGGCCTGATGTCTGCGTCCGTGCCAATCCTCTCGGTGGCCTCCCCGACGCCGTCGTCGCCGTCGATGCCCCGCCAGCACTCGCCACTTTGATCCCCGGCGGAAGCACCACTGGCAAAGTGTCGCGACGGCTTTGCAGCTGCCCGGGGGGAGAGGGTAGTCCAAGAAAGGGAGGGGGGCAAGGGATCCGCGCAATCAAGTAGTTTTACGCGGTGTTTGTTTGGTTGGGGGGGGGGAGGGGGGAGGCCGGGCAAGGCCGAGTCAGTCCCACCCCTACGCTGTCGGGGGGCCTTGGTCGGGCAGAAGGGGGCTAATAGCCTTTGAATACAATGCGGGGACAGCGTTTCGGCTTGTGCTCAGCCTGAGACTCGGAACAGGGCCGCCGCCCCGCCCCACCCCGCCCCACCCCGCCCCGCCCCGCCTTTCCGCCTCCGCGCAGCAGGGCTGCTGGGCTGGCGGCACCAAACAAGCGGCGTAAATCAACGCCGATACGAGCGGCACGGCGTCAGAGGCGCCTGATAGGGTTGCGAGGGGGTGGGGCGGGGCGGGGCGCGCTGGGGCGGGGCAGCCAGGGGAGGATTTGTATAAATTGACCAGGGGGCGACGAGGGGCACGGGCCGGGCCGCGGAGGGCCACGCGCGACATCTGTTGCCTCCGGTGTAGGAGAGAGATTTTCTCCGTCGGGCTGCTGGCCTGGCGACTGGCTCGGGGCTGTAAAAGCCTCATCGGTTCCGAATGCAACGAGGAACGAGGCGCCATGTGGCCAGGCTGGCGGCCCCGGCTGGGTGGACGGACAAACGACTCCACTGTCGCTTGGCCGACTGCGGAAACGTACGCGGACAGTCACTGCACCCGGCCACCCCGCCGGCCATTACAAACAAAATCTAATCCGGTCACTCCCCCGCCGGACCCGGTCGGACCGGAGTGGTGCAGGTAGGGAAAAACAATTACCACACCACCGCGACTCCCGGGGGAGACAACAGGCAACCCCAACCCCGGCGGCGGCGGCGCGTGGAGCCAGGCAGCCAGGGCTGGCAGGCATCAGTCGGTCTCGCAACCCACGGAGCCGACAGCTACGCGCGCCAGCGTTCAATATTTCAAGCACAACTCCATGTCCGCCCACCTGGCTCGAGCTGTTGTACACCGCGCCGTTGTGCCATCCGTGGTGTCCGTCATCTCGACCTTCTCCATTATGCGCATTGCTTTTGTAGCGCGCGTTCGAGTCCCACCGTTTCCGTCCTGCTTTCCGCTTTCATCCACGTTGATTTTACCGCCCGCGGCTCATGATGGGCAGCCGCCAGGCCGCGTACTCCTGAAGAGGAAAATCTCCGCCGTGCCTCACCGAAACCTCGACGTCCGCGGCGTCTGCCTCCGAAGTCCGTGATAAGGAGTGGGGCTGGTTATAGTTGTATCTTCCAGACACAGTACACAAGTTGGCGCTCCAGCGCTGCCCGGGCCTGGGCCCTCGGCCGCCCTCGGCCCGGCCCGCCCAGGACGCCAGTCAGCGGAGTTGGACTGACAGTTCTCGACGTGAACCTGCCGTACCTGCGGACCGCCCCGCCTCCAACGCCACCGACGCTCGCGGCAGGGCCGAGCAGGGCTGGCCGAGCAGGGCCGGACAGCGCCGTCATGGTGTCCGTGCTAATTGCCCGAACCAGCGCAGTACGCCAACCACACCCCACCCCCACCTCGTCATCTCTCTTCAATCGCGAGCAGACCAAGAACTCTGGGGAGAGGGATAAAGCGTGAGGAAGCATAAAAAAGAGGCAAAAGAAAAATGGTGTGAGCATAAACATTTTGCACCCCCAGCCCGCTGTTTCCACACGTCTGGCGCCGAGACGGCCATCATCATGCACTGCATACACTCGCCCAGGCCACCCTCAGAGCCCCCACCCCCTCCCCCGCCTCACATTTGGAACGCCAGTTAAGCAGCGGCATACATCGCGAGACGAGTGCATCCGGTTTGTTGCAGCCACGCGACGCCGCGCCGCCCCGGCCACCCATTCACATTCAAAGGGACACATTCGGATTCGTATTCAGAGTGGGATGGCTCCTTATTCACCTCGTGAATATGACACTCTGTACGGCCTGGGGCGGGGCGGGGTGCGGCGGGGTGGTCAGGACTTGGCCGGGGGTGATGGTGGCGGTGGTGAAGAGCAGGAGAACGAAAAACTGGATCAAGGAAAGATGAGGTTGACGAAAGTAGGGGAGGTCGTGAAAAAGAAAAGGAACTCACTTACCAACTTGACTGCTCGCTCAATTTGCATACAAATAAATCGGGTCGCGTGAAGGTTGCCAACTTCTGCGCCGCAACTCTTTTCAGCTAGTTTCCATAAATTTGGCGTCGCTCGCGCGCAGGATGTGATCTCGAGAGCCGGAAGAGGGTTGGACGGGTCGCGGGGTTGCAAGTGGTAGCGGCCTAAGCGGCGGAAACGGGAAAGGGACGCGTCACGCGACTCCTGGCCCGCTTGCCCTAGCCGCCCTGGCCGCCCTGGCCGACCTGGCGGTCCACCGAAAACGGCAGCCGACGGCCGGGTCCAGCGGTCCAGCGTCGCGGACCTGTTGCTGCGAGCACGTGCGCGCCGCGGTCCCGCTGGGAGGGATGGGCATGACTGGGCCCTCGGCAGCCCTCGGCAGCCCACAGCCCTTCGCAACCCTTCGCCCTTGCAGCGAGGAGAGCAAGGAGCAGCGCGGAATACGACTGGCGCCTGTCTTTCAATCTGGCCGGCCCGCCCCGCCCCGCCCGTCGGCCCGTCAGACCAACTTCCACCGCAACTTTCGCGACTGCGATTTGTCCGTGGCCGCCCCGGGGGCCGCGGCAGCATCCCCTCCGAAGGAGGAGGCAGAAAAACATATTTCGCTTTCGTTTCCTTGTCATATTGTCCGATGAGCTGCCGCCCCGCCGCCCCGCCGCGGCCAGCCGCCGTCTGCGTCGTGTCGCCGTCGTCTCCAACTTGCAACAGCGCCTCCGGGCGGCGCCGGTTCCTCACACGCTGCGGGGAGGAGAATTCGGCAGATGAGGGTCTCTGGTGTCATTAGGCAGTGACTATTCGCAGGACGGGAAGCCGGGCGGGGAGCACCGGGCAGCGCGGCGGCATGGCGGCAGCGCCCTCAATTTCCCCAGCGGGCTGGAAAAGTCACAAACACAGTGGAGCGCGCGGATTGTTTCATGGAAATACCTCACAGAGCGGCAGCCGCCGGCCCAGTAAAGTGAGAACTGTGATTACCCCTCCCCCTCCTTTTCCCTGAAGCTACACCCTGGAAGGCGAGAAGGCGAGTGTGCGCCTGGTCGGCGTGCCGATTTCATGAGGCGAGCTGGCCGGCACGCCGAGGCAGCTGGGGGAGCTTGCCGCCCTGCCGGCCCTGCCGGCCCCGCCCGTCGAGAGGCGCCAGATTGGAAGCACGCACTGGCCGGCCGACGTCCGTGCGCACTAAAACCCTTTGGCCGCCAGCCCTGCAGCAGCCCCAGCCTACCCCCGTCTCCGGTCTGCCCCAGTCGGCCCCAGTCTTCCGCGGTCAGGCGCATCCTCCCAACGGCTTCATTGCCTGCCGTGCCAGCCTCACCTTTGTGCCCTCCTTAGTGTGGCCGGGCGAGAAGCAGCAGCGAAAGGGACACGAGATAATCATTGCACGTCTAGTTGGTAATCAGTGAAATAATCAACATCATCCAATGAAATGACAATCATACTTTCGGGGATTCAATCACTTTTGACCATTTTTGCGAGCCACTGCTCCAAACTATCAGCGGTCAAAGCCTTGCGAGGCGGGGCATAAAAGAGTAGGGTCTTCAGAATAGTAAGGCGTCGAGAGGTCTTTGACCGCAACTAATCGGATGCAGTGACCGCTCAAAGTCACAAAAAGTTTATTTTCTGGAATCATTCACTTTTGACCATTTTTGCGAGACCACTGCTCGCAAACTATCAGCGGTCAAAGCCTTTCCGAGGCGGGGCATAAAAGAGTAGGGTCTTCAGAATAGTAAGACGTCGAGGAAGGTCTTTGACCGCAACTAAATTGGATGCAGTGACCGCTCAAAGTCAGCAAAAACAGTAATTTTCTGAAATTCATTCACTGTTTGACTATGTTTGCGAGACCACTGCTCCTAAATTATCAGCGGTCAAAGCCTTCCCGAGGCAGGGCATGAAAGAGTAGGGCCTTCAGAATAGTAAGGCGTCGAGGAAGGCCTATGACCGCAACTAAATTTGATGCAGTGGCTACCCAAAGTCACCAATATTGAATTTCCGACACTTTAACAGCTTTCCGAGGTCGGCGCTCAAATAATCCCCAATATTTCCCAATAATCAACATGATAACCTCCTATAATCAGTGATAAATAATAAAATAATCAAAAGAAATCACATGTAATCATACTCTAAATATAATCAGTGTACAGGAAAATCTTGAGTTGGTACCGCCTGCTCAAACCCTCTAAATTCGGTCAAAATTCAAAATGTGGCAGTTAATTTTCGAAAAACATCCCCCCCCCGAGAAAAGATGGGGTCGCGTGGGGTCGCGTAATCTTGTTCCTGGGGTCGCGAAAAATTTTGGAAGCCATTTTGGGGTCGCGGGCTGAAAAAGGTTGGGAACCCCCGACTTAGTAGTTTCGGCAGACGTGAGTAACGTGAGTAACGTTAATAAATGCTCTCGGCCTGAAGAAATGCTCCTGGCCTGCTCGATGCAAATGCGGGCTGTCTCTCCGGCGGCGGCTCGGCTCGGCGGCAGGGCCACGCGCTCGGAGACGCCACACCGTTTACCGTTCTCTTCCGAGCGATATGTCACGTGCTTGTGCGGCGTGGCGCTTCGTGGCGTAGTGCCGCGCTGATACTACGCATGCTGCACCTGCAGACGGTGCTTCGGGCCCCGCGGGCCTCCGAGCAAGCCTCCGAGCAAGCCTCCGAGCAAGCCTCCGAGCAATCAAACAGCAACAACAAGGCAAACAAGAGGGAAAAGCGACTTCCTTTAATCTCGTTACGCTTTTGCGCGCGAATCCTTAAAACCTCCGCAGGGTGTAGTGTGTGCCCAGGGCCCTGGCCCAGGCGGCGAGTCCTTGACGCGAGGCGAGGCTTGCCGAGGATCAGAGCTTCTTTCTGCTGCCATCTTTGCTCCTTTGGCACCGTCTCGCCCGCGCGGGCTGCCGAAGGTCGGGAGTGGATGAGCGGGAAGGGGTAGGGGAGGGGGGCTGTTCAGTTGCCTTCCATTTATCGCCGTGATTCGTTATCAGGCGAGGCGGCCAGCCCTTCGCTTGCCTCGCCCGCCCTCATTCTTTACCTCAGCACCTCCTCCTTCCCAAACCCTCCCCCCCTCTCTCTCATCTTAGCACCTCTTCCCTCTTTCCCCTCGCCCCGTTGATTCTTCTTCAATCTTGAGCACGCTTGGGCTTTTACGGCGGTGGCGGTGTGACAGATGACGAAAACACTAAAGTGTGTTCGACGGGCTAAACGCACCGGGGGATCTAAAGCGGTGGGCGCGAAAAGGCGAAGGCACGTGTCACCTGGTGGTGCTCGGAGATTCGTCAGTTTAGCTGAGAAGCCGAAAAAAAAGAAAAGAAAAAAGTCAAGCTTCTGCCAAGTGAAAGCAGATGATTCAAAATTTAACGGTGGTGCTCTCGGTTTGTGCTGAGAATGTGTAGGAGGAGACCAGGGAAAGTGCATAGTGACGAAACAGAACATTTTCCTTGAAATGTATGTACACTTTTATTGCGAAGTTGTTCAATTTACAGCACGTGTATGTACAATTAACATTTTACATGGATTGGTAACAAATTTCTGAGCCGAACGAAAGAAACAAATAGAACAATTGCTTTCAACGAAAACAAGCGTTTCACGCATTATCACTATAAAAATTTAACAGATTATTGCGATTTAGCGACGTGGCCACAAAAGAAGTAAGTCATCCGCAGCAGATCAACGACAAAAAAAAACCCGAGCCGGCACCGGATTCGGCATTTTCATATTAGCATAAATCTAGAACACAACGCCACAAATCTAGCCTTTCTCCGTGGAGGGACCGGAAAAACAATCTCGGGACCGCGATGGACCCACATGGGACCGCGTGACCGCCAAACACGGCCAAACAGGTACTCGGGCTCCGACACTCCACCACCCGTCTCGTCTACATCACAGCTACAAGCACCAGGCGCTCCGGGCCGAGCCGGGCGCCACACCACTCGAAGACGAACACCTTTCTCTTCTGGAACAACATCGTCCGGCTGTTGGTCCGTTTATTGTCAATATGAGGGCCGGGCAGACAACTCGGGCCGGACGAAGTCGTCGTGCGCGTCATGGCGATCATTCATTCATCACTCATTCATTCACTCGCTCATGCATTCGCTTGTTCATTCATCACTCGTTCACGCTGTTGGCTCGAGCGTGCCTCACGCGAACGGGTTGGCGGGGCTGATCTCGTTGCTGCGCAGCACGCTCTCGTCCTGCTTCACGCCGCATTGCTGCCGACAGAGAGAGAATACAGGTGAGTGTGTTTAGCCAGGCTAAAGACAGAGACGGCAGGATTTCAACGCTCGTCGCGTGGCGGTCAAAAAAGGCCCGAGTGAAGGAAAAGAGAACGCCGCCGCCAGTACTCGAACCCGCGACGTTGTGCCCTTCGTCCCAGCGACCAATCGTGTTTTCACGCTCCGGGACCGGGTTCGAATACCACCAACTGGATCGTTTCCCTCTTTTTACGAATATCATGAGGCCCAATGGAGGCGAGGAGTTCGTAAAGTATATTGGCAATACGTGGCCAGGACCCCAGGCCCCCAGGGCCACAGGGCCACAGGGAAGTGCAGTACTTACCGCTTGCCGCTGCTCCCAGGCGTGCATGGCGGCCTTGTGCTTGTTGAGCTGGTGGCACCAGTCGGCGTACACCTTGTGGTAGTCCTGGGGCCGGCCCGGTGCGCCGCACCGCTCCGTGCTGACGGTCACGTTGTAGGAGCACAGCAGGCGGCCGTCGAGCAGGCAGTCGTAGCGGCCGGCGTCCTGCTGCACCGCGCTTAGGATGACGAGGCCGTGCGCGGCCGTCTCCACGTACTTCTCGGGCCGAAAGGCGACGGGCTGGTCGTGGTGCGTCCACACCAGCGGCGGCCGTTGGGGCTGCGCGGCGGCGCGGTGCGGCGGCGCGGGGGGCGGCACGGAGGCGAAGCACGTCACATGCACGGACTGCCCCCACGTGACCGTGAGCTGCTTGCGCGCCACCGCGCCGTCGCACAGCCTCGGCAGCGCGCCCTCCACGTCCTGCAGCAGCCTGGCGGGGCGGGGACAAGTCGCCGCTCATTAGAAAAATCCCAAATTGAGATGGATTCAGCTGTGAGCCCTCTGCTCCGCTCTGCTTACCCTTCGCTGGCCCCCGTCGGCTTGCAGGACCGCGCCTCGCTGTCCCAGCCGCAGTACGGGTCCCGGACGCAGCGCAGGCAGCTGGAGTGTCGCCGGGAGCACTGCGTCAACCCGACCTGGAGCACGCCAGCACGCCGCCGTTGGTAAATACAAGACACCCAGTGGGAGGAACACACTTCGGCCTCGGGGGTTAGCTCACCTGCAGGACGCGCGAGTCGGACGCGGCGTACAGGGACTGGTGCCGTTCGGACAACTCCAGGAGGCGGACTGGTTCTCCGGGCGTCACCTCCCACACGTCCAGCAGCGCGGAGCCCTCGCCTGCCGCCCACTGGGCGATCTTGTACACCTGGCCGCCAGCTGGGGTGGAAAGGCGGAAAGGTCAAGGCTTGTCTGGTCAGAAGCTCTCGAGAAGCTGAAGCCACTCACCAGTGCCGGCGTAGAAGACGCGGTACAGCTTGTCCTGCTGCCGCACCAGGTGCACGGCCAGCCGAGTGAAGGTGGTCTCCCGCGTGTAGAACACGGGCCTGCCGTTCTCGTGCGACACGGCAGAGTCCATGAGCGGGTGCGACCGGATGAAGTTGAGCACCGTGTCTGCAAGGGAGGGAATTGTAGTGGTGGGGGGCAGAGCGTTGGGGTGGGGATAGCGCTTGCTGCATCTGCCAGCGAGAAATAGAGTGGAGGAGGTAGGGCGCCTCGAGTGGGGGTGGCGCGCGTGGGTGCTCGACTTACCTGGCAGGCTCTCAGTGTTGTTGATGCACTCGCCGGGCCGCGGCTCGGGCACCTTGCTTGTGAGGACGGGCAGCCAAGCTGACGTGGAGGTGGCCTGCTCCTTGAATTTGCCCCTGAAGGCCTCGTGGATGTCCTGCAGCGTGAAGGCGCAGATGGCCGAGCCCGTGAGTCCGTACGTGCTGGTGGTGAAAACGCCGTAGAAGTGGTTGGGGTCCTCCACCGGGCGGTAGATGCTCTCTGGGGAGGAAGAGTTGCCAAGTAGTGTCGACGCGCAGCAAACGCCGCACAACGCTCGCCGCGAAAAACTTACGGATCTCGTTGAAGTAGAACGGGAACTCGCCGGGGAGCGAGCAGTTGAGGCGCGCCTTGAGGTAGGTGGCCCAGTTGTGTGCCAGGATGTTCTTGCCGCCCGTGTCGCGCTTGCAGACGCGGGCCACGCGCGAGAACACCGCCTTGCCGCAGTTGATGTACTCCACGGCCGTCTCGCGGAAGAAGAACAGCACGTAGTCGCCGACGTCGTATGAGCCGACGAAGTTGGGCTCTGGAGACAGTGCGAGTGGATCAGGACAATGCAAGGGCAGCCAACATAACCCGCCAGACGTCTCGCATTACAGTTGGCATGCCTGCAGGAATTAGGAGTCGGGATAAGGCAGGGTCGCCGCAGAGCCGTAGCCAGCGTAGCCAGTTGGCCGGACGACCCCCTCCACCCCCTACCCCAGCACGCCCAGCACCGCACGGCCTCATCCGTTACCGCAGTGGCCGGTCACTGACAATGGAAAAAGTTTGCCTGCACTCACTCAGCCAGTTCAGCCGGAGTCTGCCGGCTAAGCACAACAAACACACACACACACACTCACACACGCGGGCACCAAACTTTTCCGTGGGCTCCGTTTGGCGGTCCTCTTCCTGATAATTGTGTCTCCCACGGAGACGAGGGATGGGGGAGGGGTTGGAGTTGGGGGTCATCGCGGCGCCCGGCACGCGACGGCGGCGCACGGTTTCCAGGAACGCGAGTCCGGCGGCCGCGGCCCCGAGCGGCACCCCCGCGACGAGCATAATGACGTTGATGAGGCAAAATAAGACGGCAAGCCGCGGCACGCCACGGCACCACGCCAGGCCGTCATGACGAGTCAAGTCGTGACGCACGCGACGCGCTGTCCGCGCCGTCCGCGCCGGCAGCCTCATTCCGAACGGTGCTTCGTCGCTCTGTCTCTCTCGCGTCCTTACGGAACGCCCCATGCGTACGAGAGAGACAGAGCGCCGTTCGAAATCGGCCCGTCCGTGCCGTCCTCCGCGCGCACGCCGGGCTTGGCGACGACGACTGCGTGCGCGGTGGCGGGGCAGCCCACGACGGGCAGCCCCTGGGGCCGCTCGGCCCGGCGCGGGGATGGCCGCAGAGCTCCATTCCCAAATTTATAATTTAATTTCGGGAATTGGGGTCATGGAGAGAGAGTGGACGAGCGCGTGCACTGCCGGGGAAAGGGAGTGGGCGAGAGCGCCGGCGACAACGCGACACTGTGACACGTATCGGTGACAGCAATCTCAAACTTTTCCTGTCAACGTGACTCAGTCGTGTTCCGCCAGGTCACAGAGGAGCCGCCGGCCTGTCGGGAAGCACTCGAGGTAGCCATAAATAGATTGGACTCACTCGAACGGCTTGCCCAACAGGGCCGCTCTCGCCTGACAACCGCGGCTTCTAATCAGGCGCCGTACTACTGATACTCACTGTCGAGCCACTTGGAGTCGTACTTGAGCGTCCGCTTGAACGTGTACTCCCTGCGGCCCGTTGTCATGTTGTGCAGGTCGGACCGGAAGATGACGGTGTCGGCCTTGGTGAACTCGGCGTTGGTGCCCGAGTAGAGGCCGGGCAGCCCGCCGGGGTTGCCGTCGCGCACCCACAGCGCCGTGGAGTTGTCCGCCGGGTCGTAGGGGCACTTGGCGGCGCCCTGCCCCACGCCCGGCACGAACTGCTGCCGATTCAGGTGGGTCAGGTTCCACTGCAACACACACCCGCGGAGCGTCACTCGAGCCCACCACTCCAGCATGCGCCAGCACGGCCTCGCTCGCGAAACAGCTGAGCGGTGTTTGCTAAATGACAATTAAGGGCGGTTAGTTGATGGGGTGGCGGTCGGCTCCCTCGGCCTTCCGCTGAGCCTTGTACTTAGTCACTAGACACCCACGGAGACGTATTGATCAGGGCCAAGGGCCGCCGCAGGGCCGCAGTGTAAGTACAGGGCCAAGGGCCGGGGCCAAGGGCCGGGGGCGAAGGAAGGGCCCAATCATCGCGGCGGTAACGATGATGCAATGCAGGTACCCCGCGTCTCGGGGACCCACCGCCGCACCGGGGCTGTCGGCGGCGAGGAGTATTGACGACCGCGGTGCTCCGGCCGCGCGGCACACGGACACACACTCACACAAACGCACACGGTCACAGACACGCAGACAAACACGTCCGTAAATAATGACAGACCTCGACCGGTGCATCTGTGCGCTGCTGGACCAGGTGTCGCACTGCACTAATGAGTCCCGAGTGGGCTCGCCTCCCCTCCCCCTCCCCTCGGCCACTATCTGGATCAGCGCGATCGGGGCGTCCGTGGAGCCAGCAGCAGCCAGCCTAGCAGGAGTAACGGCGGGGCGGTAAATCGGCATTAGGGATTCCGATGCTTCCGATGCGCCGCAGTTCCGCGCCACGCCACGCGGTGCAGCGAAGAGGATAAGCACAGCATCCTGCGTCCTGCGTCCTGCGTATATGACGTGCTAATGCGGAATGTCGCGTCGCGGCCGTCGCGGCCCTCCCCTTGTCCGGCGTCCCAGTCTGCAGAAGCGGCCACCTGCAGCCTGACCGAGGCGCCTGCGGCGGCGAGGGTAGGCAGTCCCGCCGCGCAGCGCTGTCCCCGGTCGGCCAACCTCCCAGGCTGAGACCATTACCATTACCATTATGGGCTAGACCACACATGATCGTATGACTGGGCCGGCTGAGCCACCGTACGGTGTGCGCGGGGCCGCCGCGCTTCGACGAGACGCTTTCGCGATAAGGATAGTGTCTAGAGTGGCGAATCAAAGTCTGCAGCGCGTGATTCCCAGTCGCGCCTCCGACTAATGCCCTTCGAGTGTCTCGAAAGCAACGTTGCAAAACGCTGACAAGGAAACAGCCGTTCTTTTTACCGGTGCAGGCGACCGGGCCGAGCTGGCGCGCGACGCCGCGACGGCCTGATGGCGGTGTAGGCCACAAAGAAGGAAGTGACAGGCAAACTTGCGCCATTTACACGGCACAGGGCCATTCCCAGTCTAATGGAAATTAAGACTGCCAAAGTGTGTTGGCGGCGGGGCTGGCGGGGCTGGCGGGGCTGGCGGGGCTGGCAGGCCGAGGCCGCGGGGTCACCCGTACCGCGCCAGACTGCGCCAAGACCCTCTCCGTCGTGGCCGCGGAAAAGCGGAAAATCTTCCCCTGGAGGCGCCGGCAAGTTTCCACTCCGCCGAACTGAGGTGCACTACTGTACCGAGACGATCGACCGCCGCGGCGCCTCTCGCCTCGCCCAGCAGTGTGCATTAAACATGGTCTAATGGCACGGCGGCCTCTATTCTGAGCCACTGGGAGGGAGGGGGTCGGACTGCTTGCGCACAGGGGTGCCTTCTTATTTTACCCTAAGTAGCTGTTGCGGGCGTGCTTGTGAGCGTATAAGTAACAATGCGTCACATTGAGATGCAAGATCCACTCACGACGCATGGACTCTCACGGTGGGGTCAAGGAATTATTTTCCGCCCGTCAAAACATGTACGAGCATTTTATTGCACACGTCATGTTTGTCGGGCCTGGTTCGGGTTCGGGGTGCACGTCAATCCACGATAGGTCATGAACCGACAGGAAGGGTAGGTCACCCCGCCACGACGGTGGCGACGGAGGTCACAATCTGGCGGCGTTTGTTCCCGACCCGCCACTTGGATTATGCACGGGCCTCTTCAACTGCCCGCACCCCGCACCGGCCGCACCGGCACACGGACTGGCTGGCGGACTGGCTGGCGGACTGGCTGGCGGGCTGGCCCTCGTTGGCCTCATCGGGGACTTCCGTCAGCGGGGACTCGCCAAAGTGGCCATTCCGGCCGGCAGGGCGGCCAGGTGGTGGCGGGGCCGGCCCTCCGACGGGGCCCCGCGGTGGAGGACGGCCTGCGGGGTGCCTCGAGCAGGGGAGGGGGAAGGGGGGGGGCACACGTTTGTGCATGTCTGTGTAATGACGGAGGGAGCTGCAAACCTGTGTGCCACACGTACACACAAAACACACACACGCGCACACACAGACGTGATGCAGACAGTGTACTCACATTTATGACCCAGTCCCTGGGGCTGTGGGCGTTGGTCCCGCACACGTACAGTCTGCGTCCGTCGTCGACGGGCTGCAGGACGCGGATGTGGTTCCGGCAGTCGAAGTGCTGCGACAAAGGAAGGCGCCGGGGGTCAGGCGGGGCCGAGGCCTTGGGTGGGGGGCGCAGGGGGACACTGTCCGGGGCAGGCTACAAAGAGGCATGCACAATCACCCTCAGCCAGGGCCAGCCAGGGCCAGCCACGGCCAGCCACAATGGCCGCACAATACCAACCTCGGACTTGCCCTTGGACACGCAGTTGGCCACATTGGTGGGCTCCAGCAGCAGGGAGTCCTTCTGCAACACACGGAGTAACCGGCTTCAATACATGGCATGCGCTGAATTAATTAATCATTAACTTTTATCGGCATTCACTGGGTACAGGAAAAAGGGCGAGGCCTGCAGGTATCGACCTAGGTGCATTCAGTGCCGGAGACCACAGGCCGTTTGTACTCGCGGCTACAAGGACATGACCGAAAAATGGCGCAGTTCCACCGTAAAAAAATCCGCTGTTCTGGACGCGGCGGCCTGTTCTCCCTTATCCTGAATTGGCATTCTCTGGTCACCCCTTCTTCCCCACCCCCGCCATTACCAATTGTTCCCTTAAAGTCAATTCGGCCTTGCCTTGCCCTTCGATCATCGCGTTCTCTATCGTCTCATCCCATACAATAATCCCCTCTTCCCCCTCCCCCCGCCAATTACCCCCCCCCCCCCTCTTCCCTCTCTCTCTGCATTACAGTGCCGGGATATCCCCGGCTCGAATCGCCCCGCTAACCGCGCCCAATTGCAACATCATTTCCCCGGCCGGCGCCGCCCTATGCTGCATTCGGAAGTTACACACACAGAAACACGCACTCACACACACAGACGCAGACACGCAGGCGAATAACGCGCGTAACCTGCCATGGCCCCCTTCTGTCAGCACCGGCTCGGCGCGTTTCAGTTACCCATCCCCCTCCTCTTAAAAAAAAGGAACCCCGGATAAAACCGGCATTTGAACCCAGGCACCGGAAGTGGCTTGTATTCCGGCGCCAGGCCGTGCTAACCGGCGGCTTTTGTCCGCCCGCCAGTGCAGCCTGTCAAAAGTACAATGCATGCAACACGGTGGCCGTCCCGCGGTGTCGAAAGAGGGGGGGGCGGGGCAGTTCGCGGGCACGCTTAGCTTCCTTTCAACAACAGCTCTGCGGTCCACCATCGCCGAGCTTGTTGTTGTTGCTGTTGTTGTTTTGTTGTTGTTGTTGTTGTCGGTGCTGGCGGGTTCGCGCGCCGCACCGGGAGCGTGAACGCCTTGGCGAACGCCGCAGCGATCGAGCCTCTCGAGCGGCGGCGCGGTGGTGCGGACTCTACCACCAGCTCCGGGCACCGCCGTTTGTTCTCACCTCACAATGCGAATGGCTGATGTTGCCGAGGTTGAGCCTGAAGACCCGGTCCCTGAAAAAACAGAAACAGAAGCGAGAAGCGACGTTAGACACGGTCCACACGACGATGGGGCGATGAGGCGCTTGGCAACCATTGGCAGGGACATGGGCTCATCGACTTCATACGCCGCGGATACGTCACGCCGCGCCAAACCCAAAACAAAGCCTCGAAAAGGTGCCATGCATATTTCATGTGGCCATAATGTGGCCCACTTGGCGGTCACTCCGTTCGTGCGGCCGCTAAATCGACACGGCACTGCACAGCACGCAGAGATTGTGTCGAGAAGACGCGTCGCCGCGGCCCAGGCAGCGCCAGGCAGCGCGGGGCGACGCCTGTCAGTCACCGCGCCAATTTGAAGCACGCCACCGGACGGCCGGACCGCGCGGGGCGCGGCAGGGCGGGGCGGGGCGGGGCGGGCTGGAGTTATAATCTGCCTATTGTTATTGCCATCGAAACGCGATGACGACGGGGTCGACACTGGGTTTCGCAATCGATCGATCGAAATGCGTTTCTGTTTCGCGGCGCCCTTTCGATAACGAGAGAGGGGCCGTTGAGAATGCCTCGGCGGTCCTTCGAGGCTCGCTTCGAGGCTCTCTTCGAGGACCGGCGCGCCCTGCGCCCTGCAATGCAAGTGGAGCCCTTATCGCCCCGATTGTTTGTAGAGTCCCTAATTGCGCTCACCTTTCCTTCGGGCTAATTATTAAAGTTGGGGTCGGCGGCGTTGTTTTTGCCGGACTAATTGTTGGCGGGAATGATTTAAATGTAATTACCGCCTTCAATTGCGCAGCGCGGCAACGCGGCGCCGAGCTCGGCCTACACTGGAAGTGCCGGTGAGGCTCGCGGGGGCCGTTACCGCCGCCATTCGGGGAGAGAAAGTGCGCCGGTGTCAGGCCGACGAGCCCTCGGACGAGCCCTCGGACGAGCCCTCGGACGAGCCCTCCGACGAGCCGGCCGGTCCACGAGGAGAATACGCGAACGAGCCGCGAGCGGTGGCTTCGGAGCCACGCCTGCCATGGAGACAGCACTGTTCGGACCAAACGGCAGGCACCGCGGTGCCCGGCGGTGCCGCCCCGCGGCCGCAAGGACGGCGCTCTACTTGAGGGTGGTGAGGGCGGAGACCTGATGGCGGGGCGTTGAGTCGGTTTACAGTCTCATTAGGCCGGACTCGTAACTCATCCTCGCGCGCACCGAGCACCTCCACTCGGCACTCACCGACCGCGGCAAGGCAGCGTGCGTGGGGCGGAGCAGGCGGAGGGAGGGCTGGCCGTCGTCCGCCGACATCGTGCAACCATCCCGACGGGCCGCGCGCCGTGGCCCTCGGTACGAGTCGAATGATGCGCCCCGCCGCGCCCCGCCCCGCCGCGCCCCGCCTTGCCCCGCCACATCGCGTGATCCCGGACCGGCCCAGCCCCACGGCACGGCAGCACGCGAGGCCGGCGAGGCGCTAAACACCGACCGCAGAGCAGCGCCCCCCGCGCCGCCCCGCGCCACCACTCAAAATCTCACCCCGCCGCCCCTCCCCACGGCCGCGCACTCCAGCGCGATGCAGCGCCGCCACAGTGCCCCGCCCCGCGATGCAGCCACGTGCCGCCGGGACGGCTGGGCTTGACAGCGGTCCGCTACCCGTCACCGCGTCACGTCAACAACCCTCGCAGTGGGGTGAGTCTCGAAATAGAGAGCAATCCAAGGCGTGGGCGTCCCTTTCGCCTGGACCTGCGTCATAGTGACACTCCGCCTCGTCCACCTCGCCGCCCCTCGCCGCCCCTCGCGGCTTGCGCTGCATATTTCAACCCGGGTGGCATGCGACCGGATTACTGGTGGGCGGCCGTCGACGGTGACGGTGGGCGGGGCGCCGCGGGGTGGTGGGCGGCCGCGTGCCAGGTGGAGTGCTGCCGCATACGGCGAGGAGGTGCCGCCCGCGCCGCCCGCAGGCCGCGCGCCTTGCCGCCTTGCCGCCACGGCCGCCACGGCCCGCCGCCGAGGCGTTCGCGTTCGCACCGATTCTCTTATCGCTTTGAAGCTTAACTACACCCCGGCACCCGCGCTTCCCGACGCCCCTTTGACCAGCCGCGCGTGGCAAGGCCCGTCCACGCCGCGGGGCTGGCTGGCTGGCTGGCTGCTGGCTGGCTGCTGGCTGGCTGCTGGCTGGCTGCTGGCTGGCTGCTGGCTGGCTGCTGGCTGGCTGCGCCCCACCCCCACCCCCTCCCCTCGACCTCGCCACACCGCCGTACGCAGGGAGGTAGACGCAAACGGAAGGAGTTATAGCTTTATTGCGTTACGTGGGTAGATGCTCATTTCCCCCACGGCACAGCCTGCCTGCCTGCCTGCCCGCCAGGCTGGACGCCGACCCCGCTGTCGTGCGCCTCGCGATGGGGTTAATAGTAGGAGGGTGCAGGGTCGGCACGGCACGGGGAAGAAAATATTCGAAACAATTATCGGTCTGACCGCTTGATGGCCGAGCCTGATTGGAAACGAAAAGCAAACGGAGGCATCACGAAGTGAATGCGGGACTAGGGGGCGGGGCGCGGCGAGGAGCGCGCCGTGGGAGGCCGTAAGCCGATAGCGTCCCCGTCCCCGGGCACATGGTACCCACGACGGAGTCATATAAAATTTGGTTTAAAATAAAACGTAAAAAATTTGAACCCTACGACCCTCTCTCCCCGGAATGGGGTTCGAGCCGCCTGCTTAACTTCGGTGTTCGGATGGGAACCGGTGTATCCAGGCTTTAAACTGCTACCGCATAGTTCAGCTTCTGTAGGACGGCTAGCCTTCCACACCCAAAAAAAAATGACTTCTTGGATCAAAAAAAATTTAACTTTTCTTGGTTTTTGCAAGAAATTTTTTTTTAATCCAATTTTTTTTTTCTTGAATAAAGAAAATTTTTCTTGTGTCAAGATTATTTTTCTTACAAAAACATGAAGGACCGCCTTATGAGGGCAGCCGGCGATCGTAGGGTGACAGAGATAGAGAGACAGAGAGAGACTCAGAGAGAGAAGAGGTTTGGTGTCACGCTGGCTCTCACCCCGTCTCACCCCCACCCCGCCACCCTGGCTTCGCCTGTGGCGCGAGGCCTCGCGCGGGGCGCACCGTGCAGACGCGCGCGGCGCGCCACGACCGCCCGGAGCGCGCGCAGAATATGCAGGTGTTCCTGGAAATCGTCGCCGCACACAACAAACGACGCAGTTGGATGCAATTTTTTCAGGGTTGCAGAGCGAGCAAAACGAGGCCAAGGTGTGCGCTATATTGGCTAAAAACGGTAGGCAACACTGCCACAGGCCCCTGTCAGACAGCGGCTAGGCAGTCCCGGCGGCAAGGCCGCGTACGGATTGCCTACCCAGCGGCCGACATTACCATTACCATTAAGGGCTAGACCACACATGGTCGTATGTTCAAAACCCAACCTGCTATAACTTATTTGTTTTTGTTTGATCTTTTTCTTTAAGTTCGTACTTACATGGCCCCCAAGAACAGGGCGTCCCGCTCCTCGTCCAGGTACATGGAACGGTAGTACAGCTTGCCGCAGGAGAAAGTCCGCACATGGTCTGCAAAGAGAGAAAGCGAGAGAGATGTTAGAGCACAGGATGTTAGAGAGAGAGGGTCGACCAGCCGGCACGCAGCGGTGGTTTATTCAAAGTAACAAGTTTTATATCCCCCTTAACGTGCCGTGGCCTTCTTTCACTCCACGAGGCCGTCGTCGCAGCACACGCGAAAGGGGGAAGGGGGGGGGGAGGGCGATTCGGAACAAGTTCGACTTTTACATTTTCATCATTTTGCAGGCCGGTTTAACGCCTCCTTCCAGGCTGCGAAGTAAAAGGCGGCAGGAAACACAGGAGGAGCGCCGTTTTCCTGTAAGCCCATAATTTCTTTGAACGGGTGCTTTTGTTATGGCAGAATGGCAGGGGTGGAATTTAGTGGCGAGGGCCGAAGCGGGGAGGGGGCCTCTATTGCACGACACAGGAAGCCTCGTGCTTCCGGGTATAAAGGCCTGCGCCCGCCCGTTTTGACATCCGTCGCATTTATTGACGGTTATAAAACAATAGACGCTCTAAAACACTGCCGGGGCCCGGGGCCCCTCGCGGGGCGCGGCCGGCACGGCAGCCAGGTGGGGATCGACGTGTGGTCGATGATGTGGCGCAGATAGCACGGGGTGTGTGGCAGTGTGCGTGCGGGGATGGGGTTATAAAGCCCGCCGCCGTCAGGCCAGTCGGCCCTTTGTGTGTGCACCTTGCGCGGGGGCGGGGAGGGGTGGGCGGCGGGGCGGCGGTGGCGGCGTCGCAGCACCAGCTGAGCTTGGACCGAGCCACCTGTTGGCTGGCTTAGCGCGCCTGCCTGCCCGCCCGCCTGGCCATCCACGCCCCGGAGAGGAAATTGCATGCCTTGCCTCGGCTTGCCTGCACACGACTACCGCTGCAGCCTGCCAAAGATGCACCGCCACGTCCGGGCAAAGCTGCCAGGACAACTACCGCCAACTATCGGCAGGTCGAAACCCACCGACGCTACTCGCACGGCGGAGCTCTCGGCGGAGCCGGCAGGAAATGAATTCCTTGGACGGGCCGACGGACGGGCGGACAGGCGGAGCGCGCGGAATGGAACGCAGGGCGGCCTTGCTGTGCGGTGGGACAGTCAGGGAAGAAGACCCCGCGTCGGCGAGTGGACTTTATTAGGCAGGCACGGTGCCCGCGGGGAAGGGGAGTGGGGCAGGAGTGGGGCGGGGGCATAAAGATTCCATGCAGGACGCAATCAGCGAATCAGCGGCCAATCCGAGCCGGCATGGCAATCGTGCCGCGCGGCGAATACTCAAGCCGTATAATAATGGCCGGCCTCGTTTATATGCCATTTTTACGACGAATATTATTATTTTTAGGGAAATAAAAGCAATACGCCTCGCACGCAGGAAAAGCTGCGGTGGGAAAGAGGTGACGGAGGTACAGTGGCCGGAAGGGCCAGCAGGGCCGCATCGTGAGGCGAAGTGAGAGCCATCCCGGGCGGAGGTCCTTGTATTTCGCCTGATGGAAAGCGCTTATCGTGTCCCGGGCGCCACGCCGCGCGGCCGCGCCCCGCCACCGAGCATCGCGCTGAATAAATTTTCTCGGTCATCGGCGGCGTCTCTACGCCATGACGCCATCCTGGCGGCGGCGCCTTGGTCCGCGGCAGCGCTGCGCCCGTACCGGACGTGCGGGACGAACCGCAGCGCCGCGTAGGACGGCAAGCAGCCCGTCCGGCTCTCTTTACAGGGCACTTCCACTTTCCACCGCGGACGACCCGCCGCTTTGGACCGGTCAATTCCAGGAGGGTTGCGGACCTGGCCGTCGCGAGCATCCCCGGCGTCCTAACTCAGCCGAGGCCGCGCCGCCGCACGCTAGCGGCCACTACGGCCGCGCCACCAGCACCGCCAGCAGCCCGGGCCATCAATCCGCCGGCCCCGCCCCTTTCCACGCGTGGGGGCCGGGGAGGGGGCGAAGGGGGGCGGTGGCATTCCTAGAGGATGAATTTGAAAAATATGTAAAACCGCGCGATGGCGGCACGGGTAATGGAGAGCGTTGCCGCCATGTATTTGCCTGCCGCGCTCCCTGTTGGCGAACAAGGCAAACGCCGCGGAGAGCACACCGCCAGACAGGCGTTCCGGGGCGTTCCGGGGCGTTCCGGGGCGTTCCGGCGAGGCGATCCGGGGTGATCCGGGCGCCCAAGACGGGCATAAAGGAGGCGCCGCGTTGGAAAGGGGAAAGGGTGAGTGGCGCTGGCGGCGAGAAAAATGAAAAACGAAAAACACACTCATCGCGCGGGAAAGGAAAGCCTGCTGGGATTCCTCGGGTGCCTCACCGGAGCCCTGTCCGTAGTCTGAGAGACTAACCTAAAAAACAAGCAGCAAGCATGTGTCTTGCGAGTGCAAGTTGCCCGTTTTTTCCTGTTTCCTTTTCCTCTCCCGCGCACAATGACGCTGTGTGCAGAACGTTGCCGAATGATGATGTGTTTGGAAAGGGTTGAAGGGAGGGGAGAGGGAGTGACACCGAGAGGGGCGCTTCGGATACGGTCCTTGACGGCGAGAGGGGTTTTGGAGGCGCCGCGCCGCGCTCGCTGCGCCTTGGCTGTACCTTCGGCAAGTTGATTTCGAGGCTGGTGGCTTGGGATTCTCATCTCACTACATCCAATATATCTCAATGTCCTCGACGGGAGGGGGTCGCCTGCGCCGCGCCGCCGCGCTCCGGTATTTGGCGGAAAGACATGTCTGCGATCGGATCTGATGTAGGCGGCGGGCGGGCGGCTCGAGTGTAAATTAACTTTTCCCGCGAAATGTATCCCCTCTCCGGCCGGCGGCAGGCCCCACCTCACAGCCTCGGGAGCTAAACAGCGCCTTTTGCGTGGTCAACGGGCCGAGCAGGAGGCCGAGCAGGAGGCCGAGGGCCGCACCCTCCTCAGGGAGCCAGCAGCCATTTCCAGATTTATGTTTCCTGTGCACATCTTAAAGGCGGCGCCCCCGGACAAAAAAGAGAAAAAAGAGAAAGAGAGTTATTTGTGCCTCGGCGTTGCCTGGCGTATTGTGGCGCCACGGCGAGGCGGGGCGAAGCGCGAAGCAGGGCGAAGCAGGCGAGAAAGGCCGGGCAAGGCGCCAACCAAGGGCAGCATCCAGCCAATAAAAGTTGGACACAGGAGTACATGAGGCGCTACACCGCGGCCGGGCCCCCGCCCACCCTCTGGCAGCCACTTGGCGCCCCCGCCCTGCCCCACCTCACCTGCCGCCCCGACCTGCCTCTGGCCTCGCAGTGCACAATGCAGAAAAGCGCGGTTAAAGTCCGCCGTCGTGTTGTGTCGCTCGCTGCCGAAGCGGCCGTCGCCGTTGCTCCCAGCCCGCACACGCGGCCGGTTTCGTATCCACGCCGCCGCCGACTGTTGCCAGGCGGGGAGACGTTTTCGAGGGGCGCGGCGCCCGGCGGCCCGGCGGAGGGCGAGTCGGCAGGTGTCTTTGACCTCATTCTAAAGAGTTTGTGACAAGCTCAGCAACGGAAAGGAGATTACGGTATTTTCGGTCGGTTATGAAAAGCCCGCGGGTGGCAAATTTCCACCGAGATAAAGTCCGTCATACTTGGACGAATTTTTAGAAGTTAGACAAAGTAACGATTAAATTCTGAGATAGTTGATTGGGTCATGCCATTCTGTTGCAGGGGGCATTGGTTCGTCCGTACAGAGAGCGTGTGCTACTTCCCGGTCACCGGCATTATCTGTATAAGCAGCGCAGGATGCAGCTCGGGGAAAGGAACAGAAAAAAACTGGAGCGCGTCACGTAAATCAGAGACAGAGTGGCGGCACTGCAGTATGGCGTCCATTGAGTAGGCCCTCCGCGCAGTCACATGTGGGCCGAGTGCCAGGGAGGAATATGTTTCCTGGAAGTGTTGCAGCCCTGCGCCTGCTTGCGGCGATTGCGGCCCCCGCTTCCAGACGTAAGAGGCTCCTTTCCGAATGATGGCCGTCGAATCGCATCTCTACGCGCCATATACTATTGAATCGATCATAATCTCCGAGTAAAAAATATCACTACGAAATAAAAGGGGTGCTCAGCAATCAAAATGCACAAAAAGTTGTTTTATAGAGGAAAACAGAGACAAATCTTTCTCCAGCGAAATTCGAAGTTATTCTTTTCCGTTTAGCGGGTCGACATGAGGATCACGGGATCAGTGATTGCTTGCGCACTTTGTTTTCCGCAGTGCTCCACGGCCGCCGAATGAGTGAGGATGGCCGCCGTCACCGCGCGCCCTGGAGGCCCTGGAGGCCCTGGAGGCCCTGGAGGCCCTGGAGGCCCTGGAGGCCCTGGAGGCCGTGGAGGCCCTGGAGGCCCTGGAGGCCCTGGAGACCCCCTGCACTGCGGAGACTCCATGGCGCCCACGCTACTTGATGGCCGAGGCCGCCGCGCTGCGGCACGGCCCGGTCGGTACACAGCGCGGCCTCGGCCTCGTTGCACTTGCTGCCATACATTCAGACGCTTCCTGCCGCGCAACGCTTTGTTCCAGGCTGCCCTTTGGGGAGTCGACATGGACGAGTCTGGGCGTCGCGTCGTCGGGACGGCGACTGCGGCGTCTCTTTCGACGTGACCGTGTGCATAATAGATACAAGGCTGTCACCAAAGTTGTTGAGAACGGACCCTTGCCGCCTCTTTGTTGATTTGTTCTCGACTTTCTAAGAGCAAAATTTTGTTAAAAGAAGAGTTAATTTTAAATGTAAGTTTGGAAAGAGACGTAAAAGTCATCCCTTCCAATTTCATCCGATCCGGGTGTTGAATATTGAAAAATCAAGAGCCACCTTTTTCGGGTGCGTATCGCCATGAGACAGGCATCAGACGATTTTCCGAGGTACGCCGGCAGTCTCGGTCCACAAAGCATCGGCCCTTCCCTGCGAGTGTCCTTGTCCTTGCTTCCAATGGAAAAAGTGAAGGGCGCTCCCTTTACGCGGCACTGCGGTGCAGTAAATCGGGTCGGCCGGCCCTTCGGCGCCCTTCGGCCCTCCAGCCTTTGGCCGGACCTGTGGCCTGCCCCGGGGCCACGGGGCCCTCCAGGCCCTTCAGGCCCTTCGCCACCAGTGCGTCTGCCGCACTGGAACCCACTCGCTGCTTAATGTCAGGGGAGAAGGGTGGGGGTGGGGCCGTTCTGCGAATACGGAACTCGAGTCGGATTGACGATCACCTATTCCGATGTAATCCATTCTGATACCGTGAGAGTAAAAAGGAGAAAGCGCGGCCGGGGATTGGGCGCCGCCTGATTACGACTTATTTACTGCTAAAGCGACATGGCGTTGCAGTGCCCTGGCAGTGCCGGTGTGGGACGATGGAAGTACCCCCACGATGAATGTACGGGGGCACAGCCATCGTGCGATGGTTGTACCCTTGCGGTACCCAGCTGTACCCCTCGGCACACTTCTCGAAACCGGCCCACACCACGCCAGGCGAGTCCACACGGCGTACCGCACGGAAGTTCAGGGGTCAGGTGGCATGTCCATGCCCGCCGCACGAGGGGTCCATCACTCCCCAAAATTGTGTACAATGATTGGAGGTTAAATTGATTGGGCTGATTAAAAGTGACTGTAAAAGACTGTAAAAGACTGTATGAATGGAAATTTTCAAAATAATTGGCAATGATTGTGGTTGATTGGAAGGTGATTGGAATTGATTGGAATTGATTGGAATTGATTGGATATTGATTGGAATTCATTGGAAATTGATTGGAAACGGTCAAATGTTGATTGGCTGCCTGAGAACTAGATGCGATGGTAAAAATACATTACCGGATCAAAAGCTTGTCTCAAAATGTAGGTGTGAAAATCAGACATGCTACTTGATGAAAGAAAGTGTGTGTAAAATTTAAAGCGTACAAAAAGTTTGCCTTTAATATATTTAGGGGCACATGAAAATAAATAGGAATTGCGTTTTAACTTCTTTAGTTCAAAATCACAAATTTATTTGGACGGTTGCTCGGGTGGAGGCGACATAGGCTCGGACTGGCCCCCAAAAGGCCCCCGATCATGATTGTTTTAACCCTTCATGACCAACTTTTTTATTGCCTTTTAATGCAACTAGATTGGACACAGTGGCCGCCCAAAGTCAGCAAGATCAGCAAATTTCCGAGATTCGACCACTTTTTGACCAACTTTGGTCCCAAAATCGTTGCGGTCAAAGGCTAAATCGTTGTGGTCAACGTCTTCCCGATACAGGGCATCAAAGAGTAGGGTCTTAAGAATACTAGGACGTCGAGGGAGGCCTTTTAATGCAACTAGATTGGACACAGTGGCCGCCTAAGGTTAGCAAAATCTGCAAATTTCCGAGATTCGACCATTTTTTGACCAATTTTGGTCCCAAAATCGTTGCGGTCAAAGGCAAAATCGTTGTGGTCAACGTCTTCCCGATACAGGACATGAAAGAGTAGGGTCTTAAGAATACTAGGGCGTCGAGGGAGGCCTTTTAATGCAACAGATTGGACACGGGCCGCCAAGGTCGCAAATCCGACGCGGCCTCGGCCTCGTTGCACTTGCTGCCATACATTCAGACGCTTCCTGCCGCGCAACGCTTTGTTCCAGGCTGCCCTTTGGGGAGTCGACATGGACGAGTCTGGGCGTCGCGTCGTCGGGACGGCGACTGCGGCGCTCTTTCCGTGCCGTGTGCATAATAGATACAAGGCTGTCACCAAAGTTGTTGAGAACGGACCCTTGCCGCCTCTTTGTTGATTTGTTCTCGACTTTCTAAGAGCAAAATTTTGTTAAAGAAAGTTAATGTTAAGTAAGTTTGGAAAGAGACGTAAAAGTCATCCCTTCCAATTTCATCCGATCCGGGTGTTGAATATTGAAAAATCAAGAGCCACCTTTTTCGGGTGCGTTCGCCATGAGACAGGCATCAGACGATTTTCCGAGGTACGCCGGCAGTCTCGGTCCACAAAGCATCGGCCCTTCCCTGCGAGTGTCCTTGTCCTTGCTTCCAATGGAAAAAGTGAAGGGCGCTCCCTTTACGCGGCACTGCGGTGCAGTAAATCGGGTCGGCCGCCCTTCGGCGCCCTTCGGCCCTCCAGCCTTTGGCCGGACCTGTGGCCTGCCCGGGCCACGGGGCCCTCCAGGCCCTTCAGGCCCTTCGCCACCAGTGCGTCTGCCGCACTGGAACCCACTCGCTGCTTAATGTCAGGGGAAAGGAGGGGCCCGGGCGCGAATACGGAACTCGAGTCGGATTGACGATCACCTATTCCGATGTAATCCATTCTGATACCGTGAGAGTAAAAAGGAGAAAGCGCGGCCGGGGATTGGGCGCCGCCTGATTACGACTTATTTACTGCTAAAGCGACATGGCGTTGCAGTGCCCTGGCAGTGCCGGTGTGGGACGATGGAAGTACCCCCACGATGAATGTAGGGGATTTGCCTTGAATGGTTGTACCCTTGCGGTACCCAGCTGTACCCCTCGGCACACTTCTCGAAACCGGCCCACACCACGCCAGGCGAGTCCACACGGCGTACCGCACGGAAGTTCAGGGGTCAGGTGGCATGTCCATGCCCGCCGCACGATCTTTCGTTCGATGGCAAACAGCATGTCGCGCGACGAGTCCCTCCCAGAATAACGACTAATTGCCCCGACTGGCGGTGCGATGACGTGGTATTTTGGTCCTGCCGTACCCGATTCCCTGACGGACTCCTGAGGGCGTTCTGCGAAACTGACAGCGCGTGGGCCGTGCGGCTCAAGGACTGCTCGGGACTGCTGCCGCCGCGGGGAGGCAGTGCCGCGTCCACGAGGGGGAGTCATCCCCGATGACAGCTCGGCCGGGCAAGGCAAGGCAAGGCCTGGCCGGGCCGGCGGGGCGACGCGACGAGGCGACCCCGCGGTGCAACTCGCGGCCTCCGCACACGTCGAACGACCGCGCGGAAGTGAGTGCGGTGGCGGAAGGCCGCGCCGCTCATAATCATAATCTTTTACGCTTTTTAATACGTACTTGCGTCGCCGCGGTACGAAGGACGAAGGACGTCATATACACGAAAAGAAATGACGCGGGATCTTTACAGCGCCAGTAAAGAGCGACCGCTTATTCGGGTCTTGGCCGCGCCTTGGCGCACGCCAGGACGGGGCGGGCGGCGAGGTGGACGCCGGGCCGCTTTAGTGCGAGCTAAGTAGAGAGGCTCTCCTCATCCTTCAGGGAGTCTGACAGCTTTCGCATCAGCCTCGCCCCCGCCTCGCCTCGCCCCCGCCGCGACGGCCATCAAGGAATAAAAAAATGTGAATACCGCGTGGACGCCAACCTCCTGGCTCCTGGCGCCGCCCTCAACTATCCGCTCAAGTTACGCCGAGCAAATGGACGGATCCTCTTTACGGTCACGGGAAATCCGGGGCGGGCGGGAGGGGCAGCAAGGCCGTAAGACTTTTAATGGGTCGGTGAGCTGCCTACCTGCAAAATGCTCCAGTTTCGCAAGCCGCCGACTGGAAGTGTGATAGATAATCCGATTATTGGCAATACTGGGGAATTTTCTATGAAGGATCGTCAAGGCTGGTCCGATGTAGGGCGTCCACCAAGTAGGATTATATGAATACGGGATGGCGATGACGACTACAACGCTGTCAGCGGCCTCCCACCCTGGAGGGAGTCGGCTGCAGAGGTTAATGAGATTCTTGTTCATACTCCCTTGCTCGTGTTTCGCCCAGAGAACAGTGCCCGCTGGCAGCTCTGCCCGTTTAGGCATTATTCGGTCCCAGCTCTTTCACCAAACAGCGCTTCCTGCTTACTTCTTCCGCGTTCTCTTGTCCCATCGGGTCATACACGAACGTCAGCCAATGACGCCAGCCCGCACACGACACCGCGCTGCGTTTCCCCGCGACACGACAGAGGCTCATTTTGCATTCGAAGCGCGAGGCACAAAGCGCGCCATCGCGGAGACAGGTCAGCTCGCTGCCACGCCACTGCCACCCTCCATCGCCAATTATTGCACAGCGTGCATTTTCCATTACAATCCGACCCTCCGGCGGCGCGGCCCAGCGCGGCCCGCGGCAACGCGAGGCACCACGCGACGCCTGGCGGTGCATAGTGCATCGCGGTGCACAACAGTGCGCGACCCGCATCGCAACGCCCGCTGTCACCTAGCCAAACAAATCTTGTCCCTGCTCGTCGATCGGTGCTGACGAATGAATGTGCCAGGCGATGCCGATTGCCGAGGGGGTACTTGGAAGCCCGGGAATGAATTACCTCCCTCTGGAGCATAGTGGTTAGGGGTACAATGGCGTTGTCTGGTGGAGTTGGGTGAAGCCGTTGGCAGCTCCTTCAAAGTCGGCACGAAGACACTGGGGCTTCACCTCCAGTTCGAAACTCCCCTCAACGGTTCACATAGCTTGACAGGAATTTCCTCGCTCATTGCAACGAGTGGTTGGCGGGGTAAGTCAGGTAAGTCCCCTGACTTAGGACCCCTGATCCTAAAATGAGATCATATATTCCAATCTCGTAGAATGCATCAGCACTAAAAAAATAATCAGTAGTATGGATGCATTATCGTCACGGGCTGCCATTTTGATCCCCCATTTTACTGGTTTAGCATTTTTCACGGCGTGAATGTCTCAGTAAGTTCTTCTAAACCTTGTTCTGAACCGAAACAAACCCCGTGGAGGTGGGTGGCGCCACGGAGGCGACACTCCTCTTGTTGCAGCGCGTGCGGTCTGGGCGGTGGTCCTGCAAAGGCGGCAAAGGCAAAGGCAGCCGGGGTTGTTTGTTTTTTGAAGCAAGTTTAGAGCTGGAGAGCGTTAAGGGGTAAATAATTGTGGGTCGGACGACGCAGAGCGGCTGGGCTGTTCCGCCACTGCTCCCCCACATGTGTGCCGCCACGCCACGCCCCGCCACGCCCCGCCACGTTGGGGTAAAAGTTGGTCTCGGTGCGAAGAAACAAACAACGCAACAAAAGAGAGAAAGAGACACTTGGTGGTGAGCTCGTCGTGGCGGTCGTCCGCTGGGAGGCCAAGCAGACGCCGAGCATCGACATCAAAAAGCTGTCCGCCGCCCAGCCCGGCACACTACACACACATTCCAACGAGCTGACGCGCTTACAGTTTCGCGGAATGACAGGTGTGTCATTTTTACATTAACTAACTGAAACTTTCCAGCAAGATCTTTTCTTTTGAGAAAATGATATTATTCTAATTTGTTTCATACATTATGTCAGTAATTTGCACCTCATACTGCTTTTATCTTTCTATATTTTTAATTTTAAAAAGTAGCATAAGAACTTGTGACGGAACCATTTCAGTGCACGGAGAACGATGAACGATGCCAGCGGGGAGGTGAGAAGGGGGTAAAGAAGGACGACAGTCGTTCCGTTCCACTGCAAACAGTACTTCGCGGCAAACACGTCGTCGCCGTTCGCATTCGATTCGTACTTTCCGGCGGCCATTATTGATCCGATGGATTCTGCTCGGCGGGGACGCGTTGGTACGCTCGATCGAGTGGCGGCGCCTCCTTCCCGCGCGCCGCTTTGCGGATGACGTCACGCGCGGCGGCTGATTCACAATTTTAGCTCATCGTCGTCACGTCACTGCATGGCTAATTTCGTTCTGCACTGGGTGGTTCGCGTAAGCGCCGTTTTTTTGGAGCAGATGGCTGGTGGTAAAGGCACGTAAAGTGTCCAATGATAATTTTCAATTTTATTAAATTTTTGGCGATGGGGCGCTGCCACCCTTGGCAGCCGCTTGCGCCTCCGGAGACGCGTGTGGCGTGCCGTGCCTCGGGCCGCGGGGCCGCACGCCACGGTACGCTTCCGGCTGCACCGGCAGCATCTTTCACGCCCCTCATTACAAAAATGATATTAGGGCGCGCGGGCCCTGGGCAAGGCCTGGGCAAGGCCGCGGACCTGCAGAGCAGCGCCGCGAAGACAAACGCGGCGCAACTTCGGAGATGACGAGGCGCACGCTGGCGCACGCGGCGGCCAGGCAGGCAGGCAGGCCGCGCCCTCCCGGCAGCTTGCACCTTCTGCAACAGTCTATTTAATACGCGCCCTGCGCTGCTTTAACCCAAAATTATCGCTGTAAAGTTTTATCGTCATGGAGACGGAAGAGGGAGAGGGCCCGGAGGCTGTAACGCGGTTTGCTCAACTTGCGGCAACGCGGTCCGAGGGAGGCGCGGCGGTAACAGCGTTACGCAGAGTTGCGTGCCGAAAAGTTGATGGCCGAACGCGGCAAGCAGGCGCGTACCTTTATGGTGGCGGACGTGGCGGTCGTGGACGCAGCACGGCGCGTCGTAGTACAGCACCCAGTGGCTGTCCAGGTCGGCGACGACCACCGCGAGCAGCAGCGCGGCCAGGACGGGGGTGGCCAGGACGCCGACGACGCCCCCGCCGCCTCCGCCTCCGCCGGGCCTCATGGCATGTCCGAGTGTCCGAGGGCGGTGCCGCGACGCGAGCGAGTCGGGTTGGGGCCCAGCGCGAGGGGCACTCCGCGCTCCAGGCCAGGCAGGCCGAGCCGAAGACGGACGACGCCGAGCCGAGCCGGCTGAGCCGCGCGTCGCGCCGCGGCGCTCGCTGGAGGGAGGGGTGTGCTCTCGCTGGCCGCCAGGGGCGGACTGGCTGACTGGCTGGCGGCGGCGCGTGGGGCTGCTAGCTGCTGCTAGCATGCTGCGGCCCGCGCCGTGCCCGCCGCGCTCGCCGCGCTGGAGTCCGGAAAGGTGGCCGGGGGCGCCGTGACGGGGCAGGTGGCCGCGGCGGGACGCGGGGCCAGGCCAGCCAGGCCGCGAGCATGGCCCGCATTATGCTAATTTGCGCAACTGATCCTCGTGTTGCTGCCTCGTCGCATTGTCGCTCGCCGGGGGCGGCGCGGGGGCAGCGCGGGGGCGGGGGCGGAGGCATTGACGTGCGCTCCCGGCGGACGGTGCGGAATCAACTTCCCCGCTCACGGAGACGGCAGCAAGGGCAGCAAGTTACCCCAGTGCCCCACGGCGACCCCGGGGGCCTCCACGGTGTTGGCCAGGATTTGACAGCGTGTCAGGGCGCGCCGTGGTAGAGGCGGTGGCGACGCCGGCGGGGACGCGGGGAATCTCATTGCCGCCATCCAGAGCTCTGTCTTGGAGTCGTCACGGAAACGGAGCAGGCGCTCGCCATTCTGCTGCTCACCGCTCCGGCAACTTCACCGAGACAAAAGGGGGACTGCCGCGCTGCCGAGTAACGAGGACTTAGTGTATCTTAGGCTATTAGCGCTTCGCTGCCGAGTCAGTCAGCCCCAGCGGCCCCGGCAGCCCCGGCAGCCCCGGCTCGGCAGCCCCGCCCTTCGACGAGTCACTCGGAACGCTATCTGTCAATCGCGTGGAACGAGGAACGCGGCCGCGGCGCCACGAGCTCCAGCGCGCGATGACAATGTATGACTCGGAGCGCCATTCCTATTCGCTGTCACGCTTTCACCCCCTCCCCTCCCCCTTTCCTTGCTCCGAGAGAAGAAAAGTCCCCGCACCGAGGCAGCCTCTCCACGGCCCCGCCGGCCCTGATCCTGATAGCTAATCAGCCGATGTCGATCAGGGCAGCGCAAAGATGCAGCAGCCGCGAAACGAACCGGGGGCGGCGAGGGGTGGGGCGGGGCGGCGAGGGGCGGGTTGACGGGCAGAATGAGGACAGCGCGAGCAGGGAGCGTTCGGGAATACAATGTCCACCTTTTTCGGCACTTGCGACAGGTAGTCCAGTGCAGCTGTCCTGTCCAGTCGGGGGGTTGTCAAAAACAACGACGGCAGCTTAGGGGCGGATAACGTAGCGAGGATTGTCATTTGCCTTTGGCCCGATGTAGTCTGGCTGGACACGAAATGCGCTGCTCTCTCCACTCCACTGTCCACCCAGTGTAGGGGTGGCCGCCGTGACCCTCGATGAGGCTACCTAGTGACTCGTTAGTCACCGCGAGGTACCCCCTGCACGAGGCTAGAGCAGCTAGAGGCTGTTTGATGGGCCCGGCCGCCTGGCCCATTGGTCCTCACGGGGAGTGGAGTGCTGAGCTGGCAGCAGACAATCAGGAGGAACGGGCGTACGTGCTTATTATCACCTTGCGACGGGCCGGGCGGACGGGCCGCGGCGGCAGGCCGTGGCGCCATTCCCCCACCCCTCCTTCCACCGCGTTCGCCCTGCTCGCCCTGCTCGCCGCCGCATCAAGTATTTGGGCATAGCGCGGCGACGATCGCCGTAAAGTTGCCTCGCAGCCTCCAGCCTCGCAGCCTCCGGCCTGGCAGTTGCCTGGCACGGTGGCAATCTGTGCGTCTCCCTCCCACTGCCACTCCTTGCACGCCGAATTGGAGAGCAACGGAGACGGCCACACTTCGAGGCGCATCGCCCCGCCGCCACGCCACGCCGCGCTATGCCCGTTAGTTCCTCTCATCAAGCGGAAGGGGAGGGGGAGGGGGATGCAAAAACACGAGATCAAATCAACCCCCTCCCGCGCGGTGTTTGCATCGCCACTAAACTGAGATGGGAATAAGGGTAAGCAAGCGTGCCCTGGCGGGCGGCGCAGCGCTTAAATGTTTACCGCCAAATTATTACCTGAGAATATTTTTTTACACCCACGCGCGCGTGATGGCGTTCGAACCCGACGCCGCCGCGGCGCGCCACCATGAAAAGGTGGTCGTTCCGAACCCGAGGACGGCGACGACGGCGACGCGTCCGGCAGGCTGCGGTTGGCGGCGGCATCACCGTGTTGCCCGCGGTATTTTATGCGTCGCGGGAACTCCCCTCCCCCTCCCCCTCTCCCCCGCTTACGATTCACTGCCATCCCCCCCCCCCCCGCGCAAGTCGCAATCAAGGGTTCGGCGTACGCACTGCCACGCACGCACGCGCACCGAGTCTTAATTATTGCACACTGTGGGGCATTGCCGGCGTGGCAGAGCGTGGCGGGGCGGGGGGGCGGGGCGGGGCGGGGAGCGCGGCGCTGGCGCGGTGGCATCGGAGTAAATCTCCCTGCAGCCGTTAGGCCGTTCGCTAACAAGGCGCCGCCCGCCCCGCCGCGCCCTGGCCGCCCTATTCCCAAACTCTTTTACGGCCCGGATTACGCGTTTATTAAAAAGAAAATGGGAGAGGTGTGCGGGTCGGCACGGCACGGCGGCAGGACCACCGCGAAGAGGGGGTAGGACCAAGACCAAGACGCCGCGGGGGATGTTTGACTTTCGCGCGCACGCACGTATGCGCGCGCACACACACGGCCATTCGCTCTCTCTCTCTCTCTCTCTCTCTCTCTCTCTCTCTCTCTCTCTCTCGCACACTCACACAGTCGCACGGCAGCGAAGGCCAGTCCTCCGACACACGGCAGCGTGTTAGTGCCAAGCCATTAACCGGCGAGAAGAAGTGACCAAAAGCCGAAAGCCCCGAGGCGCGGCGTGCGTCGCCGTTTCCGGCAGCGACTACCCACCCAGGAGGGCTGCAGGGCGAGAGGGACAAAAGTGGCAAGTTGAGGACACTTCCCCCGTCTCCTGACTTTCACCTCACCCCCTCTCTCCCTCTCTCTTTCTTCCCGCCGCCGCGGCGCCCTGCAATACATCCTCCCCCGCCCCGCGGCGCGGTCACCACACCGCTGACCGACTCTGACAGTTTCGGCCGCACTAGTAGCCCCACTCGCGAACATCGCCGCAGGCAAGTGCCTCTGTCTCCCCTTTTCCCCTCTCCCCTTTTCCCCTCTCCCCTTTTCCCCTCTCCCCTTTTCCCCTCTCCCCCTCCCCCTGCGCCCCGGAGTGGCGCGGTGTATCGATGGGCCATAACAACTGCGTAAGTGCATCACCACAACAACTTGACTTAGTCCTCCAGCCCTCCCCTTCTCGACACGACCAATCTGCACGCGGTTGAGCCGGGATCAGGGCCGCCCTCGTCGACGGCAGCGTCGCGGTGCGGTGCTCGTCTAGGGCGACCGGAGCGCGGGGCAGCGCGGTGTACGAGTCAAAAGTTGTCGCGGCACGGCGACGAGGACGACTCCGCGCGGGACGAGTTTTTATGTTTTCATCATCTTGATACCGAAAGGCGGCCAAGGCGGCCATGCAGCGCCAAGTTGCCCAACTTCCTAATGGGCGCGCATCACTGCCGCAAAGTAGTGACAGTGACTGTGTCAGTGCAGCGCCCAGGCGGGGCGAGGCGGGGCGAGGCCGGGCAAAGCGGGCGTGCCCCCGGGGCTGCCTGCAAGGGCCTCGTCGCTCCGTCTCTCTCACACCCTTGCGGGACGCCCCACGAGTGCGAGAGGGACAGAGTCCTAGAAACAGCGCTCCTGGCCTGTCACCGAGGGGAGGGTGGCACAGCAGTGGAAGTCCCATGGTCTTGCTTCGCGGCCAATTTTCTTGACTGCAACAAGCATTTTTGGAGAGGCTTGATAAGCGGAAAGGAGTGCAGCCGGGTCTGCCGAGGTTGTTTGTAGCCAGCTGGGATAATTGGACGGAAGTGGCAAAACGCAAAGGTGATGTCGTTACACGAGGAGCGCCCTGTGGCGGCAGGAGCGCCCAGTACGTAGGCAACACCAAAGACACTAAGAGCGCGGGAGTCGACCAAACTCAGGGCACCCACACCTCGGCCTCGCCGCGGCCCAGCCGGTGCCAAGGCCAAGGGGGTTACATCATCCGCAGTCCCCGCGATCGCGAGTCCCTGGCGCGCACCTGGAAAGGCCTGGAGCCTGGGGGGCCTGGAGGGGCCTGGAGGAGGGTGCGATAAAGAGGGGAAGGGGATTAAAAGGGCCGAGTCACGGAGTCACAGCGCGACCCACATTCCGTAGCCCTCCATATTCCAATGCCAACTCGCGGGGCCGTCTTCCATTCCGCGCTCCCGTGAATAACACACTCACACTCACTCTCACACACACACACACACACACACCACACACACCACATCCCACACACACACACACACACACACACACACAACACACACACACAACTTCCAAACCGTCTCCACATCCCTCCACAGTACACAATAAACACACACCAGCCAACTATACCCCCAGCACAACGTACTAATTTCTTCCAGACCCTCCCGCCTCAAAGTTTTCCCCGGCCCCTACAACGGGCGCTCATTTTCCCGGCGCCCCTCTTTCTCTCCCGCCCCCCCCCCCTCTCTCTCCCCTCTCCCCCCCTCTCTCTCTCACACACACACACACACACACACACATACACACACACACACGTGGGCAGCATAAAGGTACCCGCGCGCGTGCGCGCTAAGTTTCGTCGTAACGCGCAAAATATTTGGCCAGGCTGGTCGCGGCTGGTCGCGCATTGCAGTGGGCGTCGAGTGCCGCGCCATGTGCGCACGCGGCCGAGCACGCGGCCAAGCACGCGGCGGCCTGGCGGAGCGGGCGAGGCGGGCGAAGCAATGCGAGGCACACCTGTTACGGAAAAACTGCGCGGTCGGCGCAAAAGGAAGTGCCGTGCCATACGTGCCCCTCAGGGGAGGGGGGCTCCACACTCTGATGAAGGAATTAGCGTGCTGCACGTTCCGGCCCGTCTTGCTGGCGTCGTGCCCCGGCGGCGCCGTGGCAGAGGGAGCAGGCAGCGGGCGGAGCGGGCGGAGCGGGCGGAGCGGGCGGAGCGGGCGGAGCGGGCGGAGCGGGCGGAGCGGGCGGAGCGGGCGGAGCGGGCGGAGCGGGCGGGGTGGAAGTGGCCGAACCTGCCAAGCCACAGAGGGAGTGGCGGGGAGTGGCGGGGAGAGGTGGCGGGGGGAGTGAATGGACAAATTGAGGGTCCCTTTGTCAGTTGATGACGTCCCGTGCGCTGGCGAGGCTGGCGAGGCTGGCGAGGCTGGCACCCCTCCCTGCAGCCAGGCAGCCAGGCAGTCAGGCTCTTTGGCTGAGTGTCGCAGGGCCACAGCCGCCACATCCACCACACCTGTCTGAAAGCTGCACGGGCATGGCGCCACCGCAGGGGCGGGCGGACGGACGGAGAGACGGAGAGACGGGCAGACGGACAGATAGACAGACTTACAGACAGACAGAGAGACGCTTATTCGCACGGTTTGGCTGGCCCACTTGAAAGTCACACCGGCAGGCAGGCAGACAGTCGGACAGGCAGGCCGAGGACGGACGGACCCTATCTCGTTCGCGGATGCGCGGCAGCAAGTTTGAAGATTGCAAAGTTTTCGACAGTTTGGAAGAAAGAGAAGGAAAAAGTGCAGCCGAGCGCAGGACGCGACACGGCCGACTTGGGGTGCCCCTAACTCAACTCATTAACGGCCAAGTCCAGCGCAGGCAGCGCAGGTGCGTCCTCCTCCGCCTCCGTGGACGCGCTTGCGAGGTGGACGACGACAGTGACGACTCATCCGCACAGCTTTATTCGCGCGGGACTGGCAGTGCCTCGACAGCCGGCCAAACTACGGCGCGTCAAGCGCGTCAAGCGGCGTCACGCAAAGGCAGTGACGCACGCAATACACTGCGCCCTCCTGCCCACCCACTGGGTGGCACCCAGGGCCCATCGACAGCGTCAAAATGAAGTGGATGTGTCACCGGCAGCGGCTGCACCGGGGTAGCCTCCAGCAGCAGCAGCAGCCAGGAACAAGGGCCGGAGTAGCTGTCAGCGCCCAGCCCGGCCGGGCGCCCCTGCCATCGGGGAGGTAGGCAGCGCGGCGCGCGGCAGTGTGCAGCTGCGCGCGTCGTCTCGGGGGCTGCAGTGCGGTCCCCAGCTCGGCACGGCCTTGCCGCGAGGCTGCGGGGCTGCGGGGCTGCGGGGGCGGCTGCTGGACTCCCCGCCGCCGCTGTCATTTAAACTTGAGAGAGAGAGCGCTTATTCGCAGGGGTTTGGGGGCCCCCCGGCCGCCGGCGGGGGCAGTCGGACGGGCACCGCCGCCACGGCCGCGCCGCCATGGCCCCAATTTGTAATTGTAATGTTTTCGCGTTTGGAAGAAAGCTAGGGTCACCCGGGCCCGCTGGCGCGACCGGCCGGACTTGGGGTGCCCCTACCGGGCCTTCGGCCAATCCAGCGCAGGCAGTGTAGGTGGGGGTCCCCTCCGCCCCGGGACGCGCCAGGGGGCGCGGTCGCTTTATTCGCACAGCTTTAAATTCCCAGGCGTGGCACACCCCGGAAACTGCGGGCGAGCGCGTAAGCGGGGGCTAGCACAACGGCTGACGCAGGGGCTATACGCTCGCCCTCCGCCACCCAGGGGCCCCGGGGCTTCTTCGACCTCTTTGTGTCCCGCAGCCTGCTTCGGTCCCCAGCCGCCGCTGCCCGGAACGGGCCCGGAGTCGCTGTCAGGGCCCCGGCGGGCCCCCTCCTCGGGGGGAGAGGGGGCCCCCTTCGCCCCTCCCGGGGCTGCATTTCGGACCGCAGCCCCGGGCCTTGCCGCACTGCGGGGTGCGGGCGCGTGGAGCTGCGCTGGACTCACCACGCCAGTTATTTACTTGGGGAACCATCGCGGGGAAACGGGTTGGTGGCTCCCCGGGGTAGAAAAGTACAACGGGATTCGCCGACGGCCGCCCCGTCTGGGCGCCAATTTGAATTTAATGCCACATCTCTTTTATTGCTCTGCGGCTCTGCGGTTGGGCCCGGGGCTGGGTCTATTTCGGGCGGCCTCGGTCCCCGCCGGAGCCTGGCCCTCCTCAGGCAGGAGGCCCCTGCAGCGCACCCCCCGCCAGCGCGCCTTTTATTGGTGGCAAATTAATTCCAGGTGGCACAGGGACCCAAGGTCACAACGGCTGCATCATCATACGCGTGACCCCCATCCAACCCCGCTAACTTTGCCTTCGTCCTCCTTCAAATTGCCCAGACGCGCTCCCGTTTTTGGGGCGATCCTAACCTCTCGGGGCGCAAACGCCCCCTACGCAGGTCCCGTTCTGCATTTCGGCCCGGGTCGCCCCGGTTCCTGTCGGGGATGGTGATCGGTGGAGCTGGCCATAGTACGACCACCCAAACCTGCGAACCTTTTTTTACCCGGTAAACCATTTTTAGTAGGGGCACTCAGTGGATTATTACCCTCTACGGTCCTCGGGGTCGCAAGGGTCAGGGATATCCGACACAAACACAGCTCAGTGTTGCCAGCCGAGAAGGCGAAAAATTCCCTCAACGCATTGTCGAAAGTCAGTAAGCAGAGGGAAGACCTTCCGACACCCAAAGGCAAATTCGGGTAATTCTTGCTTGCTAAATTGGTGCCTCTAGCTCTCGCCAGGCGCAGAAGTATGCTTGCAGCACCTGAACGCGTTGGACGAGCCTCGATAACAAGCGACTGCCATCGCCGAGCGCACCTGCCGCCCCGCCGAGCCCCGCCGAGCCCCGCACAGGTGTGCACGGCCAAATTAAGCGCCGCGCCAACTTTACGCGGCCATTCCGATCGCATCATGGCCGGAAACGTCATCGGCTCGCGGCGGCGCGCAGCGCGGACCGAATCATGACGCAATTTGTCTCTCGCTGCAGCGCGCAGCGCAGGCAGCACGCCCCGCGGCGGCCTGGCGCCGTGGCAGCGCGGACCGACAGCGGTTGGTAGGCTCGCGTACGCCCGCGTACGCCCGAAGGAAAGGGGGTGGATCAGTTGAAAATGGAAAGAAAAATATGGAACTCTGCACCCCCTCCCCAGTATTAACGGGGAGGCCTTCTGATTTACTTCGGTGATCGGGGTTTGAACTACACTGGTTGAGGCAGTAAAATTAAATGTACATATTTGTTAGGAGTTGAACCTCCGACATGTAGGACTGATGCACACGGCTCCGCTCTGATGGCCTGGAACAGCCCCACCGTAGGACAGCCAGACGGGGGGGAAAAATTGAGATGCCGTTAGTCGAACGCCGGCCTGTGCTATTCTACTACGTATCTAACCTCTCCGCTAATATAGATGAAAAGAACATTTTCACCGTTTTCACCATCGTCCGACTACCGACAATTCAATTTTTTTCCATCTGGCTGTCCTGGGGGGGGGGGTGCTCTTCACGGTGATTGTCTTCTGCTTAGGCCGCTCCCCCGGATTTTGGCGTTTTCGGCGTCCCTGCGGTGGCCCCGGTGTCGTCGCGGAGCCCAGCCCGCATTTGGCGGCCATCGCCGCGGCTCGCGTCGAGCGGCCCAACTCTGCCGATTAGATTAGCACTCCGCCTCGCTGCGCCGCGCTGCGCCGCGCTTGGGGCGTCCTGCAGCACGACGCCGCGCTCGGCCTGCTTCACGCGCTTCACGTCATCGGGGACGTCGCGCGCGCCAACTTTAGCCGGAGTGAAACTGAGTTGGCCGCTTTGCCTGCGGTCGCCCATCCGGGTGGCCTGGGGCGCCCGGTTCGCTTCTCTCACGCCACAGCCGCGGGCTCGAATACCGGCGCTGGCGTGTTTTTTCCCCGCTGCGATGGCATGCCGATGGCCGATGATGCCGCGCGATGCCGCTGGCCGGCCGCGCGGCGCCGCGCGACAAGTGTCGTGGTGGCGGCCAGCCGGCCAGCGCAGCCTGGCCTGGCCCAGCGCAGCGATAGGCCGGTATCGCGGCATCGCGGTATCGCGGCGCGTCGGGTCGCCGAGGTGCTTCCGTGCGGACGGACGAGCCGCGCCCCTCACCCCGCAGCCCGCCGCAGCCCCTCGCCGATCGACACAACACGCCCCCGATTTATTCGGCGTGTAAAAAAGAGAATGGACGCGTTTGGCGTTCGCGTGACTATGCGCCTCGCCGCCGCGTCGCCGCCGAGGTTCCAGGTTCCCACACGATTTGACTTTTTTCGCGGCGATCTGTTGTTCTTTTTCCTCCCTCTCTCTCTCGCGAGGGGGGCTTCGCGTTTGCACCCGCTCCGCGCTGCTCCGCGCTGCTCCGCGTGTCCTATGACATCGACCCGCCGACGCACCGAACGCCCCGCGGCCTAATTGGTGTCCTCCAGCACGCGTCCGTCAACCGCCAACCGCGCGCGGAACGAAGTGGACGGAGTGGCCGCGGTAATTGCGCGCCGGCATTATCCAAATTGACGGCAGTGTGGGTGCGCTGGCGGCACGCGCTCCCCCACGCAGTAGGCCAGAAGACCGGTCTAGAGGCGGCCGAAAGTCTAGATTCTTTTTGAGCTCCAGAATCACCAAACAGGACTCGAACCGAACGTGTGACCCCACCAATGGATTCCTCGTTCGGAGAGAAATCCATTGGTGGGGTCACACGTTCGGTTCGAGTCCCATTTAGCGACTTGAATTCTGAACGCCTTCATCGGTCTTCTTGACCACTGTACAGCGCCAGGGCGGAAGGGTTGGCTCAGCCGCGCGGCGTGCGCGTCGGCGGCCTCGAGCACGGCGACGACGGGGCGGTGGCGACGACGCGCCGCCAGCGGACTGTCCATTGTTAATGGCGCTGCGAAAAGCGCTGCCAGCACCACGGCGGCCACCATCACGCGACCACCGCCAGCACCGCCACCAACACCACCACGGCCTGGTCGAAGGCTTTCAATAACGGAATCTGGGCGGCGGGGCCCCGCGGGGGCGAGGCTCGTCGCGGATAACAGTCATTACGCGGCCACGCCACGCCATGCGGCTCGAGCTGCGTGACGTGCCTCACGTGCTTCACGTGCTTCACCGCCGCGCCGACAGACGGCTAGACGAAGCGAAGGGGTACCGAAGGGGCAGTAACTCACCCAACGCTTGTTGCAAATCGCACTCCTCAAGCGTACGGGTGGTCGTAACAACTTCCTCTTTCGTGCCCTGCCTCGGGTATGCGATTTACAACACTCGTTTTGGAGAACCAAGCAAGTTGCAGGTAAATACTAGTAGGTCGTACATTTTAGCCAGGCTTTTGACATTCGGCGCCGAGGTCTTTGTCTTTCGCGCCCTGGTCCTATTGAGCACTCGCAAATGGAGCGCAGCGTTGTCCATTCTTTCCGCCCTAAACCGCCACCTGTTCTAGACAACACCACGGAGGCAGGGCCCTGCAGGCAGGACGGCGGCCGAATAAAACAGCCGCGCATTGTTTTTGGCTCCCCTTCCCTCCCTTCGGCCGTCGGCTGGTCTGGCGCCCATTAGTGGCACGGCCGGCACGGCCTAGTCTGGCCCACCTGCAGCCCCTTCCCCTTTCACCGCCAGCGCACAGTGCGGCAGCAGCGGCTCCAGGAATGCGGGGATCAAGGGCGTGGAGGTGTCGGGGCGGGGCGGGCAGGGCAGGGCGGCTCTTAAGCCCTGGCGTTGCCTGCCTGCGTTGCCCGTGTTTCACAAAGGTGGCGGCACTGCGCGGGGCGTGTGGGGAGCGCGGGCCGCAGGGGCAGAAACAGTATTTGCCGAAGGAGTCTGCGACGACGGCGACGCTGCAGGCTGCACCTCCCACCTCCTTCCAGCCTCCGCCACCCCGACTTGCCTCGGCACATCTCATCAGCAGTTGATTGCCTCCCTATAATTGAAATGATATGCCTAAATCTGCATATCAAAACGGAAAGTAAAACACTCGAGTTAATCAAGGCCCCTCCCCCTCCGCAGACAACAGGCATGCAAATAGACGGCTTCTCCTCCTTCGGAGTGCCGGAGTGGCGGCACCGCCAGGCACCGCGCCGTCGCGGACCTCGGCACAGCCACGCAGCCTCGTGCCGCGTCTCGAGTCGAGCATCCGCGAGGTGCATGGCCGGGCCGGTGTAGGAAGCGAACTGTACCCGTCGGCGCAGAGTACCCCCGGGTACACAACGCCTAGGGCCATAGTACCCTGGGGTACATGACGACTAGGTTCAATGTACCAAGGGGTACAATTCGCCTAGGTGCCAGGCGAATTGTACCCCGGGTAGAATGCGGCTAGGCGAAATGTACCCCGGGGTACATTTTGCCTAGGCTTATTGTATCCCCCGCCGGTCGGAGGAGGATGCACGTCGCCTAGGCGCAATGCATCCCCCCCCCCCCGGGATACAAAAATCGAAAAAAAAGAAGAAAAAAGGGGGGCCCTTCTCCCACCTCCGCACGCAGGTCGGAGGGCCGCCTGCAACTTCGGTGGATCGGGGGAACCGGTGCTTTACAGGCGGCGACCCCAGGGGTTCTCGTCTGTATATGGGCCGGGCTTGAAGGGCGGGTTTGACAGTCTCTCTCTGCCTTGAGAGCCTTTGCTTTTCGCGGGGTGGTCTGTACCAAGTGTACACCCGCTGTCCGGCGCTCTCTACCAAACATACAGCTTGTATTAAGGGCCAGCTTCAAAGGACTTATCATCTCCTCCCGACGAATCAAGGAGGACCCACCCGCGACCAATTACGGGTGGCTGGATTGACGGATCGAATACTCCGTCGCTCCAGTGCCGAGGCCAACCCGCCGAAGCGCAGTTGCTTTTTAGACACCCCAGCGGAGTGGCCAGGTGAATGTGACTCTGACCACTACGCTATCAAGCTTGTACGTCTGGCGTCGTGTTGGACGACGGGTTTGAGTTGCAGTGGAAGGAAGCCAGTCGAAAAATGTAATGAAATGATGGGAGTCGATCCCGGGACTCTACTGCCGGGACCGCACGACTTTTGCCGCTCGCCCACCACGGCCCATGGCGAATGGAGCGGCGTCAGGCGGGCTCTTGACGCGACAGGAATGGACCGACCCGGTCAAAATTTCACAAGAAGTTTGGGGAGTCGAACCGCCGACCTCAGCACGGAGAAGCGACGCCTCTACTCCCTAGACCACCACAGCACATGCAGTTCGTTGGCTGAAGTCACGGTTTTCAACCACACTGGGCGAGGCAGTAAAATTAAATGTTAATGTTCCTATAGGAATCGAACCCCCGACGTGTGGGACTGTTCTACACGGCTCCGCTCTGATGGCCTCGAACCGTCCCACAAAAGAAAGGAAATCGAAAAAAAATTGAGATGCCGGTATTCGAACACCGCACTGTGCAAATGTTAGAGACGTTCGATCGCATTTGCACAGTGCGGTGTTCGAATACCGGCATCTCAATTTTTTTTTCGATTTCCTTTCTTTTGTGGGACGGTTCGAGGCCATCAGAGCGGAGCCGTGTAGAACAGTCCCACACGTCGGGGGTTCGATTCCTATAGGAACATTAACATTTAATTTTACTGCCTCGCCCAGTGTGGTTGAAAACCGTGACTTCAGCCAACGAACTGCATGTGCTGTGGTGGTCTAGGGAGTAGAGGCGTCGCTTCTCCGTGCTGAGGTCGGCGGTTCGACTCCCCAAACTTCTTGTGAAATTTTGACCGGGTCGGTCCATTCCTGTCGCGTCAAGAGCCCGCCTGACGCCGCTCCATACGCCATGGGCCGTGGTGGGCGAGCGGCAAAAGTCGTGCGGTCCCGGCAGTAGAGTCCCGGGATCGACTCCCATTATTTCTTTACATTTTTCGACTGGCTTCCTTCCACTGCAACTCAAACCCGTCGTCCAACACGACACCAGACGTACAAGCTTGATAGCGTAGTGGTCAGAGTCACATTCACCTGGCCACTCCGCTGGGGTGTCTAAAAAGCAACTGCGCTTCGGCGGGTTGGCCTCGGCACTGGAGCGACGGAGTATTCGATCCGTCAATCCAGCCACCCGTAATTGGTCGCGGGTGGGTCCTCCTTGATTCGTCGGGAGGAGATGATAAGTCCTTTGAAGCTGGCCCTTAATACAAGCTGTATGTTTGGTAGAGAGCGCCGGACAGCGGGTGTACACTTGGTACAGACCACCCCGCGAAAAGCAAAGGCTCTCAAGGCAGAGAGAGACTGTCAAACCCGCCCTTCAAGCCCGGCCCATATACAGACGAGAACCCCTGGGGTCGCCGCCTGTAAAGCACCGGTTCCCCCGATCCACCGAAGTTGCAGGCGGCCCTCCGACCTGTGTGCGGAGGTGGGAGAAGGGCCCCCCTTTTTCTTCTTTTTTTCGATTTTTGTATCCGGGGGGGGGGGATGCATTGCGCCTAGGCTTTATGTATCCCCCTCCGGCCGGCCGAGGGGATACTCCTCGCCTTGGTTCTTTGTATCCGGGGGGGATGCATTGCGCCTAGGCTTCTTGTATCCCCCTCCGGCCGGCCGAGGGGATACTCCTCGCCTAGGCTCTTTGTATCCGGGGGGGATGCATTGCGCCTTGGCGACGTGCATCCTCCTCCGACCGGCGGGGGATACAATAAGCCTAGGCAAAATGTACCCCGGGGTACATTTCGCCGAGCCGCATTGTACCCGGGGTACAATTCGCCTGGCACCTAGGCGAATTGTACCCCTGGGTACATTGAACCTAGTCGTCATGTACCCCAGGGTACTATGGCCCTAGGCGTTGTGTACCCGGGGGTACTCTGGGTCAGGGGGGTACACTTACACGCCGACACCGGCCGAAGTCGGACCCAAGTCGAGTGCACTTGCGGCGAGGCCCTGTTGCCACGCGTGTCGCAGCATTGCCTCACCCTCTCATGACCCAAATGTTGCAGCTTTCTTTATTTCTTTTGTCAGTACAGTCGGACGGTGCCACCAGAGCGCCCCTCCTCCACACATGGTGCGTAGGCGGCGCTCGAAAACCCGACCTGCAATGCATCCCAATGCCTTTGATTAATCCTCGCATTTATTGCCGCGGTTTTTAGAGGCCGGCGGCCACCCCTTGGCTGCGGCCGCTGCGGCCACTGCGTCACGGCCAGGAGGCGGACCTGCCGAGCGCAGGCCGGCTGGCCGAAGGCGAGCCCCCAGCCTGGCCCTGCACGGCGGCGGGGCGGGGCGGGGCGCGGAGGCGCGGCTACACTGCAGCCACCGGAAACCGCGCCAAATTCCTAGCAGGGCTATAGGGACAACAATACGCATTATTCATGCAGACAGCATTGACGGGAGCACAGCGACTCCACCCAACCTGTCCCTGTCGCACCCCTACGCAACGCACCGTGAGTGCGAGAGAGACAAAGCGATACGGCCACGGCTCCGCGGCATGCACTGCCGCTGATTAGAGTCGCCACGGCCTCGGTGGACATTTGCCGTGAATGTGACTCATTGCTCGACCGTTCTAGGAATCCCCGATAGGACAGGACACAGCTTAAGGCACGTCACAATGAGCTCAATTCCGTCCTCAAACCGACAAAACTCATCGAATTGGCATAGGTAATTTGCATTCCTTCTAGAAACAGATACCGATGATAGACACAATATAACATTTATTTCATAAGTTTTACAAAGGTTTTGTCTTTAAGACATATCACAGTTCATCATTATCAAAATCATTTGTCATCGCGTTTACGCGATCGAGCGCCACCGCAGCACACCTCGTGGGATTCCTGCATTGGTAAATAAAAACATTGATAAAAGGATAAATTAAATACTAGTGGACTTTGACATTGGGGTGGCAGTTACGAACCAAATCGGCAAACTGGTTGAGGCCACAGTAGTAGGTGGATTCCCCGCTAACGTATCTGGCGTTGGCGTTGGCGATAACTTCCAACGTTTTCTTGAAAATCCCTAAACGACGCTCCTCCTCTTCCTTCGTCTCGTACGTTTTCGAATGTTCCGCCTGCAAGTACATAGTTTCAATAAACTCATGGGCAACTTTAATATACTGTAATGCGCTTTACAGGTGTGTCTGGGCGAGGGGGTTATGTTGCCCACTGGAAATATAAGTCATGAACAACAAAATAATGCAACTCATCAGAAACGCGTCAGAAAATGAACAACAGGTGAAACAGACATTATGAACACGACGTGTCACTTCTTAATCAAGGGCACAAACCTCCCGTATCTAAACGAAAGGATTAAAGTAGTTTGACAGGTGTGAAACTAACCTTCCAATCCGCCCACAGTTGATCGATCGGCGTCTTGGAGTAGTCCGGAGGAGTATCTTTAGTTTCCGGCATGATGAAGGACAGATGACACCCGTTCACTCGCTTTGGACTCAAAGAGCTGTCAACCCGCTCCGGACCCGCCCACTTGCGCGATTGCGCAACGTTGTTCGATGTTGTTGGTGTCCGACCGGCTGTCCGGCTCCCCCCCCCCCCCCAAGGCCGGGCCTCGCAGTCAGCTGCTGACAGCAGACAGTCGCTGCCGCTGGCGCGAGAATGCGTATCTAGCGCCAAGCGTCTCCCGACTATGGAGCGACTAGAGACTTCTTGAAGCAAAGCCGGAGCTGCGTGAAGCTGCCGGCAAGCTCCAAGAGCACCAAACCATCGTTGCTGTTAAGGGAGCGCCTGCCAGGTAGGCCACCTTCCCACCCGCGACACACCGGTGCGGAGACGGCAGCCTACCTTGCCCCTGGAAGGACTCCAGCAGCGCATCGCCTTCTGAACTGCCAAACGCTGAGCTGACGCCCGTTTGGTCACCAGCGAAGAACTTCACCAACGGCTGCTAAATGACGCGCAGCTCTGGTACGGTGACGAGTGAAAGGGTTTGTGTAGAGTCTGGAGTCTGGGACGCAGGCTGCAATGTGCACCGCGGACTTTTTGTATATGGTCTGTACAAGGGCGCAAAGCCATATTAATTTTGTTGTCAAAGGGTGCGGGTGATATTTGAAAATAATATGAGAGTATTAAATTTTGTCTTTTTTTTATTACAAAATATAAAAATACACTCTTATAAAATATATCAGTCATATATCAGTAAGCCTAGTGGTCCCTGCGGGGCAGCACACCGCGGCCGAAACGCTGCTTCACCTCCTCGCTGGTCTGTTAACAAAGAGAAAGGGTCTGTTAAATCGTGCACAACGTTTGTCGCCGTCAAAATGGTGCTTTGGGGTGGGGAACTCACCAGGTCGGCGAAGGAGTTGAGGCCCATGGAGAAGGAGACCTCTCCCCTCTTGAACTTCTCGTTGTGCTCGTCGATGCGCTTCTTGTTGTCCTGGAAGAGGACGAAGCGGCGGGCTTCCTCCTCGGGGGTCTCGTACTGCCTCTTGTGCTCGGCCTTCCACTCCTCCCACTGCTGCTGCAGAGCCTTGGCGGCGTCGTCCTTCTTCTGCACGCCGTGGCCATTGCGCTGCTTCAGCTCCTCGGCAGTCTGAACGGAAAGTAAGCGAAGAATAAAACGAAAGTCCTAATTGTATCCTGCAAAAAGTAGCGACAAAGAATTCGAAACTCACCAGATCGGAGAAGGCGTTGAGGCCCGTGGAGAAGGTGACTTCGCCCTTGCTGAACTTCTCGTTGTGCTCGTCGATGCGTTTCTTGTTGTCCTGGAACACGGTGAAGCGGCGGGCCTCCTCCTCGGGGCTCTCGTACACCTTGTTGTGCTTCGCCTTCCACTCGGCCCACTGCTGGATCACGGCGGCGTCCACCGTCCTTCTCTCGCGCACGCGCAGGCCGGAGGCGTGCTTCTGCTTGAACTCCTCGTTGGTCTGCAGGCAAAAGAGGCCTTTAGCTCGATCCGCTCAGTTGGATATCTTAAATACAGGACAGGGCAGGAGGTAATATCTCACCAGGTCAGAGAAGACGTTCAGGCCCAGGGTGTAGGAGACTTCGCCCTTGTTGAACTTCTCGTTGTGCTCGTCGATGTACTTCTTGTTGTCCTGGAAAGCGGCGAAGCGGAGGGTCTCCTCCTCGGGGGTCCCATACACCTTGTTGTGCTCGGCCTTCCACTGGGTCCACTGCTGCCTGAGGATCGCGTCGACGTCCATGACAGCCCTCTTCTGGCGGAGACCGTGGCCGTTGCGCTGCTTGAACTCCTCGGCGGTCTGTTCACAAGTAAGAGGGTAAGTACTTAGCTGAAACACGAATTCAAAAAGCAACAAGTTCAGGCGAGAGTGGGGAACTCACCAGGTCGGAGAAGGCGTTGAGGCCCATGGAGTAGGTGACTTCGCTCCTGCTGAACTTCTCGTTGTGCTCGTCGATGCGTTTTTTGTTGTCCTGGAACACGGCGAAGCGGCGGGCTTCTTCGGCGGGAGTCTCGTACTGCTTCTTGTGCTCGGCCTTCCACTCCTCCCACTGCTGCTGCAGAGCCTTGGTGGCAGCATCCTCCTTCTTGTGCACACCGTGGCCGTTGCGCTGCTTGAACTCCTCGTTGGTCTAAACACGAAAACCGATGAAAGTTAATAAATGTTCACCTTCGCCTATGAGCTTAAAAACAATCAAAAGATGTGGATCTTTACCAGGTCGGAGAAGGCGTTGAGGCCCTTGGAGTAGGTGACTTCGCCCTTGTCGAACTTGGCGTTGTGCTCGTCCACCTGCTTCTTGTTGTCCTGGAAGATGGTGAAGCGGCGGGCCTCCTCCTCGGGAGTCGCGTACACCTTGTTGTGCTTGGCCTTCCACTCCGCCCAATCCCTGACGGCGATGGCGTCGACGTTCATGACGGCCCTCTTCTGGCGGAGGCCGTGGCCGTTGCGCTGCTTGAACTCATCGTTGGTCTGCAGGCAAAGTGTCTGTTAGTTCGGCCCGGTCGCTTCGAAATCATGAATCTAATAAGAGACGGCAAGAGGGGAGAATCTCACCAGATCGGAGAAGGCGTTGAGGCCCAGGGCGTAGGAAACTTCTCCCTTGTTGAACTTGGCGTTGTGCTCCTCGACGTGCTTCTTGTTGTCCAGGAACACGGAGTAGCGGCGGCCCTCTTCCGCGGCAGACTCGTACTGCTTGTTGTGGGTAGCCTGCAAAAGAGTGTGAGCTGTGAGTTTATACTCGGCACTGTTGGCGTTCCTACACCAATGAATGCTATTTGAGACAACGGCTGGATGCTCGGGACGGCCGTTGGAGGTTGGCGCCGTGCAGGTAGGCACCCCAACGCGCCTCCAGTCCGCATGCAGTGCGCGCGGCGCGGCGACAAAGAGCGCGAAGCCACGGCCAAGGCCACGATGCCCCAACACGGCCGAAGTGCGAACCGCGGCTAACGCGGCATTGTCACGCAGACGGGCAGACCAGAGAGGAACGCGCGAACGCGCGAACGCCGAGCTCCATTATCCACAGCGGTTCCGACTCGCCGACTCACCTTCCACTCCTCCCACTGCTTGTCCGCGGGCAGCGACACCAGCCTGTGGCCGTTGCGCAGCCTGAACTCCTCGCTGGTCTGCGAAGCGAAGATGTCTCTTTAGTCCTTAGTGACACAGTGACAAAGGACAACGGGGTGCGGACGGTGACTCACCAGGTCGGAGAACGGGTTGAGCCCCATGAAATAGGAGACCTCGCCCTTGTCGAACTTGGCGTTGTGCTCGTCGATGCGTTTCTTGTTGTCCTGGAACACGGCGAAGCGGCGGGCGTCTTCCTCCGGCGTCTCGTACACCTTGTTGTGCTTGGCCTTCCACTCGGACCACGCCGTGGTGTCGTCCTGGGAGGCCATGGTGAACTGGGCCACTCCGATCAGCAGGAGGGCGGCGACGAGTGCGAGTCGGTTCGACATCTGCGTGACAAGATAGTACTGACTCAGTCTACGGCCACTCGTTGCGGTGCTACTGCGGACTGGGCGGCGAGCGTGCGGCGAGCGACTGTCTAGCCTCAGATAGGGAGAGATGACGCAGCGTCGGCCCGTCAGACTGGTCAGCTGGCGGTACCCCGCGATGCTCGCTTGGAGTAAGCGCGGAGTATCGGCGCGGCGGCTATGAGAAATGCTGCTACTCTCTGCCTCTACGTTTGGCGGCAGTTTGAAATTAATTTGAAACCGGACTACGACAGCTCATGCCAAGCTGGCGCCCTCTCGAAAACTTAATAGGCCGAGCTGTGCTAGGGCTCGCTAGAAGCGTTGAGCGAGAGAAGCTAGCAGCCTAAATCAAGTCCTCTTTCGGTAACTAAAGCGTTTAAAATAAATCAAAAACTGAGAATGTTTGAGACTGAAAAGGCGATTTTTTGACTAGAGCAAAAAATTTAAATATCTCAACTTGATGGTGAGCTACCCAGAGCAGGTGGCTCATTGGGACTTCCCTCGCTGAGGAGGCAAGCAGCGCTGCCAAGGATCAGTCACTCACCTTTGACTGGTTACTTTGCGCTTCTGGTTGCTTGCTGTGCTTAGAACCACCACTGAGCTCCAACTGTGGCTGAGTCGAATCGGCGCTACCGTTTTATGGTGCCTGCCGCGACTGCCGCGAGGCGAGCGCGAGGCGAGGGTCCCCCTCCCCTCCCCCCTCTCTTCGCGGATCCGCGGCGGGTCCGCAGATACACGCAGCGCCCCGGTGTCTGCGGAACGCACTTGACCTGGCCATCTCGAGCGGGTCCGCATGGAGACACACCTCTCGACTCTCTCTACCTTTCCACAAGCAATTAACAAGTGGGCCATTTTAATCGACGCCGATAACGATGTACGAGTTTAGGCTGCAGTTGGGACGCGGAAACGTACTCGATTTGATAATAATCGGGGCCAAAGTTGGCCCGGCCGATAGCGCGCTAGACGACTGACTGGCCCGTCCTGGCGGGAACACTTGAGGGAGGCGCGACCCGAGGAGACTCTCCTGTCTTGCACACGACCGGGACTTTAAACTCGACCGAAAATGACAAACAGATTTAATTAAGTCGGCGATTCCTAGACACCGTAGTGTCACCGCGCGTTGCCAGCGCCGGCACAAAATGCCAGCTTGTTGCCATGCAAGTGAAGCGAGGTCGAGGAAGGCACAGTCTGCTTAATGTCATTGGGTGTTTGAACATTGCAGTTTATTTTACAGCAGCTCTTAATAAAAATTGAAACAGAGTACATGAAGTTTCCTTGATTCCACCCGAGCCCCGCGAAGCCCTAGAAAGGCCGGACGAGCGGCGAGTCGTCCCAGCCGCTCCAGGCCGGCAGCACTGCGGCCAGGATGCGTCCGAGGCAGGACTGCGCGCTGGGAGGCGGCGACGGCGGCGGCCGCCACGACGAGGACAAGGCCCCCAGCACGGACATGAGCGCCACCACCAGCAGGGCCAGCAGGGGTGCCAGCCCGGCCGCCACCTGAGTCGCCAAGGAGGGCTCTCGGGTCACCGACGACGGGGAGCAGGGGCGCTCTACCTGAGCAGTACACAGTTTTTCTTTCACGATCGGCAATGCGGGTTGGAGAGAGGGCACCGCTGCCGCCCGGCTGCCGCTCACCGGAGGCTGGTCCAGCTCCACTAGAGTCATGTCCTGCATGTCCTTCGTGTCCTTCGTGTCCTCCGCGTGCAGCCTCTCCACCTGCATGCGCACCAGCGCCAGGAAGTCATCCAGCCTGTGCCGCACGGCGGCGCGCTCCCGGGCCAGGTCCGCGCACTCCTCGCTGTGTCAGAGAGCCCTGGTTCGATTCGGAGCGCCTGCGGTCTGCGGGTAGGCAAGCCCGCGGGACACTCGAGTGTGGCGGGATTGCCTACACTCGGTTCCGCGGGCGCCGTCGTGGAGCGAGCCGTCGTTCGAGTGTTGGTTTGGCTTGGCGGGGCGCGATGCACCACTCCAGCGCCAGGCGGGCGTCGAGGAGTGGACTATCGCCTATTCCCTCCGCGCGAAGGGCCGAGAGGGAAAAGCGGCAGCCTTGCCCTTTGCGTGAGATTGTGGTGTCTCCGTCTCCTGCCCAAGGCCGCGTTGGGTCTGTTTGCGGAGAGCGGAGGCCGTCCGTGTGTGTGGATTACGTCAGTTCGAGGGGGCTGCCCTCTGACCGAAATGCCCGCGCCATCGTTCACACCATCTTGACTTGGTCGGCGCTTTCAGTCGGCAATACAGTGTGGGGGAACTCCAAATCGCGCATTTCCATCCTCTCTCGCGCAGAGGGCGGCAGCGTTACGGCGAAGAAACTCAAAGCTCTTGGAACGGGGAAAGGGTGAAAAATCTGTTTACCGCTTTGGGAATAAAGGTTCGCGGAACGCGTCATTGTCGGCGAAGGGATCGCGCGGAGTGAGAGTGAATCAACAAGGCAGGGCCGGCAGGGCAACAAAGGGTGGGTGGCTCACTCGACTGCCGCGCTGTCACCACTGTCGCAGTTGCCGCGGCTGCCGCTGGAGGGCGTGCTGGGGCGCTGCGGGCTCCAGTCGCCGGCCGAGGCCGCCGAGGCCGAGTCCCGGGACGAGTCCCTGGAGTGGTCCCTGAGGCCACGACGGAGGCCCCAGCCCGGCCGCACGCCGGGGCGATGCGTGCTGGAGCTGGACGCCGAGAACGCGACTCGTCGACGCACCATCGACAAGGGTCAGTCGCCTGCGTAGCCTGTCGGCGTTGCTAGGCGACGCCCGCGACGGTCGGATCTGGAACGCGGGTCGAGGGCCAACGTGCAGCCGCGAGCTTCCTGCACCGTGTTCTCAACGCCAAAAGAGAAAACCGCCTTTTTGTCACGCACGTGCGCGTGTTTATCTTCAATGTTTGCCTCTCCAAAACTATCCCCACAGACCCCGAAGTCTGAGTAATTCCTTCCCACCTTCCCCCTGACACTTTTTCTCTCTCGTTTGGTCTTCCCCTGGTTGTGACTTTTGGGTAGCGATCTGTGCTGCTCGGGTGTAATGACCTTGGCAGTGGCGGCCGGCCGGCGAGATTACGTAATGAGGGTGTGGAAAGCAGTGTGGCATCGCCTCTTCAATGATTTTAATATGAACCAACAACCAGCGGCGTCGGGCGGGAAGATGCAGAGCAGCGAATGTGAAGGGGAAACAAATAATGTAATCACTACAGTTCGTTTGGAAACAGTGTATTAAAATAATGGTACAACGTTTAGAAAAAAAAACATCACAGACGAAAGATTATCCTATGGCAAGTGGCAAGACAGATCAGTAAAATTGAAAAAAATATAGTGGAAACAGGGTAGAAAGGGGAACATTGAAGATCAGTCATATTCATAGAGATAATGAATAAAATTGGCACACTTTCACAGAACACTGCAGAGCAAAACAAATTAAAATAATTGGAAAGATTTTCAGAGAATTGCTCTGATAGTTTCAGATTTTTAAATGCATGTAAATATATAAATGAATAACAATTATTTTGTACTTTCAGTGCTTATAGGAATTTACACCAAGCTTCAATAGTTCAGAGCCTTCTTAATGGCACTCAGGCAACGCCATTTGTCTGGTAAGTAAAAAGGCTCAAAGATATGAGGGAATGGTGTGTCAAATCCAGTGACTCGCTGAACGGGTGCTTCTAGATGTAAGAAGCATTCTTCCTGTGGTTGTATTAGAGAACTGGATTAGAAATTGAACACAAACAGGCCTTTTTTTAACATGGATCAAATTTCTAAATTCTTGAAGCATACCTGGATGGAAGCAGCCAGTTCAGCACCAAAGCCTCCAGTCAGTGGTGCTTCATGGGCAACAACTACACGACCTGTTTTCTTCACAGACTGAAAAAAAAAAACACAAACAAGATAAGAAAAAAATACTCACTGACTGTAGAAATAACTAGAATAGATAGGGAGGAATCACTTCAAGTACCTTGAAAACTGTCTCTCTGTCCCATGGTAAAATAGATACAAGGTCAATAAGCTCACACTGAATCCCAAGCTGTTCTTTAGCAAGTTTTGCAACCTCTTGAAGAACATGCACCTGGGTTCCCCATCCTATAAGGGTTACTGCATCACCTAAGGAAAAACAATTTTTTTAAAAAAGAGATACTATCTTGATTTATTACTTAATTTATTGGAAGAAGAAAAGGTTTCTGACATCTAGTTACCTTGGACAAGTACGTCAGCTTTCCCTAAAGGCAAAATGTAGTCTTCTGTTGGGACATCCTCAACAGCTGCTCGGTATAGAACTTTGGGTTCAAGGAAAAGGCAGGGATCTGGGTCTTGAATGCAAGATAACAGAAGTCCTTTTGCTTTGCGTGGCCCTCGAGGAATGACAACCTAATGCAGATCTTCAAATTAGTAATAATATCCTTTCGATAAGACAAGACAAACTAAAATCGTCTCTTTTACAGTAAGTACCTTAAGTCCAGGAGTGTGAGCAAAATAGGCCTCAGGGCTTTGTGAATGGTACAGTGCTCCATGACCGACTGCACTGCATGGCGATCGGATAGTTAAACTTCCACAATTAAAAGAGTTTCCACTTCTATAACGATACTTAGCAGCTTCATTGACAATCTAAAACATAAAACTTATGGTAACAATCTATGATTCACAAGTTTCTCATTATTTCGACATTAAAACTGTACCTGATCAAAAGCAGGAAAGATGTAATCTGCAAACTGTATTTCAGCTATTGCTGTCGACCCAGCTGCAGCTACTCCGATGCCAAAGCCAGCAATTCCTTGTTCTGAGAGTGGGGTGTTAAAGACTCGATCCTTGCCATATTTGTCCTGGAGTCCAAGAGTGCATCTAAATACACCACCAAACGCTACGTCTTCTCCAAAAATTACTGGAACATATCAGATTCTTTAAGATAATCACATAGAAATAAAAACATATGATCAGTTAGATTACTGGCATTTGTTGCGGCAACACACCTGCAGAGTCATCTTTCTTCAGAGCCGAGTCCAGGGCATTGTTAATAGCCTGAAACATGTTCTGCCGCGTTGTGGGTCGTACTGAAAACGAAATTAATTCATATAATGAGCATGACAATGAAATGGGAAAATCTTTGGGAGAAAAAGAAGATAAGTAGTCAACACCCATAACCCTAGCAGAATACCTTCAGACGCCTCCACATTATCGGCCACATATGTGAAGTGGGACGATGATCTTTTCCAAACAAATTTACAACCATCTTGACGTGAACGGATGGCCGTCAAACGAGTTGACAGCAACAACTTGTGAAACATCGGAGACGATTTGCAGAAGCTTGCCATGTTTACCCAAAATCAGCTGGCTGGAATTCTTGCAAGTAGAAGCAAGCAAAACAGACATTCAGATACACATTCGTTTATGAGAAATTCTGCTGCGCAAACAAAGCTTAAAGCAGAAGAGCAGAAGGTTAGGAGCGATAAACAACAACAAACTCGTGCATTTTTCGCTTTTAAATTGAAATGATTATAATGCTTGCCGTTCGAAAATTATTCGTTGATGCTTCACCTTTAAGGCACTGCATGTTATATTTCAAATATTCTAACAAAAGTATTCGAAAGCCACGTGTGACGTTCGGAAAGAAGAAATGGAATGCACCACAAGTTCATCAAAATTACAATTTTGGCCGAAATCCTGGTGTCGAGGGACAGTTACAAGCTCTGGATTTAACAGAAGAAGAAATGAAGGATCCCAATATTTTAGAAGACATGGAACAGCAATTTTGGAATGCTGACAAAGTTGAGGGTACCCTGGAAAGGTAGTGTGTCATTATTTTGTTGATATCTCGTTGTGATATGCTCGACATAGATGTTCCTGAATGACATAGCTAAAACAAGATCATTTGCCCATCTTCAATGTTTAAATTTTTTTTCTGTTTCTAGAGAGAAATATATCGACAAGGAACTTCAGAGTATATTTCAAGTGACAAGGAAGCAATTCAAGGAGGAAAAATCGCCCAATATGCTTTCATGGGATGAAAAGCAACAAATAAGGGCACTTCATGCTAAAGACCCTGAGAAGTGGACCCACATGCAGTTGGCATTCAGCTTTCCTGCTACTCCATCCATTATTCAGGTGAACATCCATCTATTGGCATCGTATTACAATACCTCACATTCAGAAATATCGCCATACAATTTTATTATTTAAGACTTCATTTTTTCCCCTTTGTATTGCAGAAAATTCTTAGGGCTAAGTGGAAATATAATTCACCAGAGCAAATTGAAAAACATGATGCAAGGGTTCAGCGAAATTGGGATGCTCTCTTAAAAGACGATTTAGAAGTGCCGAATGAAGAACTCAAAAAGCACTTGCTGTCCTTCAGCCAGCGAAGAAAACTTATTTCTTCCAACATGAAAGGTTTGGCAAATATTACTTTTTTTAAAATGGAACAGAATGGGTTTTATGGAAATAATAATACTGTTTTTATTTACCTGTTTGCAGATATTGCCACCTCCACTGTCCCTCCTCCTAAAACTTCCGATAGTTTGAAAAATGTTTTAAAGGATGGAGGAGTGTTTGCAAACATATATAAAAGTTATAAACCAATTGATCGGATTGAAAAGAGGGATGAAACTATTACAGAAGAAGTACAAACCCCAGCTCAGGCAGGACTTCAAATGCTTTACCAACCACCTCAAAATGACACTTTCATTATTCCAAAGGCTGCCCAAAATGTTCTACATCGTACTAACAAACATCTTACTTTAGAAGATATGAAAGATGTCGTAATGCAAGATGTTGTAAAAGGAAAATCTCTAACAGGTGACGAGATAAACTTTGTTCAAGAAAAGTTGTTAATGGAAAGGGAGAAAAGTAATTATCCTATCATGAAAGATCCTATTGGAAAAGAGGCAAACGAAGAATTTAGCAGAGGACAGGAAGGTATTGACACAGTGTCTAATAGCAGTAATGATCTTAACACAACACACAAAATTACTTTGTCTGTGGAAGAAATCAATACTTCTGATTCTGCTAAAAATTTTAGGTCATCTCAAAGTGAAGATGACAATGTTTCAAAATTCATTGATGTATCAGGAATAAAGAATATTCAAAAGCTTGAAGACAAAGAAATAATTGCAAGCTTGAGAACAGCTAAAATGGCTAGGAGTAAAATGGATGATGAAATTGTTGTCAAAGCAGTGAAAGAGTATGTATCCCATTCTTCAGAGAGTTATCCACTAGAAATAGCAATTCCAAAAGATAAGTGGAAAAAGGGTGCTTTGTACAGAGTTAAAGATCGGTTCTACACTGATGATGGGGAATTCTTGTATAGAGTGCCAGGAATATCACAGGAATAGTAGTTTAATGTAAATCTGTTACCAAATAAAGTTTAAACTGATGAAGTGAATGAATTTTCTTGTCTGAACTCCAAGAAAAGCTCCACTCCGTACGCATGTTATTTTCAAATTTATTTTTACACTGTATAAAAACATTGGTTACAGCTTAGATTTTATCTCATTTTACTGGTAAAACTTTCACACCTCTAAAACTTTTTTCTTTTTCTTAGTTTGTACATTCTTGCTATTCACTTTTGCCTGTGCTGTTAACAAGGGACTTTCACCTACTCTTTCAAATAATTTAATATTTCCCAAACCAAGTTTGTAACCAGTAGCAGAAGGTCCCCCTTTCCAACTAACATTTTCCATGTCCTGCCACATTCTGCAATTATCTGGCACTCCAAGTCTGGACAAGAGAGTTGATGCTAGGGATGGAATGATAGGCTGCAAAGCAATTCCACAAACACGTAAGGCTTCCATAGTGACGTGAAGAATAGGATTTTGCACTCCAGCTGCAAGTTGTTCTTTTGAGAATTTCCAAGGTTCCATGTGAGTGAAAAACTGATTAGCTAAATCTATTACTTTTAGGGTCTCCACAACTCCTAGGTAAAAATTGCAGTCACTGTAGTGACTCCTAACTAAACCTGGAAGAAAAAAGAGTGATATAAATCACTATTACTTGAAGAATGCCGAAAGGAGAAATGTTAAAAGAACTCACCAGGTAACTTTTCAACTGCCGATGAAAGAAGGCTCCACTCCTCAATGGAGGGAACCCTGTCTTCATGAGGTGGATATTCTTGCTTAGGGTTCAGAGCTACAGCAGTACACCGACTAAGAAGGTTTCCAATAGCACCCATCAATTCTGTATTTGCCACACTAATCATTAGCTCTTTACTAAAATCTGGAAAAAAGGAAAAACCATTAACATAATTTTTAGGTTTACCAGCACCAGTACTTCACCTCTTATAGCAGGGTGTATCACAATACTCACTGTTGTCTTTCTGAGGAGTGCCTGTTCGCAAGAGAAAATACCGCATGGCCAAAAGCTCTTGCAAGGAATCTCCTCTAGTTGGAGAAGGAGGACTAACCACATTGCCTCGAGATTTTGACATCTTTTCTGAATCAACAGTCCAATGAGAATGTACAAGTAATTGGTGAGGAGGCTCTAGACCTGCAGCCATGAGAAATGCGGGCCAGTAAATGCCATGAAACCTGAAAGAAAGTTACAGACAGTATGTAAGATGGGTTTTTGATTGTTTTTGTTCTTTATGGTCCGAGAATGCTGTGATATGAACAATGAAGAGAACGAACTTACTTTAAGATGTCTTTACCCAATATTTGCACAGTTGGTGGCCAATTACTAGTGAAATTCTGGCTGTTTGGGTAGCCTGCTGCTGTTAAATAATTAACTAATGCATCAAGCCAGACATAAATGGTATGATTTGGATTGTCTGGAACAGGCAATCCCCATGGAACTCGGCTTGCTGGTCTTGATACTGATAGATCTTCTAAATCATTTTCTTCAAGCCATTTGACAAGTGCTCTATGGAAGTTTTCAGGTTTCACAACGTTTTCTGTAATAAAATCACAGGGAATTATTACTTGTGCCTCAAACTAGAAATTGCACTTGTCAGGTGATTTTTGGATACTTCTTAAACCTTTTTGCAACCAATATAATAAATCACTTTTGAAAGATGACAGACGAAACATAAAATTTTCCTCTGTCGTCCATTCAACTGGCTGTCCTGAATCTATAGATATCTTGTGACCATCTCCTTGAGCAGATCCTTCCTTTACTTGGGCATCTGTCAAAAAAGCTTCATCAGCTACACAGTACCAACCAGAATAGCTGCCTTTATAAATAAAGTTGCCATCATTCAGACATTTCTGTAAGCAAGAAAGCATCAAATGTACTTTTTAAACTGTTTTGTTTTCTTAAAATTCAATAATGGTTTCATTTAGAAGTAAATATTTTTTTCCTGACCCAAAAACTATTGACGGCTTGAATATGATCGTCTTGCGTGGTTCTGATAAAATGAGTGTAACCAATTTCACTCTCTGCAAACAATTGACGATACTCGGATGAGATTTTGTCACAGTAATCTTTTGGGGACATTTTATTGGCAGTAGCCGCTTGAAAAATCTTAGTTCCATGTTCATCGGTGCCAGTGACAAAACACGAGTCCCTTTCGCCCAAAAGATTATGAAACCGCGTTGCAGCATCAGCAAGGACAGCAGTGTACAAATGTCCTATGTGAGGGCCTAGGAAAAAAGAAACGATTGTCTTTATTTTAAAATTACTTCAATCATTTTATTTTAGACATATAAGGCAAACAGGTTAGGAAATCACTACGTGGTTATCATACCCGCATTGCAATAAAATATTGGAGTTGTCACTGTAAATTTTCTTTTTGATCTGCATGAACTGTGAAAACTTTTTGCAATGCACTTAAAGGGAAATCTCATTAAGTGCGACGTTACCGGCATAGCGTTCAAAATAAACAACACCTGGGTCGAAGAGCCCCTGTCGTCTGCTATCTGCCATAGAATTTGTCCAATCCTACCAACCAAAATTCTCACTTCTCTCATACAACTAGGTCATTCTGTCAAACTTATGTTTTATTTTCTGAGATGTGCTAAGTATATTTGTTCAGAGTAGTAATTGATTTTTTATCTTGTCCAGAAAAATCTGAAACTGTTGAGTTCTTTGCCAACTTGTGGCCGATATAACTTTCTTGTGGTGTGGTCCCTGCTGAGTTGTCTTCCCTATGAGAAAATATTTCGCATTCCCCCCCCCCCTCCTTACCTGGCATTGGCAGGCGATATGTAGGCAATAGGCTTTCCACAACCTAGGTGAGTTTCCTCTCAGAGTGAACTCAACAACACATCCACTAATAGACAACTGACCAGTGTGAACTGCAGGTGTATTGCAAATGTAAATAAAAATAAATGGTCAATTTTATTTGGAAAAGTATTTTAATAGAAACAACAATCTAGAATAGTGTATCTAAGGATCAAAGCTCCTCCATTACTCTACTCATACTCACTACACAGGCCATGCTTCAGTATCACAAATTGCATCAAATAAAAATTATGATTCCCAAAGTGTCTCCCCAATGAACAATAGTTGAAAGGTGTTTTAGTGTTACATAATTTAATATTCTAAAAATAGGCAATAGGCATCAAGGGAAATGAAACAACTCAAGCAAAAAAATTGATGTGACACATAAGTGGTTTTTTAAAACTCCACACAATGAGCCGTAATGAACGATATTCAGCAGACTAACTTTTTATTGTCCTTTGATTTTGGATATTTGTTGTCATTTCCTTATGATATATATAGTAAAATAAAAGCTATTTCCAAAAAGCTTTTTTTTTTTTTTAAAAAAAAGTATATTTTTGTTATCAAAGCCATTTTACTGTAGAAATCTTGATGACTCTGGTGACTTAATTCCAATCAATCAACATACAAAGTCACACTATAAAAGTAACATAAATAAATACACAGCACAGATTCATCCTCAGAGCACACAGTGGCTGATTAAAAGTACAATTAATGGAATGATTTCATAGGGCGAGATAAAGCGGCATTTGACTAGAGTAGACAAAGATCCACCTAAGCACCTGGATCCAGATGTGGGACAACCACCCACCCATCTTCATGGTTGTTGCTTCTATTGTGTCTCATGAGCTCCAACTGTCGCTGCAGATTCCGATGCTGCTGAACTAGGCTTTCCTGCAGCACAGTACAAAAAAGAAAAGTTATAAAATTGGGAAACAGCCAAACAGAATGCAAGAGCTGGTCCCTGTCTGGCTACCTTCTGGCTGGTTAGCTCTCGCAGCACTTCCTGCTGCTCCTCCATGTCCTGCTGGTCGAGCTGACTCAGGCCCTCCGCCTCGCTCAGCTTCTCCATCAGGTAGTCCTTGTTCTGTGACAGGTAGGCCATCTGCGTCTGCACCTTCAAGTACTCCTGCGCCAGCTGAGAAAACAACCGACGAGTGAGTGTCAGGTGGGGCTTTGGAACAGCCGGAGCCTGCCGCCGGTCTAGCCCTTAATGGTAATGGTAATGGGAGGTAGGCAACTCCCTCCAGCTCCACGCAGCCAGGGCGGCGGGTTGCCTACCCTCTCCACCGCAGGCGTAACGCAGGCGCTACGTTCTGCCGTTCCACTCCGCTCACCTGCTTGTGTTCCTGGAAGATCTGCATGGACTGCGGGCAGCTGGGGTTGGGCTCCACCGGCCGCAGCTGCTGGTTGTCCAGCATCAAGTGCACGTTGTCCACCTCCTCCTGGGCGCTGGCTGCAACAACACGAGGGACATTGAGGCGAGAGGCGAGGCGGCGGCGGCGAGCGAGGCCCAATGTGCGGCGGCTTCGCGGCCAAAGCCAAGAGCGGCCGACTCCCGTCCCGACTCGCCACGAAAGCGAGTGGTGAGTGCGAGGGGGATATAAACTACTGCAGCCACTGGCAGTGGCCACTGGCCCGCACAACAACGTCATCCCATCTGGTTTCCGTCCAAGGGGTGAAGGGGTTCCTGGCGGGCCTGGCGGCGGCAGGGCGGCTGGGAGGGTCCCTTGGGAGAAGGGCCCCCGGCTGAACAAAGCAAGGGCCCCCACCACCTGCAGGACACTGCAGGGAAGGCAGCGCACGGTAAAAGTGCTGAGTTTGAGTGAATTTTCAAAGTTGTCCGAATTGGTATTTCTGTACAGAAATGTATCCATCTTGACAAAACAAACAAAAAATGTAAACGCATGTCGTGCAGGTTTGGGTGAGAAACAAAAAAGTTATTGAACCTTAAAAGTACTTAATAGTCCTATCTGGCAATTTTTCAAATTTTTTGTTTCATATTTTTTTGATTTTTCATCTCAACTTATGACTTGTTTTATCGAAACGAATCAATTTCTGCAAAGCAAAATAATCATTTTGGACAACTTCGAAAATTCACTCAAACTCTTGGAAATAAAACCAAGGCATTCCCTCGGAATTCAAGGCGGCACTTTCCCCGTGCAGACGGATGCCCTTTGTCCCCCAAGACTCAGGACAGGACCTCCTGGGAGTCGTCGGTCACCGTCGGTCACGATGACGCATGCAACGCCCATGGAGTGCATGCTGCAGGCAGTCCTGCGGGGTAGCGGGACGAGGACACTCACTCAGCACGACCCAGTGGCAGTGGAAAGTGCGGTGCGTGGTCGCACAAGACATGGCGGGCACGGGGCAGGCCGCGTGAGCCTGGAGTCTAGCAGGACGCGCGCAGCGAGGGGCGGCTGGGACCCCGGTAGAGAGCACTGACAGCCTGGCCACGAGGACTGAGCGGAGCCTGCCTCGCCCTGCCTCGCCTCGGCGGCGGGGTCCTTTCTGGCCTGCCCTGGCCTGCCCTGGCCTGCCCCTGCCGGCCCCGCTTGGACACGTCCGAAAGCGCTAGCTGCCCCAGCGGACAGCCCTAGGCGGCCCCGGCGCGACGACGACGATCCGAAGAAACGGTGCAGCCAAACAAACCACCGCGACGCACACCGTGGCACGCCACGCAGGCCAGGGCACGCCAGGGCACGGCGGCGCTAAAACGGTCCGCGTGACTCACAGCACCAGCAAGGGGATGGGGATGTTCAGGGGGCCGTCCCGTCCCGGTCCCATCCCACTCTCCCCGATGGGGACAGGGAGCAGGGAGGGCAGGGCCCGGCCCGGGGCACGGCCACACGGCCAACTGCGCGTCCTTGCTCCTTCCTCCTTCCGCGCACGCCTCAGGCTTGCCTCGGGCCTCGGCCTCGCGTCGGGAGGGGCTGCCCACCCTACCCACGACCGCAACGACAGGGCGTCCACCCAAACTTTCTTTACCAATTCCAGGTGTTTCAAGAAAGGGGAGAAACAAACCAGTTTTTCTGCGGTGAGATTACAACTTAAATCTACGCAAACGTTGAAAACCGAGATCCGCACGAAAAAAAAAAAGACAAGGCTATAGTCAAATTTTAGGTCTTTCCCAGATTCCTGAGCGCTGAAGAAGGATTCGGGGAATGATTACCCAAGATTACCCCCCCCCCTTTACACACACACACATACACACCATCCCCCACCCCCCAAATGCCTGTCCCTTCTACACGATTAACTAATCCTTTTCAAAATTACATCAAAACAAAAGAAATAAAATACAATACAACCAATGAGATTACTATGGTAAAGCAATCTCCACAATAAATTAAAGTCCCATACAAATGCTGACTTTACGTACGTTGCTGTGATGTCATGTCTATTGAAGAGGTTTGACTGTTAGGTCGGTCCACAAAGATCAGTTCAGGTCCTTCAGAAACAGGACCAACATCTATTGTCAATGGTGAAAAATTACTAATATCTGAGTTACTAGGCATAGGAGGCACTCGTCGCTGGGAGGAATCAGTATTGATACCATTTGTACTAGAGGATAGTGTTGCACCTGAAACAAAGAAAAAATAAAAATAAAACTGAAGCTCCCAGTAAAAGTTTGCGTTCCTAGTAAAAGTTTGCCTCACAGAAAATGATAAAACAAGGTCCCTACCAGTGTGCTGACCCGTTATATAGGAATCTTCAGCCTCTTCATACTCTTCTTCAATAATTTCTTGTTCTGTAACATAAACAATACCATTGTTTGTTTTTGGTAATGAGCCTAGTAATGATGCAATATTTTGTTGAAAGACTACATATTGACAAACCTGATAAGTTTTCAATAGGCGAATCATAATTCCCAAAGAAATTAATTAGTTTTGACATGTAACTAACTACGTAATCCATGGAAGGTCTCATGTTTGGATCCTTATCCCAGCACCTAATAAAAACACGAGACAAAAAAAGCAAAGAATAATTTTAATAATGTTGGGAGCAAGAGCGAGCTTTGACAGCATTCAAAGGGTTCATAATTACCTTGTCATTATTTCTTCCACAGGCTTTGGGCAATTTTGAATCTGAGGAGGTCGCCGCCCTTTATGAACCTCCCACAAAATACGGAAGGCATTGCCACTCTCTTGAAAGGGTTTCCGCCTGCTCAGAACCTCCCAGAGAATAATACCCCAACTATAAACATCACACTTCTCTGTATATTGGCTTCCTGTGAATGATGACAGTCAGAAGAGACGTTAGAGGACTTGATGTTTTAAAATTCAAAACCAAGTAGAACATACACACAAAGTTTCTTACCTTCAAAAACTTCTGGAGCCATCCAAGCAGCACTGCCTTTATTGTTTGTCATATATGTGCTTTTATCACATGCAGTACCAAAATCACATATTTTTAACAATTTGCCTCCTAAAACCAATAAAAGATTTGGAGATTTCAGATCCCTGGAAAAAAAAATTGAATGTTTTCAAAAGGTAAATTTGAAAGATTCATTCAGTAAGTATGTAAAGGTCTAAAACACGAATATATACCGGTGGATAAGAGCTTTGGGTTTCATGTTATGAAGGTAAGAGACACCACATGCACATTGAAGTGCCCAGCTTATGGCGTGGCCAGCAGTATATCTTTGAAACCTTCCATGTAAAACTGAAATCACAATTGCAGGTTTGTAAACATTTTACTAGAAACTTGGATACTACTTTATAAGCTGTGCACAGGCAGACTGCAATTACCATTATACAGAGATCCCCCCTCTGCATATTCCATTACAAGACATACGGGATTCCTTTGGTCATCTATGCAAGCTCCATAGAGTTTTACAATATTTTTATGGGAAACTCTGGAGAGTTGATGAACCTCGACTGTGAAAGCTTGACGCTCTGCCTCGGTTTCTATTCTCTTTACAGCTACATTTTTGCCTCTCCATATTCCTTTGTGCACCACACCAAATGAACCTTTACCAACAACCTGCAACCAAACGAAATGCAGAAACAGTGCTGAGCTCAACAAAGACACAAAAGAAAACACCAAATAGTCTCTAGAGGTGGAGGTTATGCGACTACAAAGAAAGTAAGTGAAAACCTAAACCAGAAACAAAAATTACAGCTTCACTCAAACAAATACATTTTTACAATGATTAAAGAAATAATCCAATAATCATGAGCATTTCTTTGATGAATCAACCATTAGGCCTAAGATGCTGACAGCCTACCTGTATGAATTTAATTTCAGAGACGTCGATACGGTTGTAGTCAGCAAAAGGCTGTTGAGGACTTGATCCGTCGTGGCTCGCCATTACTTAACGTCACCATTACATAGCTGTCAAAATACGATAAACGCAATGTCGAGTTCAAAATATCAAAACTTTGTTGCACTGCAGACGACAGCTGACGCCATTCTCTACTGCCTTGTAGATCAGTGTCAAAAACAGCTGACCGCGCAGTGTGCCAAACCCTTCTTGGTTCTAGAAGGCTTAGTAAGTTAAGACCCTGAAAATATGGATTCCACGGATTCATCGTAGTGGTAGAAATTGTTATTTACCTCAACTCGACGAGTCTACTGTACGATGAGTAATTGCCAAACGTGTTGTCAACTCACCTTGGCCATCCTGAAGCCCCATATCACCAAAGTGCCTCACGTTTTCCAGGTTATGACGCAACTATTGGCCTAGTTCGCCATTGTCTGTGCTAAGATCGAGTTTAGAGTAAACAAAGAACCAAGTCAATTTTGGAAAGGTCATCATGTCTTCTCCTAGTGCTGGTAAACGTCGTATGGACACTGACGTTATCAAGCTGATTGAAAGCAAACATGAAGTTACAATCCTTGGTGGACTGAACGAATTTTGTGTCAAATTTTATGGGCCAAGGGGTACTCCATATGAAGGGGGGCTATGGAAGGTGAGAGTGCATCTTCCAGAGCACTATCCCTTCAAGTCACCATCCATTGGCTTCATGAACAAAGTGTACCACCCAAATATCGATGAGGTGTCTGGTACTGTGTGCTTGGATGTCATCAATCAAGCTTGGACAGCCCTTTATGACCTGTCAAATATCTTTGAGTCATTTTTGCCACAGTTATTGGCATACCCCAATCCCATTGATCCCCTCAATGGTGATGCTGCTGCTATGTTCCTCCATAAACCAGAAGAATACAGGAAGAAAGTGCAAGAGTATGTACGCAAATATGCCACTGAAGAAGCTCTCAAAGAGCAAGAGCAAGAGGGAGCCTCTTCAGACAGTGAATCCTCCCTCTCTGACTTCAGTGAGGATGAAGTTCAAGACATGGAGTTATAACAGGACATTGTCCTTCCCCACTCAACATTTTCTTGTGATATTGATTGTGACGTGAAATTCTATATTTTAAGATGAGCCTCTACTGTGATGCCCTTTGTTGTGAAGTAGCAACAACAGAAAGCAGATGGTGACTTCAACTTGCTTTCGCATGCTCCACATGCATTTTGGGTGGTGGGACATTGGGAGAATCCATACCTTAACATCTCCTAAATTTCTTTGACTCAAAGAGACCCACCTTTGTGCATACTGAAACAGTTACTCATTTGCCTCCTCTTAATGAACTTCCTTCATTATTTGGTATAAAATTTAGACAGAAAAATCTAGTTTAGTTTATATGTGGGGCTAACTTTTAGCTGTTTTAGGAATGAAAGGCCATTTAATGTATGTTAAGTTCAAAATTGCCACTGGTTCTGTTCTAATATTCCCGTCAAATTCGGCTCATGCATTCATAGCCTTTTAAGCTTGAATTGGAAATTTGATTTGATATAGTTTCCAGTTATCTTTCGTGGCATGCTTTTTTTCTTTTTTCTGATGTCAAACTTTTTTGTTTTATGTGTGCACATCTGCCTATGTTCCATCTTCTCCCATAATTATTATTCAGCATTGTGTTTCTTTGTATGTCGATTGACTTCAGCTTCTTGTGTTATCTTCTTGATCAGAAAGGTCATGTTCTGGGTTTCCGCGCAAGGGCATCAACTTGTGTTTCCTTCTTGTTTTCTTCTTTTCCTTCTTTTCTTGCTCTGGCAAGCTTGATCATTTGAAAATCAAAGTCAACAGCAGAAACCCATCACAGCAATTTGGTTTCTTTGGTGTTGGTACAGATGGGACATAGGACAGGAAAATTGAATTGCTTCTAATTTGGGAGATCTTATGGTATTTGTCTTAGAGATGGGGAACAATGTCTGTTTTGAAGTGTTATCAATTAAATTTGAAATATTGTATATAGTTTTAATGCTTGCTGTTTAACAGATTACAATCACAAATTTATGAAATTTGTGTCATTTGATCTTTTGGCAATTTTTTCTTTTGTTGTCAAAGATATTATATTTTTATTCTTTAAAGTCTGTTCTAAGGAAGGATTGTACATTATATTATAGTTTGGAGTTGCTTCTGTTTACATTGCTCTGTCCCACATACTATTTTCTTATGGAAGCTAATTACAGTTTGTTGTCAGACCTAGCTACCAAAGAGATGTTATGTTGCTCACCTTCAATTGATGAACATGTTCTGTTTTTTTCTCTCTTAAATCTTCTAGATTGTGAATTCTCGCCCCCTCTTCTCCCCGTTTTTTTTTTAACCAGAGATGGCCTTCATGATCACATTTGTATAAAGCTTTCGCAAGTGTCACATTCTTGCTTGCCGTTTTCTCTGTAATCTAAAAAATAATGTTAAGTTCTTTGTTACTTCTTTGTTTCTGGGCTTGCAGTCAAACTTCTATTTAGCAATAAAATGTTTAAAAGAAATTAATGACCTGTAGACTAAGAGTTAAGGTTTACTGTTTAATTTCTAGTTTTCTAGATACATAATTGAGACATCCACCACTGTACCAGCTTCCCTCATTTTAAAGTCTGTTGTTCGATTGGTCAAAGCCACCTATGACAGTGAAATCTCAAAATTCCAATGAACATTCATTATATTTGCTTTTCTGTGTGACATATATAAAATCACAGTTTTTTGGACAAATGACCGATAAAGGCACTTCTTTTATTTTTTTTGCTGTAGAGTGTGAGAAATTGCATTATTGACAATGGATTTCAAGTGGTCAAGTCAACAAGAACAACCATTTCAAAGCATCAGGCGGCAGAGTTCTATGCAGAGCATGAAGGCCGTTTCTTCTACAATCGTTTACTCACATTTATGTGTAGGTCAGTGCTTCTCTCATTCTCAGCCTCTGTTGAGTCCAAAAGTTCATTTTGTGTCAGTTTCTTTTATATGTCTATTGTTTTACTTATTCTGTATCTTCATTTTACTTTGCAGTGGTCCATCTGAAGTTTATATCTTAGCTAGAGAGGATGCAATCAAAAAATGGCGAGAGCTTATGGGTCCTACTAAAGTCTATCAAGCTGTTTACTCTGCCCCTGGTACCATAAGAGCTGAATATGGACTCACTGATACCAGGAATGCAACTCATGGATCAGGTGATGGTTATCTTGCACTCTTCTCTTCTTGAAGCTAAAGTTCATATTGTTGTTACCAATTTTAATGTTTGTCTGTTTCTTTCCAGACTCCGTCAAATCAGCTTTTAGAGAAATGTCTGTGTTTTTCCCCAACTTTAACCATGAGGAGTGGTTTCAGGAAGAGGAGCCTTATTTTAGAGCGGGAAAAGTAGGTTTTGATAAGAGTCAATTTGTCCATTACACTGTGAAGTCATCACAACCTGTAGCTTAAATTTCTATGGTGCTTTGAACGCAAAATCAATGTCCAATATTTTCTTCTCAGATCAATATGCAAGCAAGACAGTTCTTGAATTCTATCAGACTTAACTGGATTGAGCTGTATAATCGAACTGAATTAACTTTAGTACCACACAAAGGAGATCTGTAAAAAAAAAAAGGTTGCTGGAAGCGATCTTCTGGGTTCATTATTTCTTTTTTGTGATCAAATTTTCAGAAGTTGAGTGGTGGGCCAAAAATCATTTGGAAGTTAATCCTCCCCTTTCTTATACTTTAGTATGCCCACTACTATATCCTTTTGTTTGTGAGTCTTCTTGTCAACAGTGAATATTTTAAAAAAATATTTTGTGGGCTTTTGAAAACTGAGTTACCATTTCTTCACAACCTCTTGCAATAATAATTTTCAAACACTAATAAAAAAAATTCTCTATTTTAATTGTGTCATGAGACTTTTGGGTATTGTGGATGAGTGTGCATGTGTAGGAAAGAAAGGAATGTCAGTATAACTTTCTTTATCTAAAATTTTTCCCTAGTATTCTGTAGATATGTTATGTAAAAAAAAACATCATCCTGTAAATGAAGCAGACCTTTGTTGAGCCATCACTGGCGCAAACTACCACATACATCAAATTGCAAACAAAACCTGAAGCAATCAAGTAAATTTCTATGCATGTGTAATACTTATTCTTGTGTGTTAATTTAATGTCTAGTACTTAACAAGAATTACTGCCAGGACCTTCTGGAATACCCTGTAGCCAAGTTCTTTTCCATCCTGGTCTAGCTGAATGTGATGCTTAGTGGTTTATGATTTCATATTCTGAGTTCAGGGAGCATCAGGTAAACTCTGGTCTTCCAATTTCCGTGGTAAAATTTAAATTTGGTTATTGATGTGCGTCACATTGGCGATGTACAATTTCTCGTATCTCCATATTTGATATAACAGTAGTTCAGAAATTATTTCCTTTCTTTCCTGTTGTGTAGGTGAGAATGATAGCTTAGTTGTATTCTATTAAGACTCACAATAGTTTCTCTATCAAATTTTCAATTTGTGTGCCATGTAGCAGAAAGCTACAATTATCCTGGGTTACAAGCAAACTGCTCACTGGAGCAGAGTTCTTTCACATTATAGTTTTGTACAAATCTATAAATATATAATGCACATTCATGTATATGAGCTTATGCAATAATTTTCATTGGGGTAATTTTTAAAAAGAAATGTTACATCTTTGGTGTGGATCAGATGGTTCTCGTTAACCTTTTTAGTTCTTTCTACAAAATATGTGGCGCTACATAACTTCCAACCCATTAGATATGTCCCAAATTTAGCATCCCTCCCCCTAAGTTAAATGGTAGTCGTCAGATAACTGCTTTCTTTTCTTTACAATATCTAGTTTTACTCTCAGTTACTTTTAAAGGTTTATTAGGTCATTTCCTCTCCCTTTTTTGATTCCGCAAATTTGTGTGATCTTTCCCTATTGCAAAGGCACCCTATCATATCCTTCAAATGTTTTTCTTTTTGTAATTGTGTTTCTATTTGCTGTTGGGCCCTGTCTATGTGGTCTTTGTTATCTGCTGGTGACAGTCATGGTTTCATCACGACCCAGGTAGAGATGATATCTATTCACAGATCTATGTATGTGTAGGTATGTTCAATAATAGAGTTGTTGTGGTTTGTATTTTATATTTTTTGCTGATGAAAATGTGTAAGTACATAACTGATGACATAGAGAACGGCTATAATAAAAGTGTATGCTTGTCCTGTAATTGTTCATAACATTTCCCTTTTCCCAATGTTAACTATCATATTGAGCAGTTTGAATGCCTTGCAGCCTTATAGCTCTCTCTCATTAAGGCCACTAACACATATACACACACACACACACAAAGGGTCTCAATGAGTACTTTTATTGACTCTACAGTCGGCAGTGAACAAATAAGCAGGTACAGTAACAATATTATGTGGCCATCCAATATGTAGAATAAATTCATTGAACATAATTATCAAGTTAACAGGTAAATAAAAATTGTAACCACATGAAATGGCAGTTTCAAGCATCCAACTTTACATAGACCTTTGATCTAGAAAATATTCGTATTCCTTCTTCTAATTTATCAAGTTGTTTCTCTATCTCAATCTTCCTTTGTTTCATTTTTAGCGTGTCAGTACGTACTGGTATCTTGTTGAGTTCAGCAATGAGGTGATTGTAATCTAGAACAAGACATTGAATGTAGCTACACACTGCAAACCTAAGAAATCAAAACTCATGAGCAGAACATACTTTTTAAAATCATGTCAAGTGTTTCTCTTCGCTCATCATCAGGCATCACTATGTGGCCCAAGGGACAGTTGGGATCTACTTCTTTGGCACGAGCTGAAGCCAACGCTTCTGTCTTTCTCTTGCTTAAGTACCTTCCGAGAGAAAAAAATGAAGACTAATAATGCTTACTTTCAATTGTTTGATTGTAATTTCAAATCAAATAACTTACCCAGGAACAACTCCCTTTTTATAAGGAGGGGGGTTCATTGTGGTGGCAGGTAATTTAGCATTAGATACAGATTTTCTAGATGGAGACAGTTTTAAGTTTCCTATGTCTGATACCTGCAACCATAATGACAAGAAGATTCTACGTAGCTTGAAACAATTAGAATAAGTTATGTCACACAGTTTAAACGACACCAACCAAATTTGAAGATTTTTTATCAGGGGCATTGCTGACTAGCTGTTCTCCAGGGCAGTTCAATGCATCACTGTGATCCTGATAGAAATTATGATTATAGAAGCAAAAAATTAGTGATTACAAAAAATTTTGAGGAGAAAAAAGGCAAACTTAAAACCTACACCAAGATTAATTCCTGTCAGTTCATGAATGCTTTCACAGCCATCTTCCTCCTTAGAATGAACCTTGTTGAGAGCAGTATGCTTTTGGATTTGAACATGTTTCTTGTCACACTCATCAGTCATATTATGCCTTTGTACTTGTGAGTCACTAGAACAAGAAAAGAGGAAACATGTCCAATGGTCTAGTTTTGTTACAGGCAGGGAAAAGAGAGTCTACTTACTGGATTTCATTGTATTTTTCGTCTCTGTCAGTCTGGACTCCTTGATGGCATATGCTATGAGATATCAAGGATGGACAAACTTCTGTCCATTCAAATGGGACATTCTCTTTGAGAATATAATGCATCGTTTTAGAGTTGCTAGTGGGTTTAGAGCTCAGGCTGTCTCCAATTGGTTTAGACTCCCGAATTTTCTTAGGAGTCTCCCTTTAACAGAAAACATGAGATAAATGTGATAGATATAGCACTTGTAAAATGACCGGTAAATTAAATTGTATACTTGGCTTGTTGAGACGTCGAGTGGGAATGGTTAAGACCAACACTATGTTTCTGTCTTTGACCCGATGCCGAACTCTTCATCACCGTGCCCAAGGGAGACATTGGTTTAGAAGAACTCAGTGAACTTCTCTGTTTCTGAAATTTTCAATTTGAATGTGATCACATTGACTTGTAAAGTTTATAATAGCACATCGCTTTTGAGTCTTTTGTCTCACCAGTGAGATATTCTCCTCCTTTTTCTGCTTTTGACTGTTGATTGTTGATTTTGTCTTTATGTCCCTTTTATTTTCGAGTAAGAAATTTCTGTGACTACGGGGTTCTAGAAAAATAAACAATTTGCGTTAATGACCATTGATCCATTAACAAATTCAAAACAATATTCATACATACTTGGGTCAAACAATCCTTTCAAAGTTGACATTTTCATTTGGCTGCAGTATCTGAGAAGGAACATGACACGATCATGTATAGGAGTTACTTTAAACCATATAATTTCATTCAAATAATGATATTAATTATATTTATGAAAATAGATATAGGTTACAGGAGTTAACACTAACTTACGCTCAAGATTGTAAATTTTAACCCGTAGTAACAAAGGCGTCAAGCTTGACTACTAAACCATAAGTTGAACAAATTTAAGAAAGTCATGTCACTGACAGGATGGTTTGTTGTCTGTCACACGACGTAAACCGCGACGGCAGGACGGTTTGGGTTTTGTTTGTTGACATACAAGTTTAAAGCTGGGATATGGAAGAGCGATTTCTCATCTCTAGCTCGCTGCCATCGACGTTCCTGATTACCACCTTAACCCTGTTACCAGACTAAAAGGCTGATAATAGCGAGAAAATCTAGAACTAATTATAGCGTTTTGTAAATAGGATTTAAAAAACAATCCATCTTATATCTCGAAAAAAAAAAATTAATTTGGGTGCTGAGATGGTTTTTACAGTCACCAAATGGTATACGAATGACCACCAATCGCATGATGGGGGTTGGCAATGATCAGCAGACAGTCTGACAGTCACAAGACCCAGCAGTCTCAAAACAGGTGATACTTATCGGGAAATTTTACTCTGAGGCAATTCTGCCTTCACTATTTGATTGAACGAAGGCTCCACTTCTTCCATAATGGCTGCTCCTCGACAGTCAATCCAAGAAATGATTCCGAGTCTTCCCGAGGAAAACATAGGTAAGAAGTGGCAAAATCATACACTAATGCCTTGCAGGCTAATTTTTGTTCCTGGCTCTTCCGCCAGACTTTACCCCTTTCCCATCTATTTCTTAAATCTTAAGGGGGTGACATTTTGGACAATTCACTCTTGTGGTTGCATTCTGTTCCTTTTGTCGCGCTATGCCTTTAACACCTTCCTGTTAAACAGTTGGAGGTTAGACTTGTAAAGAGAAAAAGCTGTTTTCTGTGAGAAAACAAGTTTTTCTTTTCTAATCATGAAAGATGAAAAGTTTTCATGAGTGCCTCCTCTTTGACAATTCCGACATGACCCTCCTAGATGTTCTGTTCACTGTCACCATTTTGAATAATTGAAAAACTTTATCATTTCAAGATGAAAATTATTTCTGTAATATCTGGAATTTTACTTTTTTCAGACATGCTTGCAGCTACAAGCAGGCTACAGCAGCAGGCCACTGAGATACGGGCTCAGCATATCAATTGGCAATCATACATGCAGTAAGTGTTTGACGTGAGCTTTCTGTAGGTTTATTAAGTGTCCAGTACTATTCAACAAATGGCAGTGGGTTCTTATATGACTGAATTTTGTTAGATCGCAAATGATATCAGTAGAAGACTTCGAATTCATCAAACCACTGGATGCTGCTGATGCTGTGACTCGTGAAGCTATTCTGAAAGAAAACCGCACCCAATGTGCCAAGACCTTCTTGAACTTGCTTGGCCATGTGTCTAAAGATCAGACAATCCAGTACATTCTCATCATGATTGATGATCTCCTTCAGGTAAGTGATTCACCAACAAGACGCAAATCCAATTTCTCATTTCAAGTTGATATGAACCAATTTCGAGGCATTAACTATGAATTTCGGTTGCAGGAGGATCGTTCTCGTGTTGAAATCTTCCGTGAATATTCCCAGAAGAAGCGAGAGTCAGTTTGGGGTCCATTCCTGAATCTATTAAACCGCCCTGATGGATTTATCACAAACATGACGGCTCGCATTATTGCAAAGATGGCATGCTGGAGCAAAGAATTGATGGAGAAGTCGGATCTTCATTTCTATCTGACTTGGTTGAAAGACCAATTGAAACAGCAGGTAAATATTCATTATTTTTCTTCTTCCAATTTGTTATTACATTTTACATTTTATTTCCCACAATTTTTTTTTCAAGGATAGAATATTGCATGTCCATAGGACCTAGCAAACTAACCATTTCTCTCGTAACTGCAAGAATGCATCCACACGCTTTATTGGCTTCTTTCATTTGAAACTGACTGATAGCTCTATTCAAGCCTGTTAACCTTCTCATCTTCCTGTCTTATTTTTCTTCCATGCACACTCTCTTTAAATACCTTGTAAGAGGACTATTGGTGGATTTACAGTGCTGCTTAATACACTACCCTAGAAAGATAGAACTTAATTTGGTTAGAAAAATAACAGTTTTAGGAATGTGTTTAGTTGGCTTACACTAACGCCTCTCCAACAATATTGCTGTTAAAGCAAGTAGTTAAATGACAATTTTTAATTAAAATTTGCCAGTTTTCAAGATTTTGGCCATTTTTTGGGCTGTTGTACTTAGGGAACAGAATTGGCTAAAGCTGAGCTAGAATGCAAGAAAACCTCTTCAGTGGCTAAAGGTGAACTAGAGAGGAAGCACGGCTCTTCAGCGGCTAAAGGTGAAGTAGAAAGGAAGCAAGGCTCTTCAGAGGCTAAAGCTGATCTAGAAAAGCAGAAAGGCTCCTCAACACCAGAAGAGAGTGGTTCACCTACCGTTTATTCGGAGAAGTATCTGCTGGTTGGTTTCAAGGCAAATAATGAGTGTTTATCAGACTTGATCAACTCTCATGTTCAAAACAGTAGGCGTTTTAATCTTTAAAGAGAACCTCATTTCCACTATTTTGTACTACACCCATGTTTGAACATCTTCCTGGTTCAAAGTATTGCATGGTTAGCTGTACTTGCATGGCATTGTCTATTGACCGTAAAATTCACAGCTGAAGTTGCTCGTATGGTTTGGCAAGGCATGCAAATTTTTAATAAGTGATATAACTCTTACTTTAACCTGTACTTACTTTATGGTTTATCAGTGTCTTAAACTATGTTCTTGATTTTCTATGGTATGACAATTGTTTTAGTTTCAAGTAATTTTCAATGCTTAAGCCAAACTTGCTCTCTTTCAGAACAATGAGTATGTCCAATCTGTTGGACGCTGCCTGCAAATGATGCTGCGCATTGATGTTTACCGTTTGGCATTTGTGGCTGTTGACGGTATTTCCACTATTATTTCTGTCCTCCGTTGCCGAGTCAACTTCCAAGTTCAGTACCAGCTGGTTTTCTGCTTGTGGGTGCTGACCTTCAACCCACTTCTTGCAGAGAAAATGAACAAGTGAGTGATACTAGACACCCTTATTAATTGCTTTCATACAACCTTTAATCCCGAAACATTCCCCATCCTCCCAAAGTGTGACTGTCCCTTATTCCAAATCCAAATTGGAAGCTCAGTTCTCTCAGAACTTGTCTCGCCATGCCAGTAAGAGGTATGGCTTTGGTCATGTCCATACTCCAGACCAGTTGCTTCCTGACTTCGGAGTCCAGTGAATTTCTCGACTAAACCTTTGTGGATTATTTCAGGTTCAATGTTATTCCCATTCTTGCTGATATCTTGAGTGATTCTGTGAAAGAGAAGGTGACCCGTATCATCCTTGCTGTATTCAGGGTATGTTCATTGCTCCCATTTTTCTTGTTGTTCGATTTATCCATTTAACTGTTCCTGCAATTAACATTTACTTTCATTACAGAACATGATTGAGAAGCCCACTGACAGCCAGACCTCAAAGGATCACTGCATGGCTATGGTTTCCAGCAAGGTTTTGAAGCAACTGAGTATTTTGGAGCAGCGCAAATTTGATGATGAGGACATTGTTGCCGACATTGAATTTTTGAATGAGCGCTTACAAGCCTCTGTGCAGGACCTGAGGTAACTTATTTTCCTATTTCTCATTCAGTAGAAGAAGCTTCTTTGGAATTAGTTCCCTCATAACATACTTCTGCTTGGATTCCAGCTCTTTTGATGAATACGCCACCGAGGTGAAGTCTGGACGTCTTGAATGGAGCCCTGTGCATCGGTCTGCCCAATTTTGGAGGGAGAATGCTGGTCGTCTCAATGAGAAAAATTATGAGCTACTTCGTATTTTGACTCACCTTCTTCAGAACAGTCATGAAGCCCTTGTTCTTGCTGTTGCTGCCTTCGATATTGGTGAATATGTACGCCACTATCCTCGAGGAAAGCAGTAAGTGTCATCTTTCTGAAATTCACATCCTGTATGTGTCAAGTTAAAATTGCTCTAAATTTCTTATTTTTGGTTTCAGTGTAATTGAACAGCTTGGTGGCAAGCAAACTGTCATGCAGCTTTTGGCTCATGATGACCCCAATGTCCGTTATGAGGCCTTGTTGGCTGTTCAAAAGCTTATGGTTCACAACTGGTATGATTTTCACCTAAAAGACTTTTTCTTTTTCACTGTAATATGGAAGACTTTGGTTTGTTAACTGTATTTTTTTTTTCAGGGAGTATCTGGGCAGACAGCTAGAGAAGGAACAAGACAACAAGACTCAAGGAAACAAACCTGCTTCAGGAGGCAATGCTGTAGCAGCAAAGGCATAATTCATCACAAAGCTTCAACATTAAAATGGAATAATTGTAACATTACATTTGATTTGCTGAACCTCTTAATCTATGAAGTTTGTACTCTATATCATGTTCATTTCGGGATTCGGCAGTGAATTTTTGCCTTTGCATCCACCATTTTGTACTTTATGCTTTTAATTAACTTTGTGTGTAAATTCTTTGATTTCCCCTTGAGTTAAATTAAGTATTTTTATTCTGCTATTTCATATTTCAATATCTGTGTACTTTTCTCTCCATTTAGGTCTTTCAAAGATCACACATCAATCCAGTATTAGTTCAAGACAAGTACTTACGTAAATGAGAATGGCATATTAATCGGAGCTGAGATTATCAGCGGAAGTTGTTTTTCAGTACTTTTATTTTCTGTGTTGGTCAGTTAAAGGTGCTCCATGGTCTTATTTGTGACACAACTCATGTAGATAGCTCCATTCTTTTAAAATGGTTGGCCTTTCTTTTTGAAGTGTGTTTTGTTTATCTGTAACTCTGAGGTTCAGCACACATTATACTCATTTTAATTACCATCTATAAATACATTTTGATATTACTCTGGAAGGGAAACTTGTCTTCTGTTTGAACATGAGATTAAAAAGAAATTTAAAAAGTTCATCTAACAAGCGATCAGAACTGCTGGTTTCCCCAGCAGGGTGATTCAGAATGTCTGTAGAGTAGTGAAATTACATTCCAGAGTACAGTTTCAAGTTTGGTCACAGCTGTATTCTATGTTGTAAGTAGGAATCATAACCGGAAAAAATGTATCTATTGTACATAATAGCATTTTAAAAGAAAAGGAAAATGTATGTAATTTGTTAAATCATGTTATGTTTGTTCTTTGACAAAGTTTTGCTTTGTTGCGCCTTAAATTAATAAGAGTGGGTATTGACTAAGACAATTGTATCTTCAGTATCTGCAATAAATATGAATTTTATGAGCCTCAATACTTTGTACACCTGTCTTAGAACAGGCCCATGTTGCGGCGCGGCCCCTAAGCAGCCCCTGCGCCAGGACAAGGATCGGCTAGTTCACAAACATCAGCCAACCGCAGCAGTCGCTTTGCAGGTGGGGGGAGGGAGAGCCTAGCCATGGTAGTACAGTGGCTCAATGAAGTGACGATCAGATCGCCACTGGTGAGCGCCTGCCTACGCCTGCCGATTTGTGGCTAGGCAACACTTCCTGCAAAGCTGCTGGCTGAATTGCCTAGTTCGTAGGCGGCCACTCTAAAACCTCGGCTCTACTCGTATGACTGCTTATGTGCGTCAATGCCCTTCGCTTCAAAACAGACAACAGGCAAATCCTGTTTTTCCAGCTCACAACTGGAGGTGGACCCCGCCACAAAAAGGAAAAAAATTGAATGACAGATACAAGAACAAGAATGAGTTTTGAATTTTCTCTTGTGATTGTTTGAACACATGGTGCGGTTCGGTTAGGTCTTTTCTTGCACAAAAATTTTGTCCGTCTCCTAAGCCCTAGCTCCACGCTGACATTGATTGTGCCCGATTGTGCCTACAGCCGCCCTAGATCCTAGATTCTGTCCAGCGAGCTGGGAAGTGGACTCGACGATATCCGACACCTCGCCTCTCCCTCCCTTCCTCCCTCCCTCACCCTGCCCTTGTCCTTAGTCCTACGAGCCCCCCGAGGGGCCCCCGCTACCCCGCCGTCCCTCCCGCTGACCATTCGCCCCGCTACCACCCGCCTGCCACCGCAACAACAGCAACCGGCTGGCTGGCTGCTGGGGCTGGGCTGTCGCGTTGCCTGCTCCTCCTGGCCACAGCTCCTGGCTGCCTGCTGGCTGGCTGGCTGGCTGGGCTGGCTGGCTCTCCTCCTGTTTGCATTGCAGTGCTCCGCCGCTCCGCTCCACCAACACCACGCTGTCGGGAGGTTATGCCCGGTGTGTGTTTTGCCGGGATCAGCTGATGACGGCTGAAATGGTGCTGGACACGCTTCCGTCTTCGCCCCTGAATTGTTAGTAACAGCAGCCGAACAAGACGACCGTCACCGCCTGCGTCGCTATCTCCAGGAACTGCTGGAGGCGTGTGGGCAAGGGTGTGAAATAGTGACGGGAAAACGGGTCGCGCTGCAACACGCTAGCGAAGTAGGAGAGAGGCCGCCTTCGCTGACGTCGACGTCGCTGTTGCTCGAAGGTCAGAAATGTTTTTATGTGGTTCGTTTCGGCTGAAAAATCGATTTTGATTTGTAAATGACTACTATGGTTCTCATTATAAATTCTCTTCACCAACCACCTGTTCGATCATTTTTACCATCACTTGAAACGTGTGCATTTTGATCTGCTGGAAGTTCTGGACGAGCTTCACTTCAATGATTAGATAACACTTGCAGTGCGCGGTGTGGTAATAACGATAGACTGATTGGATTCAAGTCCCTGGAATTCCTCCCCACCCCCTCTCCTGCCCCTAGCGTCCACATGACTACCTTGCCACTCGGCGGCGCCTGTCAGGTAGGCCACACGCTGGCCACACGAAGCTAAGGATTCTGCGTTACATAAGAGTGAAATGTGCCTTCGCTCTACGGCGTGACGTAACTTTATTCGTAATAAATCGTGATCCCCATAATAATATAGTTATAACTACCCCGTTTTATTTTTTTCTCTTTCAGACACGAAGGTTTTACCCATGGACGCCTTGCAGTCGCGGTCCAGAGGGGGTGGCGCGGGAGCGGGGGCTGCGGGGGCGTCGGAGCCGGCAGCGCTGCCCCCCACGGGGCTGACCCACGAGTGCGGTGTGTTCGGGTGCGTGGCGGCGGGTGACTGGCCGACCCAGATGGACGTGGCGCAGGTCGTCTGCCTCGGCCTCATCGCTCTGCAGCACAGGTGCGTAAGGGACGGCGACGGCGTACTGCGCGTCTCGGACCCGGCACCCGGCCGGCGCCAGCCGATGGGGCTTCCCGTACAGGTGCGAGAGAGACCGGGCGATGGCGGCGCGTCTAAAACACTTTCTCTCTTTCCAGAGGTCAGGAGAGTGCAGGCATCGTCACGAGCAAAGGCACCGGGGGCCACAATTTTAACGTATGCAAAGGGATGGGACTCATCTCTAACATTTTCAACAACGAGGCCATGGAGAAGCTCAAAGGTACCAGAACGTCTTCTCGTCGTTTATCATCATGGAGGCAGTTTGTGACCGACTCTGAATTTTCTTTTTGCAGGGAACTTGGGCATCGGCCACACCAGGTATTCGACGGCCGCGGCCTCGGAAGTGATAAACTGTCAACCCTTCGTGGTGCACACCGCCTACGGCCCGCTGTCCCTCGCGCACAACGGGGAGCTCGTCAACGCCAAGGAGCTGCGTGCCCAGGTACACGGCGCACCGCCGGAACAGTCGGAACCGTGTGAGGAGGTGGGGAGAGGGGGCTGACGGCTGACGTACCACCCTGCTCCTCCTACTCCTACCGCTCTCGTCGCGTTTTAGCGCCGAGGCCGGAGAGGAATTCCCTCTGCCCCCTCCCCTTGACTCCTGCAGGCACGCCCCTTTTCTTGCGAATTTGCCTGTGTCTGAACCCCAGTCTGTTGCCTTAGGTGTACGACCGCGGAGTGGGTCTCTCCACGCACTCGGACAGCGAGCTGATCACGCAGACGCTGTGCCTGGACCCGCCCGGGGGCCTCGGCGGCAGGCCGGACTGGCCGGGCCGCATCAAGCACCTCATGGCGCTGACGCCCATGGCCTACTCGCTGCTCATCATGGACAACGACAGGGTGTACGGCGTACGCGACCCCTACGGCAACCGGCCGCTGTGCCTGGGCAAGGTGGTGCCTGAAGGTCAGTCCAGTCAGCGCCACTGCCAAATCGGTAAAATGGCTTACGCTACGTAACTAATATTGCTTCCGACTTGCAGGCGTGCAGGGGCTTGGCCGCGAGTCCGACGCGGACGCCTGGGTCATCTCGTCCGAGTCGTGCAGCTTCCAGTCCATCGGGGCGCGCTTCGTGCGTGAGGTGCTGCCGGGCGAGATCGTGGAGCTGAGCAAGGACGGCGTCAAGACGCTGGACACGGTGGGCAGGGCTGACGGCGGCCTGCCCTCCTTCTGTATCTTCGAGTTCGTCTACTTCTCGAGGCCCGACACTATTTACGAAGGTGCGTAATGAAGCTTCCGTTTCCTGCGCCCGTCGCGGGTTGTGCTTTTGATGCCTCTCTGAAGCACGACGCTCGCTGTGCACTGCCTGCAGGCCAGACGGTGTACTCGGTGCGCAAGGAGAGCGGACGCATGCTGTGGCGCGAGTCCCCCGTCGAGGCAGACATCGTGTCGTCCGTCCCAGAGTCCGGCACCGCCGCCGCTCACGGCTTTGCGCGGGAGGTACGTAGACAAAGCCATCTGGGTAGAGATGTTGGAAGCCTGACCTTGACCTTTGCCCCGGCTTTGCCCTTCCTCGTTCAGTCCGGCCTGCCGTTCACTGAGGTGCTGTGCAAGAACCGCTACGTGGGCCGCACCTTCATCCAGCCCAACACGCGGCTCCGCAAGCTAGGTGTGGCCATGAAGTTCGGCGCGCTGGCCGAGGAGGTGGCCGGCAAGCGCCTGGTGCTCATCGACGACTCGATCGTCCGCGGCAACACCATCGGCCCCATCATCAAGCTGCTCCGGGACGCGGGCGCCAAGGAGGTGCACATCCGCATCGCGTCGCCGCCCCTCAAGTTCCCGTGCTACATGGGCATCAACATCCCCACCCGGGAGGAACTCGTTGCCAACAAGCTGGAGCCAGCCGACCTGGCGGCGCACGTTGGTCAGTATAGTTCACCGAAGTCCCGACCTTTTAATTCGTGAAAGCTAGAATAAAAGAAGTGTTCTTAAGTTTGCTCATGATCTCCCCCTTTTAGGTGCGGATAGCCTCGCATACCTATCCGTGGACGGCCTGGTGCAGGCCGTCCGACATGGCGCCAAGTCGAAGAAGGAAGATTCTGGCTACTGCACTGCCTGTCTCACTGGAGAGTACCCTGTCAAGTTGAACTGGTAATGAAGTGGAGCTTTTATTATAATCATTTGTACTTCGTTTCCTTTATTTGCATTTAATTTTAAGGAACTCATTTATTGTTTTTGAAGTATTGCAATGGACTTAGTTTGTTTAAAACTATCATCAGAAAGTTAATGAACTCTTTTAATGTTTTTTGTAATTTTGTAGAGGACTTAGTTTGTGTAAAACTATTATTTTTGAAAAGTATTGCCAGGATTTACAAGTGAGTAAAGAAAGACTGTGAGGGTGGGATGTACAATTAATAAAGGTGGTCGCAAACTCGCATTAGCGTCCGATTTTTAGAGCAAATGGTTCCCCCCCCCCCCCTTTAAAAAAAATCAAAACCCGCAATAACCTTTTCACGACCGAACGTAAGACAACTTTTCGTAGCGTTGTGGGCGAGACTCGTGTGGATCCTGGCCATGATCCTGGACAGATCGACTAAAAGTCTCTGCGCGCGCGCTCTGTCGCAACCTACTCGTTCCGTATCCGGTTGGCGGGTACTGCGTACTGCTAACAGTGCCATACCGAAGTAAAAAGCGGAGGCGGATGAGCTTACTGAGGATGAGGAAGAGGAAGTAGTGACAAAGATACCCAAACAAACCACATGTTGTTTTTCTTCTTCGAACTACTTTTTCAGAGAAAAGTGTTCAGTGAAAATATAACCGATTGCCTGCGACACTTCTTCTCCGACTTGTTCCGTTGACAGTTCAAGGACCGAAATTTAGATTGCATTGATGCGGTTTGTGTCGCCTCACGTGTGCATCGCTGTGCCTCGGAAGTTGGCCAACCGGGTTTCATGTCGGAGAATCAAATGATGAACTACCGGATCAGTTAGTACTTCGTTTATTTTGCCAATTGCTTTTCTTGTTATGATGTTTCAAGCTGTCGCCGCTTTCTGTCTTTCCTCCGAACCCTTAACAAATTACAGTTAGGGTTAGATTGTTCTGTCCCTTAATCGGGAGGGAGTTTAATTTCGTCGAAGACATCACTTTGGAGGTTGTGTTCGCTCTTTAATTGAAATGTTGCTTTAAATTATCACTGCCACTCCTTCATCGGCCTCTACATCAATAACATTGGCCCTTTCATACATGTTGGCTGGTTGGGTGCCCTTGCCTTCAATCCTTTTCAATATTCACATGAGCGTGTTGTGCTTGATGTATGGGTGCCAGAAAAGTCTTGACTCTGCCTCCTTCTTCACCAACGAGGGAAATGATCCCTCTCACGGACCTTTTTGGTAAAAGTTGAGGCGCATAAGGTGTTTTAATTTATTTTTTCTGTGTTTTAACTGCAGTAATTATTATGTTTCGTGCCGCACGCTAATAAATTACATAATAAAGTTCCTAACCTTCGAAAAGTCGGCGATTTAGTTGAGACCTCCATGATTGTTTTACTGTAAATTGTTCACTTTAAGCGATTTCGTTCATTGTACACTTAAGATGCCGTGTATATGTAAATTCTGATGAGGAGGCAGAGGCTGACAATTTCGTTCTGATCACTTTTCTGTGCTCCTAACCCATTAGGCTTCTCCTCTGAGGGGGATTTATTAGTATTTATTTCAATGCTGCAATAACGGTTAAAAAACTTTTCTATTTTTGGTGCAGATCTTTTTAACATCATGCCTTAAATGCTGAACATCTAATTAAACATCGAAATGGACATGGAAGAGGCTTTATCCATGGTGCTGGACACCTTATGGTGTGCCATAAGTCAAAACCAAGAAAGTTTCAAACCAGCTGAGAAAAAACTACAAGAATGGGAAGTGGTACCGGGCTTTTATTCCATTCTCTTGGTAAGTAGTGAACCATTTCTATCCTGCATCTTCAATAATAACTTATTGATTTGCTTTAATGTCCAATCCACCATCAATGTCCCTATGAATAATGTTGTATTTTTTTCTCAGGACATTTTTTCAAATCATACTATTGATGTAAATGTTAGGTGGCTTGCCGTTCTTTATTTTAAAAATGGAACTGACAAGTACTGGAGAAAGTCTGCTCCTAAGTGAGTATTATACATTTTCCCACGGCTTGCTTGAAAACATGAGAATGTTCTAAAATTTATCTCATATTTCAGTGCCATATCAGAAGACGAAAAAATTAAACTGCGACAAGGGCTTGTTGCTAATTTCCGAGAACCAGTCAGTCCCCTTGCAGTTCAACTTGCTGTTGTCATTGCTAAGGTCGCTCGCATTGACTGTCCGAAAGATTGGCCTGATTTGGTTCCCACTTTATTGACGGCTGTCAGGGATTCTGACCTTCTCGTTCAGCATCGAGCTTTGCTTACACTTCATCATGTTGTCAAGACCCTATCATCTAAGCGACTGGCAGGCGATAGAAGATTGTTTCAAGAGCTGACCGGAAATGTGTACTCATTTGCCTTGTCTCTTTGGAACACACACACTGAGTTGTTCTTACAGCAATTTTCTGAAAATCCTCTTAATGCTACTCCCTCCTTAGAGAAAGCACTTCTTGCCCTAAGGATACTGAGAAAACTCACTGTTCATGGATTTCTAAAACCTCACGAATCTGAAGACGCTGTGATTTTTATTAACATGGTTTTCGACCGAGCCAAGACAATGCTAGAATGCAGTAAGTTAAATTGCTTCCTGTCTACAAGCATCTTTTCTTATATCTCAATTCTTTGGATAATGTATTTGGTATTATTGACAAATCCCTCCATCCTTTTGTTTTAGGGAAACAACTGCCTAAGAAGAGCAGTTTAATTGAACTGATTGAAAAATTTGTCATCCATTTGACAAAAGTTCTGATGTCTGTTTTGGAAACACATCCATTTTCATTCATTGACTTCATCCAAAAAACTTTGGAGTTCACAGTTTACTACACTTTTATGGCAGGCGGCCAGGAATCGTTATTTGAACGCTTCAAAATTCAGTGCCTTAATTTGATAAAACTTATTATGCTTTGTGTAGAGTATAAGCCAGCCAAAAAGATTGCAGAAACCAAGGATCCAAATACACTTCGGGCCCACCAAATCAAGACTTCATTCTTTACTCCAGAAATCTTATCTGCAATCTGCCAAGGTTTAGTGTGTCATTACTTTTTATTAACATCAGAGGATTTACAAATGTGGCATGAAGATCCAGAAACATTTGGTATAATTCATTTCTTTACTTTAATTTACTTTCCATTTTCTCTATTTTATAATTTTATCATGCATTTGTGTCTATTTTTTTTTTTTGTAGCAACTGATGAGAGTGGAGAGTCTTGGAAGTATACTTTGAGGGTAAGTTCTTTTACATTTCCATTCTTCGCAAACCACAACATTTTTTTAAAACATGGTTTGAATATTTGTTAAATGTTTCTTTTCTTTTCCAGCCGTGTACGGAGTCACTATTTGTCACAGTTCTTCATGAGTTTAATACTGTCCTTTCTCCTGTTCTGATGGCTATGCTACAGTCAAATCATGGCCCTGTACCTGAGTCTGATCTCAATGCTATACTCTTAAAGGATGCAATTTATAATGCTGTTGGTCTTGCTGCCTTTGACTTGTATGATGAGGTATGCCAAGGTTGAAGTACAATCTCAATCTGGATATCATTAGAACTGTCTGTAGTATGCTCAAAAAAATCTTTCCTCTTCTAGATTAACTTTGATGAGTGGTTTTTAACCACTCTGCGGCAAGAACTCCAATTACAAGGAGGTCATTCTCGAATTGTTCGGCGAAGAGTTGCCTGGTTGTTGGGGCAGTGGTCGGGTGTTAGATTTTCTGCTGAACTGAGACCAGTGATGTACAGTGCCATGCTGTCACTTCTTCAACCGCATGAAGATTTGGTTGTTCGACTGACTGTTTCACATGCTCTGAAATTGGCCATGGATGATTTTGACTTTAGTACTGATCAGTTTCTGGAGTACCTGGAACCCATTATAGGATTGCTCTTTAACCTGTTAAAAGAATGCAAAGAATGTGACAGCAAGGTAAAAATCATTGCAATATTACGTGAGATAAGAGTCCTAAGACGATAAGTTGTTTAACAGTTTCTTGTCTTTTCAGATGCATGTTTTGTATGTAATGTCGTTTGTTATGGAACGAGTGGGACATCTTATCAGGCCCCATGTCTCCAATCTCATTCAATATTTGCCTTTAGCATGGGAAGAGTCAGCTGAACACAGCATGTTACGTTGTGCTATCGTTTCAACTCTAGTTCAAATTGTAAAGGTAATAAAAAGATCTACTCGAACATGAACGTTTCTTGGCAATGGGTTTCAATGTTTCTGTGATGTTAATCATGTGATCTAAATTCATTTCAGGGTATGGCAGATGATAGCCAAAGACTCCATAGCTTTTTGATGCCAGTCTTAGCACTTTGCACAGACATGCAGCAGGATTCTAATGTGTATTTGATAGAAGATGGTCTTGCCTTGTGGCTAGCTTGTGTTGAGAATGCAACAGACATGACTGACGAGCTGATGCATTTGTATCAGAACATGCCATCCCTTCTTGGTAAGTGTCTTGGCAAGTATGTTCCTGATAGAATTAGAACTTGATGACAAACACTATTTCTTTGTTGCAGAGTCTTCAACTGAAAATCTTCGCATTTGCTTTACTATAACACATGCATATCTTATGTTCTCTCCAGAAAGTTTTCTTAAGGTTTAATTCATTCCAAATTTGTATGTTTGAAATACTATTGATATTTATTGATTATTGACTGGTTATTTTGGATCATTTTATCAGGTTTATGGTGAAAGTCTTTTGAAGACTTGTCAATACATGCTAACAGATTTGCGCTCGGAGGGAATTGTCATCATAATGCGATTTGTTGAACTTTGCTTAAGAACAGCTCCTCAATTGTCTTGTGAGCTGTGGAAACCTATCATTCCACAAATAATGATGTGAGTACTACCTCTCCTCTAAGCCAAAGACAATATAATTTTTTTAAAGCAAGAAGTTGACTTATCGTACCTTATTTTCAGTCTCATTTTCAATGGAGAGGAGTCAACAATTTGCTGTGCGGTATGCACCTGCATTATTGCTCGTGTCCTTTTATGCTCTAAGGATTTATTTAGTCAGGTTTGTGTGTCCTCTCCTTGTTTCTGAAGTTTTGTCACATGTTTGGAACGATTTAGCAATGTTTCATTTTCTAATGTAGATGATAAGAGAAGCTGCACTGCGAATAGGGCAAACAGAAGATCATTTCTTCTCTACAATATTGTTCAATTGGAATAAAAACATGCCTTGTGTCACTGGTATGCCACGTCGTAAAATTCTAGGTTTGGCACTTTCGTCACTGCTTACAGTTCAATCAAGGTAAATGACTCATTAAATTTTGTAAAAAGTAAACACCCTTTTTTGAAAAGTTTTAAACTCTTGTAATTTTTGTTGCAGTATTGTTCTGGATAAATTTAGTGACATTATCCGAAATGTGGTTGAAGCATTAAATGATGTAACAAAACCAGATGAATCGGGTGCTCTTATGGAGTGAGTTTAACACTTTCTACTTTGATGAAGTTATAATCACAGATGTTAATCTGGGTTGTTTTGCTTTTCAGTATTCTGTGTCATTGCCAAAGTTTTCCTTCAAGCCCAACAGAGAGGGAAGTGTTTGAAGATTTTGAAACAGAACATGATCACCGAATGCAAAGGCTCGCGTCACAAGATGTAGTCAACACTGTTGTGCTTGGAGACTATCTCATTGCCCAGGTGTGCATGAGTACCCTTACTTTGATGACCATCATTGACATGTTTTTTTCCCACTGTTTCAGTTTGTTATACTTGTACTGTTTGGTATTTTCAGCTCGATGAACTGAAAGGTCAAGTTGGTCTGGAGCAGCTGCAACAACTTCTCCAAAGCCTAGACAGCGAAACTACAGCAATGCTTGAAGAATACAAGAATTTGAGTGGCAGGGAACCTCGTATTGAGTCTCATTTCACTGATTTGAGAATTTCTTAAACTTGATGCTTTTGTGAAAGCACTTATTTATCATATTTTATGATAGTATTAACTACCAAGTGCAGAGAGATTTTTTTCTCTGCATTGTAGCAGTTGTAAGGAGATGCTGTAGTATATATCACTAACTCTACTTTATTTGCAGTGAAATCTGAGCTGTGAAGATCAAGTCCCTTGACTGTAAATCATGGACTAGTCTATTAAATGACTGAAATATCTTGTGGATGATGTTCTTCAAAAATTAAGTACAAAGCCCTCTCTGTGGATCCTTAAATGAAGTCTTAAATGCATACAAGCAGCTTCGACCTCAAACTCCTTAGGCATTCTTATGTTATTAATTTTCTCTCTCTGTTCCTGTTTCGATTTTCACTGCGTGAATTATGAACAGAAAAATTCTGTTTCTGGCATCTATTGAACCTTATCCTTTATGTACTGGACAATTTAGTGTACTACATGCACAATCAGTAGAGTGAAGAAATTAAGTTGGTCATGCAGATTGTTACATAAATTAATATGTATTTGAAAAATGAAATAATATGTAGAATAGAATGTGACTAGAATGAAATTAAAATAGAACTTAATGTTGACTGTGAATTTTAAGGGGACAATCTACAGGTCTCTAATGTTGCCATGTTCTGTACAGACTATATTTCCAAATTAAATACATCGTAGCCTTTCTTTAAAGCAAAGAGGAAAAGAAAAACTGGATTTACCATTCAGTTATTTAAATGGTGTGTCTTTTCTAAAGTTGCATTAATAGAGTTCGAAAAACTGAATACGACTTGTAGCAGTGCGTAAGGAAACTATTGATTTTAGCTCCATGCTGTAATTTCTTTTCATTTTGGTCAAAATCTACTGGTTTTGGCCTCAATACTTTTGTCCCAAGTTATTTTCAATGTCGCCGAAAAGATTCTACACTTCAATATCAGTTGTCTCATGAAGACATGAATAACTTAGCTTGAGGGAAGTGCCACAGGAAAGGGACGTGTTGCAATCACTTAGTAAATCTTGATCTATAATTTTATAGAATGGAGTTGTGGAAAAGGCTTTTCACAGCACTCCTACCCTGACAGACTGCTGTCCATTTCGCATGGAATTAATTGGTGGTGTAGTGGGCGTTTAATTCTCACTTGGTTGTCTTGTATCTTATCAGGTGAAAATTATCATAGCTTGGGTGTAAATCTGTGATGCCATGATGTTGGATACTTCACTAATTTTTAACCATTTAATATGTTAGTGTGGTAATGTGTTTATAATGACTGAGAAGTCTGATTATTATTTTAATGTGTTAAGCAACAATATTGGCAGACTGATTTCAAAGGTCTGTTCTTGTACAGGAGGAGGAACCATTAGTGGGCCTTAAGGTTTTGGCTCTGCTTTTTCGACTCCGTGGGTCTACTGATGGATCCTCCGTCATTGTTAATTTTTATGTGTTAAGAAATTTCATGCTTATGTTTAAGAGTCAATCCTGTTTCAATGTTGTCGTTAGTATTGTGATCATGATAATTTTTTAGATACCTATTTAGATGCTTTACATTTAAGGTGGGTCTTTTTTTTTCCCATTCCAAGTTCACTGTTACAAATGTGAAAATGATTTTAGAAAGCTGTTCGTTATTTTAATGAATACTACAAAGGTCTATAATCAGTCTATAATCATGTGGTTAGGTCGTACAAAGGTTTCAAATCTAATCAAAAACCCATTTGTTAATGAGGTGATGAACTTACTATTTGAAACTAGTAACAAATGTATGCTGGACTTCATTCATTCAATGTTACAAAGTACTTTTGTGAAATCCTGGAAATGTGGCTATGAATTGAACTCAGCAAGATATCTTGTATGTAAATCAATTCTGAATTATAATTACTTCAATAGTCTCCATTACTGGAACTACATTATTCTTTCATTTGGGCAAGGAAGGCAGGTGATGAGCATGAAAAGGGGAAAGCTCTGAATGAACCTATCTTCTCCTTGTCAACATAATTGTACGATAAGAAGCAACTCTGACAGAAGTAGCAGGGGTCATGTGGTACTCTCAGATTTCCAATAGTTAGCCACCTGTAAACAAAAGCATCCTATTAAGAATGAAAAGGAGGTACCTATGCATGTAAAGGTTCAATTAACTTACTTCGCCACATAGTGCCCACACAGCATACAATAGCGTGAGTTCTGTCTAAAAAGACTCTTCAAAAGTGGGTACTTAGATGATTGCAAAAGATCCGATTGGTGAAGTAAACTGTCAAAATTTATATTAGATCATAAAGATGACAAAGTGTCAACAGGTTGCTACATAAGTTTTGATTTTAGGATTAGCTTACCGTACATCAGAGAAACAGAAAAGATGCTCACAATTTCCTTGATGTTGATACAAATAAGGATAACCCAATTTAACAGTTAGATCAATTATTTTGGTATGCTCCATTTTTGCCTTTTTTCCAAGATTTAAATTTCGTTTCTCAGCCCAGTCTAAAACTTGCTCACTATATTCAATATTAGATGAGCAGCGCATGTCATCATAAAAGGTTTCATTGATATAGAACATGCCAGATTTGTACTTATCCTAGAAGACAAATTCATAAAATTCAATTTACCATCCGACATAATATTATCACATGAAGTAACTGTACCTTTGCTTTTTGAAATGTCGATTGGAATGGATCTGAACTCAAGTCTTGACATATAAGGTTGTCGGCTGCGCAAGCAAAACTATCTTTTAAGTCTGCTAATGTGTTTGAACCTAATGCAATAATCTCCTGACAACCAGCAGCTACCCTGTGGTGGGCTTTCCCAACCTCATGACGAAATGGGGCATACAACCGCACACTGACCAATAATTCACTTCCCGGTTTCAAATCAGGCTTATAGTCAGATGCTGTCTGCAGTTTATCCTGAAAGCATTTATCATGTTGCCTAATCAAAGAAGAATAAGGAAAAAATGTTTTTCCATCATCCTAAAATTTAAATAGAAACTTACCAGCCATTTTGTGCCAGTGTACTTTAAAAATCTTTCATGAATTCTGCCACGAGCTGCAAGCTTATGATGAGTTTCAAACTCAGAATCTTGAGGACAGTTGACCTTCTGGAAACCACACAACGGGGAGTTCACAGAAAATTGGGGTAGTTGGTCAGGAACCTTAAAGTTATCTGCGCTGGAAAGTGGCAAGCATTTTACGATTAAAATAAGGAAAGAGAAAGGAATTCCATGTATGATTTCATTTCGTACAGGAAAACAGTAATGATATACCTGCAGATGATCTCCAAATCCTGGAATTCGGAGTCTGTCAATGTACTGTCCATCACTTCCATCATTGCTTCTCTGTAAATAGCCTGTTCCTTTTTATCTTCAGACCCTTCTACAAAAGGATGATACTGAAGAGAAGCATCGTTAAAGAAATTTCTTAAACAGAGGGGTTCAGATGTATAGTCCAACTGACCACATCCATACACCTTTTCCATTCTTCACTTCGTTTTTACTTTCGATGAGGAAGATTGTTTGATTTGTTAAGTTCACTGAATGTCATTCAATCGGTCACCGGACAGGACCACAGGACACCACAGGACATGTCGTTGTTTGTAGGTTAACGAAAACAAATGACAAAAACAACAACAACACAAAGCAAAAGCAGACAGAGAGAGAGAGAGTGCAGGTACAGCAGACACCTCTCCTGAAAAAGTACGTTCAAATCAAATCAAGTTCAAGAATTCAAGATCGACGGAATCGTGAACCTATTGCATTGTTGCATTTGCCATATACATCCCTTCTGCGTCACTTAACCTTGCAACAATGACTGACAAGGACAGGTTCTATGAGGGTTGTGGGCGCGAAGGCCCAATAAGGTGTATATTTCTTAGCGTATTCCATCCTACTGCTGGTCCTAAAATTGTTTGCCAGGTAATGAGTTGATTCTTGACCATTTACCATTTAAAGTATTTGCCTTGCCTTGTCCTTTGCTGGTGTGATTGGAAAGACGCTACACAATTTTTGTTGTGCAGGTTCCATACAATTATATTTCAAAAGATACGTTTGAATCTGTGAGTGTGTATATCATTCCAAAAGCTCAGCTTCAACGGAGTATGTTGACTGTGTAAGTTCACCAGCGAAATAGGTGTATTTTTCAATTGAAATATTGAAATCGTCTTATGTGGAATATATTTTCTGCAGAACTGTATTAGGCTTCAAGATATTGGGTTTCCCTGTGAAAATTGATGACAAAAAATATGCAAGAAATGCATATTATTTCAATTTATGTTTTGTGTGTGATGCATGGGCTCGCACAGTTCAATATGAGAGTGTTGTGCGGAAGTTTTCTGACTATCTGGTATGTTTTGAAGAAATATTGATATTGCTTTAGTTCAAAAACCTCTTAGGAAGACCAGTCAGTCTCAAATTGAGACGACACATCATCCTCAAATTATGTTTTCCTCTTCAGGTTGCTATGGAAGTTGAAAGCAGCTTTCTCTCTCTTCAGCAAGATCATAGCAGTGAGAATGCTCGATTACCTAAAATGTTGCGACAAGTAATGCAAGATTTAAACTCTCATAAAATGTGTACACTCACTGGTAGGGCTTTTAAGTTGTTTTTATATTTATTTTAAAGTCAAAATTATTTTTAATAATAATACTTTTATTTTTTAATACAGAAGGAACAATGACCACCCATTTTAAGGTGGTTCGCATTTTACAAGACCCACCACCTGTTTTAGACCATCATGTGCCAATTTTTACTGAGAGTCCAGACCTTTTCCAAGCAGAGCAGTGGGACCTGACAACGCAGAAAGTAAGTCATTCTCTTCTTCTGAAAAATATTCCCAAAAGACAAATTTTATGACAATTTAATATGGGTGTTTTCTTACCTTTTGTTTTTAGGTCCTTCCCTACATCGATGGTTTTAACCATGTTGCAAAGATAGCAGCTGAAGCTGATGTTGAAAATAATTTAGTGAAAGCATGTTTGCAAAACTTGGTGTAAGGGATACAATTGTTTGTAAAATACAAATTCAGCATTTAGTCAAATCTGCTCAAGCGGCATTGACATTATCACGGGACATCAGTAGGAATAATTAATATTGTTGTTTTCTGCCCTTCTAGTTATTATGGTGTTGTCTCTATGATACATATATTTCAATATTCAAATGTATATGCTACCACTCCTAAAATACGAAAGTTGGCAGAAGATAGACGCCTTCAGGATGAGTGCGTAAGATATGTTGCTCGTTGTGCTAGGCAGCCACCAACTTTCAGAGATGTTTTCCGTGTGTTTTGTTCAATGACCCGAGGAACTACAGTCCGAGATTTGTGTATCAGACTGAGCCCTCACACATTGAGAATCAATGAAAGGAAGTTGGTCCAATTTGGGCTCCTGGAGGGATTCATTCGAAGAATTCACAAGGTAAAAATATGCTTCTCAAGTAAAGTTTTCATCTTAAAAAGAAATGACACAATCCCTAAAAATTATGTTTCAATTTTCAACTTGAAGGGAAATGACCTAATCCCTAAGAATTATGTTTCAGTTTCCTGTTGGTAATGTGGAGAAGCCTGACCTTCAACCAACTGCTCCTCAGTCCTTCAATGGTCTCCTTTCTATGGATGAGTATTGCTGTCAGTACTCATTGACCACTCAGAAGTTGGAAGAGCTGATTGATCGGGAACCAAATATTATGGTCATATGGAAATAACATGTAATTCACATAAAATCTCAAGCATACATAAATTTATTTTTTTATACTGAGATAATTTAAAATCAGCTAAAACATATTACATAATTTTTTAAAATTCGGAGCTTAATGTTATAACGAAACAATAAAGAAAATTCATCCAGTATTTTTCTTGACCCAACAACCCCATTCTGTTGTGTGAGCTATCTTAGTGTTGTGCCCAAAGAGTAACCTAGGAAAGGTTGCATGGGCCCGCAAACTAAGACGGCTCTCGTTTAGGCGGAGCACTGCCAGTGACCAGTTTGGCATACTTAACTTCAATCCTTCACAGAAGACCTTTTTAAATGGCAATGAGAGAATACACTGTTAAAGACAAATTGAAAAAGGAAATACGGAAACCTCAACAACACTTGTTTCAAAACTAAAGGGATGGAATCACATACTAGAAAACACCACATCTTGTTTTTTAAAAAAAATTAAGTTGCTCAGATATTTGTACAACCCACATAAAGTTGAAAATTTTTCAAAAGAAATTGCAAGAAAAAAATGGAGGACACAGGAAATGGCTGAGGAATGGCAGGCGCAGGATGAGAACCATTTCTATGTGCTATGTCTAAATCAAATTTTGACAGTTAAACAATTATCATTGCGATACAGAGCTTGCACAGATATTTGAAAAGTACTTACTACCTCTATAAATCGTTAAAACAAAGTCTATAACTGGACTGGGAGTCACAAAACTAAAAAGGTAATATCACATGAAGTTAAATCTTATTTAGACATACTCCTGTATCTAACATAAATCACAAATAACCAGAGCTACTAGATGCAGTGACTGAACCTCATCCTTAATAAGAACATATTTTAATCTGGAAAATTGACAGTAGTTTAAAGTACCTTGGAACAGTTAAACCCAAAGAAAGATTGCATTGAAATACATTTTAAATTAAAACAATGATCCTTTTTTTATTTTGAAAAGAACACAACTCTTTGATGAGAAGGTTGAGATCAACCTGTAAAGGTTATAATCATTCTGACACAATAGCTCTAACTGTATTAGATCATTTGGTTGGTTTAACAACAAAAATTATCACAATGATACTGCATGAGTGATGATGCATGACTTACTTATCCATTTGTAGAAACACGCTACAATATAGAATGCCACCAGATTAATCATAATATAGCATTACAGACAATACAATATCTTGTTTCCCAATTACTAAGCAACAAGCAGTCAGTCAAATATTTAAATAAGGCGCCATAAATAGAATCAACAGTCAGTAACACAATCAGACAGTGAGTGAGTAGGAGACATAGGTCCTTAAAGGTTCTGAACTTTCACAGCATTGACTCTGATAAATTTCTACTCATTATTAAAATCTACTTGAAAACACCTAATGCTTCAGTCTGGAATAGAAGGAGGTTCATTGCTGAAGTAAGGAGCAGTGCTTGGTACAAGGAGAGTGTGGCAGACATCACACACTCTACTTAGGCGCTGTTGAGGACCACTTGGGACCTTATGAGATAAACAATTGTAACAAAATATGCGCCCACAATGACGACAATGTTGCTGAAATTAAAAACAAACACAGTTTAGCAATACTGCCATAACAATGGCAAAAATAATTGTATATTTGAAAGATACCTTTCGTGAAGCTGATCCCAAAGCATTATGACATGAAGGACATTCTTCAACATCCTCTTCATGTTGCCATCGGACTTGAGTGTTAGGCTGTCGGAAACCTTCTAATTGAACTTGGAGAGATTGTGAAAGTCGAACAAAATCTTTTTGGACCTGTTCGCTCATGTCTAGATCATGCTGCAATGAGGTAATTCGATTTTGTTGCTTTTTAGCAGTCTCTTCTAAGTGTTCCTACAAGTTAATAGGAAAAAATAAAAATAGATTTCAAGATAACAACCACTTTTAGATGCATCTTTTAGTCTTGTTTACGAACTTACATTGTTCTGAAGAGCTTTCTCCAATTTCAATTTTAAATCTTCCACTTGTTCTAATGCCTTGCGTTCCGCAATCTGTAGGTTGTGAATACGCTGTTTATCAACTTCACTTTTCTGGACTATTTTCCTAGTTGACAAGGGTTGAAAGTGAACAAGCAAATGCATTAGTCAGAGGGCTTGCAATAAATGACATGATAAGTTGGTCAATATGACTCACTGAAGATGCTGCTTCTCCTGTTCCAAACGAACAGAATCATTTTGCAACAGTTGTAACTCTTCCCGTAGCAAATCAGCTTCACTCTGTTGAGTTTCAGCACAGACTTTAGCAGAAATAAGCTCTTCGTGTCTTTGAAGTAATAACTCTTGCAAGGCCTTATAGAAACATTGCGGAAAAAAGAAGGAAATATGATACAAATATTAGAATCTTTAACAGACGTCGGTGTAAGAATTTATGGACCAGAGCGTTTCTCACCTCCACACTATCAGGAAGATTGATAACCTGGTTTTGAAGGCTCTGACTGTGTTCTGTATGTTTACCTACTAGCTTCTCATTTTCAGCCTGAAGCCTATGAAGATATGGACCAATTAATAGTCTGCAGTTATCAGACCTACTTATTAAACAAAATATAATAAAATAACAAAAAAGGAGGAAACAAACCTATCAATTTCTTTCTTAATGGCAAGACGCTCTGGTTCTAATCGAGATATCTGTTGGGTGACAGTCTGGTATGTTCTCATGTATTCTTGTTGCAAATCATGAAGGTTACTTTCTGCAGAAGCAATCTTCTTCTGCAGTTCTACCACCTGGAAATGATACGTTGATTGAAGACACATTTGAATTCAGAAAGACCTGTCATTGTTCTTGAACAAATTATAAGTCACAGGAAAAAACATAAGCACCAAACATTGCTGAAACAAGGACCAACAGTGCCCGTTAACGGCTCTCATAATAAAATGATACCTGAACTTTGTGCTGTTCCTTTTTTTCATTCCACTTCACTTCCATTTCCTGCCGAAAATCGTGCTCCCTTGCCAAGTCATCTTTAGCTCGTTGCAAGTTTCTCTCTGCTAGCTCCGAAGACTTCTCTAATTCTTTAGCTTTTTGTTGCGCCTTTTGAAGACCAGCTTCATAATTTTGACACATGTTACAAGAGGTCAATGATATTGGAGCTGTTGCTGAGCCACCACTTAAGAATACTTCCAGATCTTTACCAGATGACTCTTCTGAAAAAAAAAAAAAAGAAAACCCTATAAGGAAAACAGTTTAAAATATTTTGTAAACTGTCAAATGATGTTCAAGTAATCACCAATAGAAGTGATTTGTTTTCCAAAACTGCGTGTTTCCTCACTAGCTGGGGGTGATATCATTAAAAGTGATTCTTGTTGAACATTACCTACAGACAAAGCCAAGCAAAAGAAAGTTAGAGACTGTGGCAGTCCCAAAACTATCCCAAGATGTATATGACACTAAACACTTACTCGGAATGGATACAGATTCATTGGCATCGGTAGCTTTCCTGCTGGAGACACCCTCTTGGTGAAGACCCTGCTGATTGAACAAATTATAAACTAATCTGAATCAGGATACATAACACAATTAATGAAGTTTCTAAGCTTGAGGACTAAAGCTTTACCGAATATTTTTGAAGCTCTTCATGTGCCTCACGTAGTTTTTCTTTCAAGGCTTCTATCTCCTCTTCTAGTGGAATTACTAAAGAACGAAGTACTTCAGCATCTTCCTGAGCCTTTAAACAAATAAAAATACAGTTGCTTAAAATAATTGACGAAAAAACAGAACACCCCAAGTGTATAAAAACTTCAAACAAGATTATTTCAAACCAAAATTTTCTACAGTACAAATTTTTTTATGACTTATTTGACAAGCAAGTAGTTTTAGTAGTTTTAATTATCAAAATGAAATACAGACGTCTCATCATATTTTATACTCACCGTACATATCAATACATGCACATATTCAAAATTCTACTAATCAGATGTGAGACTTGGCCCTTAAAGCCACTATATAATGACATTAGTCATCAAGAAAAGAAGAGGGGAAAATATGCAGTCTACAGAATGGCAAACTTATCTACTGCTCAATGATGACATGATACATTGAAATCGCAAAATTATTTGAGGCACCAACCATAATTAGTTAAGCGAAAGGGCAAAAAGCTCTAAGAAAATTCTGAGCATAATATTAATGCATACTTCACACCATGCTGTAAGCTTAAATATAATGTTTGCGCAGAGATATTCATGAGGGGTCTTACTTGATACGTACATATTTGTTTACCTTTCTCATACTGTCTTCAAGACTATCTTTGCCAGAAGAAGAATCTGCACCTAATTCACTCAATACTTTTCTAGCAAATGTTTTGGTAGCCTGTGTGATTATTTGTATAGGGGGAGGATCAGATTTGTCTCGTTCATTGTGACGATCATCAATTGAATTGACCACAGGTTTTCGACATTCTGCCAGTTCTGCTTCAAGACGTTCATTAACAGCTTGAAGATGCTTCAATTCATGCTCCATGCGACTTTGGGAGCTGGTGGACTCATCTACAGTTTCTGAAATGAACAAACAACATCTTGAGCGTCCTCAAAACGAATTCCCCAGAAAATCAAACATAACAGAACATCTTTCAACTCACCATGTAGTAGATGTTCTAAACTTGCAATTTGTTCGAAACATTTACGCTTTTCTTCTTCAAGATCACTTTTGGAATTTAAATCCATGACTGCTAGTTTGCGCCTCAACTCATCCATTTCCGATTGCAACCGAACTTTTTCAGCTGAGATAATCGAAAATCACAGTATCAAACATTAAACACCACTAGAGGCAAATTCTTATCAAAACTTTACAGAAAAATAGAGTTGATTTTACCTTCAGTTTGAAGCATAAGGCTCTTCATCTTAGCACGTTGAGACCCAAAGTCCTTTTTCTCAGTCTCCAATTCAAGGATTCTTTGTTGCAGCTGCAGCACCCGATCATCATGATCTCCCGCTAAAATTAAGAAAATCAGAGTTAATTTTTCTACAGAGTGGTCAAAGACAGGGCTTGTGAGTCATGCCCGTAAATTAAAGACTAGCCACACCTAATTTTGACAGCCCAAATGGGGCACCAACGCAATATCTCACCTGAATCCATTTCACTTGAGCCAACAGTGGCAGTAGAATTGGGTTCACCAGATTCACACATTTTACAAATGGAACAGAGAAGCAACTACCGAGAAAAGCATAGGTAATGCCATGAGAAAGGGCCCCTGTGTTCTGTTCAGTAAACACCTTAACCTTAGACCTGCCCAATCAGTGGCAGTGGAATTCTTTTAATGTTGTTTCAAGCGACATGATTTGGCAAACATGATACTTAAGTAATCAGTGTCAGATAAAATCATATCAAACCCCTTATATTAAAAAATCAGTCCAAATTGGTAGAAATATTTGATAGAACTCTCTCCAGCAGAGGAAACTATCATCTGACGACGACGATGATAAGTGACAGACAGACAGATCCCCTCAGTTACTCGTGCAGTCTCTCTGAGGCAAGCAGCCCCAAGATGTGGAAGATGTGAAAATATTAAAATGTTCTTATTCGATTAAAAGAGATCACAACACATCAGAATATTTGAGGTTTTAATCCGCGAACATAAACGACTCCGCATATGCCCTGCTCCTCTCTCTTCCATGACGTTATCCGCACGGAGACTGCAAATAACGACACCATACACTTTAACCTTAAATTTCACGTTGTAGAAAAGGGAAGGCATGGTGCATAAATTTCTAAAGATTGCAAGGTTTTGAAGGACATTAAAAATGCCTGAGGTGCCTTCCTTGAAAAATTTGTACAGTGGCTTTGGGAAGATTCCAGAAAAGCAAAACAAGGTACACTCCTCCGTAAATTTTCATTAATCTGAATTGTTCTCAGATCATAGGTGTAGTGTGTTGTTATGTGGAAGGAAAACAAATAATACCACTTTTGGTTTTTATAGTTTTTACAGACCCTCGGACAACCTCACATAGATTCGTTTAATTTTATGCTAAAGTCAGGCTTAGATCTTGCTGTTAATGATTTAGTACCAGTGGAGTTCCAACTTGAAGGTGGAGATGTTATCAAGCTGAGTATTGAGGTTCGTTATTGTAATCAGCGTAAAAAGATTTATTAAATAAAAGAATGCAATCGCTCTTAAAAAATGTTTTCTGCAGGGGTGTAAAATATTGATGCCTGCTGTCCCCTCTGGAACTATTGGTGTGAAGTCTACTCAAATCTATCCAACGGAATGTCGTCAGAGTGCTACCACATACAAGGGACGTGTTGTAGGCCATCTCAAGTGGTGGATAAATGGCCAGGAACAAAGTCCCATCAAGAAAGATTTTGGGGAAATTCCAATCATGCTTAAGGTATGGAGTATGCAAAGAATTTTAATTTTTGCTAGTTCCTTTTTGTGTCTAATGCGCTTTTTGGGGACTTTTCTGTTTAGTCTGATGCTTGTCATCTTTCCAAAATGTCTCCAAAAGAGTTGATTTCCCACAAAGAGCATGAAAATGAGTGGGGTGGATATTTTATTGTGAAAGGTCATGAAAGATTGATCCGAATGCTCCTGCAGCAAAGGAGAAACTATCCCATTGCAGTCACCCGCTCAACTTGGCGGGCGAAAGATGCCTGTTTTTCTGATATGGGTATTTTGCTCAAGAGTGTCAGGGAGGATGAAAGTAGTAATGTATGTTAATTTCTTACAAAATACCATGTTTTTAATATAATTTTAAGAATTGAAAAAAAATCCTTGCACTGACATTTAAATGTTTTTTCCCTTTTCTAGAACAATGCGTTGCATTATGTTACTGATGGAACTGCAAAGTTACGAATTGCTCTCAGACGTAATCTGTATTACATCCCTGTTGTCCTTATCATAAAGTGCCTGGCAGATGTCACTGATGAATTTATTTATGATCAAATAATGGCAGGGCATGAGGATGACTTATACTTTAAGGGTTGTGTTTTGAACATGCTTCGTCAAGTTCATGATAGCAATGTACACACACATGCTGATGCTGTCAAATATTTTGGGAGCAACTTTCGTGTTCGTCTTCTTTATGATCTTCCTGCTTGGTCCACTGACCAAGCAATTACGGAGCATGTGTTAAGGTTTGTAACAACTCCTTGCTTTTGCATCACTTATGCGTGGAAATATTTCATTTTGACTTAAAAGAACTTTAAAATAAAAATTTATTCATGCCTTGAATTTGCAGGAAAACTGTCTGCATTCACCTAGATGACAATATGGACAAAGTTAACTTGCTTGTTATGATGATTCAGAAACTACTCACTTTTGCTCAGGGCAAATGCAGAGCTGAGGGAGTAGATGGCGTAATGATGCAAGAAATTCTTCTTGGTGGTCATGTTTATTTACAGCTCTTAAAAGAACGCCTTCAAGGATCTCTGTCAAACCTAAGGTTAAATATTGAAAAAAGAGACTTATCTAAAGCTGGCCTAAAACTTACTGCTGGTAAGCTAAAAATTAAACAGCAGGGCTTTTTTGTTTAGTCTTTCAGTTATGTTCTCATTTTACCTGAAAATATTTATACTTCCCTCAGCTGAGCTTCAAAATCAATTCCGGAAGGTATCAACTTTGGAAAGTAGCATATCAACATTTCTTGCTACTGGCAACATACCTCTGAGTGGTTTAAATCTCCCGCAAGACAAAGGTATTGAGCAATGGAACAAAGAATGATTCATTTTTTATCTAAATTTAAAAAAATAAATACTGGTATTTTTAGGACTGACAATTGTTGTCGAAAATATTAACAGAATGCGATACATGTCCCATTTTCGGGCTGTTCACCGAGGCTCCTTCTTCCAAGAAATGCGTACTACAGAAGCTCGACAGTTGCTGCCTGATGCTTGGGGCTTTATTTGCCCAGTACACACTCCAGATGGAACTCCCTGTGGTTTACTTAACCATCTTTCCAGAGACACTGAGGTTAGTGCCCAAGTCAACATCAGAGAATTCAAGGAAACTTTTCTACGTTTTTTCTTGTTATTTGCTGTGTCTCCTTTAAATCAGGTAACAAGAAACCCAGATCCTGCTCTTGTGAAGAATATACCAACAATTCTCTCCAGCTTGGGAATGCTCCCTCTGCACTCTCCAGTGGCTCAAGCAACAGCACTAACAGAATGTTCTGTTGTAATGCTTGATGGTAGAGTTCTTGGACATGTTCATCAAAATGCAATTGGTAGACTTGTAGATAAGCTCAGAGTTCTAAAGATCAAAGGTGAAAAGGTTTGTTATCCTGTTGGTGTCCTTTGTATGCTTGTTACAGTGGTTTTTAAATGGTTGATGTAATTTTCCTCTCTAATTGCAGGTGCCAAACACTCTGGAGATAGCTCATGTACCTATGAAATCATGCAAAGGAACTCAATATCCCGGACTTTTCTTGTTTACCGGCCCTGCACGAATGATGCGACCTGTCATTAATTTGGCTTGTAAACAGGTTGAACTCATTGGAACTTTTGAACAAGTTTACTTAGATGTATGCATCACACCTGCGGAAGCATACAAAGGTCGCACAACACACATGGAAATTTCAAAAACAGCCTTTCTCAGCAACTTAGCATGTCTGATCCCTATGCCTGACTTGAATCAGAGTCCCAGAAACATGTACCAGTGTCAGATGGGTAAACAAACCATGGGAACTCCATGTCACACCTTTGATATACAAGCCGAAACTAAATTGTATCGTCTCCAGACCCCTACTTCTCCACTCTTTAGGCCTTCACATTATGATGAGGTCAGCTTGGATGACTATGGCATGGGAACAAATGCAATTGTTGCTGTTATTTCATACACTGTAAGTAGTCGAGTTTTAATATTATTATTGAAAAATCATTCATTTTAAAAGTTTAAACCAAATAAAAAAAGAATTTTTTTTAAATGTAGGGGTATGATATGGAAGATGCTATGATTGTGAACAAGGCCTCTCTGGAGCGAGGGTTGGCAGCAGGTTCCATGATAAAGACTGATTTTTATGAGCTTCCTACTGTGAGTAAATTTGTTCCTTTTTGTTACCGGTGTCTTTAATCTTTGAAACTCATCTATTTATTTTTGTTTTACAGTCAGATTCATATTTTGCAAGAGACCCTGACAATAAAGAATTACCTAAATATCTTGATGCTGATGGCTTGGTATACCCTGGTACTCGCCTAACAGCATTCACCCCTATTTGCTGGTAAGGTTCTTTTTCTTTAGAATTAAATTGACTTAAACAATTATCTTGAAATAATCATCTGTAAATGTAACCAAAGCATGGAAGTCAAATTTCAATTTATTTCAATTTCAGCTATTATGATAATGAAAAGAAAGACTTTCATATTGTTTATTATAAAAGTAAAGAAGAAGGTTGGGTGCAGTCTGTGAGACAATGCGGATCAATGTCAAGCAGTCAACCAGCAAAAGCCAACATCAATTACACAGTTCAGGTATTTAAGTTTTGCTTTACTCATCTACACAAAATTGCCAGGTTGTAATTTTTTTAGTATCATATGTGTTCTTTAACTTTCAGAGAAATCCATCTGTAGGTGACAAATTCGCTAGTCGAGCTGGTCAGAAGGGTATCTTAAGTGCCAAGTGGCCTTCAGAGGATTTACCATTCACAGAAAGTGGCCTGGTACCAGACATTGTGTTCAACCCTCATGGTTTTCCCTCTCGAATGACTATTGGTTAGTTTTTGTTGTTTGACTCTTTCCAGCACATGTAGCTTTGGTTCACCTTCACTTTAAAGCACCTTTTTCACTTTTCAGCCATGATGGTGGAGATTATGGCAGGTAAAGCAGCAGCAGTACATGGGTTTGTCCAGGATGCCACACCATTCCGCTTTACAGAAGATGACACTGCTATTGACTATTGCGGTAGGCTTCTGGAAGCTGGTCAGTATCATTGTAAACTTTTTATTGTTCTGTCTATGCAAAAGAATTTTTTAACATTAGGCTTTCTTTTTAGCTGGCTATAATTACTACGGAACTGAGAAAATGTACAGTGGCATTGACGGTAGGGAAATGAATGCATCCATCTTTTTTGGAGTTGTTCATTATCAAAGACTTCGTCACATGGTCTCCGACAAATGGCAGGTAAGAACTTTTTCTGTTTCAAAATTTTCTCTTCCGTCAATCTATTAGTAAGATGGTGATGTCTTTTATCTTTGAGCTGAGAAAGGGCTTTGGGTATTCATAAATATTGTATATGTTTTTGTTTTGCAGGTCAGAAGTACAGGACCTGTAGATGCAGTTACTCATCAACCTGTCAAAGGTCGCAGAAGAGGTGGTGGCGTTCGGTTCGGAGAGATGGAACGTGACGGATTGCTGTCTCATGGAGCATCATTCTTGCTACAAGACAGATTGTTTCATTGTTCTGACAAGGCTAAGGTGAGTAGTTAGTTGGCAACCTGAAGTCTCTTGCTCAGCTTGATACTCCTTTAACATGATGTATTTTGTTTTCAGCACAAAGTTTGTCGCATCTGTGGAACATTGCTGGGGCCTTACTTTGGACTGTCTGACGCTGCAGCCTCTGGAAGAGTGCTGCGTTGCCGCTTGTGTGAAGATAAGGGTGATGTGGCTACTGTAGAAATCCCACACATCTACAAGTATTTGGTTGCTCAAATGGTATCAATGAATATAAATTTAAAAATGGAGTTGAGTGAAGAAAAATAAACAGCTAGAAAAATAGTGCAAATAATGAAATTAAGTGGAATGGAAATAAAACTATTCATTGATGATTTTATTGTATTTCTCAGAAAGAAACATCCATCAATCATACAGTAGCTATCTGCCTGCAGAATTACAACTGCTCATGTACATTTCTTTGAAGAGATTACACATATTTGGTAAGACTGCCTGTACACCAGGGCCTGTACATGAATTGGCTCAGCCAAGATCATTTGTACAACTAAGATTAATTTCAAGACACACAATGTGCAAATACTTCCACGGCCATTCATTCACAATATCAACTGGCAGACCACAATTAACAATGTCCATGGTCTCAGAATCGTCAATGAGCCAAATGACCAGGATGAATTCAATTACTAAGAAATAAATAACAATGAGTTTAAAGTAATTAAAAATCTACTTGGTTGCCTCTTGTAAATAAGCAATGATGTCAGCACGCTCCTGGGGCTTCTTAAGACCAGCAAACACCATCTTGGTGCCAGGAATGTACTTTTTGGGGTTCTCCAGGTACTCGAACAGTGTGTCAGCGTTCCAGGTAATACCTACAGAAAGAACAAGACTTATTAGCTTATGGGTACACAGAAGGAACACTCCACTGGTAGCTTTTGTATTAGAAGCAAGAGATTTCTTTTGATTGACTCACCCTTCTCCTTGTTGGCATCTGTGTAGGGGAAGCCAGCAGCTTGGCCAGTCTTGCGGCCAATGAGACCATTCAGGTTGGGTCCAACCTTGTGCTTGCCTCCCTTCTCAACTGTGTGGCACTGTGCGCATCTCTGCACAAACAGCTAAAGGAGAGAAAAGAACCCATTAGTATATCACACCTGCACCTGTTATAACGGCTATGAAGTCAGAATGACAGGACCCATCTGAAAAGACAGTAATACACAGAGCAAAAGCACTGTCAGAATGGTAGAGGGAACTTGAAAGGTAAAAACAGTCTCACTGCACTATAAGTTGCAGGAGATGGGGAATGTTCTAGAGGTCAGACTGACAGAAGTGCTGATTAGGGGTCACATTCCATTCCACAGTATCCACTTACCTTCTTGCCAACCTCAGCGTTGCCAGCGGGAACACCCATTGTTATGTTACAGGTAGACGCAAATCTGGAAGGGAAGACCACTGTTGATGAACAGCAACTATCACTCCTTAACTTCGAACTAACTGCACGCGCCAAGCTCTAGCACACTGCTAGAAGCCTCCCTCGCACCCGTCTCGTTGGACCAATGCCAAAGTTGCGTCAGCTCCAAGGATCAGTCTCTAAATTTAAATTCCCCCACAGACTGAACCCGCCTATCAAAAGGGCTTGTCCTGAGAAAAGGAGGACGATATGCGTTCACTGAACCAATGTCACACAGGACTTAGGACTTACACCACGTTATAACTAACCAATCAAGGCCAAGGGCGACAGTCAAGTAGCAAAGTCCTACCATTTTCAGAATATTACATTGAACCAAAACGAAATTGGATAAGTTGAAAGTGAAAGCAAATTTCGCGTCAAAATAGACGAGAATAAGACAGCTCAAAAGAGAATATAAAGGTTTAGGTACTAAAAATTACCTGCGAAGGAGTCAGACGACTGACGGCTACTCGTGAGAACACGGGTTGGAAAGACGGATGAGAAAACTGGGTTGCGGATCGATAAAAGTTCAACGGGTCACATGACTGAGTATAGTCTCTTTTAAGGAGCTCTACTCTAGTTTCTAGACTCTACTGGAAGCGTAGCACGTGGTGATTTAGCACACTTATGCTGAATATTGGCGAAACGCCTTAGTTTCTTATAAATTTAATATTGAAAAGCTATCAAGATTATTTGGGAAATGTGAATTCTTCTTATACGCCTATTTCGTCTGCTTTCGCTCCCACAATGCAACGGGTTTCGGACCGGGGCTATGAAAACTATAGCGGCCAAAACTTTGTGAAGAGAAATATACGTTGTGTTGTGTTGTTTTGAATTGTTTGAATGTGATGTTTGGAAGGGGTGCAGTGCTGTTGCTGTCCCATCGCTTCAATGGAAAAGGATCGAGTGGGATGTAAACTTCCCAACGGGTTTTGGTAAATCCTTATCAAGAAATAGATGAAGATGACACCTTGAAAATGTCTTCTAACGATTATCAGATGAGAGGTTCATCCATGCTAATCATAGGTTACCACATTTCTGTCAATGGCTTTTCTATTTTATTACTTCTTTTTTCCACTGCAAATGGAAATGTAATTATATTATTTATCTTTGGTCCCTTTAGGTGTCCTTGTGGGTATTTTGCATTATTACCATGTGAAATCACTTTATGAAAATGATCGTCACTTCTCTCATCTATCAAGCATTGAGCGAGAGATGTGTTTTCGTTCTGAGATGGTACATTTGCAATTCTTTTCCACTTTGACTTTTATTGTGTCATCTAAATTGATATGTCATTAACAACTTTACTTGTTTTAGGGCCTGTACTATTCATTTTATAAGAGAATAGTTACATCTCATTCCTTCAAAGATGGTTTATATAAATTGACACATGACAATTTGACCGAGTACCCAGATACCATCAATGCCTTGCATAAATTCAATATTTACCCCGAGGTAACTATTTTTTCAATTTGAATAATTGCCTTGCCCTTTCTGCTATGGTGCAAACTTTGATTCTTTGTCACATAGGCCATGATTGGTGGCTTGTGGAGGATTTACCATCTGGGTGTCAAAACATTTGGCTTGAATGGAAAGCAGTGTTACATGATTCACCGAGGGGAAGGCTTGCCACCAGTAGAGAGTTGTGAAGGCTTTGGAGAACCGATATTGTTTTATTTGGAAGTTGTATGGATGTTTGCTGGCATTACAGCTTTCGTTCTATACTATTTTGGATCTCATTTAAGGTTTGTGTCACTCAAATATTATTCCAGATTTTAACTGCATACTCTTACTCAACTTATTAAGTTTGTTTGCATCTCAGGTTACAATAAAATTATATGTACATTGCATACGTTCTTCCTTACTGCACTCAATTTTCAGATTTTACGTAGAAAATTGTCAATGTATGATTTTTTTAAATTGCAGTGGATCTCAAATTGGTGGATGCCTAACCATTCTATCTTTCTTCATAAACCATACTGAGGTCTGTTTTGAATTCTGGTGTGAGAAAATGTTATTCGGAAATTATTCTGTCTCTTCCAATTAATGGTCTTGTCTTTCTTGTATGGCAGAGCACTCGAGTTCAGTGGACACCACCTTTACGTGAAAGCTTTGCCTATCCATTCATTTTACTTCACTGCGCCCTAATTAGTTCAATCTTACAAGATTCTAGAAAGACAATGCCAAGGCCAAGTTTTTGGAAGGTTGGTCATGATTACTAACTTATGTAATGATCTGATGCTGGACAAATAATGACAACAAATTGGTTTCTCATATTCTATTTTTCAGGGATTAATGTCTTTATTCAGTTCATTTGTTAGTCTCCTATTTTGGCAATTCTCGCAATTTATATTAACCTGTGAAATTGCCATTTTAATTGCAATATATGCTTTTGGATTTATTAAAAGACACTGTTTGTCCCAAATCCTGGCTTGGATTTCTGTAAGTATGTCCTAAATGAACCTTCAGAATGGGTTTTGTTGGTGTATTGTGTGTCTTATGCGGCTTGTTGTCCCTCCAGGCTGGCTTCCTCTTAGCACTCGTTGGGCTGGGAGGAAATTCACTGTTATGTTTTTCTTTTCTGTCCGCAATTCTTACATCAGCTTGGGTACTTTTAATATGTGATGGGAGTGTAAATAGCTTGGGATTTGCCTGGACAAGTGTGCTCAAGATTATTAGCATAATTGCATTTGCAATTGTTCTGAAACTTGTATTTCCTAGCACTGGTAATGATGTGAGTCACATTTAGTTTATTTTTGAGATGGTTACACTCAGTTTTTGGTTTCAAATTTGTGTTTATGGCAACTAATTTCTTTCAGTCACACATTGTAAAGATTTTTCTGAGTAAAATATTCCCACACTCAGACAATTTCCACACACTTATGTACACCTGTGCTCCAGAATTTCAAAGATTACCTTGGTCTTATGGTGTGGGCCTCATGAAATCCCTCCTTCTTCCACTTGTCCTGATAGCATTGTTGTTGGTGTTTTGGAACCCGACTTTCCACATTTTGGCCGTCCTCAGGTATTCTGTATAGTTGATTACTTTTTGTATCTGGATTTCCATTTCTTACTAATGTGTGTAACTTTTTTTTTTTTTTAAATTTTTTAGAGAACATTTTAGAAAGAAACTGTTGTTTCCTAGATACCAAAACGCATTGCAATTAAATGACGTAGTGAAATTGGTTGAACCAGCCATAGTGTTCAACACTTGCCTTCTTATCGCTTTCTTTGTTTTATCCATGATGGCAATGCGCTTGAAATTGTTTCTAACTCCTCAAATGTGTGTTTTAGTTTCCCTCATTGCATCAAAAGAGGTAAGATTGATTAATGTATCAGGTTGGCTTGTTAGTCTGAAACATGTTGTAAATAGGTGTCTGGTTACTTACAGTCAGTAAACTCCATCCAAATTTTAAGAGAGAAAAAAAGTTTGGAGTATCTTACATTGCTGATAATCTTTTGTGCAATTTACCTGTCAGGAATAGATAATATCAAAAGACAGCGTAGCATTGAGGGTACGTTAAATCAAACAAATTACTTTCCCTTTTAGTTTTGTAAATTCTTTAGTGTTTTTAAATTAATTTGTAAGCTTTAAATTTTTAAAATGAATTTGCCACAGGAGAGTATTCAAATTACCCTCTGGAGGAACTCCTCACATGGGTGCAAATGAAAACTAAATCAAGTGATGTGTTTGCTGGTCCTATGCCTGTAATGGCAAGTATTCTTCTATCAACGGGGCGTCCGATAGTAAATCACCCGTACTATGAGGATGAAGCTATGAGGTAATTAAAATATTGTTTATGAATGGAGCTCTAGAAGTTTCTGATTGTGTTATACATCAGACTGATTAATTTGCAGAAATCGCACTTTGTTAGTGTACTCTCTGTTCAGTCGGAAGACTCCATCTGAAGCATTTGAATCTATTAAGCGTTTAGGTGCAAACTTTGCTGTTCTGGAGGCTAATAAGTGCTTTGATCACATGCAACCAAGGTATGAGTTAACTTTGTTTATACTCTAAGTTGCATAAAACAACTTTTAGTTATTTAACTTGAACTGTTTTTGTGTAAATTCTAGAAAAGGATGCAAGATGACAGACCTATGGGACATTGAAGATCCAATGAACACCAAGAGGCCTCCACTCTGCCCCACTTTGTTCAGCAATGATGCTTCTCCCTTTGAACGTGTTTTCTTCAATGCAGAATATGTTGTCCTGAAAGTAGGCCTCAGGTAATATAGTATAGTAAATTTAAGATGATCCAAAAAAAGTGTTTGCAACAGTATTATTTTTCCAAAATACCAATTGTATCTTAGTCAGATTTGAAACAAAAATAAACTTCAACGTAGAGGTTTCCAGCACCAATAGTAAAAAAATTACAGTTGTGGACCTTTCTTCCCTTACTTCACTCTTGGGTGTTTTGGCTCTAGACTCCCTCCCCTTTGGCCGACTATCGGCGTCCATCGGCCGGTCTGAGGCTGTCGCCATGGCGTGCCCTGCCCTGTCTGCCGCGCTGCGAGTTGATTCCTGCTACTGCTTTCATTGGTCGCTCTGTCTCTCCCGCACTCATGGGGCGTTCCGTAGGGAGCAGGGGTGCGAGAGAGACTAAACACTGAAGCACTGTTCGAAATCAGCCTACCGACCCGCGGGCCCCTAGCGGGCCCGAGCGCCCCTTGCCCCAAGGATGCGAGGGGAGGGGCGCGGCGCGAAGTAAGTTAGGTGAATGGGGCACTGGGTAAGGTAGCGGTAGTCGCGGTCGGCTGCTCGTCGTGGTGGGGGTAAACCTGGTGGCCATGTTCCAACGGCCCTACCCTCGGAGGGCCAGGAAGGCCAGGCAAGGCAGGCAGGGCAGGGCTGAGGACGGCTGAGGGCTGGCCGTGGTGCCGCGGCGAGCCGGGGGGTGCCAGGGTGTCGTGGCAGGCAGGTGCCGGGGTGCAGGTGGGGGTGGGGAGCACTCCAATGGCGCAAGGTATGCAAGGTCGGTGAGCCCGCGGTGCACCTTAAAGTGTTCATGTGCCACTTCGGCTAACGAGTGCTGGTTCTTAATTGGCGAAGCGGCTCTTTCGTATTTGGGGAGCAGAATCACTGACCCCCTCCTCGCCCTCCCGGAGAAAACTTTGGACTGGGCCTTGAAAACCATCCCCGCCCGGCTTATCTCTGCCATCCGAGGAGGTTTTTCCTCGGGGCAGCAGTTATTTTGGCGGTAGATGGATGCCGTGGGCCGGACTCAGTGCCGGCGGGGGAAGGGCTGAAGGACGACGACGAGTGGAAGGGATGATCCGAATGAGCTGCGAGATGGCGAGATTTTCCAGCCGAGGCTAAAGCCGCTTGTGTTCCGATGCACGTCGTGGCGGGGTGCGGTGCGGCGGGGGCCCTAGGCGGGCGGGGGCCACCCGTGACGTGGCTACAGCTGACGTCACCGCCGCCGGCACCCAGCCCCTCGCCCATGCCCCTCGCGCATCCCGCCGCCGGCCGCCACCAGCCGCCACCCCCTGCACCGCCAGCAGCGCCAGCACCGCTAGTCGATTTGTATCCAAGATGGCGGCACAGCCAGGGCGGCAGGGCGCAGCCCCATCCAACCATCCAACCCCCACAGCCCCACAGAGGCAGGCAGGGCTGGCGCTGCTGGCGCAGGCGAGCGGCGCTAGCGCTGTTGGCAGCCCTTGAGCCTGCCGTAGCGGCCGTAGCCTGGCGGCCAGGCCTGGCCTGCTGGCCTGGCAGTGGTGGACCGACTCGCGAGCGAGGAGGGTGCTCTGGGCTGGGGGGGCTCGCGCTGAGCCGTGCCGTGTAGTGCCGTGCCCGATCTGGCAAGACCACCGGTACCTAGTTTGAACCCTTCTAGTGGCCCGCGGCGGCTTACGGCTCCAAGGGTGGCCCTGTGCGGTGGTGGATCACGCCGCGCTCCGCGTTTCGCGCGTGTTGTTGGTGTGTTGGCTCCGCTGGCGAGTGACCGACTTTCGGACCCGGGAGCGCGCAGCGTCCCGCGGGATGTAGACCACGCGGCCGACGGGGTGCTACGGCAACCTTTCGGCGCACCGGTAGCCCCTTCGGGCCCCGCACAAGTGTGCCGTGCTCAGCGAGGAACGCGGACTGCATCGTGATTTGATTTGACCGCGCGCCACTGGGAGCGTTCCACGGGCCCCCGTCAGGCTGTGCTTGTTTTCCCAAATTTGCTATTTTAGCTAAACCGCCACCGCTCAGAGTCCACTCTTGGTTTCTCGTAGAAAGTACCCGTGTGTCCTCCAGCAGCACCCTCATGGCCCTTCCTTTCATTTTGGTGTTGTTTTCCTGTATTCCCTCAGCACCCCTGCCCTGCCTCAAAGGCCAAGGGTACCAGGGCACCAGGGTACCAGGGCGCCACTTGCATTTCGCACGAATGAGGTCACTCGACTGCGACTCCATCGTCCCCCGGGGAATGTCGGAGGCGATGCCATGGGCTTTGCCGTGGGCTTTGCCATGACCGAAACATTGCCACCAATGTTCCACGCCTACGAGCAGCGTCGGAGAAAGAGAAAGCGGAAGGACTCGTCTCGCGGCCTGAGACGTTGCTGAGCCACCATGTCGCTGCTCAGCGTCACAGGTGAGTCACGCAGTCGGGCGGTGCGTCTCGGCGCAAACACAAAGACCCGCTTTGGCGCGCGCGCCGTTTTGAGGTTAGGTCGCTGCGCTACGCGGGGCCGCGCGGGGCTACGCTGCGCACCCCCAGCGGGGCCCAGGGGCGGGCCAGCGCGGCCAGCCCGGCCCGGGGAGGGACGTGGAGGGACGTGGCGGGGGAAGGGGGTTATTGATAACGGGCCACGCCGACGCTACGTCTAGTCGCGCTGCGCCCCGGGCCGCCTCGATTTGACGTCGTCGTCCCGGTGGGCCTTGTTCAGGGCGCTCGCGCTCGGTGGCTCCGGACTGTTTTTGGGCTAAGCGCCAACTCAGCGCGCTCGTCGTCCAGCCCGCTCAGACCCGCTCCGCCAGGGCCACCAGGGCCGCCAGGCGCTGCATAAAGGGCAACCGTACGATGAAGGGGGAAGCACCCTGGCAAGGCCTGGCTCGGTCTGGCTCCTCAATTAACGGACTAGCGACGCCATTTAGAAACAAACTAACCAGAATCCTCGGGTGTCCGTTGCGGTGCCCATTCCCATCGGCGTGCTGCCTGCACAGCCTGCAGCCGACCCGCTTGTCGTTGCAAATTCAGAACCGGTTCGAGGACGGCGAGAACGTGGCCGGCACACCACGTGCAAGGCCTGCAAGGCACGACGCCTTCGTGTTTCGTGATCTGCACAGCGGCGGCGCCGAGCCATGGCCGAGCAGCGCGAGCAGCGCGCCTTGCCACCTACGTCCCAAGTGGGCGCGCGAGAAACGCAAAGTCAATTTAAATTTTGACTGGCCTGTGTGGGCACCTTGTGGTCAAGGCCTCAAGCGTCCCCTTCCCTCCCTCCACCCCCTCTCCCCCTTGTGCCACTTGCATCCCCCGGTGCGGCCCCGGCACGGCCCGCTACGCCCTGCGTGCAAGCGGCCCACCGCCGGCCCACCCCGCCTGATAGCGTAATGCTGGCAGCTTGCACAACAAGGCGGTGCCGCGCGCCTAATATTTCTCGACGGTCGGCACTGGTTCTGCTGCTGATGCCCGGCGAGGGGAAGGGGGAAGGGCCTGGCCATCCGCCTCGCCCGCCTCGCCCACACAGATTAACCTCGGAACCGATTCCGTCCGTCGAAATCAAGTCGCGCACGCGGCAGCCTTTCCAAAACAATTAAGGACCCCCTCTCCGCGGCTCTGCCAAGCACACTGCCAAGCACTGCGGCCTTATCTCATTCGAGCCGCTCTCCCCACAGCCGCTCCAGTCGTTGCTCCAGCCGCCCCGATCCGGAGCCAACTTCTGCTCCCTTTCCTCCTCTTTTTTTGGAGGGCGTGGTCAGTGACGGTCGTGCGGTGCGGTCTGCTGGCCCGCTCTGCGTGCGCGGTGCGTACTTTCCGCTTTGCGCTTCGCACCGCGCACGGCGAGTCCCTCACCGGACGGCCAGAAGGCATGGCCGGGCATGGCGGCATGCTGTCTCTGTCTCGCTTCACCTTTCGGGTGGAGCGAGCACGGCGACGCGGTGACGGCCCGATGGGTGCTCGGGGCGCTCTGCTCGCCGTGTCGCCTCGCCCCGCCCCGCCACGATCATGCGGAGGAGGAAACTTTTTTGTTTCCCGTCGCGGAGGGTTGGCAGCCGCAACTTTCGGGGGTGGGTCGTTAAATACGGCCATAACGGCGGCAGAAAGGTCAATGGCGGGTTTCACGGATCAAATCGGAGGCGGAGGCCGAGGCGGCTCGCCTCGGCCGCTTCGGCTCCGGAGCGCCCGCCGAGTCGAGGGCGGGCCTGCCCGCCGAGCACGGATGCACTGCGGCGCGGCCTATGCGCCGTCACTCGGGCGGACGGCTTGCGACACCAAAGCAGCGGCAGCGGCGGTCTGCTTTTTCTGTTCTCGTTCTTCTCTTTTTGGTCTCTCTCTCTGCGGCGGAGTGTGCTTGTGACCTCCTAACAAGTCCCTGGCGGCGCGCGGCGCCCCATCCAGGGGGCCGGCCCGTCGGCCCGTGGGGCGGCCTGTGGGGTCTGCGGGGCGGCTCGGGGCGGCCTCGGCGGGGGCTTGTACACACCCCGTTGTCCCGCCCAGGGTCTCACCAAGTCTCACCTGCCGCAGGGTATTGGGTATTGTGTGCCCTGACCCTTGCATGCCGCGCCGGTGTTGGGCCAGGCAGCCACAGGCGGCCACAGGCTTACGGGAGCTTCTCGGGGCCGCCATGCAAATGCCATGCAAATTGGCCACAATATTTTGGCCGGTCGGTTAACGCGTTGCGACGGTGCGCAGACTAAGGACGTGCGTGCGGGGGTGGAGGTGGTGGGGGGACTGCAGTGTCTCCGCCTTCTGCGCCGCCATGCCCGGCCATGCCGCACAGGGATGACAGCGGGGCCTTGGCTGCCTCGGCGAAGGGCGCACCGACGGCAGCAGCGCGGCACGGACCTTGGCCAGGCGTGGCCTTGTAGGGCCTACAGCTACAGTGTGCCCTGCTGCCTTGTTGATCGCCGTGCCTTGGAGGTGGCGCCCTCGCCGCCTCGAACCTGCCGGCTCCTTGCCTGTTTGGTCCCTTTGCCTTTTCCGTCTTCCTTTTTGGCCCCACTGTCCTGTAGCCCCATGGTAAAAACGTTTCCTGGTTTTCCCAGGACGCCTATGGTTAAGACAAAGGCGATTTCCAGGGAGCTCCTTGGGAAACCAGAAACCGTTTTTACCGTGTCCACCTCCTTGGGCTGGATCCCACGCTCACACCGTCTTTACGTAAATCCCGCTGCCTTCTTTAAGTCCCACTGCCTTTAGGCCCTGCGTCCGGAGGTTCGCGTTATGGCCGGCTCATGAGGTGGATGCCGCGCTGGTGGGCGTGGTGGCCGTGGGGGTGGCCGAGGCTGCGGTCGCGGGGCGGCAGGGCGGCAGGGCAGGGCGCCGCTTGTCCGGGCGTTGCGCTGCGCTCGGCTCCGAGCTTGGCTCCGAGCTCGGCTCGCGGAGCGCAAGGGAGCAAAGCACGTAATGCCTTCGCCCACCCCGCTTACCTACTTACCCCCATTTTTTTCCGGCCTGCCGGTGATTGAGCATTTTCTCCACCACCTCGGTCCCGGCCTTCTTTTAGCCGCCGGTGTGGCGCAGCGGGGCGTGGCGATTCGCGAACATTACCCACGCCACTTTTTCCCCCTGAACTTTTATAAACAGTTTGCCGTGCTGTGGAAACTGCGAACAAGCCGTGGGCGATATTAACCAGGCTACCCGATGCCTCTGCTTTGAGTTGGCTTATTTAACAAGTGCAACCACCGTGACTGGCTTTGGTTCTGCAATTTATGCTTTGGATGTTTCGACCAAAAAATGTTACTTTTGTGAAGGCTTTCTAAAAAAAAAACAACTTCAAAATTTTTGTTTGCTCAGAATCTAATTTTAACCTGCCCTTTAGATCCATCTCGTCCATAAAAGGTTGCACGTCTTAAATGAAGTTTCTCATTGCGTTCTGTGTGTTGCCGCACTGTGTTGCCGGCGGCGTCGCGCCAGCAGAGTGCAGCTCGGTGCAGCACGTGCTGTGCAGACGGCAGGTCTGTCTGTCTGTCTGACCGGCCGTCCATCCGCCCGCCCTGGCCTGCGTCACGCCCGCTGCCGCCGTGTCTTTGGGGACTGTCCAGGCGCAAGGCCGAGGCGCAAGGCCGAGGCCGAGACAAGTGGCAGCCTTGCTTTCTCAAATTAATGCTCCGCTCGTGTTGCGGCCGAGAGTGAGGGAGAGAGAGAGAAACAGAGACAGAGAATGGCACTGTGGAAAGGCGAAAGAGTGAGAGTCAATAACAGCAGGCGCTCGATACCGATGGTTAACCCCTTTCATGACCGCCGCGATAATTGTTATCCTTTTCCGGTCCGTTCCTTTTTTCAAGCTAATTGCCCCGTCATTTTCCACCGCCCCCCCGCGGGGCGGCGGCGCGCTGCCGTGGGCCGCCTGGGCCGCACGCGTAGCGCGGCAGCGCGCCGCAGGGGGGAAAGTGTCGGGGATGTTGAGCCTCTCGGCGTGGCTCGGCGTGGCTCGGCGTACGTGACACGACACGTGACGGTCTTGGTCTTGTCTGTCGGCCGGGCCTCGCCGGGGCACTGCCCTCTCCCTCGCACGCCTTCCGCCAGGATTTACATTCGCACGGTTCGCACCCCCTTTCTTTTTTGCGTCTCCCTTTCACGCCGCCTCCGCTTGTATGCGATCCGCTTGAAAAACATTTCTTGTGTAGCTTTCGCGCGCGTGCTAGGTGCGCGCTGGTGTGCGTGTGTGAGTGCGGTACGGCGGCACGGCCCGCTGTTTGCCCCAGAGGTGGCAGCCAACGATTGTCTATTTGTTTTGCCGGTGGAGTCGGCGCGCCGGGCGAGGTGGGGGGGGGGGAGGAGGCTTATTTATTGCCGTTAATGCCCGCCCTGGCCGAGGCCCTGCTGGCTGATTTGGAGCAGTGCGCTGCGTCGCTCTGTCTCTCTCGCACCCCTACGGGACCCTACGGGATCCTACGAGACGGCCTGAGTGCGAGAGAGACAGAGCCCCGTTCGGCAGCAGCCCGCTGGCCGTGGGGAGCACGGCTCGGCCAGGGCCCTGCAGGGCCCCGAGGCCTTTAGAAGGACAGACCTCCATCCGACACTACTTTGCGTGTGATCCGTTCACGACAAAGACCGATGCCCCATTCTTCGTGCTTCCCTCATAAATCCGGCGGGGGCCGAGAGGACCGAGAGGACCACGGAAACGGACGTGACTGGTAAAGCGCGGCCGTGTGTGTGCGTGCGGGGCTGGGGGGCGGCGGGGCGCGGCGGGGCGCGGCGGGGCGCGTTGTGATGCGGGGGCGGCGCCTCACCTTAATCCCGGCCTCGTCGGCCTGCGTCGCCGTGCTTGCTTTGCTTGCTTTGCTTGCTTTCGCTGGTGTCGCCGTGCATTGTATTCGTGTATCGAGATATCGAGTCGCCGTGCCGTGCCGTGCCGGGGCATGGACGGGGAACGGCCGCCCTTCCCACCACGTCGCTGAACCACGCGCGCCCTTCACGCGCTCCCATGGCGGTTCCTCACGGTGCCTCATGGAAGTTGTTAACAGAGGCTTGAACCGGCGCAAGGTGCCCAGAAAAGTCCTAGGGTGCGCAGAAAAGGCCAAGGGTGCTCAGAAAAGGACTAGGGTGTCCAGGAATGGCCTAGGGTACCCAGAAAAGGCCGAGGCCTAGGGTGCCCATGAATGGACTAGGGTGCCCAGAATAGGGCTCGGGTGCTCAAGGTCTAAGGGCTCGGGTGGGCTTGGACCGGGTGGCGGCGACGCTCCGTGCACGGCCCGCCCAAGGACAGCGTCTGGCTCACCTGATTACACCGAATTTCTTGCTGACCGAGTGCCAGCAAGCCAGTAGCCTGGCCGGGTGCCGTTGGAGCACGAGCCGCCGGCAAGGCCGCCTGGTCCCTGCAGGCTAACTCTGCCATCGTCGCTCTGTCTCTCTCGCTCTCACCGCTCACCAGCGACGCGAGGGAGACAGAGCGACTGCCCGGAATGAAGCCTGCAGCCGTTTCCGCCACCGAACCTCCCTGCTGCTGCCGGAATTCTCCAGGTTATTTTTAACGTGTCGGCTGCGTAGGCCCTGCGGGTCATGACCCTACGGCCTGGAGTGAGGGGGGGGGGGCAGCGCGGCATCGGCCGAGACACGCAGGAGTGGCCTCCTCCAAGCCCCCCCTGCTCCCCTGCTCTTTTCCATTTCCGTACCGTGTCCGTGCCGGGCCGCGTCCGAAGCATCGGCTAATCGGCATAATCGCGGATAATGCCAGCGATAGAGCGAGGGGTCGTTGGCTGGCGTAGGCCGAACGGGGCCTCGCTGTCTCTCTCGCACAGTCGCGCAACGACCCACGAGTGCGGAAGAGAAAGAGCGACGCAAGCAAAGCACTGTTCGGAATCAGCCCTATTTATTCGTAACCATGTCGTCCAAGCAACACTTTGCTGACCGCTGCTGGTGTCCTTGAATCACTAGAATGCGAAATGAACCAACGGTTATTTATATAAGATGAGGTGGTATTCATGGTTGCGGTGCAGGGTGGGGAAAGGCACTAGTCCAGCGGTTCCCAACCTTTTTCGGTTCGCGACCCCAAATTTGTAACAAAAAATTTCCGCGACCCCCAGGAAAAATTTCGCGACCCCACGCGACCCCTCCTTTAGCATGCCTTTGATACAAAGTGCGATAATCCACCTTAGTTTGGGAGCAGTATTGCCGCAAAGTTGATCAAAACGGCCACAAATGTCTTCTAAAAATCGTGTTTTGGGCCGACTTTAAGCAGCCACTGCGTTTGATCTGAGGCGGTATTTCGTCCTCCCTCAACGGGCATTTGGTCTTCGGACCTTCCTTGCTGCCAATTTTACGAGGTTATTTTAGTGTCGGCTGCGTATTGCCACAAGGGTTGATCCAAAACGGTCATGGAATCGTGTTTTGGGCGACAAAGCGCCATCGGTCTGATCCACGCGGATTTTGTCCTCCTTCAACGGGCCTTTTGGTCTTTGCCCTTTCCCTTTTGCCATTTTAGGGTACCGTTATCCCGTGGGGCCGTAGTCCAAAGTGATCGGCAATTCGGCATTTTTCGCATAATTTTGAGCGATAGAGACGAGGGGTCGTTGGCTGGCGAAAAAGGCCAACGGGGCCAAAGCCTGTCTCTCTGAGAGGCGAAAACCCGCCCCACGATTTGCTGCAAAGTGGGAAAACACGAAGAAAAGGGCACTGTTGGGAATCGTTTTGAACCATTCGCCAAAGCCAACACCGCGACCGCTGGTGTCCTGAATCCCCTCGAATGCGACGCCACGAAATTTTTTGAGCGGATCCCTGGTTGGGGTGCACCCGGTTGGGAAACGGCACTAGTCCGCGGCCGGGGCGGGCCGGGGGTAGCGGTAGCGGTAGCGGTCCGCTGACCCACTGCCGAGTCGTGCGCCTGCATTGAGCGGGTATCTAATTCCTCCTTTTGTTTCTGTTTGCAGTTCGGAAGGCGGAGTTCGTTGGGACGCAGTGTAAGTACTTCTTCGCCGACGCCAATCACCCGACGAAGTTGTCCCGCCTCGGAAATCACCGGCGCGTTGTTTCGAAAGCCGCGGTGAAAAATTGATTGGGGAGTGCGAGGACGTTGACCGGTCGGTTTGGCCGCGGTGGCCTCGCCGAGGGCGCGGGGCATTTTCGCCCGATCCATAATCAATTCGGTCGATTCCGTAAAACTCCTTCAATTGAACCGCTTGAAAATTAAACCCCGCGACACATTTTCCGTGTGCTGCGCTTGGAGCGGGTTGGAGAACGGGTTGTCTACTGCGACCAGGCGCTCGTCGGCTCGTCGCCGCACTCCACGGGACTCATTTCAGGGAACTGCGTTTCCGACCGTAACCTCAAATTAATCCTCCCTGCGCCCTCTCATATTTCTCCCCGAGGTTTAGCGGCGCCCTGTGTGCCGCCAGGTATTTTTCACGACGGGTGCTTGAGCCGGTCGGAGTGGACTCGGCGGACTCTCGGCGGGGCGACTCTCCCGTTTGCGGACGGCCCTCCCCTCCGGCCAGTCCCTCCGCCTAACTGCTGCTGAGAATAATTGTCCGTTGTATATCGCTTTTTATTTCCGCGACAAGAAAACAGCGGTGGCTGCAAATTAAGTTATTACGAGGGGGCCACCCTGACTGCCTGCTGCGGCGAGCTGGACGGCGAGCTAGCGAGCCAGTGCGGGGATTCCGTCGTCTCTGCTGTGCTTTGCCCGGCGCTGCCGTGCCGCGCCGCGCCGTGGCGAGTGTGAAGAGTTATAGCCTTTGCAGCCCGAGAGACAGCAGCCTCGCTCCAGAAACTCTTTTGCAGTGTAGCCATTATTTGGGGCCTTCGCCGGGGAGCCTTCGCGCCAAAGAGGCGGACTCATCGCAAATGAGGGGTCGAGTTGGTAATCAGTGGGGTGGTGCGCCAGAGTGTTCTTCTCGCACCCCTACGGAACATCTCGTGAGTGCGAGAGAGACGGAACCCACTCGGAATCAGCCTGCAGTGGTGCACGCCGCGGTGGCGCGCGCTGGCTGCCTCTTGTCGTATTGTCGTCAGAATAAATTAAGATACACGTTTTGCTGATACGCTGCGCGCTGCGCTCGCTCGGCGCTTTGAGGCGCTCTGCGACTCTGCGGCCGGCACAACGGAGCGGCCGCGGATTGGGGTCGGAGGGTGGGGTGGGGGGGGGGGGGGCTTAGGGTCGGCGGGCTGAAAAAGAGCTTAGGGTCGGCGCTGAAAGGGGTCGGCGCGTCCTCACGCGGCAGACACGCGCTGGAGGTTAGAGTTGGACAGAGGATGAAGACGACGACCCCGGACCGGGCCGGGCCGGGCCCCGAGTCGCTGGAAGAGCGGCGGACGCAGCCCGCGCGGCCCATGCCCTTTAGGCCCCTTAGGGTATGATGTCGATGGAAGTTCTGAAGTGCCGCGAGCGGTTTTTAGGTCTTTGCGGGTCGGACGGCGCGGAGCGCGGAACCGAGGCAGCTGCACGAGACTCACGTTTCCCCGCCCCGCCGCGCCCCGCCGCGCCCCGCTGCGCCACGCAGCAGCTTCTCGCCGGTCTGATGCACCGATCCACTTCGCCGACTTCACCTTTCCCGACTTGCAGCGAGCACAAGTTGGCGTGCCAGCAGTTTGGCGCGGCGGCGGGGAGACGGGCCGAGCTTAGCCTGGCCGGGCCTGGCCGGGCCCCGCCTGCAATGCAATCGCACCCCGCGGCACGTTCCTGGGGGGCTGGGCCTGGCTGGGCCTGGCTGGGCCCGCAGCGGCTGATGCTGAAAAATGGCACTTTGTCTCTCTCGCACTTGTGACCCGATCCGTTGGTGTGCGAGGGAGACAGAGCGACGAGGCGCTGTGCGGGGGGCTGCGGCCTGCCGGGGCGGGTAAATAATACACAGCGAGTGCCCCGCCCCCGGCCGCCCCCGAGCCGCGCGTCGCCGTGTCGCCGGTGTCGCCGTGACGGCCGTAAAGGGAGGGAATGATTCCGCAGCCCGCGCCTCGGCCCTTGGTCCCCGCCATCGCGTTGCTGCCATCAAACCGCCCTGCTCCGGGTGTTTGAACCCGCGACCCGCCAATCCGAACGTCGCCGAGTCGCACAAACGGGCGCTTTGTTTCGGCGGCGCAAACCACTTCCTCGGGGATGAGGGCCGCGGGGGCGGCGCCAGCAGAAAGGGGGCGAGGGATGCCGGAGGGGTGGCGTGTGGGCGCAAACGGCGGACGGGGCGCCAGTTTCGGCGGCAGTCATCTATTTTTGCCGCCAAACCTACGCAGGGGGCGCCGAGCAGGGAACGGCGAGGACAGTGAGGGGCGGCGCATGGGGAGGGGGGGGGGGATGACACCCCGCGGAGAAGGCCCCCGAAACGCGCGCCGCTCGAACATTCAAATAAATCACCGACATTTCGAAGAAATGGTTATTCTGTACCGCCGGGCGATGGCATTCCGTCATTCCGATTGGTCGTCGGGGCGCGCTGTAAACCGTGGAGCCGCCAGGCCGTGTCGGGACGCGCACGCCTTTTCCTGTTTAAGTTCGCGCGCCGTCCGGGCCCTGGGCAGGCCCGGGCTGTCGTCCTTGAGGTAGAATAATTGGCGGACGGGCCCTCGGCAGGCGCTCACGCCGAGACGTCGGGCCTTCGGGACGTCGGGCCGAGTCGGCCCAGGTGAGCGTGTGCCGTCACTACGCAGCGCTACACAGCGCTACGCAGCACGCAGCCTTGCGGTGTGGTCCCCTTGTAACAGCCCCCACCCCCTGCCGGGGCCTAACAGCCACCCAGTTGACGCCATCACGTCCTATAGATTCAATAAGAGGAAAACAGACTGTCGAGGAGACGGCTCGCTTCATGACAATTAATGACTCTTAGAGTTCCATTTCGTCCTGACTTTCAGTTGTTATTTCCTTTGTTTTTGAAGGCCGAAATGATTGCGTTGTTGAAATGAGGTGGATTACTGAGGACGCGATGTACTTTCAACAGTGTGGGGTGGGCTCTGCTCGAGGCTCTGCTTGTTGGCTGTGTGTGTGTCTGTCTAACGGTGTCGCCTCTTCTTTTGCGTTTTGCAGCGGCGCAGAACAACTCGTACGTGACGCTCAAGCTGCAGAATGTCAAGACAACGACGGTGGTGGTGAAGGGATCCAACCCCTGCTGGGAGCAAGACTTTCTTTTGTGAGTATACCTCTGTCTCTGTCCGTCTGTCTCTCTCTTCCTTTGGCCGCTGGCATCCCAGCTCCTCGGCACAGTACTAGTCGGATTCCGAGCACACTACTTCGTTGCGCTGTCTCTCTCTAATCCCAAAGGGGTGCCCTTTGGAGTTCGGGAAAGACAGAGCGACTATTCGGAATCAACCGGTAGCGCAAACCACCTTCTGACGAGTCTGTTGGCGGTACACATGGTGTTGCAAAAGGGTAAAATCAGTGCCGATAAAGGCTCCAAAAATCTTCAAAGCTGGTTCTCTTAGGGCGGTAATTTCTGTACTGCACTTCTATTTGGCGGTAAAACGTAGACACTGCCAGTAAAGGGTTGGAATATTACTGGCCTCCCGACTTAGAGTGATCCCTCTCGACGGTCTCGTTAATTAAAGTGCTACATCGCCGCGATTGATGAAAGGCGACCGTGTGTGGCGGTAGCGCAGCGGTACCAACTTTCCGCCTCAACAACACGGCAGAGCGCGCGGGGATCGCTCGATCGCTTGAATCGTTCATCGCGCTGAGGCCGCTGGGGAACGCAGCGCATCCACTGCCCCGACCCCAGACGCTCGCGGGGGCTCTAAACTTGCCGGTCGTACTCACCGCAGCGTCGTGGTCGAGGTTTGCGACGGCCTCTAGGGGGAGGTTTTAGCCGGCGAGGCGGCGAGCGCCCGCCGACGGCAGGGTAGGCAGTCCCGCCGCGCGCGCGTGCTCGGCGGACGGCGAGGAACGCGCTATGCTATGCTGGCGCTGCTCTATCCGGGCGAGGCGACGCCAGGGCGACGCTGGCCCTGGACCGCTGCTGCGCTGCTGCGGCCGCCGCCTCGCTCGTAGCTCACCCTCGCCTTCCGGGAGGTCGTGATTTTGGCAACGCGCGCGCTGCGGCAGCGGCCAAGCGGTGGCCAGAGGATGTGTCGCGGCGACGCGGCGCTCGGGCCCGCCGGGGCTCGGGGCATGGCCGGCGATGATAGTTGGCGGATCAATACGGTTAGGCTAACTTGTTTTTGCAGCGTGATGCCGCGTGCTGCGTGCGTGGCCGCGGATTGAAAAAGAAACAGGTGCCGCATTGTCCCGGCCGGACAACAGGTCGGAGAGAGAGAAAAAAAACAGAGCTAGAAGCGGTAGCAAGACCGCTTAAAAACAGCGGGCTCTGCGCGATTTCCGCGCAAGGACGCGCGAGGCGGGGCGAAACCTTGGACGCGAATTTTGTCAATAACGTGTATACTTGGCCACAGAGAAGCAATAAAGAGAGAGGCGAGGACGGCACATCTGCCCTGCGCGGCCTGCGCGGCCTGCGCGGCCCACCCGGCCCTGCCGCCTGTTTGTTTTATTCTTCGCCCGACCGAAGTACTCTGTCGCGAGCCAGGCCGGAGCCCGGCCGGCGAGAGAGCCGCGGCAGGCTTCACATCGCGGTGTGGCTTTCTGAAGGTGACGTATATACATTTTTCTCAGAAGAAGCCTCGCTTGGCCGCAGAAATTCCTCCCACCCCCTCCTTTTTCTCCGACCCCTCTCGAAAAGAAGGGAAGGACGCCATTTGTACAGTTTTCTTTTACGCCTTACACCTCGCCGCTGCTGCTGCTTGTGGAGCGGCGTGGCCGGGCCGAGGGAGGGCCCCCTCGACGCCCCTCTTGGCCTGGACTGGGGACGCGGGCAGACGCGGGCAGACGATGCCGTCTGCCGTGTTGTTAGCCGGCTCCAATGATGATGACAGTCTTGTCTTTCTTTTGCCTCGCCGCTCTGCCGCGTCGTCGCCGTGCCGCTTCTCCGCGCCGCGTCGCCGCAGTGCCGTGCCGCTGCGCGCCCTTCCGGCGTGTCGTGAAAGGCCAGGCGCGGCGATCGCGGTGCTCGATCAGGGCCTCGCCGCGTGCCGCTGGTGCCGCTCCCCGTCAGCCGCCTCGCCACGGCCACGCGGCCACGCGGCCACGCCACACAAAGGCCGGCCGGGATGAACGGCCAGCGAGCAGCGCGCGCCGGTCGCATTAATTATTACGGACCGAGGCAAACAAGCTGCGAGTTGTTGTTTTGTTTGTTGGCGCTGCCCTACCTACTTACGGCCGCTAAGGGCGTGAGCCGTGAGGGGGGCGCGGCGCGGCGCGGTGTCCCCGGCGTTTCTCTTTCTCACCTCATTCCGGGCGATTCCGCCACACAGCCACTGCGCCGTGCCGCCCTGCGCCTCCTCGGCCGCAGCGACCGTAGAGCAAGCGAGAGCGAGCGAGAGCGAGCAAGTGAAGCTCTGCAGCGTGCTGCCAGGCAGGCTGCCGCGCAGGCTGCCGGGCCGCCGTGGCGCCGCGGCGCGGGGGCATGCCCTGGCCGTGCCCTGGCCGTGCCCTGGCTTTGTGGGTCAAGTGAGGCGGCGCAAAGTGGAGAATTTCCCTCCTTTTTTACCCTTTACTCATATTCCTCTTTGTGATTTCTTTGACGAGGGCCGTGAAGGACGACGCGAAGAAAGAGGATTGTCCTTTCCGGAGCAAAGTCACTCACTCACTCAGTCTGCTCTGGCTTGTTTTCGTTCAGCCGCTTTTGTGTCCGTGCCGGTGAGCGTCGGATCGAAGCCGATTCGTCACGCCGTTAGACACGCAATGGCAGAAAAATGGACTGCGAAAAAAAGGGTGGTTTAAAAAAAGAACGAACGCGCTATTACCTCGGTGAGAGTGACATTGAGAGATATGCGGCTCGCACGAGTGCGGAATGTAACAGGCGATGGAGTGTGGCGGGCCGGGCGAGGGGGGAGGGGGCAGGCAAACTCGACATGTCAGGAGGACGTCCGTTATCGATAAAGGAGGCAGCAACTACTATCTCCCTCTCTCTCTCTTCTCTCTCTCTCTCTCTCTCTCTCTCTCTCTCTCTCTCTCTCTCTCTCTCTCTCTCTCTCTCTCTCTCTCTCGCTGTACCACGAGAGGAGAGCAAGGAGCTTCTCTCGGGGCTGCACTGTCCCCCCTAATGAAGGCTCTCAGAGGCGCCTCCTCCTGTTCGCACCTCTGCTGCTCTCGCTGTAGCTTTTTCTCGCTCTTTCCTCCGAGTGAGCAGGCGAGACAGCTAATAGCGTTCTTTGAAAAGTATTTTCTCAAAGAGAGTGAGGGTGTTTTGCCGCCTGGCTGTGCGATCAGGCACACAGGCGGCAAGCCGGCAAAGGCTTGCGTCTGCGGCATGCCCGTGGGACGCGTGTCGCTAACGGAGGCCTTTTATTTTTGTACAGCGAGACCAGTGACCTAAACCAGGGATTGCTCATCGAAGTATGGGGCAAAGGCATGCTATGGGACCGGGCCATGGGCTACTGCTTCATCCCGCTGCAGACCATCATGTACGAAATGGTGAGTACGGCCTTAATTAAGCTGGCATTGTCGAATCTGGAAAGCATCCCCTGACCCCATTCATTCTATCCCGCAGGACGATGGCAGCAACGAGAATTGGCTGCCGCTGGACGGGGAGCTGGTGATGCAGGACGGGGACGTAATCGGCACCAAGGCGCCCACGGGCCACTCCATCCTCATCAACTGCCACTTCGAACAACCGTTCGGTAAGATTAAAAGCCGCCTTCCTCGAAGCGCTTCGCTCCGCTGCGGGGCTCGGCCATGCCTCGGCCATGCTCGGCCATGCCTCCGCCACGCCGTGCCGGGCGAGGCGGCGAGGCGACCTCCTCGCCGGGATGCGCCTTTGTCGGCCTTTGTTCCCTCCGATTCATCATCCACGACAGCGGCGGCGGTGGCGGCGGCAGCCCCTCGGTTCGGCTACTCTTGAGCTTTGATACCGCCTGCCGGAAGAATGATCCCCTTTCGGGCGCGGAGCCCCTAGCCTTGAGCCGCGGCTCCTCGAGGAGGTGAGGAAGGCCGAGATTGCCCGCCCCTCGGCCCCTCGGGTCGCCGCAAATATAATTTCTCTTCTCGTGTTTACCGCCGCCCCGCCCCGCCCCGCCACGCCTCATTCAAAGGATCAACTCTTGAGCATCCTGATTGGCGGACGTGCTGGGGCTGGCTGCTCGGGCGGGGCGGCGGGGCGGCCGCGGCGCCTCGCTCCAGGCGAGATGGCGGTGTACCCGCCAGATTGCACGCGCCTCGCGCCTCTCGCCCCGCTCGCTTATCTTATCCCGATAATGAGGCCGGCCGGACAACAGGTGTGGCTGCGCGGCGAAGTGGCCGAGGCCGAGTCCTCCAAAACAAACTTGATTAATTAGGCGCCGAGCAACCCTCGGAAGCTGCCCCGCCGCGGCGGTGCTCCGTCTCTCTCGCACGCCGACGGGACGCCCCAGGAGTGCGAGAGAGACGAAACGACTCTTCGGAAGCACTCTGCGGACTGCGTCGGGACTGCGGCGGTCTTCTGGGACTTGCAGTCGCACAGCCGACCGTAACGCTCCTCTCCTTGTTGCAGACGCGGAGGGCACGGACGGCGCCGAGCTGCAGCGCAAGTTGGAGAGACTCAACACCTCGATGGAGCAGGACGCCCGCCGGAGGCTGCAGTACAGCGGCCACTGTGAGTGTACCCACGCCCTAACCCTCTCACTGCCCGAAGCCCACCTCTGCCGGCAGTGATTTTCCGCCCCTAAGCCCGGCCGGGCCGCCGGCCAGCGCCGGGATGTTTCTCTTCTCTCCCTTTTTGTGTTGCTTTTATAAGAGGAATCTGCGCACGAATCTTGCGGTGGGTCGTTCCTTCTCTGGGCGGTCAACGCCCGGGTGAAGACACTCGACGCCCTCCCCTTCCCTCGCCGGGCCGGGCCGGGCCTCTAGGCGTCGCGCACCGTCTGGCAGCCCCTCGCCCACCAGGCCTCCGCGCCACCACGCCCCGCAAAGTGATCGTCAACATCGCGCCGCTCATATGAAGCGCTTGCCATACCAACCAAGGCCTCTGCTGCCCCGCCGCCCCGCCGCCGCGCTCGGCATGCGGTCCATCGCCTTGGCGCGCCTCGGCGGCGAAATGACTGCGCCTCTGCAATGGACTGCAGCCAGCCGGCGACTCAACGGCTCGGCGCCTTGGCCCCGGCGGCATCCACAAGCTCCTCGAGGTTCATGGCCAGCGGTGCTGACTGCGCCGCTTTGACGCCCCCCCCCCCCCAACCCCCGCGCGGCCCGCTGCACCTGATGCACGCTGTGATGCACCCCGCGGTCGTGACTCGGTGATTGGCACCAGCTGCACGCTGCGGCGGCCGACCGGCTGACTCCGCACGGCGCTTCCATTGCCCCGTCTCTCTCGCACTCACGGCGTGTCCCGGCAGAAGTGCGACAGAGACAGCGCGGCGAGAGCGCCGTTCGGAGTCAGCCTCCCGCACGCTCTGGACGACGTGCTAATGCTCCCCGCGTGCCGGGCCGCGCCCCGCCGGGCCTCGCCGGGCCTCGCCTCGCGTGATGGCGCCCCATGGACGCGGCCAAAACCCATGCGGCCGAGGATGGCGGAATGGGGCTCCATGCGAGCCATGCAAGCCACGCGCCGTGCCGTGCCGTGCCGCTATCACACTGGAGGCTCATTCCCGCACGCTTCTCTCTCATCCCTCTCCAGCCGGCTATTCGGAGGACAGCGACTACACTTCGGAGCTCAACTACCCCGTGGGCCAGCACCCCAACTCGAGCGCCTCTCAGTTCCGGGGGATGGCCAGTCAGATGCGGACGCCCGGCTCCAGCAGAGAGAACTCGTGGGACGACGGCGGCCGCTACCAGACGGGCTACCAGCAGGGCTACTCGGACGGCTACCAGGTAGGCAGTGGACGGGGTGGCCGGACTCCGTGGGTGGTCGGTGTAGAACACGCAGTGCTGTTATCGCTGTGTCTCTCTCACTAATAGGGATGAAGGACTGCTTTCAGTTTGTTTTTCTCGCACCCCTACGGGGCTTCCTGAGCGAGAGAGAGGCAGAACGTGTAATGTTGACCTAACCGACGGCTTGTGCAGGGTTACGACAAGAACGACCCCTCCTACGGCAGCGGCTACTACGACACACCGAACCGGTCGCTGGAGTCGAGCAGGGAGAACAGCTACGAGCGGGACGACGGGACCACGGCGTACCAGCAGGGCTTCGAGGAGGGCCGGCGGAGGTTCCTGTTGGCGCAGAACCGGGCGCAGTTCGGTGCCGACCAGACTGGTGAGTAGCACGCGATACGACGTACTCCCGTCACCACAGTGTGAGGTATGCCCTCCTCAAATAAATGCTGAATTGTCCCACAGTTCCGATGGACGACTTCGGGTACCAGGATGGCGCCCAGGCGGAAGAAGGGTTAGATTTGTACTACAATAGCAGGCCGCGGGGGAAGGAGAAGCCATCGAGGAGGCGGAGGAAGAATTGGGAAGAAGACAGGTCCGCACTTTCTCTTTTTCAATTTTTATGTTTTTGCGACAAATTTTCCGACGTGGTTTTTGATGTTGTTGTTTGTCTCTGTTCAGCGGGTCTAGCAACTGGTACGCAGGCAGCGCGACGGAGCAGCCTTACGGAAAGCAGAAGTACGACAGCCAGTACGCACAAGACTTCAACCAGTCGGGCTACAACCAGTCGAACTACGACCAGACGGACTACAACCAGACGACTGACTTCAAACAGGCTGACTACAAGGCTCCGGGCTCCTACAGCACAAACACGGCCAAGAACTTCACCAACAGCACCGCCGCCCCGCCCAAGAAGCAGCTACCAGCGACTCCCGCCTTCCAACCGGCTTCCAAGGCGTTGCCAAAGCCGTACCAGGACAGCTCCAGTGTATCATCGTACGGCAAGACAGGCTTCCAGAGCAACCAGAGCAGCGCTTACTCCAAGAAGGGCTTCAAGGATGCGTACTCCGACCAAGGCTACCAGGACACTAGTTACCAAGATCAAAGCTACCAGGATCCCGCGTATACGGCGCCCGCGTATCAGGAGCCTGCGTATCAGGACCCTGCTTATCGAGATCCTGCTTACCAGGACCCCAGCTACCAAGCCTCCAACTACCAGAATGCCGCCTACCAGAACTCAAGTTACCAAGAACAGGGTTACCAAAACTCCAGCTATCAGGACCCGTCCTATCAAACCGCAGGGTACCAGGATTCTACTTATCCGAACTCGTATCAGGACGGGAACTACCAGGGTGCAGGGTACCAGGACGGTGCCTACCGAGACGGCGCGTACCCGAGTGCTGACTACCAAACCGACCCTTACCAGCAGGGTTACGGGAGCCAGAACTACGCCAATACGCAAGCCGACTTTAAGCAGGACTACCAACAGGGTACAGAATTTAAGGGGGAATTGACGACGACCGAGCCGTACAACGAGACCTTCAAGCAAGACTCCTTCGATGAGTCGGGAAAGAAGAAAGTCCGTGACAAAAGTAAGCACTCGCTTGAAACAGTGCTCTGCTTTTATTGCAAAGTTGTCAGGTTTTTAAAATTAATTTTTGGTTTGACTTGCGTCTTTCTATCGCAGCTGGACGGCGTCCGAGCCTCGAGCGGCAGACGACGCTGTACGACGACTCCGTCTACAACGACCCCGCCTACTACGACGCCAGTGCCACCATCGACCAAAGGTACGAGCAGCCTGAGCGCAGCGCCGCACCGCTGGCTGCAACTGGGTTGGTACTCACACCAGCGTACGCCAGTTGCTCCACTTGGTTCAGGGCACACTGAGTGTTGAAAGTTGCCGCCATTGCCGACGCTGCGGACGCGTGCGAAAAGAGTCCGCCTGCCCGCTCGGGCGGCGCTCTGCCCGCTCTGCCCCGGGCCGGGTTGGGCGGGTTGGTCCGGGCTGGGCTGGGCGCCCCCATTGTCCCACCCAGTCCCACCGCGCTTTCGAGCGTAGCCCGGCGCAGCCCTCCCCCTTCACCGCGTGGAGTCTCTCCTCCGGCTGGCTAGAGCGGGCTAGAGTCGCGAGGGCGTCGGGGTATCGCCAGTCTCGCCCGGGAACTCATCGTCGTTTCTCTCTCTCTTTCTCTTGCAGCGGTTACGACCAAAACGGCGCCGCGTCTTCCTACTACGATGAAAGCTCCGTGTATCCTTACCAAGACAAACGGAGCGGTCGCGAGCAGGAGGACCGTCAGTGGGACTCTGGAGGGACGAAGTACCCGGAGACTTCCAGGTGAGTCGGGCAACGTTTCAGTGGCCAGTGGCGTGCGCACTGCGCAGGGTGGGGTGGGGTGGGTGAGTCAGTGGGTCACGACCCCTTTTTTGGCACTAGACAGGAGCCTGAATTGCGGTACATTCCACCCGATTGTTGGCTGCATCTAAATTTCTGCGCTCGCTGCTGTTAAAGTCAGGGTTTTTCCGGTCTTTGTGTCTGACTGTCGTGGTGTTCGGCAGCGTTGGAGGCTACGGGTACGACTCGTATGGCACGGCGGCCGAGCCCCGGCCGGCCGAGCCCGCCGTGGACGCGCCCCGCTCCAAGGCCAAGCAGGCCTGGAAGCAGGGCTACAGCGAGTACTCGGACACGTGAGCATCATCAGTGGTTTCGCAGTGCATTGCATGATAGAAGCTTTTGACGAACATGTGGTGCGTTTGCAGGTCGTACACCAGCGGTACCATGGACGTGCCGGAGGACGAGGTGTACTACTCGCCGCGACAGGGCATGAGCTACGACGAGGACTACGGCGCGCCAAGGTGAGCAGGGCTAGCTCCGCAAGCTACGCCACAAGGACGCGGGGAAGGGGTCGCGGGTGAACCTACCCCGTGCGTGGGGGAGCCGCGCGGCGCGGAGTATCGCCGCCAGTATCAATTGTGCGTGCGTTAACTCAATGTGGCGCCCTACCTCCACTGACCCACTTTGTCGCCCAGCTGCGCCTCCGGCTCCACTTGGGGCCCCGTCCCCGGGTCCTCCCCGCGGCGTCCTTCTCTGTGAGGGAATGGCGTTACGGCGCGACCCAGCGGGCTGAGACTGCCGCGGCATGCCGGTGGGGAGGGGGGCGGTCCTGTCTTGAAAACGGGCATGCAGAGTTACACTCGAATTCGATTGGGAGTCGCTACTGTTCTGCGGGTATAACGACTGAACGCGCGGTGAGAGGCCGAACCGTGTTGCCAACTCACACTGTTTCTCTGCCTGCAGCACGACGACGTCGGTGTCGGGGGCCGCGACGACAGAGACGAACGGTAGCGGGGCTCGCCGCCGCCCCATGATCTCACAGAGCGCCACCACCATCGATGACTACGATTACGGCTACGGCTACGGCACGACCACGGACACGACCGCCAGCTCTGCCCTGGTCACCACGACCTCGTCGACGACCACGATGCCCACGTCGTCGTCCTCCGTGCCGGCCACTCCGGCGCACGCCGCGGACAAGGCCGCGGCTTTGGCCAACCGGTCGTCCTCCATGGACCGCACTCAGTCCGAGTCCCAGGACTATTACGGCTACGACCAGTACGGCAACTACGAGGGCTACGACCAGTACGGCTATAACGAGGACTACAACTACGCGTACCAGAGCCAGGACCAGCTGCCCACCGACCAGACGGGCCTAGCGGGCCAGGGGACAGAAGGCGTCGGCGCGGCCTGGGGCGGCGCCAACTCGTACTACTACAGCTGCAACGAGGACGAGTACTATGCGGAGCAGGTATGCGTGACGGAGCGTGGCTCCGACAGATTTTTCTTGGTCATTTTGCTTTTTGGGCGTTTTGGGACAGTCTCAAGTTTTTGAGGGAAGGATATTTTTCGTTTTGTTTTGTTGTTTCTTTAAAATTTGGATTTTAAGAGGCAATAATAGTAAGAGATTAATTCGGCCGTTTGGGAAATACGTTCAGTCGTGATTCAGAAATTTGAAAAGGATGTGATTCTATAATAGTTAAATTTATTTTAGAAACTTTTATAGGAAGCGTAAGTTTTTCCTTTTGTAAATGCCTGCGATATCTAGATTAACATTCCACATCCGTTTTAGTATCATTGAAATTATTTATGGAGTAAATGTGGCTAGTAAATTGATTATAGTCGAAAGTAACTGTCGAGATGGAAAGGTAGTGGCATGGTGGTTACCTCACACAGTACCTAAAGGTTAAAATGTTTTATTATTATTCAAACTCTGCTTTGGCGTAACACCAGCACTTTAAAAGGTTGTGTCATGTTTCGCTACAGTTTTTGCTATAACCACCATTCCTCTAACTCTTCCACGAGAGACCAATTATCATTGCCTTAGAAATCTGTCACATATAGAATCTTCTTGATTTAGTCTGCTAGAATCCAATGCCATAATTTTTTCACCTATTATTTTTATTTTTTTTATTTTGAATATTCTTTCTTTCATTTTGACTAGTACCTCGTTCTCAGTATATGTATCTTGTGACATTTTGTATTGAGTGTTTAGTGTATGAATGTTTTTAAGGCTTGGTTTGGTCACTGGTGGATGACATTGGGGCAATTTCTATGAGAAATTCAAGCCCCCTGGCGCACCCCACCTTTCGCTTCGCCAGAACAGTAACCAAGGTGGACATAGCCTTCCCCATTCGTGGCTCGAATTAAGTCTAGTTTGGACGAGGCTCTTCCTAGTAGATATTGTATACGAGTGCCCCCGCACGGCCCAGCCATCTCCTTAGACCGTGTCGCCCCTTGCACGCGAGCACGCTTGGTGCTGTCCTGTTCGTCTCTGTCCCGATCGGGTCGTGAGAGTCGTGTGTGTTTTCCCGTCTCTCGGTAGGACACCTCCACGACGAAGACCACGGATGGGACCGCCCCCGAGTCCAAGGCCAGCCTGGCAACCGTGGAACCGGCCCCTGAGCAGGGGACGAGTGCTCCCGAGTCTGAGTCCACCACCCTTGGATCCGTCTTCGGGTCCCTGGAGCTAGGGCCTCGACAACCCGAAACCAACTTCGGGTCCCTGAAGCTAGGGGATCGAGAACCCGAGTCAACCTTCCGGTCCCTGAAGCTAGGGGATCGTGACCCCGATTCCATATTTGGGTCCCTGAAGCTAGGGACTCAAGAACCCAAATCCTCCTACGAGCCTCTGGACGCAGAGTCTCGAAAACCCGAATTCACCTACGAGTCCATGGAGCTAGGGGCTAGGGAATCTGTATATGAGTCAATGGACCTAGAGACTCAAGAACCTCAAACCAACCTCCAGTCTCTGGAAGCAGATAAGTCTCGTGTATCCGAGTACACCCACGAGTCCGCGGAGCTTAAGTACGGGGAAACCAAATACAGCTACGGTTCAACGGCGCTAGAACCTCGAAAATCCGAATACCTCTTTGGGTCTACTGAGCTGAAGTCTGGGGAATCCGAGTACGCGAAAAAGACAGAAAATGATTCTGTGGAATCTAAATACATCTACGGGTCTACGGAGCTTAAGTCTGGAGAATCCGAATACGTCTACGGCTCAAAGGAGCTAGAGTCTGGAATATCCGAAAACGTCTACGGGTCAAAAGAGCTAGAGTCTGGAAAGTCTGACTACGTCTACGGGTCGAAAGAGCTAGAGTCTGGGCAATCCGAATACGTCTTCGGGTCAAAAGAGCTAGGGTCTGGTGAGTCCGGATACGTCTACGGGTCAAAAGAGCTAGAGTCTGGGAAATCCGACTACATTTACGGGTCAAAGGAGCAAGAGTCCGGAAAATCCGAATATGTATACGGGTCAAAGGAACTAGAGTCTGGAAAATCAGATTACGACTACGGGTCAAAAGAGCTAGAGTCTGGAAAATCCGACTACGTCTACGGGTCAAAGGAGCCAGAGTCTGGACAGTCTGAGTACGTTTTCGAGTCAAAAAAGCTAGAGTCTGGTGAATCCGTATACGCTTACGGGTCGGAAGAGCATAAGTCCGGAGAGTCCGAATACGTCTACGGGTCAAAGGATGAGGAGTTTGGAAAATCCGAATACGCTTATGGGTCTACAGAATTAGATTATGGAAAATATGAGCACCTTTATGGGTCAAAAGAAACAGAGTTCGGACAGTCTGAATACGACTACGAGTCAAAAGAGCTAAAGTCTGGAGAATCCGAATACGCCTATGGGTCAAAGGCACTGGACTCTGAAAAGTCGGAATATACGTACGGGTCGAAAGAACTCGAGTCTAACGATTCCGAGTACGTTTACGGTTCAAAAGAGATAAAGTCAGGAGAATCTGAATACGACTATAGGTCCACGAATTTAGAGTCTCAAGATTCCGAATATGTTTACGGATCCACTGATATTGAGTCTAAAGAACATGAATTCTTCTATGATTCTAAAAGTGACCTAGAGGCTCGTGATTCCGATTTGTATGGGTCTGCGAAGTTAGAATCTACAGAACCTGATTATCTTTACTCGTCTACTGAGCCAAAGACCAAAGACTCTGAATTCGCATATGACTCTTTAAAACTAGGATCCCGTGATCCAGATTCCGTCTTCGGGTCTCTGGACCTCGGGCCACGAGATGCTGACTCTGCTTTTGGATCACTGGAGGTAGCTCCTCGAGCCACCGAGCCCACACCAGGGCCTCCTCCCGGGCCACCTCCCGGTCCCACCCCTAGCTCCATCTTCGGTTCCGTCCTCGGGTCTGCCACTGGGTCAGGCCCGGCATCCCTCTTTGGGTCCGTTCTCGGGGCAGCTGCCGGCTCTGCCGCTGGTTCTGGCAAAATGTTGGGATCGGTCTTCGGATCCGTCCTCGCCTCAGCCCCCAAGCCCGCCCCTGGCTCCATCTTCGGATCCGTGTTCGGGTCTGTCCTCAAAACGGCTCCCGACCAAGGCAAGGGTGTGATCCCCGAGCCAACCCCCGAGCCCACTTCACGGATAGAACCCTCGGGCACAGCGCCGTCGTCCCCGGTGACCAGCCAAGCTGAGCGGGTGCCTTCCCTGGACTCCGTGCCGGAACAGACTCAGCAGGGCCAGCAGGGCCTGCAGGAGGGCGCGCCCGCGTCGCTAGCACGCAAGCGCCAGTTCCAGCAACGAGGGTCGCGGACGCGCGGCCTCGACTCGCTCGAGTCGAAAGATGACGACCTGCGGGAGTCTTTCGAGACGGCCATCTCCTCGGTCAGCCACACGTTCCCCACGCCGTCGTCCACGGCGCCCACCGAGGCCGCCTACCAGGCTGAGATGGCCACCACGCCGCCGTCGCTCATCGGCCCCGCCGTGCCGTCGCGGCGCCCCACCATGACGACGGCGGGCGTCACGCCGGGCTCGGCCGTCACGTCTACGTCGGTGGCCACGTCGCTGGCCTCCACCGCGTTGCCGTCCACGTCCTCGGGACTGGGCGGGCTCATGGCTGGGGTCCCGCCCGGCGAGCAGCACCGCTACCTGCGCTCGCAGGACTCCGTGGAGAGCTGCGGAGATGAGGTGAGTCTAGCCTGCGGGAACAAGCTGCAAGTCCTTAGTGAGCAGAGTAGTTAGCGATGATGTTCTTCTCGTCCCAGGGCATGGACTATTCCGGTTACGACGACCATTACGAGCACACGCACACGACGGGCAGCCTGGACCGCGGCGAGTCCATCCTGGAGGAGGACGAGGAGTACGATGAGTCGCCGCCGCCGAAGCCGGTCACCGTGCCGAGCATGGCGACGACGTCGCCGCCACCTACACTGCCACCCAGCGTCATGGGGTCCCTCGAGGAGGAGGTGAGTGTCCACACTTTGTTTAGCGGCAAGCGGGAATCCGGGAATCACACCCGTTGGGAGACGTCAACCATTGTGGGTGCTTGCAGGTACCGCCGGAGACAGCGCGCAGCCCCGAGCTGCTACGCAAGACGTCCCTGGAGCACGACGTGGAGATGCCGAAGAAGCTGGAGCCCACCCTGCAGCCGACGCAGACGCAGCCGCAGAGGCCCAAGATGAATGCCAAGGAGCGCTGGCACTGGGCCTACAACCGGGTCGTCCATCAGATTAACGTGAGTACCGACAGTCCGACACCAGGGCGCGCCACCAGAGCCACCAGTCCGCGATCCACTAGTCGGCACCGTTCCGGCTGGAGTGCAGTGTAGGGACAACCCCCCGGCGCGCTTCCGCCCGGCCCCTCGCCTGCTTCACTTTCATTCGCTGCCGCGCCCCTTCCCACCCCGCCCCGCCGCGCCCCGCTGCGTCCCGCCGCGTCGCCCTCTTTAATCCGCTGCCTTTATATGAGCCCCCCGCCGCCACACCGTAGGCTCTAATGTAGAAAGTGTGTCGCTTCCCCCTCCCCCCGTCCCCGCTCCCGGGCGACCCTCATGGCGTCCCTCATGGCGTCCCTCTGGGGTCCTTCTTGGCGCCGGCCTTCAGCGGGCTTTCAGGAGGCCTGATCGGCCGCGGATGCAGCTGAGTGTCCCTTGAAGACGGGGCTGGGTGTCGATGTGCTGGTGCTGACCGTGTCCGAACTGCCGTCCGGCCCGTGTCGCTACGTTTCGCCAGTCGGCGGACTTATCACGCCTTCTTGCTTCCCCCACCCCACGGAGCCCGCTCGACCGGCCGCCGCGTCGCCCGCACTCCCGCACTGTCCCGCGCGGGCGGCAACGCGGGGCCGCGGCACCGCATCTGTGGGCAGCGCACCTGTGGGCAGCGTGGCCCGGCCCGCGTTCGTGGCCGTCCTTGGCGTCGACGATTAGCGCCGCCCGTGCCGTGCCACCGCGCTCCCCGCCGTGCAGGCCGCACCGGGCCGCACGGGCGCACCGGGCCGCACCGCACGCCAGGCGCGGACAGGCACAGCGGCACTGCCGGCACGGACACCGCGCTGCAATCAATGGTCGGGCGTGTCGCCGTCGCCGCCGTGCTTGTCTGTGCTGCCGGCCGGGAGGCAGACCGGCGGAGAGGCGGACCGGCCGCCGCCGCGAGCAGCCTCGGAGCGCCGCGAGGGTAGGCAGCGGAGCGCACCTGCGACGTGCGTGTCGGCGTGGTGCCTACCTGCCGGGCGTTCCGCGCCGCTCGGTACGCTGCTCGGTACGCCGCACGGCGCGTGAACCCGTGTCGTGGGGCAGGTCGGCGACGAGGAAGCGAGGCTGGCGGCGCAGGCGGAGCGGCGCGTGCTGCCTGCGGGTCAGAGTACTCGGCGGAAATGCGCTTCGATTGCTGGGCCGCGTGGCGCGGACGGCTCCGTGGAGGCAACATCCTCGCGCAACCTCTGGCGGCCAATAGCGCCAGCCTCGCCCGCATGTGCGGGGCGGCGGCGGGACTCGCTTTTCGCTCTCATGCCTCGTCACAGCGCCGCCTCCAGCAGGATCCCGTACAGCGCTTTCGCCGGCGAGTCTCTCTCGCGCTCATACGAGACGGCCCATACGTGCGAGGGGCAGAGCGATGAAAGCACCGTTCGGACTCGGCCCGCTGCCCCGATGATTGATGAAGTGCGAGGCGGGCAAATCCATGCCGACCACGGCACCGCGTACGCCGTCGTGTGGATCGTGTCTCCGTCGATGTGTTTTCCCCTTCCGGCTCCCGGAGGCGTGCCCAGGGCGTGCCCAGGGCGTGCCCAGGGCGTGCCGGTGGCGTGCCGGTCGATACGCCACACGCACGTCCGTTCTCGTCCGCGCGATATCAACGCACTCGCGGACCACGCGATGAAGGCGGAGCAGGTGGAGTCGGCGCGGCGACGCCGTGGCCCGGCCGTGGCCGCGACGGGCCGGCTGGTCGGCGGCGACGCCTTACATCAGTCTGCTGCCGCCCCTCGCCGTCCGCTCGCTGTCCCCACCCCGTCGAAGGTCGAAGTGTTTCCGGCGGAATGCGAACCGACACGACCGGGCCGGAAGTTTGATGTCCGCGGACGGCGGACGACGGCCGTTCACAGAGCGCGGGGGCGGAGCGCGGCGGCAGGCACTCAGGCTGATGAATACCCGAATCGCCGCGACCCGCCCGCGACCTGCCGGACGGCCTGGCCGGCGACTCCCACGACACACTGTCTGTTGGCCTTGCGCGGCCTTCCCTGGCCTGTCCTTGGAGTCGCGGGCCGTGACCCGCCGGCCTGCCGGCCTGTCGCTTGACTTTCCCACGACCGCCGTGATATTTACCCGCACTCGGGCTGATTTAAAAACGTCACTCAGCGAAAACAAATATTGAATGTCGTCACAAACCTGAGAGCGACTTGACTACGTGTTGCTCTGGGCTCAGCACGGAGAGATTCCTGTTAGGCCTCGCGGATTCTGTTTGGCATTTCCGATTTCCGTGCGGAAATTATACGACCAGAGAGACGGGCCGCGGGGCGCACCCCACCCGGGTCTAGGATTGTCCCTTTTTCTTGTTTCACTGCCGCCTGGTCCGCCGGGTGTCCCAGCAAGGCACCATTTATCTTGTTTGGTGCAGCCCGGCGCGGCGCTGCCCGACGCGACCCCACTATTTATTTCTGTGTAGGCGCGCCCGTGGAGGTTGGGAAAAGGGAGGGGGAGGGGGCATGGCCCAGCTGCACTGTCCACTGTGCGTATCGACTCTTATCAGAGGACGAGCACAAATGCATTTGCACCGAGTGCATGTGTGTTTGATTCGTTCGCGGCGCTCTTTGTGCCGCGTGGCACAGCAGGTCGTCAAACGAGTAACTGTGCACTCACACAGACACACACGGACGCATTTGCACGTACTCACGCGCCATTGCACGAGCCCCACTCCGTGCGCTCAGGAAATTGGGCGGTGTTATGGTTGAGGATGCCCTTTTGCTGCCACTGAGGTAGACGTCGTGGTGTTCACTTCGGCGGGGTGGTGTTCACTTCGACGGGGTGATGTTCACTCCAACGGGGTGGTGTTCACTACGCCGGGGTGGTGTTCACATCGACAAGGGCGCCTCGCCATCCCAGTTGATTAGCCTTAGCGCCGCTCCGCTCGGCTCGCCTTTCGGAACCTCCTTCGCCTGACCCTCCCGACCCGGGGTGCCGGCCCGGGGCCGAGTGTGGGGCGGCCAGAGTGCCGGTAGGGAAGAGCGCCCGGCCCCTGTCGGCCCCTGCCGTGCCGAGCCCTGCTGAGCTCTGGCCGGCACGGGGCAGTCCACCCGGCAGGCAGACCGGGGCAAGCCAAGCCGGGGCCCAACGCGTCGCTGGCGACGCCCGCCGCGCCAGTCAACGTCAACACGCGGTCGCGGCCGGAGCCTGGCGGGAGCCTCAGAGCCGAGCGGAGCCGTGCGGAGCCGAGCCGAGCGCGAGCCTAGAGAGCCGAGTCGTGTCCCGGCGAGACGTGCGCGTCGCCGAGTGCAAGTGTATTTATCACGGAGCGGGGCGTGACAAGTATGTGAACGTGCGCGAGTGCGTGTGTGTGTGCGTGTGTCTGAGGCTGTGCAGTCATCCAGTGTGGGATGAAGTGTGTAAAGTGGCGGCAACAAGTGCGTGCGAAGCGTGCCGAGTGCCGTCGGAGTGCGTTGGCCTCTACGTTGGCCCCGTCTGGGTGTTTGAGGCCCGCACCGTCCACCTCGGCGCCTTCACTCCGTTGGTCGGGGGTTGCCACAGAGCCGCACACGCCCGGGGATGCCCCGCCATGCCCCGCCATGCCCCGCCATGCCCCGCCATGCCCCGCCATGCCCCGCCATGCCCCGCCATGCCCCGCCATGCCCCGCCATGCCCCGCCATGCCCCGCCATGCTCGGCTGTGTCGGACTCCAATCAAGCATGTGCTAGTGTAGCCTCGTCAAAGGGCGACCCAGGCCTTTGCCGCGGGCATCAGCCGGTCCGGTGGCTGCCATTCGGCCTCCAAGTGTTCCGACCGGCTGGGCACCACGGCCGTGCCGCCCCGGGGCCTGTAGGCCTCCATGCCCGGCCTGGCGGGCCCCGCGGGGGGCAGACGAACCACCTGTAAGGCGGCCTGCATTCATCCAGGCCGCTTGCGACCGTGCGCCGTGCGCTTATCTGATGGTGAACGATCCCTTCGCGTGTCATCCGATGGTGCCCCTCTTGGCCTAGGCCGGGTGTCCGACTGTCCGACGCCGCGCCGCCACTCCACCGCCAGGCCGAGCGAGCCGAGCGAGCTTCCGGCCCGACCGGCCAGCGGCCAGCCATCGCCAGCCCACCGGAAGGCGACCTGTTACCCGTGCGTGGAGATACCACGCTCCGTACACCGCCGGTGTCTTATCACCGTGACTGCCCTGTCGACTTTCTCAGCCAGAAAAAGCCAGAAAAGGCCGATTTGTCTCGTCTGCCTGCCGACTATTTTTACATCTGTTAGCAAAAAGCTTGAAGCGGAAATAAGCTCAGCATTTTCCCAAGGGTCAATTTTTTTCGCTCGCCGGCTGTTTTCCTGTTGCGCGGACGTTTTAGGGGGAGTGCTGTGCAAGAAGGATCACCTGAAGCGAGTGGGGAGATCCATCCCCAGCGGCCGGCCTGCCGCACCGCCGTGGCCTTGGGTTCGCCTTACTGTCTAACCTACTTCTGCCGTCGAAGGCCATGCAGTTAATCCAGTTGCCCCTCCGTAATCGGGCCCAAGATTGGCCGGGCTGCCGTCATACAGACCCTGGCCGTCACGTCGCCGGCTCCCTCGGCGCCGACCTGTTGCTGCAGGGCCGTCTCTGCAGGGCTGTCTTTGGCCGTCTCTGCAGGGCTGTCTTTGGCCGTCTCTGCAGGGTGTCTTTGGCCGTCTCTGCAGGGCTGTCTCTGCTGCAGTCACGCTGTCCCCGCGCTGTCCCCGCGTTGTCCGCTCGTGCGCACCTCGTTCCCCGGCCGGAGTTTTCACCGTGGCCGGACGCACTCGCTTGGCTTGCCTCGGCCGTCCCGATTTAACCTCGCCCCTCCCCCTTCCCCCCGGCAGGTCCCTGGAGGGGTCACTCGCACCCCCTGCCCTCCTTTCGACTGGCGGCTGCGTCCGAGAGCGCGTCGCTCCGCCGGGCTGCTGCGACTCCTTGTTTGGGCGGACCAGAGCGCGATCCATGGTTCCGTTTCGCACGCAGCCCCCGCGGCTCGGCCGATCCGTCCGCGCGTAATGACGGTCAAATGAATTGCGATTCGGTTGGGTTTTCGGGTTTTCGGTTCAGTTTGCAGAGCGGGGGTCGGCGGGGAGGGGAGGGGAGAGCGTCGGCCAGCGATACGCGGCAGAGCGGGCAAAGCCGAGCCGGCAGGCTGATTCCGAGCGAGAGGCGTCTGTCACTTGCGCACCGATGCGGGACGCCCCGCTAGTGCGAGAGAGACAGAGAGGCTGCCCTCTCGGCACCAGTCTGCAGCGAGGCCAGCGGGCGAGTCACGCCGAACGGAGTGACTGCGTCGGAGTCTGCAGAGCGTTGAACTTGATTGCGCTTGCGCCCACCCCTCCTCTCCTGCCTTCCCTGGGCAAACGTGAGCTCGGCCACTTGGTGTCGGTTTCTCCTCCGGCATCCTGACGATCCGGCATCGACCACGACGACGACGTCAAGTTGGTCCCCTTGGAACCTCCAGCTGGGCTCCGGGCCCCAAGATGCCCCTTTAAAGGAAGGCGGTTTCCATTTTCGTCGGTCAGTGCCCCCCTCCCCCCGCGGGGCCCCGCCCCTCTTTGCGTTTCCATCCGGGCGGGCAAAGCGATTGGCGCAGCAGGCCGCCGAGGGCACCGAGGGCATGAGCAGAAAGTCGGCGGCACGGCGACTCGCGATAGCGGCGTCCTGCTTGTCGTGGTGCGCGACCAGCTCGACGCAGTGTGTGGAGGTGACAAGCCGAACCGCCGAGGTTCATGGCGTGGAACGAAGCGTGGCACGCTCTCTGGCAGCCCCCGATACAACGCTCGTGGTGCAGGGCATGGCGAGCGTGGACGAGCCCGACGACGACGCGGGATGAAGAGACGGGACGTCGCGAGGACTAAGTCGAGGACCATGACCGACTCGGCGAGTGCGCCGTGCCCCTGAAGAACGGCAGCGCGAAGAACACGAAGACCACCATGAGCACGTCCACGATGAGCTCGGAGCGCAGCATGCAGCAGGCGCTGCTGTCGCCGCTCAAGGCGGGCCTTTGCTTCGTCAAGAGGTCTCCGTCGAGGAACTCGGAGCCGGGCCTAGGTTCACACCGCGGCCACGGCGGTGCGCCCGACGGCGTGGGTCCGCGGAGCCGCGCCGCCTGCGCCAACCCCGCCGGGGCGCGCCTGCGGATGCGGCGGGGCTCCAGCATGACGGATTTGGACCGCCTGGGGCCCATGCTGAGCGCCACGCTGGGCGCCACGCTGTCGCGCGTCGGCTCCAGCACCGCCGCCTCGGACGTGGACCCCATGGACCGCATGGACCCTGGCCGCCAGTCATGCTGCAGCTCGTTCGGCGACCTGATGAACTGGAAACGCTTCGGCGACGGCGTGGGCGCCGCGGGCGGCGGCCTGCGAGGGGGATCGTCGTGGAGCCTGGTGACTTCGGACACGCTCATCGCGCGCACCGTGCCGCTGTCCACCGTGACGCCCAAGACGCCTCCGTGCGGCGCGCAGCACCGGCGAGGAGTCGCGCCGTCGGCCGCCCCGCCCGGCCGCTTCTGGCTGGAGCCCGACGGCGAGGAGTACTCGTTCAACGACCTGGACAGCGACTCCCTCGACCTCATCATCCGCAAGTCGGCCGAGTGCCTGGCCACCGACCCGCAGACCGCGCAGCTGGTGCAGCAGCTGGCGCACCTCGCCGAAGACCTCGCCGAGGACGAGGACGACGAGGACAGCGACGGCGCGCCGCAGCAGCTCACCAAGCTCACCAGCAGCCAGCGCACCGAGCGCCTGGCGCGCCTGCTCAAAAGCAACCAGCGGGCGCGGGCACTGCTCATCCCAGCGCTTAGCGTGAGTAGCCAAGTGGCGAAGCGGGTGTGTGTGCCTGTGTGTGCCACACTCACACAGACGCCAACAAGTGGGACGGTCTGTACATGCACTGTACACTTCGCTGGAGTGGAGCAGACTCGGAAGTCCCTGCCCCACACCAGTTCCCACGTCGGCTATGAAGTCGGCTGCCTCAGATAAGTTGCCGCTGGCGCGGGCCCAAGCCCTGGCCCAAGCCTTGGCCCAAGCCCTCCGCTTGACTGGAGCAGTCGCCCTTCTTCCTCAATCCCCGCCGCCTGACAGGAAGCGCGATGAAGCAACAGGGGAGCGTGGATGTGAGGCCATTGTGCGATGTCGCGATTGCATTGCCGAAGTAATCGGCTGGCGCCGTCGATCCAAGTGCCTTCCGCCTGATTTGCCTAGCCCGGCGGAGATGGCGTGTCGCGCGCCCGTTCGTTACGGATGCGGGCTTGCGTTTTGGCTTGCGTTTTGGCTTGCGTTTTGGCGCGAGCGGTAGACGGAGGCCAGTGGAGATTGGCTAGTATTTTCGTTCGCAGCGCGGCCGTGTCGCCACCGGGACGGCCAGGACCCTTTTTCCCTTTCCCCCCTTCGTTTCGACACCCTCCCCGTTCTGGTCCGATCCTCGTCCTTCCAGCCCTTTCGCCCCTCGCCCCACAATCTGCGTCCTGCCAGTCTTGGTCCTTCCCGGCCGGTGGCGCCCCCACGCGGCGCTGCGGGCAGGCTGCGCGCGCAGCTTGGCGCGGCGGCCGCTAGATGGCGCTGCCGGGCCGCCCGCCCTGCCTGCTGTGCTGCGGCCTGGCTAGCTGGCCGAGCTGGCCTGCGGTGCGGGCCACCGAGCTCTTTCCGTCTTGTTGAGTGGTATCGCTCGCTATTTCGGGGGGCGGGCGTGTAAAGTCCGTCCGCATGCCTCGGACTCGCCTTGACCCCGGCGTGGCTTGGGCGGCAGGGCGGGCAGCCCGACCGCGGTCCGACCGCGGCCCCACCGCGGCGCGTCATGCATGGGCAAGGGGTTTGGGAACAGCGCGCTGGTCACGGCCCGCCACGCCACGCCCCGCCTCGCCATCCTCCAGGGCTTTGTAAAAGTGAAATAAGAAGCGGCTGTATCGAGCGATGGCTGGCCGCGGCCGCGGTGCCCGCCATGCCGTACCCCTTGCCCCGCCTTGCCCGGCCTCCCGATGACAACCCGTGACCTACATCTCTATCTCACCTGATAGCGCGGCCGGAGGGCCGGAGGCTGGGGCAGGCCGAGCAGCCAGGCGCGGCACAGCGGCGCAGCCCCTCCCTTGTTTCAGACCTCCACTGTCAGGCAGCCAGGCGTGGAGCATCGCGGAGCAGGCGATGCATTCTTTGTATTGTTTGCCGTCTGGCGTCGTAGTGCTCGAGCTGGGTCGGGCAGGGCACCGGTAGCAGCACCGTAAAGATAAGCCGCGCGCAAAGGTGGGAGCAAACCGGAGCAAACACTGGTGGTCGGCGGCCAAGCAGGAAATGGACCGGACGGCTTCATTTTTCCGTTGGCCGCGCTGAGGAGGGAAAACGGGGGCGTCTTGCTGCCCCACCCCCTTCTTGCCCCCGCCCCACCCCGCCCCGCCCCCAGACGCGCGGCCCCGGGGACGCCGCACCGCCGCGGTTAAGGCTATCGCGATGGAGAGGCCGCCCCGCCCGGGTCGGGTCTCACTACAAAGTACGGGGAGCGTGTATTTTGCCGAGTGCTTCCCGCCGGGCCACTTTCCGGGCGCGCAAACGCCCTGCTTGGCTCGGCTTGGAGGGCGCTGGCTGCAGGCTCGTTCTGTCTCTCTCGTCCTCGCGGGGCGCGTTGCGTGGGTGCGAGAGAGGCAGCGACACTGTTCGTAATCAGCCCGCTGTGTTGCGCTATGGCGTTGTGCATTTTACCGACCGCTTCGGCGCGGCCGGCCGATTCCGCGCACCGCTGATTACCCTGTCTCTCTCGCACTCGTGAGGCTTTCCGCACTGGGGTGAGAGAGACAGCGACACGCTGGTTGGGGGTCGCAGTGTGCAGCCGGGCCGAGAGCCGGGCCGAGAGCCGGGCCGCGGCGTGTGACTGTCGCTGTCCGCCCCGCGACACGCGAACGGCGTGGGGTTTCGATTGCCGCGGCCCCGGCCACTCCGCCTCTCCGCCACTCCGGGGCACACGAGTCACGAGTGACAAGAGCGCGGAAAGGAAATAGCCCGGCTTGCGACGGCCCGGCAGAGTGGCCGGCAGAGCGGCCCGCGGGCCACAGGCCGCCAGAGGCCGAACCGAGCCACGCGCCGTGTTGACTAAGCGACGAATTGCCGGGCCGCCCATTCGTCATGACGGGCTGCAGCCGCCTGGTTCCGAACAGCAATTCTACGCTCTGAGACAGAGGCGACAGGGGCGTAAGAGTGCGAGAGAGACAGAGAAGCAGCGTTCGCAATGAGCGTGCAGGGCGGCGTCAGTGGCGGCGGTCGATCCGTCGGCTGATTCCGAACAGCGCTTCCGTCACTACGTCTCTCTCGCACTCATTGGGCCATGCCTGGCCATGCTCGGGATCAGCCTGCTGAGAGCCGGACGGTTTGTCGGCGTGAGGGAAGAGAGCAAGCACGTGGCGTGGCGGCCTGGCCAGGCGTAGCCAGGCGGGGCCGCGGAAGGGAAGGGGTCGGAAGAGGTAGCTCTTGCGGGGCTGCAGCGGGTCGGGCTGGGTCGGGTCGGGCAGGGTCGGGTCGGGCCGGCGGGCAGCGCGGGCCGCGGGCAAAAACACACTCGCCTCTGCGTGGAGCCGGGCCTCGCGGGGGCAGGGCTGCTCCCCCTTCCCCCGCTTGCCCCCGCACGAGCGAGGACCGAGATAGCTTTGTGGCGGCGCGGAATAACGCAAAATTTGTTAGAGCAGCAGAGTCCTTATTTGAAGCTGGAGCGGCGGCTATAGCCGCCCGGCCGCCCGGACTGCAGAAGGCGGCACGGCTTAACTTAATAAAGAGGGGGGGCGGGGCGGGGCCCTGGCCTGGCGGCAGTGCCCGGCAGTGCCGCTTGGCGCTTGGCTTGAAGAAACATTCCTCTGCCTCCGTACTCCGTTCTCCGTATGGAATGGGTTTGTCCTCGCAGTGTTATGCCAGAATGAGAGCGGCGGCGGCTGGGGCAGCAGCGCACAAAAGAGCGAAAACAAATAAAGAATTTTCCGCAATTTTCCGCCCCTGACGATTCTCCCCACGCCCTCACTGTCCGCACCGCACGGCCGCGCGCCTCGGCCAAACGGGGAGGGAGAGAGACGGAGAGTGGGAAGGAAGGAGAGGGAGGGGGAGGAAAACGGACTGCGCGGTTCCGCACCGCGGAAGTACTTCATATCCAGGGCGAAGGGTGGGTCCAACGAAACGCGTTGAATTTTATACAACGCGTAATGGTTAAAAAGCCTTTTTTCTAGTGACCTTCAACTTCAAACTCGATGAAACGCGAGTGAAGCGAGCTGAACCCATCGAAATTTGTGAACAAAGTTGGTCAAAAAGTGACCGTACTCTTTTATGCCCCGCCTCGGAAACGATTTTACCGATTTTACCACTGCTAGTTTGGGAGCACCAGTCTCGTCCCCTTGTTCCGCATCCTTACGACCGATCCTTGCAGGCCGTGGCCCTTGCAGGCCCTGCAGGCTTTGTGGGCTTTGCAGTGGTGGTGCATCGTGTTGCTCTTGGCGTCGAGTCCCGGACCGCCATTCGCAGCTGCATTGGCAGCGAGTTCGATGGCGGATGGCGGCAAAAAGACAAGGCGCACAGACATGCCGGAGAGAAAGAGGGAGAGAGAGAGATGGGTGAGATAGGCGGGCTGATGGACGGGCCGGGCGGGCTGCCAGTGCCATGGAAATTGGACACCGCGTTTCAATGAAGTGGATCTGGCCAAAGTCGTCGCGCCGCGCTGCTGAATGAGTTGCGCGGACAACGGGCCGCTTCCGAACAGCGCGCTCACGCCGCTCTGTCTCTCTCGCACTCATGGGGCGACCCGAGAGGCAGAACGGCGACCATGTTCTGAATCTGCCTCCACGCCGGGCGGCCCCGATGAAACTGTCAGTTCCTGGGGTTGCCGTTGAATCCTTGGCTTATCGTGCGCGGCGAGCCTGGCAGGCAGGCAGGCAGCCAGCCAGCCACAGCGTGGTGGGGCGACTCAACTATCCGGCCGGGCGGCGAAGGGCGGCCAGCGAATCAGGCCGCAAACCGACCGCCAAACTCGGCCGGCGGCCGTCTAGCCCGGGACACCGCAAATTGCCTACCTTCAGGCGGTTTGCACTGTAGCCTACCTTCGGCAGGTTTGTGCTGTAATTGCATACCTTCTGGTGGTTTGTTCTACAAATTGCCTACTTTCAGGCGAAGTGCTTAAGTGCAAACTGCCTACCTCTGGCGGGCCACAGAGTCATGACCTCCCACTCCTCCCTTTTTTTCCCCTTTCCGCGGCACGCCCCCTGCCTTCCGGGCCGCGGCGGAGGCAGCGGCAAAGGCAGCGGCGACGTTGCTGGAAAAAAATCAAAGTGGCGACAGGAACCCTGTCGGCGAACAGTGGTGATCCTGTCGGGCGGGTTTTTCGACGGCGACCGTGTTCCCTGTCAACGTGAGCGATGATGACGCTGTATACTCGTGCATCGGCTGCTGGCTGCTGCCGCCACCTGACGTCCTGACGGCGCGCGCAACCCCGCCCCGCCCCGCCCCGCCCCGCGCAACCCCCGCGTGGGGAAACAGTGTCAAGGACACAGCCGGCGGGCGGGCCACGCGGCTACGCCTGGCTTGGGTTTGATGTGTGTGGCGCTTTGAAGGGCCGTCCCTCTGTCACAACACAACAAGTAGCAGTACCAGCAACAACAGCGGGGACAACAAAGACATCATCCGCTCGGCGATCGCATGCCTCATCTTGGGGATGGGGCGGGGGGGCCGGGGTTCAGGGGTAGTGTGTGTGTGGAGGGGTGGGGGCGGGGTGTCCCCCCGGATCCACTTGGGCTTTGAGGCGGCCTGGCCCTGGCGGCCTAACCCCTGCCTTTGTGGGCGGCGCCTCCCCGCGCTTCGCTTGGCTTCGTTTCGCTCCGCGTTCTCTCCGTTTCAAACGCGCCGCGCCCGCGCCGCGCCAGCCCGCCCGCTTGCTTCACTTCGGCTTCAAGCTTGGCTTCCATTCCGGCGCTCGATTAGCCACTCATCGCGACAGCGGTGGCTAGGCTCGGCGGCTAGGCTCGGCGGCTCGGGAGGTGGGGTCGCTGCCTTATCAAGTCCTTTCTCTCTCTACCTCCCCCTGCGTGGCCCTGCGTGGCCCTGCGTGGTTTCTTTCCCCCTGAAAGGCAGCAGGTCGGGCTGGAGCCTGGAGCTCGGTGGAGCGGAGCGCGGAGCGTCCCCCCCGCGAGTCCCCTTGCCCACCTTGCCCCGTCCCCGGGCTTCCTCTCGCGCTGCCTCCTACTTGTGAATTTTTAAAAGCGGCTCGGTGCCCCTCCCCCGCCGCGCCCGTCGCGCCCCGCCGCGCCCTGCCCCTCCCCCCGACCCGCCTCTCAACCAGAGGCAAAGTGGGCTCTGACGCAGGCCGGGGCCACGGGGCCGCAGGGCAGCAGGGCTGCCGGGGGCACGATGTGGGATACGGCGTGTGGCGGCGTCCGGTCTGGTCGGCCCGGCTGAGGGCCCGGTGGCTACGGGCTGCTGCTGTAGTGAGCGGAGCCACAGCCCGCCACAGGGCCAGCGTGTTGATTAGGCTCGCACGCCCCGCCGCACACACTGTTCCTCGCCCCGTGCTCGTGGTACGCCCCGCGGCGAGGCCCCGCCCGCCTCCTTCCGATCGGTGCTTTCGACGCCCTGCTCCTCTCGCTCTCACGGGTAGTGTCGTCGGGGCGCGAGAGAGACAGAGCGATGGAGCACCGTTCGACTTGCGCCCGCTCCGCCCGCTCCGCCCGCTCCGCCTGCTGGCAGCGCGGGTGGATGGGTCCGGCTGGCTAATTCGCCGGTCTCCAAACTTTTCTTTTTAATCACCCGGGCGAGGCGCGGCTGGGCCAGGGCTGGGCGGCCAGGCAGCGGCGCGCTGTCGCCGGATCAGCCCCAGCCGGGCCTTGGCCTTGCCGCCACGCGGGGGCGCGGGGACGAGACGAGGTCCCCGGGGCCCTTAGTGGGGTCGCGAGGCGGCGCGGCTGGCGCGGCGCGGAGCAAATAATGCTGCCACTTAGGCGGCTCGGCTCGGCGCGGCACGGCTCGGCGCGGCACGGCGCTGTGTAATGAATGGCGCCTCTCAGGCCGGATGACGGGCGCGCGTTAAACATTTTTGGGTCCACCATTTAGGACCGTCAGACGACCTCCCCGTCAGACCGGCATACCGCCCCGCCAGGTGACCCAGAGGCCGCGCGGAGGAGGCGGGCCGGCGTGTCTACAGGCGCGGGTTCAGGAGAAGGGGGTTGTTGCCTTCACCTGAAGACGACAAAGCTGCACCGGAAGTAGGCAACGCCTGCGACACCACTCCCCCCTGAACCCGTCTCTGGATCCGCGCTTGGGTGTCAAGCGGGCGTCGTATTGGCTGAGACAGCGCGGCTGTCTCGGCGGAACGACGGCCCGTGTATTATGGATTGAGTCCGCTGAAAAGTGTGGCGAGGCTTGAGTAGGGTGGGTCTGGGTGGTCGCTCTCGCAGCAGCCTCACCGCCGCCTCGCCGTCTGCAGGCCAGCTCCTCGAACGGTTCTCCGTCGCCCTGCCTCTCTCGCGCCCTCGGAACGCCCCTGTAGTGCGACAGAGAGACGAAACGGCCGCTGCCGGGTCGAGAAGACGTGGCCGGGTATTCGCGTGGTGTAGTCGTGACCGATAAGTGGCCCTTCGACCATCCTGCCAAGTCCTGCGGGCTGCGGGCTGACGGGGGTGGGCTGAGAAGCCCCTGCCGACCTGTGCTGGAACCCGTGGAACCCGCCGTGGTGCCGTGACGCCTGGCAAGGCCCTCTTTGTCACATTGTCGCCGTTTGTCCCCCACCTCCCTTTCTTCTCCTTCATTATCTGCCCTTTCTCGATCATCCTGGCCCTGCCCTGGCCCTGCCGGTGACCTCAGCATCTTCCCTTTGTGCGGCACCTTTGCACTCTTCTTTTTGTTCTTGTATTCCTGGGTGTGACACCTTTCTTTGCTTCCTTTTCCTTTTCAGAAAAAGGTACCTGATTCCCTCTCCCTTCTTTCGCTCTCTGCTAATAATGGTGGGACTAACCTAACCGGCCTGAGGGCCCCGTCGATGCCGGCCGTTGTTTCGGCTGGGCGCGGCGCCAGCGACTCGAACCGCTCCGTCGCCTACCTCCGCCATAAAATCAAAGCGGCGCGGGTCGTCCTGGTCGTCCTGGTCGTCCTCGTAACTCGGCGGGGAAATGGCGTGCGATGCGCCCGCCGCACTTCCCTTGTGGCTGCGCAGAGCGGCCCGCCGGAGGGCCGCCCCGCCCCGCCCCGTAGGCAACCATCCGACCCAATTGACCAATTCAGGGGCGCAGTGTGTGAGCGCTGCTGACGGTCTAGTTGACGGAGCGGAAAGGTCCGCAGGTGACTCTGATGTTTTATTGAAACGAAAACGTGGAACGCGTCGTCACCGCCACTGCGGCCACTGCGGCCACTGCGGCCGCCCCTCCCCTCCGCCGCCTTCCCTTCTCCCTGGAGGGAAAGGAAAGCCCTTTGAGGGCCCTGCCCTAACCTTTTTGTTTTACCGCCGCCGTGTAATGGACTCTCGCCATAATCACGGCGGAGCGGCGAAGCCGGTCTCCTCTCTCGTTCGGCTCGACAGCGTGCTCGGTGGCGCTGGCGGTCTGCTTTGGGCGGCCTGCTCGCCGACGTGGCTCTGGTTCTTTGCCCACGGCCCCAGTCGGCCCAGGTAGGGCCTCCTCCATGCCTTGTGTGCACGGCGAAGCCCTCGCAGCGCGCACCAGCAACCAGCACCGTCGCCACCAACGCCGTCATCCACTCGAGAAACGGGGTCGACGTGGACGCGGCGGCGGGTACTTGCCGGCCGGCACTTTGCATCATTGAAACGGGGGCGGCGTCGCTGGAGGTTTTAGGGGTTTTAGTGCTCAGCCCACTAAGCCCTGCCGCCGTATTGACTCTGGCACTGTATTGGCCTGATTATCTGTTCAAGGCTGCGTGTGCGCTAAGTGCGACGGGTTCGGTTCGGTTGCGTGCGCGCGAGTTCCCAAAGTTATCGGCGCGGCGGTGGCGGCCGGGGTGCCGCGCGGGCAGGCTGATTCTGAACAGTGCTTCGCCGCCCTGTCTCACGGGACGCTTGTGAGAGGGAGACAGGCGAGCAGCCGTTCGGGAACAGCCCCCTGCGGTCGCCGGTCCCGGCGCGGCGCTTTGGGCTCTTGTTTGGAGCAGTGCGTCGCGCTTTGCATACGGCGCTACGAAAACGACGAAAACGGAATCCGGCGGGTTATCGGCGCGGCGCTCGGCCCGCGGCCCGCCGTCGTGAAGGCGGTCGCGGCCTTGCCTGAGCTTGCCGCTCGGCTTGCCGGCCACCGTGGCGTGACGGTATGGCCGCCGATAATGAAACTGGTGTGCGTCCCCAAGGCTCGCCTCGCTCTGCGTCGCACTGCGTGTCTCTGCGCGCGGCGCCGCGCGCTGCTCGACCGTCCACCGTCCACGACGTGCACCAACAAGCCATGTGTTTGCTTCGTTATTTCACAATGTCGTTTGGTTTATCTGTTGGCAGGTGAGTGACCGACTCCGGGCCGCGCCACGGGGTGGGGACGCCCCGGCCACCCCGGCCACCCCGGCGACCCGTGCGGCCCGCAGGGGGTGGAGTGGGTGTCGCTTGCCGCCGCCCCCTCCGCCCCCGCTAGCTGGGCTGGGCTGGCTGGGCTGGCCGGGGCTGGCCTGGGTCGCCGGGCTGTGAAGGTGCGTCGAGTTTTGGTAAGTGGCAAATATTTGATGCGCATTGATCGTCGGGGACCGTCGCCGAGCGGCCTGGTCTTCCTCGCCAACACGCGTCAACACGGCGCGCTACACGGAGGGGCGAGAGAGGCCCTGCAGGGAGACACACTCGACAAGATCCACGGCCAACGCCGCGAGGCGGTTGGACCGCCGCAGCCTCGTTCCGAACGCCCATAGCTCTGTCTCTCTCGCACCCCTGGGAGGTGCCCCACGAGTGCGAGGGAGACAGTTGACCCCGGAAGCACTGTTCGGACAGCCTGCCGGGTCGCGCGGTCGTAATGATGCTACACTTGTTGTATTCTCGCCGCTATCGCCGCGTTTCAGCGCGCGCCATTGGAAGCACACATCCGGACACGCGAGCGCGGCGGCCCGGCCCGCGGCCACAGGTCGCCACAGGCCTCACAATATGAAACTCGACTTACCCGGAAAAAGATGAACAATGCTGATCGCGGCGACCGCCACCGACCGACCGGCCGCACAAACACGCTCACACTCACACACCGGTCTAAAACAAACACACAGACACACTCACACACACCACGACCGGGGAAAGGGAAGGGGGAGACATAACACGCGCGGATGTGGCGACGGATACACGCAGGCCGACTCTGGCGGCCCTAACAGTGTACGCCTCGCGCGTGCGCCGCACGCAGTACGCTGCACGCGCGCTGGCTTTCCCGCTGCCGATACCATTCTCTCCGTGCCGTGCCGTGGTGAATGGCGACCGTGATTCACCACCACCACTACCAACACTACCGCCACCAGCAACGCGCCCCTACCCCCCAAACACCGCCACCTACACCGCCAGAGCCACGTCGCCGCCGACACGTTCTGTTTGCTCTGTTGTCTTTTTTTTCGTTTTGCCTTTCCGTCCGCCCTGCTCGTCCCTTTTGTGGAGATATGTAACGGGGGCTTGCAGTGCAGGGCGATGCTCCACCTGCACCCACCTCGCCGCCCCGCCGCCCTTGCGCCAGCGAGGCGACTTGCGCGTCAAATGCCCCCTTTTATTTTCGCCCTGTGCAATAATTATGCGGGCCTTGATTTAAATGCGGTCCCTCGGTGAGGCCTGCCTTGCCCTCCTCGCCAGCTGATGAGTACTTTCGTTTTCGCCCCGCCCCGCCCCGCCGCTTCCCGCCGCATCCCGCCGCTTCCCGCCGCACCCCGCCCCGCCCTCCAATCAGAGGCGCGCTCGCCCTTTTTGCGCCCGCCTTTGGGAGCCGAAGCGAGCGGAGCAAAACGAGGCGAACCGTTTCTCATTATTTCATCTGGACAAGCGAAACGGAGGGAAGGTAGAGGCAGCAACAACAACATGGACCACGACATGGCGGCCGCAGGACTGCCGCAGGACGGCGGGGAGGCGGGATGGCGTTGGGGGGCCGCATTGTCAATGGAAAGGGCTTTCTGCTCCGGCCGTCGCCGCGTCACACACTGACAGGCAACCCTTTCTTGTCGCGCCACTAAGCGGCGCGTGCCGCGCGGTCCGCCACTGTGCCCCAATTCGGTGTAATGGATCAAAGCCACTAATCCACCTTTATTCGCGTTCCAATTGACAGACGGCAGCGCTCTGCTTATCGGAGTGGGGCGGGGTGGGTTTAAGCGCGACGGGGCGAGTTTAGGTGGGCGGGGTGGGGCGGGGCGGGGCGGGGCGGTCGCAAAGCAGTTCGGCTTTAATGCCAAACGGACTGCAGTCATAAACTGCTCGTATCGCGACTGCGATGCACTTGCACCGGGCCTCATCGCGGCACGGTCGGCACGGGCTAGGCGCTGGAGTACTGGAGGCTGTAGGCCGAGCCTGGCTGGTTTTACGCGCGGAGGACAGCGAGTATTGCTGCAGGCGGGGGTCAGTGTAATTTTGCGTGCCGTGGAGTACATCATCACTTCATTTTGCGCCGTCGCACGCAACGCCGCAGCGCTCTCTCTCCCCCTCCGTCCCTCTCCGCGTCATCCATCAGCCCTTTGCTTATCTCGCACTCCTTTCTCCTTATTTCTTTTTCTCGCTCGTTCTCTCTCTTACTCCGTCTCCCCTCTACATCACGCACACGCGCGCTATCTTCCTTTTTCAATTTTTTTGTTTCTTTTCTTTTTGTCATTTGGGCCCCGTGTGTGCGTGCTTTTTTTCCTGTCATATTATCCCACTTCTGTGACCGGTGTAATGTCTACGCACCCACACACACCGCCGGTGGAGGTGAGCTCATCCGATCCGCTGTCATTCCACTTCCATTTTAGCCAATATATGCAATATATTTACATCGTCTGGGCTTCGCTTCTTCTCCTCCTCCTTCAGCTTTCCGTCCCGGAGATTTTCTTCCTGTTCTCTCCTGACATCATCGTGGCCGTGGCGGCGGCGGCGCGCTTTGGGGGGGATGACGAGGGCGTCGGGAGGGAGGGGAGTCTTTTCTCGAAGAGGACGAAGATTGATTCAGTCGATTCCCCTTTATTGCCCGTTTTGTTTCACCCGCTCATTATTCTCGACCGAAACGGCTGTGTGTCGGCTCGGCAGGCTGAGCCTGGCGGCGCCAACCCTTACTGCCCCAGTCTGTCTCTCTGTCTGTCTGTCTGTCTGTCTGTCTGTCTGTCTGTCTGTCTGTCTGTCCGTCCGTCCGTCCGTCCGTCCGTCCGTCTGTCCGCCCGTCCGTCCGCCCGTCCGTCCGTTTCATCCGCACTCACTCCTCCGTGCGGCGCCGCTGGTCTTTATCACACCTGCGGTCTGGCTTCCGAAAACAATGCTCCGTCGCTGCGTCTCTGTCGCACTAGTAGGGCGCCGCGTGAGTGCTACAGAGAGGGACGGAGCGAGGTTCGGAATCATCCCCCAGGCGGCCGTCCCTGTCGTCTGCATAATTGCCGGCAGGGCGAGGCGGCGAGGCGATGGGCGGCTGAACAGCGTCGGCTAGCTCACGTCTCGCTCGCGCTGCTGCAGGAGGAGGCTGGCGCGAGTTTTCTTTTGCCTCGTTTTCACGGTTCCTCGGTTTTCTTGGTTTTCGGTCGTCACGTCGTCCTAATGCAGGCGAGGCCCATTTGGGGACTTGCGGCGCCGCCACTGAGCTGGCTGAGGTGCGCGTCGTGCGTCATCGGCGTGCTTCGGTTTCCATTCCTCGACAACGACCCTCCTCGCCGCGCCGCCGTTGTCCAAGGCCCAGGGCCGCGACGCGCGTGCATCCCGGCCACACCAAGGCCCCCCACGGCGCCCTGGCTCTGGCCGCCCTGGCGTGCCCGCGGCTGAAAGGACACCTCGGCGTTTTGTTTTCCCGGCCGGCCGCTGTGTGTTTTTCCGAACCCCGCCGCGGTCCGCCGGTCCGGTGGCGTGCGCTCGCGTGCGCGCCGCCGCTTAGGGTCGCAGGCCCGTGCCTTCATTTGGCGTTTGGCTGCCCTTCTTGCCTCCTAACGAGCGGGCCCTGTTTGGCTGCGGCGGCGTGGGGCAGCGCGAGGAGGTCAAGCATTTTTTCAAGCTACATTTTTATACGCGCAGACGACGTTGCCCTGGCCGCGGCGCCGTGCTTGCTCCGTGGAGTGACCTCCGCCGGGAATGGGGTGCGAGGTGGCCAAGGGCTCAGCGCGGCCTCGGCCCCTCCACGGCGGCCCTGGCCCAGGCCCCGGGCCCTCGCAGGGCTTACCTTATCGCGGAGGACCAGCGAGGAAATAGCGGCGCACGTCCTCGCAATCAGTGCGTGCTCGCCGCCCGGATTAAAAAGACCACATAAAGAAAACTGAAAATTTTAAAGGGAACAGGGAAGGCTTGGAGCAGCAGTAAAACAGGGCGGCCGCGAAGGGCGAGGCGAGGCGGGGCGGGCGCCAGGGAAAGGAAGGGCAAGTGGATTTTTACGCGGGCCACTGCGGCGAAAGTGGCTAAAGCCGGCCGCAGCTTTGACGCGCTGACCTGGGTCACGCCGTCACGGCATCGCTGGAGGGGCCCGGACTCCGGGCACAGACCGGAGGAATGGAATGGCCTGTCGATACACTTGAATTCGCGGGCCGCCGAGCCGGGCAGGGCAGGGAAAAGTCGCAGGAAGTGAGGAGTGTTTGCGCTGATGGCCCTGGACGAGGCTTTTGTGTGTGTGTGTGTGTGTGTGGGTGGGTGTGTGAGAGAGAGAGAAAGAGAGAGAGAGAGCAAGAGAGAGAGAGCGAGCAAGAGGGCCCAGTATCGCTGACGCGGGGGAAAGAGGACACCAAGTGTAGTTGGGTTTCGGCCGTTGCGTATTGATTGCCCACAACACTCCTCCTCCGCCGAGCCTAGCCTCCGCCGAGCCTCCGCCGAGAGGGCAGGGCACGATTTCCACGACGCGGGGCGGCCAGGCCGGGCAGGGCCGGGCCGAGGGGCCGCGACCCAGGAAGAGGAAAGGGAAGGGGATCGGCATCGGCGCGGCCAAAGTTGCCGCCTTGCTCCTGGCCCTGCTCCGCCCTGCTTGCTGCTCGCTGCGTTGGCGGCAGAAAACAGAAACAGTCTGAAATAAATTACGCGGGGCCGATCCTTGGCGGGCTGACTCCGGACAGCGTCCCGTGCCGCCGCGTGAGTGCGAGAGAGTCGGAAGAGCGTGATCGCGGCAAAGCTTACCGTGGTGACTGCGGCGTCGCGCCGCGTCGCCTTTTTTGCGAGTGCGGTCGCCGCCGCGCGCCGCCGCGCCCCGCGGGTGGCATTCGGACAGACCGGAGGCGCGTAATTTATTTTCCGTGTTGTTTTTACCGACAGCCTTTCCCCTGCTTGCTTGCCCCGTGTTATTGATGTTGACTTTGTTTGCCCCGGAGAGAGGAAGGGCGCTGAAGCGCTGAAGCGGAGCCGGCTCGGGGTCAGGGCTTGGAGGGGCTTGGAGGGGGCGGGGGTGACCTCACACGGGAGAGGGCATCCGAAGGCTCCGCGACTAGTCGACGAGTTGCGGCGGAGGGCACCCCGAGGGCTTGGCGGGCCTAAGGCGTGGGGCGTGGGGCCCTGGGGGGCGCGGCGCGAATCTCCTTGGAAAGCAGCGCCTGTCGCCGCCAAGGTCTAGTAGTTTATGGAGAGTCCCCGCACGCAGTAAGTCCGGGGCGGCGGGGGCCCGCCGGCGGTTTCACAGAGGACCGCAGCGGTAGCACGGCGGTGACCTCCTCGGACCGGACTGGACCAGAGGGCGCAGTCGACTTTGTCGTCCAATCCCTGGTCAGCCTTCAAAGGCTGGGGCGCTGGGATCTCTGGAGCGGCCAAGGCCTGCGCAAGGCCTGCGCTGGAGCGGTGGAGGCCTGGAGCGTGGCGCGGTGGCGCTGGGAGCCTTGGCTCCGCCTTGGCTCTGCCGCCATCGCCATCGCCCTCCTCGACCACCCCGCTCGACTTACCAGCAGCAAAGCGTTCCATTCTTTCGCCTTTCTTCTCCGCCCTTCCTTCCCTCGCCCTTTCTCATTGTTTCCCTAAGAGCGTTTTCGGTCTATAAACTCCTAATTTGTGTCCTGATTAAATTCATAAGTTTCCTTCTTTTCGCCCCCCTTGCCAGCCGTCGGTCTGTCAACCGTTTTTTTTTTCGCTTGTTTTCTGGCGCTAGTGTTAAACCCGCGGCGCCCCTCCTCTTCGCTGGAGAGCGTTTTCCGAACCAATTGCCCTACTTCCTTTTTTAAGCCGCCGCTCCACTTGGAGGCGGTGGCGGCGGTGGCGGCGGTGACAAGCAGACAAGGCGAAATTCGTATTTTATTTTTCAAATTAATTAAACGGCCTCGGATGGGGCCGCAGTGACGCTGCACATCGGAGAACCGATAAGGCGAGGCTTAGCGCGTCATGAAGTGGATGGCCGAGTGGGGAGGGGGGAGAGGGAGGGGCAGGGAGAGTGTATGCAACCAGCTGCCATTGGCGACCACCACTGTCGCGTTTCCAATAACGGATAGGCAGGGGCGGAGCATATGAAGAACACACGCACGCCAGTAACACACACATTCACATACACACTGGTGCGCGCAGACACACCCGTAGACACACACACACAGACACACACATTGACTCGCTGACTGGGACGCGTCGCTACTGTAAAGTGGGTCCTGCCTGTGCCGCTGTGCCCTAGTGTTGCTCGTCCAGCGGCTCTCCGCCCCGTCCCGCCCCCGTCCCGCCCCCGTCCCGTCCGACTTGTCTGTATCGACTTGGGAGGGCTTGGCGGCGGCTGTAGACTGATTCCGGACAGTGCTTTCGCCGGCCTGTCTCTCTCGCACCCGCAAGGGACGCCCCACGAGTGCGAGAGAGAGAGACCTCCCACTCGGAATCAGTCTGGTGGCGGCGGCTGGCGGCGAATCTCGACTTGTCCGCTCCATCCCAGTTGCACTGCGGCCCTGCTCCCCGCCGCCCCACTTCCACTTCCCCACTTCATTTCGCCCCATTGGCACCCCCGGCCCAACTTACGCCGTTGAAGCATCCCGCCTGGCTGCCAGCCCCGCCAGCCCCGCCTGGCTGCCAGCTCTGCCAGGGCGCCGCTACACCGCCGATCGTTTTTTGGATAAATTTATGGCGGTCTGGACCGAGCGTGAGGCTCTGGGACGCGCTGACGGACAAGCTGACGGATCCCCTCCTCGCCTCTCTCTCTCTCTGCGAAATCTTTCGCTCCCTCCCTCCCTCGAACACCCGCTCCGGCCTGCGCTCTTCGTCCTTCGTCAGGCCCTTCTTGACCTTGTTTCCTCTGCCGGCTTTCTGATTGTGCACGTCTGGCGCAGCGCCGCCCCGCGCCGCCCCGCCCCCCTCGACGCCGCGGAGGCCCTGCTGCAGCAGCGGCAGTGGCAACTCAGTTAGTGAATGGGCCCCGGCCAGCCCGGCCTCCCTCTTAGATCTCGGAGGATCAACTCGATTGGGGACGTGACGCTGGCAGAGCAGAGGCTTGTCGGGTGGACGGACGGACGGGTGGATCGACGGACGGACAGGCAGACAGACCGACGAGCTGACGGCCGGGTCCGAATGTACGACAATGAGAGTCTGGCGGCGTGACGGCGCAAATAAAAGGCTGGCGAGCGCCGCGCCCCGTCCCGCCGGGCATCACATCGGCCTCCTTGTTGTCGCAGCAGAGCGGAGCGGGCGCCGCCAGAATGGCCGCCTAATTGCAGCCTTTGTGAGGGACGACGACGCGGTGCTCGAGCGGAGAAGCGGCGCCCCGCCAATAAGAACACCTAGAGGAAGTGGCCGCGGTCGTATTTCGCTCTCCGCGCCACCGCGACACGCCCTGCCCGCCCCGCCCCGCCCCGCCCCGCCCCGGCGAGGTGGTGGCGGTGCAACAGGCGGCGACCGCGCGGTGATGCCACGAGGGACGCCGCCCTGGAGGCCCTGGAGGCGAAGGAGGGCCCGGACGTGTCCGGCATGCCGCGCGCCGCTTCTGCATCGGCACATGGTTAATGACGGCGCTAACAGAAAAGTTTTCTCGTTAACTTTGGACTGACTAGACTGGAGGGCGCGGCGTGGCGCAGCGTGGCGCGGCGCGGCAGGCGCGCGGGAGGCTTTGAAATACGATGGAGGCTTGTTGCGAGGGGTGCCTCCCCCTACCCGACATCGCTTCCATTCTCTTTTTATCAAAATAACTGAATAAAATACGGCTCTACTCCGTCATCCTATTGGATGTGTTTCACCACACGGTCAGCGAGCGCGTTAAATTTGTCTCCCCCTTTTTGTTTTTTGTTTGTGCCGCCGCTGCCGTTGGCGCACCCCTTTTTGCGTAATGAACGTACGACGTGTCATCGCTTTCAAGCATGCACTTTTATTGCTCGCATTAAAACGGCCCGGGTTTGTCTGCCCACTGTACTGTGGGGCGAGTCGGGGCGTGCTATTTGGGAGCGTGGCCTTTTGCGCGCCCCGCTCTCGGCTCGGCTCGGCTCGGCTCGGCTCGGCTCGGCATGACAGCGGCAGAATAGATGTCTAGCCCTGGCCCCCCTCGCTGGTCCCCCTCTGGTCCCCGCAGGTCCCGCTCCGCGCGAAAAAATGCGCCGGGAATGAGGTGGTGCCCCTTGACCCCCATGATTGCAGAGCGGAGTCGAGCCAGTGGCCGTGTCTCTCTCTCTCTGCGGGGCGACTCTGCGAGTGCGACGGAGACGGAGCCACTGGCGTCGCGGCGGCCGGTAATGACACAGGCAAAGCCAGTGGTGGAGCAGGGCGGAGCGGTGCGGAGCAGCTCGAGGGGAATTAACGAGAGCATAGCGCGGCCACCTCGTCCGCCGGCATCCTTGTCGACGGACGTGTGTCGCATGGAAAGCGAGAGAGAGAAAGAGAGAGGGGGGCGGGGAGTGACTCGTCATGAGAACGACACGTGTCCCAGCGGCAGTAAGACCCCGCTGCCGCGGCGCTGCCTTGCCGCTGGCTTCTCCGGGGAGCTGGGATTTGGCGCGCTGCTTCGCCGCTTGCCTGCTTGCCGGGCTGCTTGGGCCCCTTGGCTCCAGCGGTTCCAGCCCCAGCGCACCCCAGCGCGGCTCGAGCCACACGGGGCGTTTTAATAGTGCCTCCCAGTGCGACGTGCGACACGACCTGCTGCACCCCGCGTCGCGCCGCGTCGCACGCCCCAAGGCGGCCCGAGAAGGCCCAAGGCGGTGGGTCACGGCCTGGTGTCCTTCCTTTTCGTCCATCCTAATTAATTATTTTGTCCGGGACGTGGCTCGGCCGCCACGTCCACCGCGGCGGGGCCTCTGCGGCTTCCTTGTGGGCGGGATCTTCCCGCTAGCCGAGGCCGGCCAGAGCCGTGGTGGCCGTCTTGATGGGCAGGGCGCTCTGACTTTCCGTCTTTATCGATGGGCCGCGGACAGCGCACCTCGCTCCGGATTATTTACTCTGCCCGCCGATCCCGGATGGAAATGGAAAAGCGGAGACGGCAGCGTGAAACTTATTAACTTGGCCGCGCTTCGTCTTTCAGCCGGCGGCGATGCCCGGCTGCTCGGCCCCGTTTGCGTTTTGCCTCCGAAAAGTAGGTCGGTGCGGCCTGTCGTCCCGGCCAAGTGATCCGTGGTAGACGATTATGGGGGTGCTCGGGGGAGCCCTGCTGGGCAAGGGACGGGCCGGGCGGGGCCGGGCAGGGGGGTTGGGTACCCAGCCAACCAGTTGGCCAAACCGCTGGGGAGCGTTGCATAGCGCCTGCCGGCGCCTGCCGACCACAACAGGGCCAGCGGGCTGGGCTGGGCTGACCCCGGCCTGGCCTGCCCTGGCCGGCTCTCTGTTCCCCTACACCTTGAGCACACACCGGAAACGGGGTGGCCGGGCGTGTCGGCCGTTTCCGGAGCTTTCCGGAGCTTTCCGGGGCTCGGAAAAAAACGGGGAAAGCGCGCGAGGGGTGGCAACGGCGGTCACGGTGCGGGCCTCGCGGCCAGCCTCGGCCAGCGCTGCGGGGCGCGTTGCCTATGCGCTCGACTACAGGCGCTCCCCCGCCGCGCCGCCGCGCCACTCAGTGATTGGTTGCCCCAGCTTTGGCGCTAAGCGCGTTGTCCTCTCGGATTTCTTTCTCCTTCTCGTTTTGTCATTCGAAACTTTGACAATTACCAATGCACAAACTTGGGTCGTCGCACTCCCCCAAGCCCCTGCTGCCTCCACGCCGACGCCATTCCGCCGCCATGCCGCGCGTCTCCCGGTCCGCTGTCTCTCCGCCGCTGCTTCTAGTACGTGTCGCGGTCTAATGCAAGATTAGTTTGCGTCGTCGTCGGCATGACTGGGACTGTACCACTGTACCACTGTTCCACCACTGTACTACTGTACGCCAGACGTACATAAACAATTCAGTCGGTGTGACTTTGGAGCGAGCAGTCGGCTTAGAGAGATCGCGCTGCCTGCGCTGCCTGTGCGCGTCACAGGGGAAGGGGAGGGGAGGGTGTCCCTCCGTCCGGTCTTAATAAGACATCGTCATAAATTTCTCGTGACCAGCGCGACCGGCTTATCATTGCGGCCGAATGAATCGCCGCGGAGGGACATTAAAAGGAGCTCACATTTTAGCGTGGCGTGGCGCGGCGTGCTGGAGGAGCCCCCGCCCCTTTCTCTCCCCGCAGGTGTTATCGCCGACACCACATCAGCCCCCCTCCCCCTCCCCTCGCCGTTAGCATCGCCGTAATCGCCTTGAGTCGCCCCGTCGTCGTCGTCATCATCATCTCCATCGCGATCCCGGTGAATGATCATCGCGCATCATGATCGGCACGATCGCCGCCAGGCCTGTCCCCCCCCCCCCCGGTCCCCCGCGGGGCGTGGCGGGCCGGGCCGCGTCCCCGGGGCAGCCAGCCTGCCGCCGCTTGTGTTTGCGATTCAAAGTCGCAACTTGGTCGATGGTGGAGAAGGCGGAAAAGCACGTAAAATATACCACCGCTGCACGCCGCCGCGGCGGGATGTCCGAACACTGGTGTTGTCTCTCTCGGGCACGCCGACGGGCCGACGCGCCGGCCCATGATTGCGAGAGAGACAGAGCGACGAAAGGCGGTGACTCGACCGACCGTTGCCGCCGAGTTCCCCGCGCTCGGTTCGTTCATTTTCATACAAACGGGTTCCGGCGCCCCAGCTGTGTGCAACGCGCGGCGGGATGACCGGAGTCATCGTCTGCTCGCCCCGGAGTACCGGAGCCCCGGAGGGTCCGCCGGAGGCCCTCCCGGAGCCTCGCGGGCGTCGGCGGCGGACCCCTGTCGCGTGCGGCCGCGTGGTGCTCCGGGAGGTGACGTGGGTTCGGCCCGGCGCGGTCTGGCCCGAAGTTAGGACTATATACACGTCATCCGAGTTTGGCGGCGGACCGCGGCTGGAGTTGGCAGTGGTGCGGAGATGGTCTGCGCGGAGCCGCGGAGCAGACGGGCAGTGCAGCGTACTGCAGGCGGGGCGAGACAGCACCCCGCCCCACCCCGCCGCGCCCCTAGACCGCTCTTTTATTTAGTTGCTGCTCCTCGCGTGCATGGCTGCGTCGTGCTGCAGTTGTGGGGCTGCGTGCTGATCAGGGGGTGCCTCGCTCAGCCTTGCCCAGCCTTGCCCAGCCTCGCCCAGCCTCGCCCAGCCTCGCCCTCCCCGGCCCTGCCTGCTTGCCCCAAGGACTGCCTCGCCCGGGGCCGCGTCGCTGCGTCCCACCATCCCAGTTATGCTTTAACGGCCCCCTGCGGCCTTCCTAAATTCCACGCCTTACCATGCGCTGAAGGGGCGCCACCCTCACACACATACACACACACACACACACTCATACGCCGAGAGATTGTTGCCGAAGAATGTCTCGCGCAAGGCGCGTCTCGCTCGGCCCGAGGCACGTCTTCTTTGTCCCCGACGATCAATGCTGTCAAACAGAGCCGAAGGCAATCTTTTCCATCTTTCTAGGTTTCCTAGGTTTCAGAGCCGCGCGTATCGCGCGAAAAGTGTGCCGCGTAGACGTAAGTCTGTTTTCTTTTTATATGTCTCCATCCAACTTCATTTTGCTGAGTGTTTTCAAGACTGCCTTCGTGTCTCTGTAACGCGCTTACCAAAGCTCGATGTGCCTAGAAGTAAGTGTAGTTGCCCAAGGAACAGAAAAATATCAACTTGACGAGTCAAGATGGCAAAATGATAAAAATGATAGTACCTAATGACAAGTGAAATCAAATTCTCGTCAGATGCCATTAGATTGTTTTTCGCGTTCATTGAAAACTTCACGTGACATGAACTTTAATTCAAGATATACGTACTGACTCGTCGGGGTGATTCACTGTTTCTGTTCTTTGGGAGTATATCAGCCGAACGGAACCACTACCGCGTCGTCGCGTTGCCGCCGGTTGCCGCCGCCTCAGCAGAGAGACCGTCATCGGGGCGCCGAGCGCGTCGAGCGCGTTGAGCGCGCTTAGCCGTCGCAAAGCTCTTCGTGACCGCGCCGGTTATTTATACCGCGACATTCGTGGGCCGTTAGTCAAATTGAGCGAGATGTAAGTGGTAATGAAAAGAAGGCCGCGCTATCAGCCACCTGTTGGCCGGCGCGTCGTGCGGCCGTGCGGCGCGCCGCGTGTTGTTTGTCATCGGCGTGCTGATTCGGGGATTACATGCGGCAAGTCACTCTGCCGCTCTGCGCGCCGAAATTACCTTCGACTGGGGAAACTGTTATTACTGTGGAGGGCCGGCCCGCGCGGCACGGCATTCCTCGATGACGGTCTCTGCGGCGCGCCGTCTCCGAACCGAGTCGTTCCGTCGCTCTGTCTCTCTCGCCGCGCTGCCGCGCTCGCGGGACGTGCCGGAGGGTGCGAGAGAGACAGAGCGACGGGGGCCACCGTTCGGAGACGGCCTGCTGGATAGTGTGAGGCGCGGTGTGGAAATTCAACGACGCTCACGAAAAAGAAGAAGAAGGATGGAAGTCGGCGCGTGCTGGGAAAACGTACGTATTTCGTTTGGCAATCGCTTTGACACTTGTCGCACGCTGTCCCGGACGGACGCAAGGTATGCTAATGACTGTGAAAGTTGCAGGTGGGGTGCGCACTGTTTTCCCCCCGCAGCTCCAACGGCCGCCAGACACGCGGACACGCGGCACGGCCCGCGGAGACACGCGGCCGCAGCACGCAGCACCGCGCAGCACACGGTGAGTACCATCCACGCAAAGACAGGGGATCGATCCGAGAGACACGCGATGGCAGGCGTGATTGGGGATCGGGTTGTCTCGGACAACTTGAAAGCGAGCTGACGCGTTGCTTTGGCAGCGTCCTGGAGGCCGTCATAATGGGCGCCATGGCGGCCGGCAGGGATGAGAGAGCGGTCATGCTACAGCAGCGCAGCGTGCCGCCGAGCGCGCCGCAGCGTATGAATGTGAGACTGTCGTCGCGTCGGCCAGGCCCAGCCAGGCCGTGCCGAGGCAGCCGGGGGCGGCCGGCCCGGCCCGGGCTCCTCTTTCTCGGAACAAGGACCTGCTCTCGGGGACAACGTCGTCGCGCAGAGTGGAGGGGGCGAGTTGGGCTTTGTTCGCCGGAGTGGTTGTAGGACCTTGCAGTGGCCGGGTGGCGGGGCGCGGTGCGGCCCGGGCCTGTGGCGGCGTGGCACGGTCCGCGGCGTGTTGCCCTTGTTTTTTTACGACGGGGTGCCGCGGTGCGAAGGAGAAGGAGGTGGGGGCGTCACCGCCAAGCTACCGCTACCGCCGCCGCCCCGATGTGTCAGGCGGTGCAGCGCAGTTTGTATGGCCGGCCGGCCGGGTCGGTTGGTCGGGCGGCGAGGCCCAAGAACAAAGAAGGGTCGCGATGGCGATGGGCCCCTCGGGGTCGATAGGTCGATGCTGCTCTCGACTCTCGATAAGGTGTGCGGTGGCTGCGGCCCGACCTCCTCGCTGCGGGCCCTGCAGGCCCTGTGGGCGGTCCCGGCGATCCGGCGGCCAGTTTGGCGCGGCTCCGTAATCACCCTTTGACGGAGCGCGGCCTTGAGCGCGGCCTTGAGCGCGGCCTTGAGCGCGGCCTTGAGCGCGGCCTTGAGCGCGGCCTTGAGCGCGGCCTTGAGCGCGGCCTTGAGCGCGGCCTTGAGCGCGGCCTTGAGCGCGGCCTTGAGCGCGGCCTTGAGCGCGGCCTTGAGCGCGGCCTTGAGCGCGGCCTTGAGCGCGGCCTTGAGCAGGGCGGCGAGGGCCGCCCGGGAAGAAGCCGTTCCCTGGCTTCGACTTTGACGCAAACCTGCAGGCCGAGCCGAGCCAAGCGGACCAGTCGGCCCCGGGGGCGGCGGGGCGTGCACTGAGAGCCAGGGCTTGCCGTGCCCCGCCACGCCCCGCCACGCCGCGCTTGGCAGCCAACGCGTCCTAATGGCCAGCAGTGCCGCGCGGAGTGCACCCCGAGGATTACGGAGTGCGGCGCTCTGGGCCGAGGAGGTACCGGGTGCGCGCTGGGCTGGGCGGGGCGGGGCGGGGGATCCTTTTTGCACTGCAGGGAGCAGGGAGTGGCTCCCGGGTGGCCGCCGGCTGATTTGTGTGGCAGGCAGGGATCTGATCTCATCTTGTGCAGTTTGGCGCCCGTCCTCACCGTCCTCACCGTCCGCCTGTCCGCCTTGTCTCCGGCAACAGCTGGGCTTCCACGCTGGCGTCCTGGCGTGGCGGGGCCGGCGGGGCCCCGCTGATCGTGGCGCTCAGGCGGCGCGGCGCCGCAGTGCTCCCAGAGGAACTCGGCGTTGGGCCGGCCTCGCCTGGCCTCGACGCCCGGCGCCGCGTTCCGCTCGGCCCCTCGCTGGGGGGCTGGGAACCCAACTGCACTGGATGTGCCCCGAAAAAAAGGGGGGTGAACCGTCAGCGTTCGACGTGATCGATCTGCTCGTGCACAGCGGCAGGGCAACAGCTCCCCCGTCACCTGGCCCAGAAATCTGCTAGAATGGTAATGAAAACTCATCGAATGGACGCCGCTTGCTGACGCATGCATCCGCAGGCATCGCTGCCCCATCCCATCCCCGACTGAAAAAACGCTGTGTGTGTGAGAGAGAAAGAGGGGGAGGACTGTATTGTACAAATTGGCACAGTTCGCAGGGACACCCGTGGCGGCAAGCACGGCAGCAGCAGGCTGCCTCCGAACACAGTACATCGTCGCTCTGTCCCTGCCGCACTCCTACGGCGTGCCCGCGAGTGCGAGAGGGACGAAGCACTGTGACACCGCCGTTCGGAATCAGCCTGCTGCCGGAAATTGAAAATTAATTGCCACTGGCCGGCGGGCACAGTGGTGCTCCACGCGCTCTGCCCGCCTTTCACCCTGAACTTCCTTATTTTGCGGAGTGCACCCCGGTGAAGAGGGGGGGGGGCTCGTTTTCATAACGCGAGCGTGCGTGACGGACCGACCGGACGAGTTCGGGAACCGTCGGCAACTGGCAAGAATTGTTGGCCAAACTGGGATGCGGGAACGCGCGCACGCCTCGGCGCACGCCGGCACCGCGCATGTGTGTGTGTGTGCGTGTGTGTGTGTGAGCGAACAAATCATGAATATAGTGCTGTGAAGGGGTTGGCGGTGCGCCGCGCCGTTTGACAATAAGGCACCGCCACGCTCCACCTCGCACTGCCCCCTCCTACCCCCCTCGCCCCGACGACGTTAAATGAATTTTCTTGCCGCGGTTGACATTTTTATTCGTGAAGTCCGATGAAATATCCGTGGGCGGGGCGGCGGGGCGGCGGGGCGCGCCCAGCCCGGAGTGGACGGCCGCCGCTTGCTCGGAGCGCTTGAAACAGCACGTTGCGGATTCGCACCAAAACATTGCTCTATTGGCTTTTAGTGACCGGCAGACATTGTGCTCTCGCACGGTATTCTTTCCCGGTCCGCCTGGCCGCGCTGCTTTTACATCGGCTTGCGGTGGGGCGGGGCCGCCGTTGCTGGCCGGGCCGAGGGCCGGGCCCTGCTGCGACAAACATCCATTTTTGCGACCTCTTTTCTGCTTTCCCCGCTTTACCGTTTTTGTGTTTCGCGCGGCCTTTTATTTGTGGCGTCCATTCCGTTTTGGCCGTGCACTGCTTTCCGATGCCTCCCGCCTCGCCCCGCCCCGCCGCTGTTGTTGCTGTTGCCTCCGCTATCTTGGCCAACTTTCGGGTCCCGATTTAACAGTTTGTCGCATTCCACTCGCGCGACGCGTCCTCCCGGCGAAGCACCGATTAGATGAATTGGGGAAAATTAGTTTGTAAAACTTGCGTCCCGCCGGGAGGAAGCAGGAGGAAAGGTCCGCACACCCTTGAGGGCGTGGGGCGCAGCAGGCTGTGCCGAAACTGGGTCTCCGGCCAAGCCGAGCCAAGCGGCCTAGGTGTCTCCCCTTAAGAGGATATGGTACACCTCCCCAGAAGCGGCATTTCCAGGGACGCGCAGGGACCTCTTTCTAACGCCGTCCTGGCCACACCGTTCGAGGTATCGATATGAAACTTGGCACACGGGCTCAGAAGGGATCAATCTCAATGACGGAGCGTTCAAAAAAATTTTTGAACGCCTAAGTTAGGCCCCAGGGCAGTTCAGTTCTGGTCCAACTTTCGTTCACAACACATCCTGAGAAAATGGGAATATCGAAAAAAGGGCGATGGTACGTTCTAGATTGACATTTACTCTTTCCGGAGATGTTATCCCCTTTCCTGTGCGTTCAAAATTAGAGGTCAAAACCCGGTAGACCGCAGACCTCTGCACGGCGACTTTCGGCGATTCCGGAGCCGGTCAAAGAGAGGAAGTGCAGTGTATCTGTCGACGAGCTGTACCGGCCCCAGACTCCGCACATGTTGTCGCCGACTTTGTTTCACTGAATAGGGACTGCCTGGGCACAGCCTGGCCCGCCACCCTCGCCCAAGGATCGGCACCGTGACAGGTCAATTTATGGCCCCGTGCCTAAATAGTTAAATTTTTCAGCGGTTCATTTTGGAGTTGTGAAACTTGCTCAGATGGATTCAACGGGCCATTGCGGTGTCAGGCGACTAAAGATTCAAGTTCTTGCGACTATTTTGACCTAGGCTGTCCCGAACGTAATCAAGTCCGGTGGCGGGGCTAGTACTGGAGAGCTAAGGTCAAAATGGTCGTAGAACTTTATTTTTGAGTTGCCTGAAACCACAATCGTGCGCTGGACCCCATTCGCCAAATCCTAAAACTCTAAAATAATCCGTTCAAAAATTTAACTGCCGGGGTCTGGGGCCCATAAATCGGCCTGTCACGCTGCCGACCCTTCGACTCATCGGCTCCGGCGCGTGAATGAGGCGGGGGCGGGGGGCCGGCAGGGGGCCCGGCGCAGAGACAAAGCAGAGGGCTGCATGCAGGCAGCCAGGAGGGGCAGGGGCGGGGGCAGGCGGGGGTCAGCATAGCCCGTCTACGACAGTGCCTTTTCAAAACTCTGCGAGATGACAAAAATCACCGTGCAGAGGTCTGCGGTCTACCGGGTTTTGGCCTCTAATTTTAGTCGCACAGGAACGGGGATATCATCACTGGAAAGAGCAAATGTCAATCTAGAACGTACCATCGCCCTTTTTTCGATATTCCCATTTTCTTAGGACGTGTTGTGAACGAAAGTTGGACCAGAACTGAACTGCCCTGGGGCCTAACTTAGGCGTTCAAAATTTTTTTTGAACGCACCGTCATTGAGATTGATCCCTTCTGAGCCCGTGTGCCAAGTTCCATATCGATACCTCGAACGGTGTGGCCAGGACGGCGTTAGAAAGAGGTCCCTGCGCATCCCTGGAAATGCCGCTTCTGGGGAGGTGTACCATATCCTCTTAATGAGATGTGTGTGGGCTGGTGCCTTGGCTGGTGCCACGTGCACGGCTTGGTACGTCTTCGTTCAAACTTAAGTGCGCACGAGGGATTACTCAGATGATCACGGCCCCTCCCCCTCCCCCTTCGTCTTCGTCTTCGCATTGAGCCGCCCCATCAGTCGTGCTGCCTGCTGGTCCCTGCTCCCTATTCCCTGGAACGGAAAATTACGGTCCTGGCCGGGAGGGCCGGGGAAATGCGCGATTTATACTTCGCGGGACACAATCGAGCTTTTACCTCCAACATGCCTGCTCCACTCGTCCTACGACTCGTCCTCCTCCCGGGCCCCGTCCGCCTGCCTGTCTGTCTGTCTGTTCGCCCGGCGGCTGCTAGCTCACTTCATCGCGCTCTAAAGTTTCCCTCTCGTGCAACTTTTCTTTTGCTCTTTGTGCGCCTTCGGCCCACCTTGCCTGCATCCGCCCCGTCGGGAGAGCCTCTGTACGTCTAGTGTGGCGTGGGCGGGGCGGGGCGGGGCGGGGCGCACGCCGCGTTGTGCGATAGGTGGTAGGTACCTCCGCCTCGCTATGATTGCCCTGCCGCAGGTCGGGAATACGAAGTAGGTTGCCAGCGGTGGCACCCGCGGCCTCGTCACACACACAGACACACTCTTACACACACACGTGCACATTCGCCCTGATTGGGTCGTGGGAAGGGAGTGGGTTGTCACGTGCCCGACAAGCTGCTTCCGTTGGCAATGTCAGACGATCAGAAACAAGAAACGGGAAACGAAAAAATTGTAGCCGGGAAATTGTCGTAATGAAAGCGTGTGCGTGGCGGTGTGCCGCTGTTGCGCGGCGCGCTGAAAGTTTTAGCAGGGCTTGGCGGGCTGCATAGGGACGTGGTTGTGGTCGCCCAGAGGGGCAGGCCCTGCGCAGGCCGGCGGGGGTAGCTTCTTTCGACGGTCAACAAAGTTCCTAAAGCCTGGCGGCGGCTCTGCCAGGCTTCGTCTTTCGCCCTAGTGCCTTCCGGGGCGTTCCGGGGCGTTCCGGGGCGTTCCGAGGCGTCCCGGGGATGCACGAGGAGGGCCTCGTCTTGGTGCAGCCCCTGCAGTGCACTATGCAGCCGCCGCGTCCTGTACAGCGCGGAGCTCCGCGGCGACGCGCGTTCAAAAGTTTGCCTTCAGGGAAATGGACGAAATAGGGCAGGATCTTGGTCCGTCCGTCCGGCAGCGAGGCAGTGAGGCCAGCACTGAGGCCGCGCTGCCCCGGAGAGACTGCGCTTCGTCCGCTCCACTTTTCAGCGCGCTTCTTTTCATTTTATGAAGTGGCCGTCCTTGAACGACCTTTATTATTGTGGACGCGCGGCCTGGCGTGCTGCCTGGCGTGGTTGTCGTAAAATTTTGTGCAGCGCGGACGCAATAGGGCGCGCGTGCAGCTTGAGGGCCTCGAGGGCCACGGCCCGGCCACGGCCAGCTTGGCGGCGAGGCGACGGCGTGGCGACGGCCAATAAGCCACCCGCGGGCCGCCCTCCCCCTCCCCGAAGGCCCCGCTGATGGAAGCTGTTTATTACCCAGCGTCGGCGCGACGGTGCACAGCAGTCCAGGAGGGCAGCTTAGACGAGACCGTCGTCTTCAGGACGTCTCCGAGTCCACAAATTGAATAAATTAAATTTAACTGGAGGCCAGCCCGGGGATGTCACTAATGGATTCCTTGTTTGAAAGAACCCGCCGGCACGACCAAGTATTTCATTCGATTCCGATTCGAGGATTCCAGGCCTCAAAACGCGAAATGTGACTATCGGGCGAGACTGCGGCGGCCGAAACTCGGCCGGTATTTATTGGAAGCCCTAACCAGCCTGCTGCTGGCGAGGCTGGCGAGGCTGGCGAGGCTGGGCCGGCCCTCGGGCTGGCCCGGAAGAACCTCGGCATTCCAGCAGGCCAGCAGGCTGCACCGCAACCCCTTCCTTTCACCGCTCCGCGCGAGATTCACGTCAGTGCGATGCCGGCAGGCAACGGCACCAGGCAGTCGCGGCAGCAATGGCGGTAGGTAGGCAATGGCGGTAGGAAATGGCGCCATTCAATTTCAGTAGGAAATGGCGAGGCAGTGGCGGCAGGCGTCAGATCGCGCTCAATTTGCTCCACATATGCCGGGCCCTCGGAATGGAGTCTCTCTGCCACCCCAGCAGCAGCACACACTCTCACGATCGGTCGGGTCGGCCTGCCGCGGGGCGCCGCGGGGCGATCGGGACCTGCTGCCGGAGCGCTTCTGCCGGGGCTTCTGCCGGGCTCTGCCAGGCTCTGCGCGCGGCAGTCACTCACCGAAGGGACGCCGGACCGCGCTCCGCCGCTCCGCCACCCTTGCGCATGGATTTATTATCTCATAACTCAGGGAGGAATTCGCGGCGCGCGGCCCGGAATGCGAAGGAAGCCGCGGCGGAGGCGGCGAGGGCACGGCCTCCACGGACACGCACGGACACACGGACACCGGCACACCCGATAACGTGTTGGCCGTGCGGGCGCCACCAGCAACCAGCACAGAGACACGGACGTGCTGACCTGCGCCGAAGTCTGTCACTCCGGGCTTAACTCACTGGGCCTCTTCCAGCGGGCTGATGCTGAACAGTGCTTTCCTCCGCCGCCTCTCTCGTACTCACGGGGCGTCCCGTGGCGGTGTGGGGTTGCGGGGGCGCCGCGTCTTTGGAGACGTCGTTACCGCCGTGTGTGGACCTGGGGCCGCCGCCTCGCCCGCCTCGCGCCGAAACGGCAACTCAAATAAAGGGCTTGGGGTGCGGGGCAGGGTCCGGGGCAGGGCAGGGCCAGGGGCATGCCAGGGCGAGTCGCGTGGCCGACTGGAACTTGTTTCCTCGCTTTCGTCGGAGGCGAACGACGGAACCCCGGGCTGGGGCCCCAAGTCACCCCCAAGGCTTGCCTCCGTCCAATGGGGGGGGGGACAGTCCTGGGCGTCGACAGGGGCGGCCGCTGAGCAGCACCAGTGTGCTTTTGAGTGCAGGCCGAGGCTAAGGAGGGGAGCTGCTGTGCCACGAAGAGACATTACATCGCTCTGTCTCCGTCGCACTGACGGCTCGTTCCGTTGGGGTGCGAGAGGGACAGAGCGACGAGACTACCGCTCGGCACACTGACGCGCGGTGAACACCGAGCTCGGTTTCTGTTCCGGGTCCCGATGCATTCTGCATAGCGGGATCGAGGCGCAGCCGCGTGTAGGCCTCAGCACTGCAGGTACGCCAAGGCACGCTGGCCGGGGAGTGAGTGAAGCAGCGACTTCCGGGTATGCAGGCCCAAGGCCTCGCCATGGCCTCGCCATGGTCTCGCCCCACCTGACGAGGCTGCCAGCACCAGCTCCGGGAAAATGAAATAAAAATGTGTCGTTATTTCGTGCGCTGCTGCTGCCGTGATGAAATGCCATCATTCTGGGGGATTGGGCGCGCGACGCGGCGACGCCCTCACTGCGGCCTCTGCGGCCGGAGAGTGTCTCGAAACAAGATTTAAGGATGGCGGCTCTGTGTGGAGGCGTAACGCACTCTAGTGGCTCTTATCGCATGATCGAAACGGCTCCCGGGGATGATATGGTGCGCCATATGGGGACGCATTAAAGGGGCCTGTCCCGGCCAAGCGGCCCACGACGGCCCACAGCCCACGGCCCACGGCCCAGCGGTCGATGGGTAGGTGCTGCGGGAGGCCGGCAGATCGGGCCGCCCGAGAAGAAATTCAGCTCATTAATTTTATCCCAGTGCCACGGTGCGACGGAGAAAAGCAAACAGAAAGAAATAGAAAGAGAGAGAGAGAGAAAGAGAAAGAGAGAGAAAGAGAGAAAGAGAGAGAGAGAGAAAGAGAGAGAGAGAGAGAGAGAAGAGAGAGAGAAGAAAGAAAGAAAGAAAGAAAGAAAGAAAGAAAGAAAGAAAGAAAGAAAGAAAGAAAGAAAGAAAGAAAGAAAGAGAAAGAAAGAGAGGGGGGGGGGCTGCGATTACATCTCGGGAATGTGTTCCACTGGAGGGCGGTGGTGGACCTCGCGGACCTTGCGGTTCATCGCCGCGCTGGAGCTGGGGGCGAGTCTGTGGACTCTGGCCCCGTTTCCCGAGAAGGGACTAATGGAACGCATGAGGGCGCCAATGGCAGCGGCTTGCCCTGAGCGAAGAATCCAACCATCATGTGCTCGCTTGGAGTGCTAATTAAAGACTCGGGCTCCAGGGGACTGTCTCTTTCCGCGGTCCGGGGCCCGCGGCCCGCGCGGCGCGGCCCCGGGTCCCAGGCCACATTGTGCGAACGTAATGCCCCGCCATTTCGACAAGTGGATGCAGATGCGATCCATCTCGCTGGCAGCCAGCAAATCGAGCCAATCATTTTTCTGGCCCAGCGCCGCCCAGCGGTCCGGCGCGGCCCGACTCGCCCGTGTTTGCTCGGCCCCCACGGAGGGTGTGCGGCCCGTCCTGGAGGGGCGGCGGAGCCAGGCGCCGCAAAGGTGATTTTCTGGTGCGTTTGCCGCGGCCTGGCAGCCCGACCAGCCTTGGCAAGCGTCGGCCAGCCAGCCCCCCGCCTCACTTTGCATGGCCAAGCCCTTATCGTCGTCGGGATGGCCGGGCCGGGCCGGGCGAGGCTGCGCGCGAGCTTTCGCGGAATGGAACGTGTTGGCGGTTCACACACACACGCACACACACATACACACAACCATACGGATTGGGTGTGTGGTGGTGCGCGCGAGCTGCAGCCCCATATTGTAATCTCTTTGTTTGGAGTACCGCGGACCATCCGGGCGGCGCACAGCCCCGTGGCTGCGGCTGCCTACGCGCTCCACGACGGCGTTCGGTGCCTTCATGGCCTTCATGATCCACAAATGCTAATGCGCGCGGCTGCTGGTTGCACTGGCTTGAGCAACAGATGAGTGAAGTTACACACACACTCGCACAGTGTGAGTGTAAATGTGCAGCGCGTGCAGGGTGTGTGTGTGTGTGTGTGTGTGTGTGTGTGTGTGTGTGTGTGTGCGCGCGCGCGCGTGGGAACACGCGTGCAGGCGGCAAACCTCAAAGGAACGCGGCGCGCAGCAGGAGAGGGCCCACCCCGCCTTGGAGGAGGTATTAATAAAATTGAGGAAAACGTCTCAAAGAGAGAAAGAGAGCGAGAGGAAGCGAGAGGGCATTCAATCTCGGCCGAGATACGAATCCGTGTTGTGCTGCCGCCAGACTGTCTGTGTAGCGCAGCTCTCGCGGCTCTCGTCCCTTTTTTCCTCCCACCATCAATATGGAAATAGCGCGCGGGCGGCGTGGCGCGGCACAGTGGGCCAGAAGACCGGTGGAGGTGGTCAAAACTCTAGACGCGTTTTGAGCTCCAGAGTCGCTAAATGGGACCCAAACCGAACGTGTGACCCCACCAATGGATTCCTCGTTCGGAGAGCAGTCCATTGATGGGGTCACGCGTTCGGTTCGAGTCCCATCTAGCAATTCTTAAGCTCAACGCGTCTAAAGCTTTTGCCGCCTCCACCGGTCTTCGGGCCCACTGTGCGCGGCGTGGCGTGGCAAGGCAGAAGACCGCGAATATCACTCGGCATATCCTGCGAGGATTGCCGCGTCCTTGCGTGTCCTCGCCGCGTCCCTGGGGTCCCCGGACGGTCCCTGGGGTCCCCGCGGCCTCGACGGCCTTCGCCCCGTCCCGGCGTTCCGGCCTTCGGGACGCATCCCGCGCGCCGGCCTTGACTTCCGGCCGCGCGCCACGCGACGCCAGACCGATTCCCCCCCCCCCCTCTCTCGCACCTAATCCGGACGCCCTGCGAGTGCGAGAGAGAGGCAGGCGGTGGCGTGCGGAACCAACCGCTGTTCGTGCATCACGGGGCGCTCCGCTCCGCCTCGCCGCGTCTTGCGAGCAGCGCGCCGAGCGCCACTGTCGCTGCAAATTTTCATTCATTTAGTCGACATTGTGTGCGCGTGCGTGGGGCGTGGCGTGGAGCGGCGGGGCCGGGCGGAGCGTAGCGGCCGTTGTAGGGGTTCAGAATCAATAGGACCGCGCGCCATGCGCCAGTCCGGCCGTGGCGACACACACGGCCTTTATTACTCTAATCTTGCTTTTGTTTTGGGCGGGCCGCGGGGTGCCTGTCTATGATGCATTAACGCCTCGCCGCGTCGCCGCCGCGCCCCGCCCACGCATGACTGTCGTTATTATCAGGGAAAGGGATTTGCGCTTGTCGGCCTTCCGGAGCGCCCGGGGGCGTCGCCACGACCTCCGCCAAGACGACCTCGGCCTCCACCGCGCAGCGTGACGGGCCGAACCTCGACGGCTTGTGCAACTTTTTGCCCGCGCCACAATGCTGATGCTATTCTGTTCCGGGCAGGGCCAGGCAGGGCCGGGCCGGGCAGCGGGGGTTTTGCGAGGGGCGCGCCGCGCAGATCCGACTGATAGTCATGCTCGCCCCGAAGGACGGTTTTTCCGAGAACGGCCGTCGGCATCCGCGCTGGCCCTGGCCGCCGCGTGTGTATCGCTTCCAGGAAGCCGCGCGGTGGAGCCAGACAGCCAGCCCGCCCGCAAGGCCCGAACCCCAGGGAACGACTTTGCGGGAATTTGATCCATCGCCCACACCCCCCGGAGGAATACAGTAGACTGCGCGGAACGAGCCTCAAAACGACTACTACCCGCTTCGCCTGCCTCGCCTGCCTCGCCTGCCTCGCCAAGGAAAGCCAAACTTCGTCGATCGTTGGCACTGTGTCCGGCGAGGCCGCTCGAGACTGGGGCTGCCTGCTGGCGAGGTGATTACGCGAGTCCGGCCAGCGAGCCCCGCCAGCGAGCGCCACTTAGAGGCCGGCGTGTTTTGCCGCGTTCGTGTTATGAAATGCCGGCCATCTTATTAATTCTGCAGCCTCCCTTATCTCGCCTGTTGGCTTGCCGTTGGCTTGGCCGCCCCGGCCGGAGTGCCCGGAGTCTAATGGCCGCCCCAATATGTTGCGCGAAGCAGCGCGGCAACGCGGCCGCCTGGAAGGCACTGGAAGGCGAGGCAGTGGAGGCAAGGCGCTGGGACTGGAGGGCAGCCTTCCGCCTTGTCGCGCTGCGGGCTGGGTCCGAGCGGAGGCTTCCTCTCTCTCTCTCTCTCTCTCTCTCTTGCGCTGTCCGGCCGTCCTGGTAGGAGTGCGAGAGAGACAGAGCGAGCGAGAGAAAACAGTCCAGAGTCGCCCCGCCGTGCTGCTGCTGGGAGACTCCAGCAGCCCGCTCCAGTGTCGGGAGACGCCCCAGCGCGTTGGAGTTGCCGCTCGCCCGGCTTAATTCCAGAGTCTTGCGGGGCCACGGTGCGTGCTGGATTGCAGGGCCCCGCTTGGCACCCCGCCCCGCCCCACCCCGCCCCGCTCGTTGCAAAGTCCCGGCGTGGCTGGGGCGTCGCTGCTGGACTTCCAGCTCCAGCAGGACGCTCTCGCTCGCTCGGCTCCAGGGTCGCCGGGTCGCGCTGCCGAGCCGATTAGAGAAATAGTTGAAAGAAAAGGGGATCGCAGTGGCGGCGTGGCGGGGCGGGGCGGCCAGGTGCGCATGATTCACGTCATCGTCTTCCGTATTCGTCTCACGTGCCCCCGAGCCGCGGGTCGCGGCGGTGGTGGGGGTAAATATAACCGCAGGTGGTGGCGGCCGACTGACAGAAGGGAAACGTGTTTCCACCCCTCCCCACCCCATCCCGCCCCGCCCCGCCCCGTCGAGTGCATGGTCGTCGTACTCGTCGTCGCAGTTGTGGCGGGACGTGGCTGCAATCCCTCCGCAGCAGACTGGCCGCGCTGCCGGGGTGCCTGGCCTGCCCGGGCTCAAGCCCGCCGCGACCTGGCTGGCTTTGCAGTGCGGCGTGCCGACTCTCAGAATGGCCCCCGGTGTTTATTTTATTTTTTCTTCCTTCTCGCTCCACGCTTTTTGGCCCGCCGAGTCGTATTTATGGAGCAAATACCGGAGGACGGGCACATGGTCGGCTGCGTGCTCTGCGTGTGAGTGTGAGTAGTGTCTGTTCGGGGACCCGGCGAAGGCCCTCTCGATCCGATTCTCTTTGGGTCCTTAATATAAACAAATTCGCGAATATTTAAAGTGTGCATCGCCCCATTTACCTGTTATTCTTTCTGTGTGTCTGTTTTTTCACATTCGCTCTCTGATTGGCGCGCCGCCGGTACACGCTAAACTGGTTGAAAGTGTCGAGGAGCGGTAGTGAGCAGGTTTTGTTATCCCGTGCGTACCTCTCGACTCGACGTCGGATTCGACGACGCGAAACTCGGAGGAAACAAGCGCGATAAATCACGGCGCCATCATCGTGCTTTCGGCGTCGCTAATTTATATTCTCTTGTTTGCGTCACTTCGGCCACGCCGCGGCACGCCCCGCCACGCCCCGCCCCGCCCCGCCGGCAATGCCCGGAATGCAAATGACTTTTTGTTCTCAACACCTGACGTGACCGCCGCTGCAGATGTCTCCCGCTTCCCTGTTTTTTTTCTCTGTTTGTTTTTAAGAAGTTTGTTTGCTGTTTCCGCGGGGCGTTCCGAAACAGGGTAGCACCGCGAGGTCCTCCTGCCTGCTGGCGTCGGCAGGTGGGATCTTGTCCGAGGCCACGACGCGGTATGGCGGTGCTGGCGGCCCTGGCGGCCTGGCCTAGGGCCGAGGCGGGCCGAGGCGCGAGGGGACGCGCACCCCGCCCGGCTTTGGCGGGCTGAGCCTGCTTTCCTTTTTGTGGCCGCCGAGCCTGGCTGGCCGTGCTGGCCGTGCCCCACAAGGCCGCGCCCCACGAGGCCGCCAGGCGAGTCCCTGGCGTCCGGCCGGCCGGCCCGGCCTCGGACACACATGTTGCGTAAAACCTTGCCAGCATTTATCAGTTAAGGGCCGTAATCTCCGGACGGTCCAGAGGAGCTCCGGACAGCCCGACTCCGGGACTCGCCTTGCGGCCCTAAACTGATGCCTTCTCTCTCTCTCTGACACTACCCCTACACGGGACGCTTCATGAGTGCGAGAGAGAAGGAGCGAGGCCATGCTGCTGGGTCGCGTGGCCGCGCGTGGCCCGGACTTGCCACGGTCCGCTCCCCTTGCTGCGTTTTGTTGCCGCTATCATTGTGCGCTAAGTGTAAGGGACAAGGACAAAGGGGCAAGAAATCCCTTCTCCGCGTTCGTGCTCGCGAGGCGAGCGGCTTTTAAAAAGCCGCCGTGTTCGGATTTACACGAGCAGCCCGGGGCGAGTGTGTTTTTCCGGCGGATTTGCTCTTTGTGACGAGCTTTAACGCGCGCGGTTCAAACACGCCTCGCCGCCCGGCCGCCCTGCTGGCTGACTCGGTGACTCCCGTGATAATGCTGACTTGAAGAACGATGTTTCCCCAGCGACGGTCCCGGCACTGTGTGCGAGCCGGAGAGATTTGTGTCGGGCAAACGCGCGCGCGTGCGCGCCGCGTGCGTGTGTGTACAAGGGTCGCCGTCGTCCGGGCAAGTCCACAGCGGTCTCGGCCACGGGGCAGCAAGCTCGACAGCAAGCCAGCAAGCACGCCGCACGCGCGAGTGCTGCAGGCCGATCCCAAACACCGCTTCCGTCGCTCGGCGTCCTTCGAACTCGGCGCGAGAGAGTGCGAGAGAGACAGAGCGACTGTTTGGAGTGCAGGGGACGCATTGATGGCCTTGTTCTAGTCCTGGCGAGCCTGCCGCTACGCTACGCGGAGGAGGGCGGAACCTACTTAAGCCGCGCGGCCGCAGCTGATACATCAGGCTTAGTTCCCAAGCCTCCCGAGAGGGGGCGTGCGGGGCGTCGGGACCGGCCCGGGCTTTGCCTGCAAAGCGGTGCTGATTGGGCTGCGGCCGCGCTGCGTGTCGAGGCGTGGCGAGGTGGGCCGGGGCGGGGCGGGGCGGGGCGGGCGCCGGAGCGTTGGAAGGATCCACGCGGAGGCCCTACCTGGCGCGCTGTGAAGGCGAAGGCGAACTCGAAGGCGCATCTTGTTCAGTTCCGCGCTCCGAACCGCATCATTTCGCAGATACAAAGAGGCGGCGGCGCGCCCCGCACAAGTTTCGGGGCGCCGCGCCACGCCGCGCCACGCCCGCCGCCCACGCCACGCCGCGCCACGCCGCGCCACGCCGCGCCACGCCGCGGTACAGGGTGCGTTCCGAAACGCGGTCAGGCCACCGCATTCAAACTGTGTGTCGGTGTCAGGAAGATGAAGTGCACTGCGACCTCTGGCCGCCAGCGTGGCCCCCTATCTGACCTGTTATGTATGGTGGGCCGTGTAGCGTGACGCGGATGGCAGGTTCCAGTCAGAGCGTCGGACTGGCACGGAGTGTCTGTGTGTGCGCGTGTGTGTGGCACACTGTGTGCGTGCCTCGGATTGGTGTACGTTTTTCGTGTGTCCGTGTGTGCGAGTGTGCCTGTGTGGGTGCATTGTCGCGCCTTTCCAGGCCGTTTGCCGAACACAAGGAGCTTCATCTGCGACCGCCCAGCCCGCCCGGCCGCCGTCAACAGACGCCTTCCTGCCTTCCGCCTTAAGCACCGGTGTGGTTGCTTGCCTTGCTTGCAGTGCCGGGCCTTCGCAGGATGGAGCGATTCCTTGCGCTACAGTAAATATCGTATTTAGGGGGTCATTTTTCCCCCTTTTTACCGCCGACCGACCGACTGCTGGAGGGTAGCTGTCCGCCTGTCGGCGCGGCTGGGCCACGTGTCTGTGCTCTCTGTCGCACTCGCGGTGCGACGGGGTGGGTGTGTCCGCCCTCTCTGTCGCACTCGCGGTGCGACGGGGTGGGTGTGTCCGCCCTCTCTGTCGCGCTCGCGGTGCGACGGGGTGGGTGTGTCCGCCCTCTCTGTCGCACTGGCGTGTCGCGCCGAGGGAGGCCTGTGCCGTGTCGCCGTGTGCGGCCGTTCGGCGTTCGGCGCGGCCTGCGTGCGGGGATCATTGCTTTGCGACATCATCGGCCCGCCTGCTGGCAGAGAGAAACAAAACGAAAAGGGAGAGAGAAAAGGGAAAGAGAAAAAGGCTGTCGATGGGGCGGGAATGGATTGTGTAGTGACGCCCCCCACGGTCATTATCGTGTATACGCGCGCAATCGATTGAATTTCAACTCGTTTCTACTTTTTCGCTGACCTACATCCGAAATCTGGACTGGCAGATCAGAGCGACTGGTCTGCTGCGCTCGGCGCGGCGCCGCGCACCGGTGGCACCTGTCGGGGAGCACCCGGTAGAGACCCTGCTGCAGGCGCGACCGGCGCTGCGAAGCGCTGCGAAGCGGGTCGCGATCCTGTCCGAGCGCGTCGGACAGTGGAGGTCGCCGTCGGCGAGGGCGCGGGGACATGCCGACCCTCGCCAACCGTGAGCCTCGCCCGAACTCGGCGTGTCTCAATGGAGTCGCCAAAACGACGGAGATTTATCACTGCGAAAGTCGCAGACGGGCCGCATCCATTTTTCTGGAAATAATTAAACACCTCGGCCTTGTTCTCGTCTCTGTCTCTCTCTCGCCCCCGCTTCCCGCCGGGCGCGAGTGGCTCTTCTTTTTCCATCTTGCTCGGCGCGGCGCGCGGCGTGCCGGATTAGAACTTGAAAGCGATTTCCGCGCGGCTCCGACAGGGATCATCGGGGAACCAAGGGAACCACGGGAACCGATCTCGTGCTGATTCATCTCTCCGCTAATGTGGGCTTACGCGGGGCGAGGCGGGGTGGGCGGAGTGGCGGCCGGGCCGGGCCCTCGAGGGGGCTCAGGGGGCTTGGCGCGGCGACAAGCGCCGAGAGGGCTGAGCAGGTGTGGCACTCGGGCCCGGCCTGATACTCCAATCCCCTGCTCATTTCCTGTCGTGTGTACGTCTCGGCGGCGGGTCGGATCGGCGGGTCGCACCGGGCGGGTAAGACCCCTCCGGGTCGCGGCTACAGCTCCGCGCCTCGCTCGGCCCCGCCCCGCCATCTCTGACCTCTCACCTGCAGCCAAAACACGGCGGCCCGCTACTTCGCGCTGCTCGCAGTCTCGCAGCTCCTTGCCCCCTTTCTTTCATTAACTGGTCTGCTCCGCCGCCCCTGTTGCCCCTCCCGCTGCCCTCCCCTCCCCTCCCCGCCCCGCCGCCCCACCCCCTTGTGGCAGGCGTGAGATCAATAGAGGGTGCGCAGAGTGCTGCGCGCACAGTGTTCGCGGCCCCCGCCCGCTGCCGCCCCTGCCGCCCCCAGCTGCCCCGCGACCCCCGCCGCGCTCCCGGCCCCCCCGGGCCCTCCCGGACGCGCCCGGTCCGCCCCACCGGCCAGTCGCTCCGCGCCCTGCGCCCAGGTCAGGTGGACCAAGCCGAGCCGCCCTCCCAGCCAGCGTCTCCACCGCGCGAACGCGAAGTGCCGAGGCTGTGCCGAGCCCTTCGCTGTGCCGAGCCCTTGCCCCTCCCACCGCGGGGCGTTCGCGGGGCGTTCGCGGGGCGTTCGCGGGGCCCGACCCCATAGGCGTCCGGCCCCGGTCGCGTGTGCGTGGCGCGTGCGTGCGCGCGTGTGTCCGCGTGAGTGCGTGCAGTGAGTGGTTCGACATGTGACTGGATACGCCCAGCGGAGACGGAGACGCCACCTGAGCCACGACGGGCCGACGGGCCGACGGGCCGAGGCGTCAGAGTACGTATCTGTAACAAGTGTCTCGGCGGCCTGCTCGGCCTGCTTGGCGTGCTCGTCGTTGGTCCTGCACATCGATCGGGCCGCCGTCTCGCTTTCTCGCGCCGGAGGGCCTGGAGGGCCTGGACGGCCGGGAAGGCCTGGAAACGGGACGGGCCTCATAAAGTTTTCAACTTTGGATATTGGCCCCCCAGTCCCCCTCGCCAATCCTAGGCCGCGCGCCAAGCAGCGCGCCAAGCAGGGCGCCAAGCAGCCTGGCCTACGCCTCGCGCCTCCTTGAGGCGGGGCAACGGCACCGCGGCACCGCGGCGGGCCAGCGCGGGAAAAGGGGGAGGAAGGGGCGGGGGGAACGTCTTGGATCACCTTGGCTCCCTTTGAAGCGTGCCGCCTCACGCCTCGTGCCTCGCCATCCTAGCTTTGGAGGTGGTCCTGCCAGCGCCGTGCCACGCCGTGCCGCGCCGCGCCAGCGTGACGCAGTGTCAACAACGTGCAACACGCCAAAAGGCGAGGCTGGCTGGTCCTTGCACCCTTCAATTTCTCTTGAGGGCTTGAGGAGCCTCTCCAGCCATGCCCGGCAGGACCCGGCCGCCCCCCGCAGCGGACAAGCCATGGCCAGCCCTCCGTCCTCGCCGAGGCCTCCGCCAGCCGCGCCAGCCCTGCCGAAGAAGAGTCGCTCTGTCCCTGTCGCACCTTGGCGGCCTGTGGGACGCGCCACGAGTGCGACAAAGACAGAACGAACCTTCGGAATGAGCCTGCCGAGGCCGCCCACCGCGAGCGCCGAATCGGAATATGCAAATGACTGGCCGCGCTCGCGTTTTGGCAGCGAGCGGCTGGCCTGGCTTTGGCCTGGCTCGGCTGGTCCCGCGGCTGCAGGCTGCACAGCACCGCTGCGACTTAACGACGGGCTTAATGTCCCTCCAACGTGTTGCAGGCCTTGCAGGCCTTCCAGGCCGCGCTCGCCGTCGCGCGTCGCGCCGCCCGTCGCGTTTATTCCCGCGATTCACGACTGCCATGGAAGCTGACGATCGTTTCGTCGCTCTGTCGCTGTCACACTCGTGGCTTGTCTTGTCCTGTGCGGGTGCAAGAGAGAGAGAAAGAGAGAGACGGACAGACAGACAGACCGCCGGAATGGCTCGGCTTGCGCCGCTTGCACTGTAATGCCGAGGCCGTGGTTCGGGTTCGGCTTGCTGGGCCAGGAGCAATGCGGGGCTAGTTAGCCTTCCCGCTCGTACGCCTCGCACGCCCCGCCGCCCCTTGGCCCTCATTTTCATACCCCTCTCTCCGTCCCGTCCCCCTCCCCCTGGGGTTGCCTTTCTGCTGAAGCATAACCAAGCGTGGCCCAGTGGGCGCGGCGGCGCGGCGGCGCGGCGGCACGGCGTCGTCGCCCCTTTGAGGGGCCCTGCCCTGGCCGTGCCCTGCCCTGGCCGTGCCCTGCCGGTGAGCCACCCCCTGCGGCCCCGGCATGCCCCGGCCCACGGCCCCACCCTGCTCCTGGCCGCCCTGGCCGCCCTGGCCATTAGGGCGTGTGACAGGATCGAGGGTATGCAGGGTCAAGGGAGCGGCCCTGGGGCCCTCACAGCCAGTCACGGGGTCTCGAAGGGCTGCTGTCTCGGAGGGCCGACTGACAATCTATGCCAGCCGGCCGTCCGGCGTCGGTCTCGCCAGCCTTCGCCAGCCCTGCGCCAGCCCTGCGCCAGCCCTCACAGCGGCCTCATTAGACAGACACGGTGCCAGGGTCGTCCGGAGGCCCCGGGGCCCTGGTGTACATCGGTTGATTCAACAGGTACGATATAAGAAATACGCCTGGAGCCGGTGGAGCGGTGGCGGGGCGGGGCGGGGTGTGCCTCGGGCGGACGGCGTGATTAGTAGCAGCCAGAGGAGCCCGGGCCTTTATGCATGTTTGCTGTTCTGATAACAACAAAAAGTGCTCTGGGCCGCTGCCGCCCCGGCCGCTGCCGCTCCGTGCGGCAAGTACTTACACTACACGCGACTGCGAGAGGCGCTCGCTGCCGCTGTGCTGCATGAAAAAACACCTGTTATAAGGGAACGGCGGGCCTGGCTGGGTGCTCTGGCTCTGGGCGGCGGCCTGGGAGGAGTCGCCGCCATTAAGGTCAACCTAACGTAACGATATGCTTATGAACCCCACCCCGTGCACTGCGCGGATGGCTCTTCCGCCCCGCGCCTTCCGGGTGCAGCGGACTAGCAGACTGCCTTCCGGCTTGCAGTGCAGCGGCAGCAAGGCGGCAGCAGGCGGCAGCAAGGCCCGAAGGGCTACTCGGGGCCTCGTTCTTCGCCATGACCCCCATGAGCGAGGCGCGGGCACCGCCTGCGCGTCCCCTCACTCTCTCGCACTCACAGAGCCCGGCGTTGGTGTGCGAGAGAGAGAGAGAGAGAGAGAGAGAGAGAGAGAGCGAGAGCGGAAAGCACTGTTCGGAATCGGGCGTCACAGTGTGGTGTCGCGAGGAGCGCAGCACTGCGGGGCAGCCGCCGGGTGCGGTCGGGAAGTCGGTTCGATTCGGTTATTCGATATGCGGCGCGCTCAAAGTGGTGATTACAATAATGGAATTTGGCCTCTTTGGCGCGCGCTTTGAACCGGGCCGGGACCGGGACTCCGCGACCGGGGCCGCGGGGAGAGCATGCACCAGCTGATGCCACCAACCACTGAATAGTCATGCCGCCGTGTGTATCGAAAAAGTATCATCATTGCTGCAGTGTCTGTGTGCGCGCGCTTCAGTGTTGGTGTTTGTGTTTACCAGTGGCGAGGACCCGCGCAGTGCTCATTATGCTGTGTGTATCAGTCAAGACGGCGCGGCTTCGCCCTCGGCTTCGGCTTTGGAATGAATACACAAGCGTCGTGCCGCGCGCCGCGCGCTCTGTCGAATCCCCGCAGCGCCGCGGCGTGGCTGACAGAGCGAGGCGGAGTGAGACAGAGCGAGACGAGACACCCGATGCTGTGGCAATACCACCAGGGCCGCCAGGGCGACGGATCCCTTGCCGCGTCCCCCACCAAGTGGCCGCCTCCGCTGCATTGCGCTGCATTGTGCGGCTTGCTGCGTTTGTGACGAGCCCTACGCGTGCTAACCTCGCTCTGTCTCTCTCGCTCACCTTCGGCGGCCACTATGAGTGCGAGAGAGGCAGAGCACAGTGTTGTTCGGAATCAGCCAGCAGCCCTGCTTGGCATTATGAGCAGGAAAGGATGTGGTGGCTGCGTGGCCCCGCTGGGCCTGCCTGGTCTCCCCCCTCCCCCTTCCATCCCGGCCCCGGCACCAGCTTGCTCGCACCCTCTGCCTCTTCGCGCCCCGGGGCGGCAAACGTATATGGACGCGAAAATAAACCCGAGGTGCATGTAACTTATCCTGAACATGCACCGTGCACCGCGCAGCACGCAATTATTTATGACCGAAAGTCCGATAAATATTCACAGAGGATGCCGTGTAACACGCTGTAACATGTGAAGCTCATCTATGCCCCGGGGAACTGGGGCAGAGGTTTTAAAGACTGGATCGAGAGTGTACGTACATGTGAGTGCGAGCGAGAACACTCGAGCGGCGCACGCGTCGCGTGCTCTCTGAGCCCCCTTCAGCAGGGCCTGCTTCCAGCATGCTTCCAGCCTGGAGGGGTTCACCCGCTGGTCCTCCGCGGTCCGCCTGACGACGCTGCGAGGGAACGACCCACGCATTACCATTGACTGCATGGCCCGAAATTGGCCCCGGAAAATCCTCTTTTCCGTCTACATGCACGGGGCGGGGTTGCCGTTGGTATGGGAGTGCCCCGCGAAGGCCGAAGCCCTGCAGACTGATTCCGAGAGTCTTTTTCGTCGTTATGTCTCTCTCGCACCTTTACAGAGCGCCCCATGAGTGCAAGAGAGACCGAGCGACCCCGGAATCAGTCCGCTGGAGGAGGCCCTGCCGGCAGTGTGCGGCGGCGCGCATTCGGAATTCGTTAAACGCATTTCACTGAAGGACGCGGCCTCTCCGTCCGTACGCCTTTACGGCGCCGGGCGTACCCGCCGTGCCGCCCGCCGCTGTGCGTGCACTTTATGGAAGCCTGCCCCGCCTGCGCGGCCTGCTTCGCCTGTTCGCCGCGCAGCGCTGCCGTCGTCGCCGTCGCGGCGGGCAACATTGAAAGACGCATTAGCATGGGCGCCGCGACGTCCGGCAGTGCGACGCGGGCCGACGCGGTGGCTCTCGTAAAACTTGGAACGGCCGCGGGGCCCGGGACTGGCCGCCCCGCCCCGCCCCGCCCCGCCCCGCCGCGCCTCGGCCACCGCCGGCTAATTGTTGCCCCGGGCTTCGTCCGCTTCGTCCGTGCCCGCCTTTTAAGGCACTTCACTCGGAGCGGCGCAAAAAAAGAGAGTCGGCGGAAAAAGTGGGTCAGCAGGCGTGGGAGCGGAATGCAACGCACTCCACCGGACGTTGTAGCGGAAGCCCCACCGCCCGACCTGGAGCCGGAGTTTTGACAGGCCGCGCTGTGTCTGTGTGCCAGCGTCGCGGTGTGCGGCGAGAAGAAGGAGCAACTGCGCGGTGAATTGGTGGAAGTTGGTTCCGGTGGTGGCGTCCCTCGGCCCGAGGGCGACTTTCGGGGGGATTCGCGGCGCCGCGCCGTCTCGCGCCATGAAAGAAATGGATGCCACGGTCCTCAGCGCTGATGTCGCCGTGCCGCGCCGTGCCGCGCCGCGCTCCCTCGGAAGCTCGTCGCCACTACCCCGGCGAGTCGCCGCGTCGCCGCCAGATGGGCAGAATGGAGAGCCCCATATCCGCGCGGCCGGAGCCTCTTCCGGGAGGGGAAGCGATTCGCAGGCGAGGCAGGCGCTGGTGACAAGGGCGTCGCCCGCTTTCATCTCGCGCGTGTTTTGTGCCGAGTTTGGGCTGTTGGCGAGCCGCAGGGGCGGGGCCACGCCGGGGGAGCCCGATGGCTGCCTTTAGAGCGCCTGCGGGGCGGCGTGAGGGGCGTCTCGTTTTGAAGTGCAGGCGGGCATGTGTCGGGCCCGAAATGGCATACGATCATGTGTGGTCTAGCCCTTGATGGTAATGGCGGGTAGGCAACACGGAGTGCGACGGAGCACGGTTGCCGCTGTCTCCGTGCAAGGCTGTGGCGCTGTGGCGTGTGCAGGGGAATAATGTTTCTGGAGGCGGCATAAACCTATTTGCACAATGCACCCGGAGTGTTTTGGAGGCACTGGGGGGCACGGCACGGCCTAGCCGCACCGCGCCGTGCTGCGCCGTGCCGCCCAAGGCAAGACCCCGCCAGCGTGCCTCACTGTATTCATGGGGTCGGCTTACGGCGGCTGAATCGTATCTCGAAACTTTCCCCATCACAACGTACGGCGTACGGCCCCTCGAGGAAAGCAATTTCTTTTACTTAATAAAGCGGATGCCGGCAATGCAAGCGGCCAGATGCGCGCAAACAATTCGATTGTGTGTTGGTGTATTGATTTTGATACGCCTTGTGCCGTGTGTTGTTTGAGCGAGCCCAATCCCCGGGGGGACTCCGCCTGCCTGCCTGCCTGTCCGCCTGGCTGCCTGGCTGCCTGGCTGTCCGCCTGGGGTAGGCATGTGATTGTGTGGTCAGAGTCCCGAGGCGCCGCGAAAGGGTCGCGGCTGGGGTGAGCGGGGCGTGGCGGGGCGTGGGGTGGTAGGTCACTAGCGCAGCCAGACGATTTGGCAGCATTGTGGAGCAACAGCTGCGGTCACTTGCAGCTTGGACGTTAATTACTGGCTCCCCCACCCCTTCCCTTCCTTCCCCCGATAACGCCTCGCGCCCCTGGTCCGGTCCGCGCCGCTCACGCGAGCCGAGCCGAGCCTGTGGGGAGCTAGCCGGCACAGTAGCGCAGCCAGCACAGCCAGCACAGCCAGCGCGGCTCTTTGTCGCACTGATTAGTCTGCGGCGCGGAGACGGCGTCTCTCTCGCACACCGACGGCACGCCCCACGAGTGCGAGAGAGACAGGAGCGCTGCAGGACCACCGCGTCTTCTCGGTTCCTTTTTCGGACGTGCTCCCGGAAATGGGGTCCGGGATCCAATTAGGCGCATCGACGTGCAGCGCGCTGCTACTCTGGTATTGATTGCAGCGCAAAGGCCAGGCTCCGCTCCGCCTTGCCCCGCCGCGCCCCGCGCCGCCTCACCCCGCCTCACCCTGCTCACTTATTCACGGCCCCTTGGATGAGTGAGTGACATTCGCAAACCGCTGTTCTTGGGGGAACAAACTGTAGCGCAAGTTTGTTTGTCCCCTTTGCGCTGTGTGTGCGTGTGGCGTGTGTGCGCGCGCGCGAGTGTGTGTGGCGGCGTGTGTCGCCCGTCTAGAGTTGAACCAAGTCAACACTAGAGCCGGATATATACGGGGTGTGTACGTCGCTACAAGTACCCCATCACTCAGGGCGCACTGCTAGTGCCCCTGGAGCCTCCAGCGGCTTGGAAGGGAGTGCACGGGGCGAGGGGAACTAGGGGAGGGGAGGGGGGCATATGCAGCCATTACGGGTACGACGTGTGGCCGCGTGGCGGTCTTGTTTGCCCTGCGGATAAAACCTTGGCAGGAGCTGCTTCCTTCTCCCTCTCTCCCCCGACCTGGCCCTTGTATTCCATTCCTTGTCGCTCCCTCTTCGGGCCACTCCTCACTGCGCTCGTAAAAGTCGCAAGGCGGATGCTGCCTGTGCCGTGCCTGCCGTGCCGTGCCGTGCCGTGCCGTGCCGTGCCGTGCCGTGCCGTGCCCTGCCTGCGTGCGGTGGGGCTCAGGATTGGCCATCGGCCCACACGCAGGGATCACATCACGACACGCCGCGCCGCCCCAGGCCGTTTTCTTACGAGGCCAAACAGCATTTTTGTGCCCTAGATTTTCCCTCCCTTTGCTTTATCATAAACGAAAAAAAGAAAATCAACGCACGGTACACTGGGATTTTTTCGTGTTTTGTTTTCAGCAACAAGTATAGCCTTATAGATTCCTCAGGGTTATTTTTCATTAGCACAGGATTTTATCTTGAAATCGTATCCTTTGCACCCTATTCGTGTTTTGGGGAATGCGAGCCTGATCTGATCGTGTCTTCTTTTTCTTTCCCGCAGGTGGCTGTCATGGGATTTCAGTGCGACCCAGAAGTGTTGTAGTCCAGCCTGACTGGCGGACTGTGTGCACCGTGGAAGGTGGACGAGTTGGACTCAGGAAAGGATAACGTCTGGAGTACGCCCGTCGCGGAGCAATAACAGGTGAGCGAAAGAAAAGAACACACAAAAAGCACTCACACAGATAGCTTTTCTTTTCAGGGCGTGAGCGTTGTTGGCCCGACCTGTGTGAGATCTAAGTAGGCAGCAGTGTTCTCGAGGAAATATTTTTAATGTCAGAACTAGCTAGCTCTAGCTCTTGAACTAGGCGAAGTTTGTGAAAGTTTTATCTTCCCTTTGTCGAGAAACTGGACGGATTTGTAGCTGAGGAACATCTTGATTCCGGCGGACCCTTGAGCCCTTTGGGTGTGGCGCGGTTCGGAGGCGGCCTCTCTGCCTTTTCTGTCTCTCTGTCTCCTTGCCTTTTCTGTCTCTCTTTCTCTTCCGTCTCTCTGTCTCCCCTCCCCTGCCGCCATCCGACCTCACGGCTGTATCCCTGTTCCAAAGCCAATGTGCCAAACTCAATTTCACCGTGTGTCCAATAACGCTCTGTCTCCACAAAGGCTGGCCGCCCTGACGGCGGCGGGGCTGGGTGGGCAGCGAGGCTCATTCCGAACAGTGCTTTCGTCGCTTGTTCTCTCTCGCACCGCTGCGGAGCGCCGCGTGAGTGCGAGCGAGACGAGCAAGGCTGGGGTGGCGCGGCCCGGCCCGGTCATTGGTTTCCAGGAGGTGGAGGCTGGGGCGGCCGGGGGAATCGAGAGGATCCCGCCAACAATTAGGTTCTCCTCGCCTCCGGCTGCTCGGCCGACACGCCAGCGCCGCGCCAACAGGCCAGCAGCCCAACAGGCCGACACACCGTCGCGTGCCGTGTGTGCCATTCCGGTGTGGCGGCACGCCGAGCGCCGCTGCTGCGTTCTCGCCTCGGAACCACGACTTGCACCGCGTGTTTCTGTTACTATTTCCCCTTGTTGCCGCATTGGAGCATTGGAGCCTGGCCATCGCGCCCCGCCCCGCGCCGCGCCGCGCACGCACCGATCCGAAGTGCCATGCTTGGGGTGACCTCGTTAGCGGGCTGCTTCGCTGCTTGCCGTCCTGCAGCCACTTTGCGGAGAAAAAAGGAGTGGGGTGCTTTCCGCCCCGCGAGAAAGGCACTCCAGCGTGCAGGGACCACTGCACTGGTGCACTGCGCGGTGCATGGCCGGCATGGGCGAGCACGCCTCGCCTCGGTGGCCTGGCTGGCGGGGATGGCGTGGCCTAGTGCAGTGTAAAGTGGTGCATCCTCGTCGTGCCCTTAAAGCGCTCGCCGCGCCGGGCCGCCGCGTCCCCTGGGACGACACATACGACGTGCATTGTCGTGGCCAAGGTCGCCCCGCCCTGCCCCGCCTTGCCCCGCCCCGCACACTAGCCCGTATCTGGGCGTCCTGGTGGTGGCCGGGGCCCTGAGCACACAGGGCGAGCGGAGCGGCATATATAATGGGACAGGTGTCAGTAGGCTGTCCGGCTGGTTCCGGCCGTTCGGGCTGCGCGGCCAGGAGTGGCCGGGACTGGCCAGCACTGGCCAGGACCCTCAGGCTCACGTCGCGGCCCTCCCCCCTCTCCTTCGCAGCCCTCGGTTCTCCCCGCGCCCGCAGCCCCGCCCCGCCTGAGCAAAGCCATAACCCATATCCCTGTGGGGCTGGGCTTCGCCGTGGCTTCGCCGTGGCTGCGACGGCCTGCGCCACGCCGCCCTCCCCGCTGCCCAGCTGCCGGCCAGGCCGCCCGCTTGGCCGTCATGTTTCTCTACTCAGCTGCAGTGGCGGAGGCCCTTGGGCAGGCCGCCTGGCGGGGCGTGGTGGCGCCTTCTGCTGGGCCTTGCTGGCCCTTGCTGGCCCTTGCTGGCCCTTGCTGGCCCTTGCTGGCCCTTGCTGGCCCTTGCTGGCCCTTGCTGGCCCTTGCTGGCCCTTGCTGGCCCTTGCTGGCCCTTGCTGGCCCTGCCCCTCGCTCCCTCCTGCCCTTCCCTTTGTTTCCGTGAAAGGGCCCGCCCACTGCTCTCCCGACCCACTCCGGGCCGAGGCCGCGCAGGCCGTGCGCGTGGACCCTCCGCAACTTTTGGCGCGTGGTGACGAATTGTAGTGGCGCGACGTCGCGCAAACACTTCCGTCAGAAACGACCCAGCGCGTGGAAATTCGACTTTTTTCTTTGTTTGCGAAACGTATTTTTTTCCCATTGTGCTCCAGACAGGGGCTTAAATTGTTTCCATTCTTCGCTGGCGCGCTGGGCGCCGCGCCGGCGAGCAGGTGCAGGAGTGTCTCGGGTGTACACCGTTTTGAGCGGCGCGCTGATGCCGCTGTGAATTAGTGCTGCCCGTTTCCTCGCTGGATATCGCGACGGCCGCTGGGCTCGACAAACACGGCGCCCGGCCTCACCCCCGCCTCGCCCCGCCCCACCCCGCCCGCCCCGCCCCGTCGCACTAACGCTGCCAGCCCGGGCCGCCGGGAATTTAGGGCCGCGTTAATCTTGTCGCTAGTTCATGCCCGCGCCCCGTCGGCCTCAGACCGCCTCGAGACCCGATTGGCGCGGCGCGCACCTTCCCGAAGTCGGCGCCGTTTTTAATTTGACTCTCCGAAGGCATTCAACAGGGCGTGACGGTGACGTCAGCCTTTGATCGAGCCCTGCCTCTGTGGCCTGCCTGTGGCCTGCCTGTGGCCTGCCTGTGGCCTGCCTGCCTTTGGTCGGGCGGGCCTTTGAATGGTGACCGGCCGGTGCGGGCGGGAGCACGGCCCCGGGGTGTTCCATTCTGAACGCGTTGGCTGGCTGCTGGCTGGCCGCCGTCTTTGGCAGTGTGTTTGTTGTAAAACGACGGGCCATGGCCGCACCGCCGCGCCGCCGCGCCACGCGATGCGAGGGCTCAGAGCGCTCTTTGTGCCGACGTGGTTTTCATTGCGGTTGGCGTCGTTTCCATGCGCACTCAGCGTGGCAGGCGTAGGAGGGGAGAAGGGGCGTTCCAGCCGTTAAGCACGTCGGCGAGGGCGGGGCGGGGCGGGGTCGAGTGGCGGCGCGGCGGACCGGACTAAGCTCCGATATTAGCGACCGTTCATAATGAGCGGTGTCTTGGAATGGCACACTTAGGCGGTGGCTGCGAGACGCGGAGGAGCTGCACTCGCCGGAGTGGGATCATCTGTAAAACGAGGTCACCGGCTCGGGGGAGGGGAGGGGGCGGAGGGCGTCTGGGGACCGGAAGGGATAGAAACGGGCGCCCGGCTTGCTTGCATAGCGCCGCCCGCCACCCCGCCGCCCCGGCAGCCCCGACGACGTTCTGGTGGTCTTTCCAAACGCCGCGCGGCAGACCTTTTGAGTCGGGGCGTGGTGGGGCGTGGCGGGGCGTGTGTGATTGTGTCCCAAGGGCCACGGCCGCGGCAGGGGGAGGGGGAGGGGGACGCCATCACCATATTCATTGCGCCACTTAATGCATACACTCCTCCTTCCTCCGCCCCGCTCCGCCCCGCTCCGCCCCCTTTCGGAGGGCAGTGGGGTGGTCTTGAAGCCTTCCCACCTGGGCCGATCTGAGACTCTGCATCGGGAGCGCCGCGGGGAGGGAGGCTCTCGACGGCGGCTCTCTTTCGCCTTCGTCCTGAAATTAGCATTTCGTCGCCTGGAGCAGCAGCGGCGGCAGCGTCGTGGCGGCGGCGCCCCGTTGACTGCCGTTGGCGGGGACAGGAGTCGTCCGTGCGCGGCGAGCAGGCGGCGCCCGTCGTCAACCGGCTGCCGTCCGAGAAGCGGCAGTGGCTCTTAACTACTTTCTATCCGCCCCGCCCCGCCGCGCTGACTCGGCACGCCGATACCGGTGCCAGCACTTCTCACGGGGATTGGAAGGTGCCTTGGTTTATGCCGGGCGTCAACGCCGTGCCTTGCCATGCCGCGCCGTGCCGCGCCGTGCCGGCGTGAAACGCGATACTAGCGCCGCACTTCGCCTCTCCACCGCGGTATTCCAATGAGCCAGTGAGGAGGGGGAGGGGGAGAGAGGGGCGTCGTTTCAATCAGGGCCCGTCGCCTCTCCCTCTGTCTCTCTCGCACTTTGATCCTTTCGACTCAGATTTTGGCACCTTGGGGCCGCAGCGCCTCAGCGGCGCCAACCGCCGCAGCGCAGTCAGGACGAGCGTCGAGGTTTATTCCGTGTTTCCCTTCGACGAGGGCCGCGTTTGCATTGGAGCGCCTGTGGAACGGAGGGTAGGCAACGCGCAGGACAGTGGCGCGCTGCGGAGGCCGCGGCTGCCTACGGAGCGCCTGTGAGGCGCTGGCTATGCAACGCGCTGTGCAGCGGTGCGCTCGGATTGCCTACCCGCCGCGCTGCAGGCGCCCTGGCTGCGAGAACTGCAGCGTTCTCTTAAGCGCCTCGTCAAGCATAGTGGCCGCTTAAAGCGTCATACTTGTGTACTCTTGATTGTAGCGTGCATTTCCGCTTCAGGTGCACCAGTGTCAAAATACTCACGTTTTATTTTCTGAAATTTAAACTCTAGATTTGGTTTCTTTCAAAGTGGTGGTTTTGACGTAGAGTCGGGATTTCTTGCGAGTTTACGCGTGCTCCCTGCGGCCGACACGGTGCTCAGCAGTCGAGCCGAGCCCACCCATGGCGGCGCCCTGACGTCTGGAGCGGCCGTCATTGGGCCAGAGCGAGAGGGAGGCTCGTGTGGCGAGAGAGGAGGAGAAAGAGTTTGGACCGTTTATGACGGCTTTAGTGCGGCAGTGAAGATTGCGGGTCTGCGCTTGTGTACGACAGCGGTTTGTGGCGCCGCGTGGCGTGGCGTGGCGTGCGTCCCTCAGCTCGGGCCGCCGTCGTGACCTTGCGAGTGCCGCACCGAGTCGTCCTTGCCCCGCGTTCGTTCGTCCTGCGCCCCGTGTTCCTGACAGTACTTTCTCCGTAATTGTGGAGCCGAGGTGGAGCTCGGTGGAGGGTGGGCCCAGGGCGGGCCCAGCGCCCGGCCCGGGCAACTCTGTGTGGACCTCGTTTTCTTGTACTGCTTGTTGTTCTAATTAAGGGGTAGCTCTCACCACTGTCACACTGGGTCCGCACTCACCGCTCCGCGCTGCCAGGGCCTCTCTCCGGCCCCCGGGGAAGGGGGAGCGGGGGTCATATTGCCCGTCCCTGTTCCCTGGGAGGGCCCGGGCCACGCAACCGTTTGCCTCGGAGCCGGCTGGGGGTCTGGGGCGGTCTGGGGCGACGCGACGGTCCACGTCGACACCGCGCGATGGACCCACTCCATTCAATTACAGTGTAGTGGCCTGTCGGCCTGTCCGCGAGATTGTTTGTTTGAGGTGGAGAGGCGCGCGTCGTTCCGCACTGCTTGCTCGTTCTCCCTCGCCGCTTAATTTTTGGATCCCACAGCCGAAGGGCAAGACGGGCAGGCCGACGAGGCCTTGCCGACGAGGCCGTGCCGACGACGACGAGGCCGTGCCGATGAGGCCGTGCCCCAGCGCCTCGCCGTCCGTTTTCAATTTGAGAAAGGGGCGGGGGTGCAGGCAGGTCCCAGATGTTCATTACTCTGAGTGCGATGGCATGACGAGGCGATACGCTGTGAAGGACGGGGTGGGGCGCGGTGCGGGCGCGGGCGAGGCCCAGGCGGAACTTGTCAATTAAGGCTTTCAATGGAGGCAGATTGATACGTATGACGAGAAAAGTTTTCGCCGACAAACGACCAACGGACAGGCGGGGCGGGGCGCTCAAGTCTTGGCGGCAAAACAGCGGCCCCGACTGCGTCGCCGCGTCGCCCTCTGTCGAACGGCGGCTGCTTCCGAACGGTGGCTTCATCGCTCTGTCTCCCTCGCACCCTGCAGGGAGACTTATGCGTGCGAGAGGGACAGAGCGACGGGACGCCCTGCGTGGAATCGCTCTGTCACCGTTTTTTCTGCGTACTGTCCCTCGCGCGCGGGGCTGGCTGCGTCAGCGAGGCCGTCCAATAATTCGAGTCCGGTGCCCCCCCCCCCCCGTCCCCTGGGGTTTGTCACGGCGTATCGCCCGACCCGGCCCGACCTGCCCAGTCGTTTGTGTCCCGGGGACCAAGTTTGCCGTGGTGCAGCCACCCCGTCCCGTCCACCGCTGCCACCGCGCAAACGAAGTGACCAAGCCAAAATTAGGGCGGCTGGCGTGGCTTGGCATGGTGTGGCGGTGCGTGGCGTGGCGGCGCGTGGCCTGCCGGGGCGGCGAGGTGCACCAAACTCCGTTAATTCGCCCACCGCAGCGAGATTGGGTCTCGGTACTTTTGCGGCCTCGCTGGTCGCCGCTGCTGGTCGCTGGATCGGGTCGCCGTTCAGTTGGCGTCGTGTCGTATTGACGCGGTGAGTTTGTGTCGGCCAACGGGCCGCCCTGCCGCGCCGCCCTGCCGCGTCGCCCTGCCATGGATTTTTCAATGCCTTTCCGTCGATCGGGATAGTGAAGCGATGCCTCATTGACTTTTTCCAGTGTTGTCTTCTTGATAACCGGATGGAGCGTGCTTTTACTGCGGACGGCCCCTTCCTCTCTCTCTCTCTGTCTCTTTCGCTCGCTCTCCCATTGTCCCCCACCTCCCTCTCTCTCTGCCACCCCTGCCCACCACGTCCACGCGTTTCATTCCCCTCTCGCTTTTTTACACGCAGTGACGGCACCTGAATATTTATGGAATCGGAGGGAGCTAGACGGAGCGGGACGAAGCGAGACGCGGCCAGACGGAGTGACGAGACGAACGTTGCGGCGGGGTCGCCTCTTGGAGCCTTCGCCGCTTCATCGCTTCGCCGCCGCGACCTCTATGCCCTGGAACGAACTGCTCGCCACACAGTGAAAACAGTTTCGCTGTTTTAGGGGTCGACGAGAGAGCCGGGAACCAGTCGTGCGACGGAAAGGGAGAACGTTATGTTGAAGGACTGGGCGTCCCGCACTTCTTGGGGTACTCGCGGAGCACAGCGACCCACAGCTAGCACTGGCTTGCGCTGGCTCCTCGCGCTGCTCTGCGAAATTGCGTCCTGGAGTCCTGGAGCCCTGGAGCCCTGGAGCCCCGGCCCGCTAGAGGGGCAGCATCGCCCCGACCTCCATGACCCCCATGACCCGCTACGCCGCTCTCCGCCGCGATGTGGGTCGGGTCGGGGCTGCGTGTACGTACTACCCTGATACCAAGTCGACTGCGCTACCCGAAAGACGGTGGCTCGTAATAGCGTTTCTCCAAATTGGACGCCCTGCTCGTTCCTCGCTCCTCCTCCCACCGGACAGCTTGCCGTGATGCCGGGGCGCCGGGGCGGCCGGGGGGCCGGGCGGCCGGGGGCGGCCGGGGGCGGCCGGGGCGGCCGGGGGCGGCCGGGGGCGGCCGGGGGCGGCCGGCGGGCCGGGCTCGCCGCGTCGCTGGCGTCGCCGGCGCTGGGGTGGCGCGACCCAGTGCCTTTGACTTGTTCTTCTCGGTGCTGCTCCGGACAGGTGCGCGAAGGCGGCTGGCTGGCTGGCTGGCTGGCTGGATTCGCGGCGAGGCGCTCGCCGGGCCGCGGCGGCGGGAGGCGGAGGGAGGAGGGGGTTGTGTTGTCAAGTTTTCTCCCCGGCTGCTTTTATTGTTTTCTCAAAGAACGTCACGCGCGGCGTCGGCGTCGCGGACCGTGAGCGGGAAGGCCCAGTGTGGCGATCCTTTATTGCCGCCCGCCCCGCGAGGGGGACAGAGAGAGACGGAAGGAGAGACGCAGACAAAGGGGGAGAGAGAGAGAGAGAGAGAGAGAGAGAGAGAGAGAGAGAGAGAGAGAGAGAGAGAGAGAGAGAGAGAGAAAGAGAGTCCCCGTGGGCGGTGGCAGTTCGCGCGGGGAACGTCGACCAGAGTTTCCCTGCGAAGCCCTTCGCGGCGCTCCTTCTTTTCTTCCCCGGCGTCACGTCTTTCCCGATAAGAGCTTATTGCCAGCCGGTAAATCGAGTGTGCGGGGTGAGGCGGGGCGGGGCGCGGCGGGGCGGGGCGGGGCGGGCCGGTATGCAGGAGGTGTCGCCCGGAGGAGTGACGAGTCCCCCGGGACTGGCGCTGGCGGCCCGGCAAATGCAGTGTCCCCTTTTCCCTCTCTTCCGAGCCAGCCACCTCGCCGAGTCCTGGAGTCATGGAGGCCCGAAGGCCTGGAGGCCTGCACAGCGGGGCGCCGCGCCAGACGTCTGAATTTCATGTCAGAGTCGTCGCGCTGCAGCATGTCAGCGTGGCAGCATGTATTCATGGCCGGCTTCTCGTTCCTGACAGTGTGGTTGGGGGAGGCCCGGCAGGCCCGGCAGGCCCGGCTCGAGCTTTTCCGTGTCACCTTCCGCTTGTGCCGCCTGCTGGGGGTGGCGGTGGCCGCGCACGACGCGTACACTGACAAGGCCCAAGGCCCGAGGCGGCCCGAGGCGGCCCGAGGCGGCCCGAGTCCCCGTGACGGGCGAGAGGTGAAGACAAGGCAAGACACAGGCCTCGCTCGCAACGTCGCGGTGGTGGTGGCGGTCGCGCAGGCACGCAGCGCCACACGCGCGCCCCGCCTCGCTCCGCCTGGGATGCGGCCGAAACTGTATACTCGTTGGAGTCAAAGAGGGTGGGGACGGGGGACCGCGGGGGACCGGCGGGCTGCTCAGTTGAGTCCCTTAAGTGACGACGGCACGCGAGGTGGGGCTCGTGGCGCCGCGCGGCTCGGGCTCGCTCGGGGCCTAGGGCGGCCTGGGCCCTGGCGCGGCGTGGTCTGGCTGGCCCGTGGCAAACTTTTCCGCCAGTAAATTCCTCACGTCATAAACAGCGCCCCCACCCGAAGCGCCCGCCTGTCGCTGGGCGTACGCGCCCCACGGCAGCGCTGGGCGGGAGAGAAAAAAAAATGCTCGCCGTCAGGAGCTGCGTGCTCGGTGTACAGTGTACGTGGCTCCCCTTCCGTAGTTACGCTTTCCAGCCAGCGCGGCCGCGTCCGGGGCAGCGCGCCGTCCTTACGACACGCAGGCCGCCCCGGACGCGGCCGCGCCCCGGCCTCCCGCTGCGCACCGCGGCACGGCGGCACCGCGGCACCACAAGGCCTGCCTTGAAGGGCGCGTCGTTACGGCGGCCTGGTCCGCGAGGTTCGCTTTGACGCCCTTCGCTGCTTCGGTGCGGTAATGGCCGCGGCACGCTATGGCAACAAGTGTGCGACGTGCGCGCCGGCCAAACTTTGCCGTTATTGTGGGTCGGGATAAACAAGGGGCCTCGACGTGGCCCCGCGCCGCGCCGCCCCGCCCCGCCCGCTGCGGCTGGCCCAACTTGGCCCTTATTTATGCAGAGGAAGCACCCGGCGGTTCATCGCCGGGGAGGGCAATTAATCAACTCGCCCCGCCGCCGTCGGTCCTTTTTTTGGCGTCCCTGATCGATTGGCCAAATTGATGCCCAGAAATACTTTCCGCCTCAGATCTCCGGGCGGACGCGTTGTGTGTTTTCTCGTCTGCGTGTTTTTCTACTCTTATCTCTCTCTCTCTCTCTCTCTCTCTCTCTCCCTCTTTCTCTCTTTCCCTTTCTGTCTCTTTCTCTCTCCCGATGGCTCGTTACGAGTTTTCTTTACCTCTTTTTTGGCCGCTGCCGCTACGCCGCTACCGCGTTTGGGGAAGCAGATACTCTAGGGAAACTGGAGCAGACGTAACAGGTCGATTCCGCGCGCTAACCTACATTCCAGCCTCTCTAAAGCAGCCCGAGTTGACGCAGTGGCGGGTTTCCACGTGCATAAAAAGAGAGGAGACGCTCTCTGCGAAAAAGGGGTGATGAAAAAAAGAGCCCGGAAAGTTCGCTTTTTACTCATTTTGCTGGTGGTGCAGCTGCGCCATGTGTCGGAGTCGCGGCCCAGTTCTGCCCGTCACGGTAATCCCCGTGCTAATAACCCAATAACCCCGAGACCGCGAGGCGCCGCGAGGCCGAGCTGCTACCGCTTCCGGGGACTGCGCTGTGGATCCCCGGCACTCCCGCCAGCACTCCCCCAGCACTCCATCCGGCACTCCATCCAGCACTCCATCTGGCACTCCGTCCGGCCGGGTCCGGCACTCCATCCAGCACTCCATCCAGCAGTGCTTCGCGCAAGCTTTGCGCAAGCTTGGCGCTGTCACGGCGACTTCCGAGCCGGCTGCGCGACGCCCGACACGCGAGGTCCGAGAGTCCGAGAGCCACCAGACCCATTCCGAAAGGCGGCTACGTCGCCCTGTCTCTCTCGCACTCGTGGGACTGCGAGGGGCGGCGAAGCACCGCCCGGACTCGGCCGCCAGCTCGGTCTGCCTGGCTGTCCGACCGCGTGAAAACAAAGAGAGTTATTGGGCCGGACCGCCCCTGCTGCCTGCCTGCCCGCCTGGCTAGCTGCGGTGGAAAGGTTTCCAGAAGCGTGATTGGGCGTTATTCGTTTCCTAGTATTATTGGATGTTACGGACGCTCGCGTTTGCCAGTTGCGTGTTGATGCCCGGGCCCGCCCCCTTCCCCTCCACTCCCCTTGCCGCCGTCACCACCCCCATTCTGCCCCATTCTCCCGCACGGCCTCTTACCAGGTTTCGTGGTGGGTGCCGCGCCGCCCGCTCGTTGTGTGCACGGCCGAGTCGAGCCGAACGAAGTGGAGCCGAGCCGATCCGAGCGGCCGAACGGGGAGCCGAGCCGGGCCGGGCCATGTTGAGCGCCGAGCCGAGCCGGCGGGGGGCTTTGGCGGTTTCTTAACCGCGGCGGTAGAGTCGCTAAACTTCTTGTGCTTATCGGTGCGTTGGCCGCCCGATCGATGTTGCCTCTCTCTCGCACTCGCAGCGCTGCGGGGCCCCGGCCCCCCGGCTGCGTGGCCCGCGGTGGCCCGTGTGCGACGGGGACCGGCGCTAAGCGCGCCAAGCGCCCCACCTGCTTCCCTTGCGGAAGCAGCGCTTCCTTCCCCCTTTTTGCCGTAGAAATATATATTCCTTTTACCGCCACCGCGCCCTGCCGCCGTGCTGCCGTGACACCCACACCATTTATCCGTGGCCAGGGTGGCCGTCGTCGCCGTGGCCGTGACAGTGATGTAGCGCGCCGAGGACCAATATGGGTCGCCGTGTGGGCAAGTGCCGCCTGCACTTTGTTATGGCCGCGGTGCGCGCACCGAGCTGCCTGCCTGGCGGCCGCCCCGTCGACAGGCCGCCCACGCCTTGGCTAGGCTGGGCTAGGCTGGGCTAGGCTGGCGGCGCCAATCTTGGTCCTCTCTAGATCCCCGGGCTCAGTCGCCCATCCGTCATTGTGACGGACGACGAGGTCCCGCTAGTCCTGCAGGGCTGCCGCGTGTGGGGATCTCGCCGACCCGCCGACCGCAGCGCGTTTTTGCCCTCATTTTTCCCTTCTTTTGGCGTGTACGTGGCCGGCGCCGGGATTACCAGCCGCCGTGACACTGGACGGCGGTGTGCTCCGCGCGCCGCAGCCTGATGCCGACTCTCTCTCTCTCTCTCTCTCTCTCTCTCTCTCTCTCTCTCTCTCTCTCTCTCTCTCTCTCTCTCTCTCTCTCTCTCATGAGGCGTCGCGCAGGGGTACGACAGAGACAGAGCGGCGGAACATTGTTCGGTCTGCTGCACTGCTCTGACAGGCGGCACGCCGAGGCACGTTAAGGCACGCCATTCGTGTGCGGCGCGCGGCCCCGGCATCGGATTGGCGTTGCCATCACTTATTCCGCGTCTTTCCGCCACCCTGCCAGCTCCGTCCGACCGACCCTGTCTTGAGTGTGAGACGCCGCCCGGTGACGTGTGCCCCGCTGCTCATTGATTCAGAGTGACCGCCCCGCCCCGCCCCGCCGTTCAGGCAGACTGCCAGGCAGTGCAGGCGCCGCACGGATCGCGCGTCGGGGCGGAAAAAGGCCGCCACTGCCGGGAACACGTGTCGAGCCCGCTACAGCGAAGTGTACTTCCATGTCCTCGATCCACCAAAGTGACGGCATAAATGGATTCCTCGTTTGGTGTACAGTCCGCTGATGCTATCACGCGTTAGATTCTAGCCCCATTCGTGGCGTACCTTGGCGAGCCCCCAATCACGGTCCGGTCGATGCGCGGCTGCGCGTATATCGATCGCTATCTACCGGGGCGTGGCGTAGGTCACGTGTCACGGCGTCAAGCACAGGGCTCAAGTACTTCAGCGTTGCAGCACGGGGGATCGAAGGCTTACACCGGCTTACGCCCTTGTTTTTGTCGCGCGTTTGTTTGCGTTTTTTTTCGGTTTCTTTTATGGCATGATGTTGAACTGATCGGGAGCGGGGGAAAAAGGGGGGTCCTATCGTCGCCGATGTGTTTTCCTTTCCTCTGTTTGCCTTTCTCTCCGTGTTTTCCTTGTCATTTCCGTCCCTCGTGCTCCACCGAAATGTGCTTTCGTTCCTCTATCAATTCCTTTCGTCGGGCCATGATGGTGCTCTGGACACGGTCCTGGAGCTGGGCCTGGCGGGCTGGCCTGCCCCACGCCGCTGGCCCGCTGCTGGCCCTCTGCCTGCCGGCACGGACCCAAGTCGCCCCGCCGGCCCTTGGTAGCGTAGCGGGTGGCCCTAGCCGCCCTGGCGGCCCGCAGGGCGGCCCGTGGCCCTTGCTCGGGGGCAGGGGGCACCCACGGGGCAGCCGCGGGGCTCGCAGGGCTCGCCTATCAATCCACGTCGTGTCGAGCCAAGCCAGGGCCAGGGCAAGCCAGGGCAAGCGAGGCCCCACCCCTTGGCTTTCTCCCGCCAGGTTCCTTACGCAGACTATTGTGTGCGTTTTTTTCCTGTGTGTGATTTTTTTTCGTTTCCCGTCGGAGTGGCTGACCTGCCTCCCCCCGCCCACCCAAGGTCGCGGCGAGGGGGTGGGGCGGGCAGCGCGCCAGCCGCAATGGCTCACTTTGTCGCTCTGTCTCTCTCGCACTCTTACCGGTCGGCCCACGAGTGCGACAGAGACAGGCCGATGGAACGACTCTTCGAAACCGCTGGGCTGCGCCCTCGGCTGCGCCCGGCCTGGCCGCCAGGCAGTCTGCAACGCGAGGCGACTGGTGCGAGCGCCGCCCAGCGCCGCCATCGGGGTGATGTGTGGCGCTTGCCCCTTTGCTTTCCCCCCTTTTGCTCTTTTTGGCCTTTTTGCCGGTGGAGGGTCGCGTTGTCCCGTTATTGTAGCGCTCAGAGGATTCTCTTTCACCGCTTAAACACGTGACGGGGCTCACCTTTCGGTTTTATTCCGGAAATGATAAAGGGGACTGGAAAACCGGGAGCGTCTCGCGGCAGCGCGTTTGTCCGGTCTAGGGGATGAGGATAGGGTGGGGGAGCGGAGGGAAAGATTACTCCCGTTTGTGCGTCCTTTATGCGTCCAGTAATGGGAGCACTGTGCTTTTCATCGGCCGTTCAGCCCCCTTGCCTCTTTACGGCGGCCTGTTCTCATTTTGTAGTTGTTGTTTATTTTTTACGTCGCTTGTCGTCCGATTTTGTGGCCCGCCCTTTATGAAGGCAGCAGGGCGGCATGACAATGGTCTTGCTGGGGGCGTGGCGCGGCGTGGCGTGCCGGCGATTAAGACGTTCTTCCGGGTCCTTAAGTCGCGGCCTGGCCGTGGCGAGCCTGGCCGTGCCGCATCCAGCCCCCGGCACCGTCGCCCAGCGGCCTGACTCCGAACAGCGCCCTCGTCCGCTATGCCTTTCTCGCACTCGCGACGCTTCCTGAAAGAGTGCGAGAGAGACAGAATGGAGCTGCAGATAAAGAGACCGGATTGCTGTTTGGGGAATGATTGGGCTTCGCGCTGCGCGGACTGACTTCCAAAGAGTCAGTCGGGGAATGAGCCCCTTTTCAATGGCCTTTGGTTCCCTCGCGTCCCATTTAGGCCGGTCTGGCCGAGGCCTGGCTTCACCTCGGCCGCGAGCAAGCCAGCTTTGCCAGTGCCGCAGTGAGTACGGCCCCCGAGCGAGTGGCGCGCACTGTTGTCACGTTTGCTCCGGGCGAGAATGACAGGCGGGTATTGATTGGCGTCCCTTCATTAACAGTTTGTCGGTCTGTTTCACAAGTTTGAAGGGCTTGCCCAAAAAGAATGGTGCGTGCGTGTCGACCGGACGCACCGCGGCGTACTCTCGTCACGTACCGCACGCACGCCCGGGTCGATGCGGGCCGCGCTGCCGCGTTGTCCGCCGAACCATGCTGGCGGCCACAATGCCCGGCCCGGCCCCCGCCCGCCAGAGCTGCCAGGACTATAAAACATGAAAAGTGCGAATGCGTCGAATATGTTTGCCGCTGATGGATGGACAGCGCGCTGTTTGGGCGTTGCCACGCACACTTGCGTTTTCCTTTCGCTGCTTCGCAGCCACCTGTTGATTCGCGCGGATCCGCGATCCACGCTGTCATCTCTTTTTATATGCTCCGTCGCGCCGCGCGGCACGCGGTCGCACGCGTGCGCGTATTTATCCAACAGCAGATTGAAGTTTACGTTGCGTGTGTGGGGGGCGGGGCGGGTGCCTAGGATTTGCACCGCATGAATAAAAGATCGAGTTGATTGCCGTGGAATTGGCAAAACGGACGGACACTGGAAAAGTAGAATAAATTCACTTTCTTTTTAAAATGAAGAAAAAAGACAGACAAAATAAAACGTTCCTTTTATCCTCCCCCCTGCTTCCCTTTCGTGCCTGATTTTTGACAGTTCTTTTTATTCGTCTCCTCTATTTTTGGCCGTGCACCTCGCCAAGATTAGCGACACTGCTGCTGCAGATGCACTTACATGGCGGCTGACACGTGACCCCCCGCGGGACCCCTGATGGGTGGCTCTGTGGGGACTCGGGGCCTGAGCGATGGCCTCACCCCTTTGCATTAACCTGTGTCCACGGCGACCCCTCGGGCCGCCCGGCCGTGCCGCCCGGCCAGGCGGGGCAGTCGGGGCAGGCAGCCCCAGGCCCCCGGGCTCCTCCCCCATGAACCACAAGTCCCCATTGTCGGCGTGACGCGACACACACCAGCGCCACGGGGGTGGGGGCGGACGCGGGGCGGTCGGGGAGCAGGAAGGGAGGGGAGGAAGGGGGTAATTGGAAGGGGTGATTATCAGCGCTGCCGCTCCATGGCGACTCAACCACGCGTGAGGTTGTTGTTATCCTCTCGTGGTTTGATTTCACGCTCGGTTGTGATTTTGTTCTCCGCGCACTTGAATGGCTGAACGTGGTGGATCACGGACAACGCCCCCAACATTGTCCACCTGCAAATCGTGGTGTGCAACTGTGTTGCGAATTGTTTCTTTTTGGCGCATGATTGTCCACCACTGCGGTGTGGTGCGCGTCTATCGTTCCCAATGCTGCATCTCATCTCGCACCGCCATGTAGGCCAGCGGGCCGTTACAAGGTCGCCCTGACCCTGCCGCACCCTTGGCCGCACTGCCCCAGGGTCGGGGGGCTGCGGGGACTAACCCAGTTGTGGCCCCATTTTCATTCTTTTTACTCGCGGCCCCTAGTCAGCGGGTAGGGCCTTGATTGGCTCTGAGAGGCATTAGGGCGGCTGGCTTTGCGACGACGGATACTTGGTGAGTCTGGGCGAGTAGTGCTGCCGCAGGTCCGTGCGGTCGGGCGGGGTCGCTTGGCTGGCCTCTTGGCTGGCCTCTTGGCTCGGCTGGGCACGCCACCAGTGGCTCCAGGGAAATCTGGCGACGCTGTAAGTCTGGCTGCCCTGCCCGGCCCTGCAGCACGTGACACGCGACTGCGACACCACAACTAATTGCCAAGATGACTCTGTCTACACGCACTAGGCAACGCAACAGATTTCCTGTGTCGCGTTTTGCTCTGCCAAAAATAATCGACCGCTGAAACTCTTTTTTTGCCCACTTGTTTGCTGGTTGTGGCGTGTCTGTGTCAATTGGGACTGCTTTGGAGCCGCGTTCGTGTTTTGCATGCGCAAGCCGCGGCAAGCCGTGTGGAGCGTCCCCCTGCGGTCGGGTCCCGCAAAGCCGTGAAAAGCCCGACTCTTTTGTGCGACTGTGCGTCTGCTCTACTTGGGTGCGTCCATTCAAATCAAGTGGCGCTCGGCCGCTGGACGCTACGCTGCTCGGCTCGCGTAATCCGCCAGAATCTGATTGGGTTCCATTCAAGCCGCGTTTGTGCGGTCAAAAAACCAGGTCTAAAAATTTAGGAAAGCAGGTGTGATGTCTCGCAATATTTAAGCGATCCCAGGTGTTTCAGCAAGGCAATAAAATAAGATTGTTTTTGTGTTGCTGCGCAGAAAAAGCGAGGCTAGGATTTCATTCTTTCGCCCCAATGATTTACCCGCTGGGATGGACGGTTTCATTTCCCGGAGGCAAAGTACGAGGGAGTTCCCCGCCATCCTTCCGAGGTGGCCTAATAAAGCTGTCCGCGCTCCGCCGCTCCCACCCCGCTCTTGGCACCTTTCTACGACTGCTATCCGAACTCCTGTCTGAAGCCCCACTGGAATGCCAGGAATGCGTGGATTTGCTCTCCCACTTTGATGGGTCCTGTGAGGGAGGCGGGCCGCACGTTCGAATTCCGCTTTTGTCAGAGCGGTTTGTCAGCGGCAGCCAAACAAAGTCGGCACTTGGCGCGGGAATAATTAAAAAGTATAATCAAGGAGACCGTCTCCGCGATAACAGTCCACCTCGTGGCCCAGGCCCAGGGTAACAAGATAAAGGTGAAAGCCCGTGGGGGTGGGGGTGATTCAGGGCGGCAAAAGGGCACCGCGCGGAACGGCTGCTGCAGTAAAGGAAGTGGAGAAACCAGTCAACGGAAGAGGGTAAACAGAGAGAGAATTTTGCCTCAGGGGGACTTTTGCGAGCTCAGCAACAACAAATCCGCTCCGAGAACACTCTATCTACGTGTGCAAAAGTAAAAAAGCGTGCTGGTTAGACAAGAATACTTTTAAAGGGATGTTTTGCTTGTTTATTTTTATATACCTATCCATGTAGAAAGGGGTTGATCTGGCACATTCGGCATGAGAAATTAACTAAAAAGCTATTTCCTCCTGTCTACAGAAAAGCGTTCCGATTAGGTATTCCATTTGATTTGAGAGAAGAGGGATGCTAGTCCTTTGTGCTGCAGTTTTCATTTGATATTTAGGTTGTGGATATCGTCGCTATCTGTTTTATTTCCATGTCAAACAGAATTATGGATTGTAGGATTAGCAAACGCACCGGTCGGCTTATGTGCCTTTGCTACAATTACCTTACTAATCCGTTCTATTTTGTTTGTTGCAGGGCTGTTCCGGCAATGGAAGGCTTAGAAGAGTGTCAGAAGTTTCCAAATGGGGGTCCAGTCGCGCGGCCAATCTGGGCCTCCCCAAACGCTAGCAGCACGCCGCACCCAGCAATCAGGAATTGCTACACCTACCAACCCCGCTCAGCGCCCACCTGATGCAGCATGGATCCTGCGCGCACCAGCGGAGGGGAAGGGGCTTCCTCAGGGGTTCCTCATGGGGGTCCCCTAGGGGGTCCCCATGGGGCTTCCCTTGGGGCCCCCCTTGGGGCACCCTCTCCCAGCGGAGGTGGAGCAGCAGCAGGCGGAGGAGGAGGAAGTCTGGCCGGGCTAGGTACCTCGGGAGCGATGACGGGTGTGGCTTTGTATGGAGCGGCAGCCGTGGCAGGAGAAAGAGGTGCCGGCATTTCCCTTTCACCGTCTCCACCTCCAGAGGGGTCGGACGTGGTGCTAGGCGACTTTATGCAACGGCTGGGTACCCGTCTAAACCTGCTAGAGAGCGAGCTTAAGTATGCTTGGCGGGCTCTCGACCTTCTATCGCATGAGTACATTCGCATGTGGACTCGCCTGGAGAAACTGGAGGCGCTGCTCTACGAGCAGCAAAACGTCATCGGCCAGTTGCTTGAGTTCTACTCTTCCGTTGAAGCTGGAGACCCTGCCACACACCGCCTCCCGCTGGACAACGCCCGAAGAGCTTTACAGGCGATAGCTGATGCACGCATGGGGGGTTTCGACAAACAAAAGGCCATCGAAGCCGGGGAAGCTGCAGCCGCGGCTGGGACGGCAGTTATTGACACCTTAGTAGATGAAATATATGGACTGCCCGGAGAAGCGTTTTATCGTAGCCTTAACACAGCTTTCCGAGAAGACTTGATTCACACAGCAAATACGCCTCTTCAAAGCAGTCAATTGGGCATGATTTGGGAAGAGTCGGAAGAAATTGATGATGCAATCGGAAAGAAAGATGAAGGGCGAGACATATCTAGCCTTATTAAGGAACTTGTTGATGTACCTGAAGTGTATAGTGCCTTGGACTACAAGGATTACCGTGGAAATTCTCCCTGTGTTAGTGAGCACGATCTAGCTCAGCTATCTCAGTTAAGCGCTATTGACCAGAACGCTCTTGAAAAACTTCAGGAATTAGATCGGCTGACATGCAAACTTCAGCGGGACTCGGCGAGCTTAAAAGAACTAAAAAGCCGTTTATTAGAATCTCCCCGCAAAACAAGAGGCACATTGTCCAGCAAGTCTTTAGAACCAGACGAAGCGCAAGCGGAGCCCTGGGCACTAAGCTCTTCCTCCCGGGAGGACAGTTATTTACTTTCTAGTGCAACACCAAGTACATCTGGCTACAAATCTAGAACAACTTCTCTTTTAGAAATAGGCACTGGTGACACTGATCTTGCCTCGTCGTTAGCTAGCTTTACCGGTACCGCATCACCTGGGTCTACCTCCCCGAGGCATAGATCACTTTTGGATTCATCGTCATCTCCATACGGTACTTCATCAAAACCTTATGGAAGCTCTATTCTGCACGGTGATTTAACGGCCTCGTGTTCGTCCCTTGGCAATAAGACTGCAACTGAATTTAACACCGCTTCTACACACACAACCTCAGCGGACTCAAGCACAAATTCGTCCAGATTATTAGACCCTGTTTCGAGTTCAAAACTCTCGGGCAGCGCCTCATCAACTCGAGTAGCGGAAGGTGTTTCAATGACGAGATTGTCTGAAGGTCTCCCGTCATCTCGATTGTCTGAAGTCATATCATCACCAAGACTAGGAGACAGTCTCCCTTCAACTAGGTATACTGAAAGTTTATTTTCAAGTTCAAGAGAGCGCGTTACTTCTCCAACGCCCTCTGCTTCTAGTGTAAGAACTAGAAAAGATGGTTACATAGATAGTGGTAGAATAGATTCTGATCTGTCAGAGAGTTTAGTTGGCCCCTTTGATGCTTCCTCTAGCCCCCCGCCGCCAGCCCCTAATGATAATGACAGACTTAACAGAAGAAGCTATGAAGTTACGACTGATGACAGTGCAGTGATTGAAAGATTAATACAAGAAGAGCAACAGAAACAAGAAGCTGAAAGAAACACACTCAGCGCCAGTTTGGCACAACAACCCGGAAGACTGAGTCCCCATACACCACGTTCGCCTAAGTCCCCAAGACTGTCACCAAAGCACCACGTATCTAAATCGTCTTCATCAAATATCATAGCTGCGAAGTCTGATTCAGGTTTGTCTTCCATGAGTGGGTGGTCAAGCTTGGAAAAGTCGCCAGGATCACCTAAAAATAGCATATGTGGAACTAACAAAACGTTACTACCTACATACGATAATGCATGCCTTGAACGGGAGACTCAGCAGTTGCAGCTAGACGCTGCTTTAGCTAGCAGTTCAATGCACACATCTCCTCGAAGATCTCCTTTGCCGCCATACGGAGATCAACATTCAGGGTTATTGCCGGGTGGGCATCATGTATCTGCCTTTACAACCGTTGGGGCAGGGATCTCACTTGAAGAATCCAGTAGACTGTCAAATATTGATCTTTCCTCCTTAGGATTTGTACCAGCACCTGCACCTATGGCTGATTTATCAGCAAGCCCGAGCAAATCTCGCGGGTCATACTCTCAGTCATATTATTCGTCAAAGTCGGGCACTGCATCAGGGTATAGTGAACTGCCGTACAGTATGGACCAGTCAGCACTGTATAGCGTGGCAGGAGGAAGCAGGCAACCATCATATTCGTCTTTGTATTCAAGCAGCACGTCTTTTATATCAAAAACAGCTCTGGAATATCCTGATCTAATAAGGCCACTTTCCGGAAGCCAGGCTCACAGCAGCTCGTCTTACTCTGTTTTCAAGCCAGAACCAGAATTGCACCTCTCAACAATAAACAGTGGATTTCCCACTCCCACAAGATCTCCCTTAGGCAACAGAGAAAAACGTACAAGACTTTCTCGTGTTCATTCAACTGGCTCCGTCCCACCAGCGGGACTCCCGCAAAATATGATTGGGGGTGTAGCAAATTTGGAAGCTTACAAGACAGCAATGTATAGAACCATGTTTCCTACTGGAAATATAACAGATGCTCTCTCATATTACCCGACTAATGTTTCTAGAAACGAAAGGTTGGCTTCTTCATATCGTGACGGCCAATGGATGAGCAGATCAATTGATGGTACGGCTGAAAACCTTTCATATGATCCTAGCATGGCATCTATTAGTTCTAACGATACAAGTACCGGCACAATAAGTTATTCGTCAGGCCATACAACAAGTGCTGCCCGATCTGACCGAATACCAAAATATTCTTCAACCCCCATGGCCCAAGCATATAGATCACAAGCCAGTTCAAGTTCCTCCACAGAATATCAACAAAGAAGACCTGCGTCAGAAATGGACTTAAGATATAGAAATACTCTTGAGGATTACGAACCTGGGACATACAGACAGCCTGATGATGAGAGGCACTACAATCAAAGTGGAGTTATTGTCTCCCAATCTGGGTACTTGTCCTTTGCAGCAGACAGCAGAAGAGAAGTACAGTATCAACAAGTAGAACCTTCAGAAAGACCTCCAAAGAAACCGCGCAGAACTGGCAGTTTGAAACAGGCTATGAGCTCAGTTAGTCAATGGTTACCAGATTTGAAAGATCTGAATGTATTGTCGAAAAGACACCGATCGAACTCTCTTCCATCTGGCGTGCACACTGATGATACTAAAGTACCAAAAGACAAAGATTATATGCGCTACTTTACGTTGTCAAGGGGGAGACACGGTGAGCAAGACGGAGGGAGTAGGAAAAAGAAGAGACACCCCCTTGTTTCTACAATGTCAGGCTTTATACAACGCGCCAAAAAAAGAGGTCCATTTTTAAGACATTCTCTATCAGACACTGAAACAGAGCCAAACGAACCTGAGTGGTCCACCCCCAAAACCATGAGAAGTCAGCGGAGCGTGGGAGCCGGTTCGGATGGCGAAGATGGTTCTTTTGAGCATGGTTTTGACCGGGTTGTTTTTGACCGCGTCCCTCTTAGAACCAGTATCCGGAAGCGGGATTCCATATCATCCTTAGAAACAAGAAGACTGGATGACGATGACTTTGCAGCAGACAACAGATCTCAGTATAGAGAATATCAGTCTGTGGACCAAGGTCAAGAATCATACAGCCGGAACAGAGAGGACAGTACTGACATATCATCCCTCTTTGCTACGGTTGGAGATGTTAAGAAAACTACGCCCAGCAACGGTTCTGAGTGTGAAGGAAATTCACAGCAAGAAAACATACAGATTCCTCCAATAACAATACCAGCAGCAAACCGTGAGTTTGCAGCATCACGAGCATTAGGAAAGTACAGGCAGCGACAGAGCAGTAATAGTGTTAGTGAAGCAATGTCTGAAGGTTCTGATGAAAAGACTGACGAGGGTCCGAGCCCTAGGACGAGCAGACACGTTGACAATGACATTGTACCAAAAATAAGCGAGGATGACTCTGCTATTTTTGAAGAAAAAGAGAAAAAAATTATTGAAGAACCAACAATCATTGTCCCACAGCCGTCTCTAGGGCCTCTTCCTATAATTGAATCGGAACCACCACCGCCACCGCCGAGGCTTGATTCTCAAATGCAAGCAACAGGTATCTTTCAAGCCCCGTCTCCTCTGCCATCTGTCGTACCTACACCAACACCCTCACCTCTACCAGAAATGCCAGAGAAGCTGGAGAGTAGTCCAAGCCCATCAATGCATAGAGGTCAAGCTCCAGGCAGACATTTTCCGCCGCGACATCAGCAAAGCTTAGAAATTCCCTCATTAAGTAGAGGAGGTGGTTCACTCGAAGACGATGACAACAGAAGCACCCACTCTTGGAGAAGCACGTCACGAGTTTCATCTCGCAGGCAAAGCACGGAAGATAGCATTGATAGTGAGGACGAATGGTATTGGTATGAGCTACGAAAACTGGAAGAAATGGAAAGACAGTCCCATTTAGACCACACGGATCGCGATGAAGCGTTGCCGATACTTCCCACACAGTACGAACAAGAAGACGACGCAAAGCAACAAATGTCCGTTGTTCTTCAGGAGCTTCGTCTTAAAGTGAAGGCAACGCCACCAATTGAAGAATTAACTGCACAACAAGCGCAACGATTTGGGGGTGTTGGCGAAAGCTTAGAAGAAGAAACACAGCCAGACACGAAGTTAAGCGAGGAAATTATTAAATCTGGTGAACGCCTATTGGAACGTGGTGATGAAGAGCACTCGTCTGGAGAAACGAGTGGGCCAGACAGCCCCCAACAGACTGATATTGAAGACGATTCTGACGCGGCCGCGGCGGAGGAAGAGGAAATAGCAAGGTCAAGGAGAAGTTCCAGTGGTTCCACGTTACGACAACAACACATGCAAGGCTCTGACTCACTAAGCCGAGATGGCTCACTAAGTGTCGGTCCATCGGAACGTTCAATGTCTGTGCAAGGTGATTCAGAAGAGACTGCAACCCTAAGAGAGGGCTCGCGATCAGCAAGCGTGGGCCAGAGCGACGAGGGAGACAGAAGAGGTTCTACAGCGACGACAACATCTGCAGGAGCAAAACTGCGATTTGGCGAATCTGACAGCTTTTCCTCGTCCAAAGAAGAAGGGTCGAAGTGGAAGCTTCTCAAAGCTCTCAAAGAAAGAAAGGCGGAAGAAAAAACTGCACAAGAGGAAAAAGCTGCAGCCGCAGCGGCCGCAAAAGAGGTGAGACCTCACCTGTTAAATAGAAATTGCAATAAAAGATATTTGTGCTTAAATTTTATATAATCACTCTGTACTTTTGTTGAGTTTCAGCGTGTTCCTCAGGTATCGAGATAAAAGTTCTGACATGTTTTTTCTGTCAGAAATATTGTATATTTTTAATTTTTATCACCGAATAAAAGCTTTTCCTCATATTTTGTTTAAAGTTTATTCACAAGCCAAAGAGAGAAACGAAATCGTCTTAAAAATGGATAAGGCTTTGTTTCGTTTTTGTCTTTGGTAAAGATGTTTTAAGTTTAATCTTTATAAACCTTCATTTTTTTGACTTTGTTTGATGTTTCGTTACAGAATGGAACCGGCGGGGAGAGCAATCGGACCAGTGGGTAAGTAAAACGCCTTACTGGTTGTTTTCTTTTGTTCTGTTTAGTATGACAACCCGTGTGATACATTTCTCGATTCATCTTCTTTCTAGGCATCCGGGAGACAACCCATTCTACAGCAATATCGACAGTATGCCGGACATCAGACCCAGAAGAAAATCGATTCCACTTGTATCCGAGCTTGTGAGTAATCCATTTATTTTCCACCCTTTGTATGCTGTTCAGTATCATTAGAACCTTGATCGACGTTGAAACTGCGGCGCAATCTCTCTGGCGGTAAAATCAAAAGGAAGTTCTTTCCGAAACTGTTGGTTATTATGGGGTAGCATCCAGTGTTGCATGCTTGGCACAGTTCCAACGGAATGTTGCTCTTGTTTGGAAGTGAAAGGAAAGGGGAACGCCTTTTTTACCCTCTAAACTTATTCTAAAGCGCTCCTCGTAACAAAGGCGCATTCTACCCATAAAATTTAGTTTCTGGGCAATTGTTAACCTTGCCGTGGAGACGCGGCCGTTCAGTTGCTACTCCATCCTCCCCTCCATCATCAATGATTCTTGTCACGTGTGTGCTAATGGCACGTACCGTTGTAAAAAAATTAATTCCCTGTCAACTTTTAAAACTAATGAGAGAACATATATTTAGGCAGTGTTTTATGCCATTGCTACTTTGTGACACTGCCTTGCAGCTAACGTGGCTATAAACTATTCTGCAGACGTTTATTTGGCCTCAATTATTAACGTAAAGTTATTGCGCCGCAGCTTGCTCTTGTGGTAAAGGGAGGTTGGGACTTTCCCACGTTTTCGTTGCATGATGGTTTTCCTCAGTCTCATGCGTGTTTCCTTACTGTCTCTTTCCATGCTGTCCGTCTTTCTTCAACGGATAGGTGCTCAAGGTAAGCTTTCATTACTGTTCTATGTTTGAACGCGATGTCTCAAATAATTCCTGGTCTTTTTATTTCGCTCTGCATGTCTCTCATACTTGTTTATGTTGCATTTTCTTTCGCAACGCACAGTCGCGCGAAAGACGTCCCCTCTTCACCCGTATTCCCGATTCCGTTTCTAGTTCCCGTTTTCATGGCGTGCTTGTTGGTTTGGCCTTTGGCTGGACCGCAGCCGAGTCTAGTCGAGGTGGATAGAAGACGGCGCGGCTGGCCTTGTCTCGCCTCGAGCCGCCCTTGTGTTGGTAGAATGCCAATGGCGTCGTTGGTACACCGCGCACCTTCTGTGCTCCGTTCCAATAACTCCCTCACTGCGGTCTTTGGCCTTCGCTGGCGCTGCTGGCGCCTTCGTTGGGCTGCCGGATCTTTCCTTCCATGGCACCAACAGGTACCCTAACGGGACCTCAGAGGCACTCTACTGCGCCTTGGCCGTGCCTTGGGCGGGTTCCGTCCCCCACCCTTTCTGGCGTGCCTGCCGGAAATTGCATGCCTTCTTTCCTCCCCTCTGTGTCCAGCCCGTCCACGTTCCAGCGAGGCGTGGTCGAGGCGAGGCATGGACTCGGCCAAGGTCGAGTGGGTACGGCCGCCGAATCGACCGAATCATTAGCATCCCACTTTTCTGAATAAAACGATAAGCGTCCCGTTTTATTGCGAGAGGATAGCAAGAGGGGCGGGGGGAGTTGCGTGGCGGCCACTCCAAACTCTTGAGACAGGTTCCCAATGCGATGTGTGGCCCAGGGGAGGCGGGTGGGGTGGGTTCGGGATTTAGAGGGGCGGTACGGCTCTCTTGCCTGGCGCATTTATCAACCGGATGACTCGAACAAACGCTCTCCTGATGTGTGTCCCACCTTCCATGGCGAGCCTGACTAATCGTCGAGCGGTTGTGGTGCGGCGCGGAGTAGAGCGTTTTTGTGGCTCCGTTACAAGCATTTTTTTCCGCGGCCGCCGTCCAGCAGTCTGGCCGGGAGGATGGCATACACGATCCGTATCACTCGATATACTGCGGAGCCGCTCGTTCCTTCCTCCGCATGGCAGGCCAGGCCGCCAGCTCATACCGCCAGCTGGCGGGGTGGATCCTCGGGCCAGGGGCTCGCACGCGTCCTCCATCACCCTCCCCCTCCACCCTGACCCGACAACTTTCTAAACTTTCCTAAACGCGCCAGCTCTCACCATAGTTGGCTTCGCTGCAGGACGGCCAGGCTGGGCCGGGCTGGGCTGTGCCGGGCGGGCGGCGGAGAGGGTGTGGGGGAGGCTAATCCCTGACGAGTTCCACCGAGCCGGGCTGATGCGGCGTGGCGCGGCGTGGCGCGGCGTGGCGCGGCGTGGCGCGGCGTGGCAGGTGCGGTGGGACCGCCAGTAGTAGGATGGGCTTCGGTCCCCGCTGGTCCCTGCAGCAGCGGGGCGTAATGAAATTCATAATCTAGCCGCTGTGTGTCGCTGCTGCGCCACGCCCCGCCACGCCACGCCCCGCCACGCCACGCCCCGCCGTCACTGGGCTGTCTGGGTCGCTGTGTTTGTGGATGGAAAGCAGGCTGAGCGGTCTCCACTGTACACTGCCGCGAGACAGCGCGGCGCGCCCGGCATAACCCGCCAAGCCCCGCGTCCTCGGCAGATGAGCGCCCCCCTCCCCCTTCCCAACTCCCCCCGGCCTTCGAAAACAAGATTCCCCCCTCCACTGGCTCCCGCCGTGCGGAAACACAGGCGCGTATCCCTGAGCCAAACTTTTACGAGTTGGTACTATACGCTACGAGTGTTGCCCAGGTTTACCATCGACCGGCGGACTGATTCCGAGTGGGAGGTTTCTCCCTCGCACACATGGGGCCCTCCGCACAGGTGCAAGAGGGACAGACAGACGGGACCCGCCGCTCGGAAGCTGCCTCGAGTCAGCCGATTTTCTCCTCTTGCGACGACGCGGCCATGAGGCGGCCTAGGCCGACGGGAGGGGTACTGCAGCAGCATGCAGGAGCACTATGCAAGTCCAATGCGGCTTTTGCACACCGTGGGCTTGCACGTTGGCCTTCTGCCGCGTCTTCTGACGAGGCAGTGAATCAAGATGGAAATTTTGCGCAGCTGATGTTTGCTTTGCTATATCTCCCTCACCCCCTGCCGCGCACCGCGCTCGCCGCGCTCGCCTCGGAACGGCAGGAGGCAACCCAGCCCACTCACTCCCCGGGGCCCGCGGCCCGGCCGGCGGGGCTGGCTCGGACGGCCCGGAACACCGCGCAGTATTATTCCGCCGTGAAATATGATTTCGCTCCTCACATAATTGCCCGATACACTGCCAGCCGATGCGGCACCGCAGCGCGCGGAGCGCCTGCCCGTTATTGGGCGCGATTCGTTTCTGTCTCGCCGGGTCGCGGGGTCTGCCCCAGTCCGCCCCGCCATGCTCCGCGCGCCGCGGGTCCGCGAGGGGCTTCGAGATAAAGGGCATGCAGTGCGCAATGGCACCCCAGCGGCCCCAAGTCAAGTCGGGACTCCAAGTCCGGCCCTAGTGCGCGGCTGTGGCTGTGTCCACTTGCCCTTGTTTTGCCTGCAGCGCCCCCCGTCCTCCCCGGCCTCGCCATCCTAATGCATGGCAATAGAAAAGTTTGCTCGCGGCGGGAATGGCCTTCTCATTCTCTCCGAGTTGCCAGGATCGCCGAGGTTTTTAAACCCCTGGAGACGCCGCGGGCTGGCCGACGCGCCTCGGCCGTCATTGGACAAGCTGTCCGACGGACGGACGTTCGGCAGCCTGAGGGCTCATTCCGAACACGCTGCCTCTCTTGCACTCAAAGCGCGTCCCGTAGGGGTGCGAGCGAGACAGAGCGACGAGGTTCACGGTTTCGGATCCATTCGGCTGGCCTCGGTGAGGACCTCCGCTGCCCTTGCGGCCCGGAGCGCCCTGGATGGCGCCACGCCTCTGCCCCGCCGCCCCGCGCTGCCCTGCGTCCTCATTGGGCATTCTCGTGATGCGCGCCGTGTTTATGCACAGACCCAAGTGGATTCCCACGTCCGATGGCCGGGCGGGGCGGGGCGGGGCGGGGCGGGGCGGCCGCGCTAAGAAGGGACGCGCCGCAGTGGGTGGCGGTGGTCGATATCCGGGGAAGAAAAGGAGGAAGGGATTTCTTTTCTCCGGGAGAGCGGCGGCGGCGGGGATCCGAAATTGGGATGCGATTGATTGCCATGTGGCGATGGCGGCCATGATGGCGCCCAGGCCAGGCCGGTGGCGGCAGTGCATAGCTCCGGGATGAAAGCACGGCGGTAGCTGAGGCCGGCTGAGGCGCTGGGGTAATATTGGCCGGGCTAAAACGCGAGCCTAATTGCATTTCCTTGCGGCCCTGCAGGGCCTGCACAGCAGCACAGCCTGTTCGTGGAGGAAGTGACTTTCCGATTGGGTTAGCAGGCGGAGGCCCATCCCTGTAACAATGTTGCTGAATTTCGGCAACGCCGGGACGGCCGAGGGCCGGGAGGGCCGGTCGGCCCGGCCAGCGAGCGGCAACTTTGGGGCAGAGATACCATCGGCCAGAAGAGCCGCTGGATTTTGGCTTAGGGTAATCACAGTGGCTAGCTTCAGTCTTTCCGGCTGGGCTGCTCCACTCTCCCCCTTCCCCCCCCCCCCCCTCCCCGCGTGACGTGTGCCGACTGGCCGTCCATAATTCAGCGCTTTTCCGCTGGGCTTCGCAGGCTTCGCAGCAATCTGACACCGCTCTGCTCTTCTCATTCCGGGGCAGCGGAGCGCGGCGGCCAGCACCCCCACACATTCAGTTCGCTTGGAAACAAATTCAATTTTGGGGCAAAAAAAGCGGTCTTTAATTAATGTCAGTGTCCTTTCTGGCGGCCTTTTGCTTTGTTTCCCCCACGAGAAGACGGTGGCGGGGGACAGGGCTGCCTTGATTACGCTCTGATCAATACCCAGACCACGCGCCGCGCACCACTGCCATCCCGGGGAACGCATTCAGCTGTCGGACACATGAGCGAACAATGGCCCGCCCCGCCCGGCGCCGCCCCGAACACTGCTTTTGCCGCGCGGTCTCTCTCGCACCCCTGCGGAACGTCCCACGAGTGCGAGAGGGGCGGACCGATTGTTCGGAATCTCCGCGCGCATGGCGGGCGGGCTGGTAGGCCTGCTGTTTAATAAGGTCCCGGCGTCCTTGGTATCGGCGGGGCTGGCGGGGCGCCTCGTGAAGGATGGAGAAACGTCATGCGCACGTTTGTCCCCGCCTTGACGTTTTGTGCCGCCTCGCCTCGCGGAGCCTCGCGGCCTCGCGGCCCGGCACGGCGCCGTTTGATTGATTTTCGGCAGTAAATCCAATATCGCCCCATGTGCGCCGCGGGACCGGCGGGACTGGCCTCGGCGATGGTGCTCCGTATTTATGGGCGCGCTCAACGGGTGATCCAATGTCCGCACCGTTTAACAAGTCAAAGCGGAGCGGCGGGCGGAGCGCCCTTGCTGCAGTGTGCCGCCGTCCGCCGCCGTCCGGCCCGGAACTTGTCCGGTCGAGGAGCCCTGACGGCGCGACGGCCCCACAAGATTAACAGCAGGCTGTGGCCCCGCGGCCCTGCGCCCCTGGGGCCCTGGCAGACGCGCCCCCGGCAGCCTGGCGCGGTGCCGAGACAGCCCTCGGAGACAGCCAGCCCAACTGAAGCAAAGCCCGAAATAAAAAGCAGCGCAAACGCATCAGTTTTTACGGGTTATGGAAAAGGGTCTGGCTGGGAGGGTCGTAAAGCTTGGCCCGATCGGCGGGAGGCTGGGAGGGGTGTTGGCGGCTCCGCGACGGCCTGGAGGGCCTGGAGGGCCTGGAGGGTGTGTTTGAGCGCCAACTCCGGCGAGTACACAGTCCGACGCACACCTGTTGTCAGCACGTGGGGCTGAATAGGGGTGTCTCATTATTTCGGAGAGGGCGTCACCCTCCGTGGTCAGCAGAGTCCAACTTGCACGCACCCAGAAAGGCTGATGTTTGAATCAAAGAAAAGCCTATGTTTTGAATCGAAATCATTTGTTAACGTGGATCCAACTCTATTCGTGAGTCAATCATTTTTCAAATTCAAGGAGAGCGTTTCTCTGGGTGCGGCGTGGCTTTTGCAGGACATGCGCGGCCTTGGCAGAACCTTTGCAAGGCCTCGCTGCTGGGCGAGGTCCTGGCCGAGGTCCTGGCCGAGGTCCTGGCCGAGGTCCTGGCCGAGGCCCTGGCAGGGTCCGGTAAGTGGCAGCGATTGGCCGACGCAGTGCGGGACCCATTGGGACCGGGCTAGGGCTCCACCTCTCCTGGGACTCTTATCCCCCCGTCCCTTTTCAGAGCCGCCTTGCCCAGCCTGGCCCAGCCTTGCGGCTGCCTCGTACGGATTGGGTCGCCCCTCTATTGCAGAAGGCCCTGTATTGCAGCGGGATTTCTCTGAAAAAAATATAAACACGAAAAAAAGTCCGTCCTCGTAGTCCCCTCCCTTGTTATTGAAGGGTGTATTATATCGTGTTCACTCGTCGATAGCCTCGCACCGGGTGTCGCCTCTTGCTTTTCTCGCTTCTGCTTGTTCTTGTTTGAGTTTCCCCTTTCTCCTGTTGCTTTGCAGCCATCCTAGCGACCCGTGTTGGCGACCTAGTCATGGCAATGTATATGCTTTGCGCAACTAGTAGCCCATTTCATTCTTTTCGAGAGTCTTCCTGTGTGTGAGTGTGACGCCAACTCCCATGTTGCAGACCATGGCTGCCACCAAACGGAACGCTGGACTCACCTCGGCAGTGCCGCGCGCCACGCTCAACGACGAAGAACTCGTAAGTATGGTATGCCAAAGACTCGTGTCACATCAAGTATACCGCTCATACCTTGTGACGGACGTGGGAGTATCTTGTGAATGGGTTGTGCACAGAGAGCGACAGTGAGCCGCAGTACCAGTACCTACCGGTACCTACCAAGAGCCAGGGTCATCGCACTAATCATGCGACCGTGTTTCCGTAACTTGTGATGATTGCTCCGTAGAGGCAGAAAATCACCTCGGATGTCTTAATACAAATTGCAGCTTTTGTACTATGTAGAGGAAAAAAACATTTAGCGCAGCGCGGCGGTCTCCGGGAGACTGAACTTTTTTTTCGCAGCTTTGTCGCTTTTGTCATGTACGAAAACTTCGACGTGGCCCATGCGCGGTGCTAATCTCGGCCGGTGCTTTGCAGAAAATGCACGTGTACAAGAAGACGCTGCAGGCGCTCATCTACCCCATCTCGTCCACCACGCCGCACAACTTCGTGCTCTGGACGGCCACCTCGCCGACGTACTGCTACGAGTGCGAAGGGCTGCTGTGGGGCATCGCGCGCCAGGGCGTCCGCTGCACCGAGTGCGCCGTCAAGTGCCACGAGAAGTGCAAGGACCTGCTCAACGCGGACTGCCTGCAGCGTGAGTACCTCCCCTGGGACTGAGTAGCTGGCTGAGCCAAGTCAACCGAGTAGTCACTTGAATCCGGCAGCGCGATGCGGGGCCGAGGACACTGCGAACCCAACTGCGGACAGGCTGTGGCGTGGGAAGAACTGCCCCACTAGCGCATGCCTGTCCCACACTTGGATTTGCAGTGTGGTGCTGTGTGTTTTCCCGACGGAATGAAGCCAATGCTCACCTCGTCTTTCTTTCCTGGCAGGTGCCGCCGAGAAAAGCTCAAAGCACGGCGCCGAGGACAAGGCCAACTCTATCATTACCGCCATGAAGGAGCGCATGAAGCAGAGGGAGACGGAGAAGCCGGAGATCTTCGAACTCATCAGGTGACGCATCTTGTTTTCCAATTGACCGAACCTTCCGAGTAATGATAAAGGAAATTGCAAAAAAATGAGAGCAGAGACACTGTTTGCTTCAGGAGATTCTGATGGCATACTCTTCATTTCTTGCCTTAATTATCTTTCTTTGATCCGAAACGTGGCGACATGATGCAGCCTAACTAATTTCCTTGCAGAGTTCGCCACAGTGTTCCTATGAATAACATTTCTCGGTTGGCGTCTTTGCGTTCACACCCCGTCAGCTCGACAGCTCTCTGCCTGCCAGTCTGTCCGCCCGCTGTACTCTCTACTTTCAGGAAGTCTGTCGTTCCGCCTCGCTCCGCCTCGCCATTCCTCTCTCTTTCTCTCTTTCTTTTTGTGTACGCCCCGTTTGTCTTTACCGCCCTCTTCCTTTTCGTCTCGCTGCACCTTCCTCGCCTTCTTTTTCTACTTCTCCTTTTCTCGACCTGCCTTGCCTTTACGGACGGAGAAAATTGGCGCCTCTCCTCAGTGAGCTAACACGAGCAGCCCGATGCGTTATTGTTCCTAGTGTTGTTTGCAACACACGTCGACTGCTTTACCGAAGGAGTCCCTGCTGTTGCCCCCTCCCCCGCCTTTCTCTCTCTCTCTCTCTCTCTCTCTCTCTCTCTCTCTCTCTCTCTCTCTCTCTCTCTCTCTCTCTCTCTCTCTCCCCCCCCTCCCTCAATGCATTGCACCATGTCTAACGCTGTGTCGCTGTGCATCAAGGTCCGTGTTCAGCGTCGAGGAGAAGAACCACGTTGGCCACATGCGCGCGGTGAAGCAGTCTGTGCTCGACGGCACGTCCAAGTGGTCCGCCAAAATTGCCATCACAGGTTTGTCCCCTCCTCCCTCGACACCGTAACGCCGCACCGACCGTTCCGGGACGAGCGAGCCCGTGGCCAGACTGCCAGACACCCCACCTCATTTGACTAATAACTCTTCTTTTTTATGTGTGTTTTAAAAAAAATATAAATTACTCTCGTCACTTGTGCGCTTTGGGCGCGTCTGGCCGCGGGCTCGGCGTCCTCGCGGTCCGTGCGGTCTATGCGGCCTTCGGACTAGCCTCTCCCCGGACCCCTCGGACCCCTTGCCGGCTTGCAGTCATCTCTTCCCTCCGTGTCTGCCTCCTGCGTGTTTGTTTGCTCATTTTGTTTTGCAGTGTTTCCGTTGTTATGTTTGTTCTTTTTTCATCTCTCTCTTTCTCTTTCTCCTCTCTTTTTTGGTTGTGTACTCGTGTGTGCTGTCGTTGATTTTTTTGTCATGTGTTTTTGAATGTGGCTTTGTGTGTTTCTTCTGGTATGTCTACAGAAAGACGTTTCAGATGGACCCCGATACTCATATAGATTCCGTGGAACAGGCGGAAGAAATCGTTTTAGAGGGCACCTCGAAATGGTCTTGCAAGATCGCGATCACAGGTACCCACCCGGGCTTGTAAAGTTGTGAAGTCAGCAGATAGCTAGGCGGCCTCCTATCTAGTCTGCCTGAGGCCTGTGGCGGCCAGCGTCTGAGCAGTCCCGCGTAGTTTTAGGGGGTTCTAGGAAGCTAGTTTGTCTTGTCACCGTGGCCGCGGCCGGCACAGCCTCGATCACGTCACCGCTGGCTCTTCTTCCAGATGCACGCGATAGTTTGCGAAACTTGACTTGACGCGGCCACTTAAAGTGCTAGTAGATGAATCAGTGCTAAAGCGAAAACGTGATGTTAATCATTACTCCGACCTGTAGCTGGTCTTACTTAGCTGGCCAATTTAATAATTATTAAAAGCGCAACCAAAATTCATAAAAAGAAAATGGAAAAAAATTGCGTTAGGAGAAAGCTTGTGTACTTTTCTTCTAGAGGAGACTGCAACGCTTGATGGGGGGACGTGAGATAGAGGGACTGCTTGGCAAGGCTTGGCCGACCCACCACGCCGCCATGGCCGCCATGGCCCACACGAACCGCTGCAAGCCTGTCCACTCTGGCCACCGCGTTCCAGACTGTCTAGAGTAGCCTAGTCCGGCGTCCTAGACTCGCCGGAGTAGAACCCGACCAGTGCGTCGGCTAGAACCAAACTACGTCGCAATATGGCTTGGACAGCTGACTCACTATTGATTCGCACGAATATGAATTGCTACACAAATGATATTCCTCCGCTCGGGGAAGAGCACCAGAACTGAGAAAATAACACTCCACCCCGCGCACAGTTTCATCTGGGGGTTCCAATTCCCGGGCAGCCACTCCATTCCCGACCCGTTCCCAGCCGGCAATGCGCGACCCTAAATGGGTCGCGGAGCTCCGCGCCTCGCGACAGGCCGCGGCATTTCCGTTTGCGCACGCGTTCGAGCGCCGGCAGATGCAGCGCCCTCTCCTTCTGCCCCGCGACGCCGCTGTAAGGGCGTGGCTCTGCTGCAGCGCAGCCAGCACAGTCTGACAGTAGACAACGGCAACAAGGGGAAACACACTGTTTGTGCAACTAACTTGTTCTCCTTCCGGTTTTGCATGCCTCTCTCTCTCTGTCTTTCTATCTCTCTCCTTCGCTGTGTGCACTTCCCTGCGAGGCCTCCTGCATGACATGGCTCCCCACACCCTCCCTGTGCAAATAAGCAGCCCATCTCAAGTGATTTCCGGCCGGCCGGCCCGGGATCACCCCCCACCCCCGCGCCGACTAGTGGGAGCCACTGGCGTCCGTCCAAAAGTTTGCTATTTTGTCGTCTTGCGCGGAAAGTTAGTTATTTTCGGCGTTATTGCTTCTCTTGCCAGTCGAGTACAATTAGCATTCCATTTGTATCCCTAATAATGCTGGATTCGTGAAACAGCGCCGTTTTCTAGAGTACCACCGCACCGCTCGGGCTCATCTCCAGTCTCCCCTCTTTCAGACTGGTTCCTTTTTTGCCTCCCCATCCCCCGCCCTCCCCCTCCCGACCGCAGCGCGCCGTGTGGAATGAGGTTAGACGCCTTTGCCACCCTGCATACCTCACTGGAGGGAGGAACCACACCATCAGCACAGCAAGGCAAGGCCAGGCAAGGCCAGGCAAGGCCAGGCAAGGCCAGGCAAGGCACCTGGAGGGCGAAGAGCAGCGCACCGGTATGATGGGCATACGAATGGGGTGCCAGGCAGCGCCCGGCCGATGGCCAAAGTGCTATTAATCAGACCCTCGCCTTCGGCCCCAGCCACGCCCTGCCTGCCCCTCAAACGTGAATGCCCCCTCCTTCTCCCCCCAAGCAAATTAATTTGAACAAGAGGGATCCAATGCGAGATTGTAGACTCGCCGCTGCCGCCTGCTCCCCCGTCACTCGCAGTGCTGCGCGTTGCCGCGCAGTGCAGACAGGGATTGCTCATTCGAAATGCCTCCCGCGCCGTCTGCGGGATGCTTCCGAGCGGAGCATGTCTTGGTCTGTCTCTCTCGCACCCGCGCGGGATGCCCCGTGAGTGCGAGAGAGAGAGGGAGACACCACCCGCTCGGAGTGAGTCTGCCGCGGCAACACTGCCAAGTGCCACCCTCCCTGCCCCCTCCCACCTCCCGACCCGGCCTAGAGGGCTAGAGTGCTCGAGGGCTTTTCACTTTCCTCCTAAAACAACAAATTGTGTTGCATCCCACTGAAGCTGCATCAACGCTGTCAGCCAAACTACAACAAGAACAACACGACCGTAGGCCGCTACTTTTTCCACGCTGCTTTTTGGCGGTATGAGAAATGGCAGTGCGTTTTCCAGTTGGCGTCCCCCTTCCCCTCTAGCCCTCTGACCGCCCGGCCCTCCCGGCCCTCCCGGTGCTGTGCTCGACTGCCTTTTCCTGTTACGGAAGGACCGGGAGAACCGGCAGGGCGGACTGCGGGTCGGCGCGCGCCCGGCCAGGCCAGCCAGCCACCCCCTGACCTCCACACCTTGACACCTCCTCCCCCACTCCTCACTCTGGTGTACACGCATTTGCATGCATGGTGTTATTTCGCTTTGCTTTTCGCCGGCAGCCGTCTCGTCACGCCGCGGCACGGCCCCGCGGGTTGTTTGCCTCCGTCTCAGACTCAATGGGCTCCGCGGGGCTCGGCGTGGCGCGGCGTGGCGCTGCCTGTTAGTTAGCGCGGAGTTCGAACTTGCGGGACCGCGGTCTCCGCACCACGCAGTTCGCAGTCCTACTGCGGCACGAACGGCGCGCGCTTGTTAAAAAACAACATCAACAACAAGAAGTTGAAATGCTGGCAAAGGGCGGCCGCTGTAGTAGTCCAAACCATTTTTCGCAGCTTCACTGGAAATTTGGCTTCGAGGCTTCTGAGTAGCGCTTGTATTATCATGGTAGTAAAAAAAAGCATCACGGAAAATTTTCGAGTTGGTTTGTGCTCGCGCGTACTTATTATTCATCTCGTAATATCCCCGTGTTGTACTATGTACCTCGTTTGTGTGTGCCTCCCTTTCCCTTCGTTACAAAGCACACGCTGTGCATGTCGAAATCTTTTTCGTCTGTCTTCATTCTACCTTTTTTTACCAACTTTTTTTTCTATTTGCCCACGTTGCTCTGTTTTTGTTATTTCCTGTACCCACTCCTTGTGTTCCTCCTGGGACTTTGCTTATCAACATTTTCCCCGCAACGCCCCGTACTTCCGCTCTACTTCTCTTTGAATCTATCGCAGTTTTTCATTTGTTTTTGTTTGTTTTTCGTTCGGAGAAAAAGAGCCGAAGTCCTATCCTTTGTTGTGCCCTACCCGCTTCGAGGCTCCAGTTCGAAATGGTCGGATTTACCCCTGCAAGTTGTTAACGGAAGTGCTGGTGTGCTGAGGGTGTGGTGTTCGGCAGTGATCTGCGCCCAGGGCCTCATCGCCAAGGACAAGAGCGGCACGTCGGACCCCTACGTCACGGTGCAGGTGGGCAAGGTGAAGAAGCGCACCAGGACCATGCCGCAGGAGCTGAACCCCGTCTGGAACGAGAAGTTCTTCTTGTGAGTACCGAGCACCATCTGCGTATTGACGAGATGCAAGGGAGGACTCTATGAAAACTTGCGACCCGACTATCACGTCTAATCGTTGATACAGTTATAAACAGCCCAAATTTAGTACCCTCTCACGTAGCTGTTTTGGCGTGTCGGCACCATGATCCCTCGACCAGCAGAGCGTTCCATGCCCCGTTCGCCCCCGCGGTGGCCGCGTCCACTGTCTTTTCGACCGGTATTCAAACATTCCCCCACCCCACCCTTTTCACAGCCGCGAAGATTTATGCTTCTCTGGCGCGCGAAAGAAAGAAATGGTGTGCCATTGTGATGGGGCGCTGCACGGCACGGCATGGCCCGGCCGCGGGACAGCCCTCGTTACACCCCTTCGGTGTCCGGCCCCGCCCCCACCCGGTAGCTAATCCAGGCATTATTGCCGTCCATCCCCCAGCTGCCCCCAGCCCGCCCAACCCAGCCGCGCTGTTTTTGCCGAGACTGATGAGTATTGTAGCTCATTATTGGCAGTGGCGGGCAGAGCCAGGCAGGGCCAGGCCGCGCCGTTTCCCGTTCCGTTCCTGCAGTCCCTAGCGTTTGGCGCCAAAACTGCGCTCGCTGGCTCGCTGACGTTGGCGAATGGTCGTACCAAAAAAATGCGCCAAAAACCGCTTGCCGCTTGATTTTTTCACTTTTGGCCCCTGTCCACTGCACGTGAAAAAAAGATTTTGTTGCGGTAATCCCGTCCTCGCCTGACGCGTCGCTTCGTCTTGTTGCAGCGAGTGCCACAACTCTTCGGACCGCATCAAGGTGCGCGTCTGGGAAACGGGCTGCGGCAGGCTGAGGCGAGTGGACGACCTCGACAGACCACTGCGGTGAGGAAGCTGGACCGTCGAGCGGAGAGGCCCCCGGCTGGCGGCCAGGCCCGCGCCATGCGGCTGTGTTGCGGGCTGGCCCACCCTCTGCTTGGCAGGCGCTTCAGGGGCGGGCAGGCTGGCCCGCGCCACGTGGCTGTGTTGCGGGCTGGCCGGCAGGCGCTTCAGGGGCGGGTAGGCTGGCCCGCGCCACGTGGCTGTGTTGCGGGCTGGCCCACCCTCCGCTTGGCAGGCGCTTCAGGGGCGGGTAGGCTGGCCCGCGCCACGTGGCTGTGTTGCGGGCTGGCCCACCCTCCGCTTGGCAGGCGCTTCGGGGGGGTAGGCTGCCCCGCCAGTGGTGTGTTGCGGGCTGGCCACCTCCGCTTGGCAGGCGCTTCAGTGGCGGGTAGGCTGACCCGCGCCACGTGGCTGTGTTGCGGGCTGGCCCACCCTCCGCTTGGCAGGCGCTTCAGGGACGGGTAGGCTGACCCGCGCCACGTGGCTGTGTTGCGGGCTGGCCCACCCTCCGCTTGGCAGGCGCTTTCTCCCCTTTGCCGCCGAGACTGACCCCACCCTCCCTCTTTCCAGGTGCGGACGCTCTCCGGCGAGATGGACGTGTGGTACAACCTGGAGAAGCGGACGGACAAGTCGGCCGTGTCGGGAGCCATCCGGCTGCACATCAGCGTGGAGATCAAGGGCGAGGAGAAGGTGGCGCCCTACCACATCCAGTACACGTGCCTGCACGAGAACCTGTTCCACTCGCTTTGCGAGGAGAACGGCGGCGCCGTGGTGTTGCCGCAGGTCAAAGGGGACGAGGCGTGGAAGACGTACTTCGAGCCGTCCGCCCAGGAGATCGTGGATGAGTTCGCGATGCGCTATGGCATAGAGAGCATCTACCAGGCCATGACGTGAGTGGAGTGGATTAAAAACAATTCTTGAGAAATTTGTTTATGAAAATTTTGACAACCTATCGTTTGTTCCCATAGCCACTTCCACTGCCTATCTACCAAGTACCTGTGCCCTGGAGTTCCCGCTGTTATGAGTACACTGCTAGCCAACATCAATGCATACTATGCTCATACGACTGCCTCATCAGCTGTGTCAGCTTCAGATCGGTTTGCTGCTTCCAACTTTGGAGTAAGTGTTTATTGTGTGATTTGGGAGTCATTCTTACAAATGGGACATGTCTCAAACATTACTCTCCTTTTCCATTGTAGAAAGAAAAGTTCGTCAAACTGCTTGATCAGCTACATAACTCACTCCGAATAGACCTATCCATGTATAGAAATAACTTCCCTGCTTCAAGCCAAGAAAAATTAATGGATCTTAAGTCAACTGTTGATCTTCTTACAAGTATAACATTCTTCAGAATGAAGGTAAATATTTTGATTGATATCATCGTTTTATGGCTCTTTTCTTTCTGAAATAACACATTCCTTTTTTTTTTCAAATGAATCTTTAGGTACAGGAATTATCATCACCACCCCGGGCATCTACAGTGGTGAAGGACTGTGTTAAAGCCTGTTTACGCTCCACATATCAGTTTCTGTTTGAAAATTGTTATGAATTGTATAGTCGAGAGTATCAAGTTGACCCTAATGAACCGAAGCATGATGAGCCAGGGCCGCGCCTCGATTCTCTCGACTTTTGGCACAAGATTATAGCATTGATTGTTTCTGTGATTGAAGAGGACAAGAACTCTTATGGACCCGTACTGAACCAATTTCCACAAGAGCTCAATATTGGAGCAGTAAGTTCATCACTTTACCAGTTCAATAAATTTTAGATACATATCTAAACAACCTGACATTCACTGTTTATTTTTAATTCGCAGTTATCAGCATCCACTATGTGGTCTCAATTTGCAATAGATATGAAATATGCTCTTGAGGAGCACGAGCAACATAGACTGTGTAAATCTTCTGCATACATGAATCTTCATTTCAAGGTGAGTTTTAAGAAGTGCACATGACCTTTGGTATTTTTCTGCTTTGTGCATTTGTCTAACAGAGAGGTGTTTTCCCATAGGTTAAATGGATGCACAACAACTATGTGAAAGATGTTCCACCTTATAAAGGAGCTGTTCCTGAATACCCTGCGTGGTTTGAGCCTTTTGTGATGCAATGGCTGAATGAAAATGATGATGTTTCATTAGAATATTTACATGGTGCATTTACCAGAGACAAGAAGGATGGGGTTTGTGTTTCTTATTTTACTCTCAGCAAAATGAATGTAATTGTTCCAGTTTTAAATTAATTAATTTATAATTATTTTTTGCAGTTCCAAAAGAGTAGTGAACATTCCCTATTTTCAAATTCAGTAGTTGACGTGTTTACACAGCTGACTCAGTGTTTCGATGTAGTGTCTAAGCTAGAATGTCCAGATCCTGAAATTTGGAAGCGTTACATGAAGCGGTTTGCAAAGACTATTGTTAAAGTTCTTGTTGCATACACGGACATTGTGAAGAAAGAATTCCCTGTCAATGTGAAAGATGAAAGAGTTGTAAGTGTATTTTAATTATTTTCCATAGTTGTCACAACAGTTTTCATCCAAGCATAGTCTAACTGAACTCTGCCCCTCTTTTTAAAAAAAATTTTCAGGCTTGTATTATGATGAATAATATTCAACAATTAAGAGTCCAATTAGAAAAGATGTTTGAATCCATGGGAGGAGATAAGTTAGAAGAAGATGCAGCCAATATTTTGAAGGAGCTTCAAGCAAATCTGAACAACTGTTTAGATGACTTAGCTGTCCTGTTTGCTGTCAGGTAAGCATCTCTTTTTATTCTGTGTTTTTTTTGTTTTTTTTTTTTTTCATTTTTTATTAAAAAACAAAGCCCATGAGCGTAGGCTCCATCTGGGCACGATACAGTTTATACTATCTCTTACGTACTTGAGATGTGTCCTTACTATACATTTTCCTGCTCTTGCAGCCTTGAAACTAGGATCACACAGAGTGTGAAAGAAGTCGGTGACATCTTGGTTGGCATTAAAGGAGGTGGTCAAATTTCTAGTATGAATCAGCCTCCACCTAGAGGTATGGTGAGTGCAGAGGCAGATGAGGTACTAAGACCGCTCATGGATCTGCTAGATGGTAAGTTGAATTTCTTTTCAACTCTCAGACTGTTATTTTTATCCTTTCTTTAATGTGGTTTCTTTGATTGACAGGCTCACTCTCCTTGTATGCTGAATCATGTGAGAAAACAGTCTTGAAGAGATTATTGAAAGAGCTCTGGAAAATTGTCATACGCATTTTAGAAAAATCTGTTGTATTACCACCAATGACAGACAAGAGTGTAAGTTTTCTAATTTTTTACCTCATAATATTCTGTTAAATTTTATGCACTCGGTTTTTTTAATGCTATCAACAAAAAATTTATGTTAGCGTCACACTACTATTCCTTTGTTTGCTTTCAACAGATGATCCTGAAAAATTTGACTGACAATGCAAAGAATTTAGCCGCTAATGCGAAAATAGAAGACATGTCTAGACTATTCAAAAATCATATGGCTAGTAAACAGGATGTAAAGAATGCTTTAAGTGGTGTTATGGTGAGTTCGTTGGATCAATTCAACATAAAATTTATCATTGACTGCATACAACAGTTTTACTTTAGTAGAAACTAAACTCTTTTTCCCTTGATTTCAGGTTGAGAAAAATCTTTCTCCCAAGCAGTGTGCTGTGCTAGAAGTGGCTCTTGACACAATAAAACAATATTTCCATGCTGGTGGAAATGGCCTCAAGAAAACCTTCTTAGAAAAGAGTCCGGAGCTGCAAAGTTTGAGATATGCTCTTTCGTTGTACACGCAAACCACAGACACACTTATCAAGACTTTTGTCACTACTCAGCAGAATGAAGGTAAGAGAAAAACAAAGGACAATCTTACCATTCAAAATTGTTAGGATTTTTGTTGTTTTTTTTTTTTTTTTTATCTTTAAAAGAGAGCTTGTTCCTGGCAAAGGGAGCAATTCCACCCAACAATCAGTAAAGTTTTCTTCATTGAGTGAGAATGTTTACTCTATAGTGCATCATTTCAATTTTTTTTTAATATTGCACAGTATTTCTCTGCATCTTACCTCTTCAGTTTTTTTATTATTTTTTTAAAGTCCTTTCTGACCTATACAGCATTATGTCTCAAACCTCTGCCTTGCATGTTGTCTTCTTTTCTTTACTTTTCTACTCTTATGTTTATTTTTCTTGTTTCTATCTTTTCTCATGTTCTTTGCCCTTGTCTTCTATTCCATCCTCAAAAGTCCCTCAACCTCTAAACAAAGAGAAATCTTTACGTCAACGCTCAGTCTCGAGTGACCGTGAGCCAGAAGAGGGTGACATGGACGAATATGATGAACCTGTAAGGCCTAGAAAGCCCACTGAATCACAAGCAGGTAAAACCCTCCCATCCAATACATACTCAGCAATGTAAAGCAACAAGTGTAATATAGCTGAAGGTTTCTGCCAGTTAACCAATATGTACTAGATGATGTAAATACAATGTCAGTCAATTATAGACTTTGTTGACTGATTCTCTTTGTAGATGCTATACCTGCTTTTTGAGTAACACTGTATATGTAATCATTATTGGGTTACACTACATTCACTAGTTGGGGCCAAAACTGCATGCTGTGGAAATAAATACTCTTAGGACACTGCTACTTTAATAAGAGCTTGAAGGCTTTAAACTAAACCATAGTAAAATTTTACATACATCACAAAACACCATCAATATTTACTGTGATAGCACAGTTTGATTTTCTACACCAATCCTCACAGACTCCTTATCAACAATCAACAATTTATAATAATTTAGAGATTGACCCAATGTATTTTTACTAGGTGGTGATGGTGAAGCAGTATTTTGAAAATACTTAACAGGCATATTTTTCCTAGGTGAAACATGGCTTTATAGTGTTGTACAAAATCTTAGCTTTCACTCCCATTCCCCTTTGCGCCTTTTTATAAGCCCGCCCTGTGCAAAGTATTCTATTGTATTCTAATGCTGCTCTAATGAAAGTGAATTCCCATTAGCATGTTGAAGGTGTCTCATTTCGTCTCATTTCTGTCATGTTGCTAATTCTTTTGCTCATCTCTTTCTCCTTATATTCAGATAATATGAGCCTAGATGATGGAAGTGTTGGAGAAGTGTCAATTCAAGTTGATCTTTTCACTCATCCTGGCACAGGGGAACACAAAGTAACAACAAAAGGTACAATTAAACGCCCATTTTAAGTTCTGAATGGAATATGTGTTTTATGAAGAAATAAATGATGCATCACTGTATTGTCTTGATTACAGTCGTCGCTGCTAACGACCTAAAGTGGCCAACTGCGACTGGCATGTTTAGACCATTTGTTGAGGTGAATCTCATTGGGCCCCACCTGGCAGATAAGAAGCGCAAACAAGCAACCAAGTCTAAATCAAACAATTGGTCTCCAAAGTTCAATGAGACTTTCCACTTGTAAGTAATGCATTAACAATTCCTGACCCTACAGATGTTTGAAAGAAACTGAAAATTTGGATTCTATATGTATTAAAATGTTTGTGTTTTTAAAAAATATGTATGACTTAATTTTATTTTGCAGCACAATTGGTAATGAGGAGCAACTAGATTACTTCGAGCTACACATATGCGTGAAGGATTACTGCTTTGCGAGGGATGACCGTCTCATAGGTGTGGCTGTTATGCAATTAAAGGATGTAGCGGACCAGGTACGTTCCAAATTTTTTAGCTCAACTATCCATACCTATATATTTATTTAATGCATTGAATTCTATACCCTTATCTTCTTTTCAGGCCTCGTGTGCTCGGTGGCTTTCCCTAGGAAAACGCTGCAATATGGATGAGACTGGGTGGACAATTTTGCGCATTTTATCGCAGAGAAACAATGACGAGGTGGCTAAGGAGTTTGTGAAATTAAAATCTGACATCAGACAAGAAGAACCCATCCCACCTAATGCTTAGTGTATCTGTGTTACTCCTTCTCGTCTTCCAATTTCAACTTTGTGGTTTAAAGCCACTCCTTCTTGCTGCTGGTACAGCAGTTCTGCTGTGTGGCTGACTTATTCTTCTTCCTCACCTTTGAGATGTGACTAACACTATTTGTTTTTGGACATTTTATACCCATTTCAATTGTGACCAACAATACTATTATGTACACAAAGAGTGAAAATGTTTGTCACAATAGTCTTCCATGAGTAAAGCGTCCCTGTACAGTTTTTTTTCCTTTCCTATGTGTGAGTGATTTTAGGAAAGCTTTAATGCATTTTGTGCTCAGCATGGAAGCAAGCCTACAAAAGTCCAGCCCAAAGAGATTTGACACCAAAGTGTTTCCTTAAAAATGTCCCTGAACCAATTTTTTTGTTTGGTGGGGAAATGAGGATGTTTTTGCCTACTTACCGGCTGCTTCCATCCATGCACAGTGTTCAACATCTTTGGATTGTCTCTGTTTGTACTTCCTACTATAGACCCTCTGAATTTGTTTTATTTCTTACAGTTCATCATAAGAAGTATCTTTCCTTTAAAAAAATCTGTGTTATGTAATTAATTGCAGTGATATGACTTCAAATGTATATTTATATATACAAATAATAAAATTGCTGTATATGTATCTATACGGAAAAGAAAAGTATGAAAGAATAAGTGAACTTCTTCCTTCTATCATAGAAAGATTGAAAAATTGTTCAATTCATCATTTCTGTTCATACTGTGTGCAAAAGACTGCTTGAAGGAACATACTGTTATCTTTCATCTTTTGAATTTTATCTTGATTAATTTTTTCGACTTTTTTCTTTGTAGTATTCATCAGTGCATTAGAGTGTTCACTACTTTTTAATTGTTTTAAGCTCTTTCATATCATTCCCTTTCATTCATTTATCTCTCGCATTGTGAAAATCAGTTTAGGGTTGTGATAAACACAGGGAACAGTAGGACTTCACGGGAATTGGAGGCACAAAAATCTCAGATACTCAAAAAGATGTAAACTGTTCTGCAAATGATCCTCCCTTCCATTACATTGATTTGTTGCATATCATTTACATATGAGGTGATACTTTTGTTAGAACTTGATATCCTGGGAGCATTTGCTATCAGTTTCTGAGATCTCGTTGTTATTATTATGTTATTGGTTGGGAAACAACAGCTGGTTGGGGCAGCTTATGGTTTTATAGATAAAACCCTGCCAAAAAGAAGTTGCCTGCCCGAAGATACCGCTAATTTCTAGAGGTCTGGACACTAATAGAGTACAACTTGATCACAGTCGAAACTTCTGCTGACTAGTTGATTTGTTAGCTCACTGCAATACATATTGATTGTCAAACATTCAGATTCATTTTTAGACTTACTTTCTCATCAGAAGTTAATTTGTCACCAAATTTTTGGCTTTCATGTAAATTTTGTCATCATAGTTCAAAATTAGTCAGTTTGTGAAACTGCTGTCATAATTTTTTTAGTTGTAGTTTCATTTGAAATGGAGTTTGAGGACTGCATATTCAAAGCCCCCAATTTATTCTTGCAAATACTGTTGGTTAAGATGTCGCTCGCAGAGGTTGTCCTCTTCTGACAATAAAATGTTCAAATATGAGCCCATTTAATCCTTGATGTTTAAAACTCTATTGATTTCTCTTTTTCTAAATTCTGTCTTTTCTTACCTTCCAATTTTGGTATTCATACCTAGGTACTTGTGATTTAATTGTCAAGCACACTGTAAATATGTCTTCATGTAAAAAAAAAATGTACATACAACATCATTGCAGCTTGAAGTCTTACAAACCTACTTTTAAAAATGTTGAACTAGTGATGGTTTTAGCTTTTTATTTTTAATTAGAAGATGGGCATTTCACCTTGAACATTTTTTCTCTATCATTTCCAACTGAAAATAGCTGTTCACAACTTGTGTCTGTAAACAATTGTCATTTGACGTCATCTTAGTGCCTGTGGTATCACTTCTGGCCATGTCTTTATGTGCCCTAAAATCAATAGGTTTTCAATAGAACTCTTCTGGTCTTTGGATTTGCTTCATGTGTGATGGCCCATTTTGGCTTGAGATGCTTGTGACTTGCATGGATGTGTGCTTCAAGTTTTTGGTCGTAAGTGTAAGTATGTTCATTTCTTACATAATTGGAAACAAGTAAACGACTTATAAGTTAATCAGTTTCGATGGCAATTTGAGCAGACGTGTTGAATAATTGTGATAAAAGTATATAAATTCTTTTGTATAGTTTTGATGTTAATTTTTCATGTTAATTGCAGCAATAATGAAGCACTCCACATGCCATATGAGGTTTGCTTTACTATGCTTTGGAGTGCTTCTGTGTACATGGCGTTTGAGTTTTTGTCCCTCTCAGAATTGATTGTTGAGATCACATCAATTTAATGTTGATTCAATGTATTTCATATTGAGACAATGTTAAATCCACGTCAATGTCACCCTTCATTTCTAATGGGACTGTGAACAGTCTTAGAGTTGTGAGCCAACCTGTTTTACAAGTGCCTTTTGTTATATGCAATGCCTTCTTTCATTGAAACAGAATAGAGGATCATTTGTTGAACAATATTTGAGTGGTGTCTGTAAACTAAGTTTTATTGTTTTTTATGTTGTATTTGTTTTTAAATATTCTGTTTTGTATGGATAAATGGGTGTATATTAAGAGTCCTTGTTTGTACATATGTCTGTATGTATGTCCAAATTGTACATATGTATCCAGAAATCTTTTGACTCATTATTATTGTTGTGCTCTTCACAATGCAGTACCACAAAATGTTACAATATCAAAAATTCATATCTGCTTTAGCTACTTCAGCCAATATAAGATTTGAGTCTTTCATGTAAGATATGTGTGAAGTATTTTTACTTGAACTGTTTGTTAATATTCTGTAAAGCTTCTTGTTTATTTGATATTTGTTTAATGTTATCAAAGGGTTCCAAGATTTTATATGCTCATGTAAGAGCATGCTGTAAGCCTATACACTCGCTTTGCATTTTTGTTCAGCGAACAAATTTTCTCAGCTATAGATAGCAGAGTGATTTTTAATTTTGTATTAAGCAGCCTTTTCTTACTAAACTAGCACACATGTTTTAATTTTTGGTTTATGAACTAGTGCGGTAAAACTACGGCCAAATTTAATTTATAGAAAGGGAACTAATTACAAATTGTTCCTTTCTGAAATGACTTCCTCAGTCTCCAAAATCAAAATGAATGTTTTATAAATAACACTGTCTTTTGTAAAATTGCAACTAGATATCAGATGAAAAAAATTAAATACTCTATGGATTGTGAAAACATAGTATTAACCCATAGATTTAATATCAGCAGGTATTTGTGAGCGAGAGTGGCGACTTTAGCACACAGACTGTGCAGAAACCACACTACTGGCTCTGTATCTGCCTCGCACTGTACTGCTTAATGTCCTCATCATTGTTAAGCGATTGTGTTGACATGTTTGTTTGCTAGTTGAATAAAAATGTTTATATAATTGTTTATTTTCTTTACTTAAAAGTATAGTCATCAGTGGACCGCGCTTATGGGATTGGTCTCTTAGTGTTTCTTCACCCTCTCACCGAAGGGACACGGCCGTAGCCACTAACATGAGAGTCGGGAAGACAAAAGGGGCTGTCCTCCCTCAGCGTTCTTGTAGGGAAGGAACAGTCCAGAAGGACAAACGCATCGACTGCAACTGGGGAGGGGGGAGGGGTGGAGGGCGTTTCACCCTTCATCGTTAGTTCGGAAAAGCCTAAGCGCTGAATTTTTCTTTTTAAAAAAGAAAGAAAAACGGAAGCACAAATGTTGGACCCACGATCAGATTTCTAACACATTTCACTTTCACTGGCGACCCATAAGAACCTGGAGAGAGGAATCGAAGGGTACCGGAAACGGAACTTTGGCCCTATCTGCGAATTCCGTGAATCTCCTGAGCGCTAAATTTTTCATAGTTCCACTCTGCCGCCAGGGCGCAGTCTTTTGTCACGGTTAAATGTCCTCCCCTGTTAAAACTTCAAAACTCTAGATGTAAAGACCAGACAACGCTGCCCGCCGCTTGACAGACATCAGCGCTAGGTAAGTTTACGCGCCATTTTATTCAGACTTGGCGTGGCTTTGTACGAACGCTTCTTAAGATCAATTTGGGTGCCTTTGGAAAGGTAAGCTAGGTTAAAGTTCCTCCAAAGCCTTGTTATGGTCCTGGACGTGTCATTAGCTTCAAAGATTCTCTAAGAGTTCATTGTCATAGATTGATTAACATTCTATCCTGATCTGCCGTTGTGTGGCGTCACCCCTCAGCGGAAGCTGGACCGAACCGAAACGCCACTTGTTTCGTTTGTACTGTGCTTTGTACTTTGGTTGGGATCAGCAGGCCATCAGGCATCATTGCTAGATCAACAGTTTTTTGCCAGCATGAATTACATTTTCCTCTTTTTGTATCTGGTTTTGTGGAGTTGGGATGGTTTGGTTGTCTATCCTAAGCCATACATCACTCAAGAATCTTTGCACTGAGTCAAAAAATGTATTCAATATAAATCAATAGTTGAATTTATGTTTCTCTACAGATTGTAGATTTTAGCAGAGAATCAAAATGCCCCGCAAGAAACCAGCCAACCGCAGAGGGGCAGCCTCCTCATCAATTAATATCGGGGAGGAAGTTCGCATTGCCGTAAAATTGCAGCTTAAGAAATTTTTGGCAGACCCAGCAGCGACAGGTACAGTTTAGCTTCAGTGTTCTAGACTAATTTATTTTGTGATTTTTCCTTCAAATTGGTGTTAAATTGTTACAGAGTGTGAATTCCCATCCTCCCTTTTTGCTGAAGAGCGAGCTTACATTCATAATGTGGCAAAGGAGTATGGTCTGCGTTCTAAGAGCCGAGGGTGAGCTTCCCTTGCCTGTTCATAATTGTTTTCGTCTCAAACTCTGTCAGCACTCAATTGTTTTATTCTTCTTCCCATTGCAGTAAAAATGGTATCAACCGAGCTGTTACAGTTTACAAACGCGAGGGTTCTAGCATTGTTCAAGCCGACCCTGCATTTACTTTAAGCCCCACCTCTCGCCATCTTATAAGAACACTCTTGGTAGAATGTCCTATCACAGCTAAAGAACGTCAAGACTTACTGCCTCAGCTTGAACGTGATAAGGAGAGGGAAATCTCTATGTCTAGTGAAGGTAATGAAATTTAATCGTAACAACATGGAAAAACATAATGCTATCCTACATTCTAAGTTTTTATCATGATTATGTTCTTTTTTTTTATAGTGAAAGAAATTGGTAGAGCTATGGGTAGACTGAGCAGTGGTGTACCACAGGTTCCCAAATCAAACTGCAATCCTGAGGTGCTTCCCTTTAGAAAAGGCCTACCAATATGGAACATGCAGGATGCCATAGTTGAAACAATTTTGACAAACCAAATTGTTTTGATTGCGGGTGAAACAGGGTCTGGCAAAACCACACAGGTAAAGAAAAGCCAATGCCCATTAAACTTGTTGAAATAATTTTTCTTCCCTAGGAATGTCAATGTAAATATTCCATCTTTGCAGGTCCCCCAATTCATTTTGGAGCATTGCCAGAGGACAGGAACAGCTTGTCGCATTGTGTGCACTGAGCCCAGACGAATTTCAGCAGTATCTGTGAGTGAGCGTGTGTCAACTGAGAGAAATGAGTCCCTTGGACAGTCAGTAGGCTACCAGATACGTTTGGAAAGCAGGTACCATCATATCACTATCGATTTTGTATCAACTTATTACTATCACTAGGGTATATTCTGGCAATTGGTTCATAAATTGTTCACAATTTTATTTTCAGAGTCTCCCCTAAGACTGTTTTAACCTATTGCACTAACGGAGTTTTATTGAGGACTCTGATGGGTGGTGATAGTATTTTATCCACTCTTACTCATATCATAGTAGATGAAGTACATGAAAGAGATCGTTTCTCTGATTTTTTGCTCATTTCACTAAGAGATGCTCTTCAAAAGTATAAAGATTTGAGACTTATTTTGATGTCTGCTACATTGGATATTAGTGTTTTTACCAAATATTTCAATAATTGTCCAGTTATTACTGGTGAGTAATTCTTTAAGCTAGTGCTGTATTTCCCCTCTCTCATGCACTGTTAACCATTTTCATCTTATCCCGTTTAATTAGTTCCTGGTCGTCAGTATGAAGTACAAGAATATTTCCTTGAAGATGTTTTAAAACTGTGAGTAGTTTCTTTTAAATTTCCCTTTTGTAATATTAACATATTACTGTTCCTAGTGTCTGCATGTCATACATTTTTTTTTTAAATATTCAGTACTGGGTATTTGAATGGTCACAAACCTCCTAAAAAGAAAGATGTTGATCCAAACCGTAAACCAAGGAAAGAGCTTGAGAAGTGGACTCAAGCTGTTTCAAGTGGTCTGGAGTCCAAGGAAGATGAAACTGAGGACAATGAACCAGCTGTTACATTGTTGTGCGACGAACCGACACCGGAAGTTAATTCATTAGACCCCTTGATGGTGGAGCAATTGGATAAATGCATAGAGGAGGCTTGGCTTCATGGATCAGAAGAAGCTTTCACCCAAATTCTTTATTTTATTCAAACAGAGAATGTGCCAGTTGATTATCAGGTAAGTTAACAGAGAAGACAGTATACTAGCTCCCTTACAAACTTACTTTTAGCAGTTTTATTTTTAAGTTTGCTATTTGAATTTTTGCAGCACTCTGGTACTGGGGCATGTCCGCTTATGCTGGCTGCTGGACGGGGCCAACTTGAAATGACTGAACAGTTTTTGTATCTGGGAGCAAACTTGAATGTTAAAGCTAACAATGGATGGACTGCTCTTGATTGGGCTGTCAACTGCAATAAAACAGCCACGGCTGAGCTCATTCAAAATTACATGTGAGAGTGCAACATTTATCTTGTTATATATCATTTGCATTATTATCTGTTACATTTCTTTACATTTTTTCAGGAAGTTACGTCAATCATCCTCAGAAATGCCTTCTGAAGTACTTCAAACAATATCTCAAGAAATGAGTGATGAGGATAATCAGTTATTAGAAATGTATCATCAATGCTTCAATGATGATGAAGTAGATGTCAAACTATGTCTGGCCCTCATCTACCACTTACATTCCCGTCCAGATAAAGGTAATTGTCTGGCATCGAAATGATATCCCATATACTACTGTAGTTGCATTAATTTCTCCACTTATCAAGGATATATTTTATTTTCATTTTTCTATGTGTTTTCTGTTTCAGGTGCTATTTTAATATTTTTGCCAGGATATGATGTGATTACAACTCTGCGTGATTGCATTAATGATGAAAGAGAGAAGTTCTCTCAAGTGTGCAGATTTTCATTGTACACTCTACATTCAAACATGCAGGTAAACACATGATTGCACAAATCTTGTTTACCTAGTAGATGGTTTATATTGTCTTCATTTGATCATTCTTTTCCTCTGCTAGACAAGTGACCAGAGAAGAGTATTTCAACCAGCGCCAGCTAACACTAGAAAAATCATTCTCTCAACAAATATTGCTGAAACAAGTGTAACCATTGATGACGTTGTGTATGTTATTGATTCGGGGAAAGTTAAAGAGGTATTTACCCTGGAATTTCCATTTTTTAGGACAGCAGTTATTGTCCTTTTTTCCTTGTATAATCATCTTTACCTTTATTTTTTTGCAGAAATCTTTTGATGCTATCTCCGGCGTTAGCTCATTGAGAGATGAATGGATCTCTCAAGCTTGTGCCAGACAACGCAAAGGCCGGGCCGGTAGAACACGCCCTGGGCTTTGCTATCATATGTTTTCCAAAGTACGTTACCGTTCTTTGCAGCAGCATCAGACTCCAGAAATTTTGAGAATGCCCTTGCAAGAGTTATGCCTACATACCAAACTCTTAGCTGCACCTAATACTGCCATTGCTGACTTTCTTTCCAAAGCCATGGAACCACCACCATTTATGGTTACTCGTAATGCAGTTCAACTCTTAAAGGTGTGAGGAGATTTTGTCTCATTACTCACTTTCGTGAAAGCTAGATTGTACAAGGAATCTTTCGATTATTAAACATCTTTTTTTTCTTTCTGTTTTTTAAAAAAGACTATTGATGCCTTGGATCCATGGGAAGACTTGACTGAACTTGGGCATCACCTATTAGATTTGCCAGTGGAACCCCGTCTGGGAAAGATGCTGTTGCATGCTGTTGTTTTGAAGTGTTTGGATCCAGTGCTTACTATTGTATGCACTCTAGCCTACAAGTAAGTTAACTTTTAATATTAATGACATGAAGTAGTAGCAGTAGTCTTTATGGTTCTAACACAGGTCTTTGATTTATTTCAATACTTGCAGGGATCCATTTGTTCTACCAACACAGCCTAGTTTAAGAAATGCTTCCAGAGCCTCTCGCAGGAGCTTTTCTGCAGGATCATTTAGTGATCATATGGCTATGTTGAGAGCTTTCCAGGTGTGTACTTAAATATCTTTCTTTGCTGAATAATAATAATAACCAACATATTTCAGTCCATCATTTGATCTGAAAGCTGTAACAATGTTAAAGTATGACTAAATTTTATGGTTTTAGGCTTGGCAACTGTCTCGTTCAACTGGACGGGAAGCATCATTCTGTCAGAAAAATTTCATTTCCTCAGCAACCATGGAGCAAGTGATGAGCCTCCGTGCTCAGTTGCTTGGTCAGTTGCGTGCTTCAGGTTTTGTTCGGGCCAAAGGAGGGGGAGATATTAGGGACCTGAATAGTCATGCAGAGAATTGGGCTGTTGTGAAAGCTGCTCTCACTGCTGGTTTTTATCCTAATATTGCCCGAGTGGATAGAGCGTACATGCAGCTACGCACTTTGTAAGTTTTCCTTACTTTCCATTTGTAAAGTTGTTGGTATTAGTTCCTTCTTTAATTCACTTCTTTAATTGTTTGTGAATTTAATTGAATTTAGAATGTTTTGTGTGTTTTTTCAGCAAAGAAAGCATGGTTGCTGTGCATCCCTCCTCTACTTTGAGAGATGCTGACATTGGAAAGGTGCCTGATAATCTTCCCACTGATTGGCTTGTATTTGAAGAAATGAGCAGGGCTGGAAAGCTATGTCAAATCCGTATGTGCACTGTAATATCACCCATAACCGTCGCCCTTTTCGCTGGTCCTATGCGTCTCCCATCTGATGCTTTGTCATCAAGTGAAAGTATGACACATCAGCAACAATATTGGAACTGGTTTTCTTTTTATGTGCCTTTGAAAGCTAACAAGTATTCATTTATTTTTAACAAGCTTCAGAGTTGGCAAACCAGTACCAGAGTGATTCTGAATGGGAAGAACAAACTGATGGAAATGATAGCATGCTCAAGCTTGATGAATGGATTAACTTCTGTATAGACGGTGAGGCTGCGCACCTAGCCTTCCAACTACGGCAAAAATGGAATTCCACTTTCCTTCGTAGAATGCGTTGTCCTTCCAAATCTTGGAATCCAGTAAGTTGCAGTAAGAAGTGTCATGAAAATATCACTGTTTAAAATTTGATTTTATTCATTCTGCATGGTTGGATGCTCTCTAAACAACCAATTTTCTTTCAGGCAGATGATGCTGTTATACAAGCAGTTGTTCAGATTCTTTCTTCAGAAGAAAAGCAGTTAGGCTTACAGCAACCTGAAGGAATCGGTCAGCGTCCAAGGCCTGTGAACATTGACTTCCACACATCTGGTTGGTTCCAGCTTTTTACTGTTGGTCTTGTTTAGCTTCAGTTTAGCTTTCTTCTCCTTACATTTTTGCCATTGTGTTATTTTTTGCAGCCAGAAACAAACATCATGACGTAAATGACACTGATTCTGTGTCTTCAGAAAACTCAAACCACAGCCAACGTGTTTTTCACAATTCAAGTAGATTTGGCAAGAAAATGAGTTCTGAGAGTGGTATGTATTATTGGGTGTGGAAGTAACCAATCCCATCAAGTTTGTTATGAGTTAATTGCACACAAACTTAATAATTCTCATTTTTCTCAGGCTGCAGCTCAATTTCTCCAGATGACAGTGCTTTTCTTTCCAACTACTCTTCTCCTTCCACTGGTGTGTAAAATACTTGAGGTGCAATTTCATAACATTATAGGGATGTTACCTAATTTTTTCTGTTTCTTACAGGAGTAAAGTACTTTGTGATAAAAGCAGGTACCCCTAAAGCGGTTGAGACTTCTCGTCGTCGTAATTTGTGGGCATTCACACCCGGTACAGAAAGAAAGGTTTTAACTGGTTTACAGGTATGTAAATTCTTGATGTAAAATAAAAGTGCAATGCCATTTATTCAAAGTTTTTAAAGGTTATAATAATAATTTCTTAACTAATTTTATTACAGGAAGGAAACATTGTGATGCTAATTTTCAGTATGCAAGGCAGTGGAAGTTTTCAAGGTGTAGCCAGTTTAGTTGGAAGCCATCCCAGTGACAGTGACACTTGCTCTGATCTTGCTGGTCCTAATCTTGGTTCTCCACTCCCCATTAAATGGCTCAAGTATGGAGATATTCCATTCCAAGCCACTCGCCACCTAATGAATCCATACAATGATGGTCGCAATGTGCAGACAAGTCGTGACGGACAGGTAAACAAACTTAAATCCTTTCTGTTTCCTATATTCTTCTGACCAAAGTAATGCTGTAATTTCTGATGTTGTGTTCACAGGAGCTGGAACCCAATGTTGCCCTTCATCTTTGCAGCTTGTGGGATAGGAACACCCATTCAAACCAGTTTTATCATAATGCCCAGAGTCAGAGTAACCAACAATCTCACTCTCAAGGTGGTCGGAGACCTATTCGAGGCAATGCCCAAAATAGGCACACTTCTACCCACGAATCAGGACGAAATAATGGAGCTCAGAATGGCTTTGGACGCCATCATCAAAGTTTCTTCAAGTAGCAAGTAACTAGTAGACATAAATTTGTTCTCTGATTAGGATAGTCCCACAGTAGCTATTAGGTCACATTTCAGAATTCATCCAGTAATTTTGCAAACTTTGTTGCTATTGTATTAGAATTACAAACTAATTCAGGAATTTTGAAAGCTTATCTTCAGAGGACCATTTACTTTTCTTTTTTCTTTTTTCTATTTATGTTTTGGTTATTAATAACAAATGCAACCAGATGACAATTTATTTGTTTACTGCTATTCATGGTCTATTGCCTCGCAGGCTCTGTTTCCCTACTGATGTTCTCTTACATGTGAGCTTCATCGCTTACAGGTAGAAATTAAAAATACGGTTCATGATTAATTTACCAAGTGAATGAGGAAGATAGGTATTTAGACCATCAAAGATTCTTAGCTTAATTTGTAAGCTTTATGTTAAGTTTTTTTTTTTTAATAATTATTATCTTGTTTTCTTACATGTATGTAATTAATTTATGTATGTTGACTCATCATGACTGAAGTGCCAGAATGGGATCCTCAATAAGTGAGATCACCTATTGGAGTTGCTAGATCTAAGTTATAGACTTTCAAACCATCTGGAATGCAAAGGTTTCTTTGCCACTGCTTTCCTCTTTGTATTACGGTTTTTAATATTGCCAAGCTGGATGATTTTCATCACACATACAGTCTATGATACTCCTACATGTGTAAGACTTATTCAGTCTTGCAGGCGTTTAAGTTTTTACCCACTCTCACTGCCCATGACTTTGACTTCAGACATTTCTGTTGGTAAAATGCTTGTTGGATTATGATGCTGTCTTGTTATTGGACTGATAGATACTAATTGGCATTATGCTGCATGGGGTTCTGACGTTCCTAATATTTTATGATTAATTATGATTCTATGAAGTACAGTTCTTTTAAAAGTTTTCATTTTAATAATGATAATTTCTATTTCAAATTGACCTGGATCCTTTTCTTGTACTTCTGTAATAGTGCTTGACATAATAGGTTAAGAAATTTTTAAAATCTTGTACCTGAAGATCTGTTTCAGAGCGCAATGTTAGCTTGCTGCATACTTGTAGCCAATTTCCTCTCTTTGACATGAGCTGTGTATGATTTTAAGTCAGTATTTACCTCCTGCCAATGAAATAATTTAACTCCGACCAAAAGCTTAGCTTCCTAAGCGCATTTATGATGTTTTCAATGTCAAGCATGTGCTGTTTGAAACAATACATGAAATTGGCCTGTGTTATTAACCATGTTCACATTTATATGTTTAAGTGCTATTTGATTTGTTGTTTGTGCAATCTCTTACATGTGATACACATCTCTTATCTATGTCTTGAAATGTGATATTAAGAGTTAATAATGTTTTGTGGTGTTTCATTGTTAATTACATTTGCATTCTCAAGCCAATTAATGTAATTGTACCTAATACACCTGTGTTTTTAATTATATTTTGGAAAAAAAATGAATTTTTTCATTCCTATCCTCAATGGTGAAAAGGATTTCAGCGGCATAAACACATAGCAGTCATTGGAGGACAAGTCACAAATTTTAATATCTAAGAAGAAACACAGCCCGAGACACGCGGTCGTCGGGTGCGTATTGTGTCGGGCCGGGCGAATTCATCGAGACAGGCCAAAGACCAGAAAAACAAGAGAAAACAAAGAACAGAATAAAACAAAGACGCAAGCAATATATTGGAATTGGTCGGAGATGTGTTGCGTCCTGCCCCCTTACGTCACCCCCGTACCACCCTCCCCCTCCCCTCGCGGTCCTCGCGGCAGGACGGGGCAGCGCCCGTATATTCATTCCCTGGCAAAGCTATGCCGCGGTGTCGTCGCTCTGTCTCTCTCACACTCGTGGGGCATGCCGTGTCGGTGCGAGAGAGACAGCGACGATGCGCCGCTTGTCGGAATGACTAGTCTGCTCTGGCGGCGCGTGGCGTCGCGGAGAAGCAGCTGGGCACGATGTAGAATCGTGAGCTGGGCTAAGGCTCGGTGCTGCCTTCTGCTTGCTGCCTTGCTGCCCCCACCGAGACTCTAGGCCAGCCGAAGGCCAGCGGGGCCGGTCTAGAGCTGTATGGCGTCCCAATCTGAGGACTTCATTCATATTCCATGAGGCCGGCCGCGCCCACGGCACGACACCGCTCGCACCAGCGTGGTGCGACCGTGGTGCCACCACGCCCCCGCAATGATGACCACCTGCCCAAACGAGTGTCCGACAGTCCGACGACTCGAGGCACAGTCGAGGCGGGGAGCCCGAGTCAGGTTCAAATAGCGCGGCCGGACTGGTGTCTATTTTCCGAGTCTGCTATTCGCAGTGATGACACGACCGTACTGGACCGGGGACCGGGCCGAAAGAAAGGCTATCGGCCTCCGCGTCGCAGCCTAGCTGCGGCGGCCGGGGCCCGCGCAAGGCGGGGGAAGGCCCAAGGGCAAGGCTTCACCTGCGTCCGAGTGATTCAGAAGAGCCTTGTGTCGTCCTGCCTCACTCGTACCCTTGCGGAGTGCCCCTTGAGCGAAAGTGCGATGGAGACAGCCACGAAATGACTCCCCTGAATCGCTCGGTGGGGCTTGGGGCTTGCTGATGTATACAGGTCGCACGGGCTGAATAAGGGATAAGAGCGGCCACTTCAATGCAATTATTAGTGGGCCGGGGCGTGGCAGGTGGCGGGGGTGTTGGTCCTGCGGCTTCTGCGGTGCGGTGCAACCTCAGCAGGGCGTGGCGCGGCGCTCTTCAAAGACATCCTCACCTAGGCTGACCAGGGGCGCTCGTTCTCTCGGTGTCACCGAGTCGGTGATGAAGGCGCGGGCCCCGCCCTGAGGGAGGTCCCGCTGCCCCTTGCGCTGCCCGCTGGGCCAGCTGACCTGAGGACCGGGCCGCCCCTCGAGGCCGTGTCCCACGCCTACTCTGCCTGCCCTGCCGCACACCGAGAATCGTAGAGTGCCCCCGCTTCTGTGGACTTTGGGCCGAGCCGGGCTGAGCCGAGCCGAGCCACTTCGAGTACAATTTCACGGCACAGTTAATGTCCCCAGACACGAGGATCTCTGAGACCACCACCGTAGTCCCGAGGTCGGAGGCCGGGCGCGACGTATACTAGGATCGCTGTGAGACAGGGGGCAGAGAGAGAGAGAGAGAGAGAGAGAGGAGAGAGAGAGAGAGAGAGAGAGAGAGAGAGAGAGAGAGAGAGAGAGAGAGAGAGAGAGAGAGAGAGAGCGCAGAAAGAGCGAACGGCTGTAGGTCCAAGGCCTCCACAAGCTGCAGTGCGCGGACGCCGGCGGACGCTCCAACCTGCGTGTATGTAGCGTGTGTGCTGGCCGTCTCCATAAAAGCCGGCTTGACCGCGTCCCCGCGGGGGGTCGTCCCATCCCCGTCGTCCGTGGTCTGGAACTGCCCCCGCCCGCTAGTGCTATGGTGTCAGCCCGCGATATCCCCGTGTAGTGTCCGGGGCGGGCGGGGCTGGCAGCCGCATGCCCTGCCGAGTATTAGCCACGAAATGCGCTGTGAACTGCGGCGTGGCGGCTTGGCGGCCGCAGAGCAGCGCAGTGCCAGATTGAAACTTACTGCTTGTAATACCCGGGCCGAGGCTAACGGCAGTAACGCCCACGATAGCGCCCAGCACGCCGAGGACGCCTGCAGGCCGGCCCGGCCGCACCGTGTGTACCTTGCCCTTGCGCCTACCGCCGTCCGCGTCCACCGAGCGGGACCCCAAAAGTTGAACGAGTTGGGACAAGTTCATCAAGTGCGGGAGCGGAAAGGGATTGGAGACTCGCGGCGGCCATCGAGGAGGGGGAGGGGGAGGGGGACTCGGACTCGTCATCGTCCAGTAAGAAGGAAAGCCGCGGAAAGTTTGCGGCGGCGCGGTGCAGCGCCCTCGATCTGGGTCCCCGCGGCGGGGGAGGCAGGGCGGGGCGGGGCGGGGCGGGGCGGGGCGGGGCAAGAGTAGGTACTCTACGGGGAGCCCCCGCCTCGCCACGCCGGGAACGGCGCCGGGATTTCGGGCCCAGACAGTTTTACGCAACCTTGCCGCAGACGCAGGGGCCTTGCCGCAGGTTCCATCGCCGGCAAGTGGTGTGGCAGTGTTCGGTGTTGACGGCACTGGGCTGCGCTAGCTGCGCAAGGCTCTGGAGCTGGCTCACTGTGGTATACCACCGGGTGCGCGTCGCCACCGCGACTAGAACTATTCCTCCTGAAAGGTGGAAAGGGTTCCAGCGGCGTAAATCCGTTTACCTGCCGCAGGAGCGGCAACTTCCGCTACACTTTTTTTTGTCGGTTTTTCATCTTTTTTTCCTTTTTCTTCTTGTACGTGTGTGCCGTGTGGAGCTGATAACAGGTCGGCCCGCTGCCGCGGCGGAGCGGCACGGCCGGGGCGGGGTGGGCGGGGTGGGCGGGGTGGGCGGGGCACCTGTGGAGCGTGCGTCTGTTTGGCCCGCTAAGTGCTGCCGTGCCAGGCCGTGGCGGGGCCGTGGCTGGCTGCCGTGCTGGCCATCCCGACGGCGCTTCGCAAACCACCGCGCCGATATGGCGGCCGCCGGACCGCGAGGTCCACGTCGACGCCGCCGTCGCCACACAGCGGCTGTGGCTGGGCTGGGCTGGGCCGCCGACGGCATGGCGTGGTGGGGCGAGGTGGGGAGCGGCGCCGCGCAGGGGCCCGGGCCTGCCAGCCTGAGCCATGGCGGGGACATGGTGGGGCCGCGGGCTGCTGCTGGGGCTCCTGGCGGCTCAGCACGCCCTCGGCCAGGCTCCGGACGGGGTCGCCGACGAGGAGGCGGTGACCAAGGGCAGGCCGAGCCTCAAGGCAGCCGCCAACGCTTCTGCGCCAGGTCAGTGGTGGAAGCCAGTCACCCCCTCCCCCCAACTCCATTTTCTGCCTCCTAAATCCCGTCGCCCATTGCAACCCTCCCCCTTCCCCACCGCTGCACTTATGTCACGCTGCTCCTGTCCCTGTCCTTGCCGCCCCGCTCCAGCCGCCACGCCCTGCCGAGCAGGGCTTGCAAGGAAACTCGTTACAAAGTTTCCTTGTTTTCGCATCAAGTGCCTCCAGTCCGCACACGAAGACACATCCACTTTCTCTCCGCAGCACCCGCACATGTGCCTGCCGGGTAAACTCAACCGTTTGCACCAACGAGCTTTTCATTTCCACTACGATTTGCCGGAGTTAGTTTCGGTCGTACCTCCCCTCCCCGCTATCGCGTTGCCACTCGCGCAGGTACTGGTGTGCGTGCACTGGAAGCTTCACGCGAACGTCCCCGGCGCTGACTTTTAGCATAGTTCGGGGGAAAGAAGACGCGTTTCAAACAACAACGGAAACTGGATTCAAGTGACATCCGGCACTTGGCCGCGGCACTTGGGCGCGCTGCCGCCGGGCCCGGCCCTCGGCCCGGCCGGCCTGGCGTCTCTTTATTTCCCTAGCTCTCGTACCCGCTGCGCCACTGGCGTGACCTTCACCTTGGGGAGGCACTACTTGGCCTCCTCTGCGTCCCTTCCGTCCCTTCCGTTTGCCGTGTCCCCGCGAGAGATAAAGTAGCCGAGCCCCGGCAGGCCGGGCGCAGCGCGCAGCGCGCGGCCGTGGCACAGCATTGTGTAAAACTCCCCGAGCACCTGAGGGAACGGCGCGGCGCGGCCCGGCGAGGCGAGGCTGCGGGGCGAGCTGGCGCACTGTGGATTTACCGGCGCAACGGTCAGGGACGCCATGACGCACTCCACGCTCCACGCTCCACGCCCCTCGGCCGAGGTGCGTTTCATTAGGGAGCGGCAACGGAGGGACAAGATTTTATGCGAATGACGAGGTCTCCTCTTTTGAAAGAATTCGGTGAGTGTATGGACGGGCGAGCGAGGCGCGGGTACTGCAGCTCGAACCGACGGGCGGGCCGTACACCTGGTGCCAGTTACGACCAACGATTCGTTATGCAAACGGATCGTACGACGGCAGGGCCAAGGCAGGGTGGGGGCGGGGAGCACAAGAACCAGTTGGCGTAGGGCGCGGCCCTCGTGGGGACGGCGCAGTAAACCCAGCAGAGCCGGGCCTACTTCATGGAGGCTAGGTTGTACACTGTGCCACGCCGCGGCGCCGCCGCGCCGCGACCTCCCCAGCAAGGCCTCGCTTTTTGTTGTGCGTTGTGCTGCGTCACCGGGCCGCGTTAGCCTACCGCCGCCCTTAGCGTGCCTAGCGCTGACGTCTTGCTGTTGTAGAGGGTCGCTGCTCCTCCGGTGACGACGGCAGGGACTGCCCCCTGGAAGGCCCCAGCACTCCGTAAGTGACGCGACGCGCCTCGCGGCTGGATTTCGCTCTCGCCGAGACTGACTGTCTGACCAACAGGTTCTCCGACCTGGGGGAGCACGTCGGCCGCGGGCACGTCCACGACGACGGCAGCAGCGAGTCCGGCTTCCTGTACGCGCGGTCCCTGTCGCTGTCCGTGGACGCGGAGGACGCGGGCGCGCCGGCCTCCACCACGCCGGTCGCCACCACCTCGCCGGCCAGTCCCAGCGCCGTGGCGCGCGGCCGCACGCTGAGAAACCGCGTGTTGGGCCAGTCGTGGTGCTCGGCCGGCCAGTGCCCCGTGTCCGCCGCGCTCACGCTGTCCAACACCACGGCTAGACTCAACGGCCGGTGGGTCCACTGCTGTCCAGACCACTGCGAGCACGCGCGAAGAAACCGCACCAAATGTTTTTACATTGCAGGAAGGTCGGGCAGGGCGAGGCCGTGGTGGCCTGCCTGGACTGCACCTTCAGCGCGGCCTCCGTGTCCATTGTCGACGGCGAGGCCGTGTGCGCGTCGGCCAGCTCCACCAGCCTCCCGCGGGGCGTCTGCGCGGCCGTCTGCCAGTCAGTAGTCGCACACTGCCCCCGCGGCGCGGCCTCGGACACCGCTTTCACCTTCCCGTTGTGCCGCAGGGTGGACGGCGTGGACTGCGTCTGCTCGGCGGGCTGCTCGGGCGGCGAGCCGGCGGCCGACTCGATGCATTCGTACACGTACCAAGTGACGGCCGCCACCAGCGTCCGCGACCTGCTCGCCTACCTCCACCGGCTCATGGTGCGCGTCCACAGCGCGGCCGAGCACCTCAACCTCTCCGTGCAGCTGGACGTGCCGGCGCGGTCGCGCCTCGTGCGCGCCAACATCGAGAAGCGCTTCGGCAAGGAGAAGGCCAAGGCCGTGCCGCTCGTCTTCCCCGGCGGCGCTGGCAACTCCATGCCCATGGCCGCGTAGCGCCGCCTACCGCCGCCGCCGTTTAACAAGAACTTTTCACTTTATCTCATTGCATATCGTACTTTCGTGTCTGCTGGAACTGCCTTCCGCGAACACGGCGAGGCGGTGCCCGCGGAGGCAAGCCTCGGAGCTGCCTCAATTGTGCAGTCCTGTTGATGATCCTCCCGCCCTCGCTGGTGGCGCGGCGTGGCTCGGCGGCGCCGCAGGGCGGGGGTGGAAGGCGGAACTAGTTTTCCCCATGACGGCGTGCTCATGCGCCGCGCCTGGCTCCGAGCCCGGGCCGAGTGCATCCGGGCCGAGGATGTATACACCACCACCGATCGGTGCGCGCGGTCTACTTCCTCTGGGCTGATTCCGAGCCGGAGTTACCGTCGGCCTGTCTCTCTCGCACCGGCACAGCACGCCCAGTGAGAGTGAGAGAGAGGGCGGTCTGCTGCTTCGGCAGTGCAGATCGCTAATTGGGACAGGTGGGCGTCGCGTTCGCGTCGAGGCGTGCCGAAAGCCCCGTGACTCCGTGACGCGCAGCGCGCACTGCCGCCGGAAAGGCGAGGCCGGAGGGCGGATCGCGGAGGCCGGATCGCGGAGGCCGGGTCGCGGAGGCCGGGTCGCGGAGGCCGGATCGCGGAGGCCGGATCGCAGCGCGAGGTGCGACGCGCGACGCGCTAGAGTGTGTGGGCGGCGAAGGAGGCGGGGAGGGGGGCTTCTCGTCGCCACAAAGTGCTGACCGGGTGACAGGCGCCCCTGCGTCGGCTCCAGCCACTACGGCTCCGGTTCGACGCCAAGGCACGCCACGGCACGCCACGGCACGCTACGGCACGCCAAAGCAGAGGGGACGCGGCCCACACTGCAAACGCATCAATCTGCCCGGACGGGCAAGCGTGCCTGCAGACGAGAGGGTAGGCAACATCTTTTATACCGGTGTCGCCAAGACTCGGGCGTTGCCTACCCCGCTGGCGCTAATTTTGACCGCCACGCCGTCGGTAGGGCGAAACCCGGGCGAGGCGCTTTGCATTTTGACTGCAGGCCAGAGTCGTCTACTGAGGCTTGTCGGCGAGCACACGGTAAAAACGCGTCCTGGAAAAAAGCCGAAGAGCTTCAAGGTTCTACGGAGGGCCCGTTTCCAGGACGGTCCTGGAGGAAATGGCATTACTTCCAGGACGGTCACAGGCGGTCCTCCGCACTGTGTGTGGAGGTGGGAGAAGGGCCCCCCTTTTTTGTTCTTTTTTTTTATTTGTTTTTTATTATGCACAGCTGTACAGCGAAACGCAGCGCGCGGAGCGCGTGGAACTCGTTTCCAGGACTGAGTCTAGACCTTGGACGAGCGGGGCACTATTTTACAAGGTCCGCGGGGCTGGCCACCCGTTTCCAGGACTGTCCTAAAAGTAACGGACGCTTTGGTCCGTTAATTTTAGGACAGTCCTGGAAACGGGTGGTCGGTTCATAAAAACACACTATGTTCCAGGACGGTCCTGGAAGTTATGCCATATCATCCAGGACCGTCCTGGAAACGGGGCCCTCCGTAGAACCTTGAAGCTCTTCGGTCCTGGTTTTCCCAGGACGCGTTTTTACCATGCAGGCGCCGTGGTGTCGCATCGCGGTGCCCTGTGGGCTGTTGTTGAACCTTCGTCATCGCTCTATCTCTCTCGCACTCCTACGGAACCCCCAATGAGTGCGAGAGAGACAGAGCGACGACGTCGCCTTTCGGAAGCTGCCTGCTGGCGGCGTCGGGTTGGCTCGGTGACGCTCGGCGACGATGACGCGGTGACGTGCGGCTTTTGTGGAGTGCTGCGAGGAAATGCAGAGAAAGGGGGCGGGGGCAGGAATCCGTTTACGGCGGAAGCGGTCCCGGAGATGCAGGCAGACTGCATCTACCCGGGTGGAGGCGCCTCGCTGAACCGCCTTGGCACCGCCTCTGCACTCGCCGCCACCACACCTTGCATTTTACGGCGCCTGCGGAGAATCTGCACTTTGATTCCGAACGTCTCTCTCGCACTCATGGCGTATTCCGTCCATGCGTGTGAGAGACAACACGAGACGCTGTGTGGAGTCAGTCTTCTGCACGACGCGAAGTTCAAATCACGCTCAAAACACGCTCATTGACGTTTCGCAGTGTACGCGTCAGTTTTTCATACTTACACCGTTCCGAGATGGAGTTCCGGTTCGAGGTCCGACACTCTAGACACAGGCGCGGTGCCCGCGTGTGCGCGGCTACACTGGAAGCAGTTACGGAAGCGGAACCAACTAGCAGGCCTCGTCAACTTTCGGGCAAACGTGGGCGGGCGCGGCGGGCGGCGAGAGGAGCGGGAGCGGCGCCTGGCGGGGCTGGCGGGGCTGGCGGGGCTGGCGGGGCCTGGCAGGGCGCGCGGGCGTTGGAACAAAACAACGCCAAAACTACGCACACGTAAAGCCAAAGGCAATTAGGGGAAGGGGAGCCTTCATTGGGCTAGTTTCGAATGGCCCCATAAATGGCGGCCCCGAGAGAGAGGAAACTTTTTTTTTATGTACCTCGCTCCCAGATTGGTTCAATCGATCTGTCTCTGTTCGCGAAGTTATCCCCTCCCGCCATATAGTTCCCGCGCTTAATCGTTTCGCAGCCATTTCAATCGAAACGACGGAGCGGGTTGGGGTGGGGTGTTTAGGGTCCCGAAAGGCGCGATGACGTATTGTGAACATCCGCACGCAGACTGACTGACTGCCAACTACCAACTTGCGGGCGCCGCATCACCGCGGGGGCGTGCCTGCCTGCCTGCCTGCCTGCCTGCCTGCCTGCCTGCCTGCCTGCCTGCCTTCGGCATTGCGGGCTGGGGCAGGCCGCCGCTACTGTAACTTCGGCCTAGCACGCGGGATACAGTTTGGATCAGGGGCAGAGTGGGCCCCGGGAAGCTGCAGTAGAACCGGTCGTTGGGGGCGGGGAGAGAGAGAGAGCGGAAAGGGGGGGGGGCGGGTGATTCGCATGCGATATGCCCAACACAACCGCACCGTGGCCGCCCCATCACACAGCCGCACGGCCAGCGAGCGGAACCTCCGACCGTTTAATTCGATTGTACAACAGCTCGGCACTACAGCGGGGCGGGGGCCACGTCCATGGGGCCACGTCCATTGGGCCGGTTGGGGCGCAGCAGGGCGCAGCAGGGGAAAGGGCGCCTGTAACTCGGCGTCAACTGCCGGAGCCGTCACGGCCAAATGCACTTTTATCTGCAGTTGGCCCTCCTGGCGGTTGCCACCATTGGCCGTCGCCAGGGTCGGGTCGCGCTGGAGTTTTGAATTGCGCGCACCAGGTGGCGTGAAAGTTGACAGCTCTCCAGCTCGGTACCGGGTGACCGAGCGGACCGAGCTGACAGCCAGGCGTGCAGAGCTGGCGAGCACGTCGTGTTGTAGCAGACGCGTGTAGCAGAAATGTTCGTTATTGACAGTTTGTCGGAGTGACTGACAGTTGGGTTCCGGCATTCGTAGCGTAGGTTTAATCTGGATCGTCATGATTTTGGGTGAGGCAGAAAAGTTGTTATTCCGGAAAAGATCACCGCGTCGTCGCAGCAGCGTGCCAATTTAGGGCAGCGCCATTCAAATGTAGACGACGGGGGAGCCGGGCGTGGCGGCAGGGTGGGGTGGGGTGAGCAAGGCGGGGCGGGCCGGGGCACCACACACGTGCTCTCCAGTTCAATATCGGCTGGTAATCGAATGGAGACCAAAGCCGTTATCGTACACTACACGGCCTGACAGCAGGAGCGGCGGCAGGGTGGCAGGGCGGCAGCGTGTGGGAGGCTGAGCGAGGGGGAGGGGGAGGCGCCGGCGCTTCCTAATGGAGATCTTCACCTCCGCCGCTATGCCGCTATGCCGTGGTGCAGGAAAGGCGGTCGACCTCTCGTCCCTCGCAGTGCTGCAGCCTGATTCCGAGCAGCGTTTCATCACGCTGTCTGCCTCGAACCACCACGCGGCCCGTGGGACGATCCATGAGTGCCGGAGAGACAGAGCGACGCCGTCGCTGCGCGGAATCACCCCGCTGCTCAGCACGCCGCCGCCGACGCCCCTACATGGCGTGCGTTTCGTCGCCGTCCTCGAGGCCCACACGGCGCGTTGTCACGCGAGCGCGGCGCTGGGGGCGCGTTTATTTGCACGTCCAAATGGGGAGCCATTGTCACCGCGAAACAGACGTGAGCGAGAACAAGGATGGTAGTAAACATTCTATCGAATTCCATTTCCACGCCCCTCCACCCCCACCCCACCGTCGCAGTGGCACGGCGCAAAGGGCCGGGCCGGGCCGGGCCGCCGGGTGTCATAGGTGATTTATTTCGGGGAGGAAATGCCATGGCATAATTTGCTATTCTGGGTCCTCAGCCGAGCCGTACATCACGTCAGATTTCCGGCCACCTGATGGGGGAGTCGGCTCGGCAAAGAAGGAGGAGAAGTAGTGCGTGAGGCTGACTGCCGGAGCCGCGGCGGCGCGGCGGCGGATAGGCCGAGCCGGCGGAGTGTGAAGGTACGCCCACCACGCCCGCCTCGCCCGGGCAGAGTGACCGGGAGAGGGAGAGTCAAGAAAGCGAGAGGCGGCCCGGTGCCAACGCGGGGGAGGGGGAGGGGGAGGGAGGTCAGGGCGTTTGTCTTCCTCGGTGGCGCGTTTGTATCTCATTGTGTGCGAGAGAGGAAAAGTTCCATTCGGCGCGCGGTCCCCTCCGGCTCAGCCCCCTTTTCGGCCTCCTTCGGTTCCCGCAGGTTCGGGCTGGCGAGGCAGGCTGAGACGTGGCGGGGCGGGGCGGGGCGGGGCGGGGCGGGGCGGGACGGGGACGCGGCTCTGAGCGCGATCCAGCGCCCCGCAGCCCTCGCCGCAGCCGCAGATAGTGTCGTCGTGACACCGTGATCCAGAAATGAGGACCGGAAATGGGGGAAGCGCGAAGCGACAAAAAAACCCTCTGAAAGTTGCTCGTTTTCGCGGTCTAGTTCTGCGGCGGGAGTCCATCAACCTGCCAGCCCCAGCGCGCCCGGCGACCGAAGTTACAGCGCGTCCGCACGGCTACTTTGTGGCCCGTGTGTCGTGCTCCACGGCGGCCAAGCGGCGGCCTTGCTAGATCTTTATTGACGCCAAGTGGGTATAATTGTGTTTTTATGACGAACGCGCGCTCCGGCCGCCAGCGTCCCTGGGGACCCTCTTCCTCTTCCCCTTCCGGCATCCCGGCACCAGGAGGCCGCTCCGCCGGCTCGGCCTCGTCCGGGCGGGCAGGGCGGGCAGGGCGGGCAGGGCCTTGGGGAGCCCTCTCGGAGCCTCTAGGCCATGATCAGGGCCCCGTGCAGCATCTGCCTCGGCCTGCAGGCTCATTCCGAACAGCGCTCCGTCTCTCTCGCGTTCGCGGGGAGCCTCGGAGGGGAGCGAGAAGGACAGAGCTGCGAAGCGCTGCAAAGCGCTGCCGTTCGGAATCAGCCTGCAGGGCTAGGTTCTCGCCCCCCGGAGCGCCCACAGTGCCCCGGGCAGGCAACCAAGGCGTCGGCCGCGCCGCGGGCGCGGGGTTCCGGAACGCGGTCTCCCCCACCGCTGTATTATTTAGGGAAATAATTAGTTGTGCGCTGACGCAAGACGCGACGACTCGTTTATTCAAATTTCCCCGTTCCCTGCAGCAAGTTCGCGCCGCGCGAAAAAAAAAGAGCGTTGTTGTTGGTTCTCCATAACTTGGGACGGATCTTTTCCCACTCCCCTCCGGGCGGCCTGGCCTGGCCGATGGGCCTGGCCGATGGGCCTGCCCGTCACCCCGGCAGGGCCCCGGCAAGGCCCCGGCAGGGCCGCGTCACGCCATTGGCCAGGGGGTCGGCGCGAATGCGATGCTTTAATTTGATGAATGTGGGATTGGATTAGGGCGAGCCGGTTCGAGGCGACGCCGCGCTGCGACGCTCCTGGACTGTAATGATTTCCCTCCCCGATCATCCTCCAGAGCAGTTTTGCAAATTCGCTGAGTGTGGCGCGGCGTGGCGCGGCGTGGCGCGGTGCGGGGATGGCCGGGACGAGGGCGGTGCGCGCCGCGCCGTGCTCCGCGCCGGCGTCGTTAACTTCCAAATTGGTGATTAAACGACTTGATGATGACCGTCATCGTCATCCCAGCCGACAACAAACAGGCGGCGGAATATCCGATCAGAGGCGGCGCCCTTGGTCACGCCGCCCAGCCCGGTCGCCCGGCCGCCCGGCCGCCCGGCCGCCCGGCCCAATTAGCTGACAAGAGAAAAATAAGGGAAATGAAGTTTGACAGAGATGGACGTCGATGGCGCGTCAAGTTTGGTAATTTGGGTCCTCGCCGCTGCCCTGCTGGCTCGGCACGCTCGGCGCGCTCGGCGCTCCGCGGGACGAGCCGCGAGCCTCTGCCCGTTCGTGTTGACGCCGCGCTCGCTGGCCGTGACCAGCCGTGACTAACAGGACAGTAATCCGAAACAGATCGGATTAGCGAGTTATTTTTCAGCAGATGATACTGTTGTGTCTCTGGTTTTGGGTGGGGATTAGCCCAGAGGAAGACTCTTTAAATCTAGTTTGTTTTATTTACAGCTTTGAACTATATACTTAAAAAAATGAATGTGACCATTTTCAAATCAACACTACTACCATAATTTTTTTTACTTCCACTCGCAAAGAAAAATTGACGGGCAAAATAACAAAGTATCTGCTTTCATAAACGTTTTTTGACCATTTTTTTTGTCTGAACCGAAAAGGACGACACGCCTGTGTGTCTCTCGATTCGTTGATCCGAGGCGTCGCGCCGCGCGTCCCGTCTGGTCCCTCGGATTGCAATAAATCGTCGCGCTGGGTTACGACCGGCGAAATATTCCCCTAGCTGCAGCCCATCGCCTCCCCCCCCTCTCTCTTTGTTTTGTTGACGAGGAGTGATTGCGAGCGAATACCGATTCTGTGGTGTGCATCATTTTCCAGGTTTCAAGGTTTCTCGTGGAATCATTATTGGTGAAATTATTGGGTTTTACACTTGGTGGCGCAGGGAAAGCGACAAAAAAGAGAGAGAGAGAGACTCGATCTATAAAGAAGCGCAAGGCAGTGGGCACGTTCGGGCGCGGTGATTGGCAAGGCGTTGTCATGGTGACGCCGCCACCCTAAACCTCCCTGCCTCTTTGCTTTATATGTTTCTAGGCGCACACTGCGGCGCTTCCCCTGTCGTAATTCTTCATTGCAAGTCAGCCACCCCTCGAGGGCCACGACGGCCACGACGGCGGTCACCTCGTGCATGCAGAAAGCAGAGCGGGGTTCACCATTGGTTCAAAGTGGATTCCCCACTTCGTTTGCCACGCGTTTGCTATGTGTCCGCCATAGGTTCATCATAGGTTCACCATGCGGCTCGCCACGCCCCGCCATCGGCCGTCTGCCATTAGGGCATAACCGGAGCCATTAATCTGAGTCAAGTCAAGGCCCGGGTGGGGCCTGGGCCGGCCTGGGGCCGAGGCCCTGGCGCAGGGCATGGCGGCCGTGCCATGAATGGGTCCGGCCTACGATAAGGGAATGCCATGCCGGCCGATCGACGTGATGACCCGACGGCGGACTCCGTGGCGGCCATTCCCTGCGCCGTGGCTTGGCCTGGCTTGGCCTGGCTTGGCCTGGCTTGGCCGTGACCGCCGAAACTGCTCGTCACCGTGCCCCTCGTCACGACTGCTCCAAGACTGTACGGGGGACCCGGCGAAAGTCTCGCGGCTTCTCGCGGGGCCCGGGGAAAGTCTCGCGGCTTCTCGCGGGGCCCGGCGAAAGTCTCGCGGCTTCTCGCGGGGCCCGGCGAAAGTCTCGCGGCTTCTCGCGGGGCCCGGCGAAACTCTCGCAGGCCTTAACCGGGCCCGGCGAAACTCTCGCAGGCCTTAACCGGGCCCGGCGAAACTCTCGCGGCCACCCGCGGGACCCGGCGACACTGTCGCGCTTCGGCTGCCGCGACACTAGCGCGCTTCGGCTGCCGCGACACTGTCGCGCTTCGGCTGCCGCGACACTCACTAAAAAACCAACGTGGTCTAGACCGCACCAACTGGTGTGGTCAAATGGATGCCATTTTGACCACATCAGTTGGTGTGGTCTAGACCACGTTTGGTGCGTTTGGTGTGGTCTAGACCACACCAAATGTGGCCAAACGTGGCCTAGACCACACCAACTGATGTGGTCAAAATGGCATCCATCTGACCACACCAGTGGTGCGGTCTGGACCACGTTTGGTTTTTCAGTGCTGTCGCGCTTCGGCTCCCGCGACACTAGCGCGCTTCGGCTGCCGCGACACTGTCGCGCTTCGGCTGCCGCGTCACTGTCGCGCTTCGGCTGCCGCGACACTGTCGCGCTTCGGCTGCCGCGACACTGTCGCGCTTCGGCTGCCGCGACACTGTCGCGCTTCGGCTAGGTTAGGTGGTTAGGTTGGGTTGGGTTAGTTAGGTTAGGTTAGGTTAGGTTAGGTGAGGTTAGGTTATGTAAGGTTAGGATAGGTTAGGTTGGGATGGGTTGGGTTAGGTAAGGTTAGGTTGGGTTGGCTTGGTTAGGTTAGGTTGGGTTTAAAAGCGAAATTTATTTCGCCCGGACAGGCTTCCCAGGCCTGGGTTGCACTAACTTAGACTAAACTAGCCCTGCTAAGGCCATTCTGGCCCCATCGGACGGAAAAAAATTTGCTTAGGTTGGGTCGGTTAGGTTCGGTTCAGTTAAGGTTAGGTTGGGGGTTAGGTTAGGTTTTAAGGCGAAATTTATTTCGCCCGGACAGGCTTCCCAAGCCTGGGTTGCACTAACCTAGCTAACCTAAGCCTGCTTAGGCCATTTTGGCCCCATCGGACGGAAAAAACTTTGCTTAGGTTGGGTCGGGTGAGGTTAGGTTAGGTAAGGTTAGGTCAGGTTACGTTAGGTTAGGTTAAGGCGAAATTTATTTCGCCCGGACAGGCTTCCCAAGCTTGGGTTGGACTAACCTAGCCTAACCTAGCCCTGCTAAGGCCATTCTGGCCCCATCGGACGGAAAAAATTTTGCTTAGGTTGGGTCGGGTTAGTTGGGTTAGGTTAGGTTAGGTTAAGGCGAAATTTATTTCGCCCGGACAGGCTTCCCAAGCCTGGGTTGCACTAACCTAGCCTAACCTAGCCCTGCTAAGGCCATTCTGGCCCCATCGGACGGAAAAAATTTTGCTTAGGTTGGGTCGGGTCAGGTTGGGTTAGGTTAGGTTAGGTTAGGTTAGGTTAAGGCGAAATTTATTTCGCCCGGACAGGCTTCCCAAGCCTGGGTTGCACTAACCTAGCCTAACCTAGCCTGCTAAGGCCATTCTGGCCCCATCGGACGGAAAAAATTTGCTTAGGTTGGGTCGGGTCATGTTGGGTTAGGTTAGTAGGTTAGAGGTTAGTTAGGTTAAGGCGAAATTTATTTCGCCCGGACAGGCTTCCCAAGCCTGGGTTGCACTAACCTAGCCTAACCTAGCCCTGCTAAGGCCATTCTGGCCCCATCGGACGGAAAAAATTTGCTTAGGTTGGGTCGGGTCAGGTTGGGTTAGGTTAGGTTAGGTTAGGTGTAAGGCGAAATTTATTTCGCCCGGACAAGCTTCCAAGCCTGGGTTGCACTAACCTAGCCTAACCTAGCCCTGCTAAGGCCATTCTGGCCCCATCGGACGGAAAAAATTTTGCTTAGGTTGGGTCGGGTCAGGTTGGGTTAGGTTAGGTTAGGTTAGGTTAAGGCGAAATTTATTTCGCCCGGACAGGCTTCCCAAGCCTGGGTTGCACTAACCTAGCCTAACCTAGCCCTGCTAGGCCATTCTGGCCCCATCGGACGGAAAAAATTTTGCTTAGGTTGGGTCGGGTCAGGTTGGGTTAGGTTAGGTTAGGTTAAGGCGAAATTTATTTCGCCCGGACAGGCTTCCCAAGCCTGGGTTGCACTAACCTAGCCTAACCTAGCCCTGCTAAGGCCATTCTGGCCCCATCGGACGGAAAAAATTTTGCTTAGGTTGGGTCGGGTCAGGTTGGGTTAGGGTTAGGTTTTAAGGCGAAATTTATTTCGCCCGGACAGGCTTCCCAAGCCTGGGTTGCACTAACCTAGCCTAACCTAGCCCTGCTAAGGCCATTCTGGCCCCATCGGACGGAAAAAATTTTGCTTAGGTTGGGTCGGGTCAGGTTGGGTTAGAATAGGTTAGGTTAGGTTAGGTTAGGTTAAGGCGAAATTTATTTCGCCCGGACAGGCTTCCCAAGCCTGGGTTGCACTAACCTAGCCTAACCTAGCCCTGCTAAGGCCATTCTGGCCCCATCGGACGGAAAAAATTTTGCTTAGGTTGGGTCGGGTCAGGTTGGGTTAGGTTGGGGTTAGGTTAGGTTAAGGCAAAATTTTATTTCGCCCGGACAGGCTTCCCAAGCCTGGGTTGCACTAACCTAGCCTAACCTAGCCCTGCTAAGGCCATTCTGGCCCCATCGGACGGAAAAATTTTGCTTAGGTTGGGTCGGGTCAGGTTGGGTTAGGTTAGGTTAGGTTAGGTTAGGCGAAATTTATTTCGCCCGGACAGGCTTCCCAAGCCTGGGTTGCACTAACCTAGCCTAACCTAGCCCTGCTAAGGCCATTCTGGCCCCATCGGACGGAAAAAATTTTGCTTGGGTTTGGGTGGGTCAGGGGGTTAGGTTAGGTTAGGTTAGGTTAAGGCAAAATTTTATTTCGCCCGGACAGGCTTCCCAACCCTGGGTTGCACTAACCTAGGGCCACGACGGCCACGACGGCGGTCACCTCGTGCATGCAGAAAGCAGAGCGGGGTTCACCATTGGTTCAAAGTGGATTCCCCACTTCGTTTGCCACGCGTTGCTATGTGTCCGCCATAGGTTCATCATAGGTTCACCATGCGGCTCGCCACGCCCCGCCATCGGCCGTCTGCCATTAGGGCATAACCGGAGCCATTAATCTGAGTCAAGTCAAGGCCCGGGTGGGGCCTGGGCCGGCCTGGGGCCGAGGCCCTGGCGCAGGGCATGGCGGCCGTGCCATGAATGGGTCCGGCCTACGATAAGGGAATGCCATGCCGGCCGATCGACGTGATGACCCGACGGCGGACTCCGTGGCGGCCATTCCCTGCGCCGTGGCTTGGCCTGGCTTGGCCTGGCTTGGCCTGGCTTGGCCGTGACCGCCGAAACTGCTCGTCACCGTGCCCCTCGTCACGACTGCTCCAAGACTGTACGGGGGACCCGGCGAAAGTCTCGCGGCTTCTCGCGGGGCCCGGGGAAAGTCTCGCGGCTTCTCGCGGGGCCCGGCGAAAGTCTCGCGGCTTCTCGCGGGGCCCGGCGAAAGTCTCGCGGCTTCTCGCGGGGCCCGGCGAAACTCTCGCAGGCCTTAACCGGGCCCGGCGAAACTCTCGCAGGCCTTAACCGGGCCCGGCGAAACTCTCGCGGCCACCCGCGGGACCCGGCGACACTGTCGCGCTTCGGCTGCCGCGACACTAGCGCGCTTCGGCTGCCGCGACACTGTCGCGCTTCGGCTGCCGCGACACTCACTGAAAAACCAAACGTGGTCTAGACCGCACCAACTGGTGTGGTCAAATGGATGCCATTTTGACCACATCAGTTGGTGTGGTCTAGACCACGTTTGGTGCGTTTGGTGTGGTCTAGACCACACCAAATGTGGCCAAACGTGGCCTAGACCACACCAACTGATGTGGTCAAAATGGCATCCATCTGACCACACCAGTGGTGCGGTCTGGACCACGTTTGGTTTTTCAGTGCTGTCGCGCTTCGGCTGCCGCGACACTAGCGCGCTTCGGCTGCCGCGACACTGTCGCGCTTCGGCTGCCGCGTCACTGTCGCGCTTCGGCTGCCGCGACACTGTCGCGCTTCGGCTGCCGCGACACTGTCGCGCTTCGGCTGCCGCGACACTGTCGCGCTTCGGCTAGGTTAGGTTAGGTTAGGTTGGGTTGGGTTAGGTTAGGTTAGGTTAGGTTAGGTGAGGTTAGGTTATGTAAGGTTAGGATAGGTTAGGTTGGGATGGGTTGGGTTAGGTAAGGTTAGGTTGGGTTGGCTTTGGTTAGGTTAGGTTAGGTTAAAGCGAAATTTATTTCGCCCGGACAGGCTTCCCAGGCCTGGGTTGCACTAACTTAGACTAAACTAGCCCTGCTAAGGCCATTCTGGCCCCATCGGACGGAAAAAAATTTGCTTAGGTTGGGTCGGGTTAGGTTCGGTTCAGTTAAGGTTAGGTTGGGTTGGCTTTGGTTAGGTTAGGTTAGGTTAAGGCGAAATTTATTTCGCCCGGACAGGCTTCCCAAGCCTGGGTTGCACTAACCTAGCCTAACCTAAGCCTGCTTAGGCCATTTTGGCCCCATCGGACGGAAAAAACTTTGCTTAGGTTGGGTCGGGTGAGGTTAGGTTAGGTAAGGTTAGGTCAGGTTACGTTAGGTTAGGTTAAGGCGAAATTTATTTCGCCCGGACAGGCTTCCCAAGCTTGGGTTGGACTAACCTAGCCTAACCTAGCCCTGCTAAGGCCATTCTGGCCCCATCGGACGGAAAAAATTTTGCTTAGGTTGGGTCGGGTTAGTTGGGTTAGGTTAGGTTAGGTTAAGGCGAAATTTATTTCGCCCGGACAGGCTTCCCAAGCCTGGGTTGCACTAACCTAGCCTAACCTAGCCCTGCTAAGGCCATTCTGGCCCCATCGGACGGAAAAAATTTTGCTTAGGTTGGGTCGGGTCAGGTTGGGTTAGGTTAGGTTAGGTAGGTTAGGTTAAGGCGAAATTTATTTCGCCCGGACAGGCTTCCCAAGCCTGGGTTGCACTAACCTAGCCTAACCTAGGCCTGCTAAGGCCATTCTGGCCCCATCGGACGGAAAAAATTTTCCTTAGGTTGGGTCGGGTCATGTTGGGTTAGGTTAGGTTAGGTTAGGAAGGTTAGGTTAGGTTAAGGCGAAATTTATTTCGCCCGGACAGGCTTCCCAAGCCTGGGTTGCACTAACCTAGCCTAACCTAGCCCTGCTAAGGCCATTCTGGCCCCATCGGACGGAAAAAATTGTGCTTAGGTTGGGTCGGGTCAGGTTGGGTTAGGTTAGGTTAGGTTAGGTTAAGGCGAAATTTATTTCGCCCGGACAAGCTTCCTAAGCCTGGGTTGCACTAACCTAGCCTAACCTAGCCCTGCTAAGGCCATTCTGGCCCCATCGGACGGAAAAAATTTTGCTTAGGTTAGGTTAGGTTAGGTTAGGTTAGGTTAGGTTAGGTTAAGGCGAAATTTATTTCGCCCGGACAGGCTTCCCAAGCCTGGGTTGCACTAACCTAGCCTAACCTAGCCCTGCTTAGGCCATTCTGGCCCCATCGGACGGAAAAAATTTTGCTTAGGTTGGGTCGGGTCAGGTTGGGTTAGGTTAGGTTAGGTTAAGGCGAAATTTATTTCGCCCGGACAGGCTTCCCAAGCCTGGGTTGCACTAACCTAGCCTAACCTAGCCCTGCTAAGGCCATTCTGGCCCCATCGGACGGAAAAAATTTTGCTTAGGTTGGGTCGGGTCAGGTTGGGTTAGGTTAGGTTAAGGCGAAATTTATTTCGCCCGGACAGGCTTCCCAAGCCTGGGTTGCACTAACCTAGCCTAACCTAGCCCTGCTAAGGCCATTCTGGCCCCATCGGACGGAAAAAATTTTGCTTAGGTTGGGTCGGGTCAGGTTGGGTTAGAATAGGTTAGGTTAGGTTAGGTTAGGTTAAGGCGAAATTTATTTCGCCCGGACAAGCTTCCCAAGCCTGGGTTGCACTAACCTAGCCTAACCTAGCCCTGCTAAGGCCATTCTGGCCCCATCGGACGGAAAAAATTTTGCTTAGGTTGGGTCGGGTCAGGTTGGGTTAGGTTAGGTTAGGTTAGGTTAAGGCGAAATTTATTTCGCCCGGACAGGCTTCCCAAGCCTGGGTTGCACTAACCTAGCCTAACCTAGCCCTGCTAAGGCCATTCTGGCCCCATCGGACGGAAAAAATTTTGCTTAGGTTGGGTCGGGTCAGGTTGGGTTAGGTTAGGTTAGGTTAAGGCGAAATTTATTTCGCCCGGACAGGCTTCCCAAGCCTGGGTTGCACTAACCTAGCCTAACCTAGCCCTGCTAAGGCCATTCTGGCCCCATCGGACGGAAAAAATTTTGCTTAGGTTGGGTCGGGTCAGGTTGGGTTAGGTTAGGTTAGGTTAGGTTAAGGCGAAATTTATTTCGCCCGGACAGGCTTCCCAAGCCTGGGTTGCACTAACCTAGCCTAACCTAGCCCTGCTAAGGCCATTCTGGCCCCATCGGACGGAAAAAATTTTGCTTAGGTTGGGTCGGGTCAGGTTGGGTTAGGTTAGGTTAGGTTAAGGCGAAATTTATTTCGCCCGGACAGGCTTCCCAAGCCTGGGTTGCACTAACCTAGCCTAACCTAGCCCTGCTAAGGCCATTCTGGCCCCATCGGACGAGAAAAATTTTGCTCAGGTTGGGTCGGGTCATGTTGGGTTAGGTTAGGTTAGGTTAGGAAGGTTAGGTTAGGTTAGGTTAAGGCGAAATTTATTTCGCCCGGACAGGCTTCCCAAGCCTGGGTTGCACTAACCTAGCCTAACCTAGCCCTGCTAAGGCCATTCTGGCCCCATCGGACGGAAAAAATTTTGCTTAGGTTGGGTCGGGTCAGGTGGGTAGGTTAGGTTAGGTTAGTTAGGTTAAGGCGAAATTTATTTCGCCCGGACAGGCTTCCCAAGCCTGGGTTGCACTAACCTAGCCTAACCTAGCCCTGCTAAGGCCATTCTGGCCCCATCGGACGGAAAAAATTTTGCTTAGGTTGGGTCGGGTCAGGTTGGGTTAGGTTAGGTTAGGTTAGGTTAAGGCGAAATTTATTTCGCCCGGACAGGCTTCCCAAGCCTGGGTTGCACTAACCTAGCCTAACCTAGCCCTGCTAAGGCCATTCTGGCCCCATCGGACGGAAAAATTTTGCTTAGGTTGGGTCGGGTCAGGGTGGGTTAGGTTAGGTTAGGTTAAGGCGAAATTATTTCGCCCGGACAGGCTTCCCAAGCCTGGGTTGCACTAACCTAGCCTAACCTAGCCCTGCTAAGGCCATTCTGGCCCCATCGGACGGAAAAAATTTTGCTTAGGTTTGGTCGGGTCAGGTTGGGTTAGGTTAGGTTAGGTTAGGTTAAGGCGAAATTTATTTCGCCCGGACAGGCTTCCCAAGCCTGGGTTGCACTAACCTAGCCTAACCTAGCCCTGCTAAGGCCATTCTGGCCCCATCGGACGGAAAAAATTTTGCTTAGGTTGGGTCGGGTCAGGTTGGGTTAGGTTAGGTTAGGTTAAGGCGAAATTTATTTCGCCCGGACAGGCTTCCCAAGCCTGGGTTGCACTAACCTAGCCTAACCTAGCCCTGCTAAGGCCATTCTGGCCCCATCGGACGGAAAAAATTTTGCTTAGGTTGGGTCGGGTCAGGTGGGGGTTAGGTTAGGTTAAGGCGAAATTTATTTCGCCCGGACAGGCTTCCCAAGCCTGGGTTGCACTAACCTAGCCTAACCTAGCCCTGCTAAGGCCATTCTGGCCCCATCGGACGGAAAAAATTTTGCTTAGGTTGGGTCGGGTCAGGTTGGGTTAGGTTAGGTTAAGGCGAAATTTATTTCGCCCGGACAGGCTTCCCAAGCCTGGGTTGCACTAACCTAGCCTAACCTAGCCCTGCTAAGGCCATTCTGGCCCCATCGGACGGAAAAAATTTTGCTTAGGTTGGGTCGGGTCAGGTGGGTTAGGTTAGGTTAGGTTAGGTAGGTTAAGGCGAAATTTATTTCGCCCGGACAGGCTTCCCAAGCCTGGGTTGCACTAACCTAGCCTACCTAGCCCTGCTAAGGCCATTCTGGCCCCATCGGACGGAAAAAATTTTGCTTAGGTTGGGTCGGGTCAGGTGGGGTTAGGTTAGGTTAAGGCGAAATTTATTTCGCCCGGACAGGCTTCCCAAGCCTGGGTTGCACTAACCTAGCCTAACCTAGCCCTGCTAAGGCCATTCTGGCCCCATCGGACGGAAAAAATTTTGCTTAGGTTGGTCGGGTCAGGTTGGGTTAGGGGTTAGGTTAGGTTAAGGCGAAATTTATTTCGCCCGGACAGGCTTCCCAAGCCTGGGTTGCACTAACCTAGCCTAACCTAGCCCTGCTAAGGCCATTCTGGCCCCATCGGACGGAAAAAATTTGCTTAGGTTGGGTCGGGTCAGGTTGGGTTAGGTTAGGTTAGGTTATGGCGAAATTTATTTCGCCCGGACAGGCTTCCCAAGCCGGGGTTGCACTAACCTAGCCTAACCTAGCCCTGCTAAGGCCATTCTGGCCCCATCGGAGGGAAAAAAATTTTGCTTGGGTTTGGGGTCGGGTCAGGTTGGGTTAGGTTAGGTTAGGTTAAGGCGAAATTTATTTCGCCCGGACAGGCTTCCCAAGCCTGGGTTGCACTAACCTAGCCTAACCTAGCCCTGCTAAGGCCATTCTGGCCCCATCGGAGGGAAAAAAATTTTGCTTAGGTTGGGTCGGGTCGGGTTTGGGGTTAGGTTAGGGGGGTTTTTAAGGCAAAATTTATTTCCCCCGGACAGGCTTCCCAAGCCTGGGTTGCACTAACCTAGCCTAACCTAGCCCTGCTAAGGCCATTCTGGCCCCATCGGAGGGAAAAAAATTTTGCTTAGGTTGGGTCGGGTCGGGTTTTTGGTTTAGGTTAGGTTAGGTTAGGTTAAGGCGAAATTTATTTCCCCCGGGACAGGCTTCCCAAGCCTGGGTTGCACTAACCTAGCCTAACCTAGCCCTGCTAAGGCCATTCTGGCCCCATCGGACGGAAAAAAATTTTGCTTAGGTTGGGTCGGGTCAGGTTGGGTTAGGTTAGGTTAGGTTAGGTTAAGGCGAAATTTATTTCGCCCGGACAGGCTTCCCAAGCCTGGGTTGCACTAACCTAGCCTAACCTAGCCCTGCTAAGGCCATTCTGGCCCCATCGGACGGAAAAAAATTTTGCTTGGGTTGGGTCGGGTCAGGTTGGGTTGGGTTGGGTTAGGTTAGGTTAAGGCGAAATTTATTTCGCCCGGACAGGCTTCCCAAGCCTGGGTTGCACTAACCTAGCCTAACCTAGCCCTGCTAAGGCCATTCTGGCCCCATCGGACGGAAAAAATTTTGCTTAGGTTGGGTCGGGTCAGGTTGGGTTAGGTTAGGTTAAGGCGAAATTTATTTCGCCCGGACAGGCTTCCCAAGCCTGGGTTGCACTAACCTAGCCTAACCTAGCCCTGCTAAGGCCATTCTGGCCCCTTCGGACGGAAAAAATTTTGCTTGGGTTGGGTCGGGTTGGGTTGGGTTAGGTTAGGTTAGGTTAGGTTAAGGCGAAATTTATTTCGCCCGGACAGGCTTCCCAAGCCTGGGTTGCACTAACCTAGCCTAACCTAGCCCTGCTAAGGCCAT